>NC_135716.1:179664094-180864094 GCF_964656455.1 Halichoerus grypus
GAGCCACGTGGAAGGGGAGCGAGTTGGGTGCTGTGTGTAGTAGAAAAGGAGGCACCTCTGTTTCTCCGACTTCCTGGGGGCTGTCCTCTGCCCGGCTAGCCCAGCACCCTAGCTCCCGGGCCCGTCACCCCTTTCTAGTGACACCACGGCCTGGCAGAGCCAAGGGCTCGGGGTGGTTACCACGGGCCCTGGCTATCCCAGGTCCAGGGCTGCTACTGCTACTTTCCTCTACCCAGTGTCCCTCTTGGTGCCTCAGGGGGTTGGTTGAGGCAGGAACATTTCTGCCCACATGGCTGTCCCCAAACATGGCTAAAGGGCTAAGGCTTTCCAGGGCCCTCCAAACAGGGTGGAGGCTGGCTGAGGCCAGAGGATGCTTCAGGAGCAGTTGCAGGGAACCCAAAATCAGGTTGACCAGAGGCAAGGGTAAGCAGAGTTTGAGAACCAGCCAAGCCGAGGAGGAGCCGAGCCGGTGTACTTTCTAGAGGTAGTGACCCGGAGGGGGCCCTAGCCAAGGCGAGGCCAGCCAGGCGGAGTGCCGTGGCAGGTCAGTCTCCTAGGAATTCCTCAGCTTTAGATAGTGGAGCCCCCAGGATTAGCCCGACTGCCAGAGAGGGGAAATGCTGGGCGGAGAAACAGGGGAGCTCTGAGGAGAGGGTGGGGGCTGAGCTGGCCAGGGAAGGGCAGAGGGTGGAGGAAGCTGTGGAAAGGCCGCAGCCAGGAGACAGACAGGAGGAGTAAATGGAAGTGACAGGGTCAGGCCAGACCTTTGTCCTCCAGCCTGATTAGAGAGTCTGCCCTGGATTTCTGAAACTTTGGGATGTTGTCGGACAAACTGGAGCTTAATTCTGTCAGAGCGCTGGGGAGATTAGAATTGACATCCTGGGAGCACATTCCTGGCTGGGCAGAAATCCAGCCCCCGCTGGGAAAAACCTGTGAAAGCATGGCCAGCCCAGGGGTGGTGGCGGGGGGTGCCCGTCAGGCCCACTGGCCACTTCAGCCTTGTGGGTTGGAGCCAGGAGCCTTCGGAAGGCCGGGGCTGTGTTGTTGGAAGCCTCGGGCCCAGCAGAAACAATGGAGGCGCAGCAGAGCCCCTTCTGAGTCTAAACCCAGGTTCTGTGCCTCTGCCTAGTGGGAAGAGGGCTTAACTGCCTTGGGAAGAGAGCTTAATTAAGTTGGTTGGACCTCAGTTTTCGCATCTGTAAAATGGGACGGGTCTGCCTTCTGGACCCACTGAACTTTCCTGTCCTTTGACGTTGAAGGCATAGCCTTGGAAAGCTGAGAGGAAGGGGTCAGGCTTCGCTCACTGAGCTCCCCAGCACTGGGCAGACCCAGGGAGTGTCGTCCCTGCAGGATGCTGCGGCATGCCATGCGAAGGTGCTCGCCCCCGCACCAAGGAGGGCCTTTCCAGCAGCCAGCCCCGTCAGCTGTGAGCAGCCCGCAGTACCTCTGTGCCCTGTGCGTCTAAGAGCTCCCAGGAAACGCCCCTGCTCAAACCAAGTGAGCCCAAGCAAGTGACTCGGGCCTGCCCTGCGGCAGCATCCCGTCCAGAACAGCTCCTCTCAGACCAAGAGATGGGGTCTGAGGACCGGAGCAAGGACCAAGCCCCTTAGCCCCAAACCAGGCTGTTTGTGGAAGAACAGAGTACCCCTCCCCACTTCCCTCCCGGTTCTAATGACTTCTAAATATTGGTAAATATTTTGGCTAATGCAGGCTCTCATGGCAGAGAACAAAGCTGTCTGCAGTTCAGGACCTACAAATTATTTATTAAAGATCTGAGATGCGGCGCAATTATGTGGAAAGAACCCCCAAAATTAAATAAATAACTAACAAAATAAATAAATAACAGCCACACTGGCCGCTTGCAGGCTTGGGGAGCTGCATACATGATTGCCGTCTTGATGAACTCCCCCCGGATGTAATGAGCTGATTTTCTGCTGTTAATATTGCATCTGCTGATGAAGGATTCGTTAGGATAATGGAACGAAGCTAAAATATAAATGACTCCCTGTCAAGAAGCAGCTTTTGTTTGTTGATCTCCTGACAGTTCCCGGGCCAAGGCAGGGGTTTCTGTGTGCACACGCATTCAGGATGTGGGCAGGAGGGCGGGGAGAGGGCTCGGGGGGCTGCCCACAGGGCCTGGCTCTCCTGGTATCCTAGGCTTTCCCTGCCAGGTGGAATCCCATACTTTGGGAGGGGGTCCCAGAGCCCTGTGTGTGGGGAAGTCCTTGATCCAGACCCTCCTTCCCCTCCCGGAGGACAGCTTGTCACACCAAGTGGCTGAGTAGCAGCAAAAGTTATCAGGGGAGCCTGGCGGAGACGGATGGCCGGGGCCGTGCGCGTTGGGATCCACACACTAGACGGGATGCGCCGCGTGTGCGCAGGGGAATGGTAGCATCACGGAATCCTAGGCTCTTGAGTGACGTAGGCTGCGGGGAGGCCCATCCCTGGAGCCACCCTCGCCTTTCCATATTGTCTTTTTTCCCTCAGCGGTCACAAAGCGCGTCTCACAGAGGCCTAGGAATTCCTTGGGCAAGGTGCACGCCATTCTCGGGGAGGACGGGCCCCATCTGAAATTGTGATGATTCACCTTCCCACCCCCTTGCTTGGCTTATCTAACACCTATGCTGAGCTGCCACGTGGGGACTATCTTTCTCCCTTCTCAAGCTGCTGGGGCTGCTTCTGCCACTGTTTCTTTGGCTTTTTTTATGTTACCTCGTTGTGGTAAAATGCACGTCACCTAAAATTTACCATCGTCATCATTTTAAACTGTACAATTTAGTAGCATTAAGCACCTTCATGATGTTGTGCAACCCTTGCCAACATCCAGTTCCAGAAATTTTTCATCACCCCGGACAGAAACTCTATGCCTGTTAGCAGCCACTCCCCAGTCCACCTTCGCCCTGCCCCTGACGACCACTGACCTGCCCTCTGTCCCCATGGATTTGCTGGTCCTGGACATTCCGTGTACGTGGAATTGTACGATATGTGCCCTTTGCATCTGGCTTCTCTCACTTAGCATGTTCTCGAGGCACATCCATGTTGTAGTGTGTATGAGAACTTCATTCCTTTCTACAGCTGACTAATATTTCATTGTGTGGCTCTGCCTCATCTTGTTTATCCAGTCATCTGTTGACGGACATTTGGGTTGCTGTTCACCTTTTGGCTCTTGTGAAGAGAGCATCTATGAACATCCGTGTTCATTTATTTGGGTCTGTTTTCCATTCTTTTGGATATATACCTGGATCCTCCCCCAGCTTCTTCAAGGCGGGGACCCTGAAAGTTAGTAACAGGAAATGTATATTGAGCACTTACCGTGTGTCAGACCACAGTGTTGCGCATTATTTCAGCAAATCTTCGCCACCACCATGAGAGTAGAAGCTCTGTGAGAACTGTCTTTGGTTTCCCACAGTTCTCTAGGCCTAGGACAGTATCCGGCACGTAGTAGATACTCAAGAAAGACTCACTGAACCAACTGCCTTTGAGTTGGGGACTTCTGTTCCTACTTTTCCATTAAGGAAACTGAGGCCTGGAAAAGGTTAAGCAGTCTGCCCTAGCAGATCCCGTGGTTATAAGTGACAGAGGCAAGATTCCAGCCCCACCTCCCTGACTCTGCTCTTGCTCCCACATGCTGGACAGTTTCTCTTCCTTATGCCTAGCACCGTGCCCCTGCACACAGTATGCACTCGCTGAATTCCTAAGCCTACTGTGGAGCGGGGGACAGAAAGAGATCTAGGGTCGATTTACCTGGCAGAGGGGCTGGGTGACACCCAGAGCAGCTGTTGGCTTTCTGTGCATCTCTCTGGCAGAATTGGACCGTCTTTCCAAGGAGGCACTGCCTTACCCTCATTGAGCTCCGAGGTGGCAAAGACTGGATTGGACGCTGCCGAGCACTCCTCCCAGGAAACCTTCTTGCTGACAGTCTGGCCAGAATGACTCCTCGTCTTGACCTTCAAGGCTGTCAGATAGGGGAGAGAGCAAACCCAGCCGCCGACCTGGATCCCTCTTACTAGGGAGAGGATGGGCCCCACCAGGAAGGTCTCAGGCACTTCTGCCTTGAGTGGTCAGACAGGGCTTTCACGAAATGGAAGAATTTCTTCCTCCCGTGGGGTCTCAGGAGGGGTGGGGAGGCCGACTCCTCTTCTGGAAGCCTGAGAGGGTAAGGCAGGGCCTCCCATCACAGGCCGAGTCCCGGCAGGGCTGGTCTCAGTTTCTGAGACAGGAAGAAGAGAGAGGGCAAGCCAGGAATGGGGACCTTTCAGGGCAGGATCCGGCAAAGGGACCAAGGCCTGGGCAGGGAATGTCTAAGGCAGAGAGGGCGAGTGAGAGGCCCCGGGGCTGGTGGGAGTCAGCTGAGTACTTCCCTGCTTTTTCATTTATGTATTTATTGAACACATTTCCTGAGCCAGGACTTGACAGAACAAGGTGGGAAAACCCCTTTCCTGCCCCCAAACGACTAGACCCTCTCTCCCTGTTGACCCTGTACAGATTTTTCAGGATTCTGGCCAAATTCCAGCCCAGACTGTGTTTGGAAACCAGCTCCCACCCCCGCCCCCCAGAGCCAATCCAGGGACCTGCTCGGACTCCTGGTGCTGGGCGCCTGCCCCACCTGCCCCCTGCCTGCCTTGAGGTGTTAGGTCCCTTTCCCTACGAGGAGACAGGCACCTGCTGGATTATGCAGAGCCCTTGGACCCCTCTTTGTCCTGCTAACCACTGTGTAAAAGTCGGGCTTCCTTTGACCTTTCCGTCTTGCCTGGTTCGGCTGCGGCTGTCCTAGTGACACACATCCCCTGGGGCGTCTGCCGGCTAACTGCTCAGCCCCTGCCTGCTTGCAGCCTCTCTCTCCCTGGCCCTGCTCCCCTGGCAGAACTTTCTATTCTTTCTTTCTTCCCCCTCTATTCCTCCCTCCCTCCCTTCCTCCCTCCCTTCCCTCTCTCTCTCTCTCTCCCTCTCTCTCTCTCTTTCACTCTTTTAACATGGTTTTCCTAAAAAGTTTTTTAATCAATCAAATTTGAGGCAGAAAATAGGTTTTGTCACGCCTGGTCCCGGGGTGGTGTGGCTCTCACTCAGGCTCCTGACAGCTCCTCAATGCAGGAAGGAGGCCAAACAGAATATTTCTCGGGGAAAGTGCCCGTTTCCATGACACTGCCCCTTGTTGTCTGAGCTGCCCCCCTCCCCAAGCTGCCGGCTGACATGGCCTCAGCCCCTGTGAAAGGGCCGTGGAGAGGGTGGGGGAGGGTGGGGGAGGGGCAGGGGACAGCACTGGGGGGTAGATGGGCGGCCGACAGCTGCCCCGAGCCTCCGTGGCCTGAGAGGGTTGGGGAGCAGGTAGGGGCGGCAGGGCCGGGGAGCCTGGCCTGGTGCTGCATAATCAGCTGAGCCTCATAAATATGGGGCTGGGGAGCCGTGGGCGAGACACTCTGAAGGCAAGTCCAGGATAGTCGGTGGCTCCAGCCAGAAGGGACTGCAGCTGGATGAGGCCTCTTCAGGTCCTGGTATGCCTGGCACAGCAGCTTCTTCACCCTTCCCTCTGCCCCTTCCCTCCTCTCCCTGCCTGTCCCTCCACCCTCTCACCCGTGGCAGCCCCTCTGGCCTCCATCCAGCCCTCCTTCCACCCCAACCCTCCTTGTGCCTGGAGGAGCCTCCAGCGAGCATCCCATTCCCCGGCCCACCACGCCCCCCCCAGAGCTCCCCGCTGGCCCTCAGGGGGTCTCCCCCTCTCCTTCCCACTTCCCTCTTCCTCCTTCCCACCTCAGACATTCACCTTCTCCTCTCTCTTCTACTCTTCTCGCTCTCTTTTATAATTAATGATTAGTTTTAATTGGTTTGCTTAGGCAGCCTGACAGCAAATTAACAGAAGCCAGCCCAGGGCTGCCAGGCTTGGGGAGAGACCACTGCACTCCGGCACTGGCCGGGCGAAGGCAGGCCAGGCTGAGCCGGGGGGCCCGTGGGCCGGCTGGGTGGGCCTCCGAAAGACAGCTCTCACAGCGAGGGTCGGGCCACACCTGGCGGGCGCAGTGGCCAATGGGAAGAAGGCAATAGACTCTTGGCACACAAGGCACATAAGTGGCAACTTCCTCTGTGCACTTCTGTTCTCCTCCTCCTCGCACCCCTCCCGTGTTCTCATTCACAGAAGACATCGTCCACATCTGCGGAAATTAGGGCCAGGTATAAAAGGAGGGCAGGGGCCCTGCCTTCAGACTGGGGCAGGGCTGGCTTGATTGCGATCCCACCCATCCTCACTCACGCCATGGGCCAATGGGCTTAGCGGCTTGACACCTCTGGGGCCAAGCTTCTGCTTTTTCACGTGGACAGGAGGGAGCCGGTCATCGGGCTGTTGGCCTGCTTAGCTCAGCTGCCTGCCTCCAGTCTGGAAGCTCCAGGACCTGGTTCTGTATCCGATTTGCTGTGCGCCTCGGCACAGAATACAACCGTTCGGTCCTCAGTTTCCCGGTCAGAGTACTTAGGATGAAGACCGTCGGATGGGTGGATGGGCCAGTGGGGAGGTGGCTGGACGGCTGGCAGAGAAGAGACATGTCGGCCATGATCCCTGAGCACGTTACTTCTCTTTCTTAGCCAAATGTGGGGGCGCCTGCTCTCCTCTGTGTTTTCCCCCTCTGTGTCTGTCCCCTGGCCTTGCAGAAGCCCTTCCTGAGCCCCAGCAGCTCTTCTGGTCCTCTGTGGGGCCCTGGGTGTGCCCGGCCACTAGCTCACACAGGCCAGACCAGACGTCAGGGACAGTGGGGGGCAGAGAGAGACAGAAGATGCCCCAGGGGGGAAGAAAAGAGGCAAAGCTGAACTTCTCGGGCTCCCACTGGGGTTCCAGAATGCACCCAGCTGACCTCCCTGCTCCTGTCTGGCAGGCCACCTGCCCCAGGGGCCTGTGAGAGGCGCCACCTAGGGCCGGCCCCTCGGCCAGCATCCCTGCCCCTCCCCCTCCCTCCTCCACCGGGGCCAACTCCCGCAAAGTTTCCTGCGATTGTTGTGTGCGATCGGATCTGCAAGTTGCTCTCTAAGCTTCTTGTCACATTTTGACTTAATGAAGTGCAACTGCTGAGGGATTTGGGTTCAGCGCTCCGGCCTCCCTCGCTCCCTTGTTGTCAGAAAACAGGGGCGGTTGGGGACGGCAACACCGTGCTGCAAGTCGTTATCATTCCGGTCAGTCTGTTTAACACAAAATTAAACAAAGAACTAATTAGTGCCTCATGAATTAATAAATGCACAGTTGCAGGGGAGGATGGGAGGGGAGAAAAAGGTGGTGGAAGGGAGATACTGGAGTTATGGGGTTGGGGGGCTTTGGGGGTTCAAGGGAGGCTGGCCAGGGCGCCCGGAGAGATCTCAGGCAGCGAACATGGGATGGACGCACAGCCGGGTTCTGACAGCCAGGCCTGCCCAGCGCCTCTCAGCGGAGACTGCGCTCTCCAGCCCCTGCCCTGCAGCCCTGCCCTGCTCAGCCTCCGTGTCCCCCAGCTCCCCTCTCTGGCCTCTTCCTCTTTGGCACTTCCACGGGCACTCTCCCACCTCACAAGCCTCCCCCTTCCTCTCTACTGCCCCCTATCTCAGTCAGCCCAGCCCTCTGCTTGACCCCCAGCCTCTCACCCTCAGGGTCAGGTGGGCCTAGGAGGCACCCCTCAGGGGGCAGGGGGAGCAGCCTCCCCAACTGCCCAATGCCCCTCAGAGCCCTGGGCCTGGCAGGGTGGGCTCTGCCCAGGTAGGCACCTCTGCCCAGGCAGCCCAACAAAGGCTGCAAAACCTGGCAGAAGACCCAGCCTCCTTAGGAGGACTTGTCAAGTACAATTAGCATTATCTGTCTAAATATGTCCTGGGCAAGAGAGGGAGGGCCGCAGGACTGGGTGGCATTCTGGGAACCCCGTACAAGGTCACCTCACCTCTTGCAATCCCCCCAATCTGATTTGGGGATTACACAGCCTAAGGAAATTGGTGTTATTCCTCTTGCATCATTGATAAGCCACAAATGAGGGAGTGGGGAGGAAAAAACGTAATAAACAGAAAACTGTTCCCGAGTATGGATTAGGGTTCTGAGGCCCCGGGGCAGGGGGGGGTGGAGGTGGGAGTCCGGGTGGGGGACTGAGGGCTCCTTGGGTTTTCTATCCATATCAGGAGTCTGTCTCCCAAACTCAAGCTCTGGGCAGGAAGGTCTGAGCCTAGCAAGCTTGGCTGAGTTATATGTTGGCTAAAGATCCTCTATGTTGTTGGACCGTGTCCACTTCCCTACGTGGGCCCCTAGCGTGGGCCCCTAGCGTGGGCCCCTAGCATGGGTTGTTGTGTCTCCTTGGTAGGACCTCAGGGTAGAAGGTGCTGTCATAGCCTGTTTCTGGGAGGTGAGGCTTCTTGGTGCCATGGGCCCTTGTCCACCCTTGCCCCTCTGTCTCCCACTTACTGTAGTGAACAGCTTGGCATCTGTCATTTTTATTCCCAGGGGCTGGGGAAGAGAATGAAGGAATGGGCGCTGCTGTGCTCTGTGGTCCCCAGGCCCCTCGGTTTAGCCACTGCAGCCCCCCCACCCACAGACTCCTATCTCCGCCTCCGCAGATGCGTGTGCAGTAGGGTCTGGCTGTTCTCTCTTTGGTTAGGGGTGTCCCGAGTACCCTATTTCCCCTGGCATCGGCTCCTAATGCTTTCTGAACTTTTTCAAAATTTGGTTGCCATATACTTAAGTGAGCCAAAATCCATTTTTGACCCCCTTCGCCGGTCCTGGAGCATTAGCCCCTTGGCCCATAGGTGGCAGGGAGCCCTTGGGCACAGAGCAGGCTGGAGGGCATGTGCTGGGAAGTTGTGGGCATCCTGCCTTGAAAGACTAACAGGGATCTTCTCTCTCCCTCCCCAGGATGAAGTGACGCCCCTACTCTGAAAGAGGAGCCTCTAGGACCCGTTACAAGGTAAAGCCTGAGACCCCTCCCTGTTCCTTGTGTCCTCCCCCCTGCACTGGTGACCTGGTACAGGTGTCACTCTGGGCTGGGTCCAGTCGTGTGGAGCACCCAGGGGGTATTGGGAAGATGGAGAGTGGGGATTGGAGCCACACTGCCCATTGGAACCTGGCCAGAAAAGATGGCCCCAGTAGGAACATGTCAGATTGGCTCTTGGGCTGGGAATGGGCCGGGGGGGCATGTGGGCTGGGGACTGTGGGCATGGAATGTGTCCGAGGTAGTGTGGGGCAGAGGCATCCCTTGTGCCGGGGTTTGGCCGCCCATTGGTGCCATCCCCAGTTCTCTGCAGCGCCGTCTGCCCGCTGTGGCAGCAGCTGCTGGCTGTCCCTGGAAGCTCTGCTTGTGGCTCTTGGGGAGCCTCGTGGACTTGAAAGCCCTAGAACTCCAGCCCTGCCTCTCTCCTTGGAGCTACCCAGCCCGTGGCCTCCTCCCCCCTCCATGAGTGGCTGGTAGGGAGGAGCCCCGATCAGGCTGCTGACCTGCCCTTCCCAAGCCCGGGGCTTCCCCGGTCTGGCTGGGCCTTCACAGGCTGTCGCAGTCCCCGAGTGGCTCGAGGAACGTCGGGGGCCACCAGGCCTCGGCCCCAGGCAGCGCGGTGTCAGAGGTGACCGGTGGAACGCCAGTGTTATGTAAATAGCGGGACCTGCCCGGCGGGCGAGCTGGCTGGCTGCAGCCATCCATCATCCTCGCTCGGCGGGGCGGGGGACAGACAGGGCACCGTGCGCCTGGCTCCAAACCTGTTTGTTTTCCCTTTGTCTCCCGCGTTTCGGGCCTGGCTGTGACCGGCTCCGGGTTTTGTCCTGCCGGCCCCCTCCCCCGGGGAGGATGGGGGGAAGGGAGGAGATTCGTGCTGCTCCCACCGCGGCATCCCTTTCGGACTTCAAAGGCTCCCCCAGCATTGTCTGTGCCTGCGGGCAGTGGCCCTGAAAACGTGATCAGAGGCGGCCGGTGTAGGGCAGGCCCGGCCCGCGCCCTGCGCTCTCGCTGGGGCCCGTAGATTCCTCCCTTTGCCGCCAGCTCCACCCTGGTTACAGCTCCGCTCCCCGGGCCTCTCTCCTCGCCTTCCTCTCCCCTGGCGTCCCTTCTGGCCATCCTGGCCCACTGCTGCCCACTCCCATCCCCTCTTAGCCACAGCGTAACACCTCTCTGGTGGCGTCAGGACTCCTAGAATGTTGAGAGCTCCAAGTCACCACCATCTGCCCCTTCGTATCATCCATGAGAATCAGAAGCAAAGTGAAGGGCTTCTTGGCAGGCTAGGTGCCGGGGCCGGTTCTGGGACATCTATTCCCCCCGTATCAGTGCTTGTTCTTTCCCTTCTTTTTATCTATCCTCTGCTGGTCATGAGAGCCTGACTTCCACCTGAGGCCTTTGCCCAGCCCTTCCCTCCATTTCTCGGCAAGGTCTAGATTGGATACTCCTGTCCCCAGGCAGTGGGATGGCATCCTATTTTCTGGAGACCCACTGCCTGTTTTTGTAAATAAAGTTTTATTGGAACATAGCCACGCCCATTCATTTGCATATTCGCAGTGGCTTTGGCTTACTCTACAGTGGCAGAGCTGAGCAGCTACAACAGAGAATGTTTGGCCCACAGAGCCTAAATATTTACTCTCTAACGCTTTAGCAAAAGTTTGCTATCTCTTGACCTCTGCTCTTTTTTTTTTAAGTGACAAAATATATCTAACATGAAAATTGCCATTGTAACCATTTTTAAGTGTATTTTCCTGGCATTAAGTATGTCCAGTGTTGACTGTCATCTGCCTTGTGCTCTTGTCTTTCATGGGATTGCTCTGAGGGGCTGCGGGCTATTTGCAGATCTGGCCTGTTAGGGGCCCGCCCTCTCTCTCTCTGCCCTCCTCAGGGCCTTGTTCTCTGCTCAGTCCCACCCACCTAGAAGTCCAGGCTTGTCTTCCCTTTTTCCCTTCCCAGCCACCATTTCCTGAGAGCTTGGCATCCCATCCCAGGAGCCCTGCATAGCCTTTAGCCTTTACTAAGCTCTCACATCCAGTTTCCTCTTCTGTAAAGTGAGCAGAATAGCTACTTTTTTTTTTTTTTTTAAGATTTATTTATTTGAGGGAGTGTGCCTGTGGGAGGGGTGGGTAGGGGGAGGAGCAGAGGGAGAGGGAGAGAGAGAGAATCCCAAGCAGACTCCTGCTGAGTGCAGAGCCTGACTCGGGGCTGGATCTCAGGACGCTGAGAGGATGACCTGAGCCGAAATGAAGAGTTGGGTACTTAACCCACTGAGCCACCCAGGCACCCCCAGAACAGCTACTTCTGCAGACAGAGTTACTGGGAATAGTGAGTTAATGTGGTCAAAGGTGTCTGGCCTGGGGCCTGACAGGTAGGAAAAACTCACATTTCCTCCTTCCTTCATAGCTTTTCACCTCCCAGAGCCCTAGCCATCCCTGGGCAGGTTCTAAGGGGTTCCCCACCCCTGCCCAGGGACTTGTGAGCCTGACTTCTTGGTGAACGAGAGTCTCCTCACTCCAGTGGGCGCCATGGAAGGAAACGCCCCACGGGTGGTGGGCTGAGGGGCATTGGGGTTCTCAGGTCAGTGCAGGGTCCTCTGCTGCAGGGCTCTGGGAAATCGCATAAGTTCCCTGGGCACCTCTCTCTCTCTCTCCCTCTCTCTGTAAAACGGCATCCTGCACCATGCTCTCTGCTTCCCAGGCTGTTGCAAGTAGGAACTAGGTGCTCGGGGGAGAGTGGTGAAGGTTGTGTTCGTGGGTGCTGCTGGGAGTGATGCAGGCCAAGGGAAGAGTCTGAGTTTGAACGTGGGCCGTTCTGGGGGAGGTGGGAACTAGGCCATAGTTCCAGTTGAGAAGACCCCGGAAGTTACGTGGTGGGCCCTTGCTCCGTATAGGGGCAGGGACCAAGGCAGCTCTGACGTGTTACTGGTGCTGTGAGCTGATCTGGGAGCCCGGCTCCAAGCCCTAGAGGAGCTGGCGGGGGAGGGAGGCCAGGGGAGGGGGAGGGAAGATGAAGCTGGGCAGCAGTTGGAGGTCTGAGGCCAGATCTGTGTCCACTGGCTCCCACTCCTGCTGCTTCTGCTGCTGGCTCTCTTACTGCCCTCTTTCCTTGGGCTCCTGGCCTTTTGTGTATCTGTGTCCCCCTCCCAGCATCCCACTAGTTTCTCTTCCTCCTGGCCTTCCCACCACCCATACTGCCACCCCCAACTCCACAGCGCGCACACGCTCTCTCCCCCTCCCTCTCTCTCTCTCTCCTTTTCATCTACTCCGAAGGCTTTACTTTACTTCCTTGTCACCCTAATTGATTGCATTAACCTTTCAGCGTATTGGATTCCTCGGCATCGTGCAGAGAGCCCTGCGCAATATGCTTATAATCTGAGCCATAATGGACAGTTTGCAGTCAACAAGCCCCTTCTCCCTTCTCTGCCATTGGCCTGGTGACATCTCTCTTGCCCCGGCCACCACGGCCACTTCCCCCCGCCTCAGCAGGGGTGGGGCAGGGGAATGAGGGTGGGTGGAAGCAGACACAGCTTGGACCCCCCCATCCCCCCAGGGATTTCCCTGCACCTCCCCTCCTCCCGGCTCTGCCCCTGCTCTGCCTCTGCTTCTCCTAGCCTCCTGGCCTGGGTCCTTCACCGGGCCTCTGGTCTTGGAGAATCCTCTCGGCTCGGCTCTTTGCTCCTGGGACTCTCACTAAGGAGTGGCTGACGGGGCCAGCTTGGATTTGGGGAATAAGAGAGACCCCTGGTTCCACCAGATGGATCTCAGAGCAAACCGTCACTCCTTTGCTTGCCTCGGAGGCTTTGGGGAAAGATGATGGTGACCACTTCAGGAGGCAGAGGGAGGGGGTACAGGCAGCAGAGCAATAAGCCAGAGAGGAGCCTCTGCAAGGCAGGCTGGCTGAGCCTCACAGGAGACCTGGCATGGGGGAGGCAGGAGAAAATGAAAGCTGGCTTCTCAGGTTAGTGAGAACGGGCTCCCTCAGGTGGGTTCCCGGACGGGCACCTCCTGGTCCAGCAATCAGGCGAAGGAGCCAGTCCGTGCCGGCTGCCTGGTCCTGGGAGCTCAGCGAGCCCCGGCCTCGTAGGTCCTGGCTGGGGCTGCCAGCCCTCAGACCCAAAGCCTGGTCAGCCGAATCTTCATTCACAGTAGGCTGGACGCCGGGTTGAATACATTAGTGTCAGGCCGGAGGAGCGGGACGGAAGCTCCCCTTAGCCCTGATGTACTTCCTCTCTCCCGCGCTGTCCCCCCCCCACCCCGCCCCCACCCTCTGTCCATCATCTTCTCCTTCCCAGCACCCCCCTCCTGCCGTCACTCCATCACTCCGAAGGGCAGGCTTTGGCAACAGGGGGCCGGACTAGGTCCTTCCCACCCTCTCCCAGGGATTTTGGGGGTGGGCAGAGGGCACAGCAGGGAGAAGCCAAGCATCGAATTAAAGTTTGGTGATTGTCAGTGTCAGGAGAAGCTAAATAACCCTGTAACTAGTATGAAGGTGAATTCACGGTCTGCTGCACATGCAAAAGATGAGTGCTCTGGGAGACGAGGGGAGCGAACGGCAGAGTCTGCTGCCACGGTGGGCAAGCCCCTCTCCAGGGACCCAGGCACAGAGGCGGGAGGAGGGCCATGCTCTCTCCCATCCCTGCCAGGGAACAGCCACCCGGGACCCCATCCACATATGGGGGGCAGCTCAGCTTGCCTAACGACCTGCTGGCCCAGCACTGGGGACCCAGGGAGACATCTGTGGGCACCCAGCCCAGGGCCCAGGATGCCAGCGCATCCGGCCGGGTCCGTGTTCGTCTCTGCTCACTAGTCCTTACTGAGCGCCTACTCTGTGCCAGGCTATGTGCTGTGCCCTATACCACCACTCTGTGTAGTAAGTGCTGTTTTTCTTCCTCCCATTTCATCCCCACTTTCTTATAATCCACTTCTCTGAGCTACAGTTTACATGCCAAGTGTACAATTCAGTGGTTTTTTAGTATATTACCAATATCGTGTGATCACCATCACTATCTAATTTTAGACTATTTCCACCACTCCAGAAAGAAACCCCATACTCATTAACAGTCACTCCACATTCCTCCTTGACCCCCAGCCCTAGGCAAGCACTAATTGTGCTCTTTGATGCTGAGAAAATGGAGGCTCAGAGAGGGTCTGTGACTTGGTCAAGGTGGCACAGCCAGTGAGGGAGGGAGCTGGGATTGAACCCAGGTAGTGGGACTCCAGAGTCAGTGCTCCTTGAGGCACTGTCTGCCCGATGTCCTGGCTGCCCCGGCCGCCCCCAACCCCACGTGCCCTGCCGCGCGTTTCTAACAGCCCCGGCTCAGGCGTGTACGAGCACCAGCCAAACACGTAGGCCCAGGCGGCAACACGCATCTCTCTCCCTAGGTACACTTGCGAGCCCATACAGAAAAATCTCACACCCCGTGGAAGGACAGCCAGCGTCCCCTCCTCTAGCACCTTCTCTTCCCCAGCCCAGCTCCTGGAAGGGAGGGTTGGCACAGGATCCAGCAGCAACAGGGGAGCTCGAGTGGCCAGTGAGGCCTCGGTGGTTTCAGAGTTTTAAAAGGAGAAATCTCCACATCGCCTGTAGCTGATCATAACTAAAATCCGATGCCAACACAACATTCCTGAACAGGTCCTGCCCGGGTTGGGGCCACCGGCTAGGCCGTGCGGTGCCCACAGGGGAACTCGAGAAGCTCAGCACCCACATCACACTTAACTCTCTTTCCATCCAACTCTCACTCTCTCCTTTGCTTCTATCCTGTCCTTCCCACCTACCTCTTTCTTCTTTACACCCCTGCTGTCCCACCCCAAAACTCCAAAAAAAAAAATTTTTTTTTTTTTTTTGTGGCCATACTCTTGACTTGCAAAATTCGGGCATTAATCTGAAACTCGTCCTGCCTCTGATAAGAGATGAATACAGGAGGAGACACAAAGGGAAAGGTAGACCAGAGAATGAGTCTGTTGGATTTGGTTTGGGGTTTTTTCCTCCTTCTTCTCTCTCCCTCTAAAGCGGAGGATCCGGCCGGGCCAGTTTGGATATTTATTAAGAAAAAGCCAAAGATAATTAACTTTTTTGTTTTTGTTTTGTTTGCGGGTGCCTCCCCTGCTGGCACTCCTGACTGCCTGGCAAATTAAACCTGCTCCCTGCTCCCTGGGTGCTGGGCTGCCGGCAACTTGGCTGCCCAGGAACCGCCCGGCCCCTCAGCCGCCCACCCAGCCACGCACCTCGGGGGTCAGACCCAGGGTCACTTTATGCGGCCCACCGATGCCACGTCCCCAGGCTCTTCTGACTTCTAGAGCAGCCTTTAGAGCTGGGTAAGTGGCCTGCGGGGGAGAGAGAGGAGGGCTACCGTTGGGGTGGTGGCCAGCACTTCCCTAAAAGGAGAAACGGTGAAAAAGCGAGGGCTACCATGGGGCCAGGGCATGCCCCTTGGCCAGTTCAGGGCTGTCCACCTTCCAGAAGAGGGCGAGAACAGAGAATGAGCTGCAAGTGGAGGAGAGGCCAGCTTTGGGCCATGGCCACCACCTGCTCTCCTAGGAGGCGGCTATGCTGCCAGAACCCATGGGCCTTGGGAAGGCTCTGGAGGAGACTCGGGGCCACAGAACCATCCCACGATGGCTGTCTACCTTCAGCACTGGCCTCCGTCCCACCCCCACCTCTGACCCAGCCCAGGCCATCTGGGTGCCCCACAGCATGGTTAGGGAACCCCGCGCTGCTTCTGGCCTGCCGCCCTAGAACCCTGCAGAGCCCTGAGGCCAAGCTCCGACCTGAGCCTGAGCCCTGTCCGTGGGCCAAGAAGGTGGCAGTTCTAGACCTCTCCGTGGGGGGACAGAGTTGAGAGTATCTCGGGAGCGGGGACAGCCAGTGGGGAAGGCAAGTCCTCTCTAGGGGCCAGCCAAGCCGAAGCTGAGGGTTGGAGGTGTGGTTTGCCCCTCTGCTAAATGAATATGGCTCAGCCCCTCCCCTGGCAGAGACCTCTCCTCCGTGCCCCTGGCTTCAACCCCAACTGGGCAAGTAGGCAGCGATGCGAGGTCCCTCCAGGTGGGGAACCCGCTTTGGTGCTGGTACAGAAAGGAGGGCATTTTTTTCAAGGATTTTGCTGGCCCTTTTTTTTTTTTCTCTGAAATATAAGGATGTGCAATTTTTTTGGTTTCAATTTAGCATTGGAGAATTTTATAATTTAGTAATTAAAATCTCTGATAGGCTTTAGAAATTGCAGCTAATTGAATTTAATGGGAAGATGATTTTCAATTTTATTTGATTACCGGGACCCCTGGCATCGGTATTTATGGGAAAAAAATGGGAAATGTGCTGTGTGGGCTAAGATGGCATAATTGAATTAGGGATAATCGGATTTCTCCGTCATGAATTTCACTATAATTTTCCTATAATTTTCCATTAGATATCTAGTTTACAAATATTCACAAAGAAATGAAGCTCTTTCGGAATGGAGATTGCTGGCTAACAGGATTATGGGGCCGAGCGTGCGGCTGTGCCAGCCCCTACATGGCCATAATGCGATCCCTGTATCTGCCTTATACTTAGCCTGAGCCTGGCCTCAGCCCCTCGCTCCACCACCCACTTCCCTGCTCCTCTCTGCCCTTTGTACCTTCTCCGTCCCTGTGTGCCCCCTGCCCAGACACCCACCCGTCCCTGGCCCACAGCCTCTTGCGCCCTGGCAGACCGTCCCCGTGCCACCGTGCTTCCTGTCCACACTTTGCTCACTTGACGCTCTCCCTGACACCCTCCCTCCGTCAGCCCAAGCAGTGCACTCACACGCAAACACACGGACTCCCTCGCAGGTGCGAACATGCTTGTTCACATGCACACACAGTCCTTTGGCCAAGGCTTCTGTGCCCTGGCCCAGTCGCCTCAGAGGGAACCAGTTTATTGGGATCCTGGGGTGGGGTGCAGGAACAAAAGGAGCTTTGTTCAAGTTTATGTGAAAGTTACAAATTCAGAATGAGAGCAGATAAAGCCTGAGATACCTGGTGTGTAAACAGGCTGGTGAGTGAGAAGGCCCCGGGCTCGGGAGGGAGAGAGAATGAGTGGGCACGCTCTGGGGGTGTGAGGGGACCGGGAGCCAACCGTGGAAGCTGGCCTGGGGAGAGCTGATGGTTTTCCCTGGACCCGTGTGAGGGGCCCGGTGGCCGGGATTGCTCTGCACGGCTGCACATTTCCTCTTGGGGATGGGATGGGGTGCGTAAGGAGGAACTGGTGTCTCTGGGCCCAGGGCCTTGAGATTGGGAGGAATTGAGGCATTGGGCTTTCCGTG
The DNA here is from genome assembly GCF_964656455.1 of Halichoerus grypus. Taxonomy (NCBI): domain Eukaryota; kingdom Metazoa; phylum Chordata; class Mammalia; order Carnivora; family Phocidae; genus Halichoerus; species Halichoerus grypus. Next base: position 179,681,285 of record NC_135716.1, read on the forward strand.
CCCTGAGTCCCAGACACAAATGTCCTCACTGTGGCCTGGCCTCAGGGTCTAAGAGGTGTCACCACATCAGGGTCCTCAAGGCAAAAATGGGCCATAGCTTCAGAGATGCCAGAGTTCTGGGCCTCTCCCCTTCCTCTGAGCACACACCCAAGGAGAAAGAAAGAGAGAGAAATCTGGGGACCCCTCCATTAGGCAGTCTCTGACTCACACCTCATGACCTCGACGCCTCAGCCTTCTTCTCAGACTTTCTTAAATCATAACACGCCAAGATGGCCTCATTCTCTGTGCCTCTCTGGCTTGCCCTCTGCTTTTGGGCAAGACCCCTTAAGCCTTAGTGGCTGCCTGTGGCTGTCGCAGAGGCAGAACAGAGGCTCTTCGGCAGCCCACACCTCCCTCCACCACTGTGCCTGACCGGTCCCTCTGGCAGGCCCTGTCGGCTCTGTGCGCTGCCAGTTCTCCAGCCTTTGTCCACCAGAGGCCCCGAAGTCACCGTGCAGCCAGTCCAGCTGGCCTTGTCTAGGTAACTGGAGGCATGCCCTCCCATGCCCTCACCGCCATCAGCAGGAGCCCAGAAGGGTATTCAGAGACAGCCAGCAGGCCGTTTGGGTCACATATGCAGGGGGGTCCCTATACGTGCTTCATCACGTAAACCCAGAAATCACCCTTCCACTCGTATGTGACTCTTATGTCTTCAGGCTTCCTTCCACACCCCAGCTGCCCAGGTCGGGGAGCAGACACTCAGGATTGGGGTTTGGGATTGACTGCCTGTTGTTACAGCCAAAGGCCAGCGACATCTGTATAGTCCAGAGTCCTGGGCACGGAGACGCCCTCTCCGACATCCCACGTGGGGAGCAGAGCTCACGGTCTTCTGTGCCTGATTACCCTGTACCAACTCCTGTCCTGGCCTCCGGGTGGCACATGGCTTGGTTAAGCTCTGATCCCTTATGCAGGGTTTTAGGGTCAGGGGACCCTCCACAAAGCATCTGGGCCTCTCTAGCTACTTCTCCTACGTAGGAACAGGGCAGGCCTGAAGGGCAGAGGGTTGCGTGTGGCAACCAGGAAAGGGGGTTGCCAAGAAGGCATCAGGGAGGACAGTCAAATAGGGAAGAGATGCTAACCTCCTCCCTGTGATGCCATTTGGAACTAAAAAAAAAAAAAAAAAGACTAAAGAAAAATAAGGGGAAAGTGGGAGAACGAGTAGATTGGTTATTCTCTGACTTCTTTGCCCCAAGGTTTCCCTGAGCCTCTCCCTTTGCAAAACAGACATATTACAGAAATAGGCCAGTGCCATTTTGCTGAATCCTGCCCAAAGACCAGAGAAAACCCGGGGTCTATTCCCCTCCCCTAACTTGAGGCAGTGTGGCTTTCCCTGGAACAGGAGAGGAAGGTGGCAGCATGGGGATACAAGGGATAGAGGGAGAGCTAGTGACAGTGAGATCTAGGTACTGTACTGGCAAAGCTGCCCATTTCCTGCTCACCTGGCTGCCTCCTTCCTTGAGGCCCCCCAAGTCCAATGGGTAACTTGGATCACTAAAATTTAAGGAATTTCAACATATTTGGCCATAGCAGGGACGTCTGGGGACAGAGACCCACCAAAATGCTTTCTCTGGGGGAAAAGGAGGGGGGCCAAGGAGAGCACGGGAGCCCTGGTCCAGAGATGAGCTGGCAGACAGGAAATGCGGCCACTGCCAGAGGGACAAGTGGGGGGACACTCGTTCCCTGGTTCAAGGGTGCCTCTTCCCTCTATGCCAAGATCCTTAATGAGGCACGGCACAGGCAAGAGGGCGGGAGGGAAGCCCAAGTGATGGCATGGATCTGTGGTGGGCGCTCGGAGTAAAGTCTCCCAGCGGAGTGAGGGAAGAGGAGGTGCTGGATGCCCCTCTCGGCCCAACGGTGGAGCAGAGGAGGAGGAGAAAGGCCCCGGGAGGAGAGCAGGGATGTGTAAGGGGCCTGGGTCGGTCTGGGTTAGCCCGGTAGGGAGGGCACCAGGGCCCATTTCAAGGCACAGCCAAACCCAATCGGTGGAAGCCAGGGGTCCTGGCTCTCCTTGGAACCTGCAGGCGGTGGCGTGCAGAGCTGCGGGAGGCCGGACGCACACGTCCCGTCCCCCTTCCCGCACCCCCCCTCCAGGCCCACCGCCCGGTAGCCTTTCCTCTTTGGGACTAAACAGCCCCACCCCCCCAACCCCCCCCACCATGAGACTCGGGTATGAGGGGAAACACAAGCCCTGGTACCGCCTCACCCGGAGCCCTCGCGCGCGAGGGACCACGAGGGCGCGCAACCCGGCGAGCGCGACCCCGTGGCGCTCACACCTGCGCCCGCCCTCGCGGAAAAGTTTGCGGGGCCGCGCGCGCCGCGAGGCCTGTGCCCGCCGGCACCCGGAGCGAGTCCGCGCGCGGCCGCCGTCGAGTGGCGCCCGCGGGGCCGGGGCCGGGACGCAGGCGGGAGCGTGCGAGCGCGCGGCCGCCGGCGTCCAGCCAGAGTTGGCGCGGGGACGCGAGCGCCGCCCGCCTCGCCCCTCCCGCCAGGGTCCGCGCCCCGAGTCCCCGCCTCCCTCCTCCCGAAGTCTAAGGTTTGGGGAGTCACTGAGCCAATGAGGCGGGCCGCCCGAGCTGGTGTGCTGGAGCTGCGCGCACGCGCGCGCGCGCGCAGGGGAGCGGGGGGGGCGCGCGCGGGGGGGGAGCGGCGGGGGCGCGCGCGCGGGAGCGGCGCGGCAGGCGGGCGAGCGCGCGCCCATTCACTCCAGCACCGCGGCGGGCGGGCGCGCGCGGGCGGGCCGAGCTCTGCTCTTTCACCTGCCGGGGCGGCGCGGCCCGGCCCGGAGGAGGCGGCGCCGCGGCCGCCCTGCCAATCACCTCGGCGCCTGGCAGCGCCCCCGGCCGCTCCCGTCCGCCCGCTCCCTCCTGCCAAACTGTTACCCTGAGTGTTACCGTCAGGAGCAATGACATCAGGGCTTTAAAACAACTTGTTATTCGGGGAGTAATCAGTTGCAATTAGGCATTAATTAAGTATTATGAAAGTTGATTATTTAAGTGAATTCGGCTTTCGACTCTCCGACTATGGTGAGTACGGCAGTGGGGCGGGGGAGGGCAGGGGGCGCCGCCGCGGGGCTCGACCCCAGCGCGGGCGGGGGGCGCGGGCGGGGGCCGGGCGGGGGCCCCCTCGGCCTCGCGGGCCGCCGGGCCCCCCGACCCGGGCCGCGTCTATAAATAGTTTCTCTTTTAGTTTAATAAACTCGAGAGCCGAGAGGAGCTGCTCCGAGTGTGCAATGCCGGAGCGTGAGAGCGACAGGGGAGGGAGGGAGAAACTTTCGCTCTCCCTCCCGGGCCCCCCTGTCACTGCTCGCCGGGTCCCGGGGACTTGTCCGGCCCTCGCTGGGGGGTGCGGCGAGCCGAGGGGGGCGGGAGGGGGACGGCGGGCACTGCGAGAGACTAAACAGATGTTTTTTCTTTCCCCTTCTGTTTTTGGCGTTCCTCGAAGAGTTTGGGACCAAAGAGAGGAGAATGGATCTTGGTACAGGTACCGGCGGTGGGAACCAGGGGAGGCTCTTTCACTTTTCTTTCGGTTCTTTTACGGAAGTTAGTATTTTTAGCCCAATGAGGTAGCAGCTGAGCAGGGGGTGGGGGCTGGCCTGGAGAGGGTCCGGTGCCCGCTGCGCTTCTCGCCCTGGTTTCTGGATTGCGAGGCTTCTGATGATATTATTGTTATTATTTGTTACTTGCTTAGTGACTGTGACTAATTTGATGCTTGTCATTATGAAAGGACCGAGGGGAGAGGGAGCTGGGGGGCACCCAGAGAGAGGATTTAGGGGGTTTTTGTGGGGGTTTTTGTTCTCCGTGTTTTTGAATGGCTCCGTGTTTGGTGTGTGTGTGTGTGTGTTTCTTTTTCCCCTGCAAAGATCGCTGTGTGTCAGGCTGTGGGGTGTGTGTTTTTATTTTTTTAGTGGGGGGTGGTTTAGTTTTTGAAAGCAGCGTCCTGTTGGGAAAGGTGGTTAGTCTGGTTTCGGGGCGACTGTCTCAAGGTAAAGGAATTTAATTTATTTGGGACAAGGCTGTGTCGGATGATCAAGCTGCTTATTATGGCTAATGAGTATTTTTCACCTGAGAATCCGTGGGATGAGGCGGCTGTTATCAGTTCAAAGTGAGGGGCCCAGGACTCTCTCCCATCCCCCTTTTGAGCTCCCCCCAGGGGGTACACCAGGCAAACTACTAAATTTGGACTCTGGGTTTTGGGGGGCCTAGTATGACACCTAGGCTAGGGTTCCAGATAGCATGATGCTGGCCTGGGGCAGTCTGTCCTGATATTTTGGTGTTTTTATTGGTTTTAATCTAATTTTTTCAACATTTCGCTTCTCTTCCCACCTGGGGTTCCAACCTGAGCCCAGATTGAGGTTTACCATAAGCTCCTCAGGCTCTCAATTAGCCCTCTCTGTTGAAACCACATTTTGACCAGGACCCCAGATCCTAGCCTGAAAAAGCCACTGTCTTCTTCTTAAATGTTTTTGAAAGGAGTCCGTAATAAACAGGCTGATAATTCATTGAGACTGATCTCTGAACCCTTGTGTCTCATTTATAGAAGAATAGGTGGCGGTTAGGATTGTTGTTTATGATGGGCCCAAGTTCATGGCATTGCCCCTTGGGGCCCATGAGCTGACATTTGACCTTCTGAGGTCAAAGGGGAGTGGGCAGAGAGAGCAGGAAGGAGACAGCACTGGGGGGCCCAGGGTAGGTGAGATGGCAGTCAGCTCTGGGTAGTGGGTGTGTGTTTGTGGGGAGGGAGGTGGCTCAGAGTTTTTATGACGGTGTCCAGCCAGGTGTGATCTCGGGTAATCTGACGTGGAGGTCCTCGGGACCTCTGTGCCCAGGAAAGATGTGACACCCCCTGCTGGGCAAAGTGGTGAAGGTGTCTAAGGCCACTGTTGCCACGCTGCCCCTCCCTGGCCTCCACGCCCACAGAGAAGCAGCCCACCCCCACCCTAATCAGGTGTCTCATTGCCTCCTTCCTCCGGGCCCCACCCCCTTTCTTCAGAAAAAGGGCCCCCACCCAGCCCAGCCAAAAAGCAGTCCTTACAGATGGGCCAGGCGGTGTGCACCACCCCCTACCTGGGGCAGATGAGCCTCTGCTTGTGGGCGGGCACAGTGGACCCAGGCATTACTCAGCTGGAAGGCGGGCCCTCCTCGTCTTCCTCCCTCTAACCTGCGTGCCAACTGGAGCTGGCGTCCACCCTCCTGCCTTCCCCCAAACAGTCCCTCCCAGTCTGCTATGGGCGCACGACTCCAAAGCCCTTCTGGAGGGTGTCTCCGACTGGAGAGAGAGCCTCCTGGGCCTGTGGCTGGCAGAACCTCTTAGAGCATCTCTCGTGGGACTTAGGGAGACTTGCTTCTCCCAGCACTCCAGGGATAGGCTCTGGAAACTTTTCCTAGAAGCTGGAAGAGTCACTGAGGTGGAGTGGTGCATCCTCTAGCTGGAGCAGGGCTCTCCCAGCAGGGCTTAGACCTGGACTCTGGCCACTCGGTGAGGGGAGGTCCGGGTGTCAGAGCTCTGACTGCTTCCTGGAGGAGTCATGTGGCGATACCATCTCAGGCTTTTCTTTGAATTTGGAAGTTTCACTTAATTTCAGAACTTCAGAAGAAAAATAATTTTTTCCCTCTTCACAAAAAAAGGGAAGCAGGTGGGAACTCTAAGATCCCCCTCGGAGCCCATCTCTGGGCTGACTCTGTGCTCATCTTCCAAAATATCTGGAATGTACTTCTGGACCCAGCCATGGCCAAAGGTCTCGTCACTGGCTAGGGCTCATTGCTGAGACTGTGAGGGGCTCTCTTCTTTGGGGGGACCATGGACAGCTTCCACGGAGAGCTTCTGTAGCAGAGGACAAGGCTGGAGGCTCAGGCCCCAAAAGGTTGCTGGCGCCAGGGACCCTAAAAGCGTTGGATCATGGGTTAACATCCTCTCTAGCCTGGGACAGGTCCAGGTCCTGAAGCATTCCGTCCAGAAGCCATTCAGTGGTGGCAGAACCTAGGCTTCTCAGGAGGGGACAGCAGGACCTCAGGACCGTCCAGGGCCATGTGGACCCCTATTCCCCCACCATAGTTCAGCCAAGGGCTGGATCAATCTGGACGTCTTTAGCAATAAAAAATGCCGATGTCGTCCTAATTCACCAGGCCCCGAGATGACAGCAAATTTACATTTTTTAATTAAACTAGCAGCCAGTTTTTATGAGAGGGGGTTGGGTTATGCAAATCAAATGGTTGTGTACGGAAGATTAGGAGAGTTTGGGAATAAATTCCACAAATGCTAATAAAAAAAAAAGGAAAGGGAAAGAGAGGAGGGAGGGAGGAGAGAGAGGAAGAGAGGAGGACATAGTTCCATTAGGCCCTTTTAGAGTGATTTCCCTGGGGGAGGGAGCCGGGCAGGGGAGGGGAGAGGGGGAGGGAGCTTTCAGACACAGGTAAATCCATCCTGCAGTTGGGAAGCTCCGCAGTGTTAGGCCCCACTAGGCTGATGGCTAGGCCCCAACAAGACTGGAGGCAGGGGCGCAAGGGCCGTGAAGCAACAGTGGAGCTTTGAGAGGGACCTTGCCCTTGATTCTCAGGGTCTGCTTGTAACTGCCCCCACTCTCCCCAGGGAGAGTGTGAGAAGAAGAGGAGAGGCTGTCCAGGGCTAGAGCTGTCCATCAGGATCCAAGCTAGGCCCCACCAGGTCAAGGGCCAAAGAGGCAAGAGAGCAAGTTCAAGGGGATGGTCAGGGACAGAGAGCCAGAAAGGGGTGGCACTGTCCACTTGGAAGCCATGGTATCAAGGTGAGGTCAGTGGGAGGAACTGGCGTTGCTCACTGAGCCAGACCTGCTTTTTCCCTGGGATAAGCTCTGCTGGGACTCTGGGGCCGGGAACCCCTGGCCTTGTGTACAGACACACGCCCACCCCCACCCCGCGCCATTGCATCCGAGCCCTGGCCTCAGCGGTGGAGGAAGCCTGAAGCAGGTTGTCCTCGATTTTCCTTCCTCAAGCCTTTACTTGGCCAGATACACCCACTCGACCAGTCTAAGCTAGGGCCAGTCCCTGCAGTCAGGTTGGGCACCGGTTTTGCCAGTCTGCCGCAGGGGGTAGGTGCCATCTTGGCAGGAAGGTGCAGTCAGAGCCAAGGACAGAATGGGCTGTCTCGGAAGTAGCGAGTTTCCTGGTACCATTCAAACAGAGGCTGGCTGTGACGTGTGCGGGGACCTGAGCATCAGATGACCTTTAAGGCCTCTGGCTCTCCAGCTCTCAACTGGATCTTACTGGGGACCGTCAGTGGGGGCAGTTCGTGGGGACGGGGTTGAGGGGAGGATGTGAGAAGCACATCGTTCGGGACTTCTCTTCGGAAGAAGGCATTTGCGACCTGCGGCTCTGGACTGCAAAGTGGCCCTCGCACCAGCCCTGGTCCTGGTTGAGACATCAGAGCAGAACACGGGCTAAAAGCCCAAGCGTAGCTGTTCTAGCAACAAGAGGCAGAGGCAGCAAGGGCACATCTGGAAGGATCCCTAGAGGGGCCCCATCCCAGGCCCTTTTTTCCTGTAGGGACCAGCCAGAAGAACCCATTAACTCTCCTCTCCGAGAAGGGCACTGGGGCCACTTAGCCAGACCTCGTGCAGCCTGGCCATCGTGCCGCCATTCGCCCATCCCCCACGGCCAGGGAATCTGGCTGAGTTGCAGCTTGGGTTTTTATGATGGAAAAATAAAATAAATGGAGACACCTTTGGAGGGCTGAGTCACGCAGCAGCATCTCCTCATTAAAGCTGCTGCCCCTGGCTCAAGTCCCTGGGCTGGGGATCGGGTGGGGCCCAGGAAGATTCTGGGCGCCGGCTCCTCCGCCTGGACCCTGCCAGGTTAGTGGTGTGCCTGCCCCACCATCAGCCTCCTCTGGCTGGCCCGCCATGCTTAGAGGGGTCAGGCCGTTTCTCCCCCCACCCCACTCACCCGGGGCCCCAAAGCTTGTCCTTTACCACTGCCCTCCCTGAGCTGGTTTTTAAACCTTGACCTCCCCGGCGGCTGCCACATCTTCTCCTCCTCATCTTTGCCGTGGGGTCGCGGGAGGAAGTTGCTCTGTAGTAATTCCAGCCTGAGGGTCCCTGAGGCAAGCAGCAGCTATCCCAGGATACCTGGGCCAGGGTACAGCAGGAGGAAGAAGGAGCAGGGGAGGAGGAGAAGGCTGGCAGTCCCAGGGGGCAGAGGATGGCCTATGTCCCTTGGACCGCTTGTGAAAGGCAGCCACTTGGTGGTCCAGCGTTCACCCCTCTGGCTGCCTGACCGCAGCCTGGCTCCTCACACCCCGCGTTCATCAGGACGTAGTGTCCCCTGTCTGGGAAGAGACCCCGTGTGGGTGGTGACGCTGGCGATTCAGAATGTGTTAGGGAGCACCTGCTAGAGCTGCCAGGGCCGCAAAGCTGCCTGGTCCTTCCCTGTGTTCCGGGACCCACCCGGTGGAGGGAGACAGGCGTGTTCAGCTGCCACGGGGCAGAGGGGCATGGGGTGGGAGCCCAGGGAGCTCTGTGAAGGAGTGGCCTTTGGACTTGATAAAGGATGGGGAAAGTAGCGGCACAGATGGAGATAGGCAGCCGGACGTTCCCTGCACCCCCCAGCACGTTCTGGAGTTCACATGGCCTTGCTCCCTAGTCCTCTGCCACCCACCCCCCAACAGAACTCCTGCTTCCCATCCTGCAACCTCAGCCTTCTGCCCTTTTCTTCCAGGCCGCCCAGATCCCTAAAGCCAGGCCCTTCTGCCTACCTTGCCCCTCCTTACAGCCTCATGCCCAGTTGGCCCTGGAAAGAGATAGGAGATAAGAGGCTGGCTGGGGGCCTGCATCTCTGAGGATCTGGTTAGGCCCACAGCAGTGGTGTGTCTTGGTGGCACTCAGGCTTCTGTACCCTGGCCCCCAGAAGGTCAAGGCCAGCAAAGTGCTTTCTTCTGCTACTCCTGCTCCTAATGGCGACCATTAGAGTTAGCTCTGTGTTGACATCCCCTCCCAGCACTCGGTACGGGGCTGGTCTCACGCCTTCCCACTGTTAGTGCTGGTGGAATTGATTGATTGATGTGCTTCTTCGCCAAGTGCCTCCCGGCTTCTTAGTGGGGGCAGAAGGAGGCAGGCAGGAAACGTTGGCCGATTCCCTTGGGACCTGGGTTTTAGCTCCTTGAGAGCTTTCTATAGCCTGGTTTACAGGAAAGAGTGGGGCTGGGATTAAAGATGACATGAAGGGGGCCCAAGGATAAAGATAGGCATTGTATGGTTAGATGGGAGCCTGCATTAGCTACTAACCGTGAGTCTGGCTTGGGCCTGGGAGGGTATTTGGCACCCGTAGCCTGCTACCCTATGGGGGGCAAGCGGGCAGTGGCTGATGCATGGTCTGGGACTCTCCTCTACTTCCTCTCCCGCCCGTCTCCATCTCCCCCCAAGCAGACCTCACTACAGCATGTCCGTCCTCTCTGGTCCTGCTTCCAGTCCCAGGACCCCTCCAACTAGGTAGGCCCAGTGCCAGAAAGAGGGCCCACCCCACATTGCCGAGACCTCGGACCTCTGTCCCCTGGCATGGCGTTTGGGCTAGGGCACTGTCTGGCTTTGGGGGAGCGGGGGGTGGGTTGGACACATGTTATGTCTCCAAAGACCAGGGATTCCCAGAGGAAACCTTCTCGAGGTGAGATTTGGCCTGCTTTGGCCTTTCCTTGTAAGGCTTTCTCCATGAACTCGGGGGACCCCTGGGAGGGAATGTGCTGCATGGAAACTGGCGAAGAGTAAGAGGGGGCTCCACCATGTCACCGTCACTAGAAGTACATCTCCTTGGCTAGATCATCACCTCCCTGTAGACCAGGGCCTGCCTCCCGTCATCCCCTCAGCCGGAGAGCCCAAGGCCACAGCAAGCCAGGTGGGCTGCCTTGGGGAGGGGTTGGTCAGGTGCCCCACTGCCCAGCAGGGGGCGCCCCAGCGTATCTGCCCCAGTTCTAAGGACTGGGATGCTGGTCCGGGTCTGGTCCAAGCCTTCTGGCCGTGGGTGGGGGGAGGGGAGCCTCCCCTCCCCACCCCCAGAGGTTCCTTGGCTGAGTTTGTTTTGCCAGGGTGACCTGTTTAATCATCTCATTTTCTGGTGGCCGTTTATTCCTTGTTTCCACGGTTACGGCCCCATTAAGGGGAGAAGCAATAAGGCAGCGAGTCAAACAGGTAATAAAAACATTAAGGCCCATGTGCACTGAGGGAGGGCGGGTGGGCGGGAAGGGGGCTCAGTGAGGTGAGGCGGCCCGGGGAGAAGCAGAGGTAAGAGGCCGCTGGCCTTGTCCTCCAGAGGCCACCAAGAGGGCTCCTGGCCGGCAGAAGCAGAGGACCGCTCCCCATGCCCCGGCTTCTGAGCTGCACCCTTTGGGGGCCGAGCCCCAGGGCTAGCTCAGAACCATCCCCAGCCCTCGGTGCCCTGGCAACAGGCTGTATGTTGGGAAGTAGCACAGGAAGGAGAACCGTGAGAGTGACAGAAGCCTCCCCCAGGACTCCTCCCTGCTGGCTGGGCAGTCTGCTTGCAGGCCTCACCTCACCCTCACTTGGTGGGGGTGGGGCATGATTTCTGACATTGTTTTGAGCTCTAGAACTTTTTTTCTGCCAACTTTATCAGAAAGCATATTTGTGGTGAGTGCTGCTAACAGGGCCAGTCTGGTGAGTAAATATTCCTGGTGTGGACAGCCCCGTGACCTTGAGAAGGAAGAGCGTGGCAGGGGGGCCAAGGGCATGTAGGAGAAAGGAGACCCAGTGGCCCCGGTGCTGTCGGGGGGCCCCCTAGGATGGAGTGAGGGGGCCAAAGTGTTTGGGTTTGGCCTTAACAGTCTCTTCCCAGCAGTGTGGTCCGGCTCAAGCTCGAGTGACACTTGGCTCGGGCTGGGGTGTGTGACTTTCCTGCTGGGGGACTGGGCCGGGAGCCCTTGGTGTTGCCCCCACAGAGGACTTTCTGGCAGGTTCTCCTCTGGGCTCCATAGGGACGCGGCCCTCCCTTCCTTTTGGAGATGGAAGCTAAAAGGAAAGTCAGCCTCTTGCCAAACCCGTCTGAGCCCAGGGGCACGTGCCTCCTTCCCTAGGGGCCTCCTGAGTGGCCCCAGCCCCTCTGGGTGGCCCTCGAGATTGACAAGTGAGCCGCTGGTCAGTGGGGCTGACCAGGAGGGGAGAGGGCCCTCAGCCAGTAAAAGTGGGGCTCCGACCGGAGGGGCAGTGCCTATGCGTCCTTGAGCCTGTCGCTGCTGCCCCGAAACCTCGTGTCAGTGGCTCGGAGAGAAGAGCAGAGGTCCCCGTGCGGGGTGCCTCTGAGTGAGGAGCGCCTACTTTCCTTTTCTCCCCAGTGTTCTGAACCTTTGCAAACTCACTGAGGTCTGTGTCTCCAATTATTAAATTCAAAGTTGATTTCTGACTCGAGAGGGAGAAAGAGAGGAAGGTCTGGGAAATGGGGGAAACCCTCTGGCTGGGAACTGTGTCTTGGGAGCGGACCTAGATGAGTTAATATTCTGATCAAACAATTAAAAATAGAAAATGCGCCCGCGGCCCCAGCTGCTGAGGCTTTTCGGCATCTGCCACCAGGAGGTTCACAGGGCAAGTGGTGCTGGAAAGGCGTTTTTCCACAAACAGAGAATATCAGAGACTACCGTGCGCCTGCCCCGCCCCCACGTCCCTCCCAGGACCCAGGACAGGTGTCTAGGGGCTCCCAGCTCTCCCTGAGCTCCCCTCGTGGGCCTGGAGCCGGGGTCTGTGCAGCTTCAGGGCAGCCCTTCTCCCCTGCAGGGCCCAGCCACGGCAGTGAGGTCATCGCCAGATGCCTTGCTAATTGCTTTAAGAATCTAACTTAAAATAAGATGAAAACTTATATTCCTGGGTGAGGAATAATTTCCCATCGAATAGTAAATTAATGGAAGGGTTATACCAGGGGGCCTGGCTGGGAGGCCGTGCTCATCTGATAAATCCAAGTGGCTTGGGCAGAACAGGTCTAGACCGGGGGCTCCCCTAAACCTCAGGCCAGGCCCCGTCCCCCAGCTCTTCTCGAGCTCCACCATGGCCAGCTGAGCTGAGAGGACACGTCCCATGTGTGCTCAAGGTCCCTGTCAATGCTGGGGACCACTTTTCAAAGCCCCCAGGTGGAAGAGGCTCAAGTCTGACGTCCCTCAGGCATGAGAAGGCCCTGGGTGGTCCGTTCACCCAGGAGCACATCTTGGGCATCAAGAGAGCGCATCTCTTGATACCCAAGAACACAGAGCTTCAGGAGCACTTTCCAGCTCCCAGCATGGTGACCAGCCACCCTGGTTTGCCCAGGACCTGAAAGACCCACGTCCAGTGAACACCTCAGTTGTGGAGGCAGGTGGACGGGCTGATTGACACCGCCCCTCCCTTGGGGTCCCGGAGAGCCTGAGCACCTCATGGACTAGAATACTCTCTGTCCAGGATGGGTGATTTACAAGTGGCTCCACCTAAAACACCCAGCTCTACGGGCTGCTGCCTTCGGTGAGGCGCGTGTGAACTCACGCGGGTGTGACACACACGTTCCCGGTGCAGGACGAGACACTGCCTGGGAGCCTCTGCTGGACGTAGGAAGGGACTTGCCCCTGTGCACCCACCTCCACTCCCCTCCCCTTTCTGCTGAGCCCTTCCCCCTATGGCAAGGATGGGCACACGGGGCAGATTTGTGACAACAGAGCACCCATGAGTTTACCTAGTGCCTACCTGCCTCCCGAGAGATTCAGAGCACGCCAAGTTTAATATCCCAGTTCCCCGGAAGAAAGACAGAGAGTTGTCCTATTTCGCAGGTGGAGAAACAGGAGGTCCAGAGACACGGACGGGTCAGGGAGGGGAGCTGCCTCCCACGGGGAAGAGGGACTTGCTGGAGGACCCCTCCATTGGCAGCCCAGTCCTGGATATTTCCCGTGCTGCTGGGCCCACTGCCCCAAACCTCTCTGGGTGCCCCCTAGGTCCCACCTGTAACATGTGGGCACATCCCAGGCCTTCCCTGCAAAATAAAATGCACTTGTTCATGCGGTTGCATTTTGAGCTTTTTGGAGGTAGCCTCCCCTCGAGGCGCTCATTACTACCTATCTCCTGAGAAAGGGGTATCCCCTTCTGTTCACGGGGAAGGGTTGAAGGGGAGTTGGAAAACATTCTGACTTGTCTCTTTGGTGAAATGGAAGTGAGTGGACTGGACCCAGGGCCCTTCAGGAGGAGAGTCTTAATGAACGGGCATTCTCCTAGGAGACAGGACGGCAGATGCATGTTTGTCAGATGTGTTTCTGTGTAAGCATAGACTTTGCTGGAGGGGAAGATCAGGACGTTTCCCCTGGTTCACCAGGAGACCCTTGCAGCTCAGCTAAGGGGTGCATATCACCACTGGCCTTCATGGCTTCTGGAAGTAATGAGGCCTCCTTGGGAACCGTAGAGGATAAACTTGCTGCTGGTCCCTGCGTGGGCTTTGAGCCTGGGGGCTGTACTGAGTATGGCAGGTGTGATCCTAGGGAGTCCCCCGCTCCTGTCCCCGTGTTGACCACGCTGCTTTCAGAGGGAGGGAGGGAGCAGTTGGGTGCTCTTGGGCAGACTGCGGCTGCTTGAGCGGCCTCTTCCACCCTCCTACTGCACACCTACCCCCCCCCCACCCCAGAGGAAGGAATTATGGGGCAGTAGGACTGAGAATTCCTAGTCTAAACAACTCAGGAAAGCATGCTCCAGGAGTGAGCCAAGCCGGAACTGCAGATGGTGCGAGCCTCGGTTTTGACTACAAGGACAGTGGCTGCGAATGTCCCGTGTTCTATGGCAGTTGCTGTTCAAGCAGACTGATTGGTGAACTCCAGCCTGCTGGGATCTGAGCGGGCTCTCCTCTGTTCATCTTCTCTCACCCCCAGGGTGGGGGAGCGAGCCTGGGTTAGACAGAGGGGGCAGCCTGCCAGTCGGCCCTAGAAAGGCAGGTGGAAGGAGGAGGAGACAAATAGGCAGCCTGGGAGCACCCGGGCCCTGGCCGGAGGGTGCAGCCTCTTGCTCTGTCCGCATGGGCCCCTTTCCCAGGCCTGCCTGATAGGAAGTGTCACTTTGGGGGTTCCTGGGAGGCCTTCAGATAGGTGGTGAATGGAGCTCCTCCCTGGAGACCCCAGGGCAGGGCCAAGAGCCCAGAGAAGGAGCTGGGGATGTTTTCTGTTTCCGGGTCCCTTGGGGGCCCAGGGACAGATTGAGACAGGCTCCTTGCAGGGAAGGTGTTAACAAACAGCAGGTGATTAAACATGACAAGCGGTGACATTTCTGTGCAGGGTTCTCGGTCCCGGCAATGCCAGGAATGAAGCTATAAACCCTGACATTTTGTGTTATGCACTGAGAGGTTTTTAATAGACCTCTCTCCCTCTTCCCCAGTCAACTTCTCCTTCCCTCTTCTCCCCCCTTAAATCCTCCCCCACCCTTGTAGCCACTGCCCCCACAGAAGCCGCCTGCCTCCCCATTCAGCCTGGCCTCAGGGAGCCTCCAATTCCTGCATCTCTGCAGGCCTCCGGCCTCTCCCTCCCTCAGCCTCCAGCTCTCCTCCACGGCAGGGGCCAGCTCTCCCAGCTCTCCCAGCTCTCCCACTGCCCCCCACAGCCCCTCCCTCCGCTTTGATCTCTCCCCACAGCCTGCACTCCCTTCTCCTTTTTTTGGGTCCTGATCTCACAGCCTCACCCTCTGCTGTGGCCGTGCCAGTTGTTTGCAATGGCAGGTGGCTGTCCCTGTGCCCTCTTTGTGGTAATAACATTTCCAGACAGACTTGAGAGGGGCTGTAGGGAGGTGCTGGGGCTGGGGCTGGGATTTTCCCCCATCTTTTTTCAATTTCCTTTTCTCCTTTTTGGGACAGAGACGGGAGGTGGAGGGAGAGCAGTGCGAACAGTTGCTGGATTGATTCCGAAGGGGCCTGGCTGGTAACAGTTGTTCGTCTCCCAGAGAAATGTTGGAACAACTGGGGCCTCTTTTGTTCTCGAGGCAGAGCCCTGTGAAGGGCATTTGGAGGTGAGCCTGAGGCACAAGAGGGTCAGAGACCCAGGAGCTTCAAACCTCAGTCCCACCCAAGGGAGGAAAGGTTCCTAGAGCTCCGCGGGGCCTGCTTGGTACAGAAGCCGGGCCACACCCCCCATCCCCGCTCTTCCCCTAATGAACTTCAGAAGCACTTAGTTTTCTGTATTCATTCAGTAAATATTTATTTGGGTCAGGCGCTCTGCTAAAACAGTAGTCCCGTCCTACGGATCCTGCAGTCTAGGGAGATAGAAGGGTCATTAAACAAGTTACTACAGAAGCGCTGCCACACGGAGCAGGGCGTCAGGAGAGGACAAGGACAGGACCCTCCAGAGTGTGGTGATCTCAGAGGGCTTCCAAGAGGAAATGAAATTTCACCTGGGACGTCTGAAAGATGCGTGGGGGTGCGGGTGGGATTAGCTGGGCCCTGAACTGAAGGAGGTGGGGGGGGGGGACGCTCCCTGTTCCCCAGGGGCTGGCTGGCAGGCCAGGGGTGAGTGGTGAGCTGTGCCAGCCCACTAGGGCCATGCCCCTTCGCGCTCTGGCTAACGGGCCCGGGACTTGCTCTTCCAGCCGCCCTCCTACCAAGTTGACCCATCTGTGCCAAGCACAGTACTTGGAGGCAGAGCAGGAACGCGGCTCAGCCCTGTCCCTGTGTGAGGGAGAATAGCCAGGAAGTCAGCAGGTGCCACTGAGGAGTGGGCTGCTCCCACCGTTCCTCCCACGAGGCACCTCTGCTGATGACTCACTGAAGAGGGGGCAGGAGAGAGCATGCAGACCCACATGGAGGGCAGAGCTGCAGCAGGAGCCCAGGGGAGCCCAGCTGGGACGGTGGCACGTCTCTGTGTCCGCTTACTACCCCTCTTTACCTCCTGCACCTGCTGGCCTCCAGGAGGCCCTCCTCGAACTCACAGCTGGCCTCCCTCCCGTGCCTTCCGTGGTGTGCGGAATGCTCCGGTGCTGGTGTGTCTTCCCCAGTAGACTCTGAGCCCTCTGACACCTGAAACCGCACTCCCCGAGTCCCTAGGGCCAGCGGGACCCTGCGAAGTATGTGCCTATAGGTACTTGGGATGTATTTGAGAAACTCACCTGGGCCCCAGAAGACGAGGACGTGCACTGACCCTTAGAAGTGAGGAACCTGTAGACAGACCAGGGGGCCCCTGGCGTTGGGGAAGCCAGGCTCTGGGGGTCCAGGTTCAGTTTCCCCACCCAACCCAAGCTGCCCTCACACCCCAGAGTCATTCAGCCATAGCAGTGGGGCAGCAGTAAGGGCTGCTGCCTAGAAGGGCCTCAGGGAGACTTCTGAGGGCTTTCTTCCCCACCATGCTCTGCCTTTGCCCAGAGGTCAGACCCAGGACATCCTGCCTCCATACCTGTTCCCCGAGGAGGACCAGGTTAGCTTCTGGTCCCCATTAAAGGGTCCAGGGCAGATTTCAGCCATAACTCCCCTTCCCCACCCCATCCCGATCCTGCCTTTCTGCCAGATTTGGCCTGGGTCCCCTAATGCTACCGCTTGTCATCCACTTCTCAGAGTCCAGCCAAGACCCCAGGGAGGCCCCAGAGGCTCAGCCTTCCTGGGCCCTTGGCAGCCGAGAGGGATGAGGTGTGCAGAAATGGGAGGGGAGGGGAGCCCCAGAGCCAGGACTTGGCCCCCTGCCCCTGTAGATCCGGAGCCAGGTTTTACTGTAATCCCTACATCCTGTTGCAGATCCTTAATCAGCTGGAGCCCAGGTTGGGCCGGACCCTGTGGTGACACTCAGGGCTGTAGGATGGAAAACCTGAAGTGGAGCTTCCGGAGTTGGGGTTGGGGGCTGCGAGGAGGAGGCAGGTGGAGGGGAGGAGAAGAGAGCCCGTGCAGGCACAGGATGTGGACAGAGCCCAGAGCCGCCACCCACCCAACCCAGGCTGGGGGTGGAGGAGCAGCTGTTGCAGGCTGGGAACCAGGGATGTGAGAGGACGAGGAGGGGCCCACGTGGGGCCCCCTGGAGAACAGCAGAGTCTGTGGGGGCGGCCCACGTTGCCTGTTAGCACCATTGAGACAGCTGGCCCTGGAGTCGCTCAGATAGTGAGCAAGGACTCCAGCTGGGAAACAGCAGAGAGGGGGGACCCTGGGTGCTGTGGGTTCCAGGGGTCTACACCGACCTGGGCCCAAGTGCAAGGCGGGAAGGGCTCCTGCCCTGCTAGGAGCTCTGCTTCCTGAGGAGGGCTGAGGCAGGGGACTCGCAACTGTCCTGCTAGGGGCTCGGGCAGCCAGGGGACCGGGCTCCTGGGGGGGAGCAGCAGGGGCCCCTGAGCAGGAAAGCAGGCTCCCAGGATTGGCCATTCCCTTCAGCCAGGAGCAGCGGGCCCTGGTCGTCCAGCCTGGCTCCACAGTCCTTGCATGAGTCAGGGGAAGGGTTGGGGACGGGGTGGGGGGAGGTTCTGGACCTCAACTCCGTGTCCCCCAGGAGCAGTGGTGGAGCAGGATGGGGGTCAATGCCCAGGCCAGAGACAGCCATGGAGCGCAGTCCAGGAGTGGGCTGGCTGGCAGCGGGCGGGCAGACGGGCGTCTGTCCTGCCAGGGGCCCAGGCTGGCTATGCAGACAGCTTCTTTTCTATATGGAAATGAAGAATTTAGGCTAATGGAGCTCAACCATCTCTAATTTTGCGATGGCAGGAGGATTTTGATTGAAAGTAATTAAGCAAGCTAGCTGTAAAATTAATTAAAGCAAAAGGGGGGGATTTTTTATTGGATTGGATAGCGATATAGCGTCTGTCAGGCGGGGGACGGATGGGGGTGACCTGAATCCTCTGCCCTCCCCCCTCCCACTCGGGACGTTTATGTCACTTTAATCTCCTTACAGCGGCTGCTGTGCATTTGTTTGAAATAATCAAGGAAATATGGTCAGAAATTGTCAGCTTTCAGATCTAATTTACCTGACGGCCCCTGCGCGAGCTGGCGCGGCCCAGGGAGTGAGCGTGCGTGAGCGGGCGGGGGAGCCTGAGTGGGCACAGAGGACACCAGGCTCTCCAGCCCCCTCCCCAGCCCCAGGCCCCCTCCCAGGGCAAAGGGAGGGGCTCCCCAGGCCTGCGGACACCTCCCCAGACAGGCCCCCGCCCCACCCACCTGCTGCCTCCCCCTCGTGCTGTAACCAGCTTTGGGTTTAGGGCCATAGGATCAGGGAGGTGACGGTAATTCCTTACTCCAGATGGCTGACAACTGCTAAACCCCTCCACGAGGGCCACAGTTTTAAAAATACTCTTAACTTAGTCCCCTCATGTCGTTGGCAGCCTTAGCAAGGGGATTGTGGAGATGGGCTGTAGGGAGGGTGGGATGGCAGCGTCCACCATCACACCCCTCTGCCACCTGCTGCCATCCCCACCTTCTTTCCCGGGGCTGCCTCTCTCCCAGGCCCTTCCTCTAAATCCCAGAATGGTGCTTTGCCCTGTTTTCCCCTTCATAGCACAACTCACAAGGTCTGGGGGTCTCAGTCTCTGCAAGAGGAAGGTCCCCTCCCTAGAACACACATGCTCCCATGCTGCACCCAGGCAGGCTGTCCCTCATATGGCCACCCGCCCCCATGTCCTGCCCCTTTTCCAGTGGGTAAGCCAGGCCACAGACTCTCCTTGTGCTTCCCTTGGGTGCTGGGAGCCTGAATTTCAGGCCCTGCACCCTGAAAGTGTTGGCTCAGAGCCATTTGGGGTCCTTGCCCAGGTGGGCCAGTGTGGGGTTGAAGCTTTTCCAGCAGGGAACCCTTGTGGGATTTGGGGCCAGTGGGCCCTGGAGCAGTCTACAAGGGCTGCAGAAAGTTCCCCTTTAAAGCACAAATGTGTAGCAATTTGATCTGCTGGTCATGAGAGGGCCCAGGTAGGGGGTTGAGGCTCCGGATTTGTCTGGTCCTGACGAGTTAGTGACATGGGCTTCTGAGGAGTCTCTCAACCTCCTGGGCCTCAGTTCCCTTCCAGTTCTAAAGTTCTATGCAAATCTAGGACAACCTGTGCTCTGATCGCTGCCACCCTTGGGAGCTCCTTGTCCAGCCAGAGCTCCTTGCCATGCCCCTGGGACAGAGGAGAAGGTGGAGGGTTCTAGAAACAGAGCAGATTAGGATGAGCAGCCTGCTCCCAGTTTGCCCACATTACAGCACACCTGTTAGAAGCCCTCTGTCCCCACCTGCCCTCCTTCCATCGGTCCTTATCCTAACCCTGAGTGTGTCTCCCCACTCCCACCCCAGCTTTGGTGCTGGGTGACTCGGGGGGAGGGGAGGCCTCCTCCAGCAGCAAGGGGGATTGAGCCCCGGACTTCTTTCCAGGCTGGCTCTTGAGCAGAGCGTCTGGGGGATTGGGAAGCATCGCCTGCCCCCTTCTTGAGCTCTTTCTGCCTGACCCTCCACTGTCTTCGCACCATGAATCACTCATCTTGGGGCAGGGGGTGGAGCCCCAAAGCGCTCTGCCCAGGAAAGAGTGGGAGGAGAGCCCTTCTCCTACTGGCTCTTCTCCAGGTCTTCAGGGCAAAGTTCTTTGTGCCTAGAGCCCAGGCGGCACTGTGGTCATTTGGGCCCAGCACTCCCCTGGCTGTGCTGCAGGAACTTGGTGAGAGGCAGGGGCATGGCCAGGCACCGTGGGGGCCAGCCAGAGCCAGAGTCCCTGCCCTTCGTGCCCACCAGCTGCCCAGGAACCAGATCCCAGGAGACACAGGGCTAAGAGAGCGTATCTGGCCCCAGCCCAGCGCCTCACCTCCACGTGTGGCTGTCAGCTGCTCACGTCAGTCCCTGCAGCTGAGATGTGGAAGAACCAGCCTGGGAGCCAGCACCAGGGACCCAGCAGGGCTGCTCTCCCTGGGCCAGGGGCCGGATTCTGGCCTCGATGCTGGTCCAGGCTGCGGGTGGCGGGCACCAAGGTGGAGAGAGACTACAGCAGAACTCAGATGCCCACTCGGGCCTGGGCAGGTTGGTGCACTGAGGCACAGGGATGTGGAGAAGGCCAAGAGAAGGGTGAAGAGTGCTCTTAGGGTCCTCATGGTGTCCCCAAGTTGGCCCTTTGCTCTGCCCTTGTGGGAAGCACCTGAACTGGGGGTGCTGTCCCCAAAACTGCTTTGGGAATGAATCCTATGCAGTGAGGAGAGAGCTTTGTGCAGTGGCTTCTCTTGGAAGGACAGGCACAGGTAGTGGGCAGGCGAGGTCCACAAGACTGGCCACGGGCTCTGAGATTGTAAGGTCAGAGAGAGACGGCCCCCGACAACATAGTCCCAGACAGCCCAAGGAGTCTGGGAGAGAGATGAAGGGCGGGTATTTGGGGGCTGCTAAGTCTGAGGCCCACCCAGGAGTACCTGGTGCCCATCACCTGGCTGGGGTTTGAGAACACACATGCATTGTGGCCTCCAAGGGTTCCCGCCCACCCTTCCTCCTCAGCCCCCAAGGCTTTAGGAAAAAGCAAAGCGTGTTGGCCTTGTCCAAGTGGAGCCCTCCTCTTTCCGGGGCTCCTCCCTGGCTCTCTGCCATCCCCTACAGCCAGGTGTCTGAGCCTCTAGGTGGAGCTTGTGCAGGGAGAACCAGAGAGGGTGAAGGATGACTGGCTCGGCCTTGGACCAGCCCTCCAGGCCTGGCTCCCTGAGGCCCTTTGTGAGTGAAGAGAACTCCCACCAGCGGGGGCCCACCCTGGCCTAGCTAGCCCCGTGCTTCCTCTCTTTAGGTGGGGCCCAGCATGAGTGGGGCTGGCTAATCTCCCCGCCACTGAGGGCAGAGAGGAGGGTCTGTCCTCTGAGTCCTTGCTCGTGCTTCCTAGTGGCCAGTAGCTTCCGGAGAGTTCTCAGGGGTATGTGGTGCCCCAGCCACAGGACCTGGGAGCGGTACCTGCCCAACTGGGAGAGGAGCCCAGGGTGGCTGGGGTCCAGCCCCGGGAGCATTCACGGCGGGGTCTGGCGATGCCCACGGTGCTCCCCCAGCCAGGGCCGTGCTGGAGCTGGCTGGATGTGACCAAGGCGGCGGGCTCCCGGAAGTGCCCGGGGCCAGGCTGGGCTCTGGCCTGGCAAAGCCTCCGCCACCCGGCTCGGCGGTTTCCTGCCGGCGTCAGGCCTTCTCTCCTGCTCCCGTGGCACCCACCCCGCTCCTCCGGATCCTGCGGGGTGGGGTGGTGGCTGGTGGCCCCGCACAGCCCCGCGCCAGCCTCCCAAGCCCCTCTTCCCCTCCCTCCAGCCTGGCCCCGCTTCCTCACCCTTCAGGCCTGAAGCCTCTCTGGCCCAGCCCCGGCCCCGTGCCCCGGCCCCGTCCTGCGGCCCCCCTGGCTTCACAGTCGCATTTGGCTGCCAGCACAGGGTACAGCAGAACTGCTGGCGCTGCCAAAACCCTGTGTGCGCTATGACTCCCCAAACATCCCTTTATTTTTATTGTTCTGTTAATTACTGTTTAAACTTTAATAAGTCACTTCGTCAGGAGGGGGGACCTGCCGTGAGCTTTTCTGTGCAAACACGGGCCCGGGAGTGACTCGGGTGTAATATAACCCTTTATGCGATGTGGGAATGTTTAGATTGTAACAGAAACTTGTTATTTTAATGACAGTTGGGGGGGGAATCTGAACATGGAAGGGGAGGAGGGTGGGCTCCCCTTGGGTCCCCACCGAGGGCTGGGTGGCCTGGCGACAGCAGGGGTGCTCCCTTGCTGCTCCGAGGACGCCAAGGGTCAGGCCCGCCCAGAGGGGGGTGCCTCCCAAGAGATGCTCCAGGACTCGAGGGCAGGAGAACACTCGGGTCTCAGGGGCCTAGACAGCTGAGGGTCCCAGGAGAAAGGGGGGCTTTGGGGGTTGGGAGAAGTAGGAGGACCCAGAGTTCCTAGATCTCGGGGAGGCTGGACTTCCTTCCCTGCCCCCCACCCCCGGTCTGGGGGGGAGCAGCCCTTCCCCCTCCCAAGGCAGGGACCCTGCCCACAGTCACCATCCAGTAGAGGGGCAGGCCCCACGTGCTCCGAGGTGCTGTGCCAGACATGTCACTCGATTCCATCCTTTCAACAGCCCTGTTTCAGATGAGGACACTGAGGCCCAGGGCAGAGACCAAACTTCCTTAGAAGTGGCGAGCTTTAAGAGGAAGATCCAAGTTTCTAATGTTGATTTCTCTGATCTGGATGCTGTCAAAGTCCCGGTGCCCGAGCGTGGATGGTATGGGAGGGCCAGGCACTGTCCCTCGATGGCAAGGCAGGGAAAGGCTCCAGGCGCTGTGCTGGGAACCAGGATCATCCCCCTCGGCCCTTGGGCAGGGCTCACCCCTTGAGTCCCCCCTCCTGCTCCCCATCAGGAGGAAGGGCTGCAAGGTGAAGGGGACATGGAAGTAAGGGTCGTCCCCAAGCCTGGGCATAGGACACTTGCCCTCTTCCTCAAAAGACCTGGCTCCATCTCAGGGAGTTGGGGTTCAGGCCTAAGGTAGGGGTGATGGTAGCCAGGTCTCGTTCCAGTGCCCTGTCTCACTCCAGTGCCCCCCATCCTCTATACCCAGAGGCACTCCTGTCCCAGACCCCTTTCCAGAGCAGGTGATACCTGGACAGGGAGCCTTTCTCCAGCATCTGTGGGTCTCCTTCTGGAGCCTGAGGGCGTCTGGGCCTGGTTTCCTACTTTGTCTTCACTCAGTCCCTCCGCCTGTCCATCCATTCATCCATCCACCCACAGCGCTGAGCTTCTGCTCTGTGCCAGCACTGGGTGGCAGAAGGGCACGGGCCCCATGCTTGCCCTCGAGGTCCCATGCCTGGTGGGGCAGTGAAGAGGTGTGGGGGGAGAGCACAACAAGGGGGACTGTCCCCTGGCCTGCGCAGGTGCTCTCGGCCAGCCAAGGCAGAGACCCTTGCCCTCCCTCCACTCTCTCCCCTCCCTCTGCAAGCTACGCCCACGAGGGCCCCTCCCCAACCCTCCAGTGGGCAGGGCCAGAGGTTCAGGACCCTGGCTCCCTGGAGCTGGAGGCCAGAGCCCCCCAGATGGCAGCGGCGTGGGTCACGAATCGCTGAGGTTTTCCTTTTCCGAGCAGCGCGTTTCCCTAAATTGTCTTTGACTGCGTGCATGGGTAATGAAAGTTTATGCCCTTGTTAGAAGGACAGGCGGCCAGTTCCAGTTAGAACTGGGGCTGTCTCCCTGCCAGCCCCCCCCGCAGCCCCCCTCCCCAGCAGCAGAGGGAGCAGGAGCACAAGTGTGTGTGTGCGTGTGTGTGTGCCCGCGCGTGCGCGCGCGCGCACACACACACACACACACCCCTCCCTGGTGGATAAGAAGGCTGTTAGGGGAAGGGAGAGGGGACAAGGAAAAAAAGAAAAAAAATTTCCATATTTGTGTAAGTTGCTTTAAAAGCATTTTATCATGTCATAAAAAAGGGAAAGTACTCTCAGAAATTGATCCTCTCCGCCAGCCCATTGGACAGAAGGACGTTGGGATGTTAATGGCCATCCTGCTCCAGGGTGGCTTATTAAAAAATTTATACATAAATGCTTAAAATTGCATAAATTATTTAAAAAAACCCAACAAAGTAAGCAATTTGAATTCCCTCTTTTCCTCCCCTTCGCTTGGTCCCCCTTCTGCGACCCCCCCTTTTCCGGCCCCTCAGCGTGGTCCTCCCGTTCCCGGGGCCCCCCCGTCCCCCTCCTCGGGGCTCCCCTCCTGCTTCCTTCACTTCCCACCGCACCCCAGCCCCGTCCGCCCTGCCCTCCTCTGGGCTTTCCCAGCCTCACCCACAAATTAACGGAACAGCCGGCCCACCACCAAACACTCACATGCACACGCACTAATAAAAACACCACTAATAATGCCCCAAATCGCGAAATTAAATATTAAGGCCAGAGGAGGCGGACGTGGAGCGGAGCCGGCTGCCACCGTAGCCGAACTTGGAGCTGATGAGTGTGTCTCTCACAGGCGTGGAATGTCACCCACACATCCCGGAGACTGGAGTGGGGAGTTTTATGATGGTTTTTCATTGATTTGTTTCCCCAGCGCAGCTGCCGACCTCTATTGAGGGACAAACATAATCAGCACTGACGCAAATTAGATGGTTATTCGTTTTGAAAATTGACAGAAAAACAATAAAAAAGATGAAATGCTCCCAAATCAATAGATATAATGAAATTCAAATAATCCGAGAGATGAGGTCTCCATGGCAACTGATAATGTGGAAAAGAAAACAATTTAATAAAGGACAGACACACTTTGAAAACAGATTGGGCCCAGGGAGGGGGGCGGGCTGGCGGGCGGAGGGCTGGAGCGGGCGGGCTGGCGAGTGAAGGATCACTGTCCGTCCCAAGGACACCCGCCATAATTAAGCGAGGCTTTCGGCCCCAGAAAGTGCAGATTCAGGTTTTAATACACAAAATTATTTCAGGAGCAGTGAATCGGAAAGTCGTTTGTAATGACCTTCCTGAGAGGCCCGGGCGCGGGGCATGTTGGAGGCTGGGCGGCCGGGCCGGCTGAGTTATGGCATATTTGTGTTTTTATAGTGCGAAGGGGAGGGGGTGGGGGGGAGGGGGGGAGAAGGTTAAACAGTATTTACAGCTCAGTTGTTTTCAGAGAGGAAAGAGAAATAGAGTTCACGGGAGATGCGGCGGGCAGGCAGGCGGGTGAGCCGGGAGGCCTCCGGGGCGAGGTGGGAGAGGTGGGCCCCGGGCGGGCCATCCCCCCTCAGGCTGCCTTGCCTGGCCTTGGGGATCCACAGAGGAGGCCAGGAGAGGCCTCTCCCACTCCGCTGTCTGGTATGGCCCAACTAGTGGGTCCTTCCAGGTCCGGGGCCTCTCTGGGTGTTGGGGGTGGGGACCTGTGTCCAAGCTGCGTGCACATGCGGCCACACCTACTGGAGTAAAAAGGTGGGGCATCCCTGTGGACAGGTGCCTCTGGGCGCTCACCTAGCCTGGGCACCTTCCGAGGCCGCTGGTCACTCCTTCAGATGGTGCCACCCTTCTTGAGTCCTGTGCTGTGTCGGGGGCGGGACCGGCCTTGGGTGGCCTCGGCTGGCGAGGACCTGGGACCACAGCGTGCCCCTCTGCGGTGGCCTGCGAGTGCCGGCCTCCCTGGCGCTTTCCACGGCTCCACCTCCCCGCTGAGTGCTTACCTTGGGCACACAAAAGGGGAAAGCTCGGCCCTTTGGGTTTACAGAGGCAGGGGCCACAGAGAGTGGAGGGGACCGAGCGGAGCCCCTCCCGGGCCCTCCAGAGCCACTCGCCGGGGCAGGGCAGCTCAGGCGTGAGCGCCCAGCCCTGGGGGTGGCCCATGGGAGGCTCCCTGCCCTCGGGCTCTGACTCCCTTTTCAGCCACAGGAGCCCTGTTTGTGCTCTGTTATCATGACCACACACAGCACGCTCAGTTTCCGGGCCACTCCGCATGTGCACGTGTGACTTCTAATAATATTGTACAAATACGGAGACGCCCGAGTGTGTGTGCGCGTGCACGGTCTGTGTGTGCGCCGTGTGTGTGTTTTAAATCTCCCCTGGGTGGTAGCTCTTTTTTTCTCCCCTTCCTGTTTGGCTGTGACCTGGGGGAGATTGATAGCCAGCCTGTGCGGTGGATGCTAACAGTTCCCCTGATTTATAGAGTTACTTACGCTAAGTGAGGCCACTTAGACGCGTCTGGATAGTAAACCTTTTAACTGGACTAAAAAATCATAATAAATAAATAAACAAAGGGGGGCAAGTAGGACCTGGCGGCCGGGGCCCCCCCACTTCCTGCCTTAGCACTGTTGGGGACCAGGGGTCCTGGCTGAGAGCCCTGGGGAGCAGTGGCCCTGCTCTCACCCGCAAAAGCTGGGCGGCCCTTCTGTTCTGAGCTGGAGGTGGGCTCTGGCCCAAGAGAGGAGGACACCCTCTCCTAGAGGACAGGTGCTGGCTGGGGGAGGGAGTCAGTGCTGAAGAAGATAATAGGGAGGCAAACTGGGCTAGCTGTGGGGGCGAGGAGAGAGGTGGGAGGGATGGTCAGGGAGCTTGGGGGGAAGCAGGGGATGGGGCACCTGTCTCTAGGGGGACCCTTCCTGGCTCCCCAGACTCGCTGCCCCTGTGGCACCTGGACCTTTCACCACAGTGATGGCGCTTGTAATGACGTGAATGTCTGCCCCCTTGTCTAAGTCTGAGCTGGCTGTGGTGGCAGGAACCAGGACAGTCTGTCTTGCTCACGTCGTGTCCTGAGGATTAAGCCCAGGGCCTGGCCTGTAGAAGGAGTTCAGAGGGGGTGTTGAATGAACGTAGACACATCCCCCCCAAAACTGGGGTTTGTGGCCCGTCAAGTTCAAGTTCTTAGGGATGCAAGGGTGGAGGCTCCAACATTGCCACCACCCTGATTGGGAGGCTGTGGGAGGGGCGTGTGGGGTGTTAGACCATGACCTTGGACATCCGAGCCCCGTGGGAGTCCAATTCCAGCACTGACTCTGGGTGACCGTGGGCAGTTACCAATCTCACCAGGCTCTGCTTCCTCGTCTGCAAATGGGGACAGGTCAAAAGCCTCATGGGACTGTTGGGGGTGGGTGGTCACTGACGTGCCCAGTGCGATCTCTAGCACGGGAGGTATTCAGAGGGTCCCAGCTGCCCTATCACTCCGGGCTGTGGGCCCGTGGCCTGGCAGTGTCCGTGGCCCCTGAGCTGCCTGGCTGCGGGCAGGTGGGCCCTGGAGCACCCCCACCCCAGGGATGGGTGCCTGGCCCTTGCCTCCCCACCTCCTGATATACAGCGGGCGTTAGGCTGCCCAAAGGGGACACTGCATCCTTAGGAAGAAATATGTCCTCATTTTTCTTAAACACCGTTTCCACTGAGTGAAATGTTTAGAAGGGACGCACAGGGAGAACTTTATTTCCTACCAGGGAGTTCAGAGCCACCAGGCAGAGCCCATAAAGCACCCGGAGCCTGGTGGCTGACAGGCCGCCCGGCCCCGAAACACATTACTCACGAGTTTGGGGGGGGGGGCTGCCAGGCCTGCCCAGCCCCCAGGGACTGCCCCCCCCACACAGCAGGACAAGCAACTTGGAGAACCAGGCCATGGGCGCTGGGCACTGGAGCTTCTCATCCCCTTGAGCAGGTCAGGGGAGGGCCTGGCCCCAACCTGGCCGGGAGGTGGAGCCGTTCCAGCCACCCCCAACCCCTTAGTCCCCAGAGATCCGGGACCAGGGGCCCAGGTGCAGCTATAGGAGCCCCCCTGTCTCCCCCATAACTGGCAGGAGCCCTGGCCTCCTCAGCCTTTGGAGGGAGTGATGAGATTCCTGCCATAACCGGCCCTTCTCCCGAGGCCCTCCCTTCATTTGATTTCTGAAGCTGGCTGATTTGAATATTTATAAATATCAGTAAATTATTTATTGTAGCAATCTGCTGCACCATTTTACCCATTGCAGTTAACACTTTAGGGGGCTCCGTGTTATGGGAACCAGGAGTGGGGGTGAGGAGGAGATGGGGCAGAGAGGCCTGGGACTTCCTACAGCCCACCCAGGAGCCTCAACTGGGGACGTGGTGGCAGCCTCAGCGCCTTGCTGAGCCTGGGGCCTTTGTGAGCCCAGGCTCTGGGGTGTCTGTGCGGCTCCAGGATCAGTTGCCTCTTCTATTAAAGAAGGGATGAGGGCAGTCCCTGCTTCACTGGGTCACCGTGAGGCATATCGTGAGATAGTCCCCAGAAATGTGCATGGAAAGTCCGGTTTCTGCCCCACCTGCCTGCCGCCAGGATCTGCTCAGCTCACAGAGGAGGGCTGCTTGCAGGTGGGCTGGTGGAGTTTGGAGCACTGGGAGGGAAGATTCAGACCCTGGGAGCTGATGTGGGGGGGGGGGGGCATTTGTTGCTGAGTGGGCAGCCTGCCCCCCGGCCAGGCCCCCCAGCCTCTCTGGTCTCCCCTCTCTCTTCAGGGCCAGGTGAGGTTTCCAGGTCTTGGGATCTTGTGCCTAGATGTGCACCACACCTGCTTGCTTGTCCCCCCCCCACCCAGGACTCAGCTGCCTTTTCTCAGGTCCTTGCTTGCCAGAACTCTCCCACCTTAAAGTCCTGTGGCCCTTTCACGGGGGGAGAGCCCGCCCAGGGCCGTGAGCTAGCAAGGGGGAGAGCCAGGCTGTGCCCCGGGGCTGTGCCACCTCCTGAGGCTCACCCCACGGGGCCAGAGCTGCCGGGGCCAGAGGCTAGAGTCTGGGAGAGCCGCTGGGCTTGCTTCCTGCGTGCAGGTCCTGGCCACTCCTTCCCCCGGGCCTGACTGGGCCCACCTCAGCTGCCTCGCCCCTTGCCTCCTTTCTGGAGCCTGTCCCTGAGTAAGCAGTGCAGGAGTCCCCTCGCCTTCCCACCCTCCGGCCCAAGCCTGCCTCCTGGGCAGTATTGTTCCCAGAGGAAGTGTCCAGTGTAAATACAGCAGCGGGCAGGCTGGTGGCGGGAAGGAGATGAAAGGGGCAGTGACAGGGCCGGGGACGGATGGCTTCCTCCCATTGAGGCCTGGCCACGGCGTTTATATTTTAGGGAAGAAAGTCGGGGGAATGTTTACATGGACAGGAGCCTGGGGTCAGACCACGAGGGGGGTAGTCTGTATGTCCCAGGGCCCTGAAGGAGGGGGAGGGGAGAAGGGCTCCGTGGAGTGGGCCGGAAGGCGGATGGACCTTAGCTCTTTCATACTCCCTACCGCTGCCCTAGCCTCTGCCTCCTGCCCTGCACCCCAGGCCCACACGCCTTCTCCACCTCTACCCCTGGGACCAGCAGTAGAGTCAGAGGGAGGGCAACATCTGGAAGGCAGGTGGGCTGGGGCAGAGCAGCATCTGGAGGGCAGGTGTGGGGGGTGTAGGCGGAGCAAAGGGGCCTGTGGGCTGGGGGTGGGCCCTGGGTGCACAGCTGCATCGCAGCTGGTGGGGGCCCAGGAGGGACCGAGCCAGGCACACGGCCGAGACCAGGGGAGGGTGGGCTGGACTGGGTGGGCCCAAGTGCCGGGAGGCTCCAGGATGGGTGGGAACCCAGGGAGGGCTGTCACCAGCAGCAAGTGCAGCCCTGGGAGCTTCTGCTTCCCTCTTCCTTGGGATAAATATTTATAGATCCATTTGCTGTCTGCCATACACACTTGGCTGCTTACCTCCTGGTAAAAATAGAGCAGGCTCCCCTACTCCCCCCTTCCCTTCCCGACCAGGGCAGGGGACAGAGGGGGCCAGGTGAGGCCTGCTGCCTGTAGGTCTGCTGGAGGAAACTTGGTGTCGTGCAGCCTGGCGGCTGGCCCAGCAGTTGGGTGGGATGGTGTGACTAGGGGACCCATGTCAGTGCTTGGAGACTTGGGCATGGGCAGCACGGACTTGGAGATCTGGGTGAACTTGGGGAGAGCGGGCCCCTGGCCTGGGCAAGGGTGGGGCCCAGCAGAGCCAGGGCCCCAGGACTGGGAGGACTGGTGTGAGCCAAGCAGAGCCTTCTCTGGCAGTGAACACTACCTAGCCTGGTCTCGGTCACCGGGCCCCCAGGGCCCCAGGCCATGTGCCCTGGCGGCCGGCTTCAGGGCAGGTCTGGGGCTGCTGGGCATTGTGCAACCACCCGGGTGCACAAGCCGAGTCTCGTGGAACAGGGTCCCTGGGCAGGCCCAGGTGTGGTCATCCTGTCTGAGCATGCCTCTCAGGGGGCTTCCACGTGTGGGGGTTTTTAGGGTATTGACACATTATAGGGAACCCCCTTCTGCCCACGGCCCTGGGAGCGGAGCCCCTGCCCTCACTCAGCCTTTTGACCATTGTGGGTGGAGACTCAGACATGCCCATTCCTCCGCTGAGGGACACGCGAGGGAGCCCTGCCACTGAGAGACTCCAGTGGGGCCCCCGGTGCCCAAAGCCAGTGTGGGCTGAGCCTGTGTGCCCAGCCCACCACAGGGTCTGGCCCACAACAGGAGCTGACTAAATGGACGGATGGAAGGGTGGAGGACAGACAGACAGATACACAAACATGTGTATGTGTGTCCACCCTTGGCCTTTGTGGCAGGTCCCAGGCTGTGTGGTGCGGGGACTTGCCGTGCGCCATCACCCCCACCCCGGACCCTGGGCGCCCCGCTCAGCAGCCGTGAGGAAGGTGGTGAGGCCTCGGGCGGCCTTAGTTAGAGTTTCTGTCGAGCTGTCATGTGCAGGCATTCGGCACCGCAACTGCAGCTTTTGGGCTCTCTGTTGGGGATCTGAGGAATCCCAGCCTGCTCCAGCTGTGGCTTCTCCAGGCGGGGACGTGGGCTTCCCGGAATCAGCCAGGTCTACAAGGGCCGCGGGAGCTGGCCGAGGCTGAGAAGGCAGAGTGAGATCCCCGGATGGGGATGAGCGGTTCTTGGAGGGACTATCAGGAGTTCTGTCCTTGAATGGCCCTCACTGAGGATTGAGGAAAGGAACTGGCCAGAGAATTCGAGCGGGTCTGTGAAGGGGAGGGGAGGGAGGAAAGACAGAGGCCTTCGGAGGGCCCTGGGTGGCTGGGGGGAGAAGGAAGGGGTCTTGAGGCTCTCCAGTGAGCAGAGGTAGGAGTCCGGTGGGGCCCAGGGACCAGGTCTGGCAGAGGAGCTGCCAGGGAAGAGATGCTCAGGTGGGGAAGGGTGCCAGCCCCTTGTGGCTGGGACAGGAAGGCAGGAGGTTGGTGCGGGCTGCTCCCTGGCTCTCGGCAGTCTCCTCCCTGCGCGGCAGGCCATGGAGGGGGGCGGGGTGGCAGATGCTCCCAAGATGCTGTCACTTACCAGTGTTACCCAGTGCCCAGCCCCTCAGCCGGCGTGCGTGCCTTGGTATCCTTGCGTGTCAGAGGACACACCGCCTCCTCAATCTGGGGTCATGTCTGGCCTGCCTCTCAGAAGAGGAATTGAGGGCCAAGCAAGTGTAGGAAATGCTTCCAGAAACCAGGTGCTGAGGAGAAGCCTGCCCCTGGTGTTTGAAGATCATCCATTAGGATGTTCATTTACAAACAAGCCCTCCTTGAACCACCTAGTACAGGCCCGCCCCAGTGCCCAGCTCTGGGGACGGAGCGCCGGGTGAGCTGGGCCCCTGGAGCTCCGGGTCCGGTGAAGGGCCCGAGGCCCCGCCAGCCAGGCTCGGGGCAGTGCGGGGAAGGCGGAGGATTGGGAAGACATGGGGCCTGGGGGCTGCCGAGGGTGGGGGGGGCGAGCCCAGCACACGCCCGCCCCTGATCTCTCCGTCCGCCCCACAGCTGAAGGCACCCGGTGCACCGACCCGCCCGCAGGCAAGCCCGCGATGGCGGCCAAGCGCAAAGGCGGCCTGAAGCTCAATGCCATCTGCGCCAAGCTGAGCCGCCAGGTGGTGGTGGAGAAGGGGGCGGAGGCGGGCCCCCAGGCCGAGGGCAGCCCGCTGCGGCCGCGGGACCGAGAGGCCGGTGTGGCCCGGGGCGCCCGCAGCGAGGAAGACAAGAGGCGGGCGGTGATCGAGAAGTGGGTCAACGGCGAGTACAGCGAGGAGCCCGCGCCCGCGCTGGGCCTGGGACGGATCGGCCGCGAGGGCCTGGAGCTGCCCCCCGAGGGCGTCTACATGGTGCAGCCCCAGGGCTGCAGCGACGAGGAGGACCACGGCGAAGAGCCCCCCAAGGATGGCAGTGGTGTTGCAGACGAGAAGGAGTCTGATGGGGCAGCCTCCAAGGACAACAGCGGCCCCAGTGCCAAGCAGGCTTCAGGTAGGTGTCTGAGCCCCAGACAGACGGATGGATGGATGGATGGCATGATCCCGTCGAGGGGGAGTAGGGGATCCGCGGAGCCTGCCCCCTTCCCCCACGTGTGCTCCCCTTACCGGTACCTCATTCCGCCCCGCCAGTCCTCCTGACATGGGGCCTAGGGCCAAGGTAGTGGCCAGAACGGGAGACTTGCTCGGGGTGGGAGAGAAGCTTCCCAGGGTGAGGGGGGCGGCCGTGAGCACAGCGGTGTCTGATGGCTGCAGGGACGCAGGACAGAGGACAGACTGTTGGACTGTCTCTCCACACCTGCACAGAGGAGCCTGCAGGGGCGGGGCTGGTCAGCTCCAGGATAGGCCTGCTCTCCCACCCTCCCCTGCCCTCTCCCGAAAGCCTTACCCTCACCAGGGACACTGGCTATCCCAGGCAGGACCTCTCAGGGTGAGGCCCACCCGGCCCAGCCTGCATGTCCCATCATACCCACCTGCCCGGGACGCGCTCCTCTGGCTGACCTCTTTCCTGTGCACGAGATGGCTAAGGCCCAGCTTTTCGGCTCTCCTTGTCCTTACAACTCAGAGCAACCCCGAGCTCCTTCCCCTCCAGGGAGGGAGGGCCTGCAGTTTCGGGTGGAAGGGGGTCACCACCGCTAGGATGGAACCCCAGGTCTGGGGTTTTTTTCTCCCGCTCCCAGCCTCCTTCTCAGGCCTGTGCCTGGTGCCCCGAGCCTCCCCTGCCTGCTCCCCGATCCCCTTCCCCCTGCAGCGAGGGGCGCATCTCCTCCCTGCGCGGGGAGCCCTGCGCAGCTACATAATTATGCATATAAGATATAAACAGAGCTGTTTAATTATCCTTCGCCACATCAGTGACAGAGTAATTAACAAACATTGCAAGATCAATGAGGAAAAGTGTGACCTTCAGTTTCCTCTGATAGGAAAAGCCCTTGCCATTCCCAGACACAAGGTGATTGTGCTGAGCCAGAGGAGAGGGAGGGACAGGGACAAGGGCCGCTGTCCCATCGGGGCCCCAGCCCCTCCCAGGCCCAGCTCTGCCCTGGCTCCTGCCTTCTCTCAGCCCAAGTGGGGAGCTGGGACCGTAGAGGTAGGGCTGGAACTGCCAGTGGCCTCATGACCCAGGCATCGCTCCTCCTCGGGTTGGAGGCCCCGTGGGACTGCGGTCTGACACCCAGGGCAGCCTGCTCAGCCCGGGCCACCAGAGAGAACCAGTTGGAGCCCTATCCGCCCACCGGGCTCGGGCCACCTTCTCTGGGCCTGGGGGCTCAGGAATGCAGGCCTCTGGGCTGCCCCAGACCCCTGCCGGGCCCCCTCCCTCCGCTAAGCTGCCTGCCCTTCAAAGCCTTCTGTCTCTCTGCCATATATAGTGAGGGCTCAGCTGCCTCCTGCTATTTTTAGCCCCTTTCCCTGGTCCCTGAACCACTGAATCTAGCAGCCAGAGCCCACTCCTCCCAGGCTGGGCCCCCCCACCCCACATAGCTTGAGGTCAGGACAGTGGCCCACCGGCCACCCTGCCCCAGGGAACAGCCGTCTGTTGGCTCCTGGAGTCACTCTGCCCACCTTGGGGGCCAGGTGCTACCTGTGACTGTCCTCACACAGGCCTGGTAGGTGGGGATGTGGGTTGGGAGGTGGCCCCCATCGGCCGCACTGCTGGGGTCCTGGGCCTCCCCTTCCTCAGCCACGCCTTCCCCTGCTGTGCTGTTGGGACTCCCAGCCGGGCATCCTCTGGTCCGAGTGTGCCCGGCTTTGCGGGCTCAGACGAGAATGCAGAGGACATGTGTATCCCTGAGGCCCATGAGGGTCTCACCCTCCTATGTGCACCCGCCCCTGATTCAGGGCACAGCACATAGTAGGTGTTTAGCGAGTTTCTGCACGGGAATGAGCAGGTTTGGGTGCGCCGGAAGTCACACGTCTGCTGTGGTGGAAGGTGGCGTGTGCAGGGAGGCCGGTCTCCACAGGAAGAGCCCAGGCAGCGTAGGATCAGCTTGCCTCCACCATCAGGGGACTCATCCTGGGGAGGTGCGTGTAGGATTTAGGGTGGTTTGTGTCCACGTGTGTGTGTCTTTGTGGAGCTGGGCAGGTAGCTGGAGGTGTGCGTGTGTGTGCGCGCGTGCGCACGGTTGTTTGCTCATGTCCCTGTGGAGAAGTTGCCCCCGCAGTGGGCACAGGCGGGGCCCACAGATGGGCCGTAGTCTGTCCGCTGCCAGGGCTGTCAGGCCCAACCTCTCAGGCCCGGACTCTCCTCGGGGAGACCGCCCTCACACGCAAGCACGAGGATTGACAGGGGAGGTTCGTAGGACTCCCCACGTCATAAATCTTCGCTGCAAAGAGCCCTGTGTGAGTCTGAGTAAACACATCCGCAGGGCACCTGCCCCCTCCGCCCCGTTGTCTGGGACCCTCAGCCACTGGGGGGCTGGTGGGAAGCCAAGAGGCCAGCTCCTGGGGAGGCTTGGGGCAAGCCCTCCACCTCCCAGGGATGAGGGGCTGTGTGTCCACTTGGGGGGTCCGGGAGAGTCCCCCAGGTGGGCTTAACCAGTCCCACCCCAACCCTGTCCCCAAGGGCTCCCTCACCTCCTGGGGTCCCTCCTGATGGCATGGCCGCTGGCCCACATCCTTACCTGTCCCCAGCCCCCATGTCACCCCACCCTGAGGAGGCAGGTTGGGATCTGGCCTTACTTCCAGTAAAGTGACTTCTCTTTCATATTAGGCCAAGGCGAGAGAGAGGAGACATTTATGAAACTTTGTTTAATGTACTGAAAAGCCATCGGCCAGAACATTTAGGAAATTGATTTTCCTGGCATTGATGAACTCGTTTTATTTTACCCCGGTATTAATTACTTTTTTTTTAAACAAATTAATTTAAGAGTCGTAAAACCTAACAAGTGAGCCAAATGTCCATAGATCATGTCGTGCTCCGCCCCCTCCCCACGCCAGCCTCCTCCTTCTGTGGGTGGGGGCTCGTGGGGAGGGGCTGCCCCCCATCCCTTGGCCACCCTGCTCTTTCCCGGAGGTGACTGGGCTCTCCCCACACTGCAGGAGAGGCCTCCTCGCTCCGGGACTACGCGGCTTCCACCATGACCGAGTTCCTCGGCATGTTTGGCTATGATGACCAGAACACGAGGGACGAGCTGGCCAGGAAGATCAGCTTCGAGAAGCTGCACACGGGCTCCATCCAGGAGGTGGCCACCTCTTCCATGCTGCCCACCTCCGAGGATGCCCTCAGCAAGCGGGCACGCTTCTCCAAATACGAGGAGTACATCCGCAAGCTCAAGGCCGGCGAGCAGCTCTCCTGGCCAGCCCACAGCACCAAGGCCGAGGAGCGGGCGGGCAAGGAGGTGGCGGGGCCCCTGCCTGGCCTGAGGCTGCCCAGCAACACAGCTCACCTGGAGACCAAGGCCACCATCCTGCCCCTGCCCTCACACAGCAGTGTCCCCATGCAGGGCCTAGTGGCCCGCGCCTCCAAGTACGACTTCTTCATCCAGAAACTGAAGACAGGCGAGAACTTGCGGCCCCAGAACGGTAGCACCTACAAGAAGCCATCCAAGTACGACCTGGAGAATGTCAAATACCTCCATCTCTTCAAGCCCGGGGAAGGCAGCCCCGACATGGGCGGGGCCATTGCCTTCAAGACGGGCAAGGTGGGGCGCCCCTCCAAGTATGACGTCCGCGCCATCCAGAAGCCGGGCCCTGCCAAGGTCCCGCCCACCCCCAGCCTGGCTCCTGCGCCCCTCCCCAGCGTGCCCAGTGCTCCCAGCGCCCCTGGGCCAGGGCCTGAGCCACCTGCCTCCCTGCCCTTCAACACTCCCGAGTACCTGAAGTCGACCTTCTCCAAAACAGACTCCATCACCACGGGGACCGTCTCCACTGTCAAGTAAGTCACGCCCCATCCTGAGCTCAGGACTCGAGTAGCCAGGAGGCCCACTTCTCTGCCTCTGAAGCCCATGCTTGTGCACACATCCACTCATCCCTTAGGCATATCTGCCACGCACACAGGTTAATACATGCTCAGGTTCTCATACACGTGCTTGCACACACACACACATAATCGCTCATGCCCGGTTCATGGGCCGGACATCTTGCGGTGTGCACACTTGCTCTCACGTGTGCTCATCTGCTAACAAGCACACCGGGGCCTACTGTGACCCCCATTTCCCAGCGACAGGCTTTCTCCACCTCAGATGCAGCCTTGGGGTTGGCTGGGGAAGCCCCAGTCCGGGTTAGGGGTTCTGGGCTCCAAACTGGTGGTCGTGGCTCCCAGGCTCAAAGCCTGGGCTCTGGGGAAGGCAGCAAGAGAAGGCAGGAGTCTGGGGTGGGGGTGAGCCCACTCATTGCTAACCCCCAGGCCATGGTAAAATCCTCTGTGGATCAATTGTGTGGGACTGGGAGACACCCTCCCGCACCCTTGAGGCAGAGCCCACAACCTGGGAGCTGATCTAGGGAGTTGCCCACTGGCCTGGCCGGGGGGGTTGGTTCTGACCAGCTAACCACACTTGCTTGGCACTGCTCTCGCCCCTTCCCCTGGGGTCTTCCCAGCATCCTCCTGACTCATGGTGTACAACGGGGGCCAGGGCCCAGCTTCTAAGGCTTCCTACACAGCTGGACTCCAGGTTGGGCCCACGACTGAGGTGGAGCCCTCCAGCCGGCCAGCTTGGGATGGTCCTGCTTGGCCGGAGTTGGGCGAATTGAACCCGAGCCAGGGTTCTGCCAAAAGCGCTTTTCAGTCCCACCTTGAGGGCCTCAGAACATGACAGAGCAAGAGAGGGAAGGGCCAGGGCCCCAGGGCAGGGAGCTGCCCCTTAGACGCTCCTGGGGCATGAGGCTACCCCCTGTCCGCTAATCGGCTGTGCCCTGTGTGTCTCTCGCCAGGAACGGATTGCCCACAGATAAACCAGCTGTCACCGAAGATGTAAACATTTACCAGAAATATATTGCCAGGTAGGCCCCTGGGGAGGAGACGGCCACGGAGAGAAGGTGGGATGGTGCCAGGAACGCCTAGGGACTGTGGGACCATAGGTCCATCTGACCGCCAGTGCCAAGGTGCCTACTGCTTCCCCACCCTTGTGCACTCCTGCCCTCAAATTCCCCCAAGGGACTGCACCCCATCTCAGAGCCCCTGCCCCCTGATGTGGTCTGGGCCAGGGTGTCCGAAGACCACAGGTGAGCCCAGAGCCCCACTGTCGCTTACATGGAGTCTTGGGTGGGACGCAGGCCAGAGCTGAACCAGTGGGGATGAGAAGGGGGTGTGGGCGATGGTCCTCCCTGACCTGGCCTCAGTGTGCTCCCTGGGCCAGGCCTTGATCCTCACCGCCCGACTCCAGACCCGCTCCTGTACATTTCTAAGGCAGCAGGATGGGCAGGTAAAGAACCTTCACCTTAACAGATTCCCCCAAATCAGGCCCCTCGCTGCCAGCGCCCAATGGGGCAGCACGTAGCAGGGGCTGCGCCCCGGCCTCTGTCTTTCTGCTGATCTTCTAGGTTCTTCCCACCCCTCTCTGCCTTTTCAGCTTCTCTCCGTTCTATTATTATTATTATCATTATTATTAGGGCCTCAGCAGATGGCCCTTTTGGCAGCTTCAGCGTAAATATGTATTTGCAAGTCGTTCTCCCCTCGTAAGGGGGTCTCCATCTCTGTCCTGCAGTCTGAGGCCCATCTCCTCCCCGCTGTCACTGTGGGCTCTCCCCCAGAGCAGCCTCCCCAGGGTAGCCGGCACCGAGACCGAGAGCCACACCCCGGCAGCCTCGGGGCCTAGAGAAGGCACGGGGTTTCCCGGGAGGCAGGCAGTGGCCGGGCAGCCGGGGGCTCCTGGCTGCCGTGTTGGCTGGAGAGCACACTCCCTGCTGTAGGAAGCCGAACAGATGCTGTGCTTTAAAAATTCATAACCCTGGGCTGTTTCAAGTGTCAGGAAAGCCCAGGACAGAGAGAGGCTTTAACACCTCTCAGCAGCTGGGCCCTCCCAGCCTGTATCTGCAGCACCTGGCTTAGCCCTGGGTGGGGGGCCAGCGGCGGCACCTGCAGGAAAGGCAGTCGGGCCACCGTGGGGGGCTCCTGCCCTCACCGCCTCATCCCATCCCATCCCAGGCGTCTTCCTGTGTCTCTGCTCTGACTTTCGACCTGCCCCAGCTTCTTCCTCCCCACCTTGGTGCCAGGCCTGTGCGCCTCCCTGGGCCCTCGTTCCCAGCGCAGGTGGCACAGGCCTGCAGTTCAGTGGCTCTGGGATTCCCAACAGGCGCAATCCCTCCTCCAGCTTTCTTAGGCCTCTGCCACTTCACCCCTACAGACTACCTCTGCTGCCCCTGCACCCCCACACAGGGCCCTGCGCCCCCCTGAACCCCAGCAGCGCTTCCCTGAGGTATGGGCACACATTTTTCTCAGCTGCTCCGGCCGAGAGCCTGAGAAGCGTCCTCGCTGGGACTGCTGCCCCGAGAGGCCTGAGCCCCCCGCTCGTCCTTGCAGGTTCTCAGGCAGTCAGCACTGTGGCCACATCCACTGCGCCTACCAGTACCGAGAGCACTACCATTGCCTGGACCCCGAGTGCAACTACCAGGTAGGGCCCGGTGGTCACCAGCCCTGCCCCTGCGTGCCGGCCCAGCGGCAGACGAGCTTCCCGCAAGTGCGCTGGGGGCTCTCAACTCAAGCAGGCAGAGATCCCAGAAAACCAGCGGCCGCAGATAGGCGTCTGATAGGATCCTGAGCCCCCACTGCATCCCCGGGGTGATAACTGAAGCTCCCATTCACTGGGGGCTTGCCCTGACCCAGGGACCAGGCCAGCAGGCAGAGGCCCCTTATCGGACGCTTCCCAGTGTCTTCGTGAGGTCGGGTCTCCTGCCCCGTCTAACAGATGATCACACTGAGGCCCAGATAGATTGTCACTTATGGTCAAAACCACCTCTGGTACGTGCAGAGCGGGTTGTCCCTCTTGCTCACCAGGGAGCTCGCGCTGGCACAGCCCGTTGGTGGTCCTGAGCAACAGGAGTCGTCACCCATCAGAGCCCCTGCCTGAAGGGCCGGGCCTGCTTCGGCTTCTCTGCTCCTGGGCATGACTGCCGGGAGCCTGGTGGGAGGCCAGGGCAGGGTCGGTGTTGGGGGGGCCTCCGGAACCTTTGGAATGGCTCCGTCTCCGGTCCCCTGTGATGGCCTGGAGGCCACGCGGGCTGCTTCCACCTCAGGCAGGATTACTCCCCGGGACAGCCAAGGGGCCAGTGGTCTGGGCGAGGTAGGGGGGCTGGCCCCGACCCACGCGGCGCTGTCCCGCAGAGGTTCACGAGCAAGCAGGACGTGATCCGTCACTACAACATGCACAAGAAGCGTGACAACTCCCTGCAGCACGGCTTCATGCGCTTCAGCCCGCTGGACGACTGCAGCGTCTACTACCACGGCTGCCACCTCAACGGGAAGAGCACCCACTACCACTGCATGCAGGTGCCCCGCCCGCCCTGGGGGCCAGCGCGGCGGGGGGGCGGGGGGCAGCGCCGGGGGCAGCGTCGGGCGGGCCGGGTGGGGGGCAGCGTCGGGCGGGTCGGGGGGCCAGCCCCATGGCCATACTTGGTGCGGGTGCAACTCAGGGAGCTGTTTATACAGACCGACATTTTTCAGGCTTTAACACCAAGAGCCGCATCGCAAATGGTTCCTGAGGAGGTTTTTGTTTAATTCTCTGTTTTAATGCCACGCAGAGTCTGGGCTTTTTCAAGGTGTCAGGTCCAGGGGGAGCGACTGGGGGTTGCAAATAGCAGCCGGCGCGCCTCCCCCGGGTATTTGTCAGGGGGTTGTTATGGGCTCCGTGGAACAACCTGGGCCGGGAGGAGAGGGGGGCTCGCTCTCCGGGCCCTGAGATGGTGCAGACGCTGGCACGGCCCAGCCTTCAAGAGTGCTCAGGTTCCACTGGTTTTTACTCAATATGGCCACGTTGCCTGCCTTGGCCCAGCCCGGGTGGGGTGGGGAGGGCCCTGTGCCAGGAACTGTCCACGAAGCGAGTCCCTGGGCTGAAGGTGACCGCCAGGCCCCCCAGGTCCAGCCCTGCCCACCGCCAGGGGCTTTGGAGGGAGAGCCGCCGATGAGGACCCCAAACTCACCTCCTGTGGGACTAGACTGTCACACCTGTGCCGGGAGGCGTCCAGGGGCCCTGCAGACAACCCGGCCCTGAGCGCAGGCGAGGCCTGGAGGGCCGGAGGGGTTGTTAGAGGCTCTCCACTGTCCAGGGTGATGTTTACGGGGCCGAAGCCCCCCTGAGCAGGGAGGTCCCTGGCCAGCAGCATGGCTGCTCTGACCTGGGCCCTGGGGTGCCTGGCCTCAGTTGCCCTGACAGCCGTCCTGCCTGCAGGTGGGCTGTAACAAGGTGTATACCAGCACGTCAGACGTGATGACCCACGAGAACTTCCACAAGAAGAACACCCAGCTCATCAACGATGGCTTCCAGCGCTTCCGAGCCACCGAGGACTGCGGCACAGCTGACTGCCAGTTCTACGGGCAGAAGACCACCCATTTCCACTGCAGGTAAGCGGGGCGCCAGCCGGGGAGGCTTCCTGGCCGGGGAGAGGGGGGAAGGATGGACACAGGGACGTGGGCCGTACCGGGGTGGGAGGCTGCCCAGAAACTCCTCCTGGGCTCCCCCCTCCCTGACCCTCCCACCCCACTCCGGGGCCACGGTGGGAGCAGGGCAGGACCACCTCCGGGCCCCCCGAGGCCCTGCAACAGGCTCCCGATGTCCCGTCCAGGCGCCCCGGCTGCACGTTCACCTTCAAGAACAAGTGTGACATCGAGAAGCACAAGAGCTACCACATCAAGGATGACGCGTATGCCAAGGACGGCTTCAAGAAGTTCTACAAGTACGAGGAGTGCAGGTACGAGGGCTGCGTGTACAGCAAGGCCACCAACCACTTCCACTGCATCCGCGCTGGCTGCGGCTTCACCTTCACCTCCACCAGCCAGATGACCTCCCACAAGCGCAAGCACGAGCGCAGGCACGTGCGCTCCTCGGGCGTGCTGGGGCTGCCGGCCTCGCTGCTGGGCGCCAAGGACACGGAGCACGAGGAGTCGAGCAACGACGACCTGGTCGACTTCTCGGCCTTGAGCAGCAAGAACTCCAGCCTGAGCGCCTCCCCGACCAGCCAGCAGTCCTCCGCCTCCCTGGCCGCCGCCGCCGCCGCCACCTCGGAGGCCGTGCCCAGCGCCGCCAAGCCTCCCAACAGCAAGATCTCGGGGCTGCTGTCCCAGGGCCTGCCCGCTTCCATCCCGCTGGCGCTGGCCCTCTCCAACTCAGGCCTGCCCACCGCCGCCCCCTACTTCCCCATCCTGCCGGCTCGGAGCGGCGCCTCCCTGCCCGTGGGCGCCCCCGGCCTGCTGGGTGCCATGTCATCAGGGGCGGCGGCCTCAGCAGCCGCTGACACGCCCGCTCTGGCTGCCTCGGGAGCCGGCGACTCTGCCCCGGCGGCTGCCTCCTCCGTCCCGGTGCCCCCCGCCTCCATCATGGAAAGGATCTCGGCGAGCAAGGGCCTCATTTCACCCATGATGGCCAGGCTGGCCGCCGCCGCCCTCAAGCCCTCTGCCACCTTTGACCCAGGTGAGCAGGCCGGGCCCTGCCCCAGGAAGCAGGCTGGGCCCTGCCCCAGGAACCCACAGCCTCGGGTTGCGGAGCAGAGGGGGAGTGGGGTGGAGGCTGGCAAAGCGCCTTTCTACTCCTGCACCCACGGCCCCTGCCCGCCCAGCCCCCCATCTTGCCTGGTCTCTTCCTCCTACCATTTATTTGCTCTTGGGGGCCCCTCGTTCTGGCCTGCCCACCCTCTGCAGGCAGCCCTTGTCCCTCATCTGTGAAGTGGAGGCGGTTAAGCCTTCACATCCTGGGGGCAACTGGTCCTCACCCGCTGCCCTGACTTCTCACCCTACCTCATCCCAAGTCCGGCCCCTGATGAGAGCAGTCCCGGAGCCCCGCGTTTCCCTAGGGCCCCCCTCTGTGTCACCTGGAGGGGGCAGGAGTCCAGTGGGGTGGCCAGACTTCAGGGATGCTTGGGATTCACACCTGGCCAGCCCCTCGAGGCCGAGGACATCCTTCCAGTCTCTCCCCCTCAGTCAGTGCCGTCTGGTAGAACTTTCTGCGACCACGGAAACGTTCTGTTCTGCGCTGTCCAGTATGGCAGCCGCTAGTCTCAGGCGCCTGTTGAGCGCTTGAAATTGGCCATGTGACCAGGGAACTGGATTTCTATTGGAATTACTTCAGCCGAGTCACACCTGGCCAGCTGCTGCCATGTTGGACAACGCAGCTGGAGCCTCCTGCTTACACCTCCGCCCTCCCTCTGGCTCGCCGAGGGGCGCGGTTCTCCTCTCTCACGTTTTCTACTCTTTTTAAATGTCTTCTGTGTCTCTGGAGCTCTTCGGCTTTTCTGTTTACCTGGCTCCTCTCGCCTGTCCCCTGTGACAAAAGTCAGCTGTCACTTCACTCATTCAACAACCGCTGTGCTTGCTAAGGGCCGGGCAGCTGGCCGGTGCTGGGGACACACAGGGAGGCAGAGTCCTGCCCTGTGGAGCTGAAGGACCAGTGCGGATAGTCTGCTCCCGGCACACAGCTAAGAGGGGGCCAAGTCTGGTGGACCTCGGTGGTCCGACTCCTGAGCCCGAGCGCCCTGCTCCTCTGTGAGGTCATCTCGAGACCAGCCAAGCCCTAAGGTCCCTGCGGCCTACCCAGGCATCTGCCCAGACCTCCCGGAGGGCCTGCCCGTATCCTGGGGGACCTTGGGCAAGTGACTTTGGGGAGCTACCGGCATGTGGACGCTGAGTTCCAAAAACTCGGCTGTCCCCAGTGGGACACTCCTGTCAGCTGGAAGTGGCGAGACCAACCGTCCATTCCAGGCGTGGGAGGGACAGCAGGACTGCCCCAGGGGCTATGCCCCTCTGGCCAGCCGTTTCAGGGCCACGTGGGGCTCCGTGGCCAGACTGGCAACTTCTTCCTTTTCATTAGAAAAATCTCCTTCCCCCAAAAGAAAGGGCAAGGAAGGGGAGGGGGCCCGTTTTCCTTTATTTTTTAATAAAATGCCACTTGCTGCCTGTGAAGCAGGCCTCTGTCGGCCACAGCGCCTTGGGGCAGAGCAGTATTTCAGCCACTTGGGGATTGTGGAGAAGGGCTCGGTGGACACACTCCTGTCAGCAGCTGCTTCTGCCCCTGCTCTGCTCGGCCTCCCCGGTCCCCTGCCCACCCAGCTCCGGCCTTTCCCCCAGTGGCGGCACCCCACCAGCTCCCACCTAGCCCTGGTCCAGCCCAGCCCGGCCCGAGTGGGCCTCCTATCCCTGCCCTGGACAGCTTGATGGGCGAGGTCACATAGTTTGAACCGCTCTGATTGGCTGTCAGCTTCCATAGCCCTGACACAGCAGATGCCCCTCCTAGGCATGCTCAGTGGAAGGCAGGGCCGTCGCCCCGGCAACAGTGGGCCGGGGACCTGCGGAGGGGGCGCAGCTCCCAGTCTAGATCTGCCACTTTCCCTCAGCATTAACAGAGTCTTTAATAAAAGCCTAAGCGGCAGCCCCACAAATTGACTGTGACAGTCGGTGGAGAAAATGAAGGGCCCCCACCCCCGTGCCAGCCCCCTCCCCAGCCTCCCGCCCTTCTCCTCCAGGAGGCCCTGAGCCAGGACAACTTTGACATAATTTTGCAATAATTATCACTTGAAGAATTGCCACACAGGGGTAAGCGTCACAAGCGATCATGTCAGTGGGGAGAA
The DNA here is from genome assembly GCF_964656455.1 of Halichoerus grypus. Lineage (NCBI taxonomy): Eukaryota > Metazoa > Chordata > Mammalia > Carnivora > Phocidae > Halichoerus > Halichoerus grypus. The sequence goes on from NC_135716.1 coordinate 179,724,551, forward strand.
TCGCTGACCAGCAGCCAGGGCTCCCCCCCAGGGCCCCAGCCCACCCAGCCCACTGCCCTCCCTGCTGGGCGGTGGGGGGGTTCCGGTTTGTGCCCAGAGGAAGCCCTCAGCCCCTCTAACACCATCTTCCCTCCCCTCCCCTGTAGGAAGCGGGCAGCAGGCCGCCCCCGCCAGGTTCCCCACAACCCCGGTGAAGCAGGAGCCCGGTGAGGACACTGGTGCCCCGGTTCCCCACGAGGTCTCCCAGGACCGCAGTTTAGACCTGACTGTGAAGGAGCCCAGGTGAGGCGAGGCTGGGGCCTCCCAGTTCTGCTCCATGGCAGGAGGTTCTGGGCCAGCACTCCTGGAGGCACACCGCACAGAGGCCAGGAGCCGACCCCTCCTAGCGGGGGTCGTCGTCCTGCCCAGGCAGATGTCGCAGGCGGGGCCGGGGCCCGAGGGATGGGCTGGGACGGGTGAGTATCTGGGCTCAGTCCCACGTACATCCAAGCTAAAGCCCCTTGGTTTGTGTGTTCCAGCAATGAATCAAATGGCCACGCAGTCCCGGCAAATTCATCTCTTTTATCCTCGCTTATGAATAAGGTAAGAACCATCCATCACACGCCTCCCATTCCCCCACCCAGAGAAATTAAAGCTATGCTGGGGGGTGGGGGGGATGTGTTTGTTTTTTAATGTTTTGCCTCTAATAAGATGAGTTTGTACCATTTAAATTTTGAGGCCATTTTTCATCGGATATAATTTCAGAGCCCCTGCTTACAAATTAATTTAATGAACTGGCTGAAGAAATATATTCCAGCCTCTGACACCCTTTTTTTCCCTTCAGATGGAGGACTCCAAAAGCTTTTCCAGAGACCTCTAACTTCTTCCGCTCTCAGTTATTAATTTTATTTATTTATTTTATATATTTTTTTGTTTGTTTAAAAAGGGGTGGGGGAGGGGCCCTAAAGTGGGAGCAAAGCATCAATTTCCACTTTTCGGGTTGAGTAATGGTCTCGGACGCCTTCCGCAGAGGTCGCTCCAGAATATTTATTTTAAATAATGCAGGGTCTTTGTAAATTATACATCATCTCAAATATATTTTCCCCCTTCACATGATAAATTTGACTATAGCAAGATTAATTTGGTTACCGCACACAAGTGACTGCTGAGGGAGCTGGGCCCCGACCGGACCTCACCGGTGGGGGTCCTGGCTGGGCCCTTGGCGGGGAAGGAGCCCCCTGCCGCCCTCTGCCCTCCGCCACAGGCCCCGTGCCCTCCGCCTTCCCTCCCTCCCTCCTAGCTCTCTTGCTCTCCTTTTCCCTTCTCGGGTCACTGCCCCCCGCACCCCCTCGTTCCTTCCTGTCAGGGCCCCATGCCCCATGTGGGTCGAGCCTTTACATGGGCTCCCCCTCCCCACTCCCCCTCCGGGGCCCAGCAGCAGTGAGCCATCTTGATCTCACCCCATGAGCCTCCCTCCCTCCCTCTCTGCTCCTCCTTTGTGTGCCTTCTCTTGTTCTCAAGGAATTCATAGGGGTTCCCCCCCTCTCCTCCTCCTGCACTTCTTTTGAAAACCTGGCAGGAAAATAACCAGGGAGCCACGAAGTCTGGGAAAAGCTAGGCTGGAGTATGTGCCCAGAGTCTCGGCCTTAGCTTGAGTGATGGATCTTAGCACCACGGGGCTTGTGTGGAGGAGCCCTGGCATCTCCACGGGGCCAGGGTAGTGCTGCACGTTGCCTGGGGCAGCATCCGTTCAGAGCAGGCTCGGCTATGGCCAGAGCCTCGTGGGGCCAGGCCTCCTCTCCTCTCAGTGGCTCCGGTCTGTTGCCAGAGGCCCGAGTGACCCAGAGCTGCTGCTGCTCCCAGGGCGGCCACGTTTGTGTCTTGAGGTCCCCAGCCTCAAGCACGGCCCCTGTGCTCTTCGCAGATGTCTCAGGGCAACCCCAACCTCGGCAGCCTGTTGAACATCAAGACGGAAGCGGAGGGCAGCGCCGCCGTGGAGTCCTCGCCCTTTGTGGGCAAGGCTGTGAAGGGACTGGTTCAGGAGAAGCTGTCCGAGCCCTGGAAGGTGTACCTTCGAAGGTGAGGGGCTTCCTGGCAGAGCAAAAGAGCAGGGAGGGCCACGCCCACCCGTCGTGGTGGCCAGTGCCCCAGGGTCTCCTCTGACCACCGGTTCCTCTGCCAGGTTTGGCACCAAGGACTTCTGTGATGCCCAGTGTGACTTCCTTCACAAGGCCCACTTCCACTGTGTGGTGGAGGAGTGCGGCGCGCTTTTCAGCACCCTGGACGGGGCCATCAAGCACGCCAAGTGAGTGGGGGTCCCCGGGGCCCACGGCAACCTAGCCTCATTCATCCCAGCCAGGCTCAGGCTCTGGGCTGGGTGGGCCCAGGGGCTGCGCGGGCCTCTAGCTGCTTTCCAAGCAGGGACCCATGTGCAGCTCCCACCAGACCTCAGAAGCTGAGCTGGCTTCTTAGAAGGTCCTGCCTGAAAGAAAGGCCGGCCTCCCGCCCTTCCACCTGCTCAGCTCCCAGCAGCATCTTCGGAGCCCATCCAGGCCCCACAGAGAGACCCGGAGCAGGGTCTGCTTCTGCCCCCCCCCGTCCCCCGCCCAGTGCAGCCGGCAGCCTGACCGCACATGTTCCCTGCAGAGTTAGCCAGAGAGACCCCTCTCTGACCCAGGCAGGGACCCTAGGTGAAGACCTTTCCCAGCCACAGTATTGTAGACTAGTAGATTCTCTTTGACCTAAAAATAAGGAAATCAACTTGTAAACCCATTGAGCTGAAAAGCAGCAGGCCAGCCGCCTAGCATAATTGAACCCAGAACTTGCCGACATTTAAAACAGACCGAGGCTCCTGGGCCCTCACTCAGGCTCTGCTTACGGCTTAGGCAGCCCAGCTGCTAGTCTGAAGAAGAGCCAACTTCGAAGGCTGAGACCCGCCTTTAATTCTCAGAGCAGATTCTGGAAGCACGGACTTCGTGCGCCAGGGCCTGCTGTCCCTGTCCCCCCCTGCTCTGTGTAGGGAGGAGCTAGGGACAGCCACACAGGAAGGTCACAGGTAGGAAGGTACAGTTAGGGCCGAGCCAGGAGCCCAAGTTGAGGACCAGAGGATACGGCCGTTTGTTGTCAGTCCTTCCTTCCTGGTAGGGTCATGCCTAGGACTGGGGACTGCGGGGGGAGGGAGGGAAGGGGGACACTGGGCCCCTAGGCTTGTGATGGGGTCAGACCCCGGGAAAGGCTACCTGCTCGGGGCCCTCGTCATTCCCCACCTGAGACGTGGCTTCTGCCTGTTGCAGCTTCCACTTCCGGACGGAGGGAGGAGCAGTGAAGGGAAACGCAGAGGCCTCCTTCCCCGCCTCGGCTGCGGAGACCAAACCTGCCTTGGCCCCCTCGTCCCCTCCAGCGCCTCCTGTCACCACAGCCACGGTTTCCTCTCTGGATGGTCCCACTCCCAGCCCGGCCGCCGTGCCCTCCACCCCCACGCTGCTCGCCTGGAAGCAGCTCGCTTCCACCATACCCCAGATGCCTCAGATTCCAGCATCAGTGCCTCACCTGCCCACTTCACCCTTGGCAACGACTTCTCTAGAAAACGCCAAGCCCCAGGTCAAACCCGGATTCCTGCAGTTCCAGGAGAAGTGAGTCCCTCGATGAGCCGGGAGTCCCGTGTCCCCCGCGTGTCTCGGGAGTAGGTGCTAGTAAGGGGAGCCGCGGAGGCCCTGCTCCTCACCCTGCACTTAGCCCTGGCTGTCCCCAGCCTCTCTGGGACACCATCATCGGGCGATGGCCTTCTAGCCAAAGATGCTGCTTCCCTGGCCTCCCTGCCTGTTCCCGGAGTGGCCAGCTGGGTGGGGGGGGGGGGGTGGCCGCTGTTCCCGAGGGGCAGTGGTGACACAGTGAGGACCCGCTTGGGTGGACTGGGAGTGGTGGGCTGCATCTCGCCCTGGGCCTCCTTGCGGGTCTCTGTGGCTCGCACCCACGGCCAAGCCTCTGCGGAACAAGCGAAGTCATGGGTGGGGGGGCGAGGGGGCTAGGCGCCACCCCCCCCCCCAGGCCCGCGCCCATCTGCACAATGGCCTGAGCTCTCAGGGGTGGAAGGGCCCTTCCTCACTGGATGGTGGTGGCGCCTTGTGGCGAGAACGGTGACTCTGTATCGTTATGTGTGCGGCTTCCTGTTCTCAATAAAAGTAATAAATTGGATGTGAACACACACCGCCTGAGCGGCAGCTGTCCTCCCTCTCTGAGCACCTGGGGCTGGGCCTATGGCATGGAAGGGGACCTGCGCTCCTCCCCGTCCCTCCCCGAGTTTCCTCCAGTCCCCCTCGCCCTCAGCAGCAGCCCTCTTAAGTTTCCCCAGCGCGGTCGGGTTCCCACCCCACGGCGGCCATAGGGGTGGCCGTGGGGGCGGCCAGGGCTGAAGGCTGGGGCACAGCGTCCTCTGCACCTGTCTGCCGCCCAGGGGGGCAGGCCGTGGGGCAGGGCTGCTGCTCCCTGGGCAGGCCGGCACGGGGCGGGGGGGCTCAGCCCAGCACCCCTCTGCCCCCCAAGCTCCACCACTCAGCTGGCCTGTGAGGTTCTCTGAGTGGGCGGGAGCCCCACGCCCTGGGCCGACCCTGGGGGCCCCCAGCAGCCGTGCGCCTCGGCAGCACACGACACCAGGCACGCATCCCCACTGGTCGAGGCCCCGTGGTAGCGGAGCTTCCTGGTAGGGCTGCCCACCCATCTGCACCCTGTCAGTCAGCCACACCCAGGGCAGTGCCCGTGCCAGGCCTGCCAGGCCCTCACTGGCCCCCCGCCAGGGCTGGCAGCGCCATCTCTCAGTTTCACATCCAAGAGGTTACTGCAGCCGTCCTTATCTATAATCCTGAGGTGTGGCCATGGAAACTACGTGTCCCAGCATGCAATGCTCTGGGCAGCCTTCACACTGCAATCCTTCCTGCACCATCCGAGCTCCAAAAAGAAGGCAGGAATGCATGCTGGGATCTGTAGTCTCCTCTGGCCAAAGCCACTTGAGGTGCGGGAGGAGGGCAGCCCAGGGGCCAGTCCTCTGGGCTGCACCCCAGGGGATGAGGGAGCAGAACCCCAACATGACAAATGTCAGGATGTCCGTGGGGAGGGCCCTGGGAATGCCAATGACCTTCTGGGCTGTGGTTTCATTCCAGCGATCCTTGCCTCGCAACGGACTGCAAGTATGCCAGCAAGTTCCACTTCCACTGTCTCTTTGGGAACTGCAAGTACGTCTGCAAAACCTCGGGCAAGGCTGAGTCACACTGCCTGGACCACATCAACCCCAACAACAACCTGGTGAACGTGCGAGACCAGTTCGCGTACTACTCACTTCAGTGTCTCTGTCCCAACCAGGTCAGCACGGGGAGGGGGCGGGGGCAGGGCCAGGGGGTAGGGGTCAGCACAGGGCAGGGCAGCAGGGCCCGGGGAGTGGGGGTCAGCACGGGGCGGGGGGCAGGGCCCGGGACCAGCTCCTCCTGGCAGGGATTCCGTTTCTCACGCCCATTTTGAATTGGCCTCCTCCCGTCCCTGGAAAGGGCACTGTCGGCCCCTGAAGGCCCCTGGGCAGGGGTCCAGACTGGGGCTCCGTTGGTGAGGTCTGTCATGTCATCCCGGCCCTCAGTGGGGACGTCATGCTGGACAGCTGCTCTACACTTGGCATCATTGCGCCGGTCTTGGAACTGGGCTCCCTTTCCCCACACGCCGAGAATTTTACAATTCTAGGCCCACTGGGCAGTTAGAGATTCAACTGTCCGTGCCCCAGACAGGAAGGGCAGATCAAGTTCACCTTAATAAAGGCCTACCCCGAGACTGGTAGGGGCTGTTTGGTAGAGTGCCTTGAGAAGGAGTCTGATCCCAGAGCTGGGCGATGCAGAGAAGAGTGCAGGGATAGATTAGTGATGTCTGCTCTGGGTGTGGGATCGGAGGCAGTTGGCAAGATCACCAGGTTGGATGTTTCAGTCAAATGACAAAAGGGACAATACTGCTTTTGCACACGTGAAAGGCCTGTATCCGATTCCTGATTCTGAGCACGGAGGAGGGCCTGCCATGGCCCAGACGCGGGGGCCAGGTGGGAGCTCACGAGGCCGTCCGCCTGCTCCTGACCCCTGCCCCTCCCTGCAGCACTGCGAGTTCCGGATGCGTGGACACTACCACTGCCTCCGGACTGGCTGCTACTTCGTGACCAACATCACCACCAAGTTGCCATGGCACATAAAGAAGCACGAGAAGGCCGAGCGGCGGGCGGCCAACGGGTTCAAGTACTTCACCAAGCGCGAGGAGTGTGGCAGGCTAGGTACTGCGGCTGGGGCTGGGGGCGGCGGCTTGCGGCAAGGGGCAGGGGTGCAGCCTTGGCCCCCTCTCCCGGTACCCACCTCTTGTCCCTGCCTCTCAGGCTCCACAGTTCTTTAAAAACGTCCCAGATCTCACAGGCTAGGAATTGCCACGGGGGCAACACTGTCCAACACAAAGAGCCCAGGAAGAAGGGCGAGGGTGACTCGGAACACTCCAGCCACCACCCCTCCCCCCAAGGAAAACGCCACATGGGCAGAGGCAGGCCCTGACCCCGGCGCTCTTTCCTTTTCCCTCGAGGCCGTGCCGGTAACGTAGGAGCTCCTGAAGTGGCCTGCCCTGGGGTCGCTTTCCAGGGCTTGCACTACAAGGGCTTTGTCCAGAACGGACCCTGCTCTGTCTGCTCGTGTGTTCGTGCAGCAGATGCTTACTGCGGAACGGCTGCGTGCGGAGCGTGCTGTTGCAGCAGGCGGCGGGTGGGGGGGGGGTGGCAGTAAGGCTTTGGGGCGTCTGCTCTGGCCAGCACCGTGCTTAGTGGCAGGGATCCGGTGGGACAAGCAGGTACACTGTGGGTCAGCCCAGAGCATCTGCGACCTGGGCGACCCAGAAGGAGGAGGCCACACGTGTCCTGAGCTTCGCAGCAGATGCCAGGGAGCGGAGTCTGCTGTGAGAGCTGGGGCCTCAGCCGGGAAGCCGTCCACAGCCCCTGACCCGGGGCCCCCCGAGTCACTCCCTGGCCCCAGCTTGCCCTGGGGATGCCTTTTGGGGAGGGGGCTCTGGGATGAGCGGGCAGAGGGCAGAGCCCACCCATGTGCCTCACGATGGAGCCACATGTTCTTGGGCCTACAGATGTGGGGCAGGAATCTGCCAGGAACAAACTGGAAACTGGAAGGCAGGTGGCCCCGAGGCAGGCGGGCCAGACATCTGGGCTGCAGGCCGGGCCAGCTGGGATTCAGGTCGGGGGAGCAGCAGGGCCTTGGGGGACCAGAGGTGGGGCCGCGGCCTCTGCGCACTGGCCCTTCCAGAGGGGAAGGGTGAGCTACTCAGGGCAACTGCCAGAAAAGGGCAGGAAACAAACCTTTCTTTCAAGTATTAATTCAAAAAGAATTCACGGCCTGGGAGAGGGTTGGTAACTGTGGCAACAGAGGTCAACATTCGGTGGCCCGTGCTGTTCTCGGGCTCAGCTTACGGGTGTCGGGGTGCTCCGTAGCTGTCCGTATTTACTCAACTTTGGGGGTTTTGGGTGGTAGTTGGGGCCAAACAAAGCTGGGGGATGATATAAGACACCTGGCCAGCCCCGGTGCCATGGCAACGGGCAGGCCTTCACCTGCCCTGCACCGACACTGTTTCAGCCCTGCCCGCGCTCTGTTTGTTCTCAGCCCAGAGCCAAGCGGAGGTGGGGTGGGGGCAGGGCAGAGGCCTAAACAGGTCCGGGGACAGGCACCCGGGCTCCCCAGAGGAGACGTGAAGACATGTCTTGCTTGCTGGGAGGGGGCTGACCTGGCGGACGGGTCACTAGGGTCTCTCGCCTGGAGCCCCGGGATCTCTCCGTTGGGGGGACAGGGGATGGGGGGCCCAGCCTGCCACGTCACATGCCCTCCTGCCACCTGGGGGTGGGGTGGAGTACAAGGCCTCCTCAGAGGAATGCCCCCGCGGTCGGGGGGGACGTGCCCTCTCCCTGGACACCAGTGCCCAGAAGGCCACCGACACGCAGCAGGTGCGGCGAGCGTTGGGCGGCGCGGGGCGCTCACGGCCGGGCGGGGCTGTGTCCGCAGGCTGCAAGTACAACCAGGTGAACAGCCACTTCCACTGCATCCGGGAGGGCTGCCAGTTCTCCTTCCTCCTCAAGCACCAGATGACCTCCCACGCCCGGAAGCACATGCGGAGGATGCTGGGGAAGAACTTCGATCGCGTGCCCCCCTCCCAGGTGAGAGCCCCCGGCCAGCCGCCGCCCCCTCCTCCGCCTGGGGTGGCGACAGGGCATCACCCCATCCTGCTCTTGCTTCCAGGTGGGGGGCCCGCGCCGCCCTGAAGGCAGCGAGGCCCCCAGCCCAGCTTCCTCAGGGCCCCCCCGCTTCCTTTCAGGGCCCCCCGAGCCTGATGGACACGGAGACAGATGAGTACATGGACTACACGGGCTGCAGCCCGGGCGCCGTGTCCTCTGAGTCGTCCACCATGGACCGAAGCTGCTCCAGCACCCCCGTGGGCAACGAGAGCACGGCGGCAGGTGAGTGCGTGGCCAGGGAGCGGGGACGGCGCCAGCAGCGGGCCAGGAAGAGACCGCGGGCGCCCGGAGACTCCCAGCCTGGCCAGGCCCCTCCTCCCAAGGCCCACGGCACTGCTGGGTCGGTCTTAGGACTGGAAGGGCATGGTCAAGTGGCCTCAAGGGGGGACAGAGCCAGCCTCTGGGTCTGGCAGAGCCTGCGGGTCTGTGGGACGCGGGTCATGGAGGCCACCTCCTGCCCGCACTCAGCCCTTGGCTTCGGTTTCCAGGAGAGGACCCCAGGCTTGTCCTCTCCGAGCACTAACCGAATAGAGCAGCACAGCCCCGCCCCCCGCCAGGAGGGCAGGTAGGCCCAGCACCCCCAGCGGCCGCTGGGCTCGGCCGCAGGCCCTCCCCGAGCCCCCCGTGACCTCCCCCGCACAGCCTGCCCGTCCCGTCCTCTCCTCCCCCTGCCACCTCCTTCCCCACTCTGTCGTGGCGCCTCTCTGCTCCTCATCTGTCCACATGTTTTCATATCATACTTGCTTCTGCCATTGGGTTTCTCATTTGGGTTCTTTTTTGTTTGTTTTTTCTTTGTTTTGGTTTCCTTTTTTTTTTTCTCCCCCCTGCGTTTCTCCACCCTCTCCAGGCTGCTCGGCTCCTCCTCCTCCTCCTCCTGCCGCCGCTGGTGACCAGGCTGCCCGCGTGGCTCCGCAGCCCCCACTGACCCCATCCTTCTCAGCGGCCGTGCTCCGGGCGCCCCTCCCCTCCCTCCCATGCCTCTTTTCTCCGCCCTGTGTCTCATACTCTCTGCTCAGTGCCACTCTCGGAGCCCCCCGGGGCCTGGGCCGCCCTGTCAGCAGCCCACCCTGCTTCCCGCCCATCACTGCTACTCCATGTCCAGTACAAGGCGACGCCCCCCTAGTTCAGGACGCCGCAGGTAACTCGCACACACCTTCCCGCCAGTGTTTGTCACCCCGGCTGACCATCGAGGCCGTGATCCGGGGCCTGACCTTTTCCTGTGGCCTTGCCGGGCCGAGGACAGGGCCGCCTTGTGCCCCTCACAGCCCAGCACCCCCCCAAGACCAGAGAGCCTAGTCTCTGCCCCGCGGACCGCTCCTCTCCGCCCCTGCCCGGCACTGGGTCCAGCCAGGGTCCTGATGTCAGCCTGAACCCCCATCCCTGGGGCCAAGCAGGAAGAAGGGGGGAGTCTGTGTGGCCCAGGCCCCAGGCAGTGCTCAATGGCAGACACGCCTCCCGCGCCCACCCTCAAGCCCCCCCCACACACATCTGATGCCCTGCGGGGATGAGACCTGCCCTCCTTTCCCCTCCGGGGTGTACTCATCACCCCGGCTCTGCGCCTTCCCTCACTCATTTGGGCCTCACATTCTGCTGAGTGCCAGGCCCGGGGGTGTGGTGGAGAGCAGAGCAGGGGGGCCCCGCCTCGTGGGATTCAGCCCACGGGAAGCTGCCGCCATAACCAGGCAGAGCCCTGTACCATAACCAGGCAGAACCACTCCGCACGCGCCTGCATCTCCAGGCCCCAGACCCTCCCTGGTTCTCCGCTGGGCACCCCCACCCCGTGGCAGACCTTGGTTTCACCCGCTAAGGGTGGGTGACTGGGTCTATTCCCTTAGTGGACGATGCGGCCCAGGGGTCCATGGAGGCTGGGCGTCTAGGCAGGTTCAGGGCGGGCTGAACGCGTCAGCCACGTGGGAGAAGGCTGGAGGATGCCCACCCTTGACCCCGGCTAGGGCCGGGCCCTGAAGCTTTCTCTCTGGTTTCTAGGGTGTGGGGCAGGGAGCGCTAGGATTGCTGCCCTTTCCCCCGTGGCCTGTGCCGCGCCCCTCACCCCGCAGGAGTAGGGGCCTGGTGCCTCCCAGAAAGGGGATCAGGCAGCCTGGCATGGGGCATCCGAAGTCTAGGGAGGCGGTTGCATCCAGTAGGGAGGGCACAGATGGGCACCCATCTGTTGGCTGAGCCCCTGCTCCAGGCCTGGCCCCTCAGCAGAGCTGTCCTCTCCCAGCTAACTGGAGCCAGAAGACCCCAACAAGACTTTAAAGAACCTTCTGGTATGAAGGGGAAGGTGTCCCTCGGGGCAGGGAGTTGCAGTCCCAAACAGCCCCGGGGTGCTTGGCATCCCTGTTCCAAGTAGGCTGGTCCCCTGTGCAGACAGGTGGGCAGCCGGGGAAACTGGTTAGCCAGCTGGAGAAGGAACTGGCCTGTCCCTCATTAGAGGCGGGTGCATGATGGCGTCCTGGCCCCCGGCCAACCTGGGTAATTATACTCTGCCGACCTAGATTCCCCCTTCAGCTTCAATTAGCGCCGGGACGTGTCCTCACTTCCCACCCAAACTGGCCAGGAAGCAGCCACCACATCCCGCCCCTCCCCCCGGGCTGCTTGCTCTGCCACCCCGGGCGGATGCCTGTGCCCTCATCCTGCAGACATGCGATGATGCAAGGGGAAGCCTGGGGCTCCCCGGCTCTTCTGGGGAGGGGGAGGGGGAGAGGCCCCCAGAGCCCCGGGGAAGCCAAGGCGTTGACCCCCCAGGGGCGCCCTCTGGCCGTGTGGTGCCAGGACTGGGGACCCGGCGTGGGTGTGTGATCCTGGGAATGGTGCCCCGGGCGGGGGGGTGGGCACTGACCCCCCCTGCCCCTCCCCAGGGAACACCATTTCCATGCCCACAGCCTCTGGGGCCAAGAAGCGCTTCTGGATCATCGAGGACATGTCGCCGTTCGGCAAGCGGCGCAAGACGGCCTCCTCGCGGAAGATGCTGGACGAGGGCATGATGCTGGAGGGCTTCCGGCGCTTCGACCTCTACGAGGACTGCAAGGACGCGGCGTGCCAGTTCTCGCTCAAGGTCACCCACTACCACTGCACGCGGGAGAACTGCGGCTACAAGTTCTGCGGGCGCACACACATGTACAAGCACGCGCAGCACCACGACCGCGTGGACAACCTGGTGCTGGACGACTTCAAGCGCTTCAAGGCCTCGCTGCGCTGCCACTTCGCCGACTGCCCCTTCTCGGGCAGCAGCACGCACTTCCACTGCCTGCGCTGCCGCTTCCGCTGCACGGACAGCACGAAGGTCACGGCGCACCGCAAGCACCACGGCAAGCAGGACGTGATCAGCGCCGCGGGCTTCTGCCAGTTCAGCTCCAGCGCCGACTGCGCCGTGCCCGACTGCAAGTACAAGCTCAAGTGCTCGCACTTCCACTGCACCTACCCCGGCTGCCGCCACACGGTCGTGGGCATGTCGCAGATGGACTCGCACAAGCGCAAGCACGAGAAGCAGGAGCGCGGGGAGCCGCCCGCCGCCTCCCCGGGCCCCGCCGTCGGCCTGGACGGCGCGCTGTCGCTGGGCGCCGAGCCGGGGGGCGCCCTGCTCTTCCTGCCGCCCGCCGCCGCCGCCGCCGCCGCCGCCGCCGCCGGTGGCCCGGGAGGGCTGGGGCTGGGGCTGGGCGCCCCGGGCGACCCCGGCCCGCTCGACGGCCCCGGGCCCCGCGACGGCCCCGCCGCGCCCGCACCCGTGCCCGCGGCCGGAGAGTCGTCACAGGAGGACGAGGAAGAGGAGCTGGAGCTGCCCGAGGAGGAGGCGGACGAGGACGAGGACGAGGATGAGGACGACGACGAGGACGACGAGGACGACGAGGACGAGGACGACGACGAGGACCTGCGCACCGACTCAGAGGAGGAGTCGCTGCCCGAGGCGGCGGCGGGGGGGCCCGGGGCGCGGAGCCCGGAGCTGGCGGCCCCTGCGCCCGCCGCAGCCTCGCCCTAGCCGGCCCGTCGGGGGGAGGGACGCGGGGACCGGGCCCGGGGCCTCCTCGCCCGCCCCCCCCCACTCTGGTGGCCGTTGCGATTCCTTTTGTAAGAGATGCTATTTATGTGTAACGCTGCCCTCGGTCCAGAGCGAGACGGTCGCCCCCGCTGCGGGGCTCGAGGCGGCCCCGCTGGTGCTTCCGGACCCCGAGTCCGTCTCAGGACAGAGGCGGGGGCCTCCCTCTGGTGCTCCCAGACCGCCCCCACCCCGCCCGCGGCGCGCGGCCAGCGGCTGGAAGGACCGGCTGCGAGCGACCCTCCTCTGGCTGCACTTCGGGGATCTTCTTCTTCAGGGAAACAGAAGGTGCTCTTGTCCGGGGTGGGACCGAGGAGCAGGGGGCCCCCCCGAGGGCGAGGGTGGCGCAGACAACCGGGCAGCCGCCCCGCGCGCCCCTCCCCGCGGCCGGGCCCCGGGCCCCACGACCACGCCGGTGGGATTCCTCATTGCTCAGGACCGGGAAGGGCGCTGGGGGTCACCGCGACCCCCTCCCCTCACCCCCAGAGGCGGGCCGCAGTAGCATCTGGCAGGGCCTCCCATTCATGCAGCTAAGACGCTCCCTCCCGGCCCTGGGGGGGGTGGGGGGGGCGGGGCAGAGGCAGCAGCGCCGGCGACACTGCAGGGACCGCAGGGAACCCCACGGAATTAGCCAAGCCGGGAGGCCGGGGCGCTGCGCCCCACCGCAGGGCCCGGCCCTGGGGTCTGCTCCTGAGGGCTGCGGCCCGGAGGCGACGCGCCTCGGCCTGCCGCTCGGGGACTCCCAGGCCCCAGCCTCTGCCCCCGGGGGGAGGCCGAGGCTGCGTTCGCTTCCAAACCGAAGAGCAGCCGGTGCCGGGGTGCTGGGCCCGGTAGGGGCCTCAGCCACCCACGTGGTGGGAACAGGAAGGATACCACTGTCTGGGGCTTTAATATTCAAAATGGGGGAAAAAATGCGAGAAAGTTGTACAGTATTTTTCCTGTAAAGGTTATTATTCTACATAGAACAAAAAAAAAAAAAAAAGGCAGGCGGGCCGCGAGAGCACAGGCCCGCCTCGGACCAGCCCTGGGGTTGGAGACCGAGTGCAATCGCTCACGTGGGGTTTCGTTTCGCATTTATTTTAGAGGCCTTACCAGTTTGAGGCTGTCTGTCTTCACACTAGCACTGACGGGAGCTGCGTGATTCCAACTTTTAACTTGAATTTTGTAGAAACAAGGAAAAAGGACTATTACTGTTGATACAAGTTTGTAGTTAACATTTGAGTTTTTCTCTATTGGTTATGCGTGTGGCTTTGTAGGGCTTTTTTTTTTTTTCCAGTTTGTTTTTATTTTATTTTTTTGTTTGGGATGCTTCTTTGGTGCAACCCATCCAGACTTGCTTCCCTTTGCAAAACGTCCCCCCTTCCCAGAGTGGATGAGGTCACCAAGCCCAGCTTGCGGGGAGGGGGGTGCCACAGGGACAAGGGCTTCCCGTGTCTTCAGTCCTGGCCACCCGCCTGGCTCAGGTGGGACCCTGAGACCCGGCCACAGGGAGAGAGCCAAGCCCAGCCTGGAGGAGGCCTGCCACCCAGAGCCTCCCCACAGATCTCCAAGGGGAGCCCCAGATGGCAGGGGGCACTGGTTTCTTTTTTTTTTTTTTTTTTTTGGTCCGTGTGTGTGTGTGTGTGTGTGTGTGTGTGTGTGTGTGTGTGTGTGTGTCCTCTTGGTTGCCCACAGCCAGAGAGCCAGGATCATCTGCACTGGGGAGGGAGCAGGGAGGGAGGAGCGGTCAGACGGAGCGTACCTGATTCATCAGGCAGCAAATCGTTGTCTAAAACAGCCCCTACCAGAGCCTCCTGAATTCTGTGGGCGCCACGCTGCTGCTGAGCACTCGCCCAGACTCTGTGCCCTACCACGGAACCGCTGGGTGTGTGGAGGGAGTTTTGTAAAGGAAAAAAACAAAGAAACAAACAAAAAAAACAAAAAAGCAAAACACAAAAACATTTTTCAATGTAGCAAAATTAAACAAAAAAATAAAAAGAAAAAAGAAAATCGGAGACGCCGACAGTGCGAAGTCTGGCCTTTTGTAACCTTCATATTGCACACTAGGACTATAAGCCATCGCTAGCTCATTTTGAATTTTAATGTGTAATTTTGTTTTATTTTCTTTCTGTGGGGAAAACAATGCTTGATCCACCAATGCTCTTTTTAATGTTTTATAACTATGTATGTGTATATATATAAATATAAAATAACGTATGCACATATGTGTGTGTATATATCTATATGTATATACATATATAGATATATAGAGATATATAGAGAGGTTTTGAGACGAAAAATGCAGAACGTGAAAACCGAACTGAACAGTGTGTGCTCTGATTACTTGAATCTGGTCTCCTCGGCACCTGGTTAACTGAATATTTTTCCACTTGAATTTAGTGCTATTAGAAATTTAATATATGTGTTTTATTTATTTGATTTTTTTTTTTTTTTTTTGCATGACTGATGCAAGGTTTGACATTTTCACTCAATAAAAACTGGAAAAAAATCTATCAAGTTATCTTTTATTTTTAAAACCAGCCCCAAGTGGCTGGCGGGGACCCAGCTGTGCAGGATGGCACAGGGCAGGGAGGAGTGGAGGGAGTTGGTCACCCCTCAACCCTGGCAGGAAAGGGGCAGACCAGTTCCACCCTGGGATGGGGCCAAGTTCCTCCAGGTTGCTGGGGACAAACGGTGGGGAGCTCAGGCCCTGTCCACCCAAAGGGTGGCCTCCTTCCCGTCCTGCCTGCACGGGAGGCTCAGCGGCTGCCAGAGGGCACAGCCGACTGGCATGGAAGCCTCTGGCCGCAGGTAAAGGTTCCATGGGCTCCCCGGGCCCCCTGAGACCCTGGCCAGCCCAACCTCTCGCAGCCGGGGCTACTGGGCAGGCGTTTGGCAGGGTCATCCCTCTGCCTCCTCCTTCGGCTCCTTCCTCCTTCCTGCAGGGACCTGCCTGGGCTGGGAACGGTGCATACCCGGATCCGATCCGGATGCTGGCTCGGCTCCTGCCTGGAGCACAGCGGGGCAGAGCCAGAGAGGGCCAACTCCTAGGTCCGCAGCCACCAGCCCCAGGCCTGAACTGCCGGCCCTGGTGGCCCCTTGGCAGGGGGCGGGGGGAGGTTCCCTCGCAAGTGTGCGTGGACCGCCACCAGGCCTGGCCCAGAGCGCAGGCCTCATGCCTCGTTTGCCCTGACACTTCTAAATGGTGACCCACTTCCCACTAACCCTCATCGTCAGCACCATCTTGCCAGCCTTGCCCTGAGCTGACGTCCTTCCAGGTGGCCAAAGCATCCCAGAGCCCCACGGGGGCGGGGACATTCTTCCACTTGGAGGAGCATCTCCCTGCGGGTCACAGCCCTGCACTGAGCACACCCGCTTTCCTGAGCGGGAACTGGGGGCCGGGAAGGTGAGGCCCCACAGCGCCCTGCTCCCCTGGCTGGGCAGCAGCCGGCTGGGGCCAGGGCCGGGCGGGGGGGCGGCCAGCGGGGGGTCGGGGGGCTGCCTCTCCCTCCCAGTGTCCTGGGTCTGCACCCGCCCAGCACCCTGCTCCCTGTCGGTCCCACCACAAAGCCTCCTTCCCAGCCCAGCCCCAGCACAAAAGGCCCTTCCTTTTCTTCTTTCTTCCTGGAACGCAGCCCACAGGCTATTTACATAAATATGTTTGTAACAGACGCGAAAATATATACTTTTTTCTGTCTTATTAAAATGTTCAAGTTGGAACTCGCCTATTGTTTGTGGATATCTCGATTCTGTTAAATAAAACAGTGACTAATTTATGGGATAAAACACAAGTTCAACAAATTAAAACCATTATTGGAGCTTCACAGGCCCTAGTGGGCCGAGCAGCCCTCCCATGGGGCCTGAGGGGCGGCGCGGAGCCAAGCCCGGACCTCAGCTGGGTGAGTGGGTGGCGTGACCACAGGGCTGCTCTGGGTGCTGCAGCAGGGGGCCAGGGGGCAGGCCCCACAGGGGCCTTGGAGGGCCAGCTCTCGGGGGCTCCAACGTCAGCTGCCTCTCAGGGACCCCTGGGGCCCAGGGGAGGGAGGAGAGACTCAGAGCAGATGCGGCCCCCCCAACACAAATGCCCCCTCCCCAGCTGCCCCCGGGTCCTCCCCGCCCAGATGGATGTCGGCAGACCCACACACAGTGGACAGGAGGGAGGCCCAGCCAAGCTGCGGGCAGGCCCGGCTTCCACGCTAGACTCAGGACAAGGCAGGCACAAGGGCCCAGGGGGATAGATCAGGAAGGCCTTGGCCCCGGGCCAGGGAGGGGGGCGCTGGGTCTCAACGTGCCCCTCCAAACAGCCTAAGGGCTGGATAAGGGCCTGTGACCCATCAGGACGCTGCACCAGGTCAGCTCTCACCGGCCGAGTCCCAGGCGCCGCCCCGGATGAGGGCAGAGAGAAGTGGCCACATGACCCCCCGGAGCCAGTGCCCACTGCCGGGGGGGGGGGGGGGGGGGGGGCTTGCAGCTGCAGCGGCCCCCCCACCGCCCCCCACCAGGAGTGGGCCCAGGCCCCCCGGCACTGCCTACGGCTTGCTGGCCTCAGTAGGAAATGCAGGAAAACACGGCTTCGTTCTTGGGTTTAACTAGGCTCGGTGGCGTGCTACTCCTACATCCAAACTGGGGCAAATCCGAGAGTTCTGTAACCCCCTCGGAAAGAGCCAGAACCAGCTGCACAGGCTCACGCTGATGTCAGCGGCCTGCCCGCCTCCCACAGACCTGGCCTGGCGTGGGTGCTACCAGCAGCTGAGTCATCCATGCGAGTTGGGCCCCGGCACTCACGAGCAGCCTTGCCCCAGCCCCACCTGGACCCGGCGACAGGCCGGCCCCCTCCCTGGGCCCCGTCGCCAGCAGGCCCAGCGAACCTGGGCAAGGGCGGCTTGCTCCCCAGCCTTCCATGCGGTGGCCCTGGCCCCACAGGCGGTCTTGGCCCCGGACCAGGGCACAATGGGTGGCGGACGAAGTGCGGCTGCCCCAAGGCCCGGGTCAGGCCTCCGGGAAGCCAGGTGGACAGCAGGGCCCCCCGGACGGGCTGGAGCCCTGGGGAACCTCGTGGGGCCAGGCCCGTGCCACCCTCGCTGGGAGCAGCCGGCCCACCTCCGGGGGCAGCCCGACAGGAAGCGGCGCCCAGGAGGCCCGCAGCCCCCATGGGATGCAGAGGGTGCCTGGAGCGGCCTGCCCCAGCTCCCGCTCGGGGCGGATGCGTGGCCTAGGGAAGCCCAAAGCTTTCTCCCCACCAGAGAACCTGCTCAGCCCTGGCCAGAGCTCCCCTCTGGCCTGGGGGCTGCACCCTGGGTCCCCTGGGCATCCTAGGAACTGCTAAGGCCCAGAAACGACTCTCCCGGGCTGCTGGCCGGGGAGGCGGAGGGCCGGGCATCTGAGTGTGCAGATGGATTTAAAAAATGTGGCCGTCACCATAAAGAAGGTCCTTCCAGGACTTGTCAGGGAGCAAGGAAAGGCTTCAGGCATTCCCCTTATGAAATAGTAAAATCTCACGTCTTCTTCTAGAAGAGCCTGAACTTTAAAGTGCTCAGTAACTACTAAGGTTTGTTCATAATTGGCGTGAAAGGTACCCAACAATACTGGAGTGGGGTGGGGGGAGTTGGGAGCTGGGGGGTCCCCAGGAGCTGCAGAGAGCAACCCCCCAGCTCAGGCCCTCACATGGACAGGGTGGTGGTCCCATGTCAGCACCACACCATGAGGGTGTCTCCCCAGTGGCTGGCCCCCACCTCCCAGCAGGGGCGGCTGATCCCAGGGTGGGAAACAGCTGTGCAGGGCAAAGGCGCAGGGCAGGACTGGGGTCTACCCCCAGATGAGCACTTCACCTGAGGCTGGAGCCACACGTGCAGGGTCTCACCAGCCCCTTCGCTTCTGTTGCCAGGAGCCTTCGACCCTCTTCCCTGGGTGCCTTGGCAGAAACTATCTTAAACAAACAGATGAAGAAACACTAAGGATTAAGTAAACTCCTGAGGATCAGGTTGTCAGAAAACGTCTCCTGCCTGTCCTTCCTCCTCCTTGGGCTCTGGGGCAGGGGCAGAGGGAGGGCTGGGGCAGAGGGAGGGCAGGGGCAGAGGGAGGGCTGGGGCAGGGGCAGGGCTGGGGCAGAGGGAGGGCTGGGGCAGAGGGAGGGCAGGGGCAGAGGGAGGGCTGGGGCAGGGGCAGGGCTGGGGCAGAAGGATGGCTGGGGCAGGGGCAGAGGGAGGGCTGGGGCAGGGGCAGGGCTGGGGCAGGGGTGGGGCTGGGGCAGAGGGAGGGCTGGGGTAGGGGTAGAGCTGGGGCAGAAGGATGGCTGGGGCAGGGCAGAGGGAGGGCAGGGGCAGAGGGAGGGCTGGGCCAGGGGTGGGGCTGAGGCAGAGGGAGGGCTGGGGCAGAGGGAGGGCAGGGGCAGAGGGAGGGCTGGGGCAGGGGCGGGGCTGGGGCAGAGGGAGGGCTGGGGCAGAGGGAGGGCAGGGGCAGAGGGAGGGCTGGGGCAGAGGGAGGGCAGGGGCAGAGGGAGGGCTGGGGCAGGGGCAGGGCTGGGGCAGAAGGATGGCTGGGGCAGGGGCAGAGGGAGGGCTGGGGCAGGGGCAGGGCTGGGGCAGGGGTGTGGCTGGGGCAGAGGGAGGGCTGGGGTAGGGGTAGAGCTGGGGCAGAAGGATGGCTGGGGCAGGGCAGACGGAGGGCAGGGGCAGAGGGAGGGCTGGGCCAGGGGTGGGGCTGAGGCAGAGGGAGGGCTGGGGCAGAGGGAGGGCTGGGGCAGAGGGAGGGCAGGGGCAGAGGGAGGGCTGGGGCAGGGGCGGGGCTGGGGCAGAGGGAGGGCTGGGGCAGGGGTGGGGCTGAGGCAGAGGGAGGGCTGGGGCAGGGGTAGAGCTGGGGCAGAAGGATGGCTGGGGCAGGGCAGGGGCGGGGCTGGGGCAGAGGGAGGGCTGGGGCAGGGGTAGAGCTGGGGCAGAGGGAGGGCCGGGGCAGAGGGAGGGCTGGCACAGGGGTAGAGCTGGGGCAGAGGGAGGGCAGGGGCAGGGCTGGGGCAGGGGTAGAGCTGAGGCAGAGGGAGGGCAGGGGCAGGGCTGGGGCAGGGGTAGAGTTGGGGCAGGGCTGGGGCAGTCACCAGAGAGGGAGGTTCTGGGACCAGACCCAAGAGCCAACCTCAGTGCCTCCAGCTGGGCAGAGGGCAAGGGTGGGAGAAGAACCTTCTAGAGAACCCCTCCACTCCCATTTGGTGTGAGCCCCCAAAGCCACATGACTTTCAGTGAGACAAGCCAGTCACAGGACCACTGGGTGAAGAGGAGCTTCCCGTCTTTAGTAAAATAAAGGTGGGGCGGGGGGCTGCAAGCACAGCCACAAACCCGGACGGACAGGAGAGGAGATCTGTGCTCTCCATTCCTCTCTGTACTGACCGGGCTTTTTAAACCTCTTCGATGTGCTTCACAATATGAAAAACCCCGAACACTTCAAACTCAGCAGCCCCCTCCCGCCCCCAGAAAGCTCTCCTTCCCAGCCCCAGGGGTCAAGGCCACGGCGCAGAGCGCAGGAGGCTGGGCGGGCAGGTGGGGAGCAGCCTCCTGGGGCAGCGCCAACACCAGGCCAGGCTGGCTTGGGGTGGGGGGGGCGCCTTCGGCCACAGCAGAGTCGGAGCCCAGGAGTCACAGGGGGGCGGCCGGGGAGACCTCGGGGCCAGGAGGGCGGCCCCGCAGCCTCCCGGAGCTGGGGCTGGTTCTTTCTTAAAAGACACTTTACAAAACTACATTGTCATTGAGTTTAATAATCTTCCCCCTTCCAGAAAGGCCTGACGGGCGCTGCTTGCTGCTCACTTCTGCCCCATTCCAAATATTTTTACCTTATTTGGATGAAATGCATTATTTTTCTAATGAAAGGCTTTTTTTTTCCAAAGGGCTGTTTTCCCTCCGTCCAGCAGCTGCCTTTATTAGGCAGCACTCACGCCGTTTTGGGGAGGGGTTTTTTCCTCCCTGAAATCTCGCCAGACTCTCTGTCCTCAAAAGCTGACATTGGAGCTCAGGACCCGCAGGGCAAAAGGCCTCCAGGTCCAGTTTTCCTTCCCCATCTCCCGCATGTGAGCCCCAGGGCCCCGCTGGCCCACTGAACCCCACTGCCCCTGGCTGGGGATGGTGAGGCCTCGGGTCACCCGGTCTCGGGGGGCCACCACCCACCCCAGTAGCGCTGGCCAGCCCCGCCCCAGGCTCCCTGCCCTCTGCTCTCCCCCTCTGGGGCCACTGCAGGAGGGACCTCTGCAAAGTTCGAGACCAAGTTAGAGACGGTGACAAGTGGTCACCAAGCTGAGGAGCTGAATGGGGGGACCCCCAAAGCACCCACCGAGGACCTGGGGTTTCCATTCACTGAGGAGAGGTGGTGGCCCAGCAGGGTCTCCGGCCACATCCCACGGAGGCTGAGGGATGGGACCAGGCCTCCAGCCCTCTGCTCATTTGTCTCGGGTCCGCCCACCCAGCTCCCCGACACGGGGCGGGGGGAGTCCTCGGCCCAGACAGGCTGGTAGCCCCCGCAGACTGAGAAGCCTGGCTGCTTCGGGGGCAGCAAGGAGATGGGGGCAATGCGGGATCTGCTTGGCCCTAGGGAGCACGTGGTGGGGACAAGGGTCCACAGGGATGTTACGGGAGATTATGAGCATCAAAGGTGACACCTGAGAGCCGGCCAGAGGGCTGGACACTCGGGAGGGTCAGGAAGAGTTGAGTCACTGTCACGTGACCCCTGCATGGTGCCCTGGGCCACGGAATCAGGAATGGGTCTGCAGCAGCAGGGAGGGGACTGGGCTCTGAGCCCCCAAAAGGGACCTAGGCAGAAGAAATGTTTTCTGCGACAGAACAGCCCCAGCAACGAGTCTCCCACCCGTCGATCCGCGGCCACCTCCTTCCCCGGGGCTGCCGGCGGGCCCGAGGCCGGGCAGCGGCGCGCACGCCCCCAGGGGGACACAGTGCGCTGCGGGGCTCTGCCCCCTGGCCACTCGCCCTGCACTGTGTCCCCACTCTGTAGCTACACGACGCACCTGGAGGTGGCCGTGCCGTCTGTCCCCACGCCTGGCCGCAGCACAGGGGCTTGAGGGAGCGGGGGCTCCTCGGAAGGAGGGTCGCGCTGTTTTTCTGGGCGCAGCTGAACGCTGTGTGAAGGTTAACGGGAGACAGGGAGGGAGAGCGGGAGACGGGGGAGGAAGACAGAGCGAGACACACGCTCTCCTGGGAGCACATTCATCCATTTAAGGAAGGAGAGCTCATCACACTCAACACCAGGTCTATATACAGTAACATGAGGTCCCTTCTGCATCAGGATGTCGCCCTTCGGCACCGAGGACCAAACCCTCCAGCCCGCAGTGAGCAGCTCACGAAACCCGCCTCGGGAAAGGGACAGCTGCCCCTCGGGCCCAAGGGCAGGGCTGCCCGGGCCTGGCCCCCCAACCGGCCCCCCCACCCAGGGTGCACCTGGCACAGCCCTAGGGGAACCCTGCACCTGGGCACAGGGTACTATAGCAGAGAGAGAGCCACAGGCAGGAATTAAATAGCGACAACTCGTATTTATTACAATTATATACAGTAGTATCTTATATTCTGAAACCTAGACCTGATCACACAAATGAACATGTGTTTCTGGGTGGGAAGGGCAGACAGGGAGGCCCTGACCCCTGGCTCCTATGTGGGAGTCCGAACCACGTCTCGCCACGGGGTTAGCTGAGTCACAACGCAGCAAGCGAGGACGGCAGAAGTGCAGTGTGATTTCATTCGTCTGGAAGGACGACAGGGCACGGTGGGGCTGGGACAGCGCATGGGGGCGGCATCATCTGGACGAGACCTGGCTGGGAGGCTCTGGGAGGCCCCAGCCCAGAGAGAAGAGCACGGGGCCGTGGCTTCTGGAAACATGACAAGACGGCCCCCCGGCCCCTTGCGGGGCAAGTCAAGGAGCCATGGCAGGACAGGAGGAGGGAGGCGGAAGAGCAGACACATCAATGCAGCCCTTCCTCCTCGGAGCATCAGGAGCCAGGTAATTAAACTACCTCTTGTCATGCACGGTGTTAGGTTAGCTAAGATGCTCAGCAGACACGCCCTGGACAAGACCTCTGTCCGGGAGCCGGGGCTCAAGGGGACTGGAGTCCAGAGCACACGCCACCACCCCCCCGCCTGACGTGAGCACAAGGTCGCAGGCCCGTCGGGCTGGGGCTGAGCTGAGGAAGAGGCGGGCTGGGGCTGGCGTTCAGGCGGGCCCTAGTCCCGCTCGTTCTCGTTGCTGGCGCCCTCGGGCCGGCGCAGCTTCTCCACCTGCTCGTTGATCTGCCCGTCCCCGCCCCGGCGGTCCTCCCTCTGCACCCCGAGGCAGCCTTCCTCGTCCACGTGGCTCACGTCCTCGTCCTCCTCGTCCTCCTCGTCCTCCCTCTTCTCCTCCTCGCCCTGCACCTCCATCCTCACCTGGCCCTTGACGTCCACCAGCCCCTGGCCCTCCTCCTGGGGGCCCAGCAGGTGGTAGGTGGCCGTGGAGCCCTCGGGGCCGTGGCCCTCCTTCACGGGCGAGGAGGACGTGGACTCGTTGCTGACGGGCGAGATGTCACTGCTGCTGTGGTGGTTGGCAGCCGCAGGGCTGGAGGGCGACGGGGACTTGACTGGGATCTGCCAAGACGGGATCTTCGGGGCTGAGGGGGACGGAGGGAACTGCCTCCTGACAGAGGGGACAAGAAGCAGGGTTGGTCCCAGTACCCTGGGGCCCTCCCTCGGCACAGCCACACTCCCCCATCCGAAGCGCTCCCCCAGGGCTGCTGAGCAGGGGGACAGGATGGAGCTCAGCGCCCCACCACCTCCCTCCCTGCCTGCCTCCCAGGTACAAGGCCTCTTGGCCGGTTGGCGGCTGGAGCAGCTGAGGTGGAAGCCAGAGGAGCCCTGGGAGGCCGTGGAGCGCCCTGCCCCACTCAGGGCGCCTCCCGGGCCCTCCCTGCCCGGACCGGGCCTGCCTGCCTTGGCAGGTACTGGCCCGCTGGCCCCAGGGGCTGCCACACACGGAAGCCCGCTCTCTCCTGGTCCTTCGCATCTGGGACTGGGGGTGGTGAGGACGGGGAGCCAGCAGGGCACTGAGACTGAGCCGGAGAAATGGGAACCCAAGCCATGCGGCCTCAACTCCATCTACCTTATCCGCGGACTGGGCAGAATGGGGAGGACCTGGCCACTGGCTGTGGGGTCAGAAACCTCACAACCAGAAGGGTAATACTGGTGCACTTTGCTAGAAAACCTCTGAGCTCAACACTCGACAGGGAAGTCACTTCTCCACTCCTGTTTCCCTGCTCGGGGCCCTGAGCCCTGGGCCAGCAGCCAGCCAGACCTAAGCCGATTCCATGAGGGACCTGGGAGGTCAGGTCTGCTCGGCAATGGTCTAGGACATGCAGGCCCATCTCTGCCTGAGCCAAGAGGACAAAGGCCTGCTCTCTCCTGGGTGGCCCACCGTCCACCAGTGCTGGTCCCAGGATAGCTCTTCCCCCTCGGCTCCCACAGCAGGCGGGCGCACAGCGAAGGCTGCCTGGATGCTAACGAGAAATGCACTTGGCACTTTTCTTGGCTCCACTGTTACCCAAATGCCCGCTCTCTGTCCCTCTGACCTCAAAGGCTCTTGTCTCCGAGGTTCAGAAACACAAAGGATTTCTCCTAATGACACACACCTCTCTTAGGGCCACATTCTTTTCTTCCAAGATGGCCTACAAGTAGGTGGCTTGGAGAACTGGATCCCCTGGTTGGGGCCACAAGACCCCTGCAGCCCCCAATCTTTGACCGCAAGTGAAGGGCCACTTTGTGCCTTTGGACTGCCTCATGGAGCCCCCACTAAGCCCCAGAGAAATGAGAATGCAGGCAAGGCCAACCTGAAGTGCCCTGAGGTGAGGTGACCGTCCCAGTATCTATCCCAGGGCGGAGGGGACACAAGTCGGTCACCCTCCACTCAGGGCAGCACTGGGACACAGCCTCCAGTGTGGGGGTTCATGGAAGGTGCTATCACCACAGAGGGACAGCAAAAGGAGACCACTGCTCCTGTCCCCTGCCTTGAACCTAGAATCCTTCCAGCCAAGGACTCCCTGGCCTTCTGCGAGGAACTTCTCTGGGACCAAGCTGTCACTGAGAGGTCCAGTGTCGGGGCTCACGACGGAGGAGGAGGAGGAGGTCCCTGTCTGGAGGTCCTTTTCAGGATGGGGATGTTCTCCTTTGTTCAAAGTCCTGTGTTGTGGCTCCAGCTATCCGACAGGGCTGAGGAACTGCTGTACTTGAGAACTTGGGGGCACTGCGGACTGTCCCCCCCCCTGGAGTGGAGAGGGAGGGGGCCTCCCGGGGAGGGAAGGCAGAAGCTCCAACGACTCCCAAACTCAATGCCTGAGTCGCCCAGCTCCACCAGGGGCTGGACGGACAGGGGCCTCTCAGGGAGATGCGCCCCGCCCATGACCGCTGGCCAGGCCCCAGGAGCTCGGGCTCCACGGTCCCGGGCTGGGGGCCACAGCCACGCCTTCTCCCCTCCTACCGGTTTAAAAGCAGCCCCTTCAAGGAGTTAATTTCCGACTTGAGTTCATTGATATTCTGAGACTCCAGGATCCAATTGGTAGATGTGGTGGCCTGAAAGTCAAAACACGGGAGAAGGAGGATCAGAGAGGCACCTCCCTCCTGCCCCATGGAGCTCAGACGGCCAGGGTGGCAGGAGGGGCTGCCGGCTCCAGAGGACCCAGGGTGCGAGTGTGGCACCCAGGTCCTGCTAGGTCCTGGGTGCCAGCCTAGAGACCCCCTGGGAAGGTTCTGCCACTGCCCATTCAGGGGTCTGCCTACCCAGGTCTTTCTGCTTCAGTGATGGCACCCTCAAAACAAACATGCCCACAACTCTGTTTGGACATCGGACGATATTAAGCAATCGTGACATGTATTCAGGTATATAATAACGGTATTCCGACTATGTAAAATAACGGCAACACAAGAGCCCTTATCCTTCAAGAGATGCAAACTCAAGTGTCTGCGGTAGCAAATGATCCACCGTCTGGCATGTGCCACCACGAGAGCTGGGGGTGCGGGCCGGGGGGCCGAGACCATGCGCAGCGGTGTGCTGGAAGCAAGCCATCCGCTTTGTGGCCCTCTGTCTCCGCCTGTGTTTGAAATGTCCCATTAAAACTAAACTAATAAACTAAGTGAATTCCATCTCCACGTCAACTGCTCCAGCAGAGTCCCTCCCCCTGCAGAGACAATCCCACCACACACAGGCGGGAACCCCGGGGTGGAGGCCGGAAGCCGCCACAACCACACTGGACAGGCCTACCTCGTTTCCCTACTTCGCAGGTACTGTGCTTTTTTTTACAAAGTGAAGGTTTGTGGGCAACCCTGCGTTGAGCAAGTCTGTCAGCGCCATTTCCCAAGACCACTTGCTCGCTTTGAGTGTCTGTGTCACGTTTCAGCAATTCTCGCAATATTTCAAACTTTTTCATTATTATTATATTTGTTATAGTGATCTATGATCAGTGACTAGGACTCACTGAAAGCTCAAATGATCGTCAGCAATTTTTAGCAATCAAGTATTTTTAAATTAAGGTATGCACATTTTTTTGGCATAATACTATTACACCCTTAACAGGCTGAAGTATAGTGTAAACAGAACTCTCGTCCACACTGGGAAGCCAGAAAAGTAACCTGACTCCCTTTACGGTGATACTGCCTTTCCTGTGGTGACCTGGGACCAGACCCGCAGTATCTCCAAGGTGTGCCTGTGCTGGGGGGCCGGGGAGGCCGCTGAGCACCTGCCCGGCCCGGCCCCCAGCTCCAGTGGCAAGCAGGCCCAGAGGGCAGGCTTCGCCCCAGGAGCACCTTCCCACACCGCTGGGCAGCCCCCGGCTCCCCCCGCAGCAAGGTCAGCCCCCCAGGCTGCACCCGGCTATCTGCAAAGCTGCAGCAACGTGCGCGCCGCACCATCCGTCCGCAGCCACTGCTTTGGGAGGATTCTGAAGGCTCAGCAGAGAGCAAGAAGCCGTCCGAGGACTTAACGCCAATTCTTTCCCTGAAGAGGGACCACGGAGAAACTGCCACAACCCCTAGGACAGACGCCATCCTTGACCATTTTCCAAATAAACCTCAGAGAACTACACCTTTCTTTGGCAAATCTTGTTGGGATAGACGGAGAAGAGCAAAGTCCAAACGGTGGTCCCCCAAATGGTAGTTGCTGGTGGCCAAGCGGTCTGTGAAGTGTTTATGGGCCAATTCCAGGTGTGATGGGCCCAGGTGTATGGGCCCGCATCCACCAGGCTGGAGACCACCTCCAGGTGGCTTCAAGTACGCGGATTAGTCGTGCAAGGCCCCAGCTTCCCTAACACCCCTACCCTGGCCTGACCCAGAAAACCGGAACCGTAAGTTCAGGAGAACATGGGGAGGCGCAGGCTGGCAGAGGGGAGGGGCCTCGGATGTTCCCACCAGGCTGGCGGGGATCTCTGACCTGGGGTGAGGGCCCCACTCAGGTGAGCACTCCTCTACAGGGAGAAGCCCTGCAGAGGGCTGGAGGTCTTGGAGGGAGCGCACACAACCCCCCTGCAAACACCAGCCACCCGCACACACATCCCCTCAGGGTCCTCACGCCAGACCACCAGACAGCGCAGATCCAGGAGCCACCGTTCTGGCTTCTCGGAGACCTTGAAAGCCATAGCAGCCCATTAACAAGGGAGCAATTTCCACTCACCGGCCTACAAAGGACTCAAATTTCCAAACGCATATGGTGCCAGATGCCAGGATTTAGAAATAAAATCTGACATCTGGGGCTTTTTAGCCAGTCTCTTTAAAAAACAGTTGTAGAAAACTCTCAGCCTTCAGTTTTATGTAGGTTTTTTAATTACTTAACGCTCTTCTTTTTAATTTTTTACAGGGCTGCAGTAGGAGTTTGGAAGCCAGATATAAAAACTTACATTACAGCTGAGAAAACACAGCTCTGAGTCGCTGGTTTATGGGGTAACCAAAGTCTTCACGCATTTGGGTTTAGACACCACACCAGTGAGCCCCGCTTCAGTACAGGAGAGGATGAAAGGGGGCCGGGGACGTGGGCGGTGGGGGGGGACCATCAGGGAAGCAAGCACTAGAAACACAGAGACGGCTCTCAGCCGCCAAGCACAATCTTGGGCCCCCTCCCCTCTTAAAATGCAACATGTGGTCTTAATCTTAATGCTTAAGGTCTGCAAACAGTTTTCCAATTTCCGGAATGGCTTCTGGCCATTGGCAGGCCACCGCTCCCAAAGATAATAGAGGAGAGCAGGGTGGGGGCCGTAACCCGGCCTCCCCGGCTGCTTTACGGGCTGCCCGCCCACAGGGAGCACGTACCGCGGCCAGAGGTGGCCACAGGGAACCACAGCCATCTGAGGAGGAAGTGGGGTATCCAAGAAGGGGATTCTTGGGGACCCTCTTCACAAGAGGCACCCCAGATTCCATCGGAAATGCAAAGATTCCTGTTTCACTTGGTTTTGCGAATGTAAAAGATCTGAGCGCCGGCTCCCATCGGGTTCTGCACCGGGTGGGGCTTCTCCTGGGAGAGCCACTCAGAGGAGGTTCCTTGACTGAGCGGGCTGTGTGGAAGCAACGAGAAAGCAGCAGGGGATGGAGTGGGGAGCACAGCGGACGTCCTGGAGTCACTGGTGGACCAGTATCTCCTGGGCTGGGTCTGTCCAAGACAGTGCCCGGGAATGACCCTGTCCCGCACCCACAGCCCCAAGCCAGCAGCCTGCCGTGCTGGGAGCCGACAGGAGCCAGGCGCTGTTCTAAGCACGTACAGACAACAAAGGAGGTGCCGTTACAGCTTCATTTTACAGATGAGGAAACAGACTCAGGGAGGTTAAGAAACCTGCCTGTGCTCACACAGCTCGCTGGGACTGCGACCCAGGCGGTCTGATCCTAGGATCTCATATCGCCAAGACTGCTCAGATGTGGGAAGTGAGGCAAGGAAACTGCTCCTTCAGGGGTCACCTGACTTCCCAAAAGCTGGGTGTAGAGACTCTGCCCACTGTAGCCGACTTCACCCGGCGTCTTGGCACCCTCCCCCTACCTCCCTGTCCCCTGGACTCGCTCTTGGCCACGCTGTGACCTGTGACCTAACATGCTCGGGGAGACCATCCTGTGTCTACCCCAACCACGTCCAGAGCTGGGTGTGTGCTGACAAGGGAGGGCCACAGGCGAAGAGCTGCTTCTCCTCCCCCTGCTAGGAGGGGGCATGGAGAGACAGTGACTCCCTCCTCTCTCTGCAGAGGGCGTGTGGGCCCCTGCTGTGTAACGGGCACGAGAAAAGACAGAGTTGGCCCCCATGGAACACAGTGAACTGGGCACAAAGGCCCCGAGCGGAGCCCGGAGCAGGGCAGACCTGGATCTGGAGAGGGTCAGGAACAAGTACCTTGGCTGCAGCCAGTTCGTGAGCGAGCTCCTGGACCTTCTGCTGCTGCTGAATCAGCAGCTCCTGGATGGAGGCTAAAGTCATCTGTAGCTGAGTCACTGGGAGGAGAAAGCAGTCGCATCTCTGTTAAATGATACGGATTCTTCCCCTCTCTGTCCACACACCTAGAGCTGCCGCATCTCACTGATCTGCAGACACCCCCCCACCCCCACCCCGCAACGCATGTAATTTATCTGCGCTCTGGGCCATCTACCTGCACCGTATCTAACCTCTAGCATTCCCACTCCATCTTTCCATTGTGCACTTGTCCGTGGTCAACAGTATATCCGTCCGAAACCTCTCCCCTCCAATTACACGTGCTTATGATGTGCTCGGCTCTTCCGACTCTGGTACTGTCTCTGCCCCTCATCTCAGCCCCTCACCTCGTGGGAACTCGCGGACTCTCCCACGCTGGCAGAAACGCATCTCAGGCCCGCGATGCCGGGAGCGGTTCGAGACTCCAAATCCTGCTCTCCGGCCGCTCTTCCCTGCCCTCCACACCCAATCCCGACGATGCCGGCATGGCCCCGGGTCACGGTGTCACAGGACCGCGTGGGAGCCATGGGCCCCAGCGTCAGCCTCCCCGCGGGCAGACGCACCACAGCCTTTCTGGGGGCTCTGCAAACGCACCCCGGGGGGACAGACTCCTGCCTGGGACAGCGGCTCCGGCGCTTGCCTGAGTTTTTAGATTCAGAGCCTCTGTCTAGTAAACAAGTTTATAAAGAGGAAAAGCCACCTCTGGTGCGACAGGTCCCAGCTAATCTGGGCCATCGTTGGGGCACCAGGTAATGAACGCCAGCCCCGTGGAGTCGATGACAGAGGAGGTGGCTGGGGTCCCCGGAGCCGCAGTAATTACAGCCTTTCTTGACCCTGTGTTGGATTCTTAGAGGGAAGGGGGAAAAAATCGCTGAAAACCCCCCTGAAAACCTCACAGAAGCAGAAATTAAAAATGAACTTTACAGCCCTTAGAAAGGCTGTCATTTTATTCCCCTTATTAATATTCTGAGGTTGGGAGCCTTTCCGTAAAAACATAATTAATTGAGGCCGCGCCGACAGTAAACAAGCAATTTCAAATTAAACCGAAATGACGGCGGCTTCATTTGCAAATGTGAACAGATTCTCAGAGCAGATAAATGAAGTCACCACATAAAGTGGAGACGGAGGGGGAGGGGCGGGGCAGAGAAGGGGCTGCTGGCGAAGGCTCGAAGGGGCGACTTGATGGAGTCATTAATCTTTACCTGTCTGTGCCACGCTGCCACTCAGCTCCGAGAGACTCGCCTCCATACTCTGCAGGTGCTTCCTGTCCTCTCGGCCACCCATGACGAGGGGGAGCAGGTATCTCTACAAGGAGCAGGGCGGGCGTCAGCAGAGGGCACACACTTGGGGTCATTCTCCAGCCACCTCTCAAATTCTGCCCACCCACTTTCTCTCTGTCACCTCCGGGTTTCGGAAACCCGACGCAAACACCGTCAATGAGATACTTGAAAGTTACGAGGCTGATTAAGATTCTGCATAAGGACAAGGACCAGGAAGTAGGGACAAGTTAAAGTCAATTCGGTCTATTTTTGGTCCTTTTATTTAATTATCTCAATGATGCTACGTATATTTCCGTAACAAAAAATATTTAAAACTCTGCTTTGAAAGTTGTAAGATAAAAATGTAGAAGGTGATGCAAGACAGTGATCCTACTGGTGGCCTCCAGGGAGGAGCGGCAGGGACGCTTTTGACTGTACGCTTTTCTGATCCTTTAAACATTTTGATCCACGTGAATGAATCACCATTCAGAGACAAATGCATAAAATAAAATAAACAAAAAAATTATTCGAGAAACTAGATGAAAATCTACAGCACATGTCTGGGCCTTTGGTCCTTTTACTAGGGAATAATACACAGCATTCCGAGGCCATTGAAAGAGGTCACACCTCAAGTTTTTTTCCTAAACTAAGCCTTGAATCCTCAGAACTAGCGTCCTTCGGGTAAGAGTCAATCAAATGCAGTCAAATTCCCCCAGACACAAGGGCAGAAGGGAGAGGAAGGGGCAGAACCTGAAGAAACTGACCCTGGGGAGAAGGAAGTAGACGCCGCAGGGCAACCAAACAAGGCAGCCCAGAATTCGCGAAGCCCAGGGGAAGAGGAGGGTCTTGGAACATGCAGGAAGAAGGCAAGTGGGGCATAGCTGATAACTGGCTGCCTGCTTTGAGGTGGGAAGGGGTGCAGGGTGGGCAGCAGGGCGGCCGCTGGGAGGGCTGGGTGACAGAACACGGGCACTGCACTCCAGAAACTCTTGTTTGAGAAGCGTGAGCCCAGTCTCCAGGCTTTAATGGGGGCGGGGGGCCCTGGAGGCAGCACAGGCCGGCAGGTGTGGTAACTGGCAGGTGGGACCAAAGCACGTGGCTTCCTACTCCATTTGGGACCCAGAAGTTCCGGAAAAGAGACAGCAGCAGCTTCTCCATTAAGGGTTCTGTACCAGGGAAGGAGGAGGAGGTCTCTCGCAGAACTCACTTCATGAGTGACTCCGGAGTGAAGATCATTATTTAGCAAAGACACAGAAGCATTTTCTATTTTGCAAAAAGCTTTTCAACCACTGTGTGAGTTATTACCCACAACTGAGCCGAAACTCATCAAATGTTTAGCCTTACCTTCCAGGTTGAAAGTTTCCTGAGTATAAAAGTCAAGGGATTCTCACACATGTAACAAACGAAAACTTCTGAGATCAAAAAAGCCAAAGGAAGGAGCACATACACTCCCCCGAGCCTAAATCATTACATATTTATAAAACAAGGTGATGGTTCTTACCGCTTTTTTTTTTTAATTTAAAGAAACTAAACAAAAAAATTCTCATCACCATTGCCACTGATCTTTCGGTGTCTCTTATTTTTTAAGGCCAAGAGTAAAGATCAGAGCTTGGTGGGAAAAGTTAATGATACCTCTGCTTTGCTCCAACAGGAACTAGGCCCACTTCCAGCAGACCACAGGCCGTCCGAGGGGGGCCACGTGATGATTAGGTACCGCTTAGTAGAGCTGGGATGTTATTTTGAGAATTCTGTCTTAGCATTTTATTCTTCTTGGTGAATGGACACAGTTAGCAACTGGAAATAGGCTTTCAGCACACAGGGTAAGGGAAGGGCATCAGGTCAGGGGGAGAAGTCCCAGGACCTAGAACATTTTGCTTCTGGATTTCTGACATGGAAATTTCCAATTCCAAGAATAGACATTCCTCTGAAAAAATTATACTCTGCTGCAACTCTGTCACTAGCTTTTGCATGAAGTCAAAAATTAAGAATCCCAGAGCACAGTGTTTAAACATGTTTCACGTGCTGAAAGTTACAACAGTGAGTCTGGGTATTCGTTGCAGGTGACATCAGGAGGAAAGAGGCCTTCTCTCCAGGACCAGCAGAGAGTAAGTCCTCTGACCACTGTTTTGTCTTTTGTCTCCGGGACCTACCCTGGCTCTGCATCTTCCAGAAAAGACTCGCTTCCTTCACGTCAAAGTTAGTATCTGGTAGTTCGTATCCGGTTAGTATTTGGTGTCAAGGAAGTACGTGCTCATTTCATGCCTGCAATTCTGCTGGAAGCAACCAAATCTGGGATCCTGAGGGTTGACTATGAAGTTTGGGGAAAAAATCCTAGATTTACAGGGATGCCAACACAATATGTAGGAAACAAAAACAGAGCCCGTAAATAAAATGATCCTGAGATTCTCAAAGCCGGTTTCAAATACTCAAGTAGAATAATAGCACAGAGTGCTTCCTGAGTGCCGGGCACATAGCACTTTCCAAAGGAGCCTCACAACAGCCTCGTGAGGTAGGTACTATCGTCCCCATTTTACAGATGAGACCACTGAGCTCCTGCTAAGTGGCAAAGCTGGGATGCAACACAGCAGCTGGGCTACAGTGTCCCTGCTCTCAACCACCTTGTCATTCTGTTTCTCAAAAATGTCCCAACTACTCAGCATATGCCGGGCACTGTTCTAAGTACCCGACACGGCCTGTTGATGGACGGGCCCCATGGTCACCCTGCGCAGCACGGACTCTGAGGAGCAATGCCCAGTGCAGCAGATGAGCAGGGTCTGAAGTTGCCCAGGGCACCCATCCAGGTGGGGACAGGACAGAGACTGAACCAGACGCCCCCCGCAGAAAACGTGCTCATCCGTACACTCTGCCTCCGCACGCAGCCCCTCTCCTGCCATCGCACTCCAGGGCTGGCTGCCTCGACACAGATCAACCTTGGAACGGGGCTGAATGCCGGCGTGGGGGGCACAAGGAAGGGCGGACGTACCTTGTAGAGCTGGTGAAAGCCGAACGCGATGCCTGCCGTGATGACAGCCAAGGCACCGTAGTCTCTCCATCGGGACCCCACAGGGCCTGAGGCTGGGAGAAAAGGTGCGTCAGGAGAAGCACACACATCCTCCCCGGGAGGGGAGAGCACGTGTACTGCCTCTTAATCTCGAAGGACCGGCAACTGCGACACAGAGTTGCAGGAGACAGCACGGGACAGTGAGAACAGTGGCATGGCTGCGTCTCTTCTGCCCGGGCTCTCGGAACGACCCGCCTCCGCTACACACCTGCCGTGTGGAGGTGGGGAGCCGTGAGCCAAGTCCCAGGGTGGCAGTCAGGTGGCAGAGGTGATCTGCAGACCTAGCACAGGGACTCCACTCTCAGGGAACAAAGGGTCCTGTGAGGCTGACACAAACACACTCAAGTGTACATAAATACACGTCCCCACGCCGCATTACAGATAGGGATGAGCTAAGAGCCACCTCAGAACCGGGGAGGGGAGAGGAGGAGACTGCATCGTCCGTGTATTCAAGACTTGATGAAGCATCAACGGTGTGCTGGGCAGTGTGGTAGGCCCAGGGGCGTGGGGTGACGAGACCCCGGTGCCCTGGCCTGCTCTCGTCCTGAACCATGCAGCAGACAGCTTACAAATGACTGAACAAGTTAACTCCAGAGAGTGATCAAGAAGGCCCAATGGGGTGGGGTGCCTGGCCGGGCTCAGTCGGTGGAGCATACGACTCTTGATCTCAGGGTCCTGAGTTCGAGCCCCACACTGGGCAGAGAGACTATTTAAATAAATAAAATCTTTAAACAACAACAAAAAGAAGGCCCAACGGGGCAGTGTGAGGTGGGAAGGGCCAGGGAGGAGAGCCAGGGGTCAGCAGGGCCTTGGAGGAGGCAGACACTGAAACATGTGGGGTCCCAGGGACAGAGCTCCAGGCAGGGGACGAGCAAGTACCAAGGCAGGGGCTGACTTGTGCTTAAGGAGAGAAGGTGGCCACTGTGGCCCGACTGAGCAACTGGGCCTACCCAAGAGGGGAGACTGGCAAGAACAGAGAGGGGCCAATCAAGCAGGAGTGGTGGAGGGTAGAGTGGGGGGAAAGAGCTGGGACACACAGCGGCCAGGTGGAGAGTGTGGCCAGGCCACCCGATCATCGCGTCACAAAGCAGTAGGGTCACTGAAGGCTCTGAATCCGGGAGTGACCCAGTCAGCCCTATATTCTGGGAGAACAACATCGGGTACCCTCGAGGGCAAGATACAGGCGGGAGGGAGGCGAGGCAGGAGGAGGCTCCTGCCAGGGGGTAAGACGGACTGGGAGAGGACAAGAGGCTCAGAAGAACCCGTGCTGCTGTTGGGCGGGGACCAGACATGGGCAGCCAGTCCTCCTGCAGGAATAGGACCCTGGCCCAGTGCTCTAGAACACCATTTCAGGAGCTCCCCCCGACTCCTGAATGGAATTCCAATCCCACAGGAGGAGAGCGGAGTGTTCTACCTTGTGATCTTTCCCAAAGACTGTTTACAAAGTGCTTGCATGTCCATAATCTTCTCTGACGCTCTGCCTCCTCTCAAGGGATCTGCCATGGAAGGCACGGCACACCATTTCCAGAATGATCAGTGGTGCGGGACACTAATCGGGTCTGCAGAATCAGACCACAGTGCCCACGGCAAGTTATCCAGAAGGCACCCACCCGAGGCGTGCTGTTATGACAAGGAAGCTGGGGTCTGGACATGCACGAGAGAAAAGGAAGAACAACAGCATTCTCAAACTTCTTGAAAAGACCACTACAGCTCCCGGAGCAAGGCCCCATGCAAACCGCGGGGACAGACACTGTGTGTCTCAGCCTTCACCTCTCCCCGTACCTGCAAGCTCTCCAGGTACTCATCATAGCCTGGCATCTCCTGACAAAAGAGAGCAGGAGAGGGACCTTCTCCAGGCTCAGTGGCAGGATGTGGGCACTCGGTGAGGAGGGCCTGCTGATACACGGGCCACCAGGGGGATCCAAGGGGCAAAGACCTCCAAGGGGGCAAGGGAGACGCTCCCTCCTACCCGAGCTGCCAAATTGGCTTTCAGGAGGCAGATGTGACAGTGATGCAGGAGCCTCTCCTTGCCCGCCTCCCCTCACTGCCGGCACGGCCTGTGGGTCCCAAACCAGTTTCCCAACGTGGCCCAGCCCTGGAGTCTCGT
Organism: Halichoerus grypus; assembly: GCF_964656455.1. Classification (NCBI taxonomy): domain Eukaryota; kingdom Metazoa; phylum Chordata; class Mammalia; order Carnivora; family Phocidae; genus Halichoerus; species Halichoerus grypus. Next base: position 179,759,708 of record NC_135716.1, read on the forward strand.
GCACAACTGTAATCAACAGGTGGCCTCTCCCTCAGCCCTCAACTCCCCTTTTTGTTTTACAGCTTTTGAGCGGCTCATAGATGCATATGGTCTGAACAGCACATAGCATCTGTCATCAGTCTACTGCCAACAGGCTCCCTCCACCACCCAGAGCCACTGTGAACAGCTTCCCGTCTGTCCGGCCCGAGACTTTTTATGCACATGTAAGGCAACACAGATATGTATTATTTTTCTTCTTGTACACCCTACTTCTCATCCTGCTTTTTTCCCCCATAGCTGCGTAATATTCCATTTAAGCCATTCCCCACTGATTTCCGGCCTCTTACCATTTCACACAGTGCTGCCCCCAAGGGCCGTGTACACATGTCATCTCACACATACGTGGGAGGATACTTGTACACGTGAACTCCTAGGAGCCTGGGTCAGAGGTACATGCAATTTGCAATTCAGAAAGATATTTTCAAATAGTCCTCCACGGGAGCTGAACCAGGCTGCTCCCACCAGCCCCATCCCAGAGTGCCTATTTGCTCAGAGCCACCAACACCGCGCGCTCATCACACCCGCATTGCTGCCCATACGAAAGCAGAAAGGACTACTTCACGCCCGTTTTCATTTGCATGAATCTTACTGTGAGTGAGGACTGAGCATCTCTGCACTGCGTGTCCTTTTTGGTGTATTGCATATGATCCCTACTCTCCTATTCAATTTCTTTATTAATTTCCTCATCAATTTATAGAAATTTCTTATATAGCTGAATGCGGCTTTCAGGAGGCAGAGGTGACAGTGATGGAGGAGCCTGGAAAATGAGCCCTCCATGACAGAAGTTGCAAAAATCTGGAATGCCTGGGTGGCTCAGTCGGTGAAGCGTCTGCCTTTGGCTCAGGTCATGATCTCAGGGTCCTGGGATGGAGCCCCGCATCGGGCTCCTTGCTCAGCAGGAAGCCTGCTTCTCCCTCTGCCACTCGCCCTGCTTGTGCATGGGCGCTCTCTCTCTCAAATAAATCGATAAAATCTTTTTAGAAAATTGCAAAAATCCTTCCCAGTATATTTTTCTTTTGACTCTGCTTATGGTGTCTCCTGACATGTAGCATACCCATGTTTATATAAACGTATCTGTCTACTCTTGCATGGGCTCTGGGGTCATCCCCACTTCCTCCCACGGTTGTGCAGTGACACTCAGGGTCACAGAAGCTGTCTCTAGAATGGAGCTCCGCTGGGGCACCTGGGTGGCTCAGTCAGTTAAGCGGCCGACTCTTGATTTCAGCTCAGGTCACGATCTCAGGGTCCTGGGATGGAGCCCTGTGTTGGGCTCCGTGCTGGGGATGGAGCCTGCTTGGGATTCTCTCTGTCCCTCACCCTCTGGCCCTCCCCCTGCTCCCTCACTTAAAAAGAAAGAAAGGAGTCCTGCTGCTCTGCCGTAGTGAACATCCCCGTCCAACAGGCGTCTACGTGGCTAAGCAGCTGCAGCTCATTAAATCAAAAGCTCTAAGACCACTGACATAGATGGACCTTTCACCCTGGCCTGGAGGAGCCAGGAGGCTCTGAGTTCCAGGCAACCTTCTCATTTGTCTCATTCCAAGCCCACTCTGCTCTGAGTGCCTGCATGCAATATCCAACATCCAGCACAAGCTCATTTTTAGGAAGAAAAGTGGAGACAGAGTCACCTTATCACTCTTCAAGTGGTCAGGAGGGCTTTCGTCCACACCCAGAGCATCCATCTGCGCTGTCAAAGTCCTCAGAGAGAGCACCTTCAAGATAGGCACATGTCCAGAATACCGTATTCACCACTGACTTCTCAAATCCCCACTCAGTACCTTGCAAGAACAGCTGCACCTGGGCAAGGAACTGGACCAGAACCCAAAGTCTGCCTGGTTCTTTCTTTCCTGCAAACGTATGCTGTCTTGAGAAGCGCAGCCTCTCATTCTGGGCACTGGAGCCGGAAGGCTGAACAGGTGCTGACAGTTCAAGGGTCCACGAACCAGAACCCCCGCGACAGCTGCAGCCGCCTTTCCAGAGCTCTGACCTCTCAAGCACCAAGCAACACCTGTGGCTCCCTGCCGGCCGCACCCTGCAGCCCCCGCACCGCGACTCGTTCCTGACATGCTCGCGTTAAGAACATTTTATTGCCCCTTGGTTTTCATTATTAATGAAAAGGGACCAGAATGATCTTTCCTAAAGTTCAGAGAGTCTATAAAGACAAGAAGCTGAAATGCCATTTTACTCGTTTTGGAGATGTGTGATACAATTCTGTCTTGTGGCAAAATGAAAAAAGAGAGAAACTAAGATGGAGGGAACTCTGACCCACCGCACGCCTTTCAAAGGGTAACAGACCAGGGCTACTGAGAAAGCACTCGGCGTGATCCCAAACAGGCTCAAAGCCCCAGCCATGGCCACATGGAGTCCCCTCTGCCGCCCACCCTAAGCCCAATCTACCCCAAAGCCAGTGCAGACCCCCACGAGGGCATGGAGAGCAGGGCACCGGGTCCCCACGCTCCCCGAAGGTCCAGAATTCTACAGGCAAGGGCAGAAAATGGGGTCAGTCACTTTTCTGCTCTCACTCGGAAGAAAAGGGAGTGGAAATGAATGAGCTTTTTAAAAGCTTCAGAGCCTCCAGTCTGGAAGCAGATGCCTGCCTGCGTACAAAGCAGACACGAAGCCTGAGATCAGAGATCCTGGTTCCACACCACCAACACAATGGCTCCCAAGGACGTTTTTCTCTTCTCATCAAGCACAGGCCACTTGACTGAAGGCGGCAGAGCTTTGCTACGTTGGAAGAACGGAGGAACAATGATCTGTTTACTGTCACTCAGATTCAAATGGTCCACAGCACTTCCCCAACATGCCCGACCAGCTAACGAGCTGAATGGCCCAGAACTTTACCAAGACCCCATCACTGGCGTGGCAGCAGGTGTCCCCCCGCACAGCCCAGCATGCTGGCACTGCCCCGCCGCCTCAGGCAGCAACGAGGTCTGAGGACAAATCACTGCAGGGAGAAGAGCACAGGGCTCTTCGAAACTCAACGCCCTCTTTCACCTCCCGAAGGACTCTGTCAATTAGCCTGAGCTCGGACAGTCTCCACGGAGGTCCTCCTGCCCAAAGGCGAATCCAAAGCATACGGTGGCCCTGTCAGGGGCAGGAGAGATGCATCCCTGTGACTCCTTAACCATTCCGTGAACACAACTAAACCAACCTGACTCCATTCCTTTAGTCAAACCTCCATTGACCAAGAAATTCTCACCTAGCAGGCGAGAACAAACGTCAAATAACACGTGTGGGGCTGGGAATCCCACACACAACACAGCAATGTTGAACTTGAAGTCACCAGTCATGAACCTCGACTCACTGATACCGTGGAAATCCCACAATCCACAATCCAGTAAAGGGTCATCAACAGTACAGAGCTGGAAAAGTCACAGAACCATCCTGCTGAGATAGTCCGAGGTGCTTGCTAACGACGGGGACAAACTATCAAGTCCTCGGGGAGGCCGACAGCTTGAGCGCAGGGCAAGGTCCCCTCCACGCTCCCCGAGGCTGGGGCTATGACGCCACACGGTGCCCTGTCTAGCTGCTCAAATCATCCCAACAAGCCACCCTGAAAATTGAGTAAGACAGGCTCTTCCACAGTGAGGTCCTGGAATCCAGCCGGTCTGCCAACCCCGTGCTTGTTACCGCAGAGTGGCAGGGCTAGCGGCACACGGCCCGGCGACCTGCTAAGGGTTATTACGGGTGGGGCTGCAGGGGCCCGGCCGCGGTGTGGGGGCCCACTGAGGCACACGGCTGAGCGTGGCTGGCGGTTGGAAGGACACACCAACCAGAGAGCAGCAACTAGAAACACAACAGCTCTGCTCTGAACCGAAGCAGCTGGGCAGCTTGAGGCACAGATACATTGTCACCCCACAGCAGTCACATCTGAAAATTCAAGCCTGTCTTCACTTGAACATCCTGTGAAAGACAATCCTTCCACTTCTCACGAGCTGCTATGCTATCGCCGGTGTCATCTTCAGGCAGGAAGGACACGGACAGTCATATCTATATCCTCACTCACAGATTAAAATATACGAGCTCTAATTAAACTGTAAGAACTCAGAAGAGCCCAGGAATAGGCCCAGGCTTATGCACTCAAGGGATTTTTTTGATGAAGAGGCCCAGGTGATTCTATGGGGAAAGGATAATCTGTGTAACAACTGTGCTGGGACAAGTGGAGAGCCACAGGGGGAAGAAACTGAATCTTGACCCTCACCTTGTGTCATACACAAGCATGAACCCAAAACGGACCACACGCCGAAGCCAAAAAGCAAAACTCTAAAGATGCTGCAAGAAAACAGAAAACAGAGAAGAAAATCTTTGGGGTGGGCAAAGACATCTTAAAATTCAAAACGAATGAGCCATAAAAGGGGGAAAAAAAGAATAAAATGGACATGATCAAAAGCTTAAACTGGGGCTTTTCAAAAGACACTGCCAAGAAAATAAAAAGGCAAGTCATAGGAGGGGGGAGGGAATATCTGCAAAACATATTATTTGATAAAGAGCTACATCCATACAACTCAATAAAATGACACGATTTAGAAAAAAGTGTGAGAAGATTGGAAGAGATGCTCCATGAAAGACCTATGCATGGCCAATAAGCACACGAAAATATTAGAGAGTCATTAGAGAGATACAAATTAAAAGTACAATGATTACATACACATTTCTAGAATGGCTAAACTTAAAAACTGAGAATACCAAGTGCAGATAAGGATGTGGAGCAACTGAAATTCTCCTACGTTGCTGATGGGAATGTAAAATGGTGCAACCAATTTCTTACAAAGTCAAACATACACCTAACGTGTGGCTAAGGCAATCTACTCCCAGGTATAAAACTAAGAGAGAAGGAAGCATACATGCACACAAAGGCTTGCACTTGCACACGAATGTTCACGGCAGCATTATTCATAAGAGCCCCAAACTGGAAACCCAAACAACTATCAAGTCAGTGGACAAACTGTGGTATATCCAAAGAGTGGAGTAACAGGAGTTAGCAAACTATGCCCACTGGGCTAAGCCCCACCTCGGCCTGCTTTTATTTAGCTGTGAGTTCAGAATAGTTTTTATATTTTTAAAGCAATGTGGGGGAGGGGGATATGTCACAGAAACGTGTGTGTGTGTGTGTGTGTGTAATATGGACGGTATATATATCTCAACATGGATCCGTCTAAAAGAATTATGTTCGTCGGTAAAGAAACCAGACACAAAAGACTACATGCTACATGATGCCGTTTACATGAAAAGTTCTGAAAGGCGGAACTTTCGTGATCCAAAGTAGATTGCTGGTTGAAAGGAACCTGATGTTGAGAAGAGGACTGGTGCAAGGGGCACAAAGACACTTTCTGGGGTTGTGGGAATTTTCTATATTGTAATTGTAGTGTTGGTTACATGAGTTACAGTTCGTGAACTCACCAAACTATACACTTAAAATGGATTCTTTTTTTAAAGATTTATTTATTTATTTATTTAATTGGGGGGGGCGGAGAAGGAGAAAGCGTGCACATGCACACAAGCAGGGGAGGGGCCGGGGGAGAGGGAGAAGCAGACTCCCTGCTGAGCAGGGAGGCCAACACAGGGCTCGATCCCAGGACCCCGAGATCATGACCTGAGCCAAAGGCAGACGCTTAACCAACTGAGTCACCCAGTTGCCCCTAAAAATTGATTAATCTTACTGTGTATAAATTATACTTCAAAAAAGCTGACTGGAAAGAAAAATTAAGAAAAATCCAGAAATATAACTGCCATATGACCTAGAAATTTAACTCCTAGAGGTCTATGCAAGAGGACTGAAAACATACATCCACATCAGATTTGCACACAAATGTTCTTAGCAGTGCGATTCAGGTCAACCAAAACTAGAGATAATCTAAATGTCTGTCAGCTGGTGACCTGCTAGACACAAGATGGTACGCCCATACAATGGGTGCTCTTCGGCAATGAAAAGGAAGTGCTGCTATATGCCACCACATGGAAGAACTTCAAAAATACTGTGCTCGCTGAAAGAAGGCAGGCACAAGGAACCACCTATAGTATGATTCCATTTACCTGAAATGTCCAGAAAAGGTAAATTTATAGTGACAAAGTAGATTAGTGCTTGCCTGGGGTGGGAGGTGAGATTCTCGGTAAATGGGCACAGAGCATCTTATTTGGGGTAATGAAAGTGCTAACACTGATTATAAGTGCATCACTCAAGAAGATACTGAAAGTCAGGAACTGTACATTTGAAACGGGTGAGTGTTAAGATATGTAAAATGTACTTCAGTAGCTTTGTTTAAAAAAATTTTTTTTAAAGAAGAGTCTAGACACAGAGCCATGCATATATTTATATAAACAATTGATTTTTGATAGAAAGACAGGTAATTCAACGGGGATCGGATAATCTTTTGTACATATAGTGCTGGCACAACTGGACATCCAGACAAGCAAAACTGAACCTTGACCTCCACATTGCACCATACATAAAAATTAACTAAAAATGAATCACAGATCTCAACATTAAAGCAAACACTCTAAAACTTCTAGAAGAAAAAAGTAGAAAACCTCTCTAACCTTGGGGGAAGTAAAGTCTTCACAGACAGGACACCAAAACCATAAGTTGTAAAAACAAAAACCAAAACCAAACAAAACAAAACAAAAAACAAAAAAAGAAACCCAGATAGGACACCAAAACCAAAAACTGTAAAAACAAAAACGAAAACAAAAAACCAAAAAAAAAGAAACCCAAAGATAAATGGACATCATCAATTTTAAAATCTTTTGTAAAAAGGCAGGGTCAAGGAAAAGAAAAAGGTAGCCGCGGGCCAGGAGGAAATACTAACACACACACATCTGACAAAGCACATGAATCCAGAAGACGTAAAGAACTCTTCCAACTCAAGAAGACAATTAAAAATAGGCAAAAGATGGGAACAGCCACTTCACAAAAGAAGGTGTATGCAAATGCACAAAAAGCATGTAAAATGACGCTCAACATGATTAGCCATCCTGGAAATGTAAACTCAAACCACTGTAAGGTACCACTGTACACATGAAAATTGCTGGCGTTAAAAAAGACCGAGAACACCAATAGCGGCGACCACGACTCTCACACGTTGCTGATGGGGATGTGAAATGGTGCAACTGCTTTGAAAACCAGTTTGGCAGTTTCTTATCGAGACAGATATGCACTTAACATATGAGCCAGCAACTCCAATCCTAGGCATTTACCCAAGAGGTGTAAAAACATACAGACTTGTACACGAACATTCACAAGAGCTTTGAGCGTCCTAGCTCAGGACTGGAAACAGCCCACAGCCCCTCCACCGGTGAACGGACAAATGTGGTACATCTCTACCATGGAATACCGCTCAGTAATCAAAAGGAAGGAACCCCTGCTATGCACAGCGACTCGGATAAAGCTCAAAAACATTATGCTGAGCATAAGACCAGACAAGAGAGAGTACGTACTGTATGATTCCATTTATATAAAACCCAGGAAAGAGAAGTCTAGTCAGAAGCAACAGAAGGCAGACCAAGGGTTGCCCCAGAGTCAGGCTGGCTGGGAACAGGGCACAAGGGAACATTCTGGGGTACTGCAAATGTTCTACAATGTGGTGATGCCCACATGGGAGTGTACACCTGCCAAAGCTCAAAATCATACAAATAAAATAGGTGTGTTTTATTTTAGGTAAATTATACCTCAATAAAGTCAATTTAGGAAAAAAAAAAAAACTCAGAATTTTTAAAACAAAGAGAAAAGGTAAAGGGAGCCAGCAGTGATGGAGAACAATACCCAGCAGTGTGGGCTCTAGGTTCTCTCTCTGCTCAGTCAGCAGCTGACACCAAGGGGAAAAGCAAGACCTGAGAATTCAAATTCAACTTTTTAAAGTATCCCCTGCAATTTCTGACACATACAAAAGAATATAACATTTATATAAGTTATAAAGCATGATAATAAAGTTAGTAATCCTAAACCCACCTACTGTACCAGCCAGATCTTTCCAAATACCACTGAAACTAGCCATGTGTTCCTCTCCACCCAAGGGAAGCTATCATCCTCAAGTTAGTGTTTATTCCAACTCAAGCCTTCTGTGGGATATGAAAAGCTGGGAACGTGCCCCACCAGGACAAGGACTGCACTTCTCAGCCTCCTGTGCAGACGGGTGTGGCCGTGTGACGGAGCTCCAGCCAGGGGGCAGAAAGTGAAAGTGATGCGGGCAATTTCCAGGAGGTGTCCTTAGAAGGCTAGTCCTTCTCCCTCCTGTCCCTCCTCTTGCTGGATGGACAGCAGATGGGACAGCCGGAGCCGGAGCGGTCACACCGGAGCAAGGACGGGCGCCAGCCAGGTGTCAGGCATGCAGAGCACAGAGCCCCGACTGCCCATGTTTACAGAACCGAGAAATATTCTTCCATCTCGTTTAAGCCACTCTTATTTTGGGTTTTCTGTTATTTGTTGGGGCATCTTATAAAATGAACACAGGCTGCACTGTGGGCAAAGATATAACCCTACCTACCACCAACACCAGAGACTCTTTCAGTGGCCTAAGAAACCTACAGAATGGATTTCTTCACCTGGTTCTTTCCTGGGACACTTGCCCTCCTCAGTATCTACAAATGGCACTTAGGCGGCACCCACAGGGCGCCATGATGGGAGCAGCACAAAGCAGACAAAACAGAGCCCCTCCACCGGTGAACGGACAAATGTAGCACAAAAGCTACTATTCTAAACCAGTCACATGGACAAAAGAAAAAATACAATTTCCTAAAAATTAGAGAAATGTTTTCTTCAATATATAAACCAGTAACTTCTATGTAAGTAAAAAGTGAGATCTGCCTTCATTAATTCCAAAAGCTCTCACCATCACACCAAGCACGATGGCATGGGTTAGTCTTCACTGTACTCCCCCAAGCACCGCGCTTCCCTCTAAATGGTCAAATGGTGGCCTTCTGAAGGCAAGGCCTGTCCGCTCCCAGAGCCTGCATGGCCGAGCACACAGGAGGCCCCACTCACTGGCTCCCTGGGAAGCTCCCCATGGATGGTGCTATTACAGGACAGCCTTTCAATTCCCAAGCACATTTCCACCACCATCTATCCATCCAACAAGCATTTCTAGAGCACCTGCTAAGTCAGAGCCTTGGGTTATAGATTAAAAAAAAAAAAAAAAAAAAGCCTCTAATTCAAGGAATTCCAATGTAATAGAAAAGACAAGTGAATAAACATTTAATGGTAGTATGGCAGAGAACAGGGGACTGGGCAGGCCAAGGAGAACCTCCGTCCCACTGGAACGGAGGCATCTGGGACAGTCCTGGGAGGAGCTGACGGCTGTCCCCAACCCTGAGGGACAGCAACGAGCTGGCCGGGCAAAGAAGAGCGGAAGGCACTCGGGTAGAGCATCCGGGACAGCTGCCTCACACACTCCCAGAACATCTTCCCTACCTCTCCATGCAGCATCTTCTCAGATGATACAAATAATTTTAATATTAGTCTAAGAATAATATGGTCAAATAGGTAATACAGCCTCAAAAATGATTAGATGACACATTTTGAAGTAAAAAAAAATCAATGTGCTTTTCACTGTCCTCCATTAGGGTGACGGCCTGGCTGCCACCTCCCTCTCCAGGCCTCTCTTCCAGCCCTACCATCCCAGGCTCCAGCCACTGAACATCGCACGGTGTCATGTCCATATGCCTTTGCCTTAGCTTGGTTGCTCTCGTCCACCTTGGTCGGTCAATGAGCTGACCATGTCCGCACCCCCCGCAGCCCAGTTAAACATCTCCTACTGTCTGATGTGCCCCTTTGCCTCGTCCGGGCCACGGGCTTCACCTGGACCTACTTCACAGGCACCGCTATTTGCTTAACTGCCTTTCCTACTCAACAGGAAAAACTGGAGAGAGCAACTAGGCCTTATTAATCTTTTCACCACAGGGGTCTAGCACAGTGCCTGGCCCATAGCAGGAATAAAACAAATGCTTGCTCAGTGAATGAAGATAACCACGGGTAAGTACATGTTGCTCAACAGGGCTATGAAGAAGCAGAGTGAGAAAGAACCCACACTCTCAGGATTTCTAATCAAACGTCAAAGCCTTTCAATAACCTCACACACGTACATCCCAACTGAAGATATACAGGTCAATCTCGGAAAGACCTAAGTTAGGTACCAAAGACAGTGAGGGAAAATATTTAAGCCTAACAAAAAAATATTATCCTACAAAATTTATAATGGCCCTGCCTAAATCCCAAAGCTACCTTGCTTCGGGAGGAAATAAGAAAAATCAGCTTGGAACAAATCAATCAAGCAAGCATTTATCAGAACTTTATGTCCAGGACTGGGTAGGTGCTGCGGGTATACACACATACTGATTCCTGATTAAAGTCGAACAGAAAGAAAGCAAAACGAGAAGCAGAGAACGTCAGATTTCCTCTCGAATCCCAGCCTGACTTTCCTCTGAGCCCTGACAACACTGGTTTATTCTCACACCAGGTGACATCGAGCTTCCCCTCAGTGTCAACCTCCTACAGCTTTCACAAAGCCTTCTCCGACTTCTCTAGCCCACATTAATTTTTCTCTTTTCTGTATTCTTATGGAATTTCTTGTCTGTATAATTAATTTTGGCATTAAATCACAGTGTCTTATATTATTATCCTTTTCTTAAGAGTTTATCTTTTCTCTCCCAGAGAGCCTGTAAGATTTTTAAGGATCACGTTTTGTATCTCTGACGATACTGTACTAAGCACACAGTAAGTAGATGCTTAATAAACACGGATGGATTGACCTGGTACCTTTCTGGCAGGTGTCCAAGTTCTCTTTGCTGACACAGGCATTTACTACCATCTCAAGGTCAAGCACATTCACCAAAGAGCAGAGATACCAAAAGAGGCACAGAGTGGGACATCTCCCACCAAAGCAGAAGGGCTGGCGAGTCCAGAGGTGATAATCCAAGAGCACCGGGCTCCATGGCGGGGGGGGGGGGGGGGGGGTGTCCTGAAAAAGCTTACCCCTCCCTGAGATGTGAGCATCTGGGGCTGAGCCCAGAGAATCCCATCTTCTAGGCGTGGGTTCAGAGAAGGAGTATCTGTCCTTAAAGAGCCAAGACATGGGAAGGAAAGGGCTCTAGATATAAAATGGGCAAGAACACACATGAGTGGAGGCCATAAATCCCTCCCAGGACGCAGACAATGCCTCAGTGATAAGCATGCAGATTGCACACCTAGTTCAGAAACTCCCCTGAGTTTGCTTGTAATTAAGGGGGTTAGAAAGGTAAAAAAAATATATAAACCCAATTAATCATTTAAATATTTAAAGTCAGATTTTTTCCCCACTCCAGGATTAGTATATTTCATAATGCCAGCAGCAGACAGCCCTGGTTTTTACTGGGGTTCATTTTAGAGCATGTTTAAACTAGTCAGATTGAGTGATGCTTCCAGCAACTAATCGCATGTCAAATAAAAGATATTTTATGTAATAAATTACCGCTACAAGTAATTCAAATGTCATTTATCAGTTTTATTATCAGTCAGGCAAAGTCTTGTTTCTCTATATTAATCAAAATCAAGCTTTTTTTTTTCTTTTTTTTTTTTTTTTTTGAGCAGTTTTGACACCTCTTGGCAAAAGTACAGAAGTGAAGAGGTAGAGTCACCCCCGGAGCTGAAAGGAGCAGTGTAACAGTACAAGAGGAATGAAGCTCAACAATGACAAGTAGAAACTTCAGGGATTTAAAATTGCCATTACCATTGTTTTTATACTAGCGTCAAAGCAGGAAGGAGTCTGTCTCTAAGAAGATGTATTTTATTTTTAGGGCTGGGAGACTCTTAAAAATACTCCTACCTAAATACCTAAACGTGCTATGCTTCTTCTCAGAGAGACCTGGACAGAAGAATCTAGATGACGGCATTGTCCCCCTCCCCCGCCTTCTTTCACCTCTTTCAGAAAGACCAACAGTTTAACCCTTTGTGCCTACCAAAAGTAGGCAAGCGCGTGATGTTTTAGGCCAACTTTGTGACCAACCAGAACAATCTGTTCTGAGCAAGAAGTGTCCAAATAGCCGAGAGACCTGTTTGGTTTTAAGCCATGGAGGAAACAGCTGGAATAGAACAGATGTGGGTCTTAGAAAATTCTGCACCCCAGCTGCCACTGCTTGTCCTCAACAAATCCCATTAAATGGCTGGGCCCAGGGACACCACTAAAGAAAAAGTGTGGAGACCTAGCCTTTGGATAGAAGGAAACCCGGAGAGTATGTTTAGTGACCCAAAACAAACACAATGGATCAGAAAGAATGCCCGCCAGGAAGGAGACGTGAGTCCCAGCCTGACAAGTTGTGGCTACTGACTCAGTAGCTCCAATACAAGGCTTACCGCTGAGCACCATTTCTTGGGTCTCAGAGATCAGGGGACGCCAGCGGTTTGTGAGACAAGGTGACCACGGATGAGGTGAACTTGAATTTGTGCCACCTGGCCTCACCCATTCAGCCTTATCCAGAAAGCAAAAGAAAGGAGATATCTAACTGACATCCGTGACACCAGAACCCACCGCCCGGCCCCCCGCACTGCCTAAGCCAGCGAGGACGACGGCAAAGCAAGAGCCAGAAGGTAGCTCCAGACCACGTGGTGGGGGTCAAAACAAGCCTAGCATTTTGTTATGCCTTCCAAAATCTGACATCTAACACTGTTTTAAATTAACGTTTTGAAAAAATAAAACTTCTAAGATAGACAATTAAAATGAAGACAATTACAGAAAAGGCATTTTGAAAGACAACAGATCCAAGGCTGAGTTATGTTAAAGACATGAAACTTGAGCTATTTTCCATCACTTCGAAGCGAATTTTAATCTTTTTAAACTTTTTATAAGTGACTTAAAGAAGGGGTTCTGGTTGTATTTTGGAGACTGTACATTTATTACTAGTTTGAAGAACCATTATTCCTCAAACAGCTTCACTTAAAAACAACATGGGTCCTGTTCTCATGTAATAATTAAAAGCTAATTCAAAAAAGGAGCTTTACATTTAATCTGAAATTCTCTAACAGACTGTCACCACATAAATATACATGGTATAGCCAGGACAAGGAAGGAAAGAAGGAAAAGGAAGGAAGGAAAGAAGGAGAGAAGGGCGACGGAAGAGGCCACCCCAAATCTACTAATATTAACTTTAAAAAATAAAATTAGGAGAGGAGTCATTTCAGTGAGCAAACGAGAATGCGGTCATGAATCAGATGTTCACGTTCTTCATGAAAGAGTGACATGCAAAAGCATGATGTAAGAAAATAGAAACAGAACCAAGAAATACTTTTATAGATTCTTACTTGTAACCAAAATATTTCAAACAACACAATACACTCATTTATTCTGGTCCCTCATCTCTTCTTAAACCTTTGTCACATACTTAAAAGTTTGTCTAGGAGAGGATTTGGGTGTGGCACATTCTTCTGGAAAAACCCAAGAGCTGTCTACTAATCCCGGTTTCTCCCGGCTTGCTGAGTCTGGGAGATGGAAGGCACTGCTCTTTGGCCAGAATCCTGAACCCCAGACAAGGTTAAAGCAGGAGTTTGAACGGGTGACTTACTGTACGGCTGAGAAATGAGGTGAGGGGGCTGGACAGGAACCACCTGTGTGGCTGGGCCCAAGGACGAAGGCTCATCGGCAGCTGTGCCTGACTGCTGGAAAGCCAAATCAATCTCTTCATCTGTCAGCCCTGGGGGGAGAAGAGGACATAATTGCAGGTGAATACCTTTTGCCACTGTCCCTGGCCGCAACGAAATCTTCATTGAGAAAAGACCCTGAGAGCCCACAGAGTGCCTAGCATCCTGGTAAGTTTCCTCCCCGATTTCGGATTCTCCGGAACCTCTCTCAGTTGCAATTTAACCTTAAGCGACAGAATATTAGCCTCCACACTGCTTCCAAATGTGGCTCATTCAATTTCCTTAATTTATCCTTGAGTTTATTGCTGCTTTTGAAGTCGCTCCGAACTGCAATTCTCCATTCTTCCCCCGAAAACAGATACCATCAACTGCAAATGTGACTCATTTTAATCTGTAATGGTGTTAAAAAAAAGAGGGGGAAAAACTAACAATAATGCATGAAAACAGACAGGGAAACAAAAAACTAATTATTGGGTGAGACGACTAATTAGTCTCGATCGTTTCCGAAGACGGGAATAATTTGCTTTATTTTATGACAAATGCAGAAATAAAAAGAAAAATCAGGACTGACTGTGATTAGTATGAATGGGATATAGAATGTAAAGAAGAAAATAAAACAAGAAAACAGATCAAAACAAGGCCAGACCCAAACTTTCAGATGGTTATTGCTCCAGCCTAGCACAGGCTGCCGGAATCGCCTTTGGCGAGCTTCTCTGCTTCCCTTTGTTTCCATCCTCCCCACACTAGCGCGCACTGCGCTCAGGACAGCCCGGAAGAGCAGGGCGCCATCTGCAGTGGCTGCAGCGCGTGGAGAGGATTTGCCCATGGGAGAGTAACAGGCCGGGGAGGGCCCGAGGAGACCCCATTTCCAGTGGGCACCCGGCTGCAGCCCACTGGGGACGCTGGCCCTGTGGGAAGAGGACGAGGATGCCAACCAACCCGAAGAACAGGAACGAGGTGTGGCGCACAGGTGTGAGAAAGACTTGCCCGCAGGGCCGGTCCGAGAAGTGGGTACAGTGGGTACAAAAGTGCTCGGGCCGCCGACAGTGGGAGCGGCAGTGGGGAGGTCACTGCTAAGTCTGCAGAGACCCCTCCGGCCAGCCCGTGCTGTTCCAGGAATCCCAGTATCCGGTGCAGCCGCCACGCAGAGCCTTTAAATGAGGGCCGAGGGCTTTTCCCCATCTGGTCGGCAGCTCTCCATTAGAGGCCCATGGCCCGGCGTATTTGCCCCTGGGGGTAGATGAAGTTCAAGGAACTTCTGAGGATCAGCATCTTCCAGAGCACGGGGCCGCCCGCTCTGTGCCAAGGGGCCAATAGATGGGGCGCATTACTGCTCCGGAGCACAGCACCGCCCCACACCACACTGGCGTGTAGCTGGTGCAGCGCCTCTGTCCCTTTTCAGGCCCCACCACCAGCGGTCAGGGAGAAGGCCCGCACTACTCTAAAAGGCCCTGGACCCTCCATTCCCCTCCCTACGCTGAGCAGATGAGGGCTGTCCCCCCTCTGAAACCGCAGCCCTGCCCCTTCCCGCTCCGCACACAGGGGAGCCAGCCAGCGGTGGGCAAGGCTGCCCCTCAGTGAAGCCTGACTGCTGCTGCGGGGGGGCCCCAACGCACCCCACTCTCAGTGCACCAACGGGGCAGATGAAAAGGCTGGTGCCAAGCACCTTCAAATACAAAAGCTACCTTTGAGGATGCGGGGCTGTACTGGGCCGTTCCTCCTCCCAAATTCCCCAGCTTGCCCCAAAGGCCTCCCGAGAGAAACAGGGGCAGGACAGACGGACAGGTACCCCGAGCGTGTGCCTCTCGGGCTCCATCCAGCTTGGGAGTGGCGGCTAGTCAACCTCCGAAGAGGAAGGAGAACCCCTTTCAGAGTGCTCGGAGGAAAGACCCGGTTTTAACCAGTTCGTCATCCGCCGCGCGAGAAGCAGGCGCACGTGCGGCGTCAGCAGGGGCGATGGTCACTGGTACAGCACGGGCTTTCATAAACCTGGTGGCTCGTGTGCCTTGTCAGCCGCTGGCTGCAAATGAGGATAATTTTCCCAAAAGGAGCATTCAGTTGCTTTCTCATTTTCCCTTTTGGCTCTTTCAAATATAAACAAGTACGATAATGTTTAACGCTGGGGAAATATACAGTAAGTCACGGGCTGTGCCGCGGCCCTGAGAGCCGGAGCTGGTTAAAGGGACAGCACTCCCTGCCCGCTGCTCTGCCCTCTGGCTCGGAGCTTTTACGAAGCCTATTTTCCTAATAAAACATGTTCCTTGCGTTATTGCAGCCGAGCCCACTACTGAGGCCGTGGTTTAAAGGGCATCAGCACTTCTTTCCAAGCTCTTGTTTTTCAGAGACCTTATCATTTGATGCTCTAAATTTACATTGGCTGGAATTCTGATATCCCCAGTCCTCCGGAGAGTCAGGATTTTGATTTAGTTACATAAAATGAATCACTTTTCTTCTTGTAAAAAAAAAAAAGCATTTTCATGATCTCACTGAATAATATAATTTCATAGCTGGACCACGATCCCAGGCACTGCGTTCATTTAACAGATAAAGAACAACAACAACTAAGGCCCGAGGAAGGTGAAAACATGCCTCAGACCCCACGAGGCAGGCATGGTGCTGCCTGCTCGACAACCCACGGCTCTCCGTCTGCCGCCTGGTGGCTGCCCCTCTAGCACAGAAACAACAAATGGCAGATTCTGAAATCACGTCTTAAGTCTTCAAGCTTGTGAGAGGTTGAGAGAAGCACTAAATGGTCTCTCTCAGCCCCAGCTGGCACCCCATCTACAGGTGAGGGCTGACGAATGGCGTTTGGGGGCCAGACCAAAACAGCACAGAAACCGAACGCCCGGATCCTATCTGCAAGTGACACCAGGACAACTTTTTGAACTCCAAAATGACAAGGGTAGTGTCCCCGTCTCGTTCTAATATTCTAACTTCCAATAAATCCAAAGGCCTCTCACAGACCTGAGAGCCCTCTTCCTCAGAGCGCCCCCAGCTCGGGGTGCACCGGCCAGCCAGATTCAGTGTTCTCTCAACGCAGGTTGATTCATCTGGGACTCATGGAGACTCAGCGGGAAGGGGTGCATCTCCGTCAGAACACAACAGTCACCTACGCAGTCATGGCTCCTGCTGCTGAACTGACCAAGGCAGGGAAGAGGGACAGCCACAGGACCCACACACAGGACGTCCAGGCTTCCTTCCCCTCCCCTCCCCCCTACAGACGGCAGAGAGCTTAGACTGAGACCTTGCAGAATCCCAAAGGTTAAAAGGAATAATAAAGGAAACCGCCAATTGGAAGTGAATTATATTTGGCTGTGAAAGCTGAGGCATAGGCTATATCATAAAAGGCATCTCTTTGCGTTGTTTACCATCACCCTGACTAATGCAGACCTTTTTTGTTGTTGTTGTTTTAAATAATCTCATGCAAATTAGACACACACACTTCCTTCCAGTTGATTGCTATCTGCAAGGAATAATCTAACCGCAGAGGGACCAAGCAAGGGCTGAGCAGAGCAGAGATGGGGGCAAAGGGTGTTGCCATCCTGTGGCAGGCAAACCTCCTGCCATGGAGTCTTCCTTTAGTCACCACCTTTGGAAGAATTAGCCAATTTCAATAAAGCCCAAGAGTTTCTTTCAGTTGGGGTATCAGTTTGCATTATGCAATACTACTAGCACTTTGCATTTAGATGCTTTCGGGAACGTCAACCTCTGCCACTTGCCAATTCCAAGAGCTACCTGCCTTGGTCTGTGACAGTTAAAACGTTATCACTGACGGAGAGTAAAACTAAGAAAGTCCTGCTCAGTTATTCCATCCACTCACTAGCTTTAGCCAAGAGGAGGAGAAAGGAGTGAGGGCACCTGTCCAATATGAGGAGGCCAAAACACCTGTCTCTGAGAGGCAGTGTCATTTAACCTTTAAGATCACAGGTGCCTGGAGGAGCCTGGGTGTCTCAGTCGATTAAGCGGCTGCCTTCAGCTCAAGTCATGATCCCAGGGTCCTGGGATGGAGCCCCACGTCCAACTCCCTACTCAGCGAGGAATCTGCTTCCTCTGCCCCTACCCCCACTCATTCTCTCTCTCTCAAATAAATATTTTAAAAAGGACAAAAAAAAAAAAAAAGGACCACAACTGCCTGACTGGCAAAACTGAGAGCTCTCAATTCACACAGTGCAAACGAGGGTCCCGAACACCCGGAATCAGGGTGGACTCCTTGTTCTCTCAGTTCTCTGGAATCTACTTTCAGAACCAGTGCCCTTTACAAGGAGACGGCTGCGGCCCCAGTGCAGAAGCCGCCCGGAAGATTTCTTTTCCAACACTTTCCCCAGGGTGGGATTCTTTTAAAAGAACAGAGCAAGCAAGTTACAAGCTATTGATTAATAAAGCCCCTTGTTACTGCTGTGGGCAACTGAAGTGAACGGCTTCCTCGGGGCTGCCACACCTGCTTGTTTGTATCCCCTAGAAGATACACAGGTTTGTTTTCTTTTTCTAAAGGTTTCGATTCAAATGCAAACAAAACCAAACTGGTTGACTTTGTGAGCTGCAGCCGGGACCTGGGACCTGGGAGCTCGACGCTGCAGGCCCTTTCCCACGGACTCAGACAAAACTGGGCACCGGGAAGAGCTGACTTTTTCCTGCGGGACTGGCTGTGCAAGGGCTTCTCAGAATAAGTCACCTCGGTGCTGTCCCCAGTGACCGCTGAGCACTGCCACGGGGCCTGGCCCTATGCAGGTGAAGCAGAAAGACAGGTGACAGCAGACAGCAGCATTCCCTGCATCTTGCAGGTCAAACAGGTCAAACAACAGCCCGGACAGCGGGGTTAGGAATAGTTTAGAAATAAGCAAAGTAATGAACACCCGACGGCACCTTCCAGCCGGGCCTGAGTTTTATAATAAAAATGTCAAGTCTGGCTGGGATTGGGGAACAGGGCCAGAAGGCCAGCAGCAAAGGGCGGCAGCTGCAGGCTGGCCACTGGGGCCATCTTCCTCCCGCATCACAGTCCCTCCATGTACAGGGTTTGGGTGATTCATCTGGGACATGCGGAGACTGTGCGGGGGTCACCTCTCTGAGAACACAACTAGTTATCTCCCCATGCACACTCTGAGAGGAGATGAGGCAGAGAAGACAGCTGGCTAAAAATAC
The DNA here is from genome assembly GCF_964656455.1 of Halichoerus grypus. Taxonomy (NCBI): domain Eukaryota; kingdom Metazoa; phylum Chordata; class Mammalia; order Carnivora; family Phocidae; genus Halichoerus; species Halichoerus grypus. The sequence goes on from NC_135716.1 coordinate 179,778,486, forward strand.
TCCCCAAATTAAAAGAAAAATCAACTCTCTCAGAAAAGGCTGGTGGGGGGGAGGGAAAAAAGTATTTTTTATTTTATTTTATTAACATTTTGTTGGAACAGTAGAGTACAATAAGGACTCTCAGAGCCTCTAAAAGTCGTTGGATGACCTGTAGACCCCTATTTCCCAGTGCCTTGTATAAAATTGAATTTTTTAAACATAAATTACACGTAATGACGACACTGTAAAAACTAACAGTAATGGAAAGCTGTGCTGTATTTCATTAGCCTGTATTATTCCGTGCCACCTGATCCAGCCGGGCCTTGTTTATGAGTTAGTGTGTTAGCAGATGCCGATGGAAGCATTTGCTTCGACCTTGCTCTTCTCATTGGGGCATGAAATTACGACGGCAGCACCTTGATATTACAGCCATAAATACAGTAAACTGCAAATTTAAGCCAACGGCTCCTATTGTCTCTGAACATAAAGCTGATCGGTATTTATTTAAAAGGAGAACAAAAAAAATATTATATATCACCTTGTTTATGGGGCCTCCCCCACCCACTTTCTTATCCCCTCCCCCAGCCCCCCAACCTGTCTAATTCACTTGGTTAAAATATTAAGCAAATAAGCCAAGTGCTTTCTCCTCTACTGATTAACTATTCTCAAGCGGTGAAAACAGTTTTTGAGAAAACTAGTTCCAAATATCATTAGCCCCTGAATGAAAGAGTTTTTATAAAAACTGATCTGATGATAGGGCTGGTCCCCACCATCTGATACTAATATGTAAATTCAGGAACAAGACATGAGACTTTCCTGTCTCCTTAAATGAGGAAAGTTCAAACAATAGGAGAAAAGTTGCTGATGATGCCCTGAAATTGAACGTCCTTTCAGTACCCTTCTAAAAATCGTTAGGCAGAAATGCTATTTCAAAAAGCAGCAAAACACTGCCTCCTGCCACCTAAGGAAAGAAAGAAAGATACCTAACCAAGAATATAATTCTCATCTCAACACAGGGAGCCGGGGACCTCTCATTAAAATTTGCACCAACCCCCTCCTTATCCCAGTGAACCATAAAGACAATATATCCTTTAAATACATTAAATGTGCAAGAAAAATAAACACAAAGACAAAAGGACACTGGCTATCACCCAGCCACGTCTCCTAGTATAAATCACTGAGTAAAAAGCCAGCGCCAAATGTATTGCTTCGAGACTGAGGAACCAGGCAGCCTTGTTCCACTGTCAGTCTGAAAAGAGAAGGCAGTCTGTTCTCCTGATGTTGGTCAGACGCAGAGGATCCCTCTGCGTCTGAGAGAGGCAGCCGAGAGATGTAAAAACTCAGCCAAGTCCAAGTTTGGAGATTTCTCACAGTTGGTGGTGAAAACGCCAGCACGCCAGCAGGCAGGCTCTGCAGCCCACTACCAGCAAAGCCGCAGAAGGACTGTCGGAGCCCTGAATCACATGCAAGTTTCGGGGAGCAAGTGCGTTCCAAATCAGACAGGCTGGGGCCCCGGGACCCAGTGCTCAGTAGCATCAATGGCCAGGATCACTAAGTTTTGTACATTTACTTCGGATACGTTATTCCACAGGCAGACGTACTCCCTTGGAGCCCTAAATTACTTCAGCCACACCAGTCACCGAGCTTAGCTCCTTCCGCATAAGGAGGAAACTTCCCTATAAAATTTATTGAGCTTCTCTGGGGAGTAGTATAACTGGTGAACAAGACAGAAGTGAGCTGCCCCTCTGTGTAACCCAAATTGAGATCTCTCATATGAAAGACTGGGAGGGTTTCCAATCAGCATCCATGATGTCTATTTTTAGATCTATAGTCTAAAGGTTTTTTTTTCTTTTAATCCCTCTCTGCTAAATTAAAAACAAAAACAAAGACGAGTTGATTTTGTTATTTGTTCATCAATTCCAAAGGATTAATACCACGGCAAATGTTGTCGCCGGCTGTTGTGGACGGCAGTATCTAAGCCAGCAGGTCCTTGGCAACAGGCTGAGAAGTCAGCCCTGCCACGGTGCGCTGAACAAGTCCTGGGGAAGGAACTGTGTCTTTAAAGACCGGAGGGTTTGATAATCAGGAATCATAGCTATTTGAATGCCAAGGGCCAGGTAAGCCAAAGGTATGTTTGTGCATATGCAGAAAAGCCAAATTAATAAGCACTTTTAACTATACTTGAATCCTGCTCCTGTTTTAGAAGAGGCAGAGAAGTGTATTTAAAAAAAAAAAAAAAAAAAAAATTTTTTTTTTTTTCCACCTCTGACAACCAAACCAAGAAATTCAGATCTGGAAGAAAAGCCTGAAGCTCATCTGGTCAATCTCCTATTCTTTTCCTTTTTCTTCTGTTTTAAAAGTCGAGAGAAAAGGACACAGAGAGGGACAGTGACTCACCCACAGCCCCTGGTGAGCCCCAGAGGCAAAACCAGATTCTCAACACTGAGTTCTTTTTACAGGGTGGCCGATGAGGGGTTGGGGGGGGTCAAGCAAGAGCAGCCGGACGTGCGTGCTCCCCTCTACTATCTGACACAGCTAGGACATTTTTAATAAGCAAACTCTTAGAATCAATCGCCTCGAAAAAGAAGAAAAACAAAAAGAATATATATGGAGCATAGGGTGAAAACAAGGTAAAGGGTATACAGAACCTCTATGTTAAAAAAAAGAACATATGTATCTACACACATACAAACACATCTATTTAGTTGTGTGTGGGCATAAAATAAAGAGAGATGACACAGGTAACACTGGTTACAGACAGAGGGGACTGGCAGCTGGGGACAGAGACTGAAGGCAGACTTTACACTGTCTATCCTTAGGAACTGTATTCCATGTGAATATATTTCCAATTCAAAAGGATAAATTACTTTTTAAGAACAAAGAGAATATCTGGGAAGGGAAAAAAAAAAAACCAAAAACCCTTAATCCTGAGCAAAATCACTTAAAAATGTTTATCCCCATTTTCTGGAGGAGAAAAACCAAGACAGAAAAAGAGACGAGCCCAGAAAACTGGGATTAGATCGATTACCACATTTTCTAATTTCTTGCTTAACCCATTGTGGCTGTAACCACAGCAGCCAAGTACAAGGTGGCTTTCTTTCTTTCTTTCTTTTTTTAATGTGTGTTTTTAAAAGGCAGGCATCTGTTCTATTTTGACACATCCTGGCAGCCCAAATGTTTCTTTCAGCTCTAAATATTTGCTTCACCAATGGAAATGTTTCCATCACTGCAACAAAACAAACATTTGCTTTGGGATGGTAGGGACAGCCATACGCTGTTTCATATGTTAGTGATCTGGGAGACAACTTACCGTGGGCCCCAGATCAAGGTGGAGATTTCTGTTCCTTAAGGAGAGCACTGGCGTAAGAGCTCGGTGTACCAAGACACACTTCAGTCACTCAGCTGAGTGCTGGGACGGTTCAGTGTTCATTTGGGGTTTTCTTTAGCATCTTGAATCTTAAGTATATGATCAGAAGGCTTATTATTTGGCATTCAACTTACTTCCTAAAGTTTTAAATTACCATGGAACTACCAAATCTTTTAAAGTCCTCATATTAATCTGATATTAACACATTAAAACATGCTGTGTCCTAATAGGTCAATACAGTACGTAAATTATTTTGTCACACCTATCTGTGTAGCTCAAATGACTTTGGTATTGGTTACTACCGTCAACATTACTAGCGTAGAGATAAATATTTAGTACTCAACCAAATCCATAAATATTTGAGTGCTTATTTTGCTAGGCAATGTGAGAGCCAAGACCTCATCTTCCCTACCTGTTAAATGGCAGCCTCCCTAAGACCTCCTCCCTCCAATTTCTTATGTTGAAAGAGTATTTTGTGTCTTCTATTTATAATACATGTAATATTATATAATATATAAACATAAGATCTACAATACATAGACATATCTATCCACTGATAGTAAAAATAGCACGTCAATTGCAGAAAACATGGAAAATAAAGAAAAGCAGGGAAAGTAAAAATCATTTACATTTCCACTCTCCACCTAGAAATAACAGCCAAAATTTATAAAGCCCAAGTGTCAAAGAATAATTTAAGGAGCTTTTTATATTTTTAACTGTTTGAATGCCAAACAGGAGCAGGGCCGCCAAGGGGTGCAACTCCAGGGCCCCACGTCACTGTGCCCGTGGCACCTCGTGGGCCTGTGCAGCGTGTAACCCACGCGGCAAGAGGTGACAGGGGTGGCCCTTTGGCTCCCAATTTACAGGTAAGGAAGCTGAGCTACGGGGACAGTAAGCAGTCTATCTCGGGTCCTAGTGCCTGCAGGTGGGGACAGGCAGGAGTCTGCACAACTCCAGACAACTCAGCGCAAGTACTCCAAACCTCTCGTTCATGTTGAAAGGAGACGCTGCCATCCTGCCCTCACTTCTGGCGTATCATTCAGATGTGTTGGTAAAGTTATTAAGATGGAATTTTTTCAAAATAAAAATGACTTTTTTGGCATTAGAATACCCCAAAGCTGGCAAAGGAAGTGCCAATTGAGAAGTTTGCTGTGGAAGTACAAACCGAGAAGCTTCTAGAAGATAATTCCGCACTCTATCTCAAGAGTATTAAAAATGTTCAGGGGGGGGGCGCCTGGGTGGCTCAGTTGGTTAAGCGACTGCCTTCGGCTCAGGTCATGATCCTGGAGTCCCTGGATCGAGTCCCGCATCGGGCTCCCTGCTCGGCAGGGAGTCTGCTTCTCCCTCTGACCCTCCCCCCTCTCATGTGCTCTCTCTCATTCTCTCTCAAATAAATAAATAAAATCTTTAAAAAAAAAAAAAAAAAAAAAAATGTTCAGGGGGGCCTGGGTCGGTCAGTCGGTTGAGTGTCCGACTCTTGGTTTCGGCTCAGGTCACGATCTCAGGGTCTTCAGACGGAGCCCCGTGTTGGGCTCTATGCTCAGCATGGCATCTGCTTGAGATTCTCTTTCTCCCTCTGCCTCTGCCCCTCACCCCCCCAAAGTAAATAAAATCTTAAAAATAAAAATAATGTTCATAACCCTTTGACTCAATAATTTTACTTCTAGGAAATCATAAAATATATAGTATAAGACTAATGTACAAAGATGGTTCCTCACCGTATTTTTAAGAAAAGCAAAACATTTAAACGACGTAAATGTCCAAAGAGGACTGACTAGACAAATTAGGACACATTTCAGTAATGTGGTATTATTCAACTGTGCACATTCTCATGAACAATTTCTGATGGCATGGGAAAATGCTTTTGATACATTAAGACATAAAAAGCAGATGTTATATTCATAGCTTGATCTTAATTACATTTAAAAAAAGAACAAAAGGAAGCAGGAGAGTTGCATCATTTTTAACTTAATCTGAATCCAACGTATACATCTTCAGAAGAGAGAAGGGAAATCAACGCTACAAGCAGTGGGGAGGGCCCACCATTCCATTCAAGGAGTGCTGTGTTTGAAAGCGGGCGTGACACAGGACATCCGAATTGGCCGTCTGCTCAACTCATCCCCACGCGCTCTACGGTCTGAGCGTCCTGCCACGGGGAACTTCTCCCCCATATATCTTGGCACCCATGTGCAAAGCCAACCGTGTCATCTGGTGTTGAACCAAAGATCTGCTTCAATGGGAAGAAAAATGTTGCCATACCAGACCTACTGAGAAGCGATACAGCTGTATCCCGCAAAACACCCTTCTGTGGGACTTTTAACAATTGCTTTAAAAATATTTAACAGATATATTTCCATAGTACAGTTCCGTATTCTAAAGATACAGAAGGGTATACGGTGAAAAGCTGTCTCCCTCCCACTCCTGCCACCTGACCATGCAGTTACATCTCCCAGAGACAACCACTGATACTAGTTTCTTACATGCCTTCTAGAGATAGTCTATGAATATGAAAGTGCTCTTCTATATCCATATATACATTTTATATATTAGTGTATATATGCATATGTATATTTTTTGTATAAATAACAGCACGGTGTAAACACTATTCTACAAGTTGCTATTTTTAATTAATACATCTTAGAGAGTATTCCTTATTAGTATCTGTAGTGCTCTCTCATGCTACTTAGTAACTATAAGGTATTCCATTTTGTGGACGTACCATAACTTATTTAACTTGTCCCCTACTGCACACATATTACAGAGCCCCAAAACAAGTCCTTGTATGTACCATTAGTACATGTGCACGGTGTCCCTGGGAGTAGGCTCAGATACGTGCAGTTCTAATTTTGATAAACACTGATTAACCCTCCTGAGAGTGGTTTCCATTTACTTCCCACCAGTGTGCGTGTGTTTCCCACAACTCTGCCTGCGTGATGCTATCAAGCTTTTTCTTGGTCATCCTGAAAGGTAAAAGAATGGCCTCATTGTAGTTTTAAGTAAACTTTTGCTGGCGTTCAATACACATATAGAAGAGCACACATTTTAAGCCAACAGTTTGACGTATTTTCACACAGTGAAAATCTCCATGTAGCTACCACCCAGATTAAAAAATAATAATAATAAAACAACAGCCTGTGGAAGCAGCCCTCATGTGCCCTTCCCGTCACCACTGAACTTCTACCACCACAGATGAAATGTGCCTATTTTTGAACTATATAAAAATGGAATGATTCCGAAAGCATTCTTTCACAGAGGACTTCTTTTGCTCAACACGATGCTTGCGTAATGCACGTACACTGTTGTGTGTAGCCATGGTTCACTCCCTCTGACTGCCATACAGTATTATTACACAGGACAAGCATGAACTACAACATATCTGCTTGTTCCACAGCAATGCTGCTAATCACATTTTTACACAGAGACTTTGGAGGGGACCTGCTGGATCATGTGGGGTGTGCATATTCTCAGTTGAACAGACACTGTCGAGTCTCCAAAGTGGTCAGGCCAATTTACACTCACACCAAGAATGTGGGAGACTTCTGCTGTTCTACATCCAACACCAAAGTTCAGGGTTTTTCCATTTTGGCCATTCTGGTGGGTGTGAAGTGATTATCTTGTTCTGAATTTAATTTGCATTTCTCTGATGACTAATGAGGTTGAACTGTCTTTTTGCATATTTAGTGTCTTTACTGGGTACAGTGTCATATACATGTATGTGTAGATATACACTATTTATATACAGATGCATAAATATGGTAAGTTTGTTAACTGTGTTGTCAGAAACTTGATTTCTGTCTGTGTGTACTATCAATTATTAAGAAAGAGGTTTTAAAACTTTCCATTGTGATAGCAGATTTGTCTAGTTCTCCTTTCAGTTCTGTCCATTTTTGCTTTCTGTATAATGAAGTGATGTTATTTGGTATATACATACTTAGAAATGTCAAATCTTCCTGATGACTGATCATTCTGAAATTTCCTTACCTCTCACTCCACTTTTAAGTCTATCTTGTCTGATATTAGTATCTGGTTTCTTTTGGTTAGTATTTGCACAGTATCTTTTCCCATCGTTTTCCTCTTAATCCTGTGTGTCTTTTCATTAAAGGCACATTTGATGTAAGCAGCACTGAATGGGGTTAGCATTTTTTTTAATCTAATCTTGACAAACTTTGCTTTTAATGGAGTAGTTAGTCTATTTACATTTAACGTGAATACTGAAATTTGGGGGTTTATCTCTTTCATCTCACAATTTGTTTTCCTTTTGATCTGTTTAATGCCCTCCTTTCTCTTCTTGCCAACTTTTTAATTCAGCTTTCCCCTCCATTGGCTTGTAGTCAAGGTGGTTTTTGATGGATTTCTTCACTGTAGTGTTACTAACTTTCCTTTTGTAGTTACTAAATAGCTTGGAGGAGAGACTCTCAAACTTTCACCTCTAATTTCAGCATCCATCAGTGGACTGTGTGTCTGCGATGATAATTACTGTCATGTTTGCCTAATGGGGGGATCCTCAATTTTTAAGAGTGAAAGGGGTCCTAGGCTGGAAATGTCTGAGAACCAATGCCCTAGATACCACCATACACCCTTGACTTACTATAGTTTCATATAAATGAGAAATGTTACCATTTTGCCAGCAATTCCAACACTTTCATCCATCCTTCTGCCTGTGTTACTGTCACACATTTCAATTATACATGTGTCTTAAACCCCACAAGAAAGACACCGTTATTTTATACAGCCAATATCCATTTCTATTTGTCCCTTCCCTTGCCTGCCTGCATTTTGTGTCTTCAGGTAGGATCATTTTCTTTCTGTCTGAAAACTCCATTAGTGTTCCTTTCAGTGTAGGTGTGCTGGCAATGAATTCCCTCAGTTTTGTTTATCTGGAATATCTATATTTTCCTTCACTTTTAAAAAGTGTTCTATTGTGAAAGAATTTCAGGCTTACAGAAGAGGTGCAAGAATAGTACCAAGAATTCTCATGTATCTTCCACCCAGATTCTTCAAATGTTAAATTTGCTTTATTATTCTCTATCAATCTATCTATATAGTTATTTTCCCTGAACTGTTTAAGACTAAGTTACAAACAGGATGCCCCTTCCTCCCTAAGTATCTCAGTATTCATTTCCTGATTATGGGGTGGGACTCCATGCTCATACGTAACTGCAGTACAATTATCAAAATCAAGAAGTTAACATTGTTAAATTTTTATCTGTAGCTCAGACCTCTCCTCTGAACCCGATTCCCATTAACCCATATGCCCACCTGGGGCCTCCCCTCGTATGCCTGACAGACACCTCAAACCTACCATGTCCAACACCGAGCTCCTCATCTTGCCCCACCAAGATTAATGGCAACTCCATCCTTCTAGTCACAAGGTCAAAACCCTTAGAGTCATCCTTAGCTTCTGCTTCTCTTTCAGACCTCAGATCCAACAAATCAGGATATTCTGTTGGATTTACTGTCACATAATAGCCAGGGATGTAACTGCTCTACCATTTCCATTATCGTTCTCCAACTGTCTACTCTTACCGTGGCAGCCAGGGTGATCCTGTAAAAGCTTAAGTCAGATCATGTAAGCCCTCTGCTTAAACCCTATGGTGGTCTCACATTTTATGAAAAGTAAAACCAAAGTCCTCATGTGGATCAATACTGCCCTATACAACCTCACCTCCTATCAATGCTGCGTCCTCAGCTCTCACTATGATCCACCTTGCCTGCATTCTGGCCTCCTTTCTGTTCCTAGAATTTGCCAGACAAGCTCCCTCTTCAGGCTTTTGTACAGGTGGTTCCCTTTTCCTGGAACTCTTTCTGCCCAGAAATTTGCATAGCTTGCTTCCTCATTTTCTTCAAGTTTTTGCTTAAATGTCACCTTAGTGGAGACTTTCCAGACCATTCCATTTAAAATCACAACCTTCCAAGAACTCTCTATTGATCTTACTCCACTTAACATTATGGTTAAATTTTATTCCCCTAATGGTCTCCTTTTCCTCCCACCATTAGAATGTAAGCTCCATGAAGGCAGAGACTGGGGGCTATTTTATTTACTGCTATCTTTCCAGTACCTAGAATACTGCCTGGATTCTATTGGTACTGGTAGGTGTTCAACAAAACTGTGTAGAAGGAAACCCAATATGCAAAACAGCTACTCACAGGTTTGGGGAGAGCCAGCTGGAGCATGGAGCAAACCCAGAGTCCCACGTTCTTGATCCCTCTTTGCCCCTGAAACAGCTCGTTAGAACCTCCAAGGAGCCGCAGAGGTGAGTGTAAAACTGTAGCCATATATTCATTCTGCACTAAGGCACACTAGTTTGTTCCCAACCCAATAGGCCTTGCACTCTTCAGTCCTCCACCCTGACGCTCCACCCGCTGCAGACTCCTTACAGTCCTACTCCGATCTTGTCCCTTGTCCTGGGTTCTCTCTCCCACCACCAAAGTCTCCTCTGGACACCCCAGCCAGGTCACTTGTCTGTAGGCATCGCCATCTATACAATATTCCTCTGGTTGTCAAACACAGGTAGCTCTGTAACTTTCCTTGTGTCTCGTATGGTTTTCTAACCATTGTTGAACTTTTACTGTCTTATCTGCAGCTGTATCAACTAAGCCTAACATACGGATCAACCTGTAGTGGGCATTCACTGAATATTGTTCATGAATAAAGCATACGGGTATTTAATGGACTGCAGATTGTTAGTAACTGAAAGATGTATTTGTAACACTTGGGGACAATCTCTTTTTTCTCTCTTTAAAGTTATTTACCATAAAACTCACCGCCACTGCCACAATGAGCATGGAAGATTATTTCTGAAGTTCTATCCCATGCAATAAGGCAGGACATAAAATTAAAATATTTAAGAACTGGAAAGAAGATCACAAAATAATCAATTGTAGACATTAGGATTATATTTCCAGAAAAATCAATTCAATAAAAAAGTTTAATGAGATGGCTAGATTTACAATATATACTTTTAAAAAACTGAAGAGCATGCCTATGTACCAGCAACAATTAAAAAATAAAATGAAAATAAATTCCTCTCACAATAGCCACAAGAAATATAAAATTACTATGAATCATCTTAAAGTATGTTAGATCTATATAAAGAAAACCTTGCAAGAGAAATAAGAATGTTGATGGGGCACCTGGAGGGCTCAGTCGGTTAAGCATCCAACTCTTGGTTTCAGCTCAGGGCATGATCTCGGGGTCCTGGGATCAAACCCCGTATCAGGCTCTGCACTGAGCGTGGAGCCTGTTTGAGATTCTCTCTCTCCCTCTCTCCTTCCCCCCAACCTCTATCTCTCAAAAAAAAAAAAAAAAAAAAAAAAGAAGAGAAATAAGAATATTGAAATAAATGGAATAGTCCTTTCAAATTAATTTGAAAGATTCGATCCAATAAAAATTCCAATTATTTTAAATTTTTTCAAAAGGTTACCCTGCATAAGCACATAAGAATGTACAAGTAAGAATAATAAGGAGTGTTTGGGAATTCATTCTGTCTCCTCTGCTGGATATTTAAATATGCTGCTTTGAAATCTATTTAAACTAGCTCCTCTAGGGATTTCAGTATGCTTCCGTAACTCATCAGGGTCTACTCTGAATTAATGTTCTACCACTTTACATATTAAGGACCTTAATATGATACATATTATTATATGTGCCATATTGTATGTATTAACACATTTTATTAAGAATCAATTTCATTTACACCTCCTTGTGCCTTTCGTGCTGTTGTTCTACTGTTCATCACATATACACATATATGTATGTGTTATAAATCCAAAAATATCTTATTGCTTTAGACAACTTTTACAAAATTTAAGAATAAAAATAAAAATAGTATTTTATATTCACCCACAAATTTCACATTCCCCACGCTCTTTATTCCGTCTGAGGATCCACATTTTTCTCCTGGTATTATTTTCTCTTCAGTATGAAGATCTCCCATTGATATTTATTACAATGCATGTCTGCCAGCAACAATTTCTCTCAGCTTTTACTAGAAATACCATTATTTCTTCTTCATATTTGATGGATATTTTTACTGTGTATAGAATCCTAGGTTGACAATCTTTTCTTTCAGTGTTTAAAAGGTATTATTCCACTGTCTACTGGGCTACCTGGCTTCTGACTATAACTCAGCCATCAGTCTGATCACTGTTCCTTTTTCTTGTCTTTAGTATCCAGCAGCTTCACTATAGTAGGTTTAATTTTCTCTGTACTTATCCTGCTTGAGGTTGGCCATTCTTCCTGGTTGCTCTGTGTGTGCATGTTTTAATCAAAATTGGAAGTTTTTCAGCCAACATTTCTTCAAATATTTTTTGTCTCATTCTTCTCAGATTTTGAAGCTGTGATTACTTGAATGTTAGGCAACTTGATCAGTGAAGCTCTGGTCTTATTTTTTCAATCTTTTCCCCCTCTTTGTACTTTAGTTTGGAAGATTTCTACTGACCTGTCTTCAAGATCACTGATCCTTTCTTCTCTTGTGCCCAATCGGATATTAATCCCATCCAGTGAAATTTCAGTGACAGGTTTTACCTTTTTCAGTTCTAAGATTTCACTTGGTTCTTCTTTACAGCTTCCATACCTATATGGCATCTCCTCACCTCTTTATCCTTTCACCCATATTTTTCACATACACTCAATATATTTTTCAGTTGAAGTGTTTTGTGTGTGTGTGTTCTGTGAGTCTATTTCTATTGATTTTCACTTCAAGTAAGGATCACAAGTTCCTGTTTGCTCATCTTTGCATGTCTAGAAAGTTTTTCTTTTATACTGGACATTGTGGATGGTAGGCTGTAGAGGCTCTGGATCCTGCTGTCTCCTTCTAAAGACCTGAGTTTTGTCACAGTAGGCAGTCAAATTACTGGCAGATCACCTTAATCTGGGGCAGACCGTTTTATACTTTCTTTTTTGTGCTTAATCCTTAATCCTAGGGAAAATGCCACAGTCGTAGGCATTTCCTACATGTTTCCTCCTAATGGGTGTTCCTTCTGGGGATTCAAATGAAAGTCCAAAGGGTTTATCAAGACCCTCTAATTGTTAAGACTTAAGCTCTAAATGCTTCCTTTCCTACAGTAGGTAGCTGCTGAAATCAGCCTGGAATCTGTGACACCTGCCCTGTGCATGGGCAGTTCAGGGTTAGCCTACAATTTGAAAGGTGTTTATATGCAGGCTGGGGTTACTCCCTCCAAAGTTCTTCTTCCTGTAATTTCCATTTTAAGTTCTAGCCACTCCGGCATCTTTGAAATCCATCCCCCAATTCCTCAAACCAACATGGTGGCAGCTCTCTGCTTAACTTCTATTTGCTAGAACCTGATGGACAGAATCCCTCAAGGAAAAAGTCATACAGAGTTGGCTCTCACCCAAAGTGGTTCATTCTCTCAAGAATCAAATCCTCTCCAATTTCTGATTGCATTTGGTTGCTTTCTTATGCCTTCAAATAACATTTTCAAAATATTTTGTCCAGAATTTATATCTGATATTGGTGGGAATGTTATTCTGATACAAGCTACTCGCTTATTACTGAAAGCCAGAACTCTAACTCAGAATGTTTTGGGTTTTTTTTTTTAAATACTTATTTATGTATTGGAGAGAAAGGGTGCACATGTGCATGCATGCAAGCAGGGGAGGGAGAGGGGGAGAGAGAAAATCTCGAGCAGACTCCCTGCTGAGCATGGAGCCCCACACAGGGCTCAATCTCACAATCCTGAGATCATGAACTGAGCTGAAGTCGCACACTTAACCAACTGAGCCACCCAGGTGCCCCTCAGAATGTTTTTGAAAGAGAAAAATAATGGAGTAAATTTTGTTCTTGTACATATTAATATTGATGATAAAGATAGAGAAATTAAAATGTTGTGGCACTTGTGTAAGAGTGTATAGGTCAATAAATACAACAGATACCCCTGAATGAGACCTTGTTACACTAAAATTTAATATATAATAAAGGAAGCAAAACAAACAAATGGGGAAAAACTATTTGAAGAACATTTGTGGGAAAACTGATGTTTGAAAAGAGTGTCACTTCATATCATTTCATTAAATTCAGGAATCAAAGAGTTAAAATAAAACATAAACCATATACTAAAATAAAATGTGTGTGAATATTTAACTTATTGCTGGTTTTGTGTTTGTGGATAAACTACTGAACCTTTCTCATTAGTTTCTTTCTCAAATGCAAGAAGATAATAAAAAAAATACCCACCTCACAGGGTTCTTGTGATTAAATAAAGGCATTTAGCCCATTGCCTGACACATAATCACCCCTCAATAAATGTTAGCTGTTGCTGTTGTTGTTACTATAATTATTATTATTCAATAATTATGGGAAAGGAATCTCTTTCATAAAAATAATAGAGAAGTTATTAGAAGATTGATAGATTTGATTATGTGAAAATAATCACTTTTATATATTAAAAACATAAAAGGCAAGGAACAATGGGGAAAATGTTTGCAAACATGACAAAGAATTAATATTCTTAATATATAAAGGGCATTTAAAAATCAATAAGTAAAGCTCTAATATCCCAGCAGAAAATAAAGGATTGAATAAACATTTTTGAGAAGAAATAAACATATTTTAGAAGTTCAACTGTGTTATTAATCAAATAAAGGCAAATGAAAGTAATCTGAGAAAGTGGTCTTGTTCCTGTTTTGTTGTTTTTTAGGGACCAGACACATTTAGTATATTAAGACAGATACTCTCAGTCCCTGGTGAAGGAATTGGTAAGACCATGTGGAAAACTATTGCTATGTATCAAGAGTCTTAAAAAAAATCATACCCTGTGATTTAATACTTCCTCATTTCAGGAATCTATTTTGAAGGAATATCAGACATCTCTGTTTTTTTTTTTTCCTAATTCCTAAAAATAAAAATTAAGAAAGAAAATAAATTAAGTACTCATCTCAAGAAGGTAAAAGAAGAACGTCAGAAAAATCCAAACAGGGGCGCCTGGGTAGCTCAGTTGTTAAGCGTATGCCTTCGGCTCAGGTCATGATCCCAGAATCCTGGGATCAAGTCCTGCATGGGGCTCCCTGCTCAGCGGGGAGCCTGCTTCTCCCTCTCCCACTCCCCCTGCTTGTGTTCCTTTTCTCGCTGTGTCTCTCTCTGTCAAATAATGAATAAATAAAATCTTTAAAAAAGAAAAAAGAAAAATCCAAAGTAGATGAAAGGAATTCTGCAGAAGAATGTTATAAATTTTCCAGTGGCCAAATTTTCTTGCAGGTCTTCTTACTGTAAATTTTACTTTTATTGTCCTCTGGTCAGAGAAGGGGGTGTTATATGATTTCTGCCCATGGACTTTGAGACTTTTCTTTGTGGTCAATTTACCTAACTTTTTATAAATGTACTGAAAAATCGAATATTACCTGTTTTGTGGGTACAAAATTCTTTTTTTTTAAAGATTTTATTTATTTATTTGACACAGAGAGAGACATAGAGAGAGAGGGAACAAGCAGGGGGAGTGGAAGAAGGAGAAGCAGGCTTTCCACTGAGCAGGGAGCCCGATGCGGGGCTCGATCCTAGGACCTGGGATCATGACCTGAGCCGAAAGCAGACACTTAATGACTGAGCCACTCAGGCACCCCGGTGGGTACAAAATTCTATATATTTATATACCACACAAGTTTATTCATTGTTATCCAATTATTTCACATTGTTATTTATCTTGTGACTGTTGGTATATTAAATTCTGAACTATGTTAATGTCTTCAACTGTACAGTTTTAAATTCTTCTTTTATTTCTAATAGTTTTGCTTTATATAATTTTATAAAATGTTTTCAAATGCATAAAGTTTCACTGATCATTATGTCTTCTGGGTGGAGTGAACTTTGTAATGGTATAAACTGACCATTCTTTTTAATATTTTCTAACCTGGAATTTCTAATCTGCCAAATATGAATACTGCCAATTCTGCTTCTTTTGGATTGCATTTGCTTCACTACGTCTGGCCCAACCCTTGTTTTCAATTTTCCTATGTTGTTTCATTTCAGGTGTTTCTCCTGTAAACAGCATAAAACTGGCCTTTGTTTTTTCCTCAGGTTGTAGTGGGTCTGTGATCTGTTGTTTAATAGAGGACTGTTTTAATCCCATGAATATTTATTGTGTTCACTGCCTCTAATTTTATAGTTTTTGTTTTTCCTTTCCTGATCTTTGTTGATCTGATCATCTTTTCTTCCCTCTGAATGTAACTTAAAAGTTCTAAATCCTATTTTCCTCTAGTCTAATAAGAATGAGCCCTGTTTTTTTAAAAAATTGAGAGGTAATATACCAGTTACTCTTATGTACACAGCTTGAAGAATTTGTACACATGAATATACTGTGTAACCACCACTCAGATGGAGACCCAGAACATTTCCTAGTATGTCTAAAGGCAGCCCTTCCCATCCACACCCTCATCAAGGCAACACTATTACTCTGATCCTTAATATTAGTCTTCCCTGTTCTGGAACTTCATATAAATGGCATCTATTCTTTTACATCTGACTTCTTTGACAAAATGCTTTAAGATTCATCCATTTGGTTGCACAAAGCAGTAACTGATTCTTTTTTCTTTCTGTGTAATATTCTATTATGTGTCTACACCACAAATTACCCATTATTCTGCTGATGGACATTTCCCCCCAAGTTTGGGCTATTTTGAATAGAAATGAAAACTGCTATATATATTCATGTACATGTCTTTTCATGGATATATATATATATATATATATATAAACACATACATACACTCATTTCCTTTGGGTCTATACCTAGTCCTGGAATTGCCAGGTCACAGAACAAGGATTTATCTAACTTTAGTGGAAAGTGATAGTTTTTTCAAAGTGGGTGCACTCCTACCAGCAATGTGTGAGGGTTACAGCTGCTCCACATTCATGTTGCACACTTAGTATTCTCACTTTTTAAATTTTAGTCATTCTGGTGGGCATATAATGGTGACTTGCTGCGGTTTTGAATTATATTACCCCAGTAAGTAATGATGTTAAGGCATTTTTTTATAAGCTCATCAACCATTTAGAAATGCTCTTTAATAAAACATCCGTTCAAAGCTTCTGAACACTTTTTTTTTTTAATTTTATTTGAGAGAGAGAGTAAGAGAGAGAGTGTGAGCAAGCACCGGCAGGGGGAGGGGCAGAAGGGGAGGGAGAGGGACAAGCAGCCTCCGTGCTGAGCGCAGAGACTGACTCAGGGCTCAATCTCACAAACCTGAGATCATGACCCTGAGATCATGACCTGAGCTGAAACCAAGAGTTGGACACTTAACTGTGCCACGCAGGTACCCCTTCTGAACACTTTTTAAAATTAGGTTATTTGACTTTTTCTTACTGATTTGTAGGAGTTCTTTATACATTCTAGATACAAGACCTCTGCCAAATACATATATCATGAATACCTTTTCCCGGATGTATTGCTCTCACTGTTACTGTTTCATAAATAGAAGTTTTTACTTTTGATGTAGCTTTTTTTTTTCTTTTCATAGTAGTAGGTTTTGTGGCCTAAATAAGAAATCTTTGCTTACTCAAAGACTAAGAAGATACTCTATGTTTTTCTAGAAACTTCACAGATTTACCTCTATTGTTTATGTATGTCGTGAGATAAGAGTCAAAGTTGATTTTTTCACATGAGTATCTGATTCCAAAACCATTTTTTGGAGCAATGGCACGTTCTGTTAACTTATTTATTCATCAACATATATCATAGAGAGCCTACTAAATCAGACACTATGTTACAAATCAGTAAACAAGAAAGATATCATTCTTATCCTCATGGAATCTAGTAAGCAGTTTAACAAGTTGGGTCTGTCAGCCCTTAATTTCAGAAAATTTTTGATCTGAGGAAACAACTGACTAAAATCTCTAACTTGTGTCCAGTATCTAGCCACCTGATTGTACTAAATTAATTAAACTCCATGTTCTGCTTCAATTTTTCCAAATATAATACAGAATGATGGTATTTAAGGAAGGAGCATGAAGAAAACTTACTCCTTTTGATATTCTTCTGATTATGAAAGTAATATTCCAAAACTGAAAACTTTAACACAGAAAAGCTGAAAGAAGCCAAATGAGAAAAATCACCTACATGCCTACCATCCAGAAGCAATTACTGTTAATATGTTGAACATAAAATTAAATCACATCCTAGCCAGAGATTTTAGTTATTTATACAGTGAAAACTCTGTAGAGTCAAAATAGCTCTTGAAATCCCTTTTAAGGGAGACTTCCAGCTGGACAGGGCAGCTTGAAGCACACAGCTCTGATTGTTATTTTAACTCATTCTACATTAACATGATAAAAAGGATTCATGCCCAGGGACCTTCCAATTAGTTTTTTTTTACAGCCTCTGTCTTAAATATTAGACAGCAAAGGATCGCCAGACATTTAAAGGAAATCTTGAAAATGAAAATCAGAGCCCTGAAAACATAATAAAAAAGAACTGAGGAAACAAATTATTTAGACAACAGGAAAAAATAATAATAATATTCTCAGAGAAAAAAAGAGATGCTGCATCCAAGAAACAAGAACAGAATGCCAGAGAAAAAGAACACTCGGAGAAAAAGAAGACACTAAAAGATCTGAGCAAAACAAAAACAAACGAAAAACCCTTTTTCAAGAGAAATATTGGAAGATAAAATTATTAGAAGATAAAATATTGGAAGGAACTATTCACAAAGTAGGGCAAAAAAACCAAAAAGATGGAAAACAGGAAAGAAAAAGTTTTAAAAAAATATTTGAGAGTCAACCCGGGATATCTAACATCCAACAGGAATTCTTGGAAAACAAAACACAGAACACAAAGGAGAGAAAATTATTAAAGAAATAGTATAGGAACATTCCACAAAGCTAAAGGATATGAGTTTTCTAATGAAAAGGTCAGCAAATGATGAACACAGTGAGTGGGGAGTGGGGGGAGCTCCCTAATGCACAGGGAAAATTTCAGTGAAATTCAGAATATGTAGAATAAAGGTAAGAAGTAAACCCTTCAGGGGCACCTGGGTGGCTCAGTTGGTTAAGCGTCTGCTTTCAGCTCAGGTCATGATCCCAGAGTCCTGGGATCAAGCCCCACATGGGGCTCCCTACTCAGCAGAGAGTCTGCTTCTCCCTCTTCCTCTGGCCCTCCTCCCCCCCCCACTCATGCGCTCTCCTCTCTCTCAAATAAATAAAATCTTAAAAAAAAAAAAAAAGAAGAAGAAGAAGAAGTAAACCTTTCAGAGGGAAATAAACAGTTCACAAAGAAAGGATCAGGAATCTGAATGGCATCAGACTTCTCAACAGCAACACTGGAAGGTTAGAAGACAATAGAATGCACCCTCAAAATTCTGATGCAACATTATTTCCAATCTAGAATTTTAAACCCAGCCAACCTAAAAATGAAACATGAAGGTAAAATTAAGAACATTTTCAGAAATACTAGGTCTAGGGGCGCCTGGGTGGCTCAGTCATTAAGCGTCTGCCTTCGGCTCAGATCATGATCCCAGGGCCCTGGGATCGAGCCCCGCATCAGGCTCCCTGCTTGGCAGGAAGCCTGCTTCTCCCTCTCCCACTCCCCCTGCTTGTGTTCCCTCTCTCACTGTCTCTCTCTCTCTGTCAAAAAATAAATAAAATCATAAAAAAAAAAAAGAAAGAAAGAAAGAAAGAAATACTAGGTCTAAAAATGTTTACTCCCCTCCCCCTACATGCTTCTTAGGAAGCTTCTGAAGGATTTGTTCCACCAAACCAAAGAAGCAATCCAAGAAAGAACATGAAGAAGCCAGACAAGAAGAAATCGATCAGAAGAGAGAGATAAAGGGACTACCCAGAATAGTGGCAGAAGGATGACAGCTACACAGCAGATCTAGGGAGCAAAAAGTTCAGACTAGAGGGCGCCTGGGTGGCTCAGTCGGTTGGGTGTCTGCCTTCAGCTCGGGTCATGATCCCAGGGTCCTGGAATCTAGTCCCTCGTCTGGCTTCCTCCTCAGCGGGGAGTCTGCTTCTCCCTCTACCCCTCCCCCTTGCTCATGATCTCTCTCTCACTCTCTCTCAGATAAATAAAATCTTTAAAAAAAAAAAAGTTCATAGAGGGGAGGGGGGTGGGGGATGGGTTAGCCTGGTGATGGGTATTAAAGAGGGCACGTTCTGCACGGAGCACTGGGTGTTATGCACAAACAATGAATCATGGAACACTACATCAAACACTAATGATGTAATGTATGGTGATTAACATAACAATATAAAATTTAAAATTAAAAAAAAAAAGTTCAGACTAGAGCAGGAGAGCAAATGGCACTAAGAAAAAAATAAGTCACCTGATGTCTTTGATGATACTGAGGGGAATTACAGCTCCAGCAGAAATTCTGAGGATTACTTAGTAATAAGTACATAGAACATTAAGCAACCTGCCCCACCCAGAAATAGTAAAAACTTTTTTTTTTTTTTTTAGATTTTATTTATTTATTTGACAGAGAGAGACACAGCGAGAGAGGGAACACAAGCAGGGGGAGTGGGAGAGGGAGAAGCAGGCCTCCCGCTGAGCAGGCAGCCCAACATGGGGCTCGATCCCAGGACCCCGGGATCATGACCCGAGCCGAAGGCAGACACTCAACAACTGAGCCACCCAGGCGCCCCTAGTAAAAACTCTTAATAAATATTTCCTTAACATGATGGAAGGGTGGGGAGAGGCAGACAGACAGATGCAGGAGTACTTGTATATATGTGGGTTAGTGTCACTCTCCAAAGCTGACATCATGTTTAACAGGGAGACATAAATGCATTTCATTTAGAGCCAAGAATAGGACGAACATGTTCACAAAGCATCACATTATTTATCACTTTTCTGGAGGTATTAGCTGATGCCACTGAACAAGAAAAGAAGAGACAGAAACACTGTAAAGGAATAGGCAAAAATGTGATTTCCCAATAGTACCAGGAAAACTAATATGAGTCAACTAAAAAAAGAAGAAAAAACACCTTTTATAAACCATATAGTTACATGTTTACATTCAAAATTAGTACAGCTGACTCTGAACAATATGGGTTTGAACTGAGTGGATCCACTTACATGCGGTTTTTCTATCCGGTACTATAAATGAAATTTCTCTTCTTTATGATTTCCTTAATAACACTTTCTTTTTTCTAGTTTACTTTATTATAAGAATGCTATATAACATACAAAATATGTATTAATCAACTGTTACCAGTATGGCTTCCAATCAACAATAGGCTATTAGTAGTGAAGTTTTGGGGGAGTTAGAAGTTATACACAGATTTTCAAGCACAGGAGGGACAGGGGTGGTACCCCTAAACCCCACATTGTTCAAGGGTCAACTGTATATGAAAACACCTTTAAATTTAAAGTCTGGGGGCACCCGGGTGGCTCAGTTAAGCATCTGGCTCTTTGATTTCAGCTCCAATCATGATCTCAGGGTCATGAGATGTAACCCCATGTCCAGCTCCGTGCTCAGCAGGGAGTCTGCTTGAGATTCTCTCTCTCCCTCTCCTTCTACCCCTTCCTCTGGTCACACTCTCTCTCAAATAAAATCTTTTTAAAAAACTAAAAATAAAAATAAATTTATTAAAGGCTGGATGGAAGACATAATGAAAGAACAGATACCACTCTAAGCAGCAACAAAAGACAAAATATCAGAACATAAATTTAGAAGTAAATGGGCAAAATCTATATAAAGATATTAAGCTATATTAAAGAAATCTTGAATACTTGGAAAGGATTACCTTATTCTTATATAGGAAGTCTCAATATTATAAAGATTTCATCTGTCCTAAACTAATCTATAAATGTAATGTGATTCCAATATTTCAAATATCAACAGTCTTATGTGTCTTTTCTAACTAGTCAAGCTAATTTTGAAAATTATACAGAGAGTAATAAGAATAGCCATAAAAATTGTGAATAATTGAAAAGACAATGAGGGAAGATAAACCCTAATAGATAATAAAACATACTCTAAGATAGTATGACACTCGTACACAAAGAGACCAATCAGAGTAGATGCAAAGGAATCAGATGGAAACTCTACAATTGTAAAACACACTTAACTGAAATTAAGAACTCAACAGATAGTTTAACAGCAAATTGGATGCAGCAGAAGAGAGGATTAGTTAACTAGAAGATAGGTCAGTAAAAAGAAAGAAGAGGAAATGGATGGACAACACAGAATAGAGCATAAAAGACATATGGAATATGGAAAAAATGCTCTAACATAATTATAATTGGAGTCTAAGAAAGAGAACTGAACAAGAGCAAGGCAGAAGCCATATTTAAAGATATAATGGTCAATAATTTTATAAAGCTAACAAAAGGCAATCAAGCCACATATTCAAAGGCTCTATAAAACTCAAGCAGGATAACTATAAAGAAAACCACCTTAGGCAAATCACAGTAAAACTGCTTTAAAAATAAAAAGAAAAATCTTAAAAGCAGCTAGAGAAGAAAAAGACATATTACCTTCAAAAGGAGCAATAAGACTGATAAATGACAATGGGAGCCAGAAAATAATGAAATAACATCTTCAAAGTGCTGAAAGAAAACAGCTGCCAATCTAGAATTCTGTACCAGCAAGAACATATTTCAAAAGAAAGGATTAGAAAATCACCATTCAGCAATCCTCATAATAACTGATCTGAGGCAACTGATATGAGGATTCAGCAATCCCCACAATAACTGATTAAGAATCATTAATGGGTGGTAAAAAGAGTGGATGAAAGTTGATGAAAAATAGGATATTTACATAATCTCAAAGTATCTCCTCAAAAGATACTTATTAATTACAAAGGGAAAAAAATATTAACTTTACAGTGGAGAAACCTGGGAGGCACCACCTCAACCAACAGACTAAAGTGAAACCACCAACAGTGGGACAAACCAATGTCATACACC
Organism: Halichoerus grypus; assembly: GCF_964656455.1. NCBI lineage: Eukaryota > Metazoa > Chordata > Mammalia > Carnivora > Phocidae > Halichoerus > Halichoerus grypus. The sequence goes on from NC_135716.1 coordinate 179,800,693, forward strand.
TCCTTACACGGTGCCCTGAGAACAACACAGTATCGCTGCCATGGTATTCCCACTCAAAGTGCAGCAACTAAATCTAGTCATCAGGAAACATCAGAAATCCAAGCTGAGGTACAGGGTGCAAAACTGTCCTGTATCCTACAAAAATGTCAAGGTTACAAAAGACAAAGCCTTTTGTGTTCCAAGTTAGAGGAGGCTAACAATGTAACAGCAGTCATAAGCAACTCATGATCATGGATTAGATGGTGGACCAGGAAAGAAATTTCTTTTTTGCTACAAAAGACATTATTAGGACAACTGACTATATTTGAACAAGGTGCACTGGTTACATAATAGAACTTTATCAAATTATTTTCCTGATTTTGATGCATGCGCACACGTATCTATAGGAAGGGAGAGAGGAAGGGGAGAGGAAGTAGAGAGAAAGTATATATGGTGAAGTAAATGATAACATTTGAGGAATCTGGGTGAAAGATATATGGGAATTCATTGTGCTACTATTGCAATTTATTTAAAAATATGATTAAGGAGCGGCGACTGGGTGGCTCAGTCAGTTGAGTGACCAACTCTTGGTTTCGGCTCAGGTCGTGATCTCAGGGTCGTGAGATCAAGCCCCATGACAGGGTCCACACTCAGCACGGAGTCTGCTTGAGATTCTCTCCCTCTGCCCCTCCCCATGCTTGTGCACTCTAATAAATAAATAAAATCTTTAAAAAATATATTAAGTATTAAAAGAATCATTTCAAAATTAAAAAGCCTTTTAAAAACTGAAGAGAAATGAAGTCATTTTCAGACAGACAAAATCAGAGAATTCATCACTAGCAGACCTGCACTAAATGAAACACTCAAGCTCTTCAGACAGAAGGAAAATGATCCTAGACAGAGGGAAGAAATGCAGGAAGGTATGAGGAACAAAGGAAAAAACAAATATAAATAAATATTGACTGTATAAAACAACAATAATGTCTTATAGGGTTTGAAATCTATGTAGTATTAAACTACAAAAAATCCCACAACACAAAAGGCAGGAAGAGAGTAAATGGAAGTGAAATGGTCTAAGGAGCTAGCACGTTGGGAAGTGGTAAAGATCCTCACTGATTGAGACTTAAGTAAATTAAAGATGCATACTGCAATCTCAAGGTCAGTGGTTCTCAAACATTTTGATCTCCTGACCCCTTCACACTCTTAGAAACTATTAATGATTTCAAACAACTTTTGTTAGTAAAGATCATATGTACTGATACTTACCATATTAGAAATCAAAACCAGAATACTAAATATATAAAACAAATATTAACAGATGCAAAGGGAGAAACTGACAGTAACACAATAGTATGGGACTTAACACCCCACTTATTTCAGTGGCTAGATCAACCAGACAGGAAATTAATAAGGAAACACTGGCCTTGAACAATGCATTAGACCAAATGGACTTGATAGATAGAAAGATAGATAGAGAGATAGATATAGAACATTCCATCCAAAACTACAGAATACACATTCTTTTCAAGTGCACATGGAACATTCTCTAGGACAGATCACATGTTAGGCCACAAAATAAGTCTCAATAAATTTAAGAAGATTGAAATCGTAGCAAGCATCTTTTCTTCCCACAATGCCATGAAACTAGAAGTCAATTACAAGGAAAAAACTGGAAAAAAAAAAACCACAAACATGTGAAGATTGAACAACATGCTACTAAACAATCAACAGGTCAATGAAGAAATCAAAGAAGAAATGAAAAACTACCTTGAGATAAACGAAAATAAAAACACAATGTTCCAAAATCTATGGGATGCAGCAAAAACAGTTCCAAGAGGGAAGTTTATAGCAATAGAGGCCTACCTCAAGAAACAAGAAAAATCTCAAACAATCTACTTTACACCTACAGGAACTTAAAAAAAAGAACAAACGAAGCCCAAAGTAAGTAGATGGAAGAAGAAAATAATACAGATCAGAGCAGAAATAAATGAAACAAAAACTTAAGAAAAAAAAAAAAGACTAATGAAACTAAGAGCTGGTTCTTTAAAAAGATAAAACTGATAACCCTTTAGCAAGACTCATTAAGAAAAAAAGAGAGAGGGCCCCCCAAAATAAAATCAGAAATCAAAGAGAAGTTACCAATACCACAGAAATACAAAGGATAAAAAAGACTACAAACAATTACACATCAACAAATTGAAAAACCTAGAAGAAATATTTCCTAGAAATATACAATCTTCCAAGACTGAATCAGGAAGATATAGAAAATATGAACAGCTGATTACTAGTAATGAAATTGAATCAATAATCAAAAAACTCCCAACAAACAAAAGTCCATGACCAGATGGCTTCACAGGTAAGTTCTACCAAACATTTTAAGAGTTGATATTTATCATTCTCAAACTGTTCCAAAAAACTCAAGAGGAAGAAATGCTTCCATGCTCATTCTATGTGACCAGCATTACCCTGATACCTAAACCAGACAAAGACACTACAAAACAAAACAAAAACAAAAAACAAAACAAAACCCACACACGCCAATATCCCTAACAAACAAAGGTACAAAAATCTGCAAAACTGAATTCAGCAATATGTTAAGAGGATCATAAACCATGATCATGTGGAATTTAATCCAGGGATGAAAAGATAGTTTGATACCTACAAATCAATCAACATGACACAACACATCAACAAAACAAAGGATAAAAATCAGATCATCTGGGACACCTGGGTGGCTCCGACGGTTAAGCATCTCACTCTGGTTTCAGCTCAGGTCATGATCTCAGGGTCATGAGATGAAGCCTGGAGTCAGGCTCTGCACTCAGTGCTGAGTCTGCCGGAGATTCTCTCTCTCTCCCTCTGCCCCTCCCCACCTTTCTCTCTCTCTAAAATAAATCTTTTTTAAAAAATCGGATCATCATCTCAGTAGATGTAGAAAAAGCACTTGACAAATTCAACATCCGTTTATGATAAAAACTCTCAACAAAGTAGGTAGAGAGGGAATGTACCTCAACGTAATAAAAGCCATATATTACAAACACCCACAACTAATATCATACTCTATAGTGAAAACTTAAAAGTTTTTCCTCTAAGATCAAGAAGAAGACAAGGATGCCCACTCTTGCTACCTGTAGTCAATACAGAATTGGAAGTCCTAGCCACAGCAATTAGGCAGGGGAAAGAAATAAACAGCATCCAAGTTGGTGAGGGAGAAGTAGAACTGTCACTATTTGCAGATGACATGATACTATATATAGAAAACCCCTAAAGCCTTCACCCAGAAACTATCAGAATAAACGAATTCAGTAAAGTTGCAAGATACAATAACAATATAGAGAAATCTGTTGTGTTTCTATACAACAATAACTACCAGAACAAGAAACTAAGAAAACAATCCCATTTGTAACTGCATCCAAAAGAATAAAACATCAAGGAATACATTAAACCAAGAAGGTAAAAGACCCATACTCTGAAAATTATGACACTGATGAAAGAAACTGAAGACAAGACAAATAAATAGAAAGATACACCATGTTCATGGACTGGAAGAATTAAGAATTAATATTGTTAAGGGGCACCTGGGTGGCTCTGTCAGTTAAACATCTGCCTTCGGCACAGGTCATGATCTCAGGATCCTGGGATTGAGCCCTGCATTGGGCTCCATGCTCAGCAGGGAATCTGCTTCTCCCTCTCCCTCTGCCCCTCACCCCACCCCACTTGTGTTCTCTTTCTCTCTCTCTCAAATAAATAAATAAATAATCTTTTTTAAAAAAAGAATATTGTTAAAATGTCCATAGTACTCAAAACAATCTACAGAAAGCAATCCCTATCAAAACACCAGTAGGATTTTTCACAGAACTAAAACAAATAATGCTAAAATATGTATGGAACCACAAAAGGCCCTGAACAGCTAAAGCGATCTTTAGAAAGTACAAGCTGGAGGATATATCATTCTCCTAGATTTCAAACTATACTACAAAGCTACAATAATCAAAACAGTATGGGACTGGCACAAAAACAGACACAAAGATCAATGGAACAGAACAATGATCCCAGAAATAAGCCCACCATATATGGCCAATTAATCTACAATACAGAAGACAAGAATATACAATCAGGAAAAGGTAGTCTCTTCAATAAATGGTACCGAGAAAACTGGACAGCTACATGTAAAAAGATGAAACTGGACCACTTTCTTACACCATATACAAAAATAAATTCAATACGGATTAAAGACTTAAATTAAGGGTGCCTGGGTGGCTCAGTCGTTAAGCGTCTGCCTTCAGCTCAGGTCATGATCCCAGAGTCCTGGGATCGAGCCCCGCATTGGGCTCCTGCTTGGTGGGAAGCCTGCTTCTCCCTCTCCCACTCCTCCTGCTTGTGTTCCCTCTCTCGCTGTGTCTCTCTCTGTCAAATAAATAAAATCTTTAAAAAAAAAAAAGACTTAAATTAAGATCTGAAACCATAAAGCTCCCAGAAGAAAATAGGCAGTAAGTTCTTTGACACTGGTCTTAGTAATATTCTTCTAGATCTGTCTCTTCAGAGAAAGACAATAAAAGCAGAAATAAATGGCACTACATCAAACTAAAAAGATTTTACACAACAAAGGAAACCATCAAGGAAACAAAAAGAAAACCTACTGAATGGGAGAAGATATTTGCAGATGATATATCCAATAAGTGGTTAACATCTAAAACATATAAAGAATTTATATTAACTCAATATCAAAAAAACAAACAATCCAATTAAAAAATGGGCAGATGACCTAAAAATAGAGGTTTTTCCAAACAAAACATACAGATGGCCAACGGGCACATAAAAAAGATGCTCAACATCACTAACCATCAGGGAAATGCAAATCAAAACCACAATGAAATATCACCTCACACCTGTCAGAAGGAAAGAACTAGTGTTGGCAAAGATACAGAGAAAATGGAACCTTCCTGCACTGTTGGTGGGAATGTATATTGGCGCAACCACTATGGAAAACAGTATAAAGATTCCTCAAAACATTAAAAATAAACTATCCTACAATCTAGCAATTCCACTTCTAGGTGGTTTTCCGAAGAAAATGAAAACTCTAATTCAAAAAGATACATACACTCCTACCTTCATCACAGCATTATCTACAATAGCCAAGATCTGAAGCAAGCTAAGTGTCTACCAATAGATGAATGGATAAAGAAAATCTGATATATAAACAATAGAATATTACTCAGCCATTAAAAAAAATGAATGAAATCTTGCCATTTACGATAACATGGATGAACCTAGAGGATGTTAGGCTAAGTGAAATAAATCAGACAAAGACAAATACTGTATGATTTCACTTATACGTGGAATCTAAAAAATAAAGCAAGACTCACAGAGACAGAGAACTGATGGCAGCTAGAGAGAAGGGGGGGAGATGAACAAAATCAGTGAAGGGTATTAAGATGTACAACCTTCTAGTTATAAAATAAATAAGACACAGGGATATAATGTACAGCATAGGGAATATAGTGAATAATACTATAACAACTTTGTATGGTGACAGATGGTAACCAGCCTTATCCTGGCACCATTTCATAATGTATATAAATACTGAGTCACTATTTTGTACACCTGAAACTAATACAATATTGTATGTCAATTATTCTTCAATTAAAAAATCAAAAGGGGCGCCTGGCTGGCTCAATCAGAAGAGCATGCGACTCTTGATCTTGGGGCTGTGAGTTTAAATAAAAATAAAATATTTTTACTTAAAAATAAAAAATCTTTAAAAAGATATCAAAACTGAGAAATTTAAAAATAATTCATTTAAAAATAATAGCAATAAACTTATTATATGTTAATATGAATAACATTTTTATTTAAAAAAAAAGAACCTAACTAGGGGCTCCTGGATGGCTCAGTCAGTCCAAGTCTTGGTTTCGGCTCAGGTCATGATCTCATGGGTCATGAGACTGAGCCCTGTGTGAGGCTCCATGCTCAGCGGGGAGTCTGCTTGAAGATTTTCTCCCTCTGCCCCTCCCCCCACTTGCACGCACAATCGCGCTCTCTCTCTCAAATAAATCATCTTTAAAAAAAGAAATAACTAGTTTCCAGAACAAAAAATAATTAGTGAGAAGGATAGCACAAGTTAACTTTTCTGCAAATCTTTTATGTCTGGCTTAATAGAAGACAACTGGATTCTCCTATCTGCTTCTGTATTCCATCTGTTGTGCTATGTTGAGTTGGTTAAAGCAAATGAAAATACAGACTAGTACAAATATATATTGCAAAAAGAGAGGAGTCTCTTATTTTTTTTTAAAGATTTTATTTTTTATTTGAGAGAGAGAGAGCGTGAGCACGGGTCAGGGGCAGAAGCATGGGGAGAGGGAGAAGCAGACTCCCCGCTGAGCAGGGAGCCCGATACAGGGCTCGATCCCAGGACCCCGAGATCATGACCTGAGCCAAAGGCAGAGAATTAACCTACTGAGCCACCCAGGTGCCCTGAGAGGAGTCTTTTAATAGCTTTCTCAGATAACTGTGGATATTCTTCTGTGATACTACACCAAAAACTCCACAAGTGGCAGTTTCTTAAGGATTCGTTGCAATGTGAAATCCTATCAATAAACTCTCATATCCTGTTCCATTAAAATTCATTGGTCTCTCTTGCACTTTGAATGGACATTTTACTCATGTGTAATTTTATAAAATCATGCATTGATCATTTAGGAAATACTGGTTCACTAAGGTATGCAGAGCTTCCAAACATTGACATACTTTTTATACACTATCAAAACAGCACACTCATTAGATCACCATGATCTCCTCAGAATTCATTAACTATGGGGAAACTGCCTAGTTCACGGTCGTGGATACATGTTTTTCCAAAATTCTAATTTCATTTGAAAGTTCAACTTTTATTACTGACAACAAATACTGTCAGTATGTTTTCCACAAAACAACAGGCTCACTTTATTCTTTGAGAAAATGTCTTCCAAACACTGAAGTCTGACTTTATCACAGTTTCTCTGTCATTCCCTCAAGTAAAAGTGATATCCAAGAAAAAAAGCAGCTACTTCAGCTCATAACTCAAACGATCACACAAGAACTTCTCCTCAGGCAACCACTCTGCTGCATTGGCAGAAGTACTCTATGCCTATTTCCTATTTCGTCACATGAATATTACAAAGATGCATACTCAAGTGGCAAGATTTAATAAAATTAATCATTTTTACTCTTTCATCAAGGACAGTCTTCAATGAAATGGCTTTTTTTTTTTAAACCGCAAGTGCATAGCAGTAAAAACTACCGCGAGAAGCCAGCAGTTTACCCAGCACTGCTCCTGCACTGTCACCGCAGAAGCCGACCCAGTGAGGGAGGTAAATAATGTTTCACTGCTGGCTATGAAGATCATTTTGACCTGACTCCCTGAAAGGGTTTTGGGGGGCCCCAGGGCTCTACAGACCTAAAACTCTGAAAACTTCTAACTTGATCTAAGGACAGAGAACTGGAAAGATAGCTCAAGCTTTCTTAAGCTCCTCAGGAAGAGAAATGTTGACGATAATAAGTTACAAACTAACTTAAAAACCATTTTTCTATATGAGAAACAATAAATGATAACCATAGCAAACTTCTTAAGAATCCAGTTTTTCACTGTAAGAAAAGATATAAATGCAAAGTAAGAGATGAAAGGAAAATCCTGTAATATTCAGTTTGAACTGTGTGTATATGTATATACATATGTATCATGTGAATAAAAACAAATAAAACCGTGTGTGTGTATGTGTGTGTGTGCGAGAGAGAGAGAGAGAGAGAGACAGACTGTGTGTAAAACCAGTGTCCAGATCCCAGCTTCTAAGTAACATTCCTACTAAACAACACTTGAGGAAAATGTCTAATGCCTGGCTTAAGTCACAGACAGTAAAAGGTGCACCTGAGACATTTGTGCCAAAAAGCAAGGGACCCAGGAGCTAACCTGAACAGGTGCCCACTCATCTAACTTGGAACAATGTGAGCATTAAAATGAAATATGGTAATAATGGACTATTCCGAACTAAAGAGTATATGGTGATACTCAAAAGAGAGAGCAAGAGAGAGAGACAGAAGAGGGAAGGTGAGAAAGTTCTTTTTTATAGAAAAATACTAGGCAATAAATGTATATAAAATAATAAAATTAGGAAATCGCTATTTTTAAAATCCCAAAGAAACAGCTGATTCGAGCAAGGATCTCCAATGGTCGCTAAAACCACTGAATGAAAGGTTGTTGAGCAATAAGAGAACATGCTCTCAAAGAAGCACTTCTCAGATGACTTATTCGTTACAAAGGAGAATTTTACAGTGGAGAAATCTGGTAGCTACCTGACGAACCAAGTGATCAACTTAACACCACCATTAGGAAGAATCCAACATTTCTCACCTTCTGATGTGATGCAATAATAAGGACATGATATTGCTTATCGAGTATCCTTGCCAAAAATGTTTAATTTCAATCTTATCAAGGGGAAACAATGAGACAAATCTGGTATGTATGATATTCTATAAAATTGACCTGACTGACCTTTTCAAAATAGTCAATGACAAGTAAAACAAGAAAAGGCAAGATGTCTCTTCCTGATGAAGAGACACAGCAGTAAAATGCCCCGCATGAGCCCCTGATTACAGGGTACAGAATAAATTTGGGGACTGGGAAAATTTAAGTATGGACTACACGTGAGATGATTTTCTGGAATTAGTGTTAATCTCTTAGGTGTGGTTATGTGAGAGAATGCCCTATTTTAGGAGACATACTGGTGTAACTGGGGTTGAAGTGTCATGGTATCTGCAACTTACTTTTTTTTTTTTTTAAAGATTTTTTTAGATCCTTTTGTAGTTCATAAGCGTGATGATCGGGTGTTCACGCTGTTGTGTGACGTGCCTCCCTCAAACCTTGTTACAACCTCGGCACATTACCCGTCTGACATGAAAAAAAAACAATAATAAAAGAAATAAAATTTTTTATTTATTCATTTGAGAGAGAGAAAGAGAGACAGAGCGCAAGCAGGGGGAGCGGCAGAGGGAGAAGGAGAAGCAGGCTCCCCGCTCGCTGAGCAGGGAGCCCGACGCAGGGCTCGATCCCAGGACCTGGAGATCATGACCGGAGCTGAAGGCAGACGCTTAACCATCTGAGCCACCCAGGTGCCCCTGCAACTTACTTTTAAAACAGAAAAAAAAGTATGTGTGTAGAAAGAGAGAGAGAGAGAGAGAGAGAGAGAAAGCAAATGTGGCAAAATGTTAACAACTGAGAAACTGGATGAAAGGTATCTGTTCAGTGCACCATTCAATTCTTCAGTAGTTTTGAAATTATTCAAAATAAAAAGATGGCAAAAAAAAAAAAAGAAAGAACACCCCAGGTTGGAAAGAGTATACAGAGACAGGATTTGATCCTATAAGAAATGAACAACTACAGAGGCACTTGGGTGGCGAAGTTGATTGGGCCTCTGACTCTTGGTTTCCACTCAGGTCGTGATCTCGGGGTTGTGAGATCAAACCCCAAGTCGGGCTTGGCACTCAGTGGGGAGTCTGCTTAGGATTCTCTCTCTCCCTCTCCGTCTGCCCCTCCCACAGATGAGCCCACACAGGCGTGCGCACTCTCTCTCTCAATGAATAAATCTTCAAAAAAAAAAAAAAAAAAGACGAAATACCCAAAGTTTCCATGCAAGGAAGAGACAGCTAAAAGCAGAGTTTGAATCTTACCATCCGGTGACAATGCACAGAGGGACCAGAATCTGGTGACAATGGCAGCCCAAGTGCCCTACCCGGCGGCTACCCAGGCCCACGTTAATAAAAGGACTCCATGTTCCATCCATTGCCATAATCTGTCTCGGGCTGAGCCTGATGACACAGAAGCTGTGTCAAACGTTTTTGGCCCAAGAATACATATTGGCCAACATAGGTAAAAAGTTAGGGATCATTATTATTTCTTTCATATTCCTATGCCCTTCATTTCTAAACTGATGCTTTGAAGAGAAGCATTTTACTTCCTGGAGCATATGTATTTAATTAATCCTGTTCTGGAAGGCCCAGCCAAAATAATAACAAAGTCATAGAACACTGGAAAGGGAAAATGTTATTTTCACATAATGTATTACTAAGAAAACCAATAAGAACAATTAGGACTATTAAAAAGAATACAGTAAGATAATTTTTAAAACATAAAAATCTACAGCTTTCCTAAATATTGGCAAAGATTAGAAAATATAATAAAAATAAAGGACCTATAAGTGTAAATGCAAGAACAGTGTCAAACTTCATCAGTGAGGAACGTACTTTACTTGAAAGATAACACCACATTCATGAGTGGAAAACTGCGTATCGCAAAGGTGCCAATTCTCTCCAAAGCCATTTCTACGTTGGATGTAATAATCCAAATTCCAAAAGGATTTAATTTTTGATTGGCATGGGAAGGGGAGGGGTGGGACCAAGGAGGAGAGGAGGAAATGTGATACGGTGATTCTGACATGAGCTTAGAAGTACACAGGGCCACAGCGCGCCTGGGTGGCTCGGTCGGTTAAGCGTCTGCCTTCAGCTCAGGTCATGATCCCAGGGTCCTGGGATCGAGCCCCACATCGGCCTCTCTGCTCAGCGGGGAGCCTGCTTCTCCCCTTCCCTCTGCCTGCCACTCCCCCTGCTTGTGCTCTCTGTCAAATAAATAAATAAAATCTTAAAAAAAAAAAAAAGTACACAAGGGCCGGAAAAGCCAGGAATATTCTTTAAAAGGACAAAGGAAGAGTACAACTTACGCTACACGGATAAAAAAAAATGTAACAAATCTACAATCAAGATACAACAAGCAATACATATATCCAAGAACAAGAACAGAATGTCCTTGATCACACATCAGCATATTTAAGAGTTTCATATATGATAACGGTGGCATGTGACGTAAGCGGGGAAAAGAAATCATTTGAAAAATGGTGCTGGAACAATCGAGTTGGTCACTAGGAAAAAAAAGTTATATCCCCTGTTACTCTACTAAAAACAAATCAAATTCCATACAAGAAAACTAAATCCATAAAAGAAAAGGAGTAGGTGAATGTTTCTTTGCTGTTGAGGTGTGGGTGTGTCTGGGTGGCGGCTTCTAGGCTTGACCAAAAGAAGACACGGAGAAGACGACACACCTGACGACATGGAGCTCACGCCCGGGCTCAAGTGCCCCAATGGCAGCTGCTGATGTGGGAGCCAGCACAGGCTGTCAAAGCGCAGCCCGGCAATGCACAAGGAGACAAAAACAGGCCCATTTCCCTAACCTGGAGTTCCACTCTAAGGTTTTTACTCTAAAAAGGTAATCACAAAAGGAAGAAAATCCCTATTTCTCAAGGATATTAAAAAAGATCTGAAATAATGGTAACAAACAGAAATAATCTAGATGTCCATCTAGGGGACTGGCTAAAAGAAACGACGGTATAGGCTCTCAGCAGAATACCAGGCAGCAATTACAACTGATGACAGGGATCTGTATTTATGAACACGAACTTAGGTCCCAGACATAGCATCAAGTGGGAATCAGGGGGAAGGATCGGAGGAGAAGAAAACCCAGGTGATTTTCTAAATGCCTCTAAGGTGGGACCCAACAGTTCCAACAGAAGCCAAAAGGCAGGGAGCTCTAATCTCAGCTTCTAGATCTGTGGCCCCCCTCGGACCCAAGTCACAGATTCTTCCAGGTGCCTCAGTCTCTCAGTCTATAAAATGGAAATTAAAAAATGTCACTGCCCTTATGAACCCCTCCATTGTCCCCAGGGTGCTCTGAGGATTAATTAGCTGGTATTTGTGAAGTGAGTGGCTGTACTGAGTTACTACAGAAAATTTTCCATTAGGTTCATCAGCTCTTGAAAGTTCTTAAGCAAAACTGAAGTTTTGATGAAATGCCCCAAAGACAAGCAAGACTGATAATAATGAAGCAGGAGAAGAAACACCCGGCAACCTTGTCCCCTCCCCGTCCACGGCAGGCACCGCGGCAGCCCGGGTTTCATCAGCTCTCCCCCAGGATGAGGTCAGCGCACACAGACTGCCTCAGGTCCTCCAAGGGGACGATTATCACACTGTAACCAGTGTCCCCAGGGCTCCTTATTAGTCTAATAGAAACCCTTCATGCTCTCATAGAGACCGGCGGGGACTGTGAGCCTAAAAGGAACACGGTGTACCAGCACCCCCACCCCAAGTCACTGAAGAGCTCATCCCCTAATGAGGGGCACAGGGACAGATGTGCACGGCTCCCCTTTGCCATGTGTCAGCCTATCCTGTGGAATCCAGACTGTAGCTGCCAAGCTCCGGGAATATCTAGGGAGAAACGGAGCAGCTTCCGGAGGGCCAGAGCATTACCAATGTCACAAACTCCAGCCAGGGGCACAGAGAGACAAAGGTCATGCCCTGACGGGGCAGACAGGACACACGGCCAATCCCCGTCGTTCACAGAATTCCCAACGCGGCATGGCGGCACGGGAGGAGGCCGTACAGAGAAGGTGGCCCCTCTCCCTTTTGCCCCGTGCTCTGTGGAGTGTCCAGCCTGGCCTGTGAGCGCCAGCCCTGTAAGTCGGAATGCTTTGTCCTGAGAGGCTGTGCCATGCACATTCTTTAAAATTATTCCGCTTTCTTCCTTCCCTAATTCCTGTGTCTCTCTTTCTCTGTCTGTGTCACCCGGCCTCCTCTCCAGTCTATTCCTGTGTGTCCCAGAGGGGCCAGAGTGAAGCAAGCCCTACGGTTATGATGCAACGCCTGGCCACAGGTGAGACCCGGACTCTTCTGGAAACCTAACGAACGGGCAACAGCAGCTTGTGTTCTTCTTGACAGCACACAGGTGCTGATAAATACCGACCTCCAGGGTATTCTCTGCAAACACAGGCAGCGCGGCCCCTCACCCTCACGGGGGCACACACGCGCACACGCACACATGCACAGGCACACTCACAACCTCCCCGGCTCTGCTCCCGCACCTCAAAAACAAATTATTTAACTATTCTCTTCCCTGAGGATTAGAGCTGTAATTTCAAACCCACAGCTCCTCAGCTTGTCTCTCACGCATGCAGAACATTCTGATAGGTTAAATGCTGCCATTTAATTACTATAATGAGAGGTGCTTTTTTTGGGTTTCCTCAAACATTGATTTTTCCCTCTCGTTTTACACTGGAAGTCATCTTTAACATGTTTTTCTCCATAATTTTCCCCATCCTCCCTTCTCCCCCCCTGCCCCACCATGTACACAGGGAGGGAGGAAGGAGAAAGGCTCTTTAGGTCAATGTCTTGAAAAGTTACCAGAGGTAAATGGAAAGCAATACTGCACATCCAAACCATTAATTAAAAATCTCTTTTTAATATAACGTTTAAAAATCTTAATCTAAAAAAAGGCAGAAGGAAGAGGCAAAAGTCACCAAAGTGGACTACAGCGGTGACCATCCCAGACAGAAATGGTCAGTGAGAGACCAGAAAGGGCTGGGGGGGGGGGGGGCAGGGAGCCGTCCTGTGGGTGACTCTAATGAGGGGACCAGAGGAGTGATTTCTGGAGATGTCCAGCTTTAAAGCAGCCCCAAATCAAATAAGGAGGCTGTTTTCCATGAAAAGGCTGGACAAAAGCCAACTGAGCAAGATGCCTACAGGGAAGAAACTTGCTTTCACATATACTTTTTTTTAAAAGGTGTGCAACCTATATGCTTTCTAAAACTGCAGATCATAATCCACCACCAAAACAAGTGCATTCTGCCCCAGGAAGGGGTCCGGACGGAGCTGCAGGGCAGTCCGAGGCTGAGTGTCTGGGCCTGGGGTGGAGCTGGACCAGCACCAGAGGAGAAGTCTGAGGAAGTGAAATGCTCTTCCCCTTCCCTCCTCCAGGGGACCTGCCCTGAGCTCTGCGACCTCCCAGGGAGTCATCCATCACTAACAACACTAACTAGGTCTCTTTCATTCTCACTCCTGCTGGAGCTGCTGCCTTAGGCTTTCTGCTTTAGCACCACACACTTTCTACCCCTCTGACTCATCGATTCACAAGAGTTAAGGTACTGAGAAGGCCATCTGCTACCAGAAAACCAAGGCACATGCAGGGTCAGGTCGCTGTAACCATCAGGTCGTACACTGTGCAGGGAGGCCCTGACACCCATGGAGACCACATCAGCAGAGCCTACTGGCCGTAAGGAGTGGATCAGTGGAAATACATACAAACATAAATGGACCAAATAAATAAATAAAATAAACGGTCAAACTCAGGGCAGATGGCAGGGGCAGAGAGGAGCTTTCTGGAAGAAGCGTTTCCAGTGGCAACTCAGCATGATCCTGGTCCATTTCCGTGGAACCCTCTTCTTGGAAAGGAGAGGCAGGCTTCACCAGGAAGCAGTGATCGCCTTCTCACAGAGAAACCATTTCCAGATAAAATACCACTTGCTTTACAAATGCCATCTTCTCTGTCTTCAGAGAGCTTCAAATTCCAGTGAAACCACTCACCCATGTCTCTCCGCACAGAGAGCACGCCTGACAGTCACCCCTGGAAGCAACATGAAAGCCAGGAGACCCACACCACGCCACTGGTGTCTGATGGTGACACACCGTGGTGCAGCTGCAGTGTGAGCACTAATCACACGGGGGCCTCCTCTGGACCCCATGTTGTCTGACTCCCGGCCCCGCACTCTCTCCACTCTATCCGTTCTCCTCCATCCAGGTCCCCAGGCCAAAAACCTTGACAGTGAGCACAGACACCTCTCTCGCCTTCACTCCTTGCATCACTCAGCCACCAACTCCTGCAGACTCTACTTCCACACCGTCCCTAATCCATCCTCTCCAACCCCACAACAACCGCCCTCGTTCATCCATCATTTCTCACCTGAATTACTCAGTGAACTCCCAGCTGCCCACCCTGCCTTCAGAAAGAGCTTTCTCAAACACAAACAGGATATATGATTCGACATAAAACTCTTCATAGCTTCCCCACTGTCCACATAATAAAACCCAAACCTTTGAGTTAACACACGTAAGGTCTGACCCCTGCCTACCTCTCCAACTTTCCAGCCTGTTTCCTGAACCTCCAGGCCATTCCTGGTCTCAGACACAATGTTCCCATCCCATCCCTGCATAGATTAAAGTCAGCACTGCTCCCCAAACCCTAAAGACAACGAATCCTCTTGGGAACATCTATAGGGGTAACTCCCCTATAATGACGCCTTTTCTAACCCTTCCACTCTAATCCTCCTCCCCCACCACAGAACTGATCACCCCCTCCCCTGGGCCCCTATACATACACCTATTATAGCCCCTGTAATGTGTTATCACCCATACGACACCTGTTTACATATCATGGAACCTCACTAGACCACTAATATTAAATCTTATTTTTATATTTTCAGTGCTTAGCACAAACGTTGGCCACAGAGGAAATGGGCATTTAATAAATTAGAGAATGGATGGATGGATTTTCCCACTGTATTATACTGTCTCTGTGTATAAAACTGGGAACTAGCAATTCATACAAACACATATATAGACATATACCTAAGAGTCCACATAAAGGAGAAACAAACTCAGAACAATGATTCTAAGAAGCAGGTAATTTAAAAACGCTTGTTTCACCTAAATATGCATTATAACTTCCTGACTGTGTTTGTTGTTAGACTGATATGAAAACTAGTTTCCATCCCGGATCCATCCCTGGGTGGAAAGGGAGCAGAGCTACAGAGAATTAAAGAACTGATCTAAGATTAAACTTTTGCGATGAATATTCACCAGCGAAAAGCTGAGAACAAACCATACTGTGTGTACTACTCTCAGTTCATCATGAAATGCTTTTAAACAAATACCTACCATTTCCTCAAAACAAACAGAGTAATTACGGTAAGGCCTTTAGCGTTCAGCTGTACACGCGATATACAATAACGGCCCTGGAACCACCTCAAAATAATCTCAAAGCCAGATCTGTGTCGCTGGGGCAAGGCTTCCTAGGGCACCAGACTCCAGTGTTCTGTGTAATGCAATGACATCTGAGCTGATGGAGGTGAGCTCTGCTCCGTGGAGGTTCAACTCCTGAGAGTGGATCTTAAAGGTGAGGCACAGCAGCTCAGGAGAAAGTCGATTTAATTTGTTTAACATCATAAAAAGGGACATTTCCACATGGACAGCAAGGACATGAATATCATGTGTGTATGGCAGAATTATAAACGCATTTTTGGCGAAATTCAATAAAGCTGATTCTACTGCATAAGGTCAGCAATTTACTATAAAAAATGATATGATTGCAATTTTTAATATAACCCATGTATTTGCTGCAAGATGCTCTAGAAGATTGTGTAATGTAACCATTCGACCTCTCCAGTGGAGCAGAGATCACCCTATTTACCCTTTATTGTCCTGATAAAAGCCTCCACACAGAACAACAAAGTCAACGGCATTTACGAACACAGCCATCCTCTCAAACCCGAACCTTCCTCTCCTCGAACACAAGAATGAGCTCTCTGGGCAAGAGCCCTCACAGAAGGCAGCAAGAAAATCTCCACGACTAAATAAAACTAAAATTACCTTCATCTTCTATTCCTGATCATAGGAATGTATGTGAAAAGGCATGCATGAAATAAATAACCTCTGTGGTCACTCCGGATTTCATTTCCAGTAACGGGACTCTTCAAGGAGAGCGCCCCAGTCCGCACGAGCAGACGGTGCATTGAAATTCAACGGCTCAGTGATGACAGACACCTGTTCCTCAGACTCAGTGGGCTGCCCAAAGCCCTCATGCTCACATGCACTTTTTTTGAGGAACTAATTCGGGTCACCATGAAGATTAAATGAGTAAATATGTGAGAACGCTTTTTTAAATGTAAAGCAATCCACACAGGCTAGTGGCGATCATAGGGTCCGTATCAGATCACCTTGGGCTTGCTTACGAGTCACGGTATCTGTATCACTAGTAGTGCCTACGGTCTCAGCACCAAGTCCTCCAACGGCACGGGCCCTCTGTGTCCCCACTTCGCGCACTTAGCATAGTGGTTCAGCAGACCTCACGAGAAATGCCTGGCGAACAGGGATGAACTTGGTCACTGATGATATGAAAAATTACAGACTGAGGGATATGAAACGCCAACGGAACTTTTATTTTCAATGGCATCTCTAGATGGAAGCTGGTAAGATGTCACTCTCCTTTTCACTCATGACTACTATGGGTTCTTGGATCAAATCAGGCTCGTTTTCTGCCTTGAGTCTTTGAGATGGCTGTTGCTCGGCCGACACTCTTGTTCTTTGCATCCTGGTTTCAGTAACCCTCCCGAAGCAAACCTCCCCACCCTCCTGCCTCCACCCTCCCAATACCCTCTATCAGAGCACCTTTGCTTAACTGCGACAATTCTGCACATTTCGCATTTCTGTACCCCCCTCCCCCGGCCCAGAATGCTGCATTTTATTAGCCCTGATATTCTTGGTCCTAGGGCCAGCACAGTGCCTTGTAAAAAAATATGCTCAATAAATACTTGCTGGATGAATGCATGAATGAATGGTAAAAACCTTTCAAGATCAGGTATTCAGGTCTTGCACACAACGGCACTATTTTCTGTTCTATTTTAGTACTTAGTCTGCTCTTTTCAGTACTGCTTCACGGAGAGGCTCTGACTAAAAAAAATGTAAGTAAATATCAGAATTGGACTCAAAAGAGGTCATCATGAATCTCCGTATTTATTCTCTTTCAATTACATTCTGTACAAATTAGCTCCGTTTGTAAGTTAAACCGATTTTTCTAACAGCCTCTTCTTCAAACTCAACCTGTGTTCTTTCGGCCAAGACCCCAAATTTTGCAATTAGAATAATTTAATTGACAATTCTGTTTGTGACTCGCAAAGCAGGAGAGGGTATGGCTTTGTTCTTTAGCTTCATAGGTTTACCCCTGTCAGTGGTAAAATATTTTTCTTGTCAGCTGAGAGTACAGATCCAGCTTGAAGCCAAAAACAGAGTGGACGAGAGTCCCGTTCGTCTGCACTTTTAGATTTTATTGACAAGATGACATTTGTGTGGTTGTGATATTTAATTTATCACAGAGGGTCATGATTTCTTCCCCTGAAATGCCATGATAAGGTAAACTTCAACTTTATGAATGAAAGCCTTTGCGATCATTTAACAAACTGAAAATCTACACAAAATTTAAAGACCACCGTCTTACTACAGACAATCTCCTCAACAATCTAATTACAGAAAGATTGCTCGAAAGGGCTTTAAAACTAAAAAGAATAATTAACAGTAAGAGACTGGAGCATTCACAAGTCTTCTGTCTGATGAAAGGGGCGACATCTGAGAAGACTAGCTCCTACCGGATGGTTTAGAAACCAGACACAGGCCTGTGGAAAGTTGGAAGGGAAAAAGTAGTCGAGTTGTTCAATTTAAATAGGAGCCTGCTTGCCCCATCACGCCACTGTCTGAGGACCGTTAGGAGTGACCTCTACTTACTATCACAAACAGAAAGAAGATAAAGCTGTCGACTGACCAACTAGCAAGCCTACAACAAAAAGTAAATTTAAAATAAAAGCACACTAACTCATGCTTTGCAAATACAGACACTCATGCACACACACACATAGCAGGAGAGGCTCAAAAATATTAATATAATAATGGATTGGTACATGAATGAATACTATTCAAAGTTACTTTAAAATTTTTCTAACTATAGTCCAATCAACATAAAATATTGCAAAGCAGAGATTGCCTAACGTCATACCTTAGGTTAAGTTTCGGAAGTCCCTACTTCCAACATTTTCCAGACAAACCCACATATCATGTAGTCCCTTTGGTGAAAACTCGCTTGCCCACCCTTAGCAGCTAAATCTCATTACGACTCCCATCCCTAAGTGAGCCAGAAAGGACTGACAAGTATTCTTACAACCAGCTCAGAAAGCCAGTGCCGATAAAGAACACGTCAATATTTATCTCTTGGACAAACTGAAGATACATTACCACAAAGCTTTTGTTAACAATCAAAGGTCCAGCTCTTCTCAAAAACAACAAAAATAGTTGACTAAAAACAATATCCCCCCTTCACATATACATACAATTTGCTCTTCGTTGAATGAAATACTTTAGATTTACAACTAAACCACTGCCACCTGCTTAAAGACTGAAAACATGAACTCTCTTTTGGCGGACTTTTTTTATTAGCGTGTTTTGGAGCCAAATGAATGCCTCCCTCATTTTGTGGACCGTTTATCTAAATGGCTTGAAAAATCCCGAGTTAAGCCTTCAGTAAGAAAGAGGCTTATGATAAAGAGGTGCTTAGACGCTGTTTGGGGGCAAATATGTTGTAAGTGTGAATCTTTTTTCTTCTATGGGCTCCTCCGATGGCACTCGGCATCCATTCCCACCTCTTCCTAGTGTGCCTTCCTCTGTTAGAGAAGCCGGATGCTAAAAGTTACCCTTCCCAGACTCCTCGGCAGCGAGAGTTCTGGATGGGAGTTAGAAGCACGCACAGGTGATCTGAAAAGTGGAAACGAGGTAAAAGATGTGTACCCGCTGCTTTTGACTGTGGCGAGCATGGGCCAATCAGCAAGCCGGAGACCGGAAATACCTAAGTTCCCTATCGCAGTGCCCAATCTCTAGCCCTCGCTTCACGGGGGTCAAGGGACAGTTTTACAGAGGTAGAAGCCAAGTTCATATGCCAATGTCCTGTCGCTGTTTTTACGGATGTAGAACACACAGCAGTGGTGGCAGTGGCAACTTCCTGATCCTGAGTCACAGCTACGAGGGTGTGCTCTTGACCTCGAATGTTCCGGTGGCAGCCTCCCGATTCCCCGCTTTCCTGACTGGACTGGAGGGCGGAGCGGCACCCCTGGCAAGTCACTCCTTCCATGCTCTGAAAGTCATTCCTGGAGGCCTGGACTTGATTGCACTCCTCTGGCCCCTTCTACAGGGAGCAAGCCCCTAACTGCCTGTATTAAATCCCTCTCTGCTCAAAATTCCTAGAGGTTCTCGTGACGTGAATTTTTATGATACCAACACATCTGTCTTTTTAACATAACATTACAGCAAACTGACTACAGCCCATTAAGAGTACACGTTCTAAGAAGATAGACTCTGTCATATCATGGTCATTGTCAACTAAGCCCTTATTTTCAGTGCCAGGCACTCTGCTAAGAGCTTTTCACCTTACTTTCATTTAATCCTTACAAGAATCTTTTGTAGTAAATGCTACCATTAACCCCATTTTACAGATAGATAAACCACAGCACAGTGAGGGTAAGTATTTTATCCAGGGCCACACAGCTAGAAAGTGGTGACGCTAGCATTTCAACCCAGACAGTCTGTGCACTATTACCTCCCACGCTGGAGTACTCCAAACGTGACCTATTATTTAGTCTCTTAACAATGCTGCCAAAGCCACGTGGTTTTACTACTGGAAAGACATTATAAATATGACACCTGCATCTTGCTCTTCTCCAGGCTCCAAACCTACACACTCCTACATGACTGGGGAGAACATAAAATGGCACAACCACTTTCGAAAACAGTTTGGAAATTTGTTCAAGAGTTAAACATACACCTACCACATGATCCGGACATTCTACCCCTCAGTACCTGCTCAAGAGAAAAAGAATTATATGTCCCTACAAAGATTTATACACAAATATTCATAGCAGCTTTATTTTTAATAGCTAAAAACCAGAAACTCAAATAATCATCAACAGGTGAATGGATAAACAAGTTGTATTATATCCAAACAATGGAATACTATTCAGCAATGAAAAGGAATGAACCGCTAATACACGTAACAACATAGACAACTCTCAGAATATTTATGCTGTGTGAAAAAAGCCAGACCAAAACGTATACACACTGTACGATCCCATTTATATAAAATTCTGGAAAATGCAAATTAATCTGTATGAAAGAAAGCAGACTGGTGCTAGCATGGGAACCAGAGTGTGGCAGGAGGAAGAAGGCAGGAGGAAACATTTGGGGGTGATCAGAGTGCTCACTATCTTGACTACAGTGATGGTTTCACAGGTATACACATGTCAAAATTTTAAATGTTGCACAATTTAAATATATATAGTTTATCGTACGTCAGTTATACCTCTATAAAGCTGCTTAACATACCAAAACCCCACCCTAAGAGTCACCTTCAGTCCTGTCTCCTTCACCTCACACACCCAATCTCCTCCTGAGAATGGCTTACTCTTTTTCCTACAACGTCTGTGGCTCTGTCCTTCCTTCCCAGAAAGTATGTGGTAAAGTTCAAAGAACTCTAGTCAGAAGACTTGGTCCTACGTCTACTTCTGCCACATATTTGCACTACTTAATCTTTCTGAGCCTCTGTGTCCTCATCTATAAAATGGGAGATTCGCTAAATCACGTGTTCATTCATTCAACAAACGTTCATTAACTTGCCTACTAAAAGACCATAGTGAAGAAGAAATTAATCTGTGTTTTGTAAACCATAAAATTTCTACATAAATATGCTGGCATTTTTTAAAAAAGATTTTATTTATTTGAGAGAGCATGAGCGGGGGAGGCGCTGCAGAGGGAGAAGCAGACTCCCCACTGAGCAGAGAGGCCGACCCAGGGCTCGATCCCAGGACCCTGGGATCATGACCTGAGCCAAAGGCAGACACTTAACTGACTGAGCCACCCGGGCGCCCCTATGCCGGCATTTTTACTTCCATCTTTGCTGCCCACCTTCCCAGTCCAGACCCTCCCCACTTGACAATGGACTTGGCAGTGCCCTTCTTTGTGGCTGGTTCTACCACCGCCAGGCCTACTCAGTTTAAATACAGAGCCCAGAGTTAACTTCCTCGATAGCATTGTGACAGAGTTTCAACTGATTCAAATAATGCTGTCAACCATGATTTATAATATTGAGTCCTAAGGCTGGCTCCTTCCTCGCTGCCCATCTCACCAACCTCATTTCTCTTCTCTACAGAGCCCATGGGCCAATCCAGCTAACAGCACGGAAGCCTCCGCATGAGCCTCCCTCACTAACACTGTCTTCCCCACTCTTCTCTGACCATCTACACCCACTGCCTCCCTCGTCTATGTTAAGGAGCTCTGCTGACCTAAGTAACTGGAAAGGAGCATTGTCACTGGCTACCGTAAGGCTACAGACACAAAGAGCTGCATACAACACTGCACTCCAGCTGGTGATGGCGTACATGCTAGCAGTTCCGAAACTACCTTACGTGTGCGCCAGAGATGAATAGGTATGTGCAGTGTTGACTCAAGAAAAACCGAACTCTTCTGCAACTTGTCCTGGTAAGCACCTTCTATTTCTAGTTTGCCCAGGCCCTCCTTCAGTAGCCTCTCACTGGGGCTGGCTCTGCCGGGTATGGAGGAAGCTGGGAAGAGCGAGGCACAGTCTCTGCCCTCGAGGGACTCACAGCCCAGTGCGCTTTACACTCCAGTCTCTCCTGGTCGGACAGGGCCAACTTCTAACTGAGACACTGCCGCCCTTGTGGGTATGCGTAGACGCTGCTCAAAGGCACTTCGCCCCCATCCCTGCCTCCTTCTTTTTTTTTTTAAAGATTTTATTTATTTGACAGAGAGACACAGCGAGAGAAGGAACACAAGGCAGGGGGAGTGGAGAGGGAGAAGCAGGCTTCCCGCTGAGCAGAGAGCCCAATGCGGGGCTCGATCCCAGGACCCCGGGATCATGACCCGAGCCGAAGGCAGACGCTTAACGACTGAGCCACCCAGGTGCCCCCCTGCCTCCTTCTAATGAGCCTCTTGCATTGTGAAAGACAGGTGCTTCATTTTTCTCTCAGGAAGTGCCTAACGTGATAATACTCTGCCCACAACAGGTACTGAATAAAGACCGACCACCTAACCAATGGCCGAGGACCCATAATATCCAATAACGACAAAAGAAAACCAAGCCGTGTGTTTCATTTGGAACAGACTGCGACCAAGTTTCTGAAGATTTCCATTTATTTGAATGCTTTTTTGCATCAAAAATTAAACTTATGAGCCCATATCCCTTCAAAAATGAGCTGAAAAAGGATTCTTTTAGAAAGCATCTTTCCTATAACCAATGACCAGAATGTCCCCTCAGAATCCAAATCTGTGCTAAGCGTGACAACTTGTTATGCAGCCTTTTTTCTTTTTTTTTTTAAGATTTTATTTATTTATTCATGAGAGACAAGAAGAGAGAGAGAGAGAGAGAGAGAGAGAGAGAGGCAGAAGCAGAGGGAGAAACAGGCTCCCCGCTGAGCAGGGAGCCCGATGTGGGACTGGATCCCAGGACCCCGGGATCATGACCTGAGCCGAAAGGAGATGCTTAACCATCTGAGCCACCCAGTCGTCCCGCAGCCTTTTTTCTCTTATTAATTTCTTCTTACCTACAGTCATGTTTATATTAGAAAAGTTTTATATTCTTTCGATATTCTTTATATTCAAAGTCTCACGAAATTTTAAGAAAAAACATACCCTAGCCTACTCACATATGCAAAATGCTTTTACTTTAGCATAGTGCCAAACCAACACAGCACCAACAATGTCTGCAAAAGAATATTCACTGGGGCGTCATCTGAAACCTCAGAAGGCAGGAACCAATCTAAATGTCCACTGATTTGGGACTGGTTAAAAAAAATTCTGATACACGCTCATCCTGGAGTACTACACAGCCACTGAGAAGAATGAATCCAATCTGTAGGTGCTGATGTGGAATGAATGCCCAAATGTAATGTCAAGTGTAAAGGTGAAGTGTAAAATACGCTACTACTGCATTTAAGAAGTGTTTGTCCTTCTCTGGGAGGAGTAATAAATATTAACATGCTTTTATATGGATAGATGATCTTGGGAATGATACCTAAGAAACTGAATAAACAGAAGCATCCTCTGGAAAAGAGAATGGAGGCGACAGGAATAAGAGACAAAAGGAAGACTAATTTTTCACTGTATATCGTTCTTTATGGTTTGAATTTTTGAAGCCACATACACAGCTTACCTTTCCAAAAAATTTTAAAAAAAAGAAAGAAAAAAAAAACTTCAAAAATACTACCACCGTACATGACGACGTCACTGTGCTTTTCTTTGTAGCGTTGTCATAGGCACACAAGGTAAAGAAAAGAGGAATCACTCTTCACTTTCAGGAAAAACCTCAAAGCAACTGGGTAAATCCAAAACAGTTTTGTCCCCCCCACCCCGCCCCGCCCCGCCCCAAGCTCCTCTGGGCCACGCCCCGCCGTGGTAGGGTGAAGTGTAGGAACCCATGTGACTCAGCCTTCTTGGGGGAGCAAGTGCCACCAGCTCCCCCTCTGAACGAGGAGGCCATGGCGTCCCCATTTCCACGGCCTTCAGCCGGCCCAGCTGCTGCAGCTCTCATCCTAGATGCTGAAAAAATCTCTGGAGTTCAAGACAAGTTTGGATAACAAGGGGAGCAGGAAAATTGATGGGGGGAACACCAGTCAGTGTGATGAATAGGCTGGTCCAGAACAGCAGGTGACGGATATGCAGATGCAAGACTGGCAGGGAAGGAAGATGGTCCGTTCACAACAGATGGATGGAGGTGCTCAATCATCCTCAGGAACGAGCCCGAGGCTGCCACACACAGCCCTGTCTGCTCCGCCACGGCAGCTCCTCACTCACCTTCAGGGCACGGCCCCAGCCCCGAGGCGCTCTGCACGGGACCCACACCAGGGCGGGGTCTGCGGGACTGACGGCAGGCAGTGCTTGAGGAAATGCCACCGGACTGCAGGCGGGACTCTCGGGGACTGACTGCTGGTGAACTTCTTCCTGAGCTTCCAAAAACACACCCATTTTGTCTCTCTGGATAACTCATACTCTGGGCTATGGCTTGCCTTGCTAGGGTGACCTGTTTGCCCAGACCTAAGGGACACACGAATTCTAGGACATAGGAATTCCAGTGTTAAAGCCAGGACAGTGTGGGGCAAACCGGAACCAGCGGCCACCCTACTTACCAGCCACTGTCCTCTCCCTTTTCTTTCCCTCTTCATCATCGGTGAAAGAGAACCTAGACCACCTAATTCAGTTCAACCTCATGACTGAGCAGAACTCCTCAGGTCGGGTATTTTGTTTCTTCCAGTCATCTAAGACTAACAGAGAGGTAAGACAGTAAGAAAAATCACCCACCCCCCATCTTTGCCCAGACGGGGAGCATCTTTTTAAAACGTCCATGTTAGGGGGGACCCAGCGGGCTCAGTCGCTGGAGCGTGACTCTTGATCTCGGGGTTGTGGGTTCAAGCCCCACATTTGGAGTAGAGATTACTTTAAAAAAATAAAGAAATAAAATAAAACATCCATGACAGAGAAGGCACAATTATTCCAGCAAATGCAGGAATGAATCTAAATCTCGATGCCACAATCCACGTCTCATTAACAAAGAAATCAGAAGGGCCAGACAGCCCCTTCAGAGCCAGTACCCTTCCTTCCAGCTCAGCCACAGGAGTTTCTGAGGGTGAGGAAATGGGCCACAGCCAAGCATGGGGTCTCCCTTCCCTGCCCCCTCCAAGCTCTCTGCTGGACCCAAGCTCTAGAAAAAAACAGCGTTATAAAAATACTTCTGGCTTCACTAAGACACATTAAAGAATTAATTATAAAGTAAAGCTGAAGGAGAAAATTAATTTTAGAAACATATGAGGTTACAATTTTTTTTTCCTGGAGATGGGGGAGGAAACACAGTTATTTTCGTTCTCATCCTGGGGGCACAAGCTGGGAGCTGTCCAGTCGATAACCTGGCCATCAGAACAAGGTTTGTAATTAAAAGGTCAGTGACCTGGAAAGCCAGGGCCCCACTCCCAGAGCTTCTCAGTAATGACGGAGCTATTAAATTAAGACTGTTATGAAATCAATGCTAAAAAAGCTTTCATGGTAACGAGATTCCATTCAAGGACATGCAAACTACCTCATGAAATGGACGTAAATGATAAAAAAGAAAAGTAATAAAAGAGAGTTAAATTGAAATCTGCGTAAGAATTTACTCCCCCTTGAAATACTCCAGCGAGAGCAGCCCTTCACCTCTGCCCCACTACCAAGGTTGAGACCATCAGGTTTCTTCCTCAAGTTCATTTCCAGCAAGGAGGCTGCTTTGCTACCCGGGGTTCCGCTTCCAGGAACGTAAGAAAGATAAGATCTTGTTTCACCTTTTAGAATGAGAAAGGATGGTGGTGTGTCTCATTTGTTTAGTTTTCCTTTCCCCCCGGACTATTTATTAGATGAGCGAGAACTCAGCCCTTTACTTACACACTTGAGAAAGGCACAATAAGCAAGTCTCAGCCGACACCACCCAGGCCCCATTACGCAGGATTATACAGAGAAGTGTGTGAAGCTCATCGTTTTTCTAGAAGCCTGCTTTGCAACAGATAGATTAGGAGTAAGCTAACAGACAACGCTATCTTCCCCCCACCTCACCTACCCCACCCCCCAAAGAAGAGGCATCACTTTTACCCACCCTACACTCACCCTGCCAACATGTTTGGAAGCAGCCTGCCTCCTACACTTTGTGGTTGGATAGGGTGTCAAATAAACATAAGCCTATTGACAACGCTGTCCAAGCCTCTAACTTTCTGGACCGATTCTATTGCTGTTTTTAAGCTACTCTAACCTCCTGGACTGCAGCCCACTTAAAGCCCAGACATGATGCCTGCCTGGTGAGAACCTATGCAGTCCAGTTCCAGGAGGGCTTAAACCCCACACATAGTCCAGTGACGCTCATGTGCGGCTGACTACGCGGCTGATGTACCATCTGCAGAATCAAGTAGTTGGAAGGAAAACAAAAACGTTTATTCTAATACTCCAAAGGTGAACAGCTGCTTTTCTCTTCCATCCAAAAAATTCCCGATAAAAGAAAGAAATGTCGTAAATTACATAAAATGGCAGTACAAACTTCAAGGAAAATGATAAATGATTCCAATAACTTCATGTTTCTCATTAATGACTTCATATTCAGACTTTAAAGCATCCAAAAGAGAACTCAAAACACAAAAAACAAAAACAAGAAAACCACAAACACAGAAGACCTTTGCAAACCAAAGCTCTTGCATGTCCATCCCATCCACTCCCCACTAGCCTGCCTCCGGTCCCCTCGGTGCCCCGAATCAGAGAGCACAACATTTAACGTGTCAGTAACGGAGGCAGGCTGTAGCCCTGCTCCGGGCTGTGGTTTCACATTAAAACAAACTCAGCTGATGTGCCTAAAGTAACCCTCATTTTCCACTGAACTGACATGCACTACAGGGACCTCAATTTCTATATTAAATATTAAATAATATTAAAAGAAAAACAAAATTGGATTTGCCTTTTCAGGAAAGAGATGTTTATTAAAAAAAAGAAAGTCAAGATTATAATTCAAGGCAGTGCTCCATTGCAATTCCCTGAAGTGATATTTGCTAGGAAAAGCCAAGACTACAGTAGCTGCAAGCTCGCCCAAAGCCAGCGCTCCAAACCCACCCCTGCAACGAGTCCTGCTGGGGGGGGAGGCGTGCGGAGGATGCCAGAACCTTGGTCCCTCCCCTCAGGACACCCTCCCCGCCCCCACAGACCAGCCCACCAACTCTCTTTCCTTCCCAAGTACAGTCAGGGACAGGGGAGACTGGCTCCTTCGCAAAATCCCCTCCTCCCTCACCCCATCGGAGCCGGTGCCAAGCTCCGCGGACCAGGTACACCTGACCCAAGGAAAAACCGGAAATTTAAAAAGTGAAGTGTAAATCCACGAAGGGGCGCTTCTTCCCCAGATGCCAATCAAACCATGGAATCCTCTGCCCAGAAAAGGTCCTGCCAGAACTTACCCTATTGGGACTCAACTCGGAAACAGATAATTACTGACTGAAGCAGCATTTTACAGGATAATGGAGATGGGTGATTACAGCCAGTGATTCTGGACTGAGGCTCAGGGTAGACTCCTGTGGCTCTCTTTAGAGGAAGAAGGGTAGGAGGCCTCTCCGGGTTCCTGCTGCCTGAAATTCTAAAAACTCTCATCCACATTAGGGGTCAAGGAGGAACTGTGCCCACTCCACACTGACAAATACTCATCTCCCTCTCAGAGAGGCGTGCTCCAGTCGCCCTGTCTAGGTGTGCAAGCCGTTCCCACCCCAGCGCTGGTGCTCCTCAACCCCGGGCGCCTGGCATTATTTTTCTCCGTGGCACTTGTCACTCGACATACAATGGATCTCGTTTTCTCATTGGTTAATTGTCTGTCTTTCCCCCTTAGAATGTCAGCCCGGTGAGGGCAGGGATGCTGTCTGCCCTCTTCTCTGCTGAGTCCCTGGGGCCCAGAACGGGGCGTGTGCAGGGCAAACACTCTCCGATGGATTAACTAATTGACTGGTTTTGTTTTGCGTTATATTTAAAGGAGCAACAAATAATAATTGCACAAAACAGTTTCCTCTCCACAGTAATTATTAGCCAACTAACTCAAAAGAAGTATTATTTGGTCCAGAGTTTCTCTCTCTCTCTTTTTCCTCTCCCTCTCCCAGTCAGGGATTTATTAAAATTAAACAGATTAGATGGAGCTCCTGATACTAAAACTGCTCAGCAAAGCCTGCGGTGGGGAAGTGCCGAGCAAACACCAGAGACATTTGTCTCTAAATTGCTCTAAATACCTTCTGCAAATGAAATTCTAACCCAGCTGCGTTTGAGAGAAAATGAGGAATAACTGGTCATTGTCAGTGGAAGAGAAGATCAGGCAGTTATAATACCGCACAATATACTGGGGCAGAGGATCTCTCGGCAACCATAGATTTTGTCTCAGGTTACCCCGGGTAATCAGCACAGCTTTTAGGCTCAGCTTTCCCCGGCTTCGATGCTTTGATGAGAGAGCTGAAATCCCCAAGCTTTTATGATTAATTACTCCCCATAGGTACACATATTTCAAGGAAAAACTCTTTTATGGCATGATGGTTGCGGAGTGGAGAGGCCGGCCAACGCACTCCAAATTGTAATAACCACCTACGGATGGGGGGCGAGCACGATGCCGCCAGCAAATGCACAGTGCCCCTCACCAACTCCGTCACAGGGGCCAGCCCTGAGGCTGCCTCTAAACAGATGCCTGCGAATGGAGAGCTTCAGGCTCATTCTGCCCCAGTGCCAAGGGTGCAGGCCTGGGACACGGTCCCACAAGCATCTCTGTGGTGGGACGCCAGGGAGCAGATGGAGGAAACACCACCAAACCACTCCGTCTTCTATTTCCAGCCACAGATGACTTAAAGCTCACAACCTCAAATTCTGAAGCTGACATTCCAGCTCCTGAAGGAAAAGGAGTTTTGTTTAGGGGCGGGGGGGGAGGGGGGCGCGGAGCGCGGCAGCAGAGAGGAGGAAGAAAACTCACTCCCCCCACCATGGTGTATAAGGGCCTCCACACAACTTTCCAGCTTTCTAGAAAATTAGATGTTCAAAGAGTGAAAAGTCAGATTCCTTTTTTTGTTTGTTTTGGGGTTTGTTCTGTATTTTACAGAACAAGAAAAATATCCTAAATTGCAACAGAGCCAGAAGAGATTCTTTCTGCTTTGGACAATATTGAATTTGTCAAGATCCATTTAATCCCTGCTTACAGAAATACCATAAAACCAGTAATTTACCACTTCAATCCGTAAATCAGACTGACCCCAAGCTTGACCTTAACCTGACCTTGTTTAGTCATCTCATTTCCCTCGTCTTTCAATTTCTTTCTTCCTGATTCTTTACTGAGGCAGCTGACCTCCTAACCTAAAGCCAGTCACTGTGTAGCCAGGGTCATATTATCAGAAGAACGGACCAGAAGCAGAAGTCCTCCACAGTCTCATCCAATGGGCCTCTTCTTGATGCCAGTGCCAGGCTGTCCTGGGCTAAATTGTTGGCCTAACATCTGGTGCTGGATCATCCAGACAGTATCATCTCTCTGCTCCACTGTAAGGAAAGAAGCCTGCATTCCCACTGAGGGGGCTCCCCTCACCCCCACACCAGTGGGACAACTACGGAAGGTCCTTTCAGCAACAACGTGGCTTTCGTCTGCCCCGTCCCCAGTCCCTTTCTGCAGGCCACACTGTATGGCCTTGGGAAATCTGTACCTTTCTTCTTAAGGAATGCTCTCCTGGTCGCAAGTGGGCTCTGGCGGACCCGGGAATTCTGTAGAAACTTCATTGCTGTGGCAATCTGGTCAGGGAGATAAAAGAAGAAAAGTAAACTTCAATAGGCTGAATTTCAAGATTAAAAATCCTACCAGTTTATCCCAGGTCCAGAGAAATAGGCACACCACTGTGGTCAAATATATAACCAGTTACTTCTCACATTTAAAATCTACCTAAATAAAAGACTATGTCAGGTCCCACTGGCTCCCTGTATCTGATTCTATCAAACCTAATCTCCTCAGCCTAGCTTTTAAGACCTGCAATAATCTTTTCCTCTTCTCCGTGTTCAAGCTGTATCTTCATACTCCTCGGCAGGTAGCCCTCTCCTGGCGATGCTCATCCACGTCACTATACTTGTGCTCGAGCTATGCCCTTGTTCTAGACAGCCTCCCTTTCCCGCCTCTACCTGTCTAAACATTGCGTACACACACACACACGTACACGTGTACAAACACGCACACACACGCACACCAGCACAGCCCTTTTATAGCCTGTGCTAACTCCTCGAAGTCTTCCCTAAATAAGCAAGCCATCTCTGATCTCCCGATTCTCTTAAATTCTTTGATGCTCGTAGCGTGTACCATATAATTGAAGACATAATTATACTGTCTTCTAACGTTCAGGCTGCCTCCCCAACCACACCGCAAGCCCCCGAGGAGAAGAGACCACGCTGCCTCCACAGAGCCTGGCCAAGTGCTGAGCAGAGACCGCTGGGAAGGATTATGTAAGAGACAACGCACCCAGCCATTCACACCGGTCCCTCTTATGCAACGGAGCTCAGTCCTGAAGAGACTTCAAAGGACAAAGTTTGGGGTTTCGTGGCTAAAAGCTGACAGATTGACAGACAATCCCCCTACCTCTGGTAATGATATTATTTAATGAAATCTTCATATCTACAAATAAGCCAAGGAGGGGGTGGGAGGAAAACTGCTGAAGGTATTAACCTTCACATCACTCAGCACACACGCAGCGTGTGTTTGCACGCCGCCCGTGTGCTCTCCGTCCCGCGCACTAGTGCAACGGGGGGGACACGCCAACCTGCCCCAGACAGGAAAGGGGCCGTTTTAAATGACTGGCATTATTCATCTCATCAAGACCAAAAGAATAATATAGTCTTGTGTTACAGGTAAAGTCAACAGACCCTGGAGTTCACTCCTAAGCTGTTGAAAGAAAACATTTCTAAGGGACCAAATATAAGGAACTTTTCTAAGATCCTTCAGACTAAGGGTAGCAGCTATCCAGAGACTCAAGCACAAAGTACTGTGACTATCAATGGAATACAACTTACAAATATTCTATTTTATATGAATTTAATCCTGAGTCCAGCCAGGCTTCCCTGGTAGCAAAAGATAGGAGGATAAATGAGGAAAAAAAAAAACACAAAAGGCCAGGGCAATTCCCTTATGTACCTTCCCCCATAATCCCTCTATTGGAGGCTAGCCTGAGACATTCTCCCTGAAGGATGAATTCAGGTGTCCCAGACCTTTAGATTCGGGCCTGGCGGCGATAAGACACACTCGTGTTCCTAGAGACTGGTTGTAATTCGTCCAGCATTGCAAACCTCTTAACCCCCATCATGAGCTGCAGTGGTAACCAGCCAGCTCTGGACTAGAGAGAAACCGATGCTCCAGATTCTAGACCCCCGAACTCCACATCCCACGCCCCCTCGGCCCCTCAACCACATCTCCTCGGGTCGCACCAAACTTAAGAACAATCTGACACACATCTACAAAACGGATGCGTTCTAATGAAGCGATGGGAGAAGGGAGAGAAAGAAGAGGAAAACAGAAGAGGGACTAGGGAGCAGGAGGGAGCGGCAGGGGAGAAGGCGGCCACTGGACAAGTGGAGAAGGCAGAGGAGCTGGACCAGAAGGGGAGGCAGAAGAAGTGGGGAGAGGAGAAGTGGGAAGGGGACGTGGGGAAGGAGGAAGGAGAGAGACAAGAGGAAGAGAAGCCCATGTCCAGGAAGGAGTGGACAGCTACACAGTCACAGGCCCCACGGGGTCAAAGGCCATCGGCCTGGTTCAGATGGCTTGGGGATGACTGCTCTTCACCTGGAGAAAAAACGCACCTTCCACACACAAGACAATTACATCACCAGTACCATGCAGCGGTGGCTGCACGCGGCGACATGTGCACCAGGTGTCAGAGGGAATGTGGAAGAGCGGCCCTTAAGCAGCAGATATTAACAGCACGGCTCCTCTCATTTACCCATAGAAGCATCGACCTTTCCTTCATCCTTCCAAAATTTTCCATGACAGAGAAAGAAAACAGAATCCCACCACTAAAACGCACAGGTTTCACCTTGCTTTTTTAATATAGTCCTTGGTATATGCATTTCTGGTCAGAGAGCAAAGTTCTGATGGGTTTAATGGTGCACTCAATGCAGTGCCTGGCGCATTCCATCAATTTTTTTTAAAAAATTGCATCTCTTATTTCTTTAAATACATTAATCAGCCTAGTGTAGGCAAAACGGATCCATCGGACAATGCAATAAACATGAATTATCATCTATCCAACACGCATAATGGCTTAAAAATACATAATAGCAGGTGTAGTTTAAATGATTAGTTATTACACCTGTGGTGGGTCTGATTCAATTGGGAAAAATCATCTTTAATAGGTTAAAAGGTTTAGATCACCATGCTTTCCTTAAAGTGGCTGTAGAGAGGGAATGATGGAGTGCTCTGTCATTAGTAATTCATTTAAGAAAAACGTGGGGGATATAGCAAAGAACAGCATAAACGAGCGAATCCAATTTAAACATCAGGTAAAGTAGAAAACACCTTTTAAAAAAGCAAGATAAATGAATTCGGAAGGGAGATGAAATTGACGTATTTATTTTAACGGGAATTTGACAAAGTCCCGGCACACTTCAAACTTGCAAAAATATGAACAATTTCTTTTAAAGTTTCCATTCACTAATTTCAAGCCATATAAAATCATACTGCCAAACACCTACATAAAGTATATTTGGGGCTCGTTTATGTTCCTCTTGATCTTTGTCTGAAAATGCAGGCGACAGGCAAATCACATATTTAACAGCATCGATATCACTACGCCAGATGCAAAAATATAAAGCATCCAAACTAACAGCCTCAACATAATGTGCTGAATAAGAAAGATACCCAGATAAGCAGCTACATGTAAGGGTGAACATATGAAAACCTCTCTCCGCCGTTCACTAATTATTTCTTCGGCTACTCTTTACTCCCCCACCCCACCCCTGCCGCCCAAGGACCTGGCGCTACAACAGGGGGTTAAGGCCTGTCCAATCCGGAATTTTATATGCCCGGGGATTCATCCACAGATGGTAAAAGATTTCCCCCAAATCTTTACCCATAATGCAAATGTTTTAGCACACTAAGTAACTGCCAGCACCCTCGGTCCGCATCTTTCATTCACCCATGGTTGGACACTTTTCATTAACTTCATGAAGCAACTCAACTGACTCTTCCTCTGCAGAGGTCCAACACACACAGCGTGCTTTTGTTGGCTGAAGGGATGGGGTGCCTGCAGCCTGTCCTGTATTATCGTTTGATTTTCTAATTAGGAGATGAATGTGACTATTCATGGGTTATATCTGTGCCCAACTAAATTACATAAATTCAGGCCAAATCTTCTGCCTCAATGTCAAAGATGTAAAACGGAGACAGGAACTTTATTGCACATGTCGTGGGAGTGCAGTAAGCCAGGGAAGATTCTGGCGCAAAGCACCTGATGCCGCTGTGGGAAGCCACTCGCCGCTGAGTCCACGAGAAACGTGGAATCGGCTTTCCTTTCCCCTCCTCTTGCACTGAGAGTTCCTAATGAGTGCACCTCGGATTACCAGGAGCTGCACCATAAAAATACAGACGATGAACTCGGAAGAAAACAGAAGCAAAGTTTCTCGCCACCCCTATTTCTGTGACCCTATCTTCTGCCTCCCTCCCCCAAAAAGCAAAATAAAAGCACCCTGGCACCATCAAACTCCTCAGTCTTAGGGAAATTTGATCATTTTCCCTGTTTATCACTAAAGTGACTGCCTGCCTCTGCACTGGGCGTGCCGGAGGGACCGCTGCAGCCAGGAGGAAGAGGGGACTTGCGGCTGAAGGACACCTTTGGACCCCAGATGATCAGCCAATCGCGAGAGACCCTTGTTTGAGAGCCCAGGATTTGTGACTGTAAATCAATGGAATACAGTATACTCGGGGGCTCTCTACGATGAACTATGCGCTGTTAAATGCACTGTGTAGGGTAAGTAATCCCTGGTGAGAAGAATCAAGGTTCTGGCAGTCCTCGCTGAAGAGGTGCTTCCTATGTGTTTCCCACTCTCCTACAAAAGACCTGCACACTGTAATCTTCAGAACATACACTTTATTTTCTGCACGAGGGGGACGGGAGAACAGAGCTTGCCTAATAACGAGCCTGGGGTGTGAGGAAGCCTGAGCACTTTGCACCTGACATGTAAACCGGATGCATTGTCTCCAGTGACACTTATTTGGAATGCCACCAATTCCAGCACTCCTGTGTGCTACATACACATCTATCTCCTAAACTGTGAGCATTCATGAGCCATTTTAAAATATTAAAAATATTCAAAAATTAATGACACTAACAACCAAAGCCAAGTCCTTTTTAACCCAGAGAGATCACAACCGGAGGGCAAAAGAAATGACCGATGTGCGGGCCTGAAACCCCACTCCCGACGCTGCGCCGGCGCACGTGCACTGCTCAGAAGATTAAATTGCCTGTGAAAGGTTCCTATGCTCGTGCTCTAAAGTAGATAGATACCCAGAATCCTGTTAACAAGCGTTAGACCAAAGCCAACTCGAGTTTTAACAAGGACTGACTTTAAAAGCTAGGCAATGCTGAGAATGAGAGCACCCTCTTCAAACAGAAATGCTGCATTTTAGTAAGAAATCAGTACTCTGTCAGGAGTTCCTTGACAAATATGGTCATCGGTGGCACAAGGAAATAGTTGCAAAGCAGCTGTTAATCAGAGAAACACATCGTAGAACGCTGATGCTAGCACTCGTGAAAAAATGCAACGGGCTAATTATGAAGCTATATATCTCACTAAAGAGGCCGTGTTCCTTGAGATTCCAGGCAAAGCAGTCTCAGATCCAGGGTCCTAGGACAACATAATTCTGGCTCTCTGCATCCAGAATCCTCCCTAATCTGCGGCCGCCAATCCCAGGCTCTTCGTTCTCTTTCGAGCCTCCTTGCTCCCCTTCCAGCTAGGGAAGGGGCCGAGAAGGGTAACCGCTCTGGAAGCAGGGGCACCCGCGGGCCACATGCCGAGACACTGCACGAATGCACCCAGAAGGCGTCAGATCCTAAACCAGAATGAAAGGAAATCTATGAGCCCGCAAAGAAATGTCAGAACCCGCGTTCTAAGTGCGGCAGGGGAGCAAACGTGTGTGAGCTTCAAGCGAGGGGGGACGGCGGGGGCGGCCGCCCCCCAGTCGCCAAAATGAAAAGAAAGAAGAAAAAGCAGCAGCAGTAAACATAAAAACTGAGACTGTTGTGTTTGAAATCCCAAAGGGAGGAAGGGGGCCTGGCAGAAAGCTGCTCTCAACAGTGTGAGGTGCCACTCAGGGAAGCTGAGGCGCTCGCAGGCAGGTGAGGGGAAAGTTAATATGCACAGGAAGGCTCGGTCAGCCAAAATTCAATACGATCCCGTGCAAGGACAAGGAGGAATGAGGCTCCCCGAAACCAGACTAGTGGGAGTGGGGGGAGGGGCGCCACTGAACGCTCGGAGCAAAACCACTGGAATGGCAAGAGGGGAATAACCTTGAGGTGGACGCGCGCTGCTCGGGCAGCCCAAGCGCAGAGCCAAAGTGCCCCCTAGCCGGAGCCGGCGGCCGCGCAGTCCAGGGGCGGCCGCCCCGCTGACTCCCACAGCCCCAGTGAAGTGTTTTCACTCAGGGAAAATGAAATGTTTTGCAAGATGAAACAGAATGAAAATTGAGGTTTTAGGTAATTACTAGTTGGCATTTACATATCACGGGCTGGTTCAACACCTATTCATTTTCCTCTTTTATTTTCAATTTTTTAAAATTGCTCATTAAAAATGAACAGATGACAGTGACAGGATTTTTTTTTTTTTTTTTTTTTACTCTTTCTCCTTCTCTGAGGGTTACAAAATCAAGAGGTACTTCTAGCCCGTTTATCTACAGTTAACACACACACACACAGAGGTATGTTTCATTTACATCAAGGGGGAAAGGAGAGGGGAAAGTCAACAATAGCCAGGAAGTTCAAAGATAAAGACAGTGCGTTGTACTTGAGCCAGCCTCCTGCACCTGGGCAAGGAGTACGCTAGTAAGCGCCCCGGCACTCAAGGAGTTAAAGGAAAGAGCCTCTCTTTCGACTTGGAATTTCCTGGTTTTTGTCACTGTGTCCTTCCCATTGTTGATTTGGGTTACAACCCTATACTAATTAAGCTTGTGGGCCCTAATTTCCTTTGTTTTACTTTCCTCTGTCCTTTTGTTTTTCACATTAAAGAAATAAAGTATCTCTAGTAGGAGTGCACAAGAGTTGACATGATAGAACATAATATTTTTAAGGTCTACTGTGTAAATCTGTATTTAGGGAATTCCAAAGCACGCATTATTGACCCTAGTCTCTCTTAAAACACATTGATATATGTAGTAAAAGCCTTTATGAAAAGTGGCAACGTCGTGTGCACCAAAACTACCTTTCAAAGTGAAATACCTCTGCATTTAAATTTTTCTTCTTCTTGGCCCGAGTTAAAAATATTGCATGAACTGCTTGTCAGAATGTCATTGTTTTGTTATTTGATTAAACTAGTTCTTCCAGAAATGTGTGTGGAAACTAAAAAGCATCTTAAGCCAACGTGCACAGCCTAATATCAAGTGACAGTGATCTTAGGGGCACGAGGGTGACCCTGGAGGGTACTC
This sequence comes from Halichoerus grypus, assembly GCF_964656455.1. Classification (NCBI taxonomy): domain Eukaryota; kingdom Metazoa; phylum Chordata; class Mammalia; order Carnivora; family Phocidae; genus Halichoerus; species Halichoerus grypus. Next base: position 179,837,579 of record NC_135716.1, read on the forward strand.
TGGGTGCCAGCCTGCGGCCCACGGGGAGCCGATGCAGTTGGGGCGGCAAAGCTGAAAAGCAGAGGAGCTGCCGCTGCACGGCCCGCCTGTGACCGCGCCACACACAGGGCCGGAGTGCACACGCTTGCCAGAGAGGAAATGAAAACCCTTACTTCTGGGTTGAGAAGATCAAAGTTCCTTTTTAGGAAAGGTTGAGAAGGAAAAGGATTTTCTCCTTCAGGGAGAAAGAAAAGCAAATTTAAATGCCTTGTCCCCATGCATCCCCACCTGAATTTAGATAGCAGCCCCTCTAATTTTTGATGCGACCAACAAAGCAGTTACCCAAAGAGGGGAGGAAAAAAGGATGACATTTGCCTTTTCCTTGGCTTTGAAATCCAACTGGCAGCAAATTGTTTGAAGTCCTGCTTAGAGAAGAAACTGTAATAGCCTCCATACTGAAAAGAGGAGGAAAATGCCATTATACACGGATCACGGTAACAGTGACCTCAGCGGAGAAGGCAAACGAGCTGGCTGCAAGTCGGAGGTCTGGCCGGCGTGCCAGGAACAGAAATAAAAGGTTTATGTGCCAGAGACGTGTGGCAAGAGTTGGGTGCTCGGTCCCAAGAGGTACCAAGGAAAGGCAAGGAGTTCAATTCCTTAACACGGTGTCTTTCAACAGCTCCTTGACTGCTCCTTCTGCCAGTTTCCCTCGGTTTTGTATTTTCTATATTCCTCTAATTTCCCTGCGCTGCTAAAGAGGAAGCAGAGAGCACCCAGGCTTCGTGTTGTAAAATTAATGAAGGTGTCAAGCTGTTGGGTTGAATCACTCCAAAGGAATGTAATGACTCAGTGTCCAAGATGCTCCCTAGGAGAACTGTGAGCTCACTCAGTGACGGTGGCTGGTGACTCCAACACTAAAAATATGTAGCACTCAGTCCCCAGGACCTTCCTAATGATACCACTGCTTCTACCTCCCCGTCCCTCTCTCTCCAGCACAGGCTGAATTTTCTGCTTTCTGGTTACGGCTCTCCAACGCCACTACTTCTCAGATGTTCAGCAGATGGAACAGTGCTTCATGTCCCACTTCTTTTGAAGTCGGGGCCACACGGAGATTGGCAAAGCCCTCTCTGGTCATGCACTATCGAGATGTGGGATGATTAGAAAGGGGACGAAGGTTATGTCATGGACAGTGACAGTAGAGGCTGGACACTGAGCGGATGACCACCAGGCGGTGCAGGCCAGGGTCTCCTCAGGATGGCTTAGCACCTTGGGCTCTGAGAGCAATGAGATGGGCTCCTGGACTCCACGGAAGATAAGCTCTAGACCAAGAAACCGTCTACAGTCACCCCACATACAACGCAACACTAAAACCTTTGAGGCGTCACTAAATGACACTCCTACCAAACGTCCCACAAAAAAACTAGAGACTTAATGTTAAAATAGATTTGAATACAAAAGAAACAGACATAGTCTTGAAACAGTTTGAATGCAAAGACAGCAAGAAAAGAATTTAAAATGACAAATGTCATTATTTACGATAGCCAAGATATGGAAACAACCTAAGTGTCCAATGGATGAATGGATGAAGAAATTATTACGTGTGTTCTCCCTTTCTCTCTCTCTCTCTGTCACACACACACACACACACACACACACACACACACACACACACACAGGAATATTATTCAGCCATAAAAGAAAAGAATGAAATCTTGCCATTTGTGACAACATGGATGAACCTTGAGGGTATTATGCTAAGTGAAGTCAGACAGAGAAAGACAAATACTATATAATCTCTGTTATATGTGGAATTTAAAAAAAAACAAAACAAAAACAAATAAGGGGCGCCTGGGTGGCTCAGTCGGTTAAGCCTCCGACTCTTGGTTTCAGCTCAGGTCATGATCTCAGGGTCATGGCATGGAGCCCTCTGTTGGGCTCCGCCCTCAGCAGGCAGTCTGCTAGGGATTCTCTCTCCCTCTCCCTCTGTCCCTCCCCACCGCTCTCAATCTCCAAATAAATAAATAAATAAATTCTTAAAAAAAAACACACACACAAGCTCAGATTGGTGGTTGCCAGAGACAGGGGCTGAGGGGTAGAAGGCGTAGAAGACATGAGTGAAGGGGGTAAAAATGTATTTTAAAAAAAGGAACCTGTGTTTCAAGTCTAGGACATAACTTCATCCAAGGGCATAAGGGGAAAATTACGTACGTACCTTAGGAAACAAGTGGAGACTGCAGTCTGAGGACTACAGGAATCATACATAAGCACTGGCTTGTAGTTAATAAAGTTGTTTCCCAGGGGAGTGCAAGTCAACAATCCTGATACTGCTATACACATGTACTGGGATTGAGCAAATAAGCAGACAGACGACGGACAGAGGTAAAAAGAAGAGATAAAATTGTTTTCATAAATAGTAACAGGTATACCGCTAGCTCTTCTTTAGTGCTGTCCCACAGACAAAGGAGAGACAAGATCTAGCTCTTTCCATACTGTGACATTCTGCTATACTCTTTTGCTTTTGTACTTGATCTGCCCTCTCTGCATTTAGCATTCCCTACTTAACGTACTGAATTAATTTGTACTCCTCCAAAACAAAAAAAAAAAAGAAAAAAGAAAAAAAATAAAGAAAAGAGGAATTTTCAGCTAGGCCCGCCTGGACTCCATTCTAGCTCACGTGCAACTGCCTTGGCCTCCAGGCTGGATATCGCTTAACTAGATAGTGTGTTATTTAAAATATTCTGTATACAGGGGCGCCCAGGTGGTACAGTCAGTTATTAAGCCTCTGACTCTTGGTTTCAGCTCAGGTCGTGATCTCGGGGTCATGAGATCGAGCCCTGAGCACAGAGTCGGCTTCAGAGTCTCCCTCCCTCTCCCTCTGCCCCTCCTGTTCGTGTTGTCTCTCTAATAAATAAGTATTTTTTAGAAATGTAAAATATTTTGCATATAAATAAATAAATAAGTAAATAAATAATGACAAATGTAGACAGCCTTTAAATCACCTTTAGATCTACTGGAGAGCCCAAGAAAGTAAGCAGTTAATATCTGCACTAACAGAAGACCACCAAGTCCTAGTTTCTGCTATTAGTTTAGGTTCTTTTATGGCCTAAGAGGAAAAAAATAAAAGTATGAGATCCAAAAGTATGATTCATAATACTGGCAGACTCAAAAATCTTCAAATTTACAGTAAGATGATAGGGATTAGAAACGGTTTCTATTCAACTAGTGAAATGAAATCAGCTCCTCTCAGAGGAAAAGCACCCTCCTCCCCAAGCACACAAGCCCCAGAGAGTAGACAGGAATAGGCTGTCTAAAGAGATGAGCCACGTCGGTGGAACCGACTCTGGCTATCGGGCATCCATATGAAATAAGAAACTTGGTGGTCAGGTTCTATCTTCTAAGAAAGGGGTATCTGATCTAGGTCACTCCCCCGTAGCTGACTTTAGGAGGAACTTATCCACACCACGAGTACGGAAGAGAGAAGCGAGTCAAGCTACACCTTGGACACAGATGGGGAAAGAGGCATCACTCTTTCCTTGTATCTTCCAGAAGCACTGAAACAAGAGCTCTGGAACTGACTCTCATCCCCACTGTCAGATTTGTACCCACAGGACCAAGGTGTAAATTCAGAAGAGAGAGTGAATCAAACACTATCACTCTAGTTGCGTTCTCTGATAAACTCTAATTTAGAACTTTTAGCTCAGCAAGGAAATCCACAGCGGGAAGGAAGAATCAAATGGAAGAATCATCATGGCTTTGAACCATTCTGTAATCTTTCACTAAACATGGTGAACATTCCTATTATTAACAACCACAACTACCAATTAAAAAAAAAAAAAACCTTTAAAGATAAAAGATTCAAGAGAGGCCTACTAGACACCAGAGCCACCTTAGCCATGAGGCCCTCATTACAGATCTCCCACCTCTGACGGGCAGATCAAAAGGAGGGTCTTTACGCCCTACATCTGATATTCTTACCAATCTTGGTCATCTAAAATTAGCACGTAATTTACTTACAATTAACACAACATTTAAACAATTTTCACAATTAAGCAAATCAGTTCTACTGAGCACCCTGCTCCTCCTCCTCTAAATTAATAGTAACTCATTTCCAATTTCTTCCAGCTCTGTCTGGGAAACAGAGAAGTTCACTTTTTGTTATCTGAAGGATTATGAATTACCATCTTGCTCTGCAATCTTCTTGATTCTCCACACCCCACTAGGAGGGTGAAATACTTTGAAATCACAAAATCCCTACATTTCCCCAATCTGGCAGAAGCTTCCTGAGACCTCGCTCATCGTTCTCTGCTCATTGTCCTTTCTCTCTCTCTTCCTGCCTGTTTAAACACATGGACACAGAGTTATTAACTTTTACAGGAAAACCAAATAAAATAATGTCGAAGCAAAACTGCGGTGATGTCAGGCTGCAGCTAGCACCATTCATCTGTGGGAATCTGATTAGCGCTCGAGTGGCAGAGCTACCTGGAAAAGTGCTCACAATCAAATAAAAAAATGATACCAAAACATTAACCTGATGGCTAAAAACTCCACATCTAAACAGTTAAAGTAATAAAGGAGCTTTTATTGAGTATTTTTTATATTTCATTATGCCCCAAATTGACGAGGACTCCCGGATACATTTTCTAGACTTTTGGTTCCTCAAATCAAATGCTCTCTTGGACTTTTTTTTTTTTTTTTTTTTAACTAAAAGGAAACAGCATTTCTTGTAAATTTGAATGAAAGGATTAAAGCCTCTCCTACAATATCGATATCAGCCTTGAGTGCAAACACAGCCAAACACTGCAACAAACAGAAACCTTTTTTGGTTTATGTACTTTCATTCTAAACCTGACCCTAGCCAGCAGAGAATTTTTCTCTATGACTTTACCTTACACAAACCCTGTATTTCCTCATTCACCCACGTTTTGCTCAAAATTGGTAAGGAATGGAACCTGGTGGAATGGCAGGACAGAAAGCAGGCTGGGTCTCAAGACACCTGCACACCGAGTCCAGCCCCGACACTAATGTGTCCTGAGACCCAGCCTCTCATGTCCCCGCTCCGGGCTGCAGATTCCTTCATTTCTGTAAAACGAGAGCTAAAGCAAATGACCTTCTGGACCCTCCAGCCATCCACTCTATAATTTCTAAGTTGACTCCGAGAGGCGGCCTGTGATACCTCAACCAGGGATATGGGCTCAGGTCAAGGATAAGACCCAACCCTTCTAGACCTCAGCTCTTCAATCTCACCCAAATTAAAAAAAAGAGAGAGAGAGAGAAAACTAACAGAGAAGAGGAAGGAGAGAAGGAAAGGGAGGAAAAAAAAATCACCGTTGCTAAAAAAGAAATGACAGATTCCACATATACTGCCCAGAGCAAAGCTTTACTCACACTACTTACTTACACTTACTTTACATACAACCTTATTTATCTGATACCCAAAGTATAGAAGATTAAAACTGCAAATGAGAAAGGAGATACAAGCCAGCTAACAGAGAGATACTTAGGGGAAAAGACCAGGCAGCAAAAGAAGCCTAGCAACAAATGTCAAGAGAGAAACATCTATGAAAAGCAAACAAAAAACTCAAAAAGTTTATTAGTTGGGGGTCGTTCAGCGTAGGTGGAATCATTCCGAATAAGGGCAAATATACAACAGATCTATATTCCAACAGTTTTTGAAAACAGAGCTCACTTTCAACACAATATAAACATTTATGTCTACAATGACAATACTGAGTCATGAGGACTAAATTATATTCCAGATACTCTGCCTAATAAAGTAAGAAAGTATATAACCCATTTTATGTAATTCCCAGCCCAAAGTTTCAAAGTGTTTTGTTTGGTTTTCACACAGATCTTGATGGCCATCTCATTGTGCCTATCCAAAATGACTCATCTAGGAGGGAGCCAGAGATAGTGGTTTTCCTGGACTGAACATGAACAGTTTTTTTTGTTTTGTTTTGTTTTAAAGATTTTATTTATTTATTTGAGAAAGAGAGAATGAGAGACAGAGAGCACGGGAGGGAAGAGGGTCAGAGGGAGAAGCAGACTCCCTGCTGAGCAGGAAGCCTGATGTGGGACTCGATCCCGGGACTCCAGGATCATGACCTGAGCCGAAGGCAGTCGCCCAACCAACTGAGCCACCCAGGCGCCCAAACATGAACAGTTTTTACTCAAGTTAGATTAAGAAGCAGGAAGCCAAAGATTAAATAATGAATAGTTAACTGAGCATTCACCGGGTCCACACAGTACACCAGGCACTTATAAAACCAGGTACACCAAGCGAAGATGCTGCTTTTGCTGTTACAATCCAGGACAAGGAAAGGAGTCAAAAGGGATCTTACGCCATCCGGTCCCACATACGATCTAAGACTCCCCCCTCTTCAACAACCTTGACAAATGATCAGTGGGCTTCCACTTCAATGCTTACAGATAAAACAAGAGAAACAAGAGAACTCACTCTCAAGAGACTGTCAATTCATTTTCAGGAGTCCTTTTATTTTATTTTATTTTATTTTTAAATAATCTCTACATCCAACGTGGGGCTTGAACTCACAACCCTGAGATCAAGAGTCCCATGCTCTACTGACTTAGTGGCCAGGTGCCCCTCAGGAGTCCTTCTTTGAACAGAGGTGAAATCTACTTTCCTGAGCTTTCTATCCACTCGCCCCAGTTCTCTGTAGGAGAACAGTAACAGATCCAGTTTTTGAAACAATGCTGGGTGAGGAATTAGGAAAGGCCTCTGTCACTTGGCTATCTTTTCTATAAAAGCATTTCCCTTACTCTGCTTATTAACTAAATGTGAACACCAGTTTCACTGTATAACAGCTTCATGAATTCTGCTCTTAAGCTTGGTAAGAGCAGCCTTGCCCTTTGTGGGAGGGCCAAGGCTACACCTGTAATGTCAGAATGCATTAGCAATAATAAAGGCCACAGTAATGCAAGAGACGACTTCATACACACGTCATTCCCAAATGGCTAAATTCAATCAAATACGGCAATGCTTCCTACAATGCTCTGATCACTGGGGCCAGCGTGTGTGACGTGGGCCCACTTACTGGAAGCTGCTGGAAGCCGAAAGTGAGCACTCTGCTTCAAGACTGTAACGGACGGGTTTTTACCAGCCCATAAGTGGTTTGGCCTCCTCCTTTCCCAGGAATTACCTAGAAATTCATTTAATGTCAAAAGACTACAAATGTAAAAAAAACTTCAGAAGGCTAAAAGTAAGGACACGAAGAGAAGGGTAAAAAGGCGTAGTAGTAACCCCTCAGCTTCATCTTTTTTTTTTTTTTTTTTTTAAAGATTTTATTTATTTATTTGAGAGAGAGAATGAGAGACAGAGAGCATGAGAGGGAGGAGGGTCAGAGGGAGAAGCAGACTCCCTGCCGAGCAGGGAGCCCGATGCGGGACTCGATCCCGGGACTCCAGGATCATGACCTGAGCCGAAGGCAGTCGCTTAACCAACTGAGCCACCCAGGCGCCCACCCCTCAGCTTCATCTTACAGACATCTTCTTACAGGGAGAAGAGTAAGCTCCGAAAAGGAGGGGATCATCAACAAAGCAAAGTCAAAGCTGACCTCGTCCTAATTCTAACTCAGTCACCAACGTCTTTGGTAACTTTCCAAGAAGTGCTCACCTTTCCTGTTTCTACTTCCTAATCTGTAAAATGGGACTAAGACTGCAGAGAGACGCACCAAAGTGTCATGTGGAAGAATTAGTTAGCATTTATACCACACTTTTGATCTTCAAAGTAAGATTATTAGTCTATAAACTAGAGTAGATGTGGTTTGAAAAATCTTTTAAAAACCAAAAATGAAGCATGCAAGCAAATTCAGAGAAGCAAAACAGGCTGACGTCACCTCGCAGCAGCCAATGCCTCTACCTCCCCAGGCACCTATTTTCTGCCCAAATCTGCATGTGGAGACAAAGGTATAAGAACGTTTTATTAGGAAAAATGGGAGGGGGTGGAAAGAAAAGAGAAAGGAGAAAGAGAAGGTTCAAGAAAAGGCACTGAAGAGAATGTCAAGGGGAAGAGACCGGGGGAGAGACAAGTGAAGGGGAAGAAGGAATAGGGAGCAGGCAAATCTATCCCTGGAAGCACAGCAAGAACAGGAAGGGAGGGAGAAAGAGAAAAACAGAGAAATGGAAAAAGCAAACGTCGAGGGAGCAAATATGAAAAGTGTGTACTGTTTTCAAAGAAAGCAAGATGGCCAAAAGTAAAAGTTAAAAACTGAAAATTAAAAAAAAAAAAAAAAAAAGAGGAGGACAAAGAGCAGAGGATAGAAAAGGAGAGCATGAAGCTTTCCGGAGTCTGTCTGGAAACCAGAAAGCTGGAGGAGAGATCATTAGCAAGTCCACAGTGCGTCTACAGCAATACCGCGCGGGTCAATTCATTTAACGCTGCCCTGTACATTTACAGAAAAGTACCTCTGATATAATAAAGGCTCATAAACACGCAGAAATTGGGTTAGACCCGTTTCGAATTCCTGCCAAACAATGGTTCAGAAAAATGAAGCTCTATTTTAATTAGCTGGATTCGCGAGTGATTTGATAACAGCAGATGCTGTCTGGATGCTTTCAGCTTGATGGGCTCCACATATATGAACTTAGAGTGGTTTTGATGCAATTAGGTATTTCTTTCTGCTCCAACATGCCAGGCCCAAGGACCTGAGCCTATGTGTAGCCCCTGCATGTTACTATATTAATCTACATGTCAATATTTCAAATTACGAAGATGAAAAAAGCAACCACATAAGTAGAAAAGTCATTTTTAAAAGTCACTGGTAGGTAGAAGAGGACACTCTCACAACGAATTTTTCTTTCCACTGTGGAAAGAAAAGTTGGGGAGCTGAGGAAAAGCCACACAGGGCAGCACCTGTAACAGAATCATTTACTGCCAAAGCTGGAACACAACCGCTTACTTCCAATTTTGCGATTCTAGTCCAGCATTACGGCAAAGGATTAGCCGCCTAATGCACAGCCCAACCTGGGACTAAGTGGCCTTCAAAATGTTCTTTGTAATCAGGCATCCTATTATAACCCAGAGTGCCATTGCTGAGACAGGCGATGGTGTTCAGGACCGCAACCCTGGAAGTCCAAGTATTTTCACCAGGTGCTTTCAAGCTGGGCACCTTACTGCCCCCTCTCTCCCGTTTAAAAGAGAGCGTTCTGTTCGCTTTTCCCCAAAGCACTCACTCCCTTCTGCTAGGACCACTTAGAGCACCACCACCCACAAGCGCAGAGCTGCTAAAGGTCCTGCACAAAGCGAGAGCAGCTTCCAGCATTGGGACTCGCCTAATAGGAGGACCTGATCTGTTCATTACCCGCCAGTTTGTCACGGCTGGGCTGAGAAGGGAAGGATGATGAAAAGGGGGGTGTTGGGAGGAAGCTCCCTACTAGGTAGTGCACTACTCTTCCTGAAATTCTGAATTAGGCTTTCAAAATCACTCACCCCTTGTTGGGTGACATGTACTAGAGAGGGTAGAAAAGAGACACAAGAGTTTTGGCTGACTCATTTGGACAGAGTGGGTAGCACCTGAACCCCACCACTACCACCACAAGCACACAGGGAGATAAACACACCCCTCACTCTCTCTCCAAGAGGACAAAACGGACATAATGACCTTCACACCACCTCCCCTTCGCCGGCGCTAACAAGCTGAGCACTGTAAATCAAGGATGAAATCCCTGTGCCAGGAAAGCAAAGGAGAAGCATTTCTTCTGTAAAGAGCCCAAAGATGCCGCCTGCTTCTGAATCAGCACTTCAGGGCAAGTGTTTGGAAGGCAGGAAGCTTGATGCCAGCAAGTGAAGGAAAAATAGGTATTTATTATATGTAGTAGGCCTTCTTCAAAAGTTATTTATTTCACAAAACCACTCTGCTAAATAGAGGTTTCAATCTAATTGGAATTGCAATCTGCATATTGTAAATGCAGCAAATGACAGCCTTCGAGACTTTTGTTCTACTCCACAGTTTATGGGTTCACTAGAAGATGTCCCAGTATACATACATAAGCGAATGGAATAAAAGAGTACAGAAGATTATCTTTTAACATATATATTTATATATCTCTGTGTATTTATTCATTTATAATATTTCTTCAGCCCCTTGTAATCCCCAAAGGAGAGGCAGAGGGTCCACACTGTGAAATGGGATAATGTTTGCAAGATCCCCAAGAAGACAGAGCCAATAAGGACAAAGGAGGCTCACAGAGGCATCAGGTTTGTGCTGAGCCGTGTGTTTGGCCACACAGGTCTCTGGTGAGATCCCACTCACCACAGGCCTCCTCTTTCCTTCTTGGGGGAAGTGAAGAAGGGACCCCTACTCATCTTCATTTCCCCCCTCTTCTCCACATTCCAAATTAGCCATGTTAATTAACAGGGATGCAAATAGTCACAGTCCAAAATAAAGGTTTTTAACAAGAAGTAAAAAGAGACCTTATAAATCGAATAGAAAATTTTAGAAAAGGGGGGGGGGAGAGAGAAACCACCCAAGGCAAAAGGTCAACCTACAAATAATTAAGGAAATGAGAAAGAAAAGGGACAGGTCTGGACTTCCCACAAAGGTCTGAAATTTTCTGTTTATACCTCTGGGTTCACATCAAAAAGTGATTTATGGCAGAGGGGACACTGTTCTGGGGAAGAGAAGTAGGCACAAAGATTCTAGAGTCCCACACATCCCTGGGACTTCTCTCCCTACATCGCATTCAAAATAACTTTGTTCCCTTTCCCCCTCACTCGTTTCAAGAAAGAAGTTACTTAATTTTTTCAAACACTGCATCCCTAGAACCCAAAGATATCCCTTGCTTCCTTAAAAACGAAGCATCTTGGGGCACCTGGGTGGCTGAGTCATTAAGCGTCTGCCTTCGGCTCAGGTCATGATCCCAGGGTCCTGGGATTAAGCCCCGCTCCACAGGCAGCCTGCTTCTTCCTCTCCCACTCTCCCTGCTTGTGTTCCCTCTCTCACTGTGTCTCTCTCTGTCAAATAAATAAAATCTTAAAAAAAAAATAAAATAAAATAAGCATCTCCTAGTTTACATGTTTTGCCCTCCATACTCTGACAATACCAGCCTGTCACAGGGTATAAACTTCATCAAAAAAAATAATGATAATAACAATAGTAAATAAAAATCAGAGCTTCAGCTTCCCATTAAAAAAAAAAAAAAGATAAATATGAATTTGAAGGGGAATTCTGCCAAAACCTGAACCTCCCAAATCTGGTTCAGCCACATTCTTGCCCACAGCCTGTACTTCTCGGTGCCTCCCTAACATTTTTCAAAATGCAGCTGCACAGACCTCTTAAAATTCAGATTTCTAGCACCTATAATTACAGGGCGCTCGAGCCAGGCTCCTTTAATTAATGAACCTGACTCCTCACTCTTCAAAGGAAATCTGCATAAGGGATATATCACAGGGGTGAACTGACCCCCAGTCAGCGCTATCTGCTCACTCTGCCTGATGGCAGCCAGCACTCTGCACCTCCAACAGGAGAGTGAGGGTGTCCCTACCCCCCCACCCTCCGCTACACATCCCAATCTGGCACAAGCCTATTATGCGGTTAAGGCCATAAAACATTTCTTGGAACTTAAGGGAAGAGAAGCAAGCTTTCCTGGGTGTGCCCAGCAAAACCCAAAGAGAATTAAATTCCCCCTGGTCCGAGTGTTCCCCGATTTCACTTCCTTCCCTCTGCCAGGATGAAGTGGGGAGTGCAGGCGGGAAAGACAGCCACTGTTGAAGGGTCGACAAGCAACAGAGGGAGCAGGCCTGGGCTTTGAAAAACTCTGGAAAAGAAATAAACACAAAAGACCTGGGATTGACATTTCATCCCAAAGCTGAAATGAAACTCTTTAAGGCAAAACAGGTGGGGAAGGAGTCATGACCTGAAGATACTGTTCACAGGGTCTGGAGAAGAATCTGTGCACATCCCAAGGATGACAAAATGACCTCAAGATCTGTTTCCGGGGGTTCCTCACCCATTCCTGACACTACTCCCTTCTAAACCAACACTTGATTACCAGTTTTTAAAGAACTGGTTTTCCTTCTGGCTGTCTGGGCAGCACAGCCCAGTACTGTTTGAACGGTGACCACGCCAGGACAGCCTGCCGCCGCTCCTGAGAATGGTTATGAGCTGGCTTGCAACGACATTCGCTGGAGAGCAGGCTGCCTTTGGCTGCAACAGAGACTGGAAATGGTTGCAAACAAAGCCACAGATGCCAGAACAGACAAGGCCTAGGTCAAATCAAGACGACCCCAGGTAAAGTTTCAGGTAGATCTGAGATCTGAGATCCAGTAAGAGACTCTAACGGATCTCGCAATCATGGAAACAGGTTCTGTCTGGCCACTACCATCTGATAACCATTTCTCAAGGGTCCCTCAGGCCCACGGCAAACCCAGGGGAGCAAATCTGCATCACTGACCAAGTAAACACACATCCTCTACAGGTGGAGAAAAAGTTCTCAAGACTGTATACCCAGGAACACATTTGCTGCGGTTTTCCCAGTTTCTCATGTGATTTGGGCTATAAAACGATGCTGGAGAGCTAGTGAGAAATAGCATCAGGGCGAACAAATGAAAACTTGGGGCGCACTGTCCTGGCTTCCCAGTTCTTCCTAGGGCACTCTACAGCGCAGATGCCAGAGACTGAATTCAGTCATCTGTACTCTGCCAGAAGAGGGGGCTTTAACTTTCCAGTGTTTCTGCTGTTGTGAATACGATTTTGGAAGACAGGGGAATGAATACTAACATCAGTCTCTCTGATGGTTAAACCCTCAAATCCATGTGAGGCGTGATCAGTCACCGACCACTGAGTCTAACCCCATGGCACCTGTCTTGTTTCCTGGAGTGGTGACCTTCGGCCTTTATGCCCAACACCCAGCCGCTAACACCGTACGTCACCTCTGCACTGCCATTAGATCTGTCCCCGAATCCATGAGCGCACCGCGACCTGGACCCACTGACTACGGTGCTGCGGGGGAGTTCCAGGCTCAGAGCACCACGGATGATGATAAGGAACAACCACTTCCGTATTCCCAGACACAAGCAGCCAGAGCTGGGTGAAGGATTTTTTTAATTTAGCTTGGTTTTCCAACCAAGACACTCTCAAAGTTTGTTGGTCTTTGAAGTGGATGCATTTGATTTTCGAACAAACAAACAATTAGAAGCACGGGACTAGCGAGAACACAGAATTGAGGACGAAGGTCGGGACATGTGAAAATGCGGGGCTGGGAGGCAGCTGAGATCAGAAATGCCCAGGGATTCTTGGCATGGGAGCTCACACCAGCAGGCCAGGCACTCTCTTCCCAGGGTGTCTCTAGGGGAAATCACCCATCGATCCTAGGACACACGCGTTCTAGGACCAATCCCTTACCTCAGAACAGCCTCTGCCTCAAATTCCTGCTTGCGCTTTAATGTTTAAATTATTAAATGCATTAATGTATTTACATTATTCAAGTCTTATGTGCATTTTTCTGAGATAATTTATGTATAAGAGTTTGAATGTCCATGACTGTTAATGTCTACAACCCTTCCTGTTCATTATTGATTCTGGAAGAAAAAAAAAAAAGAGTTTTAATGCCTTATTTTTAATGTATTAAGAGTCTGAATAAGTGCATTCTCTTTTTTCTTTTGTAATTTCATAATTTAAGTAGTGCATTTATTAAACTGACACAGTATGAATTGTGGTGAAGCCTGGCACGGCTCCACGCCGCTGGAGCAGCCAGCTGGAGGAGCGTGCCCGCTCCTCCGAGACCAGGCGGCAGCTGGGCGCTCAGCACCCATCCCACCTCCACGAGGCCAGGACAGCAGCAGACGAGCTGCAGGCCCTCACTGAATTTAGGCTATGCAAGCAGATTTCGCTTCCTCCGTTTCCAAGTTCTTGCCCCAACCCCCTCTCCTTGATCGATAAGGGTTTCCAGAATGCTGTTGAGCTGCCTCTTTCTATTAAGGCGGAAGTTTTCTGTTCATGGCAAGTTCTCATCCTGCGTGCTCCAGGTGATATCCAAACTGGCCATCAGCACAGAGTTTTCAAGAACAATATAAATTCCAGGGCTTAGCATAGCAAAAACAAGCAAACAAAACAACTATTTTTAAAACGGGGGGGTCTCAAAATGCACACAAACATCTCAAAGACAACACCTCCAACTTGAGCAGAACTTCTTTGAGATCCAGTTTCCCCAGCAGAAAAGCCCTCTTTCAACTCTAGCCAACAGAGCGACAGTGACACCCAATGGCCTGTTGGTTCAATCCCAACTGAGCATTCCCCGTGTCTCTCGCAGAGATGGGTCTCAAAACCAGAGTTCCTGCGAGAACACGGAAGCTCAAAAGAAACTCAGACAACAGGTACTCATCAAGAAACTGAATTGCTAATGGATAAATCTCCTGCCACTACACGGTGTACATATACACACCGTATGTAATAACACACGTGTGTGCAAACTGCACAGTAGAACACACATCAGTACGGTCTCTTTCTGACGGGATGTGAGCACACGTGCACACGCACACACACCGATGCACAATGCATGGACTCTGCCACACTGTACAAGTCAACCTGAAGTGGGAGAAAGGATGCCCGAAGTTGTTCGTGCTGTTTTACAACCTGACTCTGTTTCTAATGTCATATGTGTACATGTACATGCTTCTAATATGTATACATTATATGTGTTTTTAATATATCTTCTCCCTTTCTTTTTTTTTTCACTTTTCCCTGTTTCCTTCTTTTCTTTTTTGGCTACTCATTACCATTCTTTAACTGTTACAATTTATATCAGCATATAATGTTAAATAATTACAGGGAGCAGAGCTCACTCTAGTGAGGATATAAACGCGCTGTGGGAATCTACAGATTTAAACAAATAACACTCACAGCAGGGGGTGAGCGGATGAATTAGCATTAATATCCTGCCTGGGAGATCCCAGTGCACTGGTACTGCTTAAATACAGATCTTTTCTGTAACAGTCAATATGACAGCTCCCGGCAATACAGCCCCTTTCCCTTTCCCAGTCAATATAGCAGCCAGTGAAAACAGAAATGTCCCTGTAGCAATCAATATAGCAGCCAGCTAAAATAAACCCTTCCCTTTTAAGGGCTATATAATAGTCAGCTAAATGGAAGAATTGGCACCCCTGCTGGATAGCTCAGCAGAGAAGCCATGAGCACTAAATGATCCTCCTGCTTCTCCAACAGGCCCTGCCCGGGGAAGGGAGAAAACATCCATAGGTAGGGAATCTGGGGGGAGCCTGCAACAGACACTTGGCAGGTTGCTCCTGGTCCCCAGGAGTAAATGTCATTCGCAGGCTTCCAGGTACCTCTCACTGAAGTTTAATTAAAATGGCCAAAAACTCTAGAATCCTTGCTCAAACGGTCAGCGGGAACAGGGGAACATCTGTCTCCAGTGGGGAGTGAGAGTATCTTGATGTGAACCCCGTGCCCCCTCCCCGCTCCTGCCTGCGCACTCCCGCCCTGCTCCAAGCCTGCTCCCAGCCTGCTCCCCACCCTGCTCCCACCCTAGCCCCAGAAGGGAAGAGTATTAAGTTAACAGCCTGTGGTTTTCTGTTTTCCAGCAAAAGGGATGGCAGTTATGTCAGAATCAGACATCCAGCCAAGTGGGTGAGAAACAGAGCATTCTATGTTGAATGCCGCCCAGCAGATAGATACACAGAACTCATTTTTAAAACTCACAGCCATCAATTTATTAAATATTGTAACGATATCCTATTCCCCCTGCCCCGCCCTGATTCACAACTTGGAAAACACTCTCCTTCCTTGGAGACATATAGGAAAGAAGTTTAATTATAACAGAATTCAGAGGATGGCTCGCTCTGAAGGCCAAAATAGACCAAAAGCCTTTAAAAAAGAAGAAAAAGAAAAACAACAAGGAGTATCCGATTAAGACAGGTTCCTGTTCGTTTGAAGTCCTCGCTCTTTTTCATTCTAACTAGCTACTTCTAAAATTAGTTCAGTTGGATGTACGAATTTGACAAACGTGGAATAGAACCACCGACACCAGTGCAGGCTTCCAACCGACACTCCTGAAGTTAATGCTGGTATTCTGTTATGCTCCAAAGCAGATGAACATCAGGGACCCACCCCACCTTCATTAAAATTCCACAATCTGTCTGCCATCCTTGGGGAAAATCCACTGAGGGTCCCTGTTTCCCTGGCCAGGTGTTTAACACCCAGTGTTGCTCATGTCATCAATCAGGTGACTCAGTCAAGTGCCACAGAGTCAGAAACCGCCAGAAAAAAGATCCTGCAAGTCCTGGTTTGAGAGCTCAGGTCCTTAAAAATTTAGATCCCAACATCCAGCCTAAGCTGTAGGACTCAGCAGGTGCTCTTGACTTCAGCAATTCTAGTTAAATAACATCTCGGAGCAAAAAAGGTCAGCATGCTTGCGCAAGGCCCTCTCACAGAAATCAGCACTTTGCTGAGGGAGACTGGTACTTGGTCCTCCAGTCGCTCGCCGCCGTGATCGTGGCAGCCGCAAGGACAGAGATGGATACGTGGGGAGACCCGGGAGTCACCCACAACTGTGCAAAACATAGATTCACAGAAGGTGAGTAGCTGTTATGATCTGACATGGCACTTAGCTTCTAGAGCTGCCACCAACGAGTACTTTATAAACTTTGATGTGCAGAGACGTTTGTTTCCAAGTCTAAGCCCCACACAACAACTGGAGGGTACAGACTCTCAATCAGGTGGCTGGAGAGAGCGCAGCATGGTGTTAGCAGACTGCTTCAACGAGGTCCTCAAAAGGCACAGGAAAGGCAGGGAGGAAGGGAGAGAGAGAGAGAGTAATGAAAGAGAAACAAAGTATGAAAGGGAAGGAGAAAGGAGAGGCATGAGAGAAAAGATGAGAGATAACACAAGAGGAAACAAAATGAAAAAGAAAGACGAAAAGCCCACTTTGGCATTTACAGTTTAAAGCTTTCAGGGCATTTTACGAAATGACAGTTGCAATAAAACAAACAGAACGGTGAGTCATCTGGTTTCCAACTTCTGAGTCAAAAGGGGCTGTTTCTAGACAAAGTGCAAAGCAGCTGTGCTGCAGGCACACTCACGATGCCTATCACAGCGACAGAACAGGATGTGGAGAGAGGACAGGGAGGTAGGAGTGAGCACTGTCTTTGCTGGTCCCAGCGTCACTGCGAATAAAGACTGTCAAGATTTAAACCATAATAATGGAAAGGCTATAAAGGTCTCAGCTATAATGCTTCCTCTGATGTCCCCTGTCATAAAATGCCCGTTTTATGCTGCTTACGTGGCAATGATATACTACACACCCGCGTATGTAGGCACCAGTGGGCACCTCGCACCGAGTCCCCAGTCAGAGCTAAGCAGCAGCTGTGCTCTCCAGCCCCAGGCCCCTCATCACCACCTACCACAGTGAGTATACGCACACGCACACACACACTCCACAAATATGTACTGAGTGCCTACTTCCTGCCCAGAGCAGAGCTATAAGGATATTTTCCCATCCCATAGAGGGGTTAGCATGATGCCTAGGTGCCAAACACCCAGGAGACAAACAAACGAAACGCGCATTCTGCTTGGAAACATGGCCATACAACATGGGGACGTCTATGCCACGTCTGCACCTAACAGCCTTACGCCAGAACTTGGTAACCTGACAGCGAGAAGCAACTCTTCCCGTCCTGTGCCTCCTATAATACAAATCAGATAAACACCCGAAAAGGGGACTAAATTGAGCACCCACTAACACTTGCCTTTACTTGGACTCAGCAGACAAAACTACAGAAAACCACTAATATCGAGAGCATCTTTTACCTGCAGCCTGCCACCTAACCATTCTAGGCCCACAGGGAACCGCAAAGAAAAACAGAAACAAAACCTATGCTAATACTTCATAGACATAACAAAGAGGCAGGAACTAATAAGCAAGAACAAGATGGACATGAGAACCACACACAGGGATAAATAAAATGAAGTTGACATCTGTAAGTCAGGGAGACCGTGTGCAGCAATTAGGAAAGCCAAGGCACAAAATTAGGAAAGGCCTGATCCAGTCCAGCCCAGTCCAGTGGCAGATAGAGTGATAACTCACAGGTGCTAGGTGGGCAGCCAGTGCCAACCACAGACCATCACTGGGCTGTCTTCCCTGTTGATCTATAATTGGCGAGTCTGTGATAGAGCTACCAATTATCTTTAGGCCCCCTGTATTTAGTTCACAGACAAAGGGAAGCAGGAGAGACCAGTTAGTAATGAGTAAGTAATGGCCACTAAAATACATTGTATTTTACAGAGCTGCTTCGGCAGGAAAAGCCATTCGGAAAATAAAAAGTGAAAGAATAAAATAAGCTAGAGAAACTCAATTTTCTTCTCCCTTCCTCCCAAAGCCACACTTAGGATAAAATGAGGTTTGTGCAGGTTAATCCTTATGAGGTAAGAAAAAAATGATTAAATACATTAAAAAAATCAATTGTACGTTAAACCAAATCCAGGAACGGCGAAAACAACCACCACAGCGTTGCTTCAGCCAGTGTTAGCTCTGCCAGGCTGGCCAGTGGGGGATGCCCCACCTGATGGAGCCCGCGGAGGCCGCGGAAGATGAGCAGAAAGGGGAGAGAACGGAGCTGGGGGTGGGATTCCGGGGGGGGGGGGGACTACAGATCTGGATTTCACTGGAATAAAGTTATTTTCTAGACATAACAAAGAAAGAAATAAAATGTTGTTGTATCAATGGGGCTCTGGAGACCCGGATGAATTCTTCAAAAATCCAATAGAAATAACAATAATAATAATTATAATCATTTGATAAACAGAAGTTATAAACCACTTCACTGTCAAATGACTTGCCACTATTTCTAGTTATTTCTTCTGTTCATTAGCAGATTCTATTAACTGCCATTTTTCAGAGAGACAACAGGGAGAGAGCTGGAGAGGTGAGGTGAAGAGGCATGCCTTTGTCTTTGAGGAAAGCCACTCTCAGAGCTGGCATGGAAACTCCCACCCTTCCCTGGTGCTCTCGGGCTTGGGGGTCCTCAGATGAAAGCCCCTGCAAGCAGGCAGAGCCCTGAGAGCGGCCATCAGTACTAGCTCCTCCCACAGTGGACTCAGGGCTGAGAATTCTTAGCTAATCCTAAATAAACCTCCCAGGGCTGAAATGTCGTGGCCAATTTGCTTCTCGGTGTATACTGCAACCATCCGGTTCTGCCTGCAACCAAGCCTTCCCCTTTCCATCACTCGCCTGAGCCACGCCGCTGGAAGATCTGAGAGCCAGGGCCCTGGTGAAATTCGGGCTTGTGGGAGGGTGGGTGCTAGTCACTCACTTCAACAAGGCACAAGTTGGCCATGCGTCAGACTTGGGCCCCAATGTCTAAAACAACTGGCAAACCCAAAGTCTCCCCTTCGATGGGCTCGATGTGCTCGTGAAGTGAGTCATTTAGAACCGAAAACACACCTCTGTAAACCCAGCTTGGGGTGGGGGAGAGAAGGGGAGGGGAGCCCAGGGAAGCGCCCAGAGGAAGAACAGGTAATCAAGCATATGACAGTCATGTTCCCAACAGAGTAAAGACACGTGCCCACAGGGGAAAATTTCAAAACATCTACACATTATTAGAGTGGGTTATCAATGGCAACAAGTAAGATCTGACAAAGAGATTTTACCTTCTTAAAGACATCACTACGTCTCTTATCTTCAAAGCAAGTGAACTCTGCTGTTAACTCTGACAGTGAGGGATTTATGGATGTCGATGGGGACACAGATAAAGGATCTACCTGAGGGGGGCAGAGAAAGCAGGGATGGAATACCCTGGATCCTGCAGTTTCTTTACTTATGTGGATTCAGGTGACTCCCCGAAGACCTGCACAGCCAAGCACCACTAAGAGCTAGAGTCAAAAGCAAATTGCTCAACTGTGGAACCTTTCCTCCGCCAGCAGGAGGTAAAACAACAAGCAGCTGCTGCCCCCTAGAAGCTGGCAGGGACATGGCACTTTGCTCTAGAGACACAGATGAAAAGATCCTATTATCGCGCCTCGATCCCTCAACCTGTCATTAGTGAGGTACAGGGGTGCGGCCGCCTCCTCCAGCATGAGGAGGCCCACATCACCTGTGATAAATTAATAGGTGCCTTTTCAACAGCTAAGATGCATACAAAAGACTCCCACCGGGGAGCACGCACGAAGGCAGCAGCTTCGGAGGCAGCACAGACTCACCAGGCAGCCCCTGAACAGAGCCAAGGCCCCTCTTGCACACTCTGGCTCGAGGCGGCGCGAGGTCAGCATGCTGTCCCTGCCTGGGACCCAGACGAGAGAGCTGGGCTGTCCGCACCTGGGGGGGTTCAAGCCCAGTCCCGCCCCCTGCAAACTGTAGGAACTGGCCTGCCCTGGGCTCGTTTCCTCACTGTAAACTGAGGAAAAGAGTAGTTCCCACCTGTTTGTTAGGATGAAACAAGCTAACAAAAATAAAGAGACCAGCGCCAAGGCCGGCAAAACACACTGGAGAAGCCCTCCTGACCTAGGCCATCAGAGCTGGTAATTGGTCAGTTAATCGAAAAATCGGTTAAAGCCGGGAATCATTAAAAATGAAGCCTACTCTATATACCTTAACCATTTTACATTAACTTAAAACCTATAAACGTACAGTCATTTGCTAATCTTTTGATGTGGAGCCAAGACCTTTTCTTTGAGTGTGGGCCCACAGACTGAAGTTCCCAGACGTCTTTCTTGCATAAACCCCACCCATGACACACCCTTCACAATTTCTAAAGCAAAGTGAGAACTTAAAGACACTAGTAACGCAAATCAAAGTACTAAATACTTGTAGATTTTTATGATCTTCCCCCAGTTTGTCATCTTGCTCACACCTGAAAAGACATTCTACTTGCAATTCACATTTACCAAAGCATTCAAGCTTAGCTTTCACAGGACCTTCTTTTCACTTAATGTTTATAAAACACACTATATTTGTAGCTCCCTCTGTTCACTTTTGTATTTTACCTGTTTATAGCATATTTAACAAAACTGCCTCATTCGCTAACAAATAAAATTGGCACACACAGGTTCAGGGCGAGCTGACGACCTCTTGGTCTGCAGAATAGGGGCGGGCGTGACGGGCCAGGAGCCGCCCATTCAGAGCACCCCAGGCCTCCTGGAGCGGCTTCCCTGGTGCCATAACGGCGGGTCCGTCGCTTCGAGGAGTGTGTCTAATGTGAGCTCTTGACACTTTAAAAAAAAATGTATTTACTGATGCTGCCGCTTCACATGACAAGAGGTTTGAAATAACTCTCAAAAGTACACACAAGCCAAAAGGATGCAGCAAAAAGAAAGTATGCGGAAAGGGGAGAAAAGATGTTTAATACATACTGTCCACTTTTTCCCCTTCTCCATCAAAATCCATCTGCAGTGAAGTGTGCGAAAACTAAACCATTTATACAAATCAGCAAGCTGCGCACCTGATCCTGTTAGCAGCTCCTCCTCACCAGGCTGGAGAAAGCTGCCCTGCCCCAAAGACCCTCTTGCTGTGGCCCACTGGGGCCACAGCACAGAGAGAGAGAGACAGGGAGGGAGGAAGAGAGACAGAGAGAGAGAGAGGGAGGGAGAAAAATGGAGTGAGATAGAGAAAGGCCTCTTGACAGACACCGCAGGGTGAAGGGTGTGACTGGGACCCAGAGCGCCACGCCACAGACTCAGTAAGCACAAACGGGCCCCTGTACCACCAAGGACACTGCTAAGGCAGGGGGTCACAAAGGTGGCAGCACGTCTTTTTCTCGACAGGGGCAATTTATCTGATCCACTGGGGGCTATGAGTTAGCTCCTCTGTGACTCTGAGCGTCAGAGAGTGCCCCCGGGTAGATTTACCTCAAGAATCACTCAGTGTCGGCCCCATCTCTAGACTGTTCAGACAAACTCATAATGGCAGGGAGAAGATTTGTGGAGCAACAAGCATAAATCTTGGTTATAACTACAAACCATAAAAGAAAGGCGAGCTGGGAGGGAAGAAGGAAGGGCGGCGAACGCGTCCTCCTGCAAAGCACCACTTCATCTTCCTGCGGCTTCTCATAGCACAGAAGTGGGATTAACTACAAGATCGTATTTTTCAAACCCAAATTGGTCTGCATGGTTTGAGAACGTGCAAAAATATTTCAAGTGAAATTATCCTGGAAAACGTGGGGCACCTGGCAGTCCTCAGTACAACATGACATTCAGCAGTTCTCCAACCAGGGGCTCATGGGAGATTTACAGAGTTTGCCACATGGAATACCCATCTTTTAGGTGGCACTTAAAAAAAAAAAAACGCTTCTAAGTGAAAAGTCTTTCAAGTAAGATAATGATCGATCTTAAGCAAAAGAAAAACCTTTGAACGCCCTCTGCCCAAATAAGAGCTTCCTTTACCCCCGCCTCAGCAATGACCAAGGGCACCTGAAGAACTCTGAGACCATCTCCAGGAGAAAGGGGGCAACCAGAGCCTTTCCTTCTGGAAAAATGATGTGGATGACAAGATTTCAGACTGAATTCACTCAATTTCTGTGCGACTCTGCAAAAGGCACAGGGGTGCTGGGCTCCTGAGTTCCCAGGACACTTGCCTGGTTGGTCACCCGATAGTCAGGGCCTCTGACTACAGGAACTATAACAAATACCAAGTATTACTATAAAAGCCAGGAACCCAAAGTATAAACAAAGCTGAGTAACTATTTCAAATTCTATTTTCCTAATTATTACTCCTAAGAGTTTCGATTCGTCTAATAATTATTTGTAAAAGGATACCTTAAAACTGAAGAAAACCACCTCTTCATTTACCTGAAAGAGGAAAGAACTTAAAGGGCCCCACCTAATCTATTCAATAAACCTCCTCTAGAACAGGAAGGACGAAGTAGAGAGATACAGTAATTTCAAAATCAGTAAGTGGCCTAGAGATTATAGACAAGCCACCCAGAGCCGGAATGAGGCTTTTCTCAAGTTCATCCAGCTCCGAAGACTCTCATCAGCTTCCTCCCCCAATGACCTGAGGACTCTCTGGCACCCTCCCACAAGGGATGTCAGTGTCAAAAGAGTAGCATTTTCATCACTGAAGGATTTCCACCATTAATAAGAGTGGGGAAGGAGGAGAGCCAACCACCTTCCCTATCTGAAAGGCACCAGCCTGAAGCCTGCTCCCAGGATGAAGGCGTCATCAGAGGGGTATCCCACCAGCCCCACCCTTCAGTTGTCTATTCCTGATTTCAGTCCCAAGTTTCTCAGCAGAGGTTGTGAGGGGCTCACCTCCCCCATGTGCTGCTAGTAATGGTTTAAGTACTAAAATCTGCAGATGATTTGCTTTTAAAAAATAAATAAGTAGAGCAGATTTAGGATTATCCCTATGATGTCACCCCCATTCACCTGTATCCAGACAGATGTCCCTGAGTGGAAATTACAGCTCACTTGAGTAAACCTAACTCAGCACAGGAATCAACCACAACAGAGTCTTACAATAATAATGCTTAATACTTTAGATTTGCCATATTGATTTATTTTTCCTGAAAAAAAAATGACAGTTTTCTGAAATCTCTAAATGGGCCAGTTTCATTACCCCTGTGCTTGTGAATACATCTTCATGAATACAATATTAAAATGATTTTGGGCCGCCTGGCTGGCTCAGTTAGTAGAGCCTGTGACCTTTGATCTCGGGATTGTGAGTTCAAGCCCCCCATCGGGTACAGAGATTACTTAAAAATAAAATCTTTTTTTAAAAAATCCATTTTATTTCTCCATGAATTGCTTTGAAGTTTATGAAATATATGCATTATATGCTCTGTATATGCACAGATACATACACGCATACGTACGTGAGTAGACACAAAGAAATGGGTTCAACATGTGAATGTCATCCTTCAGAGATTTTTGGTGGGGACAAAACATGAGAAGCACCTGTCCCTGGTGAGCCCACCAGCAAGTATGTCCAAAGAAGTCTAGCCACAAAAGATACAAATACAGGGTGAGTGCCAGGAATACACTCACTCGCAAGGTCTCTACGAGACAGGCAACAAGCCATAGGTATTCTTAAAGAAGAGCTCACAGACTAACTCCCTGAATTCATCAAGATATTAATGGCCTTTTGATTACCTGCCTCTGGTTAACTGACTTAAAAACCAGAGAGAAAATCTTCGGTGTCCCAGGCATAAGGTAGATGAGCTCCCCAAGAAGGACTGAGATCAGATCGACGATGTAGGACCCCCTGGGCAAGGTTCCATCAGCCTCAGGGAGAAACTGGAGGCCACAGGATACTTCTATACTTAGAGGGCAAAGCTGAGACATGGCCTGGCTCAGCGAGTGCACAGCATCCTTATTTTTAGTAATTCAGCCTACTAAAAACAATTAATCCTAGGGAAGGTGATAAAATAGAAATAACCATCGTATTTTATAAAAATAAATTTGTCGTAGTTTGGGAGTATTGGGGTGGAGGGATGCAGGGAAAGGATAAAAACCAAAACAGAACCAAAAAACTATACCTGTAAGTCAGAGGAAGAACGAATGGCAGAAGACACATCCATTAGGAAGAACTTGGTGTCAAAGAGCAAAAAGTCAAAATGCTAATTTAACCCAAATGCGTAAGAATTGTATAAAGTAGGCGGCCTGCAGTATTGCTGGATATTGAGGAACATGTGTTGAAACCTGTGAGCAAGGTGCAAACGAAACCTTATTTATTGCTCACTTCAAATAACCTAAACTCAGATGACTAAAAGGACTCTCAGATGGTTACTTAACCCTAGTTTCTGGGGTGCCTGGGTGGCTCAGTCGGTTAAGCGTTTGCCTTGGGCTCAGGTCATGATCCCAGGTTGCTGGGATCGAGCCCCACGTTGGGATCTCTGCTCAGCGGGAGCCTGCTTCTCCCTCTCCCTGCCACTCCCCCTGCTTGTACTCTCTCTCTGTCAAATAAATAAATAAAATCTTAAAAAAAAAAAAACAACCCTAGTTTCTGAATCCCAGCAAGACAGAACCCGAGTTACTCCATGCAAACAACTGTCCACCCATTTAAAGACCCATCGGCCAGGTGGGGCTTGATCTCCTGCGGGAGCTGTGCGGGGACCTGACCCAGGGCCCAAGCACATGCCCACACAGGGGACGAGAAAACTCGGGCCTGAGAGAATTTACAGAAGGTTTTCAACAGGTTGTTGGGGGGGGGGGGGGGGCTGGAGGTCAGTACTCTGGAGGACTGTCAAAACTCCTTGCCCCAGGAGGCAAAGCTCAGGGAAGAAAGTATGAAGAAGAAAAAGCAATCGGCCATTTTAACGTTGGCAGAGTTTTATCATCAATAATAAGGGAATTTCAACTGGGAGTTTACAGAATTTATCAAGACCGGTCTGTTCACCAATCTCCAGCCCTGAGGGCATTACGGCATTATAAAGCAACTATCTCACTAATATGGCCAGGGTTGCCAGGGTGGTTTTTTCATGGCGGGGAGGAGGACTGAGGGGCAAGAGAAGGTAACATGCAGTCACTATGTGGGTGGAATCCAGACAACGGGGTGGCTAAAAACACCAGTGTGTCGTTTCGAGACTACAAGACGATACTCCTCACCACCACAATCACAAACCGTTTTTCTGGTCCAGAGAGGGCAGAAATGAAAATCAGGCCCTCCTTCTCTAGCAGATAAAGCAAAAAACTAATGCGAACCCCCAAACGTCACCCGTCCATTTCATCTGCGTTATACTGACCACTCCATGGAGTCTCCTCTGTCACAACTCACTTCTCTAATACAGGGAAAAATTACTCCAAAGTGATCACCTAGTTCGGGAGACCAAGAATAAGATGATACGCCTTCAGTATCCTATTCTTAGCCATTTCAGTGTAGAGAACAGGCAGCTTCCACGAAAGAATTTTATGGAAAATATGCTCCCAGTTAAAAACAAAAACAAAAGCAACTTAGAAGGGTGTTCCCTCAACACTGGAAAATTCTATTCCTCAAGACCTGGCTTCAAGTTTCACAAAAAAACATCCCTAAGTATACCCCGGGCAGAACTCTTCCTTCTCTGAATAACGAGGGCTCTTACACTCCCAGCCAGGCAATTCTGCACCAAACTATATGCGATTCTGTACTGTTTGCTAAAATTATATACGGTCTTGTGCTGTCTGCTAATTGTTTCATGTGTACAAATGCCTTTTCTTCCCCAATAAAATGCATAAATTACTTAAGAAGAAGGCTTAATTTTATTCTTCAATTGTCTGTTCCTCCTGAGCATCGAGAGACGGCTAATGCACATGCCTGAGAAACCTCCCCTAGGGAAGGGGGACTTGGACAGAGAGCTGTGGGCTTTCTATGGGTGGGGGATACCACCCCATCCCTTCACCAGCACCCTGTGACTCTCATCCAGCCTACTGCCAGCTCAAAGTCCTGTACCCCTACCCACCACGAGTCCTCACTAGTCCTTGGCAGGCCCCGCTGCCTGGCACCCTCCCACCACTGCTCTCGAGAGGCAGAAGTAGCTCACACAAGACCATACAACTCGGCTGGTGCCCTCATTTAATCAGGCTGCTGCGAATGGTTGGCCAAAAGCAATAAGGGCATGACTGAGAGACTGTGGGAGTTTAATATAAAAAAATTAATAAAAAAAAAAAAAGAAGGGAAGGAGAAAGGGTCTACCTTTTAATAGGGCCCTAATTACCCAACTCATAGGATCAGCCCAAATGAGATGGGAGTTTATTTCGGGTTTTTTTTTTTAATTATTGTTTTTTTTATATATATATAAATTGCTGCTATGTGTTTTCTTTCCTCTGAGCAATTATGTAGCAAGTACGTAAAGAGGGGGAAAAAATATTAATTAAATATAAGGTAATTGTAGAGTTGGCCTGGAGAGAATGAGTCTGAACTCTGGACAATCACAGGCTACTAGGGTTTGAAGACTGCTCGGGGCCTCCCAGAAAAGAAAGAAATGAAAATACAACCAAACAACAAGCAGATGCAGAGTACAGCAGGAAAAGAGCAGTATCCAGAAATGTTAGCAGAGCAAAGGGGCTGCAGGGCTCCAAATACCCAGAAATCAGCAAGGCTGCCGTTGCTTAGGGCTCGCTGCTAGAAAGAACCCCCAAGAGTTTACCCAATCATGCTGCAAAAGAAGGACCAGTCAGCTCTGCCGGGGATCAGCAGTAAAGTCAGTAGATAAAAATGTAAAAGGAGACCAAGGAGGTAAAGGGCTGCAGAGGACTACAGCGTTCAATTTGGACTCCAGTCCAAAACCAACCACAACTCCAGCCTGCAGGGCACTGACAGGCCCCAGGGGAACCCTCCAGCTCCCTAGCTAAGGGCCTGGCAAAGCAAAGCCCTTCTGAAGCCTCTGGCTTTCCCACCACCCTGACCTCCAGGACAAACCCGGGCAATACCAAGAGTGAAACGAAGCCACTGCGGGGTGTGGTGGGAAGGGAGCTAGACTTGGTAACACTTGGTAACAATGCTGAGTACAACCACACTTCCCTGGAACAGCCCCAGCAGGGCTTGCATCACCCTGGTCTTTCAGCCTCAGCCAAATCCAACTCACCTTCTGCCTTGGAAAGCCTGAGTACAGGCTAGAATTCAGGCCTGTTCACGCCAGCTAAGGACCTCACATCACCTCCTCCCACTACTACCGGAGGAGAGGCAAGAAAACCAAGCCTGGGAAACCAAAACTGGGCGGTGCATCCCTGAGCTTGCTATCACCATCCAAACAAAGACAAAGCTCTAAAAGCTGGCCCTCCATAAAACTTATCTGGTTAGTACGGAACAGGTCTTGCTACTCAACAAACAGAATTTGCAGTAGGCCCTGAAATGCAAGCTAGGATGAAAAGGGGGGGGTGCTGGCAGGGACTGGGGCTCAGACCACCAAAGCAAAAGCGCTTTGTGAAGAAAGTTACCTTCAGTACTCAGGAGGCCGCTGCCCTGTCAATACTAGAAGCAGGTAATGTTGGTACGAGCATCACAAATTACTGACCAGGCAAAAACAGAACTCCCTGCCTTACCTGTTCCTCAAAGGCCACCTGACAGCGCTCTCACCCTGAAGGGCAAAATGGCTATTTCAGACAATCAAGTAGCAACTTGGTCCCAACCCCACCTCCAAAGGGTTCAGGCATCCCACTGATTACTACTGATCAGCAACAAACAAAGCGGTGCATCAAGCCCTGAGGTAGATGCTCTCTGTTTCAGAAAAGACCAGGCTTTACTAAGGAGGGAGCCCACTAACCCTGCATGCCAGAAAAGAAGTCAGAAGTCAAAGGTCACTAAGTTAGTCTCCACACAGCACCTACTTCTGAAGAGACACTAATGATGCAAAACTATAGGATCCTAGGATTTCTCCACACTCACACAGTATTTTAATGATTAGAAAATGATACTCTATATCTTGGGTACTTACCAGAGGCTCTCGAGGCACCACATTTTCACTTCCTGGAGTAGAGCTTGGCTGCAAAGAAAAACAGAAACAAAAATAAGATCACAGTGCCACCCAATGGACATCAAAAAACCAAAGACACTATATTCTCAAACAACACACACCAACACCTATTCCTCCTATTTCTCACCAGCTTCTCAGACTGTAGAGTGTTCCACGGTGGGCTGCCTGTAAGAAGTAGCCCGCCCACGGAGTGTGAATTTGCCAATCAACATGAAGAGACTGCTTCTGGATTCACTGCCATAGCACATCAAGGAGAAGGCTAGGTTTGGCTGAGGAGGGCCCGAGATCAGCAGCTGAGCAGCAAGGGCTGGAGACCATCACAAGATCCACAGGAATAGCAAAGTCCAGAGGAAAGGCTTCATGTGAGAGCAAAACTTCCCTTTTGCCATCTTCCCACCAACTGACGGGGGAAAAGCAGAGCCGAAGTGGAGAACCAGATCCAGCCACAAGGGGGCCCCAGGTGCCCACACTCTGGATTTTCTCCAGGCATCTACTTGGAGCCAGGAAGCAAAGAAACTATGGACACTGGTTCCCATTTATCACCTGTCACTGAGGACACCAATCCCCAATAGTAAGGAAGCTTGAATCTGTTGTGTAAATAAGCCAGTGACAGGCCGAAAGACCAACCAGCAGGCAGGGAGCGTGTGGCCCACTCGCCTGGCTCCAGTCTGTCACCCTCTCCTCTCTCTGGAGCTCACATTTGCCTTCAACCCTTGGCTGATGATCTGGCCAAATTTAGAGAAAGGGAGAGACAGAGACAGACAGACTCGGAGGAAACTCACAAATCTCCAAAAGAATAGAACAAGCAGTTTGAGAGAGTTATGATTAGTTTACTGTTACTGATGTTCAAGCCAATTTCCAATTATCTACAGATAATATCCAGACAAGTGCAGCTAATCTGTGGGTCTCTGGAACCAGCCTCCAGCCTCCATACTCCTCCCAGTTTGTTCAGATAGCAAGTGCCAGGCCTCCAGGGCCGGGGGCAGGGGGGACAAAGAAGGTGGGAGAGGAAAGAGTCCAGTCCACGGAGGGTCCCCAAAGATCTCCTCATGCCCCGATGCCCCCGCACGGATGGCACACAGCACAGTGACAAGGACTCTGCTGGGAGAAGGACTCTATCTCCTCATCTAAAGTCCCAGGACAAGGTCAGCCTGCACGAAACCAAGTGGAAAGTCTCAGGGAATTCGAGCTCGCGTTCCCTGCCTCC
The DNA here is from genome assembly GCF_964656455.1 of Halichoerus grypus. Lineage (NCBI taxonomy): Eukaryota > Metazoa > Chordata > Mammalia > Carnivora > Phocidae > Halichoerus > Halichoerus grypus. The sequence continues at coordinate 179,867,113 of NC_135716.1, forward strand.
CTTCCCCCGCCCTGCTCGCTCCCTCCTAAGGCTCCCAGCAGGCAGCAGGCAGCGGTGAGGGGCAGCAGGGATAACCTCCCGCATTTAGATCTCTAGCCCAGATCCCCCTCGGAGTTCTCCATCCAGCTGCCTTCCAGCTTCCTCTGGACTCAACAAGTTCCTCGGCAGATTCATAATCCCCTCCCGCGGCCACACATGTCTTCCTCCACTGTTCCCTGTCTGCAAGAATGGCACAACCTTCCACCAAAATATACAAGCCGGAGTCCAAAGGACCATTCTGGACAACTCTTTCTCTCCCACTCACCAGAGCTAACACATTATCAAGTCCTGCCAACATTCCTTCCTAAATATCCGTGTAATCAGTCCATCCACTTCTCTCCACTTCTACTGCCATCACTTGGGTCAAAGCTTCCAAAAACTCCTCTCTGGACCACTGCCAAGAGCCTTCGCATCGGTTCACCCACATCCATGCTGGCTTTCTTCTAATTCATTTTCCAAACTGCAAACAGACTATCATTTCAAAATGGTAGTAATCAGATCTCACCCCTGCCCACTCCAGTAAACCACTACAACAACGGCTCTAATACAGAAAACTCTCTCAACATGGCCACAAGGCCTTGCATCCACTGACTGTAATTCAGGTGTGTGTGACGCCACACTGCCCGGCTCTGCCCACCAGGCACCCGGGCCTTTGCACATGCTATCCCTGCTCACACCTCTGACAGTTTAACTCGTCCTTCAGATTTCAGCTATGTCACTTCTTTGGGGAAGCATTTCTTCTCTGACACCCAAAACAGGGTGAACTCTCCCTAATATATACTAACACCATCCATCTCTCTTTCAAGGACTGAGCAGAACTGCAACTTTACTTGTGCAATTATCTGACTGAGGTCTGTGTCCCTCACCAGATTATGAACTCCACAGGGGCAGAACCTGTGTGCTTATTACTGCATCCCTGGGGCTTAGGACAGTATCAGGCACAGATCAGGCCTTCCACAGATATCTGCTGAATGAATGAAAGGCAACAACGAATTAAACAATGGTTCTTACTCAACTGAATGGATTATAGACTCAAGTTCATTATCTTCCTGAGGGCTTCCTTCACTCCACTTGGCAAATACAAAATGCTAACATTTATCTAGCTCTTTTTCATTTAGTTCTACAATAAATGTCTGAAATTATTGCTGATGAGAAACTGAGGCAAAGGAGGTTAAATAATGTGCCTGTGATGACTCAGCCAGTAACTGGGACTAAAGGGATTTGAAACATTCTACTTAAAATCATAGAGTTTTAGACCACATTTCATTAAGCAACACTCTTAATGCTACCCCTCAAATAATAATGTGGATTATTTGACTCAACAAAACTAACTCAAACAGCTTTAATACTTAGGAAGCCTCATTCTGACTTAACCCAAAGTTCTCTTCCTGAAATACAACTAATCAGTATGAATCATTATCACCAAGGAACTTCCCTTAAGATTAGTTCATCTCTTGAATAGCCAGTATTTGCCCGAGGGAAAACAGTATATGGTACTAAGGAAGTCTCTTTCATCATATACCCTTTTGTACCTTTTTAAACTGTAAGCCACAGAAGTGAACTCTGCTTAAAAAATAAAATATTAAAATTTTTAAAAAGAAAGCTGCTCTCTCATTCCAACACTCCCCTCTTCCTTGGGGGACCCACCACTGATGCTGGTTCCTTATAGATTCTTCCAGGGACATTCAGAGCATTTAAGAACCCATACGCATGTGTATACCTCCATCAAGGAATCTGAATAGCGACACTCTCCAAACTCCTCAAGTCTTGACTTCCAGAGCCTTCCTCAGCACACCAAAGCCAGGACTCCACGCCCAGCCTCAGGGCTGCTAAGAGGAGCAAGATTTCCCCACACCCTGTTTGAACTCACAGTGCTATTGAAGTCTGTCAGACTGTATCAGTGAGCTCACAGAGGACCTCTCACCAATCTGGTAATTGCCCAACACTGATTATATTCTAGATGATTCTCCAGCTCATTTTGGAAGATCTGCAGTCTAAAATGGACCATCCCCCATTTCTCATCTCAATGTTCTTTAGAAAGTGGTTTCTTGGGGCGCCTGGGTGGCTCAGTCGTTAAGCATCTGCCTTCAGCTCAGGTCATGATCCCAGGGTCCTGGGATCGAGCCCCGCATCGGGCTCCCTGCTCCGCAGGAAGCCTGCTTCTCCCTCTCCCACTCCCCCTGCTTGTGTTCCCTCTCTCGCTGTGTCTCTCTGTCAAATAAATAAACAAAATCTTAAAAAAAAAAAAGAAAGAAAGAAAGAAAGAAAGTGGGTTCTTAAAACAGCCTTCATCCTTACTACTCTCCACACTGATTTCCTTGATAATACCATCTGAAATAACTAGTTTATTACCCCACTAGATTTTAAGCTCCCTAAAGGCAGGCACTTTACCATCTTACTGAAGGCTGATCTTCGGCACTTAAAATAGCACTGGTACTAAATAAATATGATCTTAAGCTTTTTTTAACTAAAAAAAAATTAAAACAAAGCAATCACTTCATACACAAACGCGTAAAGGAAGCAAGCAGAGGACCATAGCAGGATGTGTCCATCTTGGGACATTTCATCTACAACTTAAACACAAACCTGGCCTACTCCCCAGTGCAGTGTTGTGATCCAATGGTTCTCAACCCCAGAGCAGAATCAACCCCCTACAACACCCCCCAGAGGGGCATCTGAAACTGTCGGGGGGGTTTCCTGTGGTCACAATGACCAAGGGATCTCACTGGCATTTAGAAGGCAGAGGCCTGGGAGGCTCTATGTCCAGCACTGCATGCAGTGAAAAACTGTTCCTTCCAAACACCAACAGGACCCCTTGGAGAATGCTGACCATTCTGCTTCCTCATGCTGAGGGGAAGCACAGATTCCCAACATTAACATACAGCATTAGGTGTCGCTTCAAAGAAGGGCAAAGGTCTGAGCAGCCAACTGCTTGTCAGAAGCTCAGTCCCCCAGCATGTGCGGGTCCGTCCAGCTCACCAGCCCAGCTTTTATGAAAGCCCAACACTTCTCAAACACCTGCCCCTGCATCAACCCCTTTTAAGTGGTCAAATCTATTTTCTGGCTTGAGACAAATCTCTACAAATTAAATTCCACCTTGATCCTGGAAATTTTGACAGGGCGGTTTTGACTTTAAAAATAATAATAACTTGGGCGCCTGGGTGGCTCAGTCGTTAAGCGTCTGCCTTCGGCTCAGGTCATGATCCCAGGGTCCTGGGATGGAGCCCCGCATCGGGCTCCCTGCTCAGTGGGAAGCCTGCTTCTCCCTCTCCCACTCCCCCTGCTTGTGTTCCCTCTCGCTGTGTCTCTCTCTGTCAAATAAATAAAATCTTTAAAAAAAATAAATAAAACGAAATAAAATAAAAAATAAAAACCAAACAGACAAAAAAAGACCACAGTAGCAGAGAGAAATGCTCCCAGTTTGATAGGCACAAAGGTGCTCTCACTCCCGCTGCCCAGGCGCTGACCTCCCCCAGCCAGAAGGTGTGCCCAAGTGCTGACCTTGAGGCACAGCAAAGACCAACGGCACACGCAGCTCAGGTCAGAGCACCTGGCTGAACATCCCGTCCCACACCTGCCACAGGGCTGTGTACCTCTGAGTGTGTCCTACACCGGTCTGGCCTATAGTTCTTTGCAGAGAAGAATAAGGTTCAATTCAACAATTATTTTTTGAGAGGCACTGGCCCAGAGGCAAGCGCATGAACTTTGGCACCAGTAACTGAGTGACCGCGGGTACACTGCTCAACCTCCTTGAACCTCAGTCTCCCCACCCGTGGGAATAATGGGAAAAATACCACCACCTCACGTTCAGGGTGAGATGAGATGATAGAAGTTCTATCCTATCGCCCCTCTGCTCAAAATCAACCAATAGACTTCTGCTCTGTCTGTGATGGAGTAATTGGGACCAGATTTAACCTCCCACTGTGAACAATTAGAAAACTAAACAAAACACATGACACCACTGTTTGTAGACACTGGACAGTAGTAATTCCTGACAGAACAGAAACAAATGATATGAGCCCTAAGGTCACTCTGGTTTTCTGCCAAGAGGCATGTTTCAGACTAAGAAGGGGGGCAGGGGAATCCCAACAGAGCATGGCGGTCTCTTGCTGAGTTGAGGAAACAGAGATTAGGGTTCAGGGAGAGTAAGGCAGCTGAAAGTTGCAGACAGAGTTCCAGACAGGAGAGGGCTACGCCAAAAGAAAGCTCCAGAAATCTGCACAGAGGTTGCCTTACGTCTTTGCTGCACAGTAAAATGTGTGCACACACAGAGTGAAACTCCACAAGGCTGAGAAACAGCAATGAAGAAGCCGTGTGGTGAATGCCTCCCAGAGTGGGGTGTCCTCACTGCTCAGTCAGAGCACTCCATACAGACTGGAAGGGCCACATCCTGGTAGGGGAAGGGCAGGTTATTCCTAGGGTAAAGGCCACCCTAGATCCACCCTAACAAAGCTTAAAAACGGGACTTGATGGAATCAAAATGAACCAAAAGTAACTTAACTACCCACCAGAACAAATCTCAACACTCTTCAAAGTCAGATCACAAAATCCAGACCCTCGACAATGTAAAATTCACAGCATCCAGCACCCAATCAATAATCTCAAAGATGTCAAGAAGCAGGGAAGTGTGATCCATAATAATAAGAAAAATTAGAAGAAATCATTCACAGACAAAACAACATTAAGACAGGTGTTACAGGGGCACCTGGGTGGCTCAGTTGTTAGGTGTCTGCCTTCGGCTTGGGTTATGATCCCAGGGTCCTGGGATCGAGCCCCGCATCGGGCTCCCTACTCAGCGGGAAGCCTGCTTCTCCCTCTCCCACTCCCCTTACTTGTGTTCCCTCTCTCGCTGTCTCTCTCTGTTAAATAAAAATCTTAAAAAAGAAAAAAAAGACAGGTGTTATAACCTTATTCAAGAACTTAATGCAATTTTAAAAATACATACACTGAATCATTATGTTCCACACCTGAAACTAATATAACATATGTCAATTATGCCTCAATAAAAAGAAAATTCAAAGGAAAACAGAATCATAGTAAGGAGAGAAATATATTGCACAAAAAGAAAGTAGAACTTCTAGAGATGAAAATATAATATCTGAAACAAAAATTTCACCAAATGGGAGTGATAGTAGATTAGATACTGCAGAAGAAAAGGTAAGTGCACTTGAAGATACAGCAACAGATACTGACCAAAATGAAGGACAAAGAAAAAAAGAAAAAGAACGAAAAATATTTGAAGAAATAATAGCTGAAAATTTTCCAAGTTCAATGAAAACTACAAACTCCCAAATCCAAGAAGCTCACAAACCCAAAGCAAAGCAAACACAAAAGCATTCTAAGGCACTACACAATCAAATTGCTAAAAACCCATGAAAAGGGGGAAATCTTACAAGCAGCCAGAAAAAAAGAGAACCATTACCTACAAATATTAATCAAGACTAAGAATGACTTCAGACTTCTGATCAGAAGATATGCAAGCCAAATAAAAAATATAATAGCACTGTATCTTTAAAATGCCTGTGAGGGGAAAACCTGTCAACCTAGAATTCTATATCCAGTGAAAATATATTTCAAAAAGAAATACAAAATAAAATACGTGCTTGCTTCAGCAGCACATATACTAAAATCGGAACAACACAGAGAAGATTAGCATGGTCCCTGCGCAAAGATGACATGCAAATTTATGAAGCATTCCATGTTTTTTGTAACGTGTAGAATTTTTCATTTATTTCTTTCCTCCTATTTGGGGTTTCATTTGCTCTTTATTTCTCTAGCATATTTTCTAAAGTTAGTATGGTACTCAAAATGTTACTTCCTTCCCAGCACTGCTTTGGTTGCATTCCACAAATTTAAATTATATTGTTTTCATTTTTGTTCAGCTCAGAATATTTTACTTCCCCTATGATTTCTTCTTCCACCCATAATTTAGAAATCTGTTGTTTAATTTCCAAACATTTGGGATTTTTCCAGATTTCTTTTCTATTATCAATTTCTAGTTTATTTATTTATTTATTTTTATTTTTTAAAGAGTCTGCTTGAGATTCTCTCTCCCTCTCCCTCTGCCCTCCCCCTGCACATGTGCTCTCTCTCTCTCTCAAAATAAATAAAATCTTTTAAAATTAATTAATTAATTAAAAAGAAATTAAGTATGTAATGAAACTTAAAAAAGAAAATTCTAGGCCCAGGTGGCTTCACTGGTAAATTCTAGTAAACATTTAAGGAAAAAGTAATGCCAACCTTATACAAACTATTTCAGAAAAAAGAAAAAAACAGTAAAATTTCCCAACTCATTCTATGAGAACATTACCTTAATACCAAAACTAGACAAAGATTTCACAGACACACACAAAAGAAACCTACAAATCAATACCTCTCTTAAACATAAATGAAGAAACCCTTAACAAAATACTAACAAACCAAATCCAGCAATATATAAAATGGATAATACTTCATAACCAAGTGGAATTTATCCAACAAAGTTGGTTTAACATTTAAAAATCAATCAACATGAATCATCATATTAATAAAGAAAACAACAGGATCAACAGATAGCAAAAAGAGCACTTGACAACATAATTTTTTCAAAAACACTCAAAAAATTAAAAAGTTGAAAAAAAAATTAAATCTCCTCCATTTGATAAAGGGCACCTTCAAAAAAACTTAAGACTGAGGGGCGCCTGGATGGCTCAGTCGGTTAGGCATCTGCCTTTGGCTCGGGTCATGATCCCAGGAGTCCCGCATGGGGCTCCTTGCTCAGCGGGGAGTCTGTTTCTCCCTCTGCCCCTCCCGCCTGCTTGTGCACTCTAATAAATAAATAAAATCTTGAAAAAAAATAAATAAACGTGAAGACTGAATTTTCTCCTAAGATCAAGAATAAGGCAAGAATGTCTATTCTCAATATTCCTCTTAACATTGTATGAGAAGTCCTAGAGAGCATATAAATTGGAAAGCAGTAAGTAAAGCTATCTTCATTTGCAGATGACAGGATCATCTACAAAGAAATCACACAATCTACAAAAAAAGCTATTAGAATTATAAGTGAGTGTAACACGGTTATAGATAGGAGGCCAACATACAAACTCAATTTTATTTATTTTTTTATCATGATAAGTGCACTCTTTAATCCCCATCACCTATTTCACCTATCCCCCCACCCACCTCCCCTCTGGCAACCTTCAGTCTGTTCTCTATAGTTAAGAGTGTTTCTTGGTTTGTCTCTCTTATTTTTTTTCCTTTGCTCATTTGTTTCTTAAATTCCACATATGAGTGAAATCATATGGTATTTCATATGGTATTTGTCTTTCTCCAACTTATTTCACTTAGCATTATACTCTCTAGCTCTACTTATGTTGATGCAAATGGCAAGATTTCTTTCTTTTTTATGGCTGAATAATATTCCATTATATTCATATATGAGATACACACACACACACATATATATATATATATATATATTTCACATCTTCTTCATTCATTCATCTATCAGTGGACATTTGGGCTGTTTCCATAGTATGACTATTGTAAACAATGACACAATTTTACTTTATTTCTATATACTAGCATTCAACAATTAAAAATGAAATTTTAACATGACATCCATAAACAGCATGCCAAAATATGAAATATTTAGAGAGAAATTTAACAAAATGTGTACATGACCTACAAACTTAAAGCTACAAAACACTACTGAGAAAAATAAAAGACAACCTAAATGAGACACATATCATGTTAATAAATTAGAAGATCAATATTGCCAAAATGTCAATTCTCCCCCAAATTGATCTATAGATTCCACACAATCCCAATAAAAATCCCACCAAGCTTTTTTGTAAGAATTGATAAACTGATTCTAAAATTTGTATGGAGGGGGCACCTGGGTGGCTCAGTCATTAAGCGTCTGCCTTCGGCTCAGGTCATGATCCCAGGGTGCTGGGATCGAGCCCCGCATTGGGCTCACTGCTCAGCGGGAAGCCTGCTTCTCCCTCTCCCACTTCCCCTTGCTTGTGTTCCCTCTCTCGTTGTGTCTCTCTCTGTCAAATAAATAAATAAAATCTTTAAAAAATAAAAAATAAAATAAAATAAAATTTGTATGGAAATGCAATGGACCATAGCTAAAACAATTCTGAAAAACAATAAAGTCAAAAGACATTACACTACCTGATTTTAAGATTTACTATAAATCTACAGCAATCAAGACAGTATTTCATGGGGCGCCTGGGTGGCTCAGTCGTTAAGCGTCTGCCTTCAGCTCCAGTCACGATCCCAGGGTTCTGGGATCGAGCCCCACATCGGGCTCTCTGCTCAGCAGGAAGCCTGCTTCTCCCTCTCCCACTCCCCCTGCTTGTGTTCCCTCTCTCGCTGTGTCTCTCTCTGTCAAATAAATGAATAAAATCTTTAAAAAAAAAAAAAGACAGTATTTCATTTGCATTAGGATAGACAGAGAGATAAATGAAACAAAATAGAGCTCAGAAACTGACCTATGTATATACAATTTTTTTAATTTTTTTTAAAGATTTATTTATTTATTTGAGGGAGAGACAGCACGAGTAGGGTGAGGGACAGAGGGAGAAGCAGACCCCCTGCTGAGCAGGGAGCCCGATGTGGGGCTCGATCCCAGAACTCCAGGATCACAACATGAGCCGAAGGCAGACACCTAACCAACTGAGCCACCCAAGCACCCCCAATTTTTTAATTTTTGACAAAGGTGGCACTTCAATGGAGAAAGGGTAACCTGTTCAACAAATGATGCTGGAATAAGTCATATCCATATGGGGGGAAAAAATGAATATCAGCCTCTACCAATAAGCACATGAAAAGATCCTAATGTTATTAGTCATCACAAAAATGCAAATTAAAACCACAAGGAAATACCACTACACACTCAGTAGAATGGCTAAAATTAAAAAGACACAATGCCAAGTGTGGGTGTGGATGTAGGACAAGTGGAATGTTCATATACTGCTGGTGAGAATAAAAAATAGTACAACTTTGCAAAAACACTTTGTTTATAAGACTAAACATATACTGGGGCGCCTGGGTGGCTCAGTCGTTAAGCGTCTGCCTTCAGCTCAGGTCATGATCCCGGGGTCCTGGGCTCGAGCCCCGCATCAGGCTCCCTGCTCCGCGGGAAGCCTGCTTCTCCCTCTCCCACTCCCCCTGCTTGTGTTCCCTCTCTCACTGTGTCTCTGTCAAATAAATAAATAAAATCTATAAAAAAAAAAAAAAAAGACTAAACATATACTTACCATATGACCCAGCAATTCCACTCATAAGTATTTACCAAAAAAAAATGAAAACATATCTCTTCACAATACATGAGTATTTATAGTAGCCCCAAACTAGCACCAATCATGTGGGGTAACAGACTCTAAGGTGACTCCCAGGATCCCCACCTCCTAGTATTCATGCCCCTGTGTGGTCCCATTGAGTGTGACTTGCTTCTGACCCAACAGGACATGGTAAAGATGACAGGATGAATGTAATTACATGTATGTGGTTACACTATGTAAGACTAATGTCCATTTTGCTAAAAGACTCTCTTCCTTACTAGCTTTGAGGAAGCCAAGTGACCATGTTAGGAAGACCTCTGTGGCAAAAAAAAAAATGAGGGTAGCCTCTGGCTGACTGCCAATAACAAACTGAGGTACTCATTCTGCAGGCCATAAGGAACTAAATGCTGCCAACAGCCACATGAGCTAGGAAGGAGATCCTTCCCCACTCAAGACCCAGATGAGATCACAGCCCCAGCAGACACCTTGATTTCTTGCCTTGTCAGACTCAGCTAAACTGTGTCCTTACTCACAGAAACGGAAACAAAAAATGTGTGCTCTTTTGGTAATTTGTGTAAATGTTTTGTAATACTGTTATGCAGCAATATATAATTAACAGAATCCAAATGTCCATAAACTGGTGAACAGATCAACAAATTGTGGTATATCTATACAAGAGAATATTACACACTAATAGAAAGCAATGAATTACTGATACAACAATATAAGTTTCACAAACATTACTCTGAGCAAAAGAAGTGAGACACAAAAGAATACATACGTTATGAATTCATTCATATTTAATTCTAGAGAAGACAAATATAATCAATAGCAACAGAAAGCAGTTCAGATTTCCTGAGGCCAAAGGCTAGGGTTTACTGGGATAGGCATAAGGGAACACTTAGGAAAACTGAAATTGTTTTGATCTTGGTTGTGGTGGTGGTTACACAGGTATGTACATTTGTCAAAACTCATTAAACTGACCACAACACACCTATTAGAATTCCACAGTAAAGTTTTTGGCCATAAGGACTTTGTCACTCCATAAGCTATTACATTAATCTATGGATTTTAAGTTAGGATAGGGGCAACCTTTAGGGGGTTGGACAATGACAGGAGGGACACCAGGGGGGCTTCTGAGGTCCTGGTAATGTTTGATTTCTTAATATAAGTACTGGTTACACAAGTATGTTCACTCTGAAAATTCACCAGGCTGGACACATAATTTGTGTGCTTTCTGGGTATATGTTAAACTTCAGTTAAAAAAAAGAAAAGAAAAAGAAAAAATTTAAAGACTAGGGGATCATTCTAGATTAAAGCATACTAAAGACAAAAATCAATGCAATCCCTATTTCTTGAATGGATTTGGATTTTTCTTAATTGGGAGAATATGAATGTGGACTGTATTATTAAATAGTATTTTATCGGGGCGCCTGGGTGGCTCAGTCGTTAAGCGTCTGCCTTCGGCTCAGGTCATGATCCCAGGGTCCTGGGATCGAGCCCCACATCAGGCTCCCTGCTCGGCGGGAAGCCTGCTTCTCCCTCTTCCACTCCCTCTGTTTGTGTTCCTGCTCTCGCTATCTCTCTCTCTGTCAAATAAATAAATAAAATCTTTAAAAAAAATTAAAAAAAATAAAAATAAATAAATAAATAAATAGTATTTTATCAATACTGAATTTCTTGTATGATAATGGTATTATGGTTATATAAGAGAATAACCTCACTCTTATGACACTCTTAAAGGAAAACCCTGAATGCTGGTGTTTATCTTAGCTGTCCTAGGATGAAATACCGTGATGTCTGTAACTCACTCTCAAATCTTTAAAAAAATACATGTAAAGAGACAGAAATAAAGCAAATTCAGCAAAATGTAAACAGTGTATCTTGAAGTTTTTATAAGAGTTTTACAAGAGTTCTCTGTATTATTTTTTCAACATTTCTAGAGGTTGGAAATTTTTCAAAATAGAAAAAAGTTGAGGGGGGAAGTATCTCGTTTGAACTACTGTTATTCAAGAGTTCAGCAGACTTCCAAAACTGCCCACAGATTCTTGGAGAAGGAAACGAACACTCATTGAACACTAACTGTGCAGCAGATGCTCTTTACGTCCACAATTTCAGTCAACCCTCAGAACAACCCTTGGGTAATTATTATTTTACAAAGGGAAAACAGGGTCAGAGAGGTGGAGTGACAAGTCCAATAGCAAGTGAGTGCTGGAGTTCAAAGTCTATCAGGATACAAGGCCATACTCTTCTACTGCTTACTGTCTTCACTGTGTTCTTTTCCCTTCCCTGCTTCTGTGTTTTCTCAATCCCAAATGTACTACATCCAGGGAATCTCAACAGATTTAAAATCTATGTTCTGTAATATAGTCAATATTGAATAACCACTAAACAATCAGACTGAACCACACTTCTGCTCTTCATTGAAGATAAATGGTGGAGAAGTACAGAAATAGGAATAATAGCTCCCATTCCTATAAGCCATACCACGTACAGACTACAAGGGCCTCTCATAAGAGATCAACCATGCAAACTAGAGTAACATGGGGAAAACAGAACAAGGATAGGAAGCAATAAATGTGATTTCTAACTCCAACAGACCATCCTGAAGAAAGACTAAAAAGACCACCATAATGAATAAAGCAAGTATGTCACTGATATCTAAAAGTCACAAAGGACAGCTAAGATAAACACCAGCATTCAGGGTTTTCCTTTAAATTGGAAGGAAATTACTCGAGAACAAATAAAAGAACAACTTTAGTGGGCTGGTAGTCAATATGTGAAAAATCATACCCCCAAAAAAAACATTATAATAAGGCCTGAAGAAAGATTTCTCATTTGTGAGTGAAAATCCAGAATTTAATGAATGCAATAATAACAGATAACACACTATGTCAGGCACTGTTCTAAAATTAAGTTAATTTAGGGGCGCCTGGGTGGCTCAGACGGTTAAGCGTCTGCCTTCGGCTCAGGTCATGATCCCAGGGTCCTGGGACTGAGCCCCGTATCGGGCTGCCTGCTCAGTGGGGGGCCTGCTTCTCCCCCTGCCTCTGCTTCTCCCCCTGCTCATGTTCTCTCTCTCTCGCTGTATCTCTGTGTCTCGAATGAATAAATAAAAATAAATAAATAAATAAAATTAATTTAGGAGTGCCTAGGTGGTTCAGTTGGTTAAGTGTTCCACTCTTGGTTTCGGCTCAGGTCATGATCTCAGGGTCGTGGAATCAAGCCCCCATCAGGCTCCACACTCAGCAGGGAGTCTGCTTGAGACTCTTTCTCCCTCTCCCTCTGCCCCTCCCCTGCTTGCCCACACGCATGCACTCTCTCTCTTTCAAATGAATAAATCTTTAAAATAAATAAAGTAAAATAAGTTAATTTACTTATCCTCAGAGAAATCCTACGAGATAGGCACTAGTATTATTCCTATTGTGCAGATGGAGAAACTAAAGCCAAAGAAGTCAAGTACCTTGTCCAAGATCACACGGCTTTAAGTAGTGGGGCTAGGATTCTAAGCCAATAGGGATGGCTTTGGAGCCCATACCACTGTTCTACATTGCCTCTCAAAGGAAGAAAGGGTTGGCTATCACCCTGTATCTTTCAAAATGAGAGACTGAGGCCACAAGGCCAACCAACAGACCTTCTATGAAACAAATACTGACTCAGCCCCAAAGGAAAAATGTGTTCATTCTTACAGACCAGGTTTGCGGGGAATTATCCAAATAGTTCTTTCAATTCCACTCTGCTTTGACTGGAGAAATGGGAAGCCAAGTAGATCAGGATTTGAAAATAAAATGACAAGCAACTGCTGAAGAGAGTTGGTTCACTTAATAAGTGTGCATTTGCAGCTTATTGTTAGACAGTGACAGAATTTGGCATGAAGAGCTCAAATTTTCCCAAGACTGCCAGCGTATTCTGATGCAATCCCAACTCTACCAGCTTTGGAAAGGAGGGCAAAAGAGAAGCAGAGCTGAAAACCAAACAAGTGCTGGCCAAACCCCCTCAAAGGACCTTAGATCCCTTCCACATGTACAGAGAGGACAATTTCCAGAACCAAAGGAATCCTTGGGCACTACAATGGCTCCAAGTGGCAAGCTTTTTAGTAACCTTCACAGCACTGACAAATTAAAAGTCCTAGAAGAATCAGGGACGGAAGGCACCTTTAATCCCAGGCTGTGGGCATTCCTAACATATAACAGTTCAGAAAAGTCCAGATTCTGAGGAACCTCAGCATTTCCGCAAGCTAAGTGGGGTAAGGCAAGAAAGGAGGGCCCGTCCTCTGAGACACTTCCACAGTCCAGAATTTCTGATAGTGAGAAGGCCAGAATCAGTCCTTGTTATTTCCCCTATTTTACAATCCAGATATCTTTCTGAATCACTCACTCTGCTAACAGAAGCTGGTGTGGGGAACACACAGCTCCTCTAAGTGCTATTCCTGTAATAGATTTATCATGAAGAATAAAACAGTAAGAAACTTGAGGTAGTGTTCTTCTGCCAAGGAAGGAAGTGAAATACCAGTAGGCTGTGAAGTCTACAGGTGTTTCAAGGAGGTGAGAGGTGAATGATGAAGTCCAGACTGGAACCATTTTCTTCTTCCTCTCTCTAATCCTAACTAAATTTAAGCATGGTTTAAATCCAGACCCAATCAGATACATGATTTAGGGCATGTTACCTTTAGCATCCACTTCTGTGAAATGGCAGTTAATAGCCTGATTTTCATAAAGGTCGTAATGAGCACTAAAGGAGATAGTTAACGTTAATTTGCCCCCAGCATGACAGCACACCCTCAGTAAATGCAAGGTACCGCTTACCCCATCCACCTCACCCCAGCCCACCCCTCCTTTGAATTTCAAATCCTTTCATAGGCCTTATCATCCACTGCTTCCTGACAGCAGACATACAGGCAAGACCACTGGTCCTCAAGGTCCCCTTAATGGAATGGGATTTGGCTGAAAAGCTAGAGCGGAGTCCTCTGGCCGAGAAAACCAAACTCTGGGAAGCAAGGACGGATCCTCAACCAAAAGCCTGGTGGCGTGTTGTTTACAAGTGAGACCCCTTCCTACCAACGCACTGAGAGGATCCGAGTACATTTCCGACCCTCCAATTTGGCAGAGAAAGCGCAAAGGTGACGAAGAGGCTGGCAGTGGGGCCACTTCAGCGAGGCTGAGGCTGTGGGAGAGTGGGAACCCTGATGGATTCAGGGCCCTCCTGGGAGGGGACAACTGAGAACGATCGAGCCTCTCACCCCTCTCTCCTCAAGCAGGGGCCCTTACAGCTCAAGGCTGAAGGCTTCTCAAGGGTCCTGCCACCGTCCCGGCCAAGCGCAAGTGGGGCCCGAGGGGCCCTCAGGCTGGAAGTGGGGGCCCGCGGGCGCCCCGGAGCCCCGGCTCGGCAATGTGGTCTAAGAGGGGTCACCGGGGGAGGGGCCGGGCGGCGAGGACCTGAGGAGGGGCGGGGCCCAGGAGGGGGCAAGAGGTCGGGACCACCAGCTGCGGAGGCTCAGGGACCCCGCCCGGCTTCCAGCCGCACGCCGAGCGCCCCCTCCAGCCAGGGTCCCCGCCACTACGGCGGAGCAGTCCCACTCCCCTTACCTGGCTCGGCTGCTCTGCCTGCTCCGAGGACGCCATCTTTCTGAGGCCTAACTAATCTATCGCCGCTGGGCGAGGCGTCTCCCAAGCGCCCTCGCTCTCGCTCACCCGCCCAGACCAAAGTAGCCGGAACGGAGCCGGTCGATGGCGGGCACGCAGGGAGGAGAGCGAACACCCATGTCTGGGTCACCTCGCATTATTGCCATTAGGTCTCCGCTGGCCAGGAAGATCCTAAGTCCGTCCTTTTTGCATTTTTAGATGTGTCTTATTCTCATTGAGTTAAATCTCTGCCCATCCCCAAGGGGCCTTGGGCACAGGCAGGGACTCGCTAAGTCTTTAATAAATGAATGGGAAGAAACTTGGAAATTAATTAATTAATGGTTCAGTTCAGCACCATTTGTTGAGTACCTACTATTTGCCAGGCACTTTGGTAGTCGCTAGAAATAAAAAGATCCAAGACTCACCTCCTGCACACACAATTACAGCATTTTGGAGATAAGAGTCTGAAACGGTTTGCAGATCTATTAGGAGGACACTGAACGGGGCTTTTTGGAGAGGCTTCCACATTCTTACTTCATAGTAGTTGAGTTGTTAGATTTTAAGCTAAGTATAAAATTACACGAAATGATTGCATGTATTAGAACTACCGGTCAGTTTGTATTGCAGTTGGGTTTTGATTGATCATGGAGTATTCAAAAGGGTTGCCTCAAGTAACAATTCCCCCTACCAAACACTGTTTTAAATGCCTACCCTTTTCTTATGAGATAATATCTTATTTTCTTATAAAAAAAAAAATACGAAAGAGACTGTATGAATATGGGCTATTTCTCGTTTACATAATATGCCCTCACCTTTTAAGCGAGGAACCATTTTGATTTTCTTATTATTATTTTAATGTTAAATTTTTTTCAGAGGGGGTAGGTAGCAGTATTAGAACGAAGATGAATTTATTGCCAAGCAGCATCTGGACAATCTCAAACAGTGATGTTGTTCGCATTTTCCCTTTCCCCTCTGATTTCTTTGAGACCTTAATGTTTAATCTAGTTATGTAAGCATTTTGTTCCGGGATCCCAACCCAATTTGCACAGCTAAAGCAGGGAATCGAACTGGTGGAAATGTGCGAGTATCTTATGCTTCTCTGTTACATTTTCAGCAGGACTGAAAACTACACTCATCAATTTTTAAAATTGACTTCCTTCAGATTATCCTGAGGGTTGGGACATCTTACAGATCTTTTCAGTTTGGAGAGGGAAAACAAATTAATACAGTACAATGACAGACTGTTTCATCTAAGTATTAATATTATGCATCTATATATGTAAACAACAGTGCTCTAAAAACCCAAGGGAGTGTATATGCGTGTCTTTCATAATGCAAAATAAATCCCTATTGACCTCATTTTGATCCCGCTACTGAAACTCCTAAATACAAAGTAGAAAAACACCCCCCTGGGCCATATTGAGCAACATAACGAAGTCGGCTTCGAACCCAAACACTACAGCTCCCGGCATGCCCCCGGAGCCATACGTGATTAGCGGCAACCAGAACTACAACTCCCGGCGTGCCTTGGTCCCACGCGTGATTTGCCACAAAGAGAACTACATCTCCCGGCACGCCGTGGGCGGGGGGAGGGGGCCGCGCTGAGCCTCCCTGATTTCCCGGTGTCAGTCAGGTCCCACCCTGAAGAGGATGGAGGTGGTCGGGGAGGCCGAGACTGAGACCGGGGCTCTGAAGCCGTGTCTGCTGCGCCGCAACCACAGCCGCGAGCAGCATGGCGTGGCGGCCTCCTGCCTCGAGGAGCTGAGGAGCAAGGGTGGGCACGGGACGCGGGCGGAGGCTGTGGGGGCCCGGGCCAGGGCTGCGGGGAGCCGGGTCGGGTGAGGATGTCTGGCAGGGGCAAGGTGGGGTCCGCAGGAGCGACTTGGGACGGAAATAACCGACATGGGCATAGCGATTATCTCGTGTGAGACTCCTAATGGTGGGAAGGTAGACGGGAATCAATACGCAAATTAAGACCGACTCGACTTAGGTGTCTCGCCTAAAACCACTGACCTTGGACCAGACCCAGCCGCCCGGGCTCCGTACGGTGATACTGGCGCCCCCGGCTGAGCCCCCGGTCCGGTGGGAGCGCCTTTTCACCGTCAGTTCTCTCAGGCACTTGTGCGGCGAAGAGGGAGCCGACCATTCTGGAGTTCCAGACAAGGAACAGGTGCTGTGAGTGACCAGAGTTCAGAGTCCCGGCCCCACACTTACTAGCTGCTTGACCTTGCCCTTTAAGCAGCCCGCGACCCTCAGTTTTCTCATCGGCAAAATGGGTATAATATTTCCAGCCCTGCTTTACAGGATTGTTGGGACTCTCAAAGCAGATGATATATTTACATGACTTACAAGTATTATGAGCCGGTAGCAATAAATTGTTTATCCACGGAAGTTCTACTGGTTAAAGTGTGAGCGGAGCGGTCCCGGGAATGTAGTCAAAGGGGGTGTCAGGGTTCAGTGCTTCCTCTCAGAGTCACCAAGACCCAAAAGATACCAGACAGAAATCTTTCAGAGACTCAGGAGCAGCCAAAACATTATAAATGCTTTAGTGAGATCGTTTTTGCCATATCAACATTCACATATTTTCCCTTGGCATTAGGGTACTTAAGTTTTAGTTCCCCTTGAGTGCATCGGCTGGATGCACTTGGCACGGAAGCTCGTGTAAGTGTTTATGTTCTCTGGAGCTCAGCCTTTGGAAGGCTTGCTGTTCTATTTGGGTGCTGGATAACATTGCCCAACCATATACCTAGTCTTGTGGCTACTTTGCTGCTCACTCTCATCCCATTCGCATTTTAGGCTTTGTCATCACTAAGTGGGATGGTACAGATCTGCCCTGGACAAGACTTCTGCCCTTTGACAATAAAGATGAGAAGCTACCAATACAAACTTTTACTTCTCTTGTGCCTTCCTATAGGTTAGAAAGGTGCAGAGAACGATGCTTCAAAGAACACAAAGCATTTCCTTTTTTCTGTCCTATTCTTTTCTTTTCTTGCTTTTCTTTCTTTCTTTCTTTCAACATTTGACACAGAAGAATTTAAGATGACCACTGAGTAAATGAATGAAAGACTGCTTGTTCACAAGGAATCAAATCAGACTTTGGTTTGTTTTTCATCCAAGTAAAGATACAAGGGCCTTCTAATGTGGAGGTAGAGCAGCTGGAGGAAACTTTTTCAGGAGTCAGGGTTTAAATCTCAGCTCTGACACTTACTGTGTGACTTTGGACAAGTTACTTAACCTCCCTGAGCCTTGGGTTTGACATCTGTAAAATGGGAATAACAATCGTACATACCTTATAGGATTTTTAGGGGAATACTGTATACAAAAGGTACTTAGTACCAGGCATGTGGGAAGTGGTATATTAGTGCTAGTAGTTGGAGTTGTTATTGTAGTTACTGTTAACTACCAGGAATTCTGCTATGCTCTGGGAGCATATATATAGTGGGTTCAGGGACAGATGTAATTTCCTTATGGATATTTGTCAATTGCCAAATATTTTATTCCTCTCAGCCTGTGACATTCTGGCCATTGATAAGTCCCTGACACCAGTCACCCTGGTCCTGGCAGAGGATGGCACCATCGTGGATGATGACGATTACTTCCTGTGCCTACCTTCCAATACTAAGTTTGTAGTGTTGGCCAGTAATGAGAAGTGGACATACAGCAATTCAGGTAAGAAACTCTGGCCACATATATAGTCATCTATGCAGTACAGCATCCACCATGATTCATTTTACCGCACAGGTACTGGTCGCCGTTTGTCTGCTTCAGCATCTATGCAGCCAACATTTACTGAGCACCTTCTGCATGCCAAGGCGTGATGCTGAGTCTTCGGGTAAAGATGAATGAGTCGCGGGTCCAGTTCTCAAATAACTCACAGACCAACAGTAACTAAAATGCAGCATGACAGAGAGATCAGTGCCACAGGCAGAGTCAAGCTGCCTGGTTTCACTCCAGACTATCATTTACTAGCCATGTGACCTTAGGCAAGTTACCTAACTTCTTAGCACCTTACTGAGGTAATAATTTTAGTACCTTTCTCTCCTAGGGTGTTGTAGGGCTGATAGAACATAATATATATCAAACCAGGGTTTCTTGACAATACTATTGACATTTCGTGCTGGAGAATTCTTTGTTGTGGGGGCTGTCCTGTCCATTGCAGGATATTTAGCAGCAACCTCAGCCTTTGCCCACTAGATGCCAGTAGAACCTCTTTACCCCAGTTGTGACAACCAAAAATGCCTTCAGACATTGTCAAATGTCTTCTAAGGGGAGGCAAAATCACTCCCAGTTGAGAACCACTGATAAAAAGCATTTAGATCTTGCCTGACACACAGAAAGGGCTCAGTAAATGTTACACCATCATCATTACTAGAGATACAAAGGGAACTAATATTGATGAGCAAGGACCAAAGGCTAAAAAATAAAAAAGTGTCCCCATTGAAGACAGTCCCCATGCCACTAAATTGAGGAATTCACCCTTCAGCAGCACCTCTACCAGCCACCTTTGTACTCCAAAGTACGGGGACAGCAAACAGTGGCAACAGCTCCTCCAGTCAAGGATAAGACTAATCCCCAAGCACAGGAGAAGTGCTGGTGACAATGAATGTTTTTGTACACAGAAATGGAACACAGAGACACAACAACTCACCTAAAGGGAAGTGTGGTAGGATCCTGGGTGTGCATGACCATGCATCAGGTTTAAAGTGGCTTCTTTCTGTAAGAAGGTTACAGAGCAGTTTCACACAGAAATAAATCGAGGGTGGAAGAGAAGGGAAAATGTAGGTCCTAGATGAGGATTGGCTTCCTCATGAATCCCTGAGGAAAGGCTCTTCCTTCACCACTGAAATTATCCTAAATGGCCAGTCCAAGGCCTGTGTGTTAGAGGAGGAGGTAAACACAGCACCTCAGGTTACCCTGTGACTGGCTTCTTCTCCTCACATCAGATGGAGGCACAGCTTGGATTACCCAAGAGTCCTTTGATGTGGATGAAACAGACAGTGGGTCAGGGCTGAAGTGGAAGAATGTGGCCAGGCAGCTGAAAGAAGATCTATCCAGCATCATCCTCCTGTCCGAAGAAGACCTCCAGGTAAGCCCCCTCCACAACCCACAGCCACGCTCATCTGGCCTCTGCCGCCCCCAGCCCCTTAGTTTTCATGTGTCTTGCCACAATAATTTCATTATTTCTTAATTTTCAAACAATGCTTTGGTGACAACCAAGACTCTTTCATTTTCTAATTCTCGCACCTAGAGTAGAAAATACAGATGCCCAGGGGCGCCTGGGGGATGCAGTCAGTTAAGTGTCTGACTCTTGATTTTGGCCAGGTCATGATCTTGGGGTAGTGAGATCGAGCCCTGAATCAGGCTCTGTGTTCAGCATGGGATCTGCTTGAGATTCTCTCTCTCCCTCTGCTCCTCCCCCTGCTCTCTCGCTCTCTCAAAATAAATAAATAAAATCTCTAAAAAAAGGAAAGAAAATACAAATGCCCAGGCCCCACCTAGACCTATTTAGGCCCACTGGGGAGGTGGGGGTGAGGGGGGATGGGGGGTTGTTAAGGATGTAGTGCCAAAGAATGTGGAATCGGGAGGAGCCGAATTAAATCCCAGCTCCATCGATATGACTTTGAGCCAGTCAGATGTAGCCAGTTTGCCTACGTTTCCTGTCCAGTAAAATTGGGATAAAAATAATATGTGTTAATTCCAAAAAATATTTCTTGAGCCCCTGCCCTGTGCCTGGCAGGGTTCTGTCCAGGGGGTACAGTGGTGAGCAAGCCAGACACAGAATTCTGACGGAGGGGAGCGTCTTAGATGGGTAGCAGGTGGGGCAGTGTGCCGAGAATGGCAGGGCTAGTAGTCTAGGTTGGGAGGTCAAGGGAGGCCCCTTTAAGGAGGTGGCTTTTTGGTAATTTTTTAAACTTACGTATTTGAATAATATGAATACATTCACATGGCTCAAAATCTGAGAGGTATAGAAAGATATCCTGGTAGCCAAAAAGTGAAACCAACCCAGACATCCATGAACTGATGAATGGGTAAATAAAACGTAGTCTATCCACACAGTGGAATATTATTCAGCCCTTAAAAGGAATGAAGGATTAACACACACTGTGACATAGATAAGCCTTCAAAATACTGTGCTAAGTGAGAGAAGCCAGACGTGAAAGGCCACGGCTTTTTTTGTTGCATTTATATGAAGTGGCCAGAATAGGCAAATCCATAGAGATAGAAGGTAGGTGAGTGGCTGCCTAGGGCTGGGGTTGGGGGAACTTTGAGAAGAAATAGGGAGTAACTGCTAATAGGTACAGTTCTTTTCGGGGCAGTGAAGATGTTCTAAACTGGATCGTGGCGATGACTGCACAACTCTGCAAATGAACTACACCCACCTAGGTGTACACTTCATATGAGTGAATCATGTGGTGTGTGAATTTTATCTCCATAAAGCTTTTCGAGGAGGGGAGAGGATATACATGAAAAATCTGACTTCTGCACCTACCCACCAGGTTTCCCTTCCCAGAGATAACCAATCTCTCAAATTCCCATTCTAAATTTTATATACCAGCAAATACAAATATATTTTCTCCTCCCCTATATTACACAAGTGGAAGCATATCTGCTCTTTTTTAAAGAAATATTTGCCTGGGTCGCTCAGTTGGTCAAGCCTCTGACTCCTGATTTTGGCTCAGGTCATGATCTCGGGGTCGTGAGACTGAGCCTGCTACAGGCTCCATGCTCACAGGGCGGCTGCTGGAGATTCCCTCTCCCTCCCTCTCTGCCCCCCACCACCGCTCATGTGCACACGTGTGCTCTCTCTCTCTCTAAAATAAATAAATAAATCTTTTATAAAAAAATACTTGGAGAGTAGTCTAGATCAGTATATAAAAGACACTTGTTCTTTTTTACTACTGCATAGTATTCCCTTTTGTGTGTGTACCAGGACTTATTTAAGGAGTTGCCCCCTCATTGGTGGATCTTTGGGTTGACATCAGTCCTGCTGGTCCGGACAGTGCAACAAAAAACTTAGATCAGTGTCATCTCACACACATGCTTGTCCATAGAATAAATTCCCAGAAGTGTAGTGGGCAAACATGGGCAGGTTCCCAAGAGGCGGCAAGGACAGGGATTGCTGAAGGGAGGAGGGAGCCTGCCATGGACGGGTCAGGGCCATTGTGTTTTGAAAGATTTTTAGGTTTGTTAAAGTCTGCATTTGCTTGTTAGGTGCTCATTGACGTTCCATGTTCAGACCTGGCTCAGGAACTATGCCAAAGTTGCGTCACGGTGCAGGGGCTCCAGAACACCCTCCAGCAGGTACTTGACCAGAGGGAGGAAGCCCGTCAGTCCAAGCAGCTCTTGGAGCTTTATCTCCAGGCTTTGGAGAAGGAGGGCAGCATCTTGTCAAAGCAGCAAGGTAGGACTCACTGGCCAGGGGAGTCACCCTGAGGGCGGAGGGCCTGGAGAGCCTTTCCTGGGGAGAGAACCATGGTTTATAATGGGATCAAACAAGGGGGGAGCCGCAGCTGATGGAGTCTTGAGATCACACAATTCTGTCCTGCCTGACGGAGGGCTGTGTGTGCGGCGGTGTGCTCACAGTGAGGGCCATCTCCGTCTCACGTCCGCTTTGCAGAGGCTGGCGCCAGCTTCAGTAACAAGATGGATGCAGTGGACGCGGGGAGTAACCGCGAGAGCACCTCCGAAATCACCCTTACCGGCCAGGTCCTTACTGCGCTGAAGGAGAAGCCAGCCCCAGAGCTGAGTCTGTCTAGTCGGGATTTGGAGGTGGGCAAGCCCCAGGGACCCTGAGCTGCACGAGCCGCTCCCCCCGGGGGTGCAGTGTTGCCCTGCAGAGGCACGTGCGAGAGTGCTTTTCACCTCTGCAGACCCTCACAGCTGCCCACTTGCCTATTATATGCAAAACATCTCATTTAATCTATATCAAAACGGCTTGAACAAAACGGGGTGCACCCCCTTAGATCGTCAAACATTATTCTCTGGGGCACAGCAGGTTATGGAACGAGCAAAACCTGACAGGGAGGCAAGGCAGGACTCAAGCTTCTAGTTCTGTCAGCCCTTGAGGAAGATCCGTAGTCAGTGAGGCACATACACGATCATGGTGAAAGGCACGCCTGAGCGGGTCCTCTCGTGCTGGCTCCATGGCCAGGGAACCAGAAGCCTGATGCAGAATCCATCAGAGTGGGCGCCGCTTCTCATTCTTCATCTTTGTCCCTGTCCAAAGCACCTCCCCAGTGTCACTGGGAGGGAGGAAACCTGTTGACTTGGGCTGGGCTACATTTCCTGTAAGTGGAGGACTTGACTTTCCAGAGGTCCTCCCTGGCGGTATTGGAGGGTAAGGAAAGGCCCGTGGCCGCTGAATGCGAAAGAACTCCAGCATTTCAGCACCAGGACATAACATAAGCTGGTACTGCCTGGTCCTGCGCCCCTAAAGAAACCCCCAGGAGCCTGAGAGCAGCAGGTGAGGAGAGCAGAGGTCGTGGTTCTCAGTGGTTCTTATTCTTGCCGCAGTTGGTCACCAAGGAAGACCCCAAAGCGCTCGCTGTTGCCTTGAGCTGGGGCCTGAAGAAGACAGAAACGCTGCAGCAGGCCTGTCACCAGGAGCTCAGCCTGCGTCTCCAGCAGGTGCAGAGCCTGCGTTCTCTCCGGAGCGTGTCAGCAAGGAAGAGCTCGCTGTCCGGAGAACCGCGGGAGCCCAAGCGAGCCAAACAAGAGCCCATATAGCCGCCGCTGGAAAGCCTACGACCTTGTTCTCATTCGCAGTGAATACCGCCAGCCTAATTCCCCGAGCTGTGGCCTTCCTACCGGCCTCCCTGCCTTACAGCATGTTCTCCCGGAACAGGCTGCAAGACCAGCCTCCTGTCCCTTCCAGAAGAGCCCTTCCACCTGTTCTGAATGACGAGGCTGCATCAACAGTACCCCACCTCTTCTGATGACACCTTCTTAGGTTCTCCGTTTGAAAGAAATTGTCAAGGACAGTGAAAAGGAATTGTCTCATTTCAGACTCACTATCCTTGTTCTGAAGCCAGAACTGCAGACTTTTAAACACAAATGATGGTTGAGAAGGTGACAGAACAGAGTTGATGTATGGCCACAAACTTGTGTCTCAAGTTAATGAGTTTTTTGGTTTGTGTAAAGGCGCATATTAAGTTTGCAGACCACAGGGACATATGGAGCGTGTAATTCGCCATTTCTAATTGTGAAATTATATCTGTTACCACTGTGAGACTGTTTCCAGTTTTCTAATATGTTTTATCAGCAGGGGGGATGAAAGGTCATTAAATTGATCTCCATGTGATATGACTGTGAGTCTCTCTGGGTGCAAAGCAGAGCCTTCTGGTTTATATACTTCCTGTTTCTGTACAAACTTGGTCTTTGGGTTTTGTACTCTTATTTGGAACAGATTTTCATCCAGATGAATGTCCAGCGTGACATTCAAAAGCCATGCAGGATTGCAGGATATGGGCCGATTCTTCATTATGCAGAATCATCCTGTACGCGGCAGGAAGAACTGGCATCCCCCGCCTCCCCCTACCCGCTCAATGACAATGGCAGTCTGCAGGCCCCAAGACAACTGAAAACATCCCCACACACTTTCAGAATGCCCCTGCAGGGGCACTAATGCCAGCTGGGGATTTTTCTAGCAGGTTGCAGTCTGCTCTGGGCTAGCACTTACCATCCTGGAGCCTCACAAAACTGAGTGAGCTGGCCAGGGTGTGGCTTGTCATCTCACACACATGAGTGAAGCTGTGCTCAGCGAGGTGCAGAGATTTGCCCCATGTCACAAGGCTAATTGGAGGGCCAGGATCCTGGTTCTAATTCCAGTGCTCTTCCCACTTATTTTTTTAAAGGTTTTTTTATTAGAGAGAGAGAGAGCACGTGCACAAGCGGGGAAGAGGGGCAGAGGGAAAAGCAGACTCCCTGCCAGTCAGGGAGCCCAATGTGGGGCTCAATCCCAGAACCCCAGGATCATGACCTGAGCCAAAGGCAGATGCTTAACTGACTGAGCCACCCGGGTTCCCAGTGATCTTCCCACTTACGTGTGTTTTCTCTTCGGTCCACACACTCTTCCTTCTACATCCAGATCACTGGTTTTGTTACACCAACATAATAAGTTAGAGTCAACTCAAACTGGAAAAGATCTCCTGTGTCTACAACATAATTGCCGAAAGATTTCTTACTGCAGGCACAGTGCTGGTGGTATAAGAGAAGCAAATAGCCCCGTGAACACTGTACAGTTAGCCCAGTGGTAAAGGAAGCCTGGATTCCAGAAACAGAATGGTACCTCTACTCACCAGTTCTATCAACATCTCCATCTTTGCCCTACTGAATTAAAAATACTGTCTCGAGGGGCGCCTGGGTGGCTCAGTTGGTTAAGCGACTGCCTTCGGCTCAGGTCATGATCCTGGAGTCCCTGGATCGAGTCCCGCATCGGGCTTCCTGCTCGGCAGGGAGTCTGCTTCGTCCTCTGACCCTATCCCCTCTCAGGTGTTCTCTCTCTCTCATTCGCTCTCTCTCAAATAAATAAATAAAATCTTTAAAAAAAAAAAAATACTGTCTCGAATTATGTCTGTCAGATACACAGGAGAGCTTTAGTTGGCTGGCCTGGGTGTTGGTGTTGGTATGCTCTACTAGAAACTGATCCACCAAACATCTTGGCTGCATAGAATAATGGAGAAAGTACTGTGGGCTTGGAGGGAGCCAAGCCCATGGATGAAAGGGTTAAATGTAGTGTCCGAGGAGGAGCCCAGTACCTAGCCCAGGCAGGAGAGCCGTTTCCCTTATCTCCCCAGGGTGGGGTGGGGGGGGGGGAGCAGAGACAGAGCTGTATGAGGCCCCTATCTATGGGTCTACGAGGCAAAGACGTTAGTCTGCAGACTTGGGCCCAAAATGCGTAACACGTGAGGCTGCAAAGACATTATATTGCCCCTGGTGCCATTTACCTTCCCTGAGCCACTGTGCCTCCAGGCCTTCCAGAATAGAAACGTAGCAGCACAGCAATATGTCTAAAAATAGGAGAGAGTGAGCAGGGCAGCCTGTTCTTACGGTAGGAGAAAAGAATGTCAAAGGAAGCAGCTGGGACTAATGAACTCCGCATTAGCCATATTCCATTCTTTCAACTCAAGTCAAATGTCGGTCCCCATTAGGCAATTGGCTTTGACAGGAGCTGTGCTAATTACCACTTACCAACCTTTAATTTCTGGGGAAAAGCAAAAGGAAAAAAAACTAATGGGTTTTTCATTTTCCAGAGAGAAAGGGATAAAATAACAGTAGTCTGGGAAAAGAAAACCTGCATTAATTACAAAAATGATTAATGTGACTTTACTAACCAGATTGTTTAGCTGTTTTATTTCTTAGCCATCCACTGAATTTTTTCTTTTGGCCTTCAGGGTTTTTTCTCCATTCTATTTTATTTGTAACATTTTGCCTTTATCTTGCTGTGTCTTGTATTACTTGAAGTGTTTAAGGACTTTGTAAGTGATGTGTTCTGAACACCCAGCCACTGCCTGAGTCCTCTGACAGTGGGGTCCTCCGTCCCGCTGGAAGGCCTCCAACAAGGGGGATAGACTCGTTCCCAGGAAATGCATTGAATTTTGAGATTGCAGAATCTCAGAGTTCACTGTTTGCTCAAACTACATCAGAACACACTTTGCAGGGGCGCCCGGCTGACTCCTTTGGTAGAGAGCATGGGACTCTGGATCTCAGGGTTGTGAGAGCAACCCCTGTGCTGGGTGTAGGGATTACTTGAAAATGAAATCTTTTTTAAAAAGAACACACTTGGCAAGTGGACCAACAGGTTAATGAATAGATACTGGATTTTCCTCAATATTTCCCAATACCATGTTCCAAGAACTATCACCAAAAATCTAGCTTTTCCCCAGTTTATAATTATTTTAATAAGACAAGCACCTGTATTTTTGATCACTTAACTAATTATAAGTGGAAAAGATAAATTAGCATTACTTTTATTAGGGTTATGATAAGCTAGAAATAGTGGGTAGCCCAGCTGCCCTTTGCCTTTTCCTTTCTCGTCTAAACACCAAAAATTTCCTTCTTTTTAATACCTACCTGAGTTTTCCTCTTCTGATTTGTTCAAAACGGAACCTAGGGGCTCCTGGCTGCCTCAGTTGGAAGAGCGTGTGACTCTTGATCTCAAGAGCTGGAGCCCCACATTGGGTGTAGAGATTATTTAAATAAACTTTTAAAAAATGGAATCCATAGCTCTACTGAAGAAGCTGCTACTAAGATGTGGGTGATCCCTTCAGCAGGTGCTGTTAAATCAAGGTCTTTAAGTGTCTCCCATGAGCCTACTGCTCTGAGTTTCCTAAAGCCTAGAATGGTTTGCCAACAGTCCTGAAATATGAATACTATGAAGGATTCTGTCGAATGTTTATGTCACACTCAATTCTTCCCCAGCGGTTAAGGATCCATTCTGGTGCCAAATATTAGAAATAAATGCAAGAGGGGCGCCTGGGTGGCTCAGTCAGTTGAACGTCCGACTCTTGATTTCAGCTCAAGTCATGATCTCAGGGTTGTGGGATCGAGCCCTGCATCGGGCTCTGCACACTGTGTGGAGTCTGCTTGAGATTCTCTCTCTCCCCCTCTGCCCCTCCCCCTGCTCCTGTGTGCTTCTCTCTCTCTCAAATAAATTAATAAATCTTTAAAAAAAGAAATGCACAAGAATGAATTACAAGTTGTCCTGGTGCCGATGACCACATCTACACACTTGTCTATATTGAACTACAGAAAGGTATACTTTGAGAAAAGTCTACCCAAAACCTGATGGTAGAAAATTACCCTAATATACCCATTTTACCCTAATGTATTCATCATGAGCATATTAATCTAGTCTACCCTGCAGTTGATGCCAGTTAACATTCTATTCAGCCCCCTGAACTCAGGTAAACTTAGACGTGACAGATTTCCTGCCAGTCTCATTAGCATAGCCTCATTATCCTTCAGATATTACTTAGTTCAAAGTTCTAAGTCCCCAGTCCTAAGGACTGTGTATGTATGACCCCAATTGAGGGGCGCCTGGGTGGCTCAGTCGGTTAAGCGTCTGCCTTCGGCTCAGGTCATGATCCCAGGGTCCTGGGATCGAGCCCCGCATCGGCCTCCCTGCTCCGTGGGAAGCCTGCTTCTCCCTCTCCCACTCCCCCTGCTTGTGTTCCCTCTCTCGCTATCTTTGTCTGTCAAATAAATAAATAAAATCTTTAAAAAAAAAAAAAAGAAAGAAACTGAAAAGCAAGGGGCATGCTTTTCTTCTAGGAAAATCTTAAAAGACAAAGTTCTGAAGGTTAGCTGGCCTTCCAGGCCGGCATCTTGCACCAGTGCACTGACCCAATTACTGCTCTCTTCAAGCTGCTGTGTCTGGAAATCTGGATGCTATTAAGGTCCTCCAACACATTATACTTTACGCAGCTAGTAATTATGGATCTGAGCTCAGCTCTGCAGAAAACAGAACAGAACGGTCAGCAGTCATACTCCGCGCCTTCTCCCCTGATATCCCGAGAAGAGATTACAGTGCTCCTCCAGCCAGCCTTTGCCAGTTTTCCCCATATTTGGCCTGACCCTCAGAAACTTCCCATAACTCCAAGTATGAATCTCTGAACTTTAAAGTTTAGCATCTAAACACCTTCACCCTGGAAGTATTCTTCAGAGTCTGGCATTCAAGAGCCATAAACAATATGCGGAATCAAGCAAGGATTTTGGTGCTATGGGAGAGAACTAAAGATTTGATTAGGGTTTTGAAACTGAGTGATTTGTTCACTCCTCATTTCACTGAAGCAACCCCAAATCCTGGTCTGCATGGGGCTTGACAGCTGCTCGGCCCTGTATTACAGAAAAAGGAACTCCCCTCCTGTGTAGCCATCACTCATTGTCCCTTCTGTGGAAATTCTTGGGGAATGGGAAAATATATCAAGTCATATATGCATGTGGAGGCACTTGGATGGCTCAGTTCGTTAAGCGTCTGCCCTTGGCTCATGTTGTGATCCTGGAGTTCTGGGATCGAGCCCCGCATCGGGCTCCCTGCTCAAGGGGGAGCCTGCTTCTCCTTCTGCCTGCCACTCCCCCTGCTTGTGCATGCGCTCTATCTCTCTCTCTGTCTTAAATAAATAAAATCTTTATTAAAAAATTACATATATGCATCTGTCACGGAACAAAGTCTGGTTCCTGCGATCCTGAAAGTCCTGAATTAGAAGTTGAGGCAAGGGGGCGCCTGGGTGGCTCAGTCATTAAGCTTCTGCCTTCAGCTCAGGTCCTGATCTCAGGGTCCTGGGATCGAGCCCCGCATCGGGCTCTCTGCTCACAGGGAAGCCTGCTTCTCCCTCTCCCACTCCCCTTGCTTGTGTTCCCTCTCTCGCTGTGTCTCTGTCAAATAAATAAATAAAATCTTAAAAAATAAAAAAATAAAAAAACTTGAGGTAAGCAGGCCACAGGCTCGACAGCAGCCCTGCTCTGTATTTGGTTTGAAATAAGGCCTTTAAACAGACTTCGTTCTTCACGACGCAAACGTAGAAGCTCTGATCCATGAAAGAACTGTAACAAATTAAAATTAACCTACTAATGAAAACCAGTATGGGTATTTTATCAGAGAAGGTTTGAATGTAACTCTTCTTATGAGTATGTGAACACAAGATCATGTTTGAGAGCGTGACATTTGTTTTTAAATTGGTTTTCGCCAAAACACAAGAAATAATCATTTTGCTCTTTGAGCACCATGTTAAAAATTTGCTTTTAATACAAGGGAAATATTTAAATTAGACAATTTCTATGAAAACAAACTGAAATAAGATGTTATTCTGGATTCTGGATTCTTAAATATGTCGCCTTTACCTGTTTTAAATCAAAGGAAAGGAGACAAGGGCAGAACTTCAAGCACATAACTAAAGTGAAAAGAAAGCCCAATGGGTACACTACGGCAGAAAACATAAAAATCTTTTTCAAAAATGTTCACTTTGGGGAGCGCCCGGCTGGCTCAGTCAGTGGAGCACGGGACTCTTGATCTCGGGGTTCTGAGTTCAAGCCCCACGTTGGGTGTGGAGATTACTAAAAATAAAATATTTTAAAATATAAACAAATAAATAAAACTTTCCAAATTACACGAGGAGAAGACAACTGTGCAAAGAAGAAAGATCATGGCTGTTAATACGTTTTATTCAGATCCATGGTTACACTCCTTTGCATGAGTGATCAGGGGTGGAGTTTTATTTGCAGGAGGAGAAGGTCTTCCAGAAGAAATCCTTGCAAGGTGCCTTCTCCCGCAGGGACTGCTGAGGGGGCGGGACGTCCTGCCGCTTGGCCACCTCCCCAGCTGCCCCTCCTGTGAAGGGTGCTGCGCCCACCTGGGAGGCCCACTGGTACCGCCCAGCCAGGAAAGTTAAGAGGCTGTTTTTCTTCATTTCTATCACTTCCTGCAGATGCTTTTAAAAAGACGCAGAGGACAAAGAAAGAAAAATAATCAACCATCTGGTTGAGCCAGCATTAAAAGATCTATAATTCCTTCCTCAAAAAAAAAAAAAAAAGATGCTTCAGAAGAATAAATCACACTTCCATTTAAAGGATGAGAAAGTGGGGCACCCGGGTGGCTCAGTCATTAAGCATCTGCCTTCGGCTCAGGTCATGATCCCAGGGTCCTGGGATCGAGACCCGCATCGGGCTCCCTGCTCCACAGGAGGCCTGTTTCTCCCTCTCCCACTCCCCCTGCTTGTGTTCCCTCTCTCGCTGTCTCTCTCAAATAAATAAATAAAATCTTTTAAAAAAAAGGATGAGAAAGTTAAAAGAAAAATAAAATAAAGAATGAGGAAGTTAAGAGAACACCTTAATGAAATTGTTCTAGTTAGAGAAGGAAAAGTTAAGAATTTTCAGTCAAAGAAAAAAAACGGCATGTTTGGCCCATAATCTTGGCTGAGGTCCTTCAATAGACGAGGTCAGGGAATCTATCATTTTCCCTGCCGCCAAGTGCCTGGTCTGACTCCTGGATGTCCACAAATTACTCTTTGAGACAGATCAGATTGAGACGTGATATTCCCCTCTTTCAAATTCCTTAGAAACCTTCTAGGAGTAACCTGATGATAAATGACTTGTCTGAAACTCATCTGGTAATTTTAGAGAAAAATCCATTTTTAATGGCCAACTTTATGTACTCTTTCTTGGAACTTTTTCAAAATGGAAAAAAAAGAAAAATAAATCACCTCACAAAGTTACGAATTCTCACAACGGAAACTGTAACGATGTCAATGAATCTGAGCCAATGAGAAGAGTCCCATACCTATAAATTAAGATTCTAGAAGCATGTGTGGCGAACGCGGGCCGTTGGCGGCCCCATGATTGCCCTGCGATAGACTGGTATGGTCACTTAACGTTTCAAAGACGAGCAGATGGAGATCGCGGGCAGGGAAGCTCCCCCCTTGAGTTTCGGAGCTCTCTGCAGGTTGTTGGGACCACTGGGGGTAAACAAGACCCCGCAGTCTAAGAGGGGACATCGCAGGCTGGGGGGGTGGCTGGGGGGCACCCCACAAAGGTCAGCCCTGCCTGCCATCTGTCCTACACACGCTCGCCCTGGAGCCGCCGGCAAGCCAAGCCAACGAGGCCAAGGAACGAGACAGCCAGAGAGTGGGCTAGCCTGCGGCCCCGTCACTACTCACCCGGCTGTCGTGTCTGGCAAGGCCACCCTCCAGGGGCAGGGCCGCGGTGGCCGCGGTGGCCGTGGCCCCTGAGAGCAGGAGTAGGAGCAGGCAGAGGGGCGGCGGCATCCTGCGGGCTGACCGGCACTTCTCTCCAGCTCTGGGGCTGCTTATCCTTGGGTGCCCCGAAATCCATGTTTTGTGCACTTGGGTCTCATTGAGCGGAGGGGAGGGGTGGGAGGGCATTTTAATTAAGCTCCACCTGCAGCTGGTTTTTTTGTCTCTGTCCCTGTCAAAAGCCTGTACCCCCGCTTCCCTCATCCTCAAGCAGTGATGCACCTGCCTAAGCCCTCAGCCCACAAAAGCACTTTTGGATCGGAGTTAACCCTTCATTAAAGCCACCATGGTTTCCCGAGTTTAGAGCGGATTTGCTTACTTTGGAGGACAGTGCGCTCGCTCCTGAAGGAGTCCCTCTTCCTCATGATCACGCCCACAGGCGACAGGAAGCCTCGAGCACAAAGCCAAGTGATTTCACACAATATAAAATCAGCGGTGGATGAGGAGCTGAGGAGCTGAAATTCTGCCCATGTAAGGTGTGGCGGAATCTGCTGTGGGCCGAAGAGACAAGGGGGGACCGGGGGTGCAGGGAGGTGCTCAGAGCACCTGCCGGCTCTCACCGAATCGCAGGCAAGGAGGCTGAAAACCCAGACAAGAGGGCAGGTTCAGGAGCGCCGGGGGATGCTGGCCCCGGAGGGGGCTGGCTACTTCTTACTCAATGACCTGCACTTGACCTGCTTTCCTGGGAAGTCTGGAGCGTGGAGTCCTCCTCCATGTCCCCCCCCACCCCCCCGGGGCTTCCCCTCCCTGGTCCCAGTTTCAGAATCCCACAAGCAAATGCGCAGACCCTCTTCATCCAACTGAGACAGCCGGTAAACTGAGTCACTGGCCACAAACCTGCCACACGGGGCCAGGAGCCACAGCATGGTTCCAAGTGGAAGTTAAGCAACCGAACGGACGCTCTCTCCAAAAGTGAAGGCTGACTTTCAGTTTTCCAAAGTCCTGGTTTACACCCCTCCCCCAAGGGAAATCTCCATCTTAAGTTCCATGTCAGCAGAGACTTGTAAAGATTCTAGGCAAAACGGGCATGGCCTGAAGAGTCATGGCTCATTACTGCATGTTGCTTCGTCTTTTTTTTCTATACGAAAATAATTTTTTTTGCCTAAGAAAATTCCCACAAATGGTATTAAAAATGGAGATCCTTTTTTTAATTCAGTAGACTCCACGCCCAACATGGGACTTGAATTCATAGCCCTGAGATCAACGGTCCCCTGCTCTACCGACTGAGCCTGCCGGGTACCCCCCAAATGGAGAGCTTCTTACAGATGAGAAATTCACGGCAGCTCGGCCAGCTTCTTATACCCTTGGTATATTTTGCAGATTTTACTGGACAGACTCTTTAGACACTCTGAGCACCTAGTGCATACACAGAACTACAAAGGACCCACACCACCCACACCAGCAGGGCTGGGAGAGCCTAGCCAGGGGGCAGGACCCACAGCCTCCAGTGCAGTGGGAGTGTGCCAGGGAGGGCACAATGGGTGGAGGAAGCCTACGTGCCCTCTTATTCCTGGCTGCCTTCAAGCAGGCGGCCACCTGTCCTGGTCCTTCGAGGAGAGGGCTAAAGACTAAAACCCTGGCTTTGCTCCTGGCCTCTCTGTGGCCTGTTTCCTCATCTGTATAACGGGGATAAAAAAAAAAAAATTAGTACCTACTGCCCCCGTCAGAGAGCTGTCGTGAGGACCCAAGAAGGTCCCGTAAAGCACCCAGCCCACGTGGAACCCACGGCAGGACGCACGTCGGGCAGCGCTAAGAAGACGACATCCTCAATCCTTCTCCTTGTTCCCCAGGGTAAGGAGAAGAGCCGCACACCACAACATGTGGGAGCCCCCCCAACAAGAGCCATGCAACCCAAGGGCTCCTACTTATTTCACCAGCACATCTTACATGCCAGGGTCCAAGTATCTCGGGGTGCCTCCCGCGAGCCCCGCACTGCACAAGGCACCAGCCATCACGTTCTCCAGCCCAGAGCCTGCCCTCTGGGAGCTGATAACCTGAAGTCTTAGGCAAGAACGTGTTTCTGAAAAGATGTCTAATGGGAACTTTTGATTAAAAGGAACTCAGTCCAGAATTATTTTGAAAAACAAAGAGTGCTCCTTCTAAAGGTCCAAATGCGACCAAGAGAGAAGTTAGAGGGTGGAAGACTTTTCTCTAAGAACAGAAGAAACCTAACAGTGAGTGTCCCGTGGCCAGACGGGCTCTGTCCCTGGAGAATTCTGCCGGAGTTCCTAGGTGATGGGGAGCCTGGACTAAACGACCCCTAGGGGCTCTTCAGAAATTCCACAATTCAGTAAAGGAAGAAGCATGTCCTGATGTAGCCTTTCTGGGACATCCAGGTTTTAAAGTATTGTCTGTGTGCGAGCCAGTGCGCATTCCAGCTGCTGGTGTGTGCAGAAAGGGATGCTTTCAAAGTTCCCTGACTCTGGTTAATTTCAGTAATAACACATCACCACA
The DNA here is from genome assembly GCF_964656455.1 of Halichoerus grypus. Classification (NCBI taxonomy): domain Eukaryota; kingdom Metazoa; phylum Chordata; class Mammalia; order Carnivora; family Phocidae; genus Halichoerus; species Halichoerus grypus. Next base: position 179,901,247 of record NC_135716.1, read on the forward strand.
AGCCCTTTATTTCAAGTGCTTCGAGGAACCGGTGCAACAAGACGACAACAAACATTATAAATATAAGTTGCCCCATCTATGTGACCAGGACACACTCCTTCTTTATTTAGTTCATCATTTGGTAAATGGTTAATAGGTTCACGTTTAGAGGAGCTTCCAGGACTCTGAGGAAGCCAGCCCACAAAAACAGGGCCCTCCAGAAGCCCTTTCTGCCATCTGTCCCCAAAGACAGAATCGCACAGGATGATCGGCATCACTGTGGATATTCCAGAGGGAGCGAAACTCCACGTGGAGCATACAGTGGGGAAGAGGCAGCTCCAGAGAACCCAGGAAATGGAGTCCGCTCTTCCTCGCAAAGTCTGACCGCTCCTGTGTTACAAGCCCTGAAAAACGTGTTGTACGCCTGCTCGTCTGAAGTATAAACGGGGCACCTGGGCGGCTCAGTCGGTGAAGCGTCTGCCTTTGGCTCAGGTCATGATCTCAGAGTCCTGGGATCGAGCCCCACATCGGGGCTCCTTGCTCAGTGGGGAGTCTGCTTCTCCCCCTCCTCCCAACACGTGCTCGCTCGCTCTCTCACTATGTCTGTCTCTCTCTCTCAAATAAATGAAATCAGATCATACATAAATATGCAAATACACCAAACGATTACATGAACATCAAGTTGAGTTTCCAATTTGGCTAGAAAACTTCATATCAAAATAGCCAGGCCATGGCCGGGGGCCCTCTCCAGCCCTGAACCAGACACGGACGCCCGTGGCACACATGGAGTTCAACCACTTCCAATCCCCCATATACCCAGTTTGGAGAGCTATAGAAATCCATAAAGACAAGACCCGTAACAACAGTCCTCCCCATTTCCTCTTCCAGTCACATAAGCCCTATTTCACTGATGAGAACACAAAGCTACAGAAAGTCACGCCGCCACTAGAGTCCCAAGACCAGGAAGCAAATCCGCGTCGGCGGACCTCTGGCAAGTCCGTGGCCTCCAGCATCCAACCTCGCCTAATGCAGATTTACAGCTTACCCGAAAAGGAAGCTACTCAGTACAGATCTCGGCCGGGGTGGGACTGTCAGGACGAAGCTTTAGGATTCCCTTCTCTTAGCTGACGTGATGCGTGAATGTCACAGTCCTTTTCTGAGGTGAAAGGAGGAGTCATTTACAGACCCTGAGACTGAGGCTTGATTTCAGTGCTTTCCTGTGCCCACAGCTTAGCCAAACTGTTGTGGGGTGTCTTTTGCTGATCAGTATCCATTCTATCCAGAACACCTGTCCTGTGCTCTCTCATCCCCTCTTTAGGGGGTGAGCACCCCAGGGTGAATACTGTCTTGACTGGTCAGCAGACCCGGGCAGCGCGCTAACCTCTTCAAACCTCGGTCCACACACCAGTACAATGGGTAGAATCACATCCACCCCATCAAGCTGTGAGGATGCACTGAGGTCCTATATGGAGGCCCGGGGCAGCCTGGCACAAAGAGAGGGCTCCCAAATGCGGTCCCGTTCCTTATCCCTCCTGGCCCAGCAGGGAAAGGCATGCCCTGGGCACCCCTGACACCCCGCAGAGAAGACAGCAGGACTGGAAGCTCCGGCCCTCACAGACCGAACCAGAGCACCACACAGGGAAGCGTTTTGGGAAGAGAGCAGGTTTCCTCTCAAGCAAAACCTCCATCCCGTAGAAGCAGAGTTAAATTACAAAATAGCTGGAGAAAAGTTATATAAACTGTGTTTCTGGAGAAAATCACCTTTAAAAAGTAAAATGGACACTTTCCAAACGTGCACCTGTGAGCATCACATTTACCTTGTGGTCACACGCGACACAGGCTTAAAAACCACACCGGTGATCGACAGAACTAAATAAACAGCTCGACTGGTCTCTCCGGGACTGTCAGCCGGAAGACTCATGTAGAAGAAGAAAGACAGAACTAAGATGTTTGCTCGAAAAAGTCCGTCACATCCCATTGCTGACACAGCCTTATGAATGGCAACAGACACCATTTCCAGTCTCGGCCCCTCGGACTCCTGTGTTAGCGCCGGGGAGACACGGCGCGTTTCGCTTGGGCGTCTCCGGCTCCAACACTAGCTTCTGCAGCCAATGACCGCAGAACACAGCCCAGCAAGCCTCTTAGCCTTTTTATTTTAATCTCGACTGATCCCTTCGAAAATCCCTTTGTGGCAGCCCCTGCCCCCCGCCGCCCCCCTGCTGAAGGGACAGAGTCGGTGGTGGCGACAGTCAAGAACCGTCCTTTTCAGCGGCTGCAGCCTCTGCCAGCACCACGGATTTTGTGTTGTCATCCTCTAGCTTCTTCTTCTTCTTTGCTTTTTGTTCTGTGTTAAACTGAGCGAGCTCTTCAGTTTTCTCTGTGATGTATTTTAGCTACCAAAAAAAAAAAAAAAAATTAAAGAATTACAATTTTATCTGGTTGTGAAGCCACTCTATAAACCTGGGGGAGCGGAGGAGAATCTACCCCTCCTAACCACTCCCGCCCTAAGAATTTGGGTGGAAAAGCCTGGGTTACATTCCTCAGAGTGAAACAGAACTTCCAATTTTTCCTGGAAGAAGCAATCAACTCCAGAAATCAACCGAATGCTGCCCACACTCCTACCCAACAGGCAGGAGCTCCTTGAGTAGTCAAAAGAGTTAAAATGTGGAGCGTGCAGAAGGCACGCCAGGCCTAAAGATACTCTACCAAGCAGCAGTACAATCAATACCCCCCTAAATGTATCCAACTGACGTCACGGAGCAGCTACTATGCACCAGGTCCCAGGGATACAGGGTAAATAATGCAGGTCCCTGCCGTTGGGCAGCATTTTATCAAACGCGTAAATTCAGCCGCAACTCTGTCATGAAAAAAAATTGAGAGCCCCAAATAAAAACAGTATTTGGAAGTAAACAAATGTGCAATAAACAGATAACTTCCCAGCTAACATTCTAAGATGACTGGCACTGCCCATTCCTTTGCCAAAGGAAGAAACGGCTCACTGAAGCCGGCCAGCTGCCAGCCATGACCTGCACAGAACGGATGGAGAGAGGGAAGTGTCTTCCCGCGGATGCACGGCACCGCCAGCCACCTTAGCTGTTTTCCTTAGGAATCACGTCCTTAGCCTTGACTTCAACTTTGGAGAGAGGGTATCAGAAGAGCGGGGCGGGGGGGGAGGGGGGGAGCCCAGTGGAAGCGGCGCCAGATTCCGGGCTCGATGGTTTGGGTTCGGCGATCCCTCCAAGAGCTCCATGTTCAGCTCTGCGAGGTTCCTGAACTCCAGGGGCCTCCCCTGTAAAATCGGGCTAATAAATGGGGTTATGAAAAACCCTCAGAGGGTGGCTGTGAGGTTTTAAATAACATATGTAAAATAATAACTATAAAAGCCCCCTGTAAACTGTCAACTGCTATACAAACTCATTTAGCAACTACTTATTGAGCACCTGCTATATGCCAGGCCCTACTCTAGGCACAGCAGATGGAACAGAGAAGAGACAAAGGTCCACCCTGGTGGAGCTCACATGACGGGGAACGAAAAGTGTTCTCACTGCTAGGATTAGACAAGGTCAGAAAACCTCAGACGCCCTGGGTCTGCCCCTGGTCACGGCCACTAGCCAGGGATGATCACAGCATCACCTGTAAAATGAGGGCTGGTCAAGATGACGTCTAGATTTCCTTGGAAAGATAGAAAACATGCTCGCTTCTCTGCCCATCCCGCCCGTGCAGACACTCCCTCCACCCCTGGCCCACCAGAGCAGAGCTGTGCGCACCGAAACACAACTCTCCCCACGCGCTAGCCCGTGGCCTGTCTCTGACAGCACGCTGTAAACGGAACACAGGGCCGAAGTTTTGAGATGTTACGGAAAAGGCAAATTATGAAATCCAGAGAGTGCTGATTAGAAAATTTCAAATTGGCTTAGCGAGATCCATCATGATGAAAGAGAGACTATAAATTGCGGGCAGGTCTGAATGGTTCAACCGTCTCTCGTTTTTAATGCAAGGTGCCCTGGGGAATCGCTTCATGGCTGCAAGTGATTAATTGGGAATAATGTATTCTGATGGGAAAGGGGAGTGAGGAAAGAAATTCATCTCTCACCAGTGAATTACTCCTCCTGGCTAAGAGCTTCACATCTTCGGTGTTAATTGTGCTTCTTTTCGCGTGTCTGTAGAAAGGGCAGGAACAATTCACCAAAATGTTTAGTATCACTTCAAGTTTTGATGAAACCCAAAAGTTCATGGTCAGACTCCAAACTAGCAAGGCTCTCTAAGTAGCCCATCTTTTTAGATTAAATTCATTAAGCAACAATGACATAAAAATGAGTGAAGTGACTTCGCCAAGATACTAATTAAATAAAGAGACCAAGGAAAGCAGCAGCCCATCTGTCCAGCTCCGCCCGAGGCCACGGGTGCCTGCGCGGGGACTTGCTTGGGCACAGTGGTCACAGCAAACACCACAGAAAGAGCGCGCAGCACGTCTGCACACACCTTTAGTGAAAAGAGAAAACGGCACAATATCAAACAACACGAAGATCGCCTCTGCTTAAACAGATGTGAAGTAGAAGAACAAAGATCCCAAGATCCCAGGGGCTAAATTACAGGAAGCAGCTCAGGCAGATGTCCCCCTACACCCACTTCCCAACAAGGAGGTAATGCACTCCCTCAACACAGCCGAGCTAGAACAAAGAACATCTTTTAAACTGGAGTCTGTGTCTTGCTCACAACTTGGGAATCAAATTCTCATTCCAATCCTCTTATCTTTGCTTTAAAAGGTAATTTCAGATAATAAGCTATAGTCAATAATTTATTGCTCTAATTACACCATTTCTTGCCATTTCTCACCTCCTCCAAAAATAAGTAGAAACCTTACGCACAGGCGTAAGTAGGCATCTTTGTATCCTTAATAACGAGTAGAGTGGCCAACACACAGTCCTCACCGAATATCTGTTCCGTTAACAAGAAAATCACACAGAAATTACACTCCATAATTTGGCCGAATTAAACCTTCACCTCCCACTAAATGTGCAGATGGCGCGTGTCATCTCCTCACGAATGACAGCATCTGCCTGCGCTGACAGTATCCATTTCAGGAGGCGACTTCTAATCGGCCATCCGCAAGGACCGGGAGAGAAAGGGGACAGTCAGAAGGGGACATCGGTGCAGCCACAAGGTAGGCAGCCCGGCCACAGGTGTAGCGGGGTGGAGGCAGTTTGGCACCATGCACACAGCGTGGCCCTCCGCCACACGATCGGGCCGCTCAGCCGGTTTTCACATTCTTCGCAAAGTGCCAAAAAAGAACAAGCAGAAGGAAGCAGCATGGTGAGCTGTTTACAGAGTAAGGTTAGTCGATCTGTTCACGAGGAAGTGTTCCGGAAACAGCAAAGCCAAGCCTCGCCACTGCTCAGCTTGGTACGTGCTACCTCTGCACCACGTTTTAATGCCCCTTCCCTAAACGGAGGGGCGGGCATATCCGACGCCGGCCGCTGCACATCAGAGACTCTCCTGAATCAAACCTTTTTTTTTTTTTTTGCATTAGATTATTTATTTATTTATTTATTTATTTGACATAGAGACAGCGAGAGGGAACACAAGCAGGGGGAGTGGGAGAGGGAGAAGCAGGCTTCCCGCCGAGCAGGGAGCCCGATGCAGGGCTCGATCCCAGGACCCTGGGATCATGACCTGAGCCGAAGGCAGTCGCCCAACCTCTGACTCCAGAAAATTACCCAAGGGAAAATTACAAAGCAGTTTTTCATTTAACACCTTTAGCAGCACAGGTTTTAAAGACGATTCCCAAAATGTTCCTAGAACCTATTCACTGTCTAATATCTATCTTCTTCAAAATGTGACATCTTTAACATGTTAACAGTATCAGGTGACTAGAGATTTCAAAGCTAAGTAAAGGAAATTTGCAACTTAAATTGGGAGATGATTTTCCAAAGTTTACAGGTGAATTATTTCAAATTTAAACCCATTTTCTCATAGAAACAATGTTACAAATACCGGTTAGGTTCCCAGCCAGCTGACAAAGACCATTTAATATACAGCTGGCCTGAAACAGTCCTTCAGACTCCTGGTAGGACTCACAGTTCTAGAAGATGGTGGCCTCAGGGAAAACACAAAGCCACAGGATAAACAAAGCTGACCTTCTGGGAATATCAATTTTATTCCGTGATAAGCTTTTTTTTTTTTTAAGATTTTATTTATTTATTCGAGAGAGAAAGAGAGAGCGAGCACGAGCAGGGAGGAGGGGCAGAGGGAGAGGGAGAAGCAGACTCCCTCTGCTGAGAAGGGAGCCCGATGTGGGGTTCCATCCCAGGACCCCAGGATCAGGACCTGAGCCGAAGGCAGATGCTTAACCGACTGAGCCACCCAGGAGCCCCCTCACCCCCACCCCGAGATAAACTTTAAAACAGGATTTTTTTTTTTTTTATATGACAGCAAACTGAAGTATTTTGAAGATCAGTGTGAAATTAGACAAAGGATGAGTCTCCAAAGAAAATCCGTACTTGCGTTGGCTCAAGGTTCAGGGTGGGGTGGGGGGTGGCGTGAAGAGCACTGGAGGACACCCCTGGACACGAGAAAGGGGAGACATTGCTTCATCAGTAAGCCTCTGCCTCTCTCACTTAGACAACAGCAGCGAGACAGCCTTTACACAGACCCGCTGACTTAGACGATGCCCTTCCCCGGGGCACTTACACTCTAAGTGACACACGGCTCTCCCCCCACCCACCAAGTACCCAGCAAAAGAAAATCAACCTCGGGGCGCCTCGGTGACTCAGTCATTAAGCATCTGCCTTCGGCTCAGGTCATGATCCCAGGGTCCTGGGATCGAGCCCCGCATCGGGCTCCCTACTCCGTGGGAAGCCTGCTTCTCCCTCTCCCACTCCCCCTGCTTGTGTTCCCTCTCGCTGTGTCTCTCTCTATCAAATAAATAAAAATCTTTAAAAAAAAAAAAAGAAAAAGAAAAGAAAATCAACCTCTTAACGTAATCATAAAACAGAGTACCTGAAAGCACAATGTATTACAATGCTAAATATCTCCAATTTCATTCTTATTCCCAGTATTTTTACAGAAGCATCTAAAAACGTTCGTTGTCTTTTCCCACAGCTAACACAGAAATGGCAGGAAAAGTCACGACTGGGGGCTTACTGCTGGCATCTAACCAGGCAGAGGCCAGAGAGGCCCAGAAACGCCCTACAATGCGCAGGACGGTCCCCACCACAACCCAGAATGAGCCGGTCCAAAACGCCAACAGTGCTGAGATGGAGAAACCTGGCTCGATGTTGATAAACTTTATGTTCAAATCAAATAATCATGTGCTTACAAATCTTTAAAAAAAAACGGGGCGCCTGGGTGGCTCAGTCGTTAAGCGTCTGCCTTCGGCTCAGGTCATGATCCCAGGGTCCTGGGATCGAGCCCCGCATCGGGCTCCCTGCTCCGCGGGGAGCCTGCTTCTCCCTCTCCCACTCCCCCTGCTTGTGATCCCTCTCTCACTGTGTCTCTCTCTGTCAAATAAATAAAAAAAATCTTTAAAAAAAAAAAATAATAATAATCATGTGCTTACATATTTACATTTTGTGCCGCCCTTTGTAATAAAAAGAAGTTGTATTTTCCGAAAAAAGGAAAGACGTGGCAAGAGGGGTGATAAATGTATTTCGCAAGAGACACGGGGCTTCGGGGGAGATAGTGGGCGCCATGTAAGGAGCCCCCACCTGAATTAACAACGAATAAACCACAGGAGCTATTAGTATCCCATAATATTATCTTATCCCTTTTGGCCAAGCTGGCGATGCTAAGCAGTTTTTAGGAATTCACATACACAGGGATGGGAAAGATTTAGAGTCTGCCCTTTGAGAACCTACTGCTTTAATTCATTCAAAATACTCACCCGAGCAACAGAGAGCTAACAGGAGCAAGGTGAAAAGCTCGGGGTGTGGGAGAGACTGGCACCGAATCAGCAGTGCGAGCAGATTGGAAAGCTTTAGCCCTTTCCGGCCTCAGTCATCAAACTGCTTCATAAAAGCAATTCGTTGCGATTGTTTTCAATTACCTGAGGTACTAATTGAAGAGATGAGCATAAATCACCTGTAAAAGCTCAAGCTTCCCCGCTGAAAGCAAGTCACCCACTTTTCAAGGAGTGTGTGTCTCTCGGGTGACAGACGCTGTGGACCTGAGGCTGAGTGCCGGTGGGCGCTGGGCCGTGGGCGCTGTTACTGCCCCGACACCCACCCGCAGTCACCGCTGGGCACCCAGTGCGGGCGCGCCCCACACCGCCCTGCGGAACACGCACGCCCTGCATGTTCACAGCCCTCGAGCTGTTCTTCATACCTTTTTAACCAGGAACTGAACAACTCTGCTTCTTTGACAAGAAGTACTCAGAAGATATTAAAAAAAAAAAAAAAAGCCAAATCAAGTCTGAATGGACGTGATTAAAGCAGATGTTCTATTCTTGCAAAACCATGATGAGAGAGAAGCCTCCAATAAATCCACACACACCCAAAAAAAAGACTAAAGCTCTCCTGAAATATACCACCAGATGGAGCGTATGAATAGGATGTCAACACACACAGCATCAGATACGCAAGCTCTTTACCCACCTTGCAAACATTTCAAGGTCTTTGGCAAAAGTTTCTGAAAGAGAAAAAGACGTGCTTTAGCTATCCTCATGTCAATCTTATTTCAGAAGGAGGGAAAGTGCAACCTCAGTTCCCACAATACAGTGATGAATACAACAAGCCCTTTCCATGCTGGGTGGATGCGCTTCGGGCCGCCCCATCCCTGGACAGGAGCCTTTAGCTGCTTTTGTTTTTTTGTTTGTTTGTTTTGTGAGCCTTTAGCCCAGGCTGTGTGATTTATTTGTTATGACCTCCTTGTCATAATTGTGGCCACACCTCTTCTTCCATGAAACTAACTCTAAACGTTAAATTTTGCCCCAAGTTAGGGCTTGAGGGGACATTAATTTCCTCGGACGTCAAGCAGATACCAATGTCCACGCTCAGCTGTCATATAAACCACGGCATGGGCGATATAAAAACGTTATAAAGCAATGAGATAAAAATGTAATGCCTAATGTTCCAGGCAGTTTAAAACAGAATAAAATAAAGAGGTTCATGCCCAGTGTTAGGTACTAGAAATAGATGTTTCCATAAAACACCTGAATCTTACAGCCAAGAAAAGAAATGTTTCGTGAATAACACCCGACGGTAATGTTCTCCATCTGTTGGTAAGACCAGCCACAGCACCCGGCCACACATTTCTCCCGGACAAAAGCAACTTGGGGGATTTCTATCCACAGAGAGGAAGGCCCTGGCTTCGTACCGCACTGCCGGAAGGTCAGCTCCGAGATCGCTGCAATGGTTTGTTTGCTGAACGGCATCTCTCTGTCCGATGCAACTTCCTCACACAGACAACCAACAGTGTAGTGGACAGCCGCTTTCAGCCTCTGCAGCAAAAAGTCAAAATACTTCATGGGTGAGGTTGCAAATAAGAGCTTTCCACACCTTCGAAAATTAAGACCAAGGAGAGGGGTCTGCTCAGCCTAATTCCTTCAGCACTTTCCATAATGGCTGAAGACTTTTCAAGTGTACTAATAAATTAATGAGGCCCTCTGGAGTGTGACTTGGAGAAACATTACTTCCTTGTTAATGGTTATGATTTAGGTCAAGTAAAGATAAGGAATTACAATGGCAGGTCAGCGGGGAGAAAAGTCAGACTTGCACTTGCAAAGTATCTGCATGACTTTACTCAGATATTCCACAAATGTGTACCCGTTCCTACTGAGTAAAGGCATATGCTAGGTGCTTAGGGAACAATGAAAAACCAGACAGGGGTTACTCTAGTGAAATGCAAAAGGATCCCATCCCTCTGCAGCAAGTCTCTGCCAGCCCCAGGCCTGCATGTTACAAAGGACAAACACTCAGGACCATGCTGGGAAAGGTCTGTGAGGACATGTCTGACCCTCCTTTGATTTGTTGGCTTGCTAGCCCACCTCACCAGGACCCTCACTGTTCCTTAGCAACCCTTTTAGATACTGAAGAACATAGCTTTCCCATGCAGAGGAGCAAAGAAGCAAAACAAAGCCAAGCTAAAATCTGTCTCCTGTCAACAAACTTATTGCGCACCTGGGTGTGCTCCTTCTCTATGCTGGAGACAGAACTGAATTGGACAGAGGGACAGCTGAACCCCAAACAGCAAGTGTTCACAGCTGAAACAGAAAGAGGAGGAACTGCAGAAACACAGGTCCAGGACCCCAGGGTAGAGGCCGGGCAGATAAGCAAGGGCAACGACCTTTCTTAGTTTCAGATGTCAAACGACTAGGTAAGTTGAGGCCTATGGTAGGAGGAGACAAAGGGACCATCACCCTGCGAGGGATAAAGAGCCCCCTGGGTCATCTTTTTTAGGTACGCATGGGGGTGTCATTAGAGGAACAGGACAGGGAGCCTTCTGAACGTTCCAGAAGTTTTTTATCCCTCCTCCTCTGCACACCTCCTGGACGGGGCCAAGAGCCTGTGCCTTCTGTAATGTTGCAGACAACACTGCACTTCGAGCGTCAATCCCTAGATCCAAATTCCTCAAGGGCAGGACCCTGTCAGTTTTGTTCACTACTGTCCACCCAGCGCCAAGAACAGCTGGATGAATGGGTGGCGGGATCCTCAACCTGCTCACCAATTTCTCAGCCCACCTTTGCAGCCTTACTCATTTCTTCAGTAAGTATGGACTGTCCACTGGGAGCCAGGCTCTGCACTAGGGGCTGAGAATGCAAAAAGGAAAAGGACAGCCTTGGCTCTCAGGGTTCATCTCCCACCACACCTTTGCCATCTGTGGACTCTTCAAAACCATCAATGTCAGGAAAACAGAGGGTGCAGAACTGTTCCAGGGAAGATCAGAGACAGGATTACTAAATGCAAGTTATGCCCCTTGACTGGATCCTGGATGAAAGAAAAAAGACCAGAAGGAGAAACAGCTTTGGGACAACTGGGGAAATGTGCGTATGGACTGAACGTCAGATAATAGGATTTTACCAATATTAAACTTTCTGAGTGTGATACTTGAGATTATTATGGACGAAAATACCCTTGTTGGGAGAGGCACACGAAAGTACTAAAACTTAAAGGGAAGGTGTCAAGGTTCCTGCAATTAAATCCCAAATGATTAAGAAAAAAAGAGCAAAGGAGTAAATACAGCAAAGTGTTAACAACTGGTGAATCCAGGCGAGGAGCATATGGCTGTTGAGTGCACTATTCTTGCAACTTTTCCTGAAACCTGGCGCTTCCCAAAAGAAAGGCAGGCGGTGGGTTAAGAGCGTCTGAAACGGACCACTGGCAGGAGGGCACTCCCGGGCACTGAGCTCACTGCGGCTCTTCAGCCCACCCTCTCTGAGGTGGCCGCCCTGGTTCTTGCTTCTCGCCGCCTCAGGGCGTTACGGTTCGCTCTCACGACTCTGCCCCGTGTGCCTGCTGCCGATGCTGCCCGCAGCCGCCCTGGGCGGAGGTTCTTACTACCCGGACCCCGCGTGCGGGGAAGCTGGGCTGGGGCCGACCGCGCGCCGCTGGGGCTGCGGAGCCGGGGCTGGGACCCACGCGGGAAGGAGCCGCCGGGTATCGGGCTCGCAGGCCGGGCCCCGCGCTAAGTGCTGTGCCTGGATCCCCTTCCCGGGCGCACACCCCATTCTCACTACAGCCCCAGGAAGGGAGACCGCGGCTGCCGCAGCCAGAAGGGGGCCCCCCAACGTCCCACGCCGACCCGCGTTACCCTGGAGACCGCCTCCCAGCACCCCCCGCGGCAGCCCAGCTGGCGCAGGCGCAGGCGGCCGGAGCGCGCCCTCCGCCCCGGGGGACGCGCCCCGAGGAGCGCCCGGCGGAGGCCTCGGGGCCTTTCCCTCTCCAGAAGCTCCACGCCGTCCTCCCCCAGCCCGGCAGGGACCCGACTTTCCTGTACCTGTCGGTAGGAGAATCGCTGCTGCTCCTCCCCACTCCCTTCCTCCTCCTCCTCCATCACAGCAGGGCCGACCCAGGCAGGCGCGCGAGGGCAGAGGGAGGCGGCGGCCGGGAGGAGCCCGTCGGATTTCGCGCCGCCGCTCCGGGCGACGGGCCGCGCGGGGGGACAAAGCGCGAAGCCCCACGCCGCCGCGCGCGCCCTCTGGCGGCCGCTCCGGGGACGGTCCTTCGCCGTCCGGGGGCGGGACCCGGCGGCCCAAGCCCCGGCCCGGCCCCGTGGCTTTACCGGAGCCCTCGGAAGGAAGGCGTGTGTGCGGGCGCAGCGTTGTCGGGCGGCACCGTTCACTGTGAATTCCGTGGGGCTCTAACCGCCGCAGGCCTTGCAAGATCCCCCCAGTGTCCGTAACTGTGCCACCAACTAGTGTTAGGGCGTCAGACCGCAGGCTAATGCTGGATGACTGTCCCAGTCAGCCGCGCAGTCAGTGAGTAGGTGACAGAGCCCGGGCTCGGTCACTCAGCGGCTCTGCCCAACGTGGGGCTCGAACTCACGCACCCAGAGATGCATGCTCTTCCAGCTGAGCCAGCCAGGCGCCCCAGGGCCCCCAACTTTAACATTTTTAAAAAGATGTTATTTATTTATATATTTTTTTTTTTTTTTAAAGATTTATTTATTTATTTATTTATTTGACAGAGAGGGAGACAGCGAGAGAGGGAACACAAGCAGGGGGAGTGGGAGAGGGAGAAACAGGCTTCCCGCTGAGCAGGGAGCCGGATGCTGGGCTTGATCCCAGGACCCTGGGATCATGACCTGAGCTGAAGGCAGACGCTCAACGACTGAGTCACCCAGGCGCCCCTTTATTTATATATTTTACAGAGAGAGAGAGTGTGTGTGCATGGGCAGAGGGAGAGGGAGAAAGCAGACTCGGAACCACCACAGAGCCTGAGATCATGACCTGCCCCGAAATCAAGAGTCCATGCTCTCCCGAGGGAGCCAGCCTGGCGCCTCAGGGCCCCCAGTTTTTTTAAAGGATTTTGACTTGGTTATATATTTTCTAAAGTCTCGCTGCCGTCATCAGGAGAAAACACTCTCCTTGGACCTCCTCACCCTTAAGGCTTAAGGTTGTGTTCATTTTTTACTACATATGGAGGTGAGCGTTGAGAGTTCCTGGGGGTATTTCGAACCCCTTCCCAGGGCACGTGAAAATCATCAGCCTTTCCTGACAAATATGAAACTAAGGAAGAAAAGAAGGGTGCTCGGTGTGTATTTATTTGTGCTCAATTGAGAGAACACACAGGCAGCCTCCCCCCTTACCACCTCTGTGGAGAAAGTCAGGGATGGGGGGGCGGGGGGGCAGAACCCCACAAGGATTTCCTGTGACTCGTCATGCAGGTCCACATCCCTGCTGAATCCTCAGTGCCTGAGGAGGCAGAGGTGTGACATACAAAGTTATAGGGGTGATTAAATGCCTAACCGGGAGATTCTGTTCTTCAAAATAACCTACAAAGGGTTCTTAGAAACACGAAGCTCTAACATATTTTAACTGCCAGTTTATAGAATGAGGACATTAAGGGAAAGAAAACTTGCAGACCGGTATGAACCGAATAACCTTATTTTTGTTTTTAAAAAAGAGCATATGCATCTATATGGAGAAGTGGGATATTTGAAAGGAATAGAAAGCTGGAAGGATACATGACAAATACAGTTAACTTCTGAGCAGTGAGTTGAGAAGGCAGATAAAGACACTCAGGTTTTCACTTTATATATTCCTGTATTCTGCATTTCTTAACAAGTATGTGTGTCTTTCCCATAAGCCACTTTTGATCTTCCTCTTCCACAAAAGTGCCCCAAACCCCACAAGTGTGCCGATGGCTGAGACCCAGAGAACCTCTTTTTGGAGGAATCGGCCTTCTGATCAATTTCCATTGCATCCGAGATAACATGTGCTTCTGGCCTCTTCTCCCCATTGCTCCCTGAGAGAATCCCAGTGTCCAGTCTCCTGGGATGGTCCCCAGTGCCATGCAGGGCAGGCCTCTCACGGGATGTCCCTGATCTGCAGCCTCTGCCTTAGCAGGCCCAGTTCTGCCCGTCAGTAGCCGCCCTGCTCCCCATGCTGCCACTCTCCGGTCTCCAGCAGGAAAGAAGGGGGCCAGGGGGTGTGGAGTGGGCGGAGAGCAAGTGGGGAGCTCCAGCCCTAGGCCCAGACCTCAGGTTCGGAGCCTAGCCCCATCACAAGCCTTGTGACCCAGGGCGAGCCGCAGAACCTCTCCAAGCCCCAGTTCCTGCATTTATTAAGTGGGGACCCTAGTACCAACATAGACAGTGGTTGTGAGGCCGAGATTGCACCTAAGTGCTCAAAAAATAGTCATGGTTTTCTCCTGGGCAGTTTTTGTGCTTTGTACCTTGCATGTTATCTCATTTTAAAGCAGCTGCTTCCCAGGACGCCTGGGTGGCTCAGTCAGTTAGGCGTCCGACTCTTGATTTTGGCTCAGGTCGTGATCTCAGGATCATGAGATTGAGACCCGAGTTGGGCTCCGCGCTGTGTGTGGAGTCTGCTTGGGATTCTCTCTCTCCCTCCCCCTCATATATATATATGTATAAATTGCTTCCCAGGGCAAAAGAACGTTCTTCTAGTGGTCTGTGGAATATGCACGCATTTCAGACTCTGATAGAGGAAGGTCCAGAGCTGAGGTGTCACGTCACAGAAAATGGGTCTATTTGGATGGAGCGATTTTGCCCAGTAAGGAACCAGCCACGACAAGTGGCCACTAGATGTCAGCCTTGTGCCACGTTGTGTAACAAGGCCGGCCCTGCGGCGGTGATCGAACCCTTCTCCAGGGCTTGCCAGCTCCTGGGCGGTTCTCAGAGCCCTCACAGGTAGGTACCGGGACCCGTTTGATAAGTGAGGGAACAGGGTCACAGAGGTGAGAGAACTTTGCCCGAGGTTAACGTGCTAGGAAGTGGTGGAGCCCAGAGCAGCCTGGCTTCTGAGCCCGAGCCCTCGCCGTAAGAAAGGCAGGGACATCTGCGGGCTTCCTGGATCCTTTTCAGCTGCATTAAATAGGGTTCCATGAATACTTAATTCAATAACAGTCATCATTTATTTCCTCTAAAATTGCCCCGTAAAATGCTGATTCCAAAAAATCAATCTCCTTTGGTTGTCATGTGGATTCGGTGAGCGCCTGAGGTCAGGACTTCCCATCTGCTCTCCCACTGACGTTGACGCGTGGTCGCCCGCACGGCGCATGGCACATGGTAGGTGCACAGTGAGCGGGCCGTGGCCGGGTGGGGTGAGCTTGGCACATGGTAGGTGCACGGTGAGCGGCCGTGGCCGGGTGGAGGAGTGAGCTTGGCACGTGGTGGGTGCACTGTGAGCAGCCGTGGCCGGGTGGAGTGAGCTTGGTACATGGTAGGTGCACGGTGAGCGGCCGTGGCCGGGTGGAGGAGTGAGCTTGGCACGTGGTGGGTGCACTGTGAGCGGCCGTGGCCGGGTGGAGGGGTGAGCTTGGCACGTGGTGGGTGCACGGTGAGCGGCCGTGGCCAGGTGGAGGAGTGAGCTTGGCACGTGGTGGGTGCACTGTGAGCGGCCGTGGCCGGGTGGAGGGGTGAGCTTGGCATGTGGTGGGTGCACGGTGAGCGGCCGTGGCCGGGTGGAGGAGTGAGCTTGGCACGTGGTGGGTGCACGGTGAGCAGCTATGGCCGGGTGGAGGGGTGAGCTTGGCACGTGGTAGGTGCACGGTGAGCGGCCGTGGCTGGGTGGAGGAATGAGCTTGGCACGTGGTGGGTGCACGGTGAGCGGCCATGGCCGGGTGGAGGGGTGAGCTTGGCATGTGGTGGGTGCACGGTGAGCGGCCCGTGGCCGGGTGGAGGGGTGAGCTTGGCACGTGGTAGGTGCACGGTGAGCGGCCGTGGCCGGGTGGAGGAGTGAGCTTGGCACGTGGTGGGTGCACTGTGAGCGGCCGTGGCCGGGTGGAGGGGTGAGCTTGGCATGTGGTGGGTGCACGGTGAGCGGCCGTGGCCGGGTGGAGGAGTGAGCTTGGCACGTGGTGGGTGCACGGTGAGCAGCTATGGCCGGGTGGAGGGGTGAGCTTGGCACGTGGTAGGTGCACGGTGAGCGGCCCGTGGCCGGGTGGAGTGAGCTTGGCACGTGGTAGGTGCACGGTGAGCGGCCGTGGCTGGGTGGAGGAGTGAGCTTGGCACGTGGTGGGTGCACGGTGAGCGGCCATGGCCGGGTGGAGGGGTGAGCTTGGCACGTGGTGGGTGCACGGTGAGCGGCCCGTGGCCGGGTGGAGGGGTGAGCTTGGCACGAGGTAGGTGCACGGTGAGCGGCCCGTGGCCGGGTGGAGGGGTGAGCTTGGCACGTGGTAGGTGCACGGTGAGCGGCCCGTGGCCGGGTGGAGGGGTGAGCTTGGCACGAGGTAGGTGCACGGTGACCGGGCCGTGGCCGGGTGGAGGGGTGAGCTTGGCACGTGGTAAGTGCACGGTGAGCGGCCCGTGGCCGGGTGGAGGGGTGAGCTTGGCACGTGGTAGGTGCACGGTGAGCGGCCGTGGCCGGGTGGAGTGAGCTGTGCACTCGGAGCAGGAAGGTGGCGCAGTGGTTGAGGGCACGGGCTCGGGCGCCAGGTTGCTGTGGTTCCGGCCACAGTGTTTCGGGGCTGTGTGACCTCGGACAAGTTCCTTCACATCCTTGTGCCTCGTTTGTAAACTGGGGGTAAGGACGGTACTTGCTTCAGAGGGTGTCGTATTAAAAGAGTTCACTTAAAACAATGCCTGGTGCACAGTTATTACTATATTCCTGTATGTGCCGTTTATATGGTGTGAGACCCTCAGGAAGACTCCCAGTTAGGGCCAGAGGTCCTGACTTCTCCATTTAACAAACTGTCTTTTTCCAGGGAAGCATATGTGACAGATACTGGCTCGAAAAATCGACCCAATATCTCCTGATGCACATGCCCCTCTAGAACCTCGCCACTCTGCCATCAAGAGGTACAGTCTCATCCTCCACCCATTGAATTTGGGGTGTTTATGACTCGCTTGTAACTGGCAGGATGTGGCTAATGCTGTGTGGCATCCATGGCTAGGTCTTAAAAGGCAAGGCCGTGTCTGCTTTGTTAGCTGGAACATTCACCTGCGGAGCCGAGCCCAGGGTAAGCAGTTAGCCCAGCCGAAGGCTGCCATGCTGTGAGGCAGCCCAAGGCCACGTGGTGAGGCCACATGTACCTTTCTCAGCCCTAGCTGAGGTCCCAGCCAGCAGCCGGCATCGACCGCCAGGTGAATAAAGAGGACAGACATCTCCGAGTGACCCCAGCCATTGAGTGGCCCTGAGCTTTCAAGTCTTTTCGCTGAGGCCCAGATACCGTGGAACAAAGACAAGCTGTGCCCCCTGTGCCCTTCCAATTCCTAACCCACAGAATTAGGATAATAATAATGGTTATTACCTGTGTTTAGGGTGATTTGTTAAAACAGCATACAGGATTACTAGACAGTGAACATATATATACTAACATACGTGCTAAGCATAGTTCACGTACCCGGAAGGCCTCTCTGCCTCTCCTAAAAGGATCGGCTCCACATCTGCCTCAGTGAATGTGTAACATTGTCAGTCCCCGGCCTACAGTCTCCTTGCTGAGAAATCCTGTCTGCTCCCTTGCCTGATCCATCGGTCTTTATAACCAACCTCTCTGTGTCCAAAATAAAGCAGAAGTTGTGGCTAAAGTCATTAATAGGATTCCTGCCCAGAGAGGCCCCTTCCTGGAATAGCCAGCAGGTTGTCCCTGCACAGTCAGGTTGAAGGGGGCAGACTTGGCTGGGGGCAGAACCCCTGTGCGGTCACCTCCATCACCTTCAGGACTGTTGAGCAGCTCAACTTCCACAGGAGCCGGGTAAGAGATGGCAGACCCTGCGCAGAAGTCACTGTGTGGCGGGTACTGATTTCCCCCAACAGCTCTGTGAGGGAGTCTCATCGCCCCTTCCGTGCAGATGAGAAAGTACATGGGCACAGAGGGTCAGTAACGAGCGGAGCAACGGTGAGTTCGTGGCGGGGCTGAGCTTGGGGCCCAGGCTCCTAGCCAGGAAGCTGAGCTGCCCTTACTGGAGCTAACAGAGTTTTTACTGAGCTCTTCTTCAAGTCAGTCACGGGATGTAAGATTCAAAAAGCAGGAATGCCTATCTAGTAAAAATAGTCTCCCCACCAAGGACCTAGGCAAAGGACTGTTACATTCTTTAAAACAACTTCCTTTCATTGTGCCCTCACTGTGTGCCAGGTACTGGGCCAAGTACTTGATACATAATGTGTTACTGTCCCAATAACCTGGGGAAGACGTTTCTAACCCCGCTTCGCAGATGAAGAAATGGCAGGGCGGAGGACCTCGATGCCAGCCAGCAGAGTCCGGGTGCACGCTCCGGCCCTTCTCTCTGGTCTAGGGGCCAACGTGGCAGCGGCTGGGAGCTCGTTAGAAACGCACAGCGCGGGACCACACCTCTGTCCTGCTGAATCCAAATCTGCCCTTTTTCTCAAGACCCATCTCCGGGGCTGGGGGGGTTGTATACAGTTTGAGAAGCTCCACCGGCCTCCACTGGCCTTCTGGAAGATGGCCTGTCTTAACCTACACGCCCCGCCGTGGGGCACACAGAGGAGCCCCACCAGGAACCTTCTGAGGACTGGTTTGCAGAGTGAACTTCCCGCTGGGTGCTGAGACATAAATCTGGTTTCTAACTCTCAGAAATCCCACTGCTTCAGGACAGGTGCAGCCTGAAGTGGTAATAATGCCACAGAGGTGCCTATGACGTGCCAGGCGCTGGCCTATTCTTACTCCACGAGTCCTCAAAGTAGCCTTGAGGAGACAGGTACTGTTATCCCATCTTACGAATGAGAAAACTGAGAGCAGGGATAGTAAATAATTTGCCGAAAGTCCTACAGCTAGTAGGTGGAAGGGCCTGGATCTGAAGCTTCATAGCTTCTGGATGGTGAGCAGGGGCTTAAGTTCTATTGCACGTGATCAGTAGGATTTCAGACACTCTTCTGGACAGTCCAGCTTTATGTGCTTTTGACACTTAGCCTCCCACCCCTCACAAGTGCTTCTCTTTGAAGGAACTCGTTCTCCATCCTAGGAGCACGTGTCTGCCTCAGAGCAAGTGGTCAGAGATCACCTGCGAGAAGAGCTGCATCGAGGGGTTCCTATCCCTTAAAAAAGAACCCTGTCGGGGCACCTGGGTGGCTCAGTCGGTGAAGTGTCTGCCTTCGCTCAGGTCATGATCCCAGGGTCCTGGGATCGAGTCCCATGTCGGGCTCCTTGCCCAGCGGGGAGCCTGCTTCTCCCTCTGCCGTTCCCCCCGTTTGTGTGTGCACGCGCACTCTCTGACAAATAAATAAAATCTTTAAAAGAAAAAAAAGAACCCTGTCATGAGCAGTGACTCAGCACGTCTTAGATTTGATGGTGGGGGCGGGGAGGGCTGACAGAGCCATGTCTAGCTAAGTACTTACATCCACGCTGAGAGCTTCAAAAGCTGAACATTTAACGAAAAGGATCGGCTCCCATGTCAGCTCTGTGAGCCCCTGCACTTTTTGGAAAGAGGTCAGAGGTCAGATTACACACCAGCTGTCAAAACAAGGAAGTCCTTTGCTCTATTCTAGGATACTCTCAAGACTCTGTAAAGCATTCCAGAGAAATCTTCTGGAGTTAAGCTGCTGGGATAAAACAATTACACTGGCACCAGGCCATATAACACTATCAGCAAGTGTGCTAGCAGGACTTTGGTTCTTGACTAAGCTAAAGTGAACAGGCCCCATTCAAGGAGTAGGCTTAGGTTGCTAAAATTCCCACCCCAAACCCATGCGCCTGGCTTAGGGACAAACAGAAAGAGGTGGGCACACTGAGGCCCCCGTGTCGTTTAAATGTCGTTCCCTAACACGTGTAGTATGAAGTGTGACACACAAAAGGCATGAAGACTTATCAGTGAACACCCGCAGACCCAGGGCCCAACCTGAGAAAACATTCGGGTCCCCTGTGTCGCCTCCTCGTCCTTCCTCGCACAGTTAACCAGGATCCTAACTTTGGTGTGTTTCTTATATTGTTCTGGAGTCTTTTTTTAAAGAAAACAGAGAGGAAAAAGTGAACACGGCTGGAAGGAAACAGGCTCCAATGTGATGAAACCAGCCGCCAGCCTCCCTGCCAGTGGTGAGGACGGCTCAGTGTGGCCGAGGGGAGAATACTGAAGAGTCTGGAGAAAAAGCATACGTAGAATGTACCTTTTATTAAGTAGAGAAAAATGGGAAATCTACGTGATACAAAGTTTCCAGTTTGAGCAAAGTCCACAGAAGCCCTTCCGATTCCCGCGAGCCTCTAGCAGGGGGAACCGCTGCCCCCTTAGCACAGGGACGCGTGGGAAACGGCTTCCGGGAGCTGATCACGCACGCACGCACGTGCTCGGCTCCCAGAGGCCGGGGCAGAGGCCATGGTGCTGCTCACGGAGCTTCTTTGCACATACACTCACATGACTTTTTCAGGAGTCTCTTATGAGACTTTATTTTAAAAGGTCTGAGCAGAGAGGAGGGCAGAGGGCTGTGTAAGCAGTGTCGGTGGCCAGTGGAATGTTCCAGTCTGGGGAATCGCAGCGGGTGACCGGTCTGATCAGGCATTGTATGAAGAGGACGACACGCTGCCACCATGGCCTGTCCAGTTAGTGTGGATAAACTGCCCGGGTTTGGCTAAGAGTTCGTAAGTGTGAGCCCCAAAGTAATCCCGCTGAGCCTGAAACAAGAAGTCGGGTGGGTTGGGATGATACGCAGACAGGCCCCGTCAGGCAGCAGCCAGGGTAATGTTTCCCACCTGCTCAGAAAGCTCACCTGGATGAGGTTGGCTGGCAGCATCTCATGTCTGTACCCGTCATAGAAGGACAGGGCCGTGGTGAAGCAGGGCATGGGGATGCCCGCCTGGACCCCGGTGCTCACTGCCCGCCGCCACGAGCCCTGCGGCAAAACAAGTCCACGACTAGGGGTCAGCCCCCCGAGAACTGCTTCCTTTCTAAGTGATAGAATTCCATGTGCACCGAGGCTGGGAAGTGAAGAACAGAATTCCCAGCAACCAGCTCTGGGCTACCTACCTGGCAGTTTTCAACAGCTGACTTAAAAAAGTCATCTAGTAGCAGATTCTGAAGTTGTGGGTTCCGATCAAATGCATCCTTTATCTTTCCTAGGAACACGCTGAAATGATCAAGAGGGAAGCAATCGTGACTCTTAACCTGAGCCCGCTGAACGCCCGACAGAAAGCAGCTGACACGTACGCTAGTGACATAGAGTTACTCCTCGTCCCCGAACGCCAGCGGTTCGCTCGGGGACAACATGGGGCCTGAGGCCCAAGAGGCAAGGCCAGAGGGCGTGATTGTTCTCAAAGAGTACAGATGATCTAGTCAGACCAGGTAACGTACAGGAAGAAAGTGGGACATGACCATCTGAACCAGTCTGGTCGCCAGTGCGGAGACCCACCGCACCAGTCCCAGGGCAACTGTCCACATAGGCGCAGAGCCACCACTCCGACACGGTGGCTTGGCATGTGCCCCGCACTCACCTCCTGATGATGCAGCCCCCTCTCCACATCAGGGCGATGCCACCATAGTTGAGGGTCCAGCCAAATTCTGTGGCCGCCTGTCTTAGCAGCATAAAGCCTTGCGCATACGAGATGATCTTGGAAGCATAGAGGGCCTAAAGGATGACGGACCCACCAGAGCTAGCGTTAGCCTCCTCCTCCCCGTCAGCAGTGCGGGTCCTGGCAGGGCCAGTGGTAACAGGACAGGGCTCTGCTGCCCCCACCTGGGGCCTCCCACGTCCTCCCACCCCCACTGTCACCCGACCACGGCCAGGGACTGGGCCCCACCTTCCGAATATCCTCCAGGAATGCTTTCTTATCACCTTCAAACTGGATCTTTTGGGGACCCTTCAGCTTTTTGCTAGCCTGAATCCTCTCGTCCTTCAGAGATGATAAGCATCGAGCAAAAACGGCTTCTCCTGCGTAGGGGAAGGGATAACATTACCAAAGTTCACTCATAAAACCGAAGGGACGAGAGTACACATAAGCCGGAAAGAATGAGGAAAATTAGAAAAGGAGCTGATTTCCAATTGCAAAAAGAGCTGAACTTTCAACCTTAGGCCACAAAATTTAACCTGGCTCAGAAAGAGTTTTGAACTTATAAAAAGCTCTAGACAGTTAACTTGATAACTAAAACTCCAAACAAGTCAATCTTCCAACTAAATGTAGGTATCAATCACAAAGATCAACGTGAAATTCAAAAGAGGGCTTCTGAGCGCCTGGCAGGCTCAGTCGGTGGGCCTGCGACTCTTGATCTCGGGGTTATAAATTCGAGTCCCACACTGGGTGTGGAGATTACTTTTTAAAATCTTAAAAAAAATAAAAGGGAGGAGTTCTAGGGAAAAAAACAAGGAAGTAAAAAACCACTTTTATTCAGAATTACTCTGTTGGTCCATATGTAAAATTTCAATTTCACTTGAAAGGACTTTAATTTTTAAATGCTCACCAAAGACTCTTCTTTTTTTTTTTTTTTTTTTTTTTAAAAGATTTTATTTATTTATTTGACAGAGAGACAGCGTGAGAGGGAACACAAGCAGGGTGAGTGGGAGAGGGAGAAGCAGGCCTCCCGCCGAGCAGGAGCCCGATGCGGGTCTGGATCCCAGGACCCTGAGATCATGACCTGAGCCGAAGGCAGATGCTTAACGACTGAGCCACCCAGGCGCCCTAAAAGACTCTCTTCTTTAGAAGCACTCACTACCCCTTGAAAACTAGTTAACATCAGGCAGCCTTCAGATTCAGCTGGATGCTCAACTACGGTGGCCTTGCCTTCATGTGGGGTTGTCTGCAACAGCTAGTACACTGAGAAGTAACAGACTCGCCCCTCAAAAAACTCCATTTTCTTTTTTTTTCTTAAGATTTTATTTGACAGAGAGAGACAGTGAGAGAGGGAACACAAGCAGGGGGAGTGGGAGAGGGAGAAGCAGGCTTCCCGCCGAGCAGGGAGCCAGATGCGGGGCTCGATCCCAGGACCCTGGGATCATGACCTGAGCAGAAGGCAGAGCCTTCTGACTGAGCCACCCAAGCGCCCCAAAAACTCCATTTTCTAATTATTAAAATTTAGTTTCCAACACGTCCTTGATCACCATAATTTTGTTTCATTTGAATAAACATTTCAATATGGTATTTTAATATCAAGACATTTAGCATCTTCAAAAATTAGCCCTTCGAAAAGAACTTGCTCAACTGACACTTTATATACTTAGAATAAATTACTCTAGGGGCACCTGGGTGGCCCAGTCGTTAAGTGTCTGCCTTCAGCTCAGGTCACGGTCCCAGGGTCTCGGGATCGAGCCCCGCATGGGGCTCCCTGCTCGGCGGGAAGCCTGCTTCTCCCTCTCCCTCTCCCCCTGCTAGTGTTCCCTCTCTCGCTGTGTCTCTGTCTGTCAAATAAATAAATAAAATCTTTAAAAAAAAAAAAAAAGAATAAACTACTCTTAACTAATCCTCCCTCCACAGACAGACCGGAGTAAAGCCTCCGGCCATTCACTTGACAGGCCGCCCAAACTCGGAACACAAGCCGGCTCGGTGGCCCCGCCCCGCCCCGCACGCCCCGCACGCCCCGCCCCGCCCCGCCTCGCACGCTCTGCCCGCGCACGCGCACCGGGCACCGGGGGCGGAAGCGATGGTGTAACAGCGGGCGCACGGAGGCCGTGTTACCCAAGGGTCCGCTCCAAGACTTCCTTCCCCGTTAGTTCAACAAACACGAAGGGCACCCACCCGGGGCTGAAGCCTGGCCCGCCTCCGGCGGGGAGAAGCGCGCACGAGAGAGCAGGGCTCTCTTTGAACCTACTCCGCTCTGCCACCGCCGTGCCCTCGCTGCCCCGGCCCGGCTGAGCAGCCCGCCTCTCCTCCCGTGCCTCCGGCCACTGGCGGCGGGGAGCCTAATTCATAGGAAACGAAAAGGAGGGAGCGGGCTAGGGCGGCCGAGCAGACAGGAAAATGTTTTACTGGAGGGGCGCCCTCCTGCCAGGAGCAAAGATGAGCCTTTCCCTCGGCAAGCTGGGCACTTGACTGTCCGTTCTCAATCCTGCCAGAGGTGTACCCAGTTTACTCTTGAAGGACCAGCTTGTTTTATGAATCCTCTTATTATTTGTTCTCTGTTTATTTCTGCTTTCTGTGATTTCCTTCGCCCTGTATCTTCTCGAGTTTGATGCTCAGCTCACTGCTCTAAAACAACATGCGAGAGAAGGACACACACCAGTGGTCAGGATAGTGGCTTTCTTCTAAACGAAGAACGAAGGAAGAGAATATTAAAGGACCTGAAATGTATAGGTAATATTTTATTTTTAAAATATCTGGGGGAAGGGCGCCTGGCTGGCTCAGTAGGAAGAGCATGTGACTCTCGATCCCAGAGTCATGAGTTCAAGCCCCATGTTGGGTGTAGAGATTACTTATAAATAAATAACCTTTAAATAAAATAAAAAATAAATAAATACTGGGGGGGAACCTAATCAAAATATTAACAATAAATGCTGAGGACGTAAGCTTATGTCGTTCGGTGAACTTCCGTATGAAAAATTTCGTTACCGTGATCTTCCCCATTGGAAAGTCATGGAAGTCACTGAACACAGTTCAATCCCTAAGACAGAAGCTACCCCGAAGGTCGAACTAGAGAAGAGAGCCAGGAATTCCCAAACGCATCTCAAAGCCCGTATGACTGAGAGAAGGTCATCAGGAAGAGATTCAAGAGTGTCAGCCTCTCACACGGGAGGAGCAGAAAGCACTGACCGCTGACGAGGGTTGCACACGTTTCCCGAAAACCCGGTCCTTAGTGGCCAGTCTACCCCAACATCCCAGAAGGACAGCAAGGGCGCACCAGTGAGGCGAGGGGCCTCGGCTGGAAGCCGCACGTTACCGATGAGGGTGACGGGAACGCCGTACTCCAGGGCTGAGATGGCAGTCCACTTCCCTGTGCCCTTCTGCCCCGCGCTGTCCCTGATCTTCGGCAGCAGGTGTTTGCCGTCGCTGTCTTGGAACTTGAGAATATTGGCCGTGATTTCAATGAGGAATGAGTCGAGCTCTGTCTTATTCCATTCCTCAAATGCCTAGTGCAGGACGTGAGAGGAAAGAGCGTGAGAGAAAGCAGGCCTACGCACAAGCCCCCTTCCCTGTGAAGAGGGACCGGCGCTCACGACTTGCCCCGCCGTCCACGCTAACAGGCTCCACGTACGGGTCTGAGCCCTGCTCCCCCCGAGTTGAGTTTTCTGCTCACCACGAGTCAGCTGTATTTGATTTGAGCCTGGTTATGCTCACTGATGACCAGCACGGCTCTCCCCTCAGAGCCAGGCGCTCCTCACCTCACACCATCGCCTCCTCGGAGGCCTTCCCTGCTCACCGGACCTACTCCTTACACCCGTTTCCTCTCCTCCGGAACAGTTACCCCCACCTAGTTTTACACCGGCTGGGGGGTTACTATCGTGTCTTCCCAGCTCCGTGCGGGCAGGGACTTCGGTTTTTTCACTATTACATCCCCAACATCTAGAACAGTTCCTGGCATACAGAGCAGCACTTGTATATATAAATACGTTAAGTTTTAAGTAAATCAGTTACATTTGAACACACAAAAAGAAAAGCACTGTTTCTATGAAAATAAAACACTTTTGGAAAGAAGAGTAAAGGCAAGTCAGTGAAACCAAGTGGGGATGACACGTTTAAAAGTTAGGAGGAGGGGCGCCCAGGGGGCTCGGTCAGTGGAGGCTGCAGCTCTTGATCTCCGGGTTGTCAGTTCAAGCCCCACATTGGGTGTAGGGATTACTAAAAAAATAATAAACTTAAAAAAAAAAAATTAGGAAAAACTGTAAAAAATCTGGAAGGATTCTGCAGTGTCACCTTGCAAGGAAGTGTCCCTAAATTATGTTCCCCTCGAAGTCCCTGGAAGTGGAAATCTGAGATGATGAGAAAGACACCTATATGCCGGCCAGCAGAGCTGCACTTCGAGGAAGGGACTGGACTGGTGATGGATGTGCCTCCCTCCATTTTCAGTGAAAATAAGTGTTTACCTAGGAACGATGCTGAAGTCTTTAGAGAAGAGAGTACTGGTGTTTACCTCAAAATGTATTTTTAGAAGATCAAACTGATAGAGGGATGGGCGGACATTCAATAAAGCAAGTTAGTAAAATGCTAGTAGGCGAATATGGGGGGTGTGCATACAAGTGTTCACCACCAAAGTCGTTCAACTTTGCTGTGTGTTTGAACATCCGGTTCATAATAAAACGCTGGGGGGAATGTTTATGTTTCCCCCACTTTGACTTTTTTTTTTTTTAAAGATTTTATTTGACAGAGAGAGAGAGAGAGAGACAGCAGGAGCAGGGTCAAAGGGAGAGGAAACAGACTCCCCGCAGAGCAGGGAGCCCGACGCGGGGCTCGATCCCAGGACCCTGGGACCATGACCTGAGCAGAAGGCGACGCTTAATGACTGAGCCACCCAGGCGCCCCTCCCCCACTTTGACGAACTTTTGATTAACTGTCAAACAGCCAGTCCCAACCTGACCAGGAAAGCAAGCTTCCATCCTGCCTCTCCTATGGGACAATGGGGGGACCAAATGAGGTAATGACCATAAAAGGACACAGGCCTGACACATGAAGGGTCACTAAATGGTGGTAATGATCACCGCCAAGATTTTCGGGGGACTTCTGGCTCAGCGGCTAGCTATCCTATCGTACAGCTTTCCCTTAAATCAGGCTGAGTCCATCCTTTTTTTTTTTTTTTTTTTTTTTTTTTTTTACTTAGCACAAGCGGGGGAGAGGGAGAAGCAGGCTGCCCGCTGAGCAGGGAGCCTGACGCTTAACTCAAATCACGACCTGAGCCAAAGGCAGACGCTTCACCGACTGAGGCACCCAGGCACCCCTGGGCTGAGTCCATCCTGCCACCAGCATGACCACAGGAAGGAGGCGGAGGAAGGCTTTACTGTTGCTAGCAAATCCCTCTCATCTGAGCAGCAGTCGCCTGCTGTAGCCCAGAGACAGGGCCCGGCACTCACCTTTGCCATCTCGTCATGCCCCATGCCCAGCACATCCTTCATCAGGTGGTAAGCCTCACAGATGAGCTGCATATCCCCGTACTCGATCCCATTGTGCACCATCTTCACAAAGTGTCCTGCTCCTTCATCCCCCACCTGTCAGGGCGACGAGCACCAGGAGGCCTTCAGAGGCAGGTAATAACCCAGGAAAGCCCACATCAAATTCTTTGGCGAGGCTCCCTCCCCATACAAAAAATAACAAATAAGGAGCAAATATCTGTAGTAGTTTTAAAATTAAGCGTCACTACATAACAATTCAATACAAGCTTCAATCCAGTCCAGTGTTCCTTCAAACTCACTCTGAATTCGTTCCTTTCAAGATTTTTCCAAGCCTCCCATTCACTGTAAGCACCCACAGCTCGTCGGCCTGCATTTCCCACCCTCCCTTGTTATGAAGGGCCCCTCGCCCCCAGCCCTGCCCACGAGTGAAAGACCTCCTCTTCCCGAGGTCACCGTTCTCCTAGCCACTGGGGGTTACAGCAAGTTGGCTAATTAAATCACTGGCACTGTTAAAAAAGTACATAACTGTGTTGTAGTTGTTTCCAACGGCTACCAAGGGGTAAAATGACCTTAGATCCCAGGTCTGGCCCTCAACCTGGTAAGCCCAGAAATGTGTTCTTGCCATGTCTCAGAGTTGACGAGACACGGATTTATAGTAAAGCTGGCAAGATGTATACAGGCAGAATACCAGTTTGTGAATTTAGGGTAAAAAACCTAACTACGGATTTTAGTGGCTACAAGTGTTAGTCCCGACGGCACATTCTGTCCCTACAGACGAGCTGCGTAGGAAACCAGATCATCTGAGAATTGCTCAGTGGGCCAGCAATCAGAACAAAGGGAGTTTCGGGGTCAAATATTCAGGGGCAACGGGCTCTGCAGTCCGGCGCATCCATCTCCACAACAGGCATCTACCTGCGCGGTGGACCCGAGGTCGCTTGACCTGAGCGGTCTCCGCTCTGTCACCGCCGGGATCCATACAACTGACCTTTACAGCCGAGACTCCCGCCGTCTGAGTTTCCACTGCTGACGTGCCCCCTTCTGATTCTGACACCTTCTCTGGCTGCTAAGTAACACGGCTAATAACATCGTACTTCACCCCATCCTTCCTGTAACTTCAAGAATGAACTCAGGACTGCCTGCTTTTAGTATCTATACCAGTTTTCTCAATAGCCTGAGAGTAAGCCTGAGGCTAAAGAACGTCAAGCTCCGACTCAATCAAGACACAGCAGGGCCAGTACTGGTTTTTCTTCATGATTCTGTGTCTACAAGAAACGTGTCTACAAAGGAGTGACTGTGGCTGTCCTTTTACTGTAGTAATCGACTGTCGTGGCCTGAAAGTTCCCTGCCCCGTCCATACTAATGAGAAAATCCTCAACCCCCCAAATCCAGCCCAGCCTCTCTCCACCCTAAGCAGACTTTGCCTGACTCGGGGACCACTGGTTAAGATGTACGGCCCGGCATCGGGGGCAACAGCTGCCATCAGCGGGCGTGGTCAGGCCTCCCCCCGTTCCTCGTCCACCTCAGGCCCCCTTCCATCTCTCCCTTTTACCTCCCTCATACGAAATAAAACTAATAAAGGGGATTAGGAGCTAAAGAGACCTCGGAGACCACCCAGCCCACCCCTCATATTTTACGGACAAGAACACTTTTCTGACTGACTCGATAATGTCCCACAGTGAATGTGAGAGCCGGAATCACAGGTCAGGTCTCTCAGCCTAGTGCTTTGCCCACCCATGGCATGGACTGGGGCTGCAGGAGGGATAAAACTGATTTTGGTAGCAACACCAAATGCAGGAAGGGAGGTGTATAGGAATGAGCCTAGGCCTCCCTCCCGTCTCGTGAAGGCGAAAGGCCGTATGTCGCATACTCTGTTCAAGCACAGAATACCTGCGTCCCAAGCTACAGGAAAGAGAGTTTCCACAGCCGTGGCCAGGACACCTGACAGCACCAGCCCTTCAATCCTGCTCCTTCCATGCAGGCAGACAGAGCCCACCTTTCATTCTGACATTTTCTTCATTTTCATGAAGTCACACAGCTAATAAAACAAGTCTCGCCTCACCTCATCCTTGCTGTGCCTTCTTAAGAAACCCAACTTTTAGATGAATTGAGGAGGGCTGTCTTTAATACCAACCTCAAGGCTCTGAAATCTTCAGTTAGGAGGCAAGGACACGTAAAACAGGCACGCATCCTAGGCCTCAGCTGCGCTAGCGACTTCAAGACTGAGAAGCTTGTCACAGAACTAACTATT
This sequence comes from Halichoerus grypus, assembly GCF_964656455.1. Lineage (NCBI taxonomy): Eukaryota > Metazoa > Chordata > Mammalia > Carnivora > Phocidae > Halichoerus > Halichoerus grypus. The sequence continues at coordinate 179,930,505 of NC_135716.1, forward strand.
GCCACCAAGGCGGTCCTGGCTCTGTGCACTTTGTCATGTCTGTGCCCATGTTACCAGCTGGCTTGAAAGAGGAGCCAGAACTTGCCCAGTCACAGCAGGGTTCCCCCGTCCCGACTTTCGCAGCGATGCCTTGGAAGATTGTCTTGATGTGGGGCCTGTGGGAAGGAACCATGTAGTTTAGCTGCGGAAAAGAGGGACTGAGATCTCAGTTAAATACTCAAGGACCTCCCCCCAATCTTGTTCTTTCGAATGGGAGGTGGACGTGCCAAGTCCACGTGGAAAAAGTAATGAATGTTCCAAGTCCACGTGGTAAGCCCCACAGAGGCTGCAGACTACCTGGTTGGAGAAGACAGAAAGGCCAGCCAGAAGCATCCAAGCACCAGGAGAAATCCCTTTTGCACTATAAAGGAGCTGTGATGCCAAACAGCAAGCAACAGGGAAGTTCCCGTGCAGACGCCCGTTACCGGTCTGGGTGCACGTTATCAGGCCCAGCATGACTCCGCACGCGCAGACCCGAGCCCGAGTTCCCAGAGCAGCGTTCTTCGTTAGTGCAGCTGTTCCTCACCCCTCCCACTGCCCCGCTAGGAGGATCTGTGAACTCACAAGGCTTTCTGCTTATGTTCTCCTCACTACTGACCAATAAAGGCTTCTTCACAAGAAGTTTTTGGTAAAGACACAGGGCTGCCAGGGTTGCAAAGTCAACGCTCAGGATTAGAGCTAAGACAGCTACACGTTAAGCTTTAGAACGTCACTGAACTCGTACTGAGCATTTCGGGTAACGGCGCCACTCCTACTTCTGTTGGGGCTCGATCTCACCACCCTGAGACCGTGACCTGAGCCAAAATCAAGAGTTGGACACTTAACCAACTGAGCCACCCAGGTGACCCCGTTTTAAACACTATATTAACCATCATTCCTATTACTTTTAGCAAACAATTTGAATGAGTCTTATATATGCTTAAGTTTGCCAGACTGGTCTGAGAATGAGTCAATGAGCAATTGGAGCATCTCTGCATTATCAAATATTTTCATGTGTATCGTCTGTATGTCTAGCCCAAGATAAATGTTTATAAACTACTGAGAAGCAGGAAGGCCTCTATCTACTTCTAGATTTCACAAACTGCAGGGGCGCCTGGGTGGCTCAGTGGGTTAAGCATCCGACGCTTGATGTCCGCTCAGGTCATGATTTCAGGGTCGAGGAGATTAAGCCCCATGCTGGGCTCCGCACTCAACGGGGAGTCTGCTTATGATTCTCTCTCCTCTCCCTCTGCCTCTCCCCCTGCTGACACACGCTCTCTCTCCTCTCTCTCAAACAAATAAATATATAAAATCTTTAGATTTCACGTACTGCAGAAAATCCCCGAACTTACTCATCAGAGAGGTAATTTAAAGAATAACCTTCCCCAGGACCCTTCACCTCTGGGAATTAGGTTTGATCACTCCTTACTTCAACTCCTAATATAACTCTAGCATATTGGAAATCAAACTCATTTAGGAAGGAATGGTACCTTTCCACGTCTCCCTCAAAAGGATCCCTCCTTTTCTGTTTCTTTCTCTTCCGCTTACCCACCTCCCTCTGTCTGGCTCACCTCTCTGCAATCTCAGCAGCGGGTTTCCCTCAGTCTGCGTCAGGCGTGGTTATTACTTGCACCTTTTCATTTTGATTCTCTGTCCCGCTCACCCCCCACCCTTATGCCTTATGCACCCCACCCCTGCTCTTACATCACCACCGCACCCTCCCCTCTATGACCAGCATTTCCTCTTACGTACAGCACAGTGCACAGTGTAAAACTTGTTTTATCCCCAAGTAGATAAAAAACTTCCACCTCACTCTCCCAGGGACAAAACAGGCCCCGTCAGATTTTTCCATTACTCACGATTATTAAATAAAGTTATTTGAGGACTGTCCATCACTTAGAGAGGCAGACTTTACTTCTAAGTCCAGACAGTGCCCAGGACATTATTCGAACGGCTTCCTTAAAGCCCCTGAACTCAGTAAGCCTGTTTAGAGCTTCCACTATCAGTCTTGGAGGCAATAACAGAGGAGGCAAAGAGAATATGCACATACAGGATATCAAAGTAGCAAAATGTAGAGACAAAAGAAGTGTTTCCAGCATCTCCACCACTCAGGCCACAGAGACCAGCGCTGCCCACGGCTCACTCCCCTCACCGCTCAGGTTCCCTTGTGCTGAAGTGGGGGGTGGCACCTCGGATACCCACCAGGCTTGTTTGTCCCCTCCTGGCATAAGTGAGGGGCCATACCGGGCCCCCTCCTCTCCACCACTGACTCCGCTCCCCACAAACAGGATGCCCTTGGCCTTGAGGTCGCGACATCGTCTCTGTATGAGAGAAAAATAATTTTGTTATGCTTCCATAAGACAGTTTCTCCCGATGAATGAGAAGAGGTATAAGACTGGTATGGAGAGCCCACACTGGACATGAAATGACCCCAGGATCCAAGAATAACCTGATCATTCAAGCAATTGTATCCCAGGGCGCCTGGCTGGCTCAGTGGTAGAGCGTGCAACTTTGATCTCAGGGTCATGAGTTCAAGCCCCACGTTGGGTGTGGAGCCTACTAAAAAAAAATAAATAGAAATAAATAAACAGTTTTAAAAAGAAATTTAATTCCCTCAGTTTGGGAGTTAAGAAAAAAAAAAAATCCAGGGAGCCTGGCTGGCTCAGTCAGTAAAGCATGTGACTCTTGATCTTGGGGTTGTGAGTTTGAGCCCCATGTTGGGTATAGAAATTACTTAAAAAAAAAAAAATCCATGGAAGTTTAAAATAGCTACCCTTCCCCCAAAGGGAAATAATAAATAAAGCCAAACATACAATCTCATTTTCCTGGAAGATCTAGTACCATGAGACTCCATTAAGAGTTGGTGGGTTTTGGTGGGGGGGGGGGGTTGGTTTTTAAGAGTTGGTTTCATACGAGTATGACCTCCTGCCACTCAGCACTTGAGATGGTACAGGGTCTTCTTTCAGCCCACAAGGCCAGTAAAGCCGTGGTTCTCAAGCACATTGTTCACTGACGTGTCATGGGCTGCTGGCGGAGGAGGGAAGAGCTAAGCACACACCGCCAGCCCGCGGTATTTAAGCAGAAGTCCTCCGTCTGAGTTACAGGTATGACTGAGGAGACCTCAGGTACGTCTCAGCAGAAACAGAGGCTGAGGACTGCAGTGTCCGCTCCAAGCTCTAGTATCAGCGCTGCAGAAGGACGGTCCGCTCTTTTATGACGTGTGCAATGCTGGTACTTTTTTCTAGAATGTTCTCAGAACCAGGAAGAATTTAGACTGAAGAATACTTACGGTGGTGTCCCTGTATTCAGAATTTCCTCCATCGATGATGATGTCACCAGTGTCCAACAACGGTACCTGTAACCAGACGCCAGCATGACGGTGGGCCAAGGAAATGAGAGACAGAATAGAACGTACCTCGACCAATTAAAACAAACAAGAATACGGGGCGCCTGGGTGGCTCAGTCGTTAAGCGTCTGCCTTCGGCTCAGGTCATGATCCCAGGGTCCTGGGATCGAGCCCCACATCGGGCTCCCTGCTTGGCAGGAAGCCTGCTTCTCCCTCTCCCACTCCCCCTGCTTGTGTTCCTGCTCTAGCTATCTCTCTCTCTGTCAAATAAATAAATAAAATCTTTAAAAAAAAATAAAAAATAAAATAAAAAAAAAAAAAAACAAGAATTTAACCCAAATAAACCCAATCTAAAAGCACACGTTACCTAATTTTCAGTAATCCTCCCTGTGACTAGAGCTGGGACCTACGTGCAAGGTTAGGGCTCGCAACCCAGTTGGAACTCTCTGCAACGAAGATCGTTCTCTTTAAGATTTTACAACAGGGCGCCTGGGTGGCTCAGTCGTTAAGCGTCTGCCTTCGGCTCAGGTCATGATCCCAGGGTCCTGGGATCGAGCCCCGCATCGGGCTCCCTGCTCAGCGGGAAGCCTGCTTCTTCCTCCCCCACTCCCCCTGCTTGTGTTCCCTCTGTCGCTGTGTCTCTCTCTGTCAAATAAATAAATAAAATCTAAAAAAAAAAAAAAAATTTTACAACAACCAAAACCCACTTGAAAAATTTTGTATTTCCACTGTGTGCCACCGGATGCTTTATAGTCGCAAACCCTGGGAACGGGACTCATTCTAAAGGATCCCATCACTTCCTATAAAATCTGCCCAGAACAGGGCGGGGGTCTAGTAAGTGGCCATCAGCCGGTGTGGTGCCTGACTCAATGCTGTCATCAGCCCTGCCTGGAGCTGGCAGGAGACCAGGCCTCGAACGAGCGCATCTTCCTACGGTGCACAACGAGGCTGGCTTTATCAGTTACTCTTCAGTCTCCCCGCCCAAGGATCCAGTGAACATGACTTCATATTTTCTTATGCTGAAGAATAAGCTACCACCTTCCAGGCCATTCTGTCTATAGCTAATCGTGACCAGCTTAGCATCTCGCTACACAAAAAGCTTGGTATGTCCTTTCCTTATCACAGTGTTCTTCTTTTCTAGGTCATTTTTTTCTTTAAATGGCAGCACACTGGTTACAAACTCCTCTCCCTGCAGAGCCACCCCCACTGTTAACAGGACTCCCGTAGAAAAGGAATGTTCATCCCTTGCCTTTGTTTATTGTCACTACATTCTCACAGCGAAACTGTTTCTTCCCATCAGCTAATGCCCTGGTTTTTCCAGAGCTGTTACTGAGAATGGTTTTGAGTATCTTCGTAAGTTATTTCCACACACGTTCCCCTTCGCCCGTATGCTGTGTGTGGTTTTGTGGGTTTTGCTGGAAGGAAAAGCACCCAAGGCTGCAGGGCACCGGCTGCGAGCTTGTCTCCACTGACCCTCTGACTGTCGGTGAGGTGTGCTGAGGGACCCCAGAAACTACTCACAGCAACAGCGCTTCACCCCAATGTTGCTGGCCACGCTCCTGGGGAAGAACATGTTGTCGCTCTTGGCTCCTCCTCTCCCACCGCCGTCCCAGTGGGACAGTGGCCATCAGCCCCCCTGTGAGGGGACAGCCTGGCGGAGACCACACGGAGTAAGGAGTGAGCCCACCACCCCCTAGCCCTGGGGCCGCAGGGGAAAGCCTAAAGGCGGGGTCAGACTAAGATGTGTTAAAGAACCAGAATGAGCCCCGACACAAAGCACCCACAAAGCGCCCGCCCTTCAGCTGATGCTCAGGGTCAGAGTGCAGCAGAGGCCCTAGCAAGGCCACTGCAGCCCAAACACCTATGTTTTCTCTTCCAAAATATATATGTACTTGCTAGAGACAACAAATCATTCAGACAGTACCCAGCATGCAATCCTAGGATTCCCTAAGGGGATCTCATCATTTATATTAAATTATACAACGATTTACATATTGTTACTTTATACAAATGCTGAAAAAAATCTACTTCTAAATTTGGACACTACGGTTTATTAGTGAATAGCACTAGACATGCATAATGTACAACCAAAACAGTAAGTTTTTTTTGAATATCAAAGACAGAGACCGAGATTACTACGGTTTCTCTTCCTACTGTTAATGAATTCTAATTGAAATGTCTCTTGGGGTCCCAGAATTTCACATATATGGAATTATTACCACCTGAGGATATGTTGTGACTTAATTAGTGCCAATCAAGTTAACCAACACTGAAACATTGAAGCACTGTTTTGTCTGAACTAAAGAGTTCACAACCAGACACTGAAGAGAAAAAAAAAAATCTCAAGAAAAAAACTGGTGAAATAGCTGAAGGACTGAGGGAGAAAAGCTGCCCCCACCAGCAGCAGCCAGGAGCAGACCTAGCCTCACCAATTTGTCAATGAAATCATCAACAGCTTGACCAGCCTTCACGAGCAATATGATCCGTCGTGGCTTCTTCAGCTTGGAGACCATCTCCTCCAAGGAGTGAGCACCAACCACTTTGGTTCCCTTTGCCTCATTGGCCAAGAAATCATCAACTTTGGAGACTGTCCTATTGAAAGCACAAACCTAGAAGGACAAAAGGTCTGATTAGGAGATCCAGAACACAGAAGACCTTCAGACCCTAGATTAAGTGGCAGTGAAATTTCTACTCAGCTGCCTGAGGCAAATCAGGCTGGAGTCTGTCACTAGCTGATTGGGACTCAGACTCAAATCAAGGAACCAGCTGCTGCAAACTGTTTATCTTTTGTCACCAATACTCTTTGTATCGAAACAAGCTTAGTGTTTATACTATTTAAACTTTCACTCACCCCAGTTCTCTAACATTAGACAATAAAGTTTGAGTTCTACGAACCCAGTGCGGATTTCTCCTCCTTAAGATACGCGTAAGATGGAGCACCTGGGTGGCTCGGTCAGTTAAGTGTCTGCCTTTGGCTCAGGTCATGATCTTGGGGTCCTGGGATGGAGCCCTGCTGGGCTCCTTGCTCAGCAGGGAGTCTGCTTCTCCCTCTCCCTCTGCCCCTCACCCCTGGCTGGTGCTTTCTCTCTCCCTCTCTCTCAAATAAGTAAATAAAATTAAAAAAAAAAAAAAAATCCAGATAAATGTATTCAGGCTGCACTTACAGATATATTTAGCAAGACTCTCCTTCAGAGAATGGTGGAGCTGCCCCTCCCCCCATGCGAACTGGTGCTTCCCCTTCCTTTGCAAAAACCTCATGAGCAGCAACAGGGATTATATCAAGAGAAGTAAGCTGCAGTTGTACCGGATCTTGGAAATCAACAGCGTGCACCGATGCACACCAAGAACCCACAAGAGAAGTGTGTGTCCTCCAGACTTACCACAAAGCCATGGTCATTCATGTTCAAAATTAAGTTCTGGCCCATGACAGCCAGTCCAATCAGTGCAATGTCAGCTCTAAAAGACCAGGAAAGGGAATAAAGAAAAACGTGTCAGTTCCACTTAATCCATTCCAACTCAGGGACCCAAGGGTGTCCTAGCTCTTGCTGTGAGTAATTTGCCTTCCCTTTCCTCTGTCCCCCTACTCCCTTTCACCCTTGAGAACCCAGGCATGCACCTCCCAGGCCCCTACACCCAGGCCACTCTGCCACTTCAAAGGACCTCAAGTTCTCTTGAGATCAGCTAATCCCGCACGGAGGAGGGCACGCAATCGTTGCTGTGCTCCAGGCTACCCGGTAATGACTCACTGCGGGTGTCCCCGTCCCCCACACTGGGGAGAAGCCCCTGCAGGCACCGCCGCCGACGGGCCAGCCACTTCCCCGGCTCGAGCCCCGGCCTCCCTCGGCCATGCCGCGCCCCTCCCCGCCGAGCCCCTTCTGGGAACGGGGATCCGCCCGGCGCCGCCACGAGGGGCAGAGGGCCTGGGCCCGACGGGGCTGAGACCCTGAAGGTCCGGGGCTCCGGGCGCCACGAGGCCCGGCTCCCGCGACCCCCGTGGTCAAGGCGACCTCAGGAGTAGCTCCGCCCTCCGCGCCGGGCCTCGGAAAGCTCCCCGGGCGTCCGCGGGCCGTCACTCACTGGGCCATGGCGGCGGCGGCGGCGGCAGACCGGGTAGGAGCGGACGGAACCGAAGAGCTGGGAGCGCGCGGCCCGGCTACTGAGGATGAGTGCCGCTCCCGCACGGGCCCCCAGACCCTGGCCGCGGCCTTCCGGCGCCGACCAATCGGAAGGAAGGGGCGGAGCCGTGCAGCTACGCCATTGGCCCTCCCCGGCGCCTGTTAGACCACCTGAGGCAAACGGGCCCGCCCGCCCCCGGAGCAGGCTCAGGAGAGCGCCGAGCACATCGATGGCAACGCCGAAGCAGGCGGGGCGGGGACTCCTGGAACAGACCCCAGGGGGCTGGGCGTGCGGCCGGGGCTCTAGAACAGGTGGAGGAGGCCGGGCAGGGAGCAGGGGCACCCGGGACGGGCACGGGGGCCTGGGAAGGGGGCGGGCACAAGTGGAGGGGCGGAGGGGCGCCCGGAACAGGCACTGGGGGCCCGGCGGCTCGCGATCACTGGCGGAGGGGGCGGGGGACGCGAGCCAGGAGGCGCTGGGACAGCGAAGGGGGCCGGGCGCAGACCGGGGAGCGGCGGCGGAGGGGCGGCGGCCGGCTCCATCCGGTCCTGGGAGCGGAGGACACGCGGGGCCCGGGCTCGGCTAGGTTGGAAGAGTGGCAGCTCACTCCGCGCGGTGCTTTCCACTGTCCCCGGCCCTCGGACGCCTGTTGTCCGAGTGTCCCTCGCCCCTTCCTCCCATCGCTGCCGCGCACTGTGGGGTCCAGCCCCGTCGGGGACCCGGGTTCGTTCTGGCCTGTGGGTGTAATGAGTGCCAGGAAATGTGGGTCCTCAGCCGCGACCGTGCGCGGGGAGCGTGCGGCCCCTGGTTGCAGGCGGTGAAGGAACTTGGGGTGCGATGGGGCCGTCGTTGAACTTCCCGTACAGCTGAGGCACCAGAGGCGGCCCCACAGCCTTGGCAGAAGGCCCGCTCCGGGCTCCAGGCACCTTCCCGTCCGCTCCGAACCCTCCTGCCTCTGACAGCAGATGCTGGTGAACCGGGCTTGGCGCCTCCCGTACATTTTAGGATTTTTTTTTTTTCTGTGAATGCTTCCTATCATCTAACATGTACCTTGCACATACTAAGTGCTCACCAGAAACAAAAGTCACACAGCTGTTTAACGGCTCGTTAGTGCCCCAGAGCTGGTTCCATCACACCAATTGCACAAGTTCCTTTGTAATACAGGTTTTAACTGATACACTATAATAACTTAGACGTAAGCCTGTGTCGCACTACAGTGGACTTTTCCTACTGGAAGTTGGGTATGAGTAAATCTCAGCTGACGATATTTTTGAATGCAATATGGAATCTCACTCTGAATGTTTAAAATATCACGATCTATCTTGCCTGTAAAAATTTTTGTGTATTGTTTTCTGCATTAAAGGCATTCTGTTAATTTGTTCTTTTCCTTGAGTTGCTTCCCTATTTGCCGGTTTTGTACCAGCCACGGCTGACACTCCTGAAGGTCGAATTTTCCTTTCTCTGCTCTCCCGTATGGAGCATGGCCTTCATGGACTCTGTGGTTGACTCACTGTACAATGTCCAGGTGGGGCCAAGATTAGAGCAGAACTTCCTCCTTAGGAAGAAAAGTCCCTGCCCCATGAGTCCCTTTCTTTCATTCCTTCTTGCTTTTCCTGGTTGCAGAAATATACAACTGGAAGCAAGCCCAGAATTTATTTTAATTATTTGTTGGTTCAACATTAGTCATTTTTTTAAAATTCCAGTATAGTTAACGTGCAGTATTTTTTTTTTTTTTTAAAGATTTTATTTATTTATTTGACAGAGAGAGACACAGCGAGAGAGGGAACACAAGCAGGGGGGAGTGGGAGAAGGAGAAACAGGCTTCCCGCGGAGCAGAGAGCCCGATGCGGGGCTCGATCCCATGACCCTGGGATCATGACCTGAGCTGAAGGCAGACGCTTAACGACTGAGCCACCCAGGCGCCCCTAACGTGCAGTATTATAAGACGTCTCAGGTAGACAGTGTAGTGACTCAATAATTCTATACATTTCTGTTCATCACAATAGGTGTACCCCGTTTTGTTTTAAGATTTTATTTATTGGGGTGCCTGGGTGGCTCAGATGGTTGGGCGTCTGCCTTCAGCTCAGGTCATGATCCTGGGGTCCTGGGATCGAGCCCCACATCGGGCTCCTGGCTCAGCGGGAAGCCTGCTTCTCCCTCTCCCACTGCTCATGCTCTCTCTCTCTCTGTGTCTCAAATGAATAAATAAAATCTTTTTAAAAAAAAAAAGGTTTTATTTATTTGACACAGAGAGAGAGAGAGCACAAGCAGGGGAAGCGGCAGGCAGAGGGAGAGGGAGAAGCAGGCTCCTGGAGGAGCAGGGAGCCTGACATGGGGTTTGATCCCAGGACCCTGCGATCATGAGCCAAAGGCAGTCGCTTAACCAACTGAGCCACCCAGGTGCCCCTAACTGTACCCTTTTTTAAAAAGTAACCTTTACCCCCAACGAGGGGCTCAAACTCATGACCCCAAGATCAAGAGTCACATACTCGACCAAGCCAGCCAGGTGGCCCACATTAAGTATACTCTTAATCCCTTTCACCTATTTGACCCATCCCTCCACCCACCTCCCCCCTGGTGACCATTAGTTTATTCTCTATAGTTAAGAGTCTGGTTTTTTTGGTTCGTCTCTGTTTTTCATTTGTTTTGTTTCTTTTTTTTTTTTTTTTAAGATTTTATTTATTTATTTGACAGAGAGAGAGATAGCGAGAGCAGGAACACAAGCAGGGGGAGTGGGAGAGGGAGAAGCAGGCTTCTTGCCGAGCCAGGAGCCCGATGCGGGACTCGATCCCAGGATCCTGGGATCACGACCTGAGCCGAAGGCAGACGCTCAACGACTGAGCCACCCAGGCACCCCATTTGTTTTGTTTCTTAAATTCCACATGTGAGTGAAATCATATGGTATTTGTCTTTCTCTGACTGACTTATTTCACTTAGCATAATACTCCTTAGATCCATCCATGTTGCAAATGGCAAGATTTCATTCTTTCTTATGGCTGAGTAATATTCCAGTATATATATTTTAGATATATTTACCACATCTTCTTTATCCATTCATCTATCCATGGACACTTGGGATGCTTCCCTAGTTCGGTTATTGGAAATAATGCTGTTATAAACATAGGGGTGCATACATCTTTTCAAATTAGTGTTTTTTTTTTTAACTAGGCTCCCCGCCCAGCATAGAGCCCAACTCAGGGCTTGATCTCAAGACCCTGAGATCAAGACCTGAGCTGAGATCAAGAGTTGACACTTAACCAACTGAGCCACCCAGGCGCCCCTCGAATTCGTGTTTGTTTGTTTTAAGATTTTATTTATTTTTTTTATTTTTTTTTAAAGATTTTTTATTTTTATTTATTTGAGAGAGAGAATGAGAGAGAGAGCATGAGAGGGGGGAGGGTCAGAGGGAGAAGCAGACTCCCTGCCGAGCAGGGAGCCCGATGCGGGACTCGATCCAGGGACTCCAGGATCATGACCTGAGCCGAAGGCAGTCGCTTAACCAACTGAGCCACCCAGGCGCCCAAGATTTTATTTATTTATTTGACAGAGAGATAGCGAGAGAGGGAACACAAGCAGGGGGAGTGGGAGAGGGAGAAGCAGGCTTCCTGCTGAACAGGGAGCCTGATGTGGGGCTCGATCCCAGGACCCTGGGATCATGACCTGAGCCGAAGGCAGACGCTTAATGACTGAGCCACCCAGGCGCCCCTCATGTTTTTTTATTCTTTGGGTAAATACCCAGTGGTGGAATTATTGGATCACAGGGTAGTTCTATTTTTAATTTTTTGAGGAACCTCCATACTGTCTTCCAGAGTGGCTGCACCAGTTTGCATTCCCACCAACAATGCAGGAGGGTTCCTTTTCTGCCACATCCTCGCCAACATCTGTTGTTTCTTGTGTTTTTGATTTTTGCCAGTAAAGCCCAGAATGTATTTTATTTTTTTAAAGAGGAACATTAGCTTTTTTTTTTTTTAAGATTTTATTTATTTTAAAGAGCACATGAGAGAGAGGCAGGACAGAGGAAGAGGGAGAAGCAGACTCCCCACTGAGCAGGGAGCCCGATTCTGGACTCGATCCCAGCACCCTGGGATCGTGACCTGAGCCAAAGGCAGACGCTTCACCGACTGAGCCACCCAGGTGCCCCAGAATGTATTTTAAAGCTACAAGTGCGATGCCTGGCTGCCCTCAATACTTCCTCGAAGGGAGAAGGAAGTGAATATGGGAGCTGATGGAGCCAGGCAAAATCAGGGAGGGCAGAGCTGCTTCCATCACTGGTCACTGGTCACTGCTGAGGCATAGGGACCTAGGTCTTAACCCCAGCTTTGGTGACTTTGTAGTTTTGGATGAACCAGGCTGGCAGGAATCTTGGGGCTCTCCCACACTCTAGTGTGCAAGGAAGCTTCATAAATATGAACTCCGATTCCATAAATCTGGGGTAGGCCAGGAAGTCCATTTTATCACCCCAGGTGATTCTCACTGCAAATGGTCTCTGGACCACCTTTTGAAATAGTTCTTAAAGAGTGGTCCACGACCCTTGGAGGTCCCTGGTACCCTTTCAGGGAGAAGTGGGCACAAAACTATTTCACTAGCACTAGCAAGATCTGACTTGCCTTTTAAATCCTCATTCTTGGGGTGCCTAGGGGGCTCAGTTGGTTAAGCGTCTGCCTTCGGCTCAGGTCATGATCCCAGGGTCCTGGGATCCAGCCCCACATCGGGGCTCCCTGCTCTGTGGGAAGCCTGCTTCTCCCTCTCCCACTCCCCGTGCTTGTGTTCCCTCTCTCGCTCTCTGTCAAATAAATAAAATCTTAAAAAAAAAAATCCTCACTCTCTTCCAAGTGTCCAGTGGAGTTTTCTAGAGGCTCTGCGACACGTGATGAAAAGAGATTAAATGCAGAAGCAAGTAAGAGATTCCAGCTATCTTAAACTGTAGTAAGCCAGACGTTAGAGAGATTTCAAAACTGTCAAACAACGACACATATCACTGAATTTCCTTTTGTTTTGGGAAATTGTTATTCAAAAGTTTCTCGGTTTTGATTTCTAAAATGGTAATTATTGATAAAACTCACATAAACGAAAGCTCTTTGTATCATTATAAAAGGGTCTGAGAACAGTGGTTTTGGAACCACGGATCTAGCTGAACTCCTCTTTGAGAGAGGAGGAAATTGTGGTTCAGAGAGCCGAGACTTGCTTAATCAGAGAGGTACATCAGAACTGCCCCTCTGGGGACAGATTAGATGCCCTCCAAGGTTCCTCTCAGTGGACCCTGGGGTCCGGAGACAGATTCAGTGGTAGGACAGCACCCTGTTGCAGAAGTCAGATGGAATGGCTGCTTGATAGAGAAGGGGAAGAATGGGTCTTGGTGTCACACTGTCCTTAGCTCGCTCCGGTTCCACTTCTTTCGAGCTGTGCAATTTGGGGCAAGTTATTGAGTCTTAAGAGTTTCACGTGTAAAACGGGAAGGACAAAATCTCAGATGGTAGGTCTAGGGTGAAATGACACAAACAGGGACTTGCATCTAGACTTAATGCCCACATGCTAGCCTCTGTCTTTTTTTATGGAAAGGACACAGAAGAGATGCAAACTGCAGTGGAAAATAGGACTGAATCAAAACATTTCTCCCAGGCTTCGCTGTGCAACCTTCTGGGGACAGAAGCAGAAAAGCAACTTTGCAGCTTCCTGCAAAGCTTCTGAGCTGTTCCCGTGGTTCTAACTCAGCTGGTGATAAAATGCCCCATTGTTAGTTGTTTGCTATGGAAATAGTTCCCATTGGACAACGACCTACCCATGACAGCAATACCTGTCTTCCTCATCCAAATGCGTATCATCCCAAGCATCCTGTCCTCTTCTCCATAGTCATTACCTCTGCTCTACATCCCTTTAGGGGGCTCTAAGTAGGGTGACCAGGATAGACACATGTCTATCTTGCTCCCATGTGCTTCTATCACCTTCCTTTGCCTTATACACAACAGATGACCACTAACTGCTGCTGTCAAATGTCTGGTTTATACCAGTTTCTTTTTAAGGGATACAATTCATGCAGATGGTCTGGAACAGTTATCATTCACACCTGTTTTCCTGCATAGCTTTAGTAGCAATCCTTTTCACTCTCAAAATTGTTCTGGCTTGAATGATAAATTCTATTGACACCCCAGCTTAAAATCATATGCTGGAGTGCCTGGTGGGCTCAGTCAGTAGAGCATGTGAATCTTAATTTCGGGGTCATGAGTTTGAACCCCGTGTTGGGCATAGAGCTTGCTTAAAAAAATATATCACAACTTTTTCATAGGACTGTCCTTTAAAAAAAAAAGATCTATTGGGGCGCCTGGGTGGCTCAGATGGTTAAGCGTCTGCCTTCGGCTCAGGTCATGATCCCAGGGTCCTGGGATCGAGTCCCGCATCGGGCTCCCTGCTAGGCAGGGAGCCTGCTTCTCCCTCTGCCTCTCTCTCTCTCTCTGACTCTCATGAATAAATAAATAAAACTTTAAAAAAAGAAAAGATTTAAAAAAAAAAGATCTATTGACATATAGGGGAGTGGGGGAAATAAGAAGAGACTGGTAAAAGGATACCAACTTTCAGCTATGAGATGAACAAGGTCTGAGGATCTAATGTTAACATGGTTGCCTCATGACCTTCAATTTTGAGGAATGCTGGTCAGGTATTTTATAGAATGTCCTTCAATTTGGACTTTTTTTTTTTCGGATGTTTTTTCTCATGGTTATACTGGGGTTGTGGGTTTGTGGAAGAATACCACAGAGGTAAAGTGCCATTCTCCGGACATCATTTCAGAGGTACCTGCTTTCAACAGGGATGAAACTGGTCCTGACCACTAGCCGAGGCAGTGTTTGTCTAGCTTCCCCACTATAAAGTTATTTCTTTCCTCCTTTCCATGTTCTATTCTTTGGAAGCCATTCACTAAGTACAGCCTGCTTCTGCCTGTTTTTTTTTTTTTAAATAGGTTTGTCTTACTGAGTGCTAAAAGTTTTTGTGTATTCTATTTTTTTTTTCCAGATTTTATTTATTTGACAGAGAGACACAGCAAGAGAGGGAACACAAGCAGGGGGAGTGGGAGAAAGAAGCAGGCTCCCCGCTGAGCAGGGAGCCCAATGCGGGGCTCGATCCCAGGACCCTGGGATCACAACCTGAGCCGAAGGCAGACACTTAACGACTGAGCCCATGAGGCGCCCCTTTGTGTGTTCTAAATACAAATTCTTTATTAGATATATGATTTGCAAATATTTTCTCCCAGCTTGGGGCTTGTCTTTTCATTTTCTCAATGGTGTCTTCTGAAGAGTAAAGATTTCTAATTTTGATGAAGTCCAATTTATCATGCTTTCGGTGACATATCTAAAAAATCTTTGCCTAACCCAAGGTCACACAGATTTTCTCCTAGGTTTTCTCCCAGAATTCTTTTTTTTTTTTAAAGATTTTATTTATTTATTTGACAGAGAGAGATAGCGAGAGAGGGAACACAAGCAAGGGGAGTGGGAGAGGGAGAAGCAGGCTTCCCACAGATGTGTAACCTTTAACATGGGAATGTCCTGGCCAGCATTAGGAAATTTACTAAATTTACTAAAAAAGATAGGTCCTTTGCCATTTCCATATATATTTCAGGATGAGCTTGTCAATTTCTACAGAGAAGCACCCTGAGATTTTTTGAGGAGTGCACTGAATCTCTAGGTTAATTTGGGGAGAATGGCCATCTTAAGGATATCGAGTCTTTGAAGCCATGAACATGTTAAAATGTTTCCTTGTATTTCGATCTTCTTTAATTTGCTTCAGCAATGTTTGTAATTTCAGTGCAGGGGCTTTGCACTTTTGTTAACTCAATTCCAAATACTCCTTTTGGTGTTATTATGAATGGGACTTTCCTGTGTGCAGTATGAGATTGTTCATTCTTGGTACACAGAAACACAACTAATTGTCGTTCGTTGATCTTGTGTCCTGACGCCTTGTCATCTGTGAATGAACGCAATTTTAATTCTTCCTTTCCAGTCTGACTGCCTTTTATTTTCCTTGCTTTTTGCACTGAGACCACCTCGAGTATAATGTGTTGATGCGGTAAGAGGAGATATATTTGCCTTGTTCCCAATCTTAGGGGGAAAGCATCAGTTTTTCACAACTGAGTATGATGTTTTAGGTTTTTCATAGATGTCTTTCATTATGTTGAGAAGTTTCTCTTTTATTTCTAATTTGCTGAGAATTTTTACGATGAATTTTCAGTTGCCCATTTCTCCTTTCGCTTGTCTTTGCCTAAGGTATTATGCCCCTGATGCTAGATGCCCATAATGGTTATAATGGTTATATCTTCCTGATGTATTGATCCCTCACCATCATGAAATGTTCCTATTTGGATCTGTTAAGTAACAAAAATTCAACCAAGTACATTTTATTTTATTTATTTTTTTTTTTAAAAGATTTTATTTATTTACTTGACAGAGAGAGAGACAGCGAGAGAGGGAACACAAGCCGGGGGAGTGGGAGAGGGAGAAGCAGGCTCCCCGCCGAGCAGGGAGCCCAGTGCGGGGCTCGATCCCAGGACCCTGGGATCATGACCTGAGCCGAAGGCAGACACTTAACGACTGAGCCACCCAGGTGCCCCCAACCAAGTACATTTTATTTACTTATTAAGATTTTATTTATTTGTTAAGTAATCTCTCCACCCAACGGGGCTCAAACTTACAACCCCAAGAACAAGAGTTGCATGTTCCACTGACTAAGCCAGCCAGGCGCCCCCAACCAAGTACATTTTAAAGATTTAATTTATTGATTCATGAATCAGCAGCAACCCACCTAGCAAGTTGGGGGGGGAGCTCCAAAGGGCCACAGCAAAGAAAACGTTTTTTTTTTTTTTTTTTTAAAGATTTTATTTATTTATTTGACAGAGAGAGACACAGCGAGAGAAGGAACACAAGCAGGGGGAGTGGGAGAGGGAGAAGCAGGCTTCCCGTGGAGCAGGGAGCCCGATGCGGGGCTCGATCCCAGGACCCTGCGATCATGACCCGAGCCGAAGGCAGACGCTTAACGACTGAGCCACCCAGGCGCCCCAAAGAAAACGTTTTTAAAGGTACAGAGAGGAGCTGAATAAAAGGAAATTGTTTGCAAAGAGTTCATTGTTTTAGGCAAGGTCGCCCTCCTAACAGGAACAGAAGGGTCTATTAGTAAATTTCCTAATGCTGGCCAGGACATTCCCATGTTAAAGGTTACACATCTGGGGGACAGGGGTGGGGGGTCGAAACTGCAGTTAGATTAGGTATTGTAGGGGCGCCTGGGTGGCTCAGTCGTTAAGCGTCTGCCTTCAGCTCAGGTCATGATCCCAGGGTCCTGGAATCGAGCCCCGCATCGGGCTCCCTGCTCAGCCGGAAGCCTGCTTCTCCCTCTCCCACTCCCCCTGCTTATGTTCCCTCTCTCGCTGTGTCTCTCTCTGTCAAATAAATAAAATCTTAAAAAAAAAAAGATTAGGTATTGTTTGTTTACTGACTTGGGGCCTTAACCTAGGTGCCACCATTTCAGGCCTGTGGTTTCTCTTTAACAATTCCCTCTTTTGATCAGACTCTCAGCTTAGCTGAGAGACGTGATCAAAATTTAAGGCATTAACGCCACTCTCAGCTACTGCTCTATTTCTCGAAGCTTCTGTCGATCCTTTGTGTGGTCTTCACAGTTCGTGACGTTTTTACTTAATCTCTGGGGTATACACAGGTTACGACTTCAGGTGCACAGTCTTTAAGCTGGTTGTCTTCTTTATTCCTTCTCTGACGTTCCGGTCTCAGGGAGGTCATTTGCCGTGGGTTAGCGGCGGCAAAAATGCATGTAAAGTTTTTGAGAGAATATAACGCACCAGGGAGATTATTACGATGACTACGAGCAGGATAACTTCCAATGTTTGGTGTACACTTTGAAGCCATTGTCCCTGAGAACCAAACTAAAGTCAAGTCAGTCCAAGGAAGACCCGGCTGAAGGAGGTACTCTTCTAGTCAGGTGGCTTGCTCAGTGATTTTATGTTCTGACTTCCCCCGAAGTGTTAATCCAGGTGCAGAAGGCGGTGTTGGCCAGACACCTCCTTGCTCAGCTGGAAGATAATCAAGGGCTATCTTATTATGAAGAACTACTTTGACCAGAAAGTCTTAGGGCTGCTGGTGGATAGCTACTGACCTTCAATAGCAGAGTTTGCCGTCACTTTTTCCTGATCATAGAGCCCTCACTTACATTTATCCCTAGCCAGGGAAGTAGGGAGAAAGGAGTGCATCCTGAATCACAAGAGCTTCCTGGTAGGGGAGCTGAACAATGAGATGTCTTATTTTGCTTGTGAAAAGTTAGGAGCACAGTTTGATTTTCTCATAGCCTGAAATAAAAGGATGCTCTGAATCCTGAGGTTGCACCCTTCCCCTTAGCTGTGACTTGGGAGATAGAGATGAGAGCATTATCTTTCTGGGACAATGCCGGAGTAAAAGAAAGGAAAAGGAGAACGTTCTTAGGTTTAGTTAACGTAAGAAGCCTTGACCCCTTGGCTTGGGCCCGAGAGGTCTGCCTTGGCATCAGCTGCTTTTCTTCCTTGCCACTTGGATTCGGAGGTCTCCAGTGTCTGTGCCGGGCCAGGTGGCAGGTGGCACCTTCTTCAGCTGTGAGAAGTGTACCCGAGGCTTAATACCTTCAGGGGCACTTGATATGGTCCCTTCCAGTGGGGCTCGAGGGCTGTCTTCTACTGCTCACGTTTGCAGAATACCCACTCATCAGGCTCTAGACTGTGACCCACAGGACCCTCTGGGAAGGCCTCTTTCCCTCCGGTGACGGCTTGCGCGTGAGACACTAGAGACCTCTGGCAGTAGACAGAAGATTGTACACCCATAGAATGTCAAGAAGTTTGCAAGGTTTTCATTAAGGCTCATGTGGTTTGCTCAGTGAAGTGGGTGCCTTGATCCCTGGAGATTATAGAAGATATACCCAAGTGAGAGACACATTTTTTAACAGTTTCTTTGCCATTGTGAGGGCAAGAGCCGTGAGGCAGGGAAAGGCTTTAACCCACCTGGAAAACAGATACATAATGACAAGGGCGAATCCGTAACTCATACTAGGTGGAAACCGAAGTCCAGCTGCACCTGTTCAAAGTGTCCAGAAGGAGGAGGGAGGAGGCCTCTGGGAATAGACAAGGCTCTTCCAGGATTATGGACCTGCCAAGTCAGACATTGCGGTTAGACGGTTTCTGTAGTATTACAGAAGCCTCGCCACCAATGTCTGTCTATAATTTAAGTCATCTTATTTGAAATGCCCTATGGTGGGTGAAGGAGTGCAGAAACGGAAAAATGGGGTTTGCCGGGGAGTCGGGAAGGACCAAGTGCCATCCTGGTTTCCCCGAGGCCCTGATGGTTCGGTTAATTTACAGACACCGGTCAGCCCCCTCTGATTCAGGAGCAGACTGTTGCCATGTCACCAAGACATCAGGATGGCAAGTCTGGCAACGAGGGGCCATTACTGTAGAAGCAGAATGTACTTTATCCACATCTTGCCACCATCATACAAATACAGCATAAAGAAAATTAAGTTTTGCTTCTTATTTGACAATGTTTCCCATGCAATGTAACATAGCAAATAAGGCCAATTAGTTGAACAAATCCTTTGGAATGTTCCAGGTCAAAAAGACTTAAGCAGACCAAAAGTAAAAAAACAAAACAAAACAAAAAACCCAAGAAACCTTTGTCTATTTATTTGTTTATTTTTAAGATTTTATTTATTTATTTGAGAGAGAGCGCGCGCAGGGGGAGAGTGAGAGGGAGAAGCAGGCTCCCCACTGAGCAGAGAGCCCAGTGCGAGGCGGGCTCGATCTGATGACCCTGAGATCACGACCTGAGCCGAAATCAAGAGTCAGCCGCTTAACTGACTGAGCCACCCAGGCGCCCCCCAAAATAAACTTAAAATAAATAAATAAAATAAAATAAACAAGGGGCGCCTGGGGGCTTAGTCGTTAAGCATCTGCCTTCAGTAGCAAGAAGGCTGCTTCTCCCTCTCCACTCCCCCTGCCTGTGGTCCCTCTTCGCTGTGTCTCTTTCTGTCAAATAAGTAAATAAAATCTTTAAAAAAATAAAATAAACAAAAAACCCCACCCATGTTACTAAGGACCCAAACTTATCTATAGTTTCCGTGTAATAAGGAAGCCAAAAGTAGATAAAGCCATGTTCAGTAACTAATATTTTAGTATTATATCTTATTTGGAAATGATCTACATATTTAATGAATTTAACTTAACTCATTAAGTTAAACTTAACTCAGCAAAACTTTTAAGATTTTAGGTTACCAAAATCTTTATGGGTACATAGAAACTTTATGAGACGTCAAAGTCCATCATTCTTCCGAGTATTTAAAAAAGACACAAAAAACACTTTGTGTAAGAGATCATGATATCAACCTATTTGAGTTTCAGTAAACCCAGGCAGAATGAAAGTTTTAATTTTAATGCTGATAACTCTAGAGACAAGTCTATTTTAATTAAACCAGGAACTGAATATTTTCCCAGATCACGTGAACTTGAAAAAGCATCTGGATTAGCTTCAGTGTGTCTTAGAGTTTTAGAATGCCCTATCCTTACAAGCACTTGTCCAACTAAATAGAGCTCTTTGACAAATTAATTTTAGCAATACTATTGGAGGTAGAAAAATCTCACATTTGTACCATATGTATGTATGGACACAGAGACAGATGCAGGGACCCTGTAGTTACTAATATTTGCGGAGATTTTCAAGATTTGTCTTTGTTCTTTGGAATTGATCCTAAGGAAGAGGTGCTAGAGTTTGGGCACGAGAACCCTTTTAGCAGTTTATATTATAAAAAGGCCTCTTTCCCCCTTTATTTTCCCTTCGATCTCAGGTGATTGTGGGCTGTATTGACATTTCAAAGTCCTGATAAGATGATTTAAGTTTGAGGGACAGAGAAAGAATGCACATTCCTCTAGAAGGACTTTGGTTTCTTAAAGCCAGTAGTTTACCAGCAGTTTAAGATAATTAGGGGAAGTTTGGGGACTGGGAGAGGAACAGGTGGGCTTTGAATTGCCTCTAGAGCTGCGTTTCTAGTTCTATGAAGATTTGAAAGATAAGGACAGTTGCTTTCAGTTCCTCAGACAATTGGGTTATAACTTAAATGATATCATGGGTCGATCCACCTACTCCACTACTTTATCTCAATTTGCTTTTTTCCCCTCTGGGTACATAGTTTTTTTTTTTTTTTTTTTTTTTAACGCTTTTATTCATTTATTTGGGAGAGGAAGGGAGCATGGGGGTGGGTTAGGCAGAGGGGGAGAGGGAGAAGCAGACTCCCCACTGAGAGCAAGGAGCCCAATGTGGGACTCAATCCCAGGACCCTGAGATCATGACCTGAGCCGAAGGCAGAGGCTTAACGACTGAGCCACCCAGGTGCTCCTGGGTACATAGTTCTAATTTTAAATATTTCTGGCAGTATTGAATAATCCCCCCTTTGGTGTAAGACGGTCCACAAAGAGGGTGCAAAGGATAGTAACTTCCCAAGATCCAGAGTTACTCCCAAAGAGAGCCAAAAGAAAGAAACACAACCGCAAGTCCCGGGCAGGGCAGAAAGCCCAGCCCAGCTGTGCGAACGAGAGGAGAAAGGCAGCAGCTGGGACAAGAAGGATCAATGACCAATGGGTCTGGATTTGGAAAGGGACATGAAAATTTCCCCTCGTAACTGGGCATTACAGACAGAGATTCAGAAGAGCTGATTCTGGTAAGAATTTCCAACCTTTGCTGGCTTCTGCCAGATTTTCCAGGATCCCCTCTGCTGGCTCTGGGATCTACCAGAGTTTCCCCTTGGCTGTTTACCGGAAAACCCCTCAGTTTCATCAACTCTGGAGGGGCCCGTGTGGGGGCCCTTCTTTGAAGGTAGATAGGGGTGTGTGTGCAATTTTTCATTAGCCTCTTGCAGTGAATCTTCTAATGAAACCACTCAGGGGTTTTGAAACCTTTTCGAGGCTTCTGCTTGCCAATTAAAACAGGTATCCCATTTGGCTTAATTTGGGAAACTTTGCTTCCAAGGGTACTTCCTAAATGATCTTTTCTAATTGGAATGTTCCCCATAGGGGCCATTGTCTTTTCAGGCTGCAACTCTGAGGGCTTGCAGCAGCTCTGAAGGACCCTGGCTGCAAATGGAGTTACCTCCCAGTTTCCCACAGCCACATCCAAACGCCCGTGGGGGGCAACTCGCGTCTCTGTCTGGCCTTGTGGGGCCTCCGGCCTGACGGTTCCCGAGCCAAATTCCTCAGGACACAAAACAAGCCTAGTGAGATTTTGCTGTTTTTGCTAGGCATCTGCAACTTCTAAGAAAAACTTATGTTGTTCTGAGACATAAAATAAGCAGGTGTGTTGGAAGGTTGAGCATGTGACTCTTTAGAATCTAAGGATCCCATTGCTAAGACTTTGGGTTTCTCAACAGCCGAACTGACACCTAAATGGGATGTGCGGTGAGGCTGAGGACTGTGGGTGTTCAACAGTGTACCTTGTTGCATGGAAGTTTTCTTGAGGTCGGTGGGTGACCTGATGTCAATCTAACCTGTTCTGTGACCAACTTATCCTATCACAGGAGTCTTCTGGAGGTGGCAAGTGCTCTAACAGGCTTTAAATGTTCAATCTTTGCCAACCGATTTTTGTGGTTTTGGCTTCTTCTGAGATCCCCGCTAGTAAGCCTTTATCTATATAAAATAAGACAAACAAACATGTGCATCTTAATGCATTGGCAGTAACCAAGAGATGTTACAGTATCCGCCGCAAGACGGCCCCGTGCGCACCACCACTGATCCCGTGGACACTTGCTGAAGTTTTCCATCTGGGAACTTGTGATCTGAAAAGCCAAGGGCTTGGCTCTGGGCAGACCCCCTGCCAGCTCAGCTGGGCTCCAGGCATAACTCTCTGCCACTCAAACTGACCTGCCCTGTAAAGGAAAGCTGAATAGATCAGGAGCCTGAACACAAAAAGGGCAGAGCTTAGATCCAGGAGGAACTCACCAACAGCCCTTGGAAACAGGGAGAAAGGCAGTGAACTCAAACGGTTCAGGGCTATCATACCAGTTTCTTGTCCCTGAATGCTGCTGGAAGTTCGCTTCGAATCCCACTGCTGCCACCAAATCTGTTAAATAACAAAAATTCAGCCAAATACATTTTAAAGATCTAATTGGCTTTCTTAATCGATTCATGAGTCAGCAGCATCCTAAGCAAGTAGAGGGGGGCACCAAAGGGCTACAGAAGAGGAAAGCCTTTAAAGGTAGAGAGCGGAGTAGAAAAAAAGGAAATTGTTAGCAAAGAATTTGTTGTTTTAGGCAAGGTCACCCCTCCCCCCGGAGGAACCCAAGGGTCCACCAGTAAATTTCCTAACGTTGACCAGGAAATCCCCATGTTCACTGGTACATCTCTGGGGGGCTGAAACTGCAGGTGGTTGGGTACTGAGGGTCGGGTTAGTGATTTGGGGGCCTGCACTTGTGCAGGTCCCCGGCAGCCTGGGAGGTGCGGAGCGCTTACCCACTCCTACCGCACTCTTGCTCCCACAGTCTCCCTGACAAATTTCTGGCTCGTCGGCTGCCTGCCCCACTGAGACCTCAGGCTGGCAAGTCTCGGGCTTTTCCCATTCATTTTTCACCACCTTTGCTGCTTTTGGCTGATAAAAAACCTACAGCTCTCCTCCGTGACCCCCAAATAAACCATGATCAGTATGCCCCCTTCAGAACAGAGCCCTGATCTGGTAAAACTGCTTCCCTTACCAACAGAGAGAGGGTGGGCGGTGGGGGGCAGCTCCAGGCAAGAGGACTGCAGGCCTCCACTGCTCTTACCTGCTGCTCTCGTAGTTTTTCCCAAGAATAAATGCTTTTTAATTTGTCTGCATTTGGTCAATTTCCAGAGTCTTGAAACATTTTTTTAAAGATTTATTTATTTACTTTAGAGAGAGAGAGGGCACAAGCGGGAGGGGCAGAGGGAGAAGGGGAGAGAATCTGAAGCAGATTCCGTGCAGAGTGGTGGGCCCACGACCCCGAGATCATGACCCAAGCTGAAACTAAGAGTAGGCCGCTTGACTGAGCCAGGCGCCCCACCTTGAGACATTTTTAATACTTCTTCCAAGTGTTATGCTTTCTTATTTTTTGCAGAGAGCACGGCCTATCCTCTCCACACTGCCAGAGCCCGCACTCCGTCCACAGCTCTGTCCTTCCATCTGCGGTGAGGACCTTCACCGTGAGTCCGCCAGAGAGCAGTCAGGGTCCGGGGGTTTCCAGACACCGATCTGGGGGCAAACTGCCAGACTGTGCCGGGGCTGCCTCCACAGTCATTCGGCACCTCAGCCTCATAACAGAGGAGGAGAGCCACCAAGAAGCAGAACATGCAGGGAGAAGCTTCAAAGAGGACAAAGGGATCAGGAAGCTCCCCTAATTCCTGTTATTCTCCAGGGCTAACAAGAGTTTGCAGGGTTCTTCTGGCGCCTAGCTGGCTTAGTTGGTAGAACATGCGACTCTTGATCTTGGGGTTGTAAGTTTGAGCCCCACGCTGGACAGAGTTTACTTAAAAAAAAAAAAAAGAAGAAGAAGTCTGTAGGATCCTTGACCGCAGGGTCTGTCCTGCCTCCTTCCCAGGGTGGGCAGATCAAAGTGAGCTAATATAGGAAAGTTCCTTGCAAACTTTAGTTTGCTACATGGTTTGTTGCAGGGTTGTTGTTTTTTTTTTTTTGAGAGAGAGCGTGGGGGGCGGGGCAGAGGGAGAGAGAGAAGCAGACTCCTCACTGAGCAGGGAGCCCAACACGGGGCTCAATCTTGTGACCCTGAGATCATGATCTGAGCTGAAATCAAGAGTCGGACGCTTAACCGAGCCACCCAGGCGCCCCTCACGATGCCGTTACTATGTAACATGACAAGGAGACTCAGTGCAGGGAAGGAGACTTGCTCAGCCCGTTAGAGGCAGAACGGGACTTAGGCCATAGGTCAAGTTGGCTAAGGCAGAGCCCAGCACTCCGTCCTCATGGGAGTAGCAGGCCATCGTCAGGAGGCTCAGACACACGTTTCCCCAGCAAAACTGGGTTCAGCTGCATATTAGTGACCTTTAGTTGACTTTCAAAGGAAAGCTAAATCGAAATGGCCTTTCTGTGACTAGTTTTGGAGAACAAACCGCCCTTCTGGAAATCGTACAGGAGGCTCCCTCAGGAGGGCCTCGGTGCCCACACACCTTTCAGCTTTGTTGCAAGGGTTCCGTCCGTCTGTGGGGCTCGGCTGCAAGGAGAGCCGACCACCAGGTTTTGTTGCAGGAACAAGTTGATTGCTCTAGTCTGTGATTTGGCAAGCGAGAGAAATTATGCTGAGTCAATGTGACTAAACATCTGGACACACCCAAGTCATTACTGCATAGGCGTTGCTTTAGGCAAACATGTTTAAATGTCTAATCCAACAGTCCCCATTCATTTCCTTCTATTACTAATGTTGCTTGCAGCACAGCCATCCCATTGCTTTGCTAAGGTGCTAAAAACCAGCAAAAAATGCTGTTTCCCAGAACTGTTGGCAAACTGCCACAAACTGGTTTAGGAGAGGGCAGGTGTCAGGACAGTGACAGTCAGGTTTTCTCTTTTCTGCCAGCCAGGCCACTAGATAAAGAGCTAGCCAACCCCCCTCCCCGAGACTCCCCAGCTCTTCTGTTTTAGAGATCTTGATTAACTGACCATTTGCGCCACTTGTTTCTTCTTCCTCCTTTAAATTCCTTTTTTTTTTTTTTTTAAATTCACCAATAAACAGTGAGCCCAGGGACGCCTGGGTGGCTCAGTCGGTTAAGTGTCTGCCTTCGGCTCAGGTCATGATCCCGGGGTCCTGGGATCGAGCCCTGCACTGTGCTCCCTGCTCGGGCGGGGGGGGGGGGGCGGGGGAGCCTGCTTCTTCCTCTCCTCCTGCTTGTGCTCTCTCTCTGACAAATAAATAAAATCTTAAAAAAAAAAAAAAAAGAGTGAGCCCAGCTAAACCCTGGATCTCCTCCTCCCCTAATAAAAGCAGAACCCCAGGCCTGGGTGCTTTCTCTAACTGTAACCTTGCTGGGTGGCCCCAGGAGTGCCAGGCAATTTCCAGGTCCTGTAAAAATAATAAACCTTTGTTGTTGTTGTTGTTCCCCAGTTTCCTGATTGTTATTGCCGAAGGGCACCTTGCAATCAAAAGAACCACAGGGCTGGTTACTGATGGGCTGAGCCCAGCACACAATAGCAGGGCTGGGACAAAGGCAAGTCTCTCCTAGGGATGAACAGAGTAAAGCTTAAGGCTTGCTAGAGCCAGAGCAAGCTGACCTTTAGTTTTTAGAAAATCCTCAAATGCTTGGCTTAGAATGCTTAAGAAAAGTCAACTCAAGTTATTCCTCACCTTAACTTTTCACCTTGCCCTAAATCCCCAAATCCCAAATCAAAGCACGGGCATGAATTCTATAAAAACAGCCCTTCTATGCAACTCTCCCAGGGCAGAATCCTTTGTTAGACTTACGTAAGAGGGTGTCTAAGTTAACAAACATACTAGTTGGGGCAGATTTGAAACTCTCAGCTCTGCCACTCACCTGCTCTAAATTCCTGCAACTGAACTCAAAGGACTCGTTCACCTGCTAGGTAGAAAGAGCAATTATGGAAAAAAAAACCAGGAGACCATATATTCAAAAGCCAGAGGAGCAGGCAGGTGATGTACTCAGAAAAGCTAAATTAAAAGGGACTGTGCAGAGACAAAGAGTTCCTAAGGGACGTGGAAGAACCTCCAAACCCGACCACAAGTGGAATGACAAGAAATATCAGGTAGAAAAGTAACGCATTCAACGTACACAGTTCCGGGGGACCTCCTGATGTTCTGTACTGTCAGCTTTGTGAGAGACATGGCGACCCTCAAGAGAGCGACCCTGGTGAGGGGCCAAGCCTACACGAGCCTAGATGAGGTGTGGTTGCAGGAGACACCCACTCTGTAAGACTAAGTCGGTGTCGGTGCAAATCCAGTGAAGTTCAGGAAGGCATGGCCGACATAACCCCTGGAGCCGACTTAGCTTTGAAGGCCGAGGAGTCCCACGGAGAGAAGCTGTAGCAATCGGAAGAGGCCCTGCGCGTGCTTGCAGCACTGGCTGCCTGCGGGTGCCCCCGGGGGACCTGAGACCCAGCGCGCCCCCGCACCAGCCTGCAAAGCTCCCCACGCTGGTCTCTTCCCCTTGCCGGGTTTCCCTTCCTGCTCACTCATCCAGTCTGCACACAAACATGTTCGTCCTCTCCCTCCCGACTTGTCCTGCGCCAGTGTTCCAGGACCCGAGCCTTGGTTCTCACCGACCACTCATTCCCGGGCCTCCTCGCCTCCTGCTTTCTCTGTCACCCTCACGCTGACAACTCCCAAATGTGCGTCTCGGGCCCCACCTGTCCCCTTGAACCCAGCAGCCTCGGCAGCTACATAGTCGGGTGGAAAAGTCGGGGTCTCCACGTGAACGTGACTGGAACCAAATCCTTCACTGAGCACCGCCAGCCACCCCCACCCCATTCTCCAAATCTTCTTCATTTTAGGCAATTGCAACATGTTCTTTATGCTAAGGCACACATCCCAGGGTACCTCTCTCCCCGACTGCGTGCAGTGGCTCAGCAAATCTCTTAGCTCTGACGTTAGAATATCCTCAATCTGACCACATCTCCCGCCTTCGCTGCTCCTACCTGGGTCCCAGCTGCCACCTTCCTCTGGGGACATTGGGCAACAATTTCCTATTTTGTCTCCCTCCCTCCACTAGTCCCCCATCCACACCCCCAACAGGCTGTTTTTCACCCAGCAGTCAGAATGGTCTTTTGAAAACACAAATAGGACCATGTGACTCATCTTCCCCAAAGCCTTCACTGGCTTCCTATTTCACACTAATGAGAGTTACCTAAACCTTAAACCACCTGGCTTTTAGTTACTTGCTGCTGCCAAGGCTCTCGTGTTCTCCCCTTACCCAGACGGGCCTCCCTGCTATCTCTGGGACTGACAGAGGACACTGCTGCCCAAGGGCCTAGCTTCTCTGCCTCCTTGCCCAGGCTTTGCACGCATATGCATTCCCTCATTCAAGTGTCTGCTCAAAAGTCCTCCGCCAACACAGGCCTTCCCTGACGACAAGATCTAGAAGGATGCCTCCCTCCCACCCATCCCTTCCATTCACCTGCTGTTTGCTCGGTCACTGGCCACTTGACGTTAGACATTCCCCATTCGTGACATAAAGGTCTTCCCTCACGGGGACGGGAATGCTGGGGCGCGTTGTTTGCTGCTGAGTTCTCACACCCCGGGCGCGGGCATGGGGTGGGCGCTCAGATGGGCACTGACCCAATCACTGCCCTTTACCTGAATGCTGCTTCTCCCTCCCTTCTGTCTCCCCCCAGACAACCAGGATGGTGGTCCCTGCTCATGCTCTGTTCACAATGGGAACTTGTTAAGTGAAGCACAGGGTGAATGATTCAACCTCTCCGCCCAGAAAAACCACACCACCACTGGAGAGTCACTGGTAGGTATCTAAGGAGAGGCTTCGGGAGAACCCAGACAACACTCAGGAGGAAAGCATTTTCAAAGAAACAGCACGAAGAAATAGCACCTGGCTTTATAATAACCCTACTCTGAATGATCAGAAAAGCCACAGGTCACACCACAGTAGTATCCTTGCAAGTCAAGAAATCTTGTGTAACTACCTTTCAAAGGATGCAAGAAGAAATGCACGTCAAGAGCCTTCTGATGCACTGGTTGTACCTTTATTATGTTTACCTCGTTCACTAAGAGCTCCGTGATGCAAGGTTACCATACACAGTTAGATAATGTCCGCATTGCACATCTAAGGCTATACAGCAAAAGAACCAGAATTAGTACAAATACAAGAACTATATTTACATTCTGTATACTCAAGCTCCAACATCAGATAATATTTACATAATAAAACATGAAAATGAAAATCTGAAATTAATAATGTACATTGTTGCTAATGAGCTCAACTCCTTACTGGGGAGAGATCAGTTTGCAAAGTCTTGGTTCAGAAAGGCCACACGTGCTCCACGGGTTCCGTGGCAGCACACGCGGATGGTGAGAAGAGACCCGAAATCCCGACGGGTGGCGCCTTGCACGCGAGAAGGCCGATGGAGTCCTCAGGCGAACCGATGCCAGAATGTGCAGCCTGGAAAAAGGGAACTTCAAGACATGAAGACAACACGCAACAGCCAGGGTTTGGCAAGAGACCAACCTCAGCTCGGACTTCCTGAGCACAGCTTTTAACATGAAATTTGCATCAACTCTCATTCTTTCCTTTAAATGATCAGAGGCTTTCTTAAGATTCATGGGGGCTCAAATCCAAATTTCACAAATGGCCTTTTGAACAACCGCAGATAATCTCTCAGCTGACATTGCCATTTCCTAAGGAAGCACCATCAGTACATCCCTGCTACACAGTCATGGTTTGGCCGCACACTGGGGTGAGTCGTTACTGGCCATGGTGGACAGCGCAGTGCACACGAGTCAGAGTCCTCTTGCAAATACATTCAGCAAACCTTCTGAAAGCTGCAGCAGAATTAGTGTCTTCTTTTTAAGGAGCAGGTTAACAATCACATTTTAGAAAGGGAACCCAAAGCAAAAACGAAGGACCCAAGTCAGAGAGACAGACAAGCCCTGACCCCGTCCTGGAGGACCCGAGTGGACGCAGCACGAGGAAATGGCAGCGTACCGGAGCTGCTACGCCCTAGATCATCCGTTCTTTCCCAGTCCAATGTGCAATTAATTACAGTGTATAAATATACAAATACCTTACAAAATTAAATATCCCTGTAAACCACAACAAGCAGCAGGCAAATACAGTCTTTGCTTTGAAATGTGCCAGGAGAAGTCATTTTATTTTTAGATCCCTGAAGATCTTTCCCAATGATTTAACTTATTCCTTCATCTTAAAAGAGCTGAAAAAACCCACTGAAAATATGAGTAGCTATAGAAGTTCAATGGTAGCTGAACGGGGAAATAAAAATGTAAAACAAGAGTGGTTTCTTAGCCAGGAAAAATCATTTTCCTTCCCCTCACAGTGATGGCGCGAGTGTTTTAACGATGTGCTAGGATTGGGGTGCCCACCCGGCTGCCAGCAGCAGCCCCTCCCCGCACCCCTGGCTGTGTGCACGGCTGGTCGGCCCTGCACAGCCTGGCCCGAGAGCTGGCTGACTCCCAGGCAGGCGCAGAGGTGAGGAGGCTGTGGGCACTGGTTTGGTGTGGGCTGTGAGGTCCTGTTTTGCTTTGGCAGGAGAAAGGAGGGTGGGGAAGGAGGGGAGGACATGATTACTTTTAACTAGCGCTCATTTCTTCTTAATTTGTGTAAGAGCTTTTTCTTTCTTTTTGTTTTTTGCTTGTTTAAAGGAGTGCTTTAGGAAAAAAAAAACAAAAAACCCTCAAAAGGTAGGTTCCTTAAATACCAATATTAATATTATATTAATATTAAATATCAATTTTTCTGCCACCATGGCTTCAGCTAAATCCTCATAAATAGTTCCTGCCATAAAAGCTCTCTCAGCTTCGAAAGTGGGGATGGATCTGTCCAGAAAGGGAACATTAATCCTGAAACTGTTCCAACTATAATCTGGACATGGGCCGCTAGAGGAAAAGGGGGAAACCAATAAGGGCTGTCCTCAGACTTTCGGTGGAAAGCACACCTGCCAGAGACCCCTGACGGACGCGGATGTCCTGCTTCCTCAGGGGGCCCTCTCCCCCCGGGTGTTACCAACAGTCCAGTTCTACCTGTCCTAATCTCTGACACCTCCAAAGCAAAGACTTTCCAAGCCAGTTCTGAGTTAGAAGAAAAATCAAATGCCATTTCAGTGTATCACATGATGTGACTCCCCCTCAGCCCTCCCCACCTCCCTCTGTCACGGACATGGGTCCCTCTGTCAGACTTCGTGACAAACAGCAGCGGCACCCGTGACTTCATTCTACAACGTAACCTTCGAATTTCATCTTCATTTCCCCTGAAATCAGATTTCATTCCAGTCCAGGAGCGGTCTCTAAGCACCAACAGATCCTGGATTTGAGTCTACACCAGAAGGGCATATTGTGTCCATTAGACAACTAAGGAACCTCTAACTACATTAAAAATCTCAAGCACTGCTTAGAAAACAAATAACATCACAGTTAATGACCTATGTTTTAAGGAGAGGAAGGAAGTTAAAAAAACCTACTGTAGAGTTTTTATTGATCACTTTCCAGCTAAGGTCACAGCCTGGGATTTCTAGCCTGTCTTTTAAGCTCTCCACGATTCATGTTTCCTCCTCTTTGCAGGGCAACTCTACTGAGGCCAGGAGACCTGTTCTTAGCGATGAGCCCAACCAGGAAGTCAGAAGCAAGGGTCCGCTGACATGCGCCTGCCCAGCTCTATTCCGCAGTGTGCACCAGCCCCTGCCTCATGCTGCCTGAAGCAGAAAATCAGCCGGTCCCCACCACCTGAGAGGCAGCAACTTCAAGGCTGGAGACCCTCAGTCTCTGCGAGGTGGGAGAGGGCAGATACTTTCCTGAATGCCTGAGGGATGGTCAAACAGAGATGTGCGTGAGGGAGGTAAAGGATGGTACAAAACACCCCAGGTCAGATGGCAAAGCAGCTGAATTAACCTGCAGGCCTTCTTTTCCCCAGGCCATTCCTATAAAACTTACTGGCAGCTGAAAGAAAAAGAGTATCTTCTTCCATGATGGCATCTGGATGCGGATGACCCTGTTCTGCCAGAGAAGGAGACTGTCAGCAGTGAGCTTCCTCCTTCCTCCTCTGGCAGTTTTTCCACATCCCGTGAAGATAACCACGGAGAGGGAAGGCGGCGGCAGCAGAAGCCAATGGGGCCAGGGCTCAGGTGCGCCTCTTCTCTGCCCCCAGGTGTCCTTTTGGTTTTTCTTTTTTAGTGGTGGAAGGGGATTGGTTTTAATCGCGGGATCCAGAAAGCAAAGCCTGCCTAGTCTGCTTATTTATGATTATAGAGGGAGAAGCATTACTGAAAGTATTTTCAGTTTCACAAGGATCATTGGAAATGACCACTGGATTCAGAGGGAGACTTCCAAGTCTATACTTGAGAGTTACATTTCTTTGATCAAAGGGCGCTACACCAATCACAAGGTCACTACTCAGCATTCCCATAATTATAATGACAACAACGACCATCAAGTTCATTAGCAGAAGTGAGTCACTCCCCCCTTGTGGGACGTTTGTGTATGACATTGTACTAATTCCGAACTGTACCATCACTAATGCCAAGAAGAGAAATGAGAAACTGAGAGAAAAGCAGTTCACAGGAGCGCTGCTGTGAGGAGCTATCCTCCTCCTGCTGTCAGCCCGCCGTCATGACCCACTGTCAAGCCCCACGGTCCTCTCAAATCCACGGGCAGTATCCTTGGCCCTTCCCTTCTTACAAGGTCAGCAGCAGCCGCTGTTCCAGGCCCGCTAAGAAGTCCTCCCTTCTCTCTTCCACTAAAAGAAAACCGCATAACTACGTTCTAAATAAGCTCCACTTTCAGAGAATACACCTGTGCCATTTCTAAGCTCCCCACAACCTTTTCCCTGAATGGAAAATGCAGGGATTAGCAATGGCAAAGAGATGGAAAGGGAAAAGGTAAGTTTTTTCCTTTTAGGTTCTAAAAAAAGCCAGATGTTTCCTCCCGGTCTCTAAGCCACCCCCCCACACACACCCAAAATTGAAGTGATATCACAAAGAAAGAAAAGGAAAAGCATTATGTT
Source organism: Halichoerus grypus (assembly GCF_964656455.1). Classification (NCBI taxonomy): domain Eukaryota; kingdom Metazoa; phylum Chordata; class Mammalia; order Carnivora; family Phocidae; genus Halichoerus; species Halichoerus grypus. The sequence goes on from NC_135716.1 coordinate 179,962,694, forward strand.
GTCTTAAAAAACAGACAAAGATATCCAAAGACAGCAGTACAGACATCACAGGGGGTCATAATGGGGACCTATCATACAAAAGGAAGCCAAAAGACACAAAAAAATAATTTGGAGATTCACTGGATCCCCTCTGGGTTGTTTTTGTTTGTTTTTCTCCCTTTTGTTAGGCCACATGCTGCTACCAAGATTTTCAGCACAGGAAAAGAGAGAAGGGTACAGAGCAATGGAGACGGGGACCAGGAGAGCTAGCAAGAGTGTTGACAGGAGGGAAAGCAGTTACCCCACAGGCTTACACACGAGAGGGGCCATCAAGAATCACAGAGAGAAATAAGAGGCAACACTTTCTTTATCTCTCGAAGGCGAGTGAGGATGCTCAGCAGGGTCACTTAGTACTTCGGTTCGCTGGGGCATCTGCGAGAGAGTTTTGACCTACAGGTGACAGAGGAAGAGGATGGATTAGAAAGCTGGATCCAGATGTCTCTCCCCTCACAGGTCTCTCTCCTCTACAGTTCCCTCCTTGAGCTTCTTCCCCTCCAGCACTCAAGTCTCAGGTCTCTAGGCTCCCTGAATAAGCAGGCTAAGCTGCGGGGGCCCCTGGGACACAAGCCCCTCACAGGATCAGAGGCTGGATCACAGGGTGGAATACTGGGAGACCATGAAGGTTTTCACCACCTTTCCCTGACTCAGTCAAAAAATAAAAAAATAAAAAAAAATCTTAAAAAACAAAATCAAAGCAGGACATTAACTGGGTGCAAATATGACCAGGTTCCCTTAGCCATTCAGGACACCAGGTGACACCTTATGAGAAGCGGAGGCCTCATCACCACCTTACAATCACACTTATGCTGCTGTCCTTCCTCTATAGTCAACGTACTTTTTGGGAACAAGACTTCCTTCTCGATTTACATTGACCAGAAGCCTAGGAGAAGAAGGAAACACGAGGACAACTTCTTACCGTATTGTGCCAGCAAGGAGTGGGTTAAAGGCATATAACCAGTCGTTCATGTCTTTATCATTGAGAGCCTGTAAAAGGACCCCACGATGCTTTGTGCATACAGCAAAGATGTTCGGTGTCTGAAAGAGACACAGGGAGACGGGAGGTTACGATGGCTGCTGACAACGGGGACCACCCTGCCATATTCCCAGGGCACACAGAACCTCATACTGAAGGTTCAGGGAGACCAGACACATAGGAGAGATGCCACACTACACAACAGAGTTCAGAACTCAGAAGGAAAGGGGGCAGACGGCAATTAGTAGCCAAGAAAGCAGGACTGACCTTCACCATGGCCTGCTGGTCCTCGCTATATTCCACCTGTGCTGTGGACAGGTTAATGATGCCACGCTCCACTGGGTCTTTGTCGCTGTTATAGATAAAGACATAAGGGCGACGGACCACGACAAAATGTTTAGCCCAGTTGCTGTAAAGTGGCTCCTTGAAATGCAGGTATCCTTTCTTAGAGACCACGGAGCTAAAAAGGGCAGTACAAGAGAGGTTAGTTTCTCACAAAAAGAAAGTGATCACGGCCTGAGGAACATGAAAATATGTCTCACCTAGGCCCAGTCCCTAGGATGAACAAAACAGGTAAAAGATCTGTTTGGCCGAGAATCTTCTCTGCTGAAGTAACACAGCAACAGAACACAAAGTACGGCCCCCACAGCGTACTGTGGTCTGGTGGAGATGCGTGATAGGACACAAGTGCGGCAGGAACCCAGCCTGGCTCTTTATCCCAGATTCCATTGATATTAGACTATAATATTCACCTCAAGTACAAGAGCGGAGAGTAAATTACTGTGATTTGTCTTTTATACCTGGCATCCCTGGTCAATACAGTACTCACCCTGGTCTAATTTCTTCCATATCTGGAACAAGATTGAGAAATTCATTTTTTCCTGCTCGGGCCAAATAAGGTGTTTCCACAGTTGGAACAATCTGAAACTGTTCAAATTCTGGGCAGGGACTAGAGGCCCGGGAATTGGCTTCTGGGGTCCTTTAAAAGAGAAAGGTTAGGGGTAAGAGGAGCTTCAGCAAGGTCAATGCATAATGTGCACAACCCTCTCACCAGGAGGAACAAGCCCTCCCCTTAAGAGCATGGGCCTTGCAAACATCAGTTTCAGAGAGCTCAGCTAAGACAAGCTGGTGTCAGAAAGTTAATTCCAACTTCAACTGGGGTCATCCTTTAGAAGTTACAAAAGTCACCAAGGCCCACAGTCCCTCTTCCTACTCTGAAGCCCTCTGAACAGAAGCGTCTGGGGATGAACTCCATTCCCTTACATGTTTCTATTTCGTTTCAAGGCCACAACTAGGGCAGTGGTTCTCAAAGTGTAATCCCTGACCAGCAGCATCAACTTCGCCTGGAAACTTGTTAGAAATTCAAATTCTTGGGCTCCAACCCAGACCTACGGAGTCAGAAACGATGGGTGGAGTTCAGCCTCCCAGGTGACGCTGGTGTGCACTGACATCTGAGAACCACGGCCACAGGGGGCTGGCAGAGAAAGCAAACGAGTGGAAAGAAGCTGGCTTCCGGAACGACCGCCGACTGAGAGCAGTCAGGACCATGATGTGAGCAGGAGCTCCTACGCTCTGCACCATGGGTTACCGCAGAGCAGCTTGGCCTGATGAATTGTATCCCATCAACTCTAAAAAGCCCATCTTTTAATACTTCACCATTTCTCAAGTTGGGATGCATCGTACAATTGATGACACAGGTCACATTTTGGTTGGCAGTGCTTTTTTCTTTCGTAGTGGCACATAAAATAATGTTATGATTGATGACATTGCAAATTAATTCAATTACCTGGTTGTGTTATTTTCTCAGCCACACTCAACTGTCGCCGTGTTGGTACAGTAAGACAGACAGCTGGACGATACCCAGGTGGGTTCTGACAGGTGAGCACAACGAACGGAGACGGGCCAGGGAGTGTGATGGTGAGTCACAAACAAGCAATTACAGTGATGAATTCATGGGATCTAGACTACATTTGTCTCTATTATTCTTACCAATATGTTTCATTGTGCCATCGAATATATTTTCCAAACTAGTTTTAAACTGTTTTCCCCAAGATGGGACTTGCTCTGTCTGGTAGGACCAGGGAACCAAACAGGAGTGGGAATGGAAGGCCAAAATGAGCAGGAGAGGGATTCAGAGGAACCAAGGGTTTTCTTGCAGGAAGTTGGTGAGACATGGTGTTAGAAGGTACAGGAGCATCTCCCTGGGACTGTGATACCCAGAAAAGGCTCCCACATACTTCTGAGTGCTGCCAAGATGGATGGTCCTGCCCTCAGCAGAGAACCACTGAGCTAGAGGAAGGCTGGCGTTTCTTTGGTTCTTAGGCTAGCTTCTCTCAGTGAAGTCTGGGTACTTGCAGCTTCTTTTTTTTTGTATGTATGTATTGTAATCATTACCACCAACGTGGGGCTTGAACTCAAGACCCCGAGATCAAGAGTTGCATCTTCCACCAGCTGAGCCAGCCAGGCACCTCTTTTAATTATGATTATTATTTTTTTTAAAGTAAACTAGGGTACTTACTTCTGATCCAGAGAGTTGCTCCTAGCCTCTACCAGAGAAGGGCAGGTAGAGGAGGGAGTGAGGGTCGCACTGCTGAAACTGGACACAGAGGGATCCCGTCCGATAGGAGAGATATCAGACAACTGGAGGCAAACAGGAGACAGCAAGTGAGATGCCTCTGAAAACCCAAAATACCTCTGCAACGAGGAGCTTTGACACCCAGTGACCTCACATTCGTGTATCTGCTGCTGTAGGTTATTCAAGAAAACGACTTATAAATACTTTATGACCTGAATGTCACATTAGGAATCATTTACAAAAGAGGCAAGGCTGGCTTTTTATTTTGTGACTGTCCTGCATTAATTAAATGAGGCTATCTCTATGAGCCCAGTATTTAGAACAACAGGCACTATTCTAAGAATATGGCAGAAGCCCTGCCCTCCTGGAGCTTACGTTCTAAGTGGAGAAGGCAGACGACAAACAAATCAACAAACACTTTGCAAAGTGTCAGGTAGTCCTATGATCCAGTAATTCTACTACTGGGTATTTACCCAAAGAAAATGAAAATACTAACTCAAAAAGACATATGCACACCTATGTTCACTGCAGCATTATCTACAATAGCTAAGATATGAAAGCAACTCAAGTGTCCATTGATAAGATGAATGAATAAAGAAGATGGTCTATATACACAATGGAATATCATTCAGCCATAAAAAGGAATGAGACCTTGCCATTTGCGACAAGATGGATGGACCCAGGGGGTATTACGCTAAGTGAAATATGACCGAGAAAGACAAATACCGTATGATTTTACTTACACATGTGGAACCTAAAAAACAGAAACAAAACCAAGCAAAAAACCAGACTTTTAAATACAGAAAACAAACTGAGGGGAGACCAGTGGGGGGATGGGGGAAACAGATGAAGGGGATGAAGAGGTACAGACTTCGAGTTATAAAATAAATAAGTCACGGAGATGAAAAGTACAGCATCGGGAATACGGTCAATAATACTGTAATAACGTTGTGTAGTGACAGATGAGGACAATACTTATCGTGTGGTGAGCCCTGGGTGATGTACAGAACTGATCAATCACTGTGTTGTATGCCTGGAGCTAATTTAACACCGTGTGTCAACTACATGTCAATAACACAAAGCATCAGGTAGTGGGAAGGGCTACAGCAAAAACTAAAGCAGGGAGAGAGGTCAGACAGCTTCAGAGAGCTGCTGCCTTTACAGAGGGGGCTAAGGAGTTCATTTTTGAGCCGAAAAATGGACAAGAAAAGGGCGCCAATCATGGGCACTTGTGGAGGAAGACTATCCCGGGGAAAGGGATAGCAAGGCTGCCAAGGCCACCTAGGCAGCTGGAGTCTGAGGATCAGCAAAAAATGTCACAATGACTAGAACTGCATGAGCACTGCAGAGGTTCTTTAAAGTGCTCACCTCACTCTTTGTTGAAGGCGACAACATTTAATGCCACCACGAACCTCAGGACTTCTGGTGTCCTGTCACACAGTGACATACCAGCCCCTACAGAATCTCCTCCGAGGGATTCGGGGAAAAGCCAAAATGTTTCCCATCTGATAACACTCTAAGAGACACAGGGGGATGCCTTTATCTGCAGAAGTCAGTGTTCTGCCTCTGAGAAATTAAATAAATACAAGAGCAGATATGCCCTACATCCTCAGACCCAAAGCTACACCCATCTGAAACCACCTCAAAGCAGGGAGCCTGGGACGGGAAATCTGAGCTGCTCACCTTACAGTCGCTGATGCTGCCGTGCACCTGGCTGAACTCCCGGTTGAAGGTGTGAGTGAGAAGTTGCAGGCACTAGGGAAGAGAGAGGAAAGTGTGAGTTTCAATGGTTAAATGAAGCCCTGGATGCAAGGCAGGAAGAGAAAACAACAGGCTAACACCCACAGTGGAGCTCAGGTGCTGCCCCAACAGCTCTAGGATTAAGTAAGAATTTAGCAAGGGAAGCCTGGAGTATGCCTAACGAAGACAAATTAAGTGGATAAAAGGGCCATTCTCAAGACGACAAAAGCAAACAGCTGCCAACACCACAGTGGAGAAGTGCTTAAGAACACAACAGTGCCCCTTCCGATTTGTCCTGGTACTAGAAGTCATGGACACTTCTGGATGGACATATTTTTCTAAACTGACTAGAAGACCGTTTGGTTATTGAAACAACATGACACAGAAGCCCTCTCACCTCTATATTCCATTGTGGGCCAGTTGTCCAGACACCATATGCCTGAGTGTCATCCTCAGCAACCCCTCTACCCTCTCCCACCCCATCTGGGCAACAAGGAGTGCCAACTCTACCTCCCCAAAGTCTCTTCCGTGACGACTCTTCCTCTTCTCCCTGCGGCCTCCCGCCTCAGCTGAGACCCACACCATCTCTGATCTGGAGCACCGCAATAAAGAGCTCTTTGTGCCTCTAGGCTCTGTCACCCTAAACCCACCCTCTTTCTTGCTGCCACAGCAATCTTCCTAAAACACAAACACCTGTTTAAAATATTTCCATGTCACCCCCAGGACATTCTACACTCTAGTCCAGTCCCTAGATCCTGCAAGATCTGGTCCTGCCCCTCCCCACGTTCCCCATGTGATTCCCTAGCACTGAAGGTGTAGCCTATGAGGCTCCCTCTGGTGCAGCCTTCCAAGCTCAGGTCAGCAGCACCGGCCCGTGGAGGCCTCTCCTCGGGCTCCCCCAGACTCCAGACACACACCTCTATTATATGCTTGTCACCGAGTCACCTGTGAGTTCAGTAAGGATAGAAATGGAGTCTTATTTATTTCTACCTTCACAGCTAGTACAGGCCTTGAAACAGAGGCCCTCAAAGAAAGACGAAAACGAAAAATCCAACTAGCTCACAGGAGTCTCACGGTGGGAAAATGCTCGGCAACGAGGAAGGGATTCACACCTTGGTAGCCAGCTCCTTCTCTCGATCCACCAGGCTTTCAATGTCTGTTGAGTCGTAGCCGCTGCTCTCGCTGGGGGTGATGGCGCTTTCAAAGGTGGTGGTAGAGATCTGAGAGGAGATGCTGGTGGAGGTGCTGAGGGTCCCACTGCTGAGGCTAGGGGACAACGAGTCACTCAGGGATTTGGGGATGCTGTCACCAAGTCTCTCACGCAGCAGCAGGAAGTGGCGAGTTTTTTCCACCTAAGAAGATCAACACAAATGCCTCAGCAAACATAAAGCTTGTTAAGATTCTTTTTTTAAAGATTTATTTGTTTGAGAAAGCGAGTGTGTGCACATGTGAACAAGGTAGGGAGGGGCAGAGGGAGACTGAAAGGGACAGAGAATCTTTAGCAGACTCCCCGCTAAGCAAGGAGCCTGACATGGGGCTTGATCTCATGACCCCAGGATCATGACCTGAGCCGAAAATAAGAGCCGGACACTTAACCGACTGAGCCACCCAGGCACCCAAAGCTCGTTATCTTAATAAGCAAAATATGCCTCCATCATAACTGAAAGCTGAAAAGCCAAGATCACACAGAGAAGGTGAGTGTGACTGATACTTTGGGAGTCGTGCTCCAGAGTTTCATCTGAGCGTCTCCTGCCCTTGGGTACCTCGTGAAGGAGCTCCAGCTTCTCTAACTCCCACTGGTGCTCCAGGATGAGACTGTCCCCGCGGGGCCGCCAGCCTGCTAAGTTCTCTTCTCCCCGCACATAGGCCACAGACGTATCCAAGATTTTTCTTCTCCTCCTCTGCATGCCTGAGACAAGAGGAAGTAATTTTTTTTCAGAGAAAAATCTGGTTGCATTTTTAGCTCAAAACAAACTAATAATTCATATACATGGCAAACCAACACAGTCAAGATACAAGGGATTTTGATTATTAATAAAAATTAATCCCTTTTCCCTCAAAGCAATTCTCTGAACTTCTTTTAAAACAGAGTTTTACATTCTTTGATAACTATGAAGACTACAATGCAACTTTAGAAAATGCCCAAATTATTGTGTTAAGTGAAAATATAGAAAGACTGACTAGTCTGTACCCTATGGTTCCAAATATATAAAAATACACCCATATGAAAAAAGTAAGAAAGGACCACCTCTCCACCCCCAACCACACCCCACATTCAGGAGCTTAATTGGGACTGCAGATGACAAACAGCTTCAGCCCCATCATTTTCCATTAATTTTTAAAAATGTTATACTGTTTTTACATATCAAAGACACAAATTAATGTTAAGTAAGAAAATTTCTCAAGGATGTATCCGGACACTATAATTAGCTGCTATTGAGACTTGGATTCATACTCAAAATTCTTATTTTAATCTAAATCTTACCTGTGGGACCTGACCTTCTTCTGTGTATGTTCTCTAAAATGAATGATCAAACTCACCTTAATCAAATGTTTTTTAAAAACCCTGACTTTTGTCCACGTTCCAGCTTATAAACATAGAACTGCAAAGGGCTGCTTAAGGCCACCAAGCTAGAGGAACAGCAGCAGGCCAGAGAGACATCAAAAAGGACACAGCACAGATTCAGTTTAATAATTTGTCTCCCTAGAGCACAGGAACTTCTAATTCTAGCTTGACAGCACCTATTAAGTTACATTTTGCCAAGATATCTTTGGTGCTAATGTGGAAAGGGAAACGGTTATGAAGTTTGCCAAGCCAAATTCATTCTAATAGACCCAAATTTTGTTATAATATATTGCAACCTTGTGACATTTTGTTCAATACAGTTTTTATAACTGTTTTTGCAGGTCACAAACCAAATAGTGTTGTAACTCAGAAAAAGGTAACTCTCATCACCACCAAAAAACTGGCTTATAAAATAAATATACCTGGTTTCTAAAAAATTTTCTATCTATCCTACATGGGTAGGATAGATTTTTGACATAATATACTCCAAACACAGGCAAAGATAACTATCACCTCCCCAATCCATACGGGCTTACCTGGACTACCCGTGTCTGCCATTTTGCATAAACTGAGTTCATAAATTCCAGTGACTCGATTGCTATTTGAATTAAAACAAACAACTGTTTAGCTTCTTACAGCACAAAAACAGGAAAATCTCAATTCCTTCTACTTAAAACACTGTCTCCTATGTAGGGACTGCAGCCCACCCTCAAATATAATTACAGACATTTCTTATTTCTTTTCTTATTCTGAACTTAAGAAGTATATTTTTCCTAGAAGGAGTTTGTTTTCATCCCAATCTTTTGAATTACTTCAACAGGAGGACTAAAATTGAACGATAAACTCAAAAGTTTATAATACAAGTAGAAAAAATAAAAATCTGCCTTACCACAAGAGAAGAGATGAGGGGGAAAGTCTGACTAGAATGAAACGATGAGCATCAAATTTGGGGGCATGTGATTAGGAAGGGTACTGAACCTTCCACGTATTAGTAACACTTATTAGTTAGGCTGGATAGTGAGGCACGGTAATCCCTGTATTAGTCTTGATGTATTCTGATATACCTTAAATAGGAATAAATCTTTAAAAGAAGAAAATCCCAGTGGTAATCAGTTAGAATTAATGACATCTGAAAGAACATTTAGTCCCTGCAAAATCGTTCTGCGAGTGCTCACAATGTAATACTCCTTCCTTCCTTCACACACTCATGTGTCCATCAGTATTGCAGTAAATGCCAACACTCTAAAGTTACTGCACTCTTGGTATCAGGTTGTAAGCCAACCCTGAAACAGCAGGCGAGGGACACGGAGGGCTCAGCTGCTTCTGTAGGGGGCAAACGAGCTGGAAGCTACATTTGTCTCAGAAACTTACGAGTCTGGTGACTTTGAGTAGCCGCTGCCAAAGAGGCTACGCAGAGAGCGTGGAGGCGAGATCTTGGCATCCCGGGAGTAGAAGACCATGCACACGTCCTTGGTGATGACCGCCGGCTGGATGCAATGATCCAACTGAAAGCACAAATGAGTGGGCTCCATTTAAATGCAGACAGAGTGTCTGTGGCAGGACTCTGTGCACTAGCTTAGTCGGAAAGCTGGTGGGGGCTGGAAGATTTACCCAGAGGTGGAGGCTGGAAGATTTATTTCAGCTCTACCAACTACTTCAACAGCAGCTCAGCAGATAATGTGTGAAAGACTAGGTCGTAGTCCTTGCAGCTGCTTTATTTTCCCCAATTTTTAAAAAACTTTCTTCTGAAATAATGGCTAATAGTTATTATTTATTATGTGCCAAGCACTGTTCGAATGCTTTTGTATCTGACCTCTCTATACCTTTCTGAGGTAAATGTCATCATTACTACTCCTGTTTAAGAGATGAGGGAACTGAGGCGCAGAGAGAGCCCCTGTGGAAGGACATGCTGGCAGTAAGTGGCAGCACCGGAATTCGAACTCAGACAGGCTGGTTCCAGGGTCTGTGCCGTTGATCACTACCAGGCTCTGCCCACAGCCGCAAAAACAAGAGGCGAAGTTTTCTTTAAATTGTATCTTCTTTGAAGAAGGCGATTAGGTTACTAAAACTGAAGTTATAATAGAAGCCATATGACTTTAAGTTTATTTATTATTTTTTTTTAGTAATCTCTACACCCACTATGGGGCTTGAACTCACGACCCCAAGATCAAGAGTCGCACGCTCTTCTGACCGAGCCGGCCAGGCGCCCGGTCGTAGGATTTTTGTGATTACGTAGAGATGAGGAACAGAAGCGAATACAATCAGAACAGTAGCAAACAGTGACAAAAAATTCAGTCGAATCTTTCCTCCTCATTTCTTGTGGTAATCTGCCCACTGTTCAGGCCTAGCCATTCACGGTCATTTAGGTTCAAAGTCTCCTCACCTCTAGGTACGCTGACAAGGTCATATAGATCTTTTCCCCATAGGGCGTCACTCGGTTCAGAAGAAGAGAGTTATGGAGGGAGCTGTCCCACACGGCCTCGAAACGGTAGAAGGTCCTGAGGTCAGAAAGGCAAGAGGGAGTCATCCAGAAGAAGTGAAGTCACCTTAGTCCAGGTTCTCTGTCAGTAACACTACCGAATCCTACACCAACAAACACTTGGAATATACTGAGATCATTTAATGACACGGTGGAGCCTTTATCCCCTAGAAGGAAAAGATAGGCCCCCAGTCTCTCGCCCCACCCACCATCCAGGAGCACTTAGCTATGCTTTTTTTTTTTTCTGGACAAGCCTGCTTCTCTGTCTATAAACATAAAAACAGATCAATCAAAGAGATTAAGATTGCCTGTGGACAGAAACTAAAGGAAGAAAGCCTAAGTAAGCGCCTCCGCAGTCAACAAATAGGGCAGGAAGCAAATCCTCAGGAGCCTGCAATCCTATCTTCACATCCCAGTCCAGTTCCGCTGTGCCTTCGAAATGTCACAAACACCTGGGAGGCCTGACAGAGAAAACAGGCAGAATAATTTAAGTACAGAGAGTCTAATTTTAAATAAAAGAACAGGAGGCTATTCTTAGCTGATGTTTAAGTAAAAGAATGATTTTAATACCAAAGCTGGCTAACTACTATTTGTTACTTTTCAAAAAAAATCCACATGAAAAGCAATCTTCCGCTTCAGTAACAACTAAAGCTTGACTTAATAAGCACCCAGAAACAGTTTTTTAAGTTGTTCTAATATCTTCCTTTTCTCCTACTGGTAAAGCCCCACAGACCTGACCTGACATCCGTTCTGCCAGTTCTACAGCATCGTCCGAAGCACCGCACTGAGTTACAGCCCAGCTCCCAGCTCTGCCCGCAGTGCCCTCCACCCCCACTCTGGTCCCATGACAAGTGTCTACTCTGCACAGTGCACGTTCCATCACCACTGGCTCACACCCAGTTCAGCGAGAAAGACTTTCTGCACACTGCTTCCTTCTACACCTCCTTGCTCCTTCCCAATAGTAACCTTGCTATTGCTGTCTTTTCTAGATTTCCTATAACAAATAACTTCCCTAAATCAGATGAAGAGAGATGGGAAAGACTTCCTTCACTACTGAACCAGGATTTTTTTTCTACCCTAAAAGAAGAAAATAGATGAGACAAGCAGCTCTGACAGCAGAAAGAGAAATGTTTAAAAATAAACAACCTATTTCTCACAGACTGGTCTATTTCCCAAATAGCCGAACTGGTCTCTACTACCTCACAGGATAAAACCAAGAAAACAGTGAATAATTATGCAAAGCTACAGAGCAGCAAACCTTCAAGCTTCTGAAAGAGAGGACAGACAAGGAGCAGAGAAGACCCAGGCTGAGATTTCATATGAAAGGAGGGGGAGTAACACTCTAATTTGTAATCTAGCAGAAGAAAAGCTGAAGGTGCATAAGAATAAAATGGACAAGAGTTTAGTAAATGGGATGAGAAAAGAAGCGCTCTACCAATCACTTAAGAAGCTGTATGTGAAATTGTACACGCATCAGGAAAAGCCAGGGCACAAGGGTATAGGATAAGGTGCTGCTCTATCCTAGGTCTGCATGGGGAAAAACTACTAAATTAAAACAGTAGTCTAAGCAACATAAGACATAAAGCATTCTGATACACTAGAATCTTTATGTGCAAAAAAGCAAACAGAAAATACCTAGGAATATCCTTATCAAGAAAGAGCCTGCAAAAACACAGAAAAGGCTTTTGTTAGTGCAGTTGCGGAACAAAAAAGTAAAGGAAAAAAGAGAGAAAAGCAAAAGAGAAAAAAGTATATAAAAAGGACAAATTTGCTGTTAAGCAAAGTGAATCCAAGTGGACAATTAACAGAGAACTCCATGGGGCACAATTTGATAGACAGCTTACAATGACATGGGTCCCTCTCCTGTGACATTTAATTAAGGAAAATGCTGGGCACAGAAGGGATGGTGAACACCACCTCTATTAACACCTGTCTACAGGTGACTCGGTACTGGAAATGGTAGGAAGCTGCTGTGGAGTGAAGGGAAAACCAAGTCAATTAGGTAACACATAAGCAGGACTGGGAAGAAAAGCAGCAGTGGCCCTTGTGGGCTACACACCCAATCAGCACGCCGGAATAGCTCTCACAGATAAATGTACATCACACACCCAAACTGCAGTTCTTTAAGTTCAACTTTAAACATTAAACCTTAGGCAAACAGAACAAAAGCTCTCTTAACTAAATTCTACTTAGCAACTTGCCAAATTAACTTATGCTCTCTGTATTTCCTAATATAAAAAAGGATGTCCATTTTGCACTGAGCATCCTAAACTAGTGGTATCTCATACGCCAGACAGTTTGCTTCTAAGAGCTGAGTATTGTGCTTATCAAGTATCAATAGTATTTGGTCCTGAACCTGTTTATACAGTTGTACTTATTATAATCATCTAATTTAATAAAATATTAGGCAAATCCATGAAACATGAGGGCAAAAGGAATTTTTGTTTAGTGCGAAACAAAACTAAGTTTAACTTTATTTATTTATTTATTTATTTATTTGGAGAGAGAGTGAGAGCGAGTGAGCAGGGGGAGGGGCAGAGAGAGAGAATCCCAAGCAGGCTCCATGGTCAGCACAGAGTCAGACACAGGGCTTGATCTCACGACCTGATCCAAAATCAAGAGTCAGATGCCCAACCGATTCTGAGCCACCCAGGCACCCCAAGTTGAATCTTTTTAAAAGATGTGATAATGCTGAGTTAAAAAACACCTGTTAAGGTTGGGTATGATCAGTGTAAAAAAAAAGGGGGGGGAATAATAAATTTTAATGATAAATGATAAAAAGTTTAAAGGATTTTGCATTTAGATTCTTCATAGGTTTCTAGTTCTTGTTCCACCAAACTAAAAACCAGATGATGAATTATGGGCATGGTTTTGCAAGAATAACAATCAGAAGTTCAATAAATGAGCCTACAATTTAAGGAAAGGCTTTGGCCCTACGGTAAGAGCTTGACAAATTAATGTACGTTTATATAGCTTAAATTGTTTAAAGTATGTATCTTTTTTATTATACCTGACTTTAGCCAACTTTTTTGATTAATTAACTCTAAACCTCTCCCGTGAAAGAAGCTGGTTCTAACAAAAGCCAAATTAATCTACAGCATCTGACCCGTAGCTGGGTATGAATCAAAGGACTTTTGAAGGTTACTCTAATGCAGGCAACCAGCATTTCAACCAAACATCATTGTTCTGTGTATTTTGCTAAGTATTCTAGGGAAATTTAAGATCTATTTCTCATAGTTGCCAAGAAAATATGGTGAATGCCACCTGAATATCTGCTATCAACGTCCAGCTGGAGAGAATACCATGTGGGGTTAATGTTGACTTCAGAGAAACGGCATTCTTCACGATTCTGCCCAGGAATAGATCGGGCAGGGCCAGAGCATGCTTCTTTACCTCTGCCACCCCTCCCCTACTGGCACACCCTCAGATTCCTTCCCTCTCTCTCACAGTGCCTGCAGCCCCACCTACAGGCAAAAAGCACATAGACAGTTGCTTTTTTTCCCTTTTTCTATGCAAAACTGTAACACAAGGAAACAACGGAAAAAAATTAATCCTGGCCCAAACTTCTAATCCTGTTTCTGCTTTCTGTCTCCTTTTTCCTCTCCCTCTTTCCAACACAGATGCGAGCACGTTTTTCAGGAACAGAGAGGGGTATATAGAAGTCCTCCTGTAATGCAAAGGCCACATCAGAACACAGAGCCACCTCTGCTCCCCAGCCCTTGCCACATAAAGGAGTGGGGTCTGTGCACAGTGACTTAACGCCTTTCCTGGGGACGGAGGGGGGCCCCAAGAGATTTATCTCCAGTCGGACATGGGAAAGCAGACTGGCTATGGACTTTATGCACTGTCGTCACTTGATTATAAAATGGAATTTTAAGGGAAACTAATTTAAAATTTAAAGTAAAATTCACTATTTATAGCAGACAACCTTGTTCAGAAGAGTTTATATATATTAATTTATCACCTTTATGAGTAAATGAAAATGAAAAGCAAACACTGAGACTCCTGGAGCCTCTGCTGGCAGCGGCCAAAGCTAAACACAAGACGGTTCGCTATGCCTCGGAGGGCGTGTTTCCATGACACTCAGGACCAACAGACCTTTCTCCACAGCAACCTCTTCATAGGAAAACACTTAGCTCAGCAACAATTAATTTGTACTTTTAAACCCTTGGGTAGCATGCTGCATTTTCTTTTTCTGTTCTTGTCTCTCAGACTCTGTTACATCTACTCTAACTCCACACAGGACAGAACATTTTCATTCTATACGGATAACTGATCCACATACACCGATCTCTATTTATTTATTTACTTTTGGAGAGCCAGGGGTGCAGGGAGGAAAGGGATGTCTGAAGTGAGAAAGGAATATGTTTCTGCACCTGAACAGCAGTCACTGGGTGAAAAAGGAATCTAATGGGGGAGCATCAGCCCCCAGAGCGTGGACTCATCGGGCTGCACAGGGGCCCTCCCTACCTGCTGGAGTTGTGGGAGGACTTCAGGTACTTGGCGGAGATAATATTTAGAGAGAGGATGGCATCAACTGCAGCCTCATCCACCTCAGCCTTATTCCTGATCCGGCCTACGAGGAAGAATAAACAAACTAGGACAGGGGTACACTTAAAAACACAAGGGAGATTCATTAAGCCAAAGAGAAACTTTTAAATCCAGGTACCTTCAGGTGCTGGAAGGTCACGTGGCTCACCACTGAGTGGTCTCCCACAATCCATGCCGCCTTCCACTTACTTCCCACCTTTAGTCCACTGTGAAACCTGACTGACTCTGTTCGAGAAGTTTCTCATACTCATCTCAACTCTTATTGCTGATACCACCGCCTGCTCACAAAGGTCACCCCTTCCTGTCTGGAACCCTGTGGTGGCCACTGCACTGGCCTCCCGGCTGCTCACCTCTCCCCCTCTCCAATCCACCCCACGCTCACTTTACATAAACTTCTTTAGCCACCACCTTCATTATACCACTTTCTTGTTCAAAATCCTACAACCGTTTTCAAATTAACACTAGGGGAACCCTAGGGGATGTATGGCACAGAGGTCAAGAGCACAGCTTAGGGAGCTGGACTGCCTGGGTTCAAATCTCAGCTTCAGCACTTTCTGGCTGTGAGGCTTAGGCATATTGCTCAACCTCTCTGAGTCTTGGTTTCCTCATCTGTGAGGTGGGATTAACAATTCTTCCCTCACATGATTGTTACAACCACGTTATATGTTTGTTATGTTATATTAAACTAATATTTCTAGAGCATTCAGAAATGTACCTGTTACAGAGTAAGCACTACATAAATGTTCATTTAAAAAAAAAAAAAAAAAAAAAGCTTGAAAAACACTGCCCTAGACAGAAGAGTGTAAAATCTCCCTTCTAAGGGTTCTTAGTCTAGTCCATAGATACTCAAAGGGTCTGTGTATAGAATTCAGGAGGTCTATGTGCTTAAATGGGAAAAAAAATTACAACTTTATTTTCATAAACTTCTGACTGAAATTTGGCATTTCCTTCAATTATGAAAGGAGAGGACAACCCACAGGAAAATCAGCAGTACCTGTGACTCTGTCCACAGTAGAAATCATAGAAGTTTTCATATCATACTAAGGTAAAATATCCTGACATTCATTACACTCTGAATGATAGAAATCAGACCCACTGCTTCTTTAATGCATTTAATGCATTAATATAAATAACAAGTTTTTTTTTAAGATTTTATTTATTTATTTGACAGAGAGAGATCACAAGTAGGCAGACAGGCAGGCAGAGGGAGAGGGAGAAGCAGGCTCCTTGCTGAGCACGGAGCCCGATATGGGGCTCAATCCCAGGACCCTGGGATCATGACCTGAGCCGAAGGCAGACAGACACTTAACCGACTGAGCCACCCAGGCGCCCCTAAATCACAGTTTATATTATAAATCTGTTTAGTATTTGAGAAATTTCAGTACCATTAGTTCCCTTTGTAATCCTATGTACAGTTGACCCTTGAACAACAAGGGTGTTATTGGGTGTGAACTGCAAGGGGCCACTTATACACAGATTTCTTTCGATAAATACAGTCAGCATTGTAAATGTATTTTCTCTTCCCTCTTCCTCTTTTTTTTTTAGAGAGAGCGCACATGCGTGAGCTGAGGGGAGCAGAGGGAGAGGGAGAGAGAGAATCTTAAGCAGGCTCCAAGCCCAGCACACCTGACACGGGGCTCAATCTCACAACCCTGAGATCATGACCTAAGCCAAAATCAAGAGTCAGACACTTAACCGACTGAGCCACCCAGGCGCCCCCTTACAATTTTCCTAATAACATTTTCTTTTCTCTAGCTTACTTTAAGCATATAGCATATAACGCATATAACATACAAAATATGTGTTAATTGACTAAGTTATTGGGAAGGCTCTGGTCAACAGTGGGCTGTTAGCAGTTAAATTCTGGGGAGTCAAAAGTTAAAAGTGAATATTCAACTGTGCTTATTCTAACCTCATGTTGTTCAAGGGTCAACTGTACTTTATTTTCTACATTTAAAAACATAATTCTGAGGCTTCACCACTGTCAAAGGGGTTCATGGCAATAAAAGATTCAGAACCCTGCCTTAGACTCTAAAGCTTACATGGTTTAGTCAATTTTTTCTTTTCATCATGCAACCCTGGCCATGGGTTTCTAGCCATTTGCATTTTAGAGACGTTCCTGACTCTCTTACTCAAGATGTTTCTGTGTGTGGAGAACAAAAGAGATGAAAATGGGTCCTTTTTGCTGTTAATTCTCAGCACAGATCTTTCTCACTTGCCCTCCTCGCACTTACTCATCAAACTGTTTTATTTGTTATTTTTTTTAAAGTATATATATTTATTTAAGTACTCTCCACACCCAGGGTGGGGCTCGAACTCAGGACGTTGAGATGAAGAGTCGCACACTCCACTAACTGAGCCAGCCCGGTGCCCCAAACTGTTTTAAACATCCATAGGTTGTCTCCTCAACGAAACTGCAAGCTCACAAACGAGCAGAAACTTCTCTTATGCCCTTTCTGAGCCTCTAGCACAGAACCATTCCCACCGTAACAGAGTAAAATAAAGGTTGGTTGAATAACATATCCCTAATGATGGGGGCTGAGAAACAAGAGTAGTTTCAAACTATATATGTTCTCCACACTCTGTGTTTTCCAGTACTCCTTCCCCACATTCCCCACGCTCCTCGAAAAAGCCTGGCTCCAACCTCAGCCGATGGAATGTACTCACCTACCACCAGCTCACGAACATCCTTCCAATGGAGTTCACTCCCCTTCTCGTGGATGATGGTCACTGTGATCCTTCGCTGGATGCCCTAGGTAACGGAGCAGGGTTGCAGTTTAGCTGGCACAATCTATGACTTCTGGATTGTATGGTGTAGGGCTGGGCAAGGAGAGGTCTGGAGAGAGGGGGAAACGCTGCCCCACTGTTACTCTAAACAAAGGGATTTAGGTCAGGGGATGAGGAAGAACCAGGTTCTGACATGGCTTTAAGAACAGATGACCAGATTGTATGACCCAGAATATGAGACCCTCAGCTCCTATGCCCACCTGGGTTATAACCATTTTTATTCTTAAAGATTTTATTTTTAAGTAATCTCTACACCCAATGTGGGGCTTGAACTCACAACCCTGAGATCCAGAGTCACATGCTCCACAGATTGAGCCAGCCAGGTGTGCCAGTCAAGCACTGTTGAGCACTGACTGAATCTACTCTTGATTTACAAAAGGAGGACCTACATTTCATGGCCAGATTTTTAGTCCACTGCAACTTCCATCCTCTATCTCCATTAAGAACTTTTAACTGTGAAAGCACAGTTTCCAAACATGAAAACTGTATATAAGAAAATAAAATTGTTTAAAATGACATGGGAGCTGCACAAATTATAATAATTGAATAAAACAAAGTCTTTTTCAAAATAGGTCCTCTAAAATATATTTATATATATAAGCAAGGGTATAATATAAGCCAAGGTCTGAGGAAGAAACATTAAAAAACAAACATACAAAAAAAGAAAAAAAAAGAAGGACAAGGTCTCTTCAATCCCCAAATCCACTTAAAATGAAGAGGAAAAGCAGAGAGACAGAAAGAGCTCTGTATCCATCCTTCCTAGGCCCTCTCTGGCTCCCTCGTTAGTACCTGATGGAGCAAAAACGTCCCCTGGCAGGGCAAGCCTGCTGTGTGGTCAACCACAGCTGGGATGTACCTATAAAAATAGAAATGCACGAGAAAGCAGTTAGATGGGATGCTTGTGCTGAGTGCCACCTCATCCGCAAGGTCCTCCCTGTCGCTACAGCCCCCATGGTCTCTGTTTCCCGTCTTCCTCACCATCTGGGCACTTCATCACACGTTCATTTGCATTTAATAAACCTTTTCGCTTATCCACACCACATCACCCTCACTAGACCGAAGTGCTCACAGCACGGTAACATCCTTTGGCTCCATCCCATCCTCCTGCATAACAGATACTCCATAAATAAATGTACAACTGCAACAGGAGGTGTCAGGAGGGAAGAAAGGGATCGTTTCAGATTCTAGGTAGTGTTTAAGAATCAGAAAGCAATGAACTCAGTAGACACTATTACCACTGTAACTATGTCTCCCTCATAATGCAAGTTATAAACACATTATAGATCTGTCTACGGAAAGTACAATTTCTTAAAGCAATGTCACTATTGACAATTAAATACAGGACTGATGCAGCCATACTCTCACACAGAGTAGGAACTCAAAAAATGTTCCATGGAGCTGATCATGATGGCGGTACTCAGCATTATAAACAGAGGATCATCAGGGTAACATTTATTCCCTACCCCTTACATGAACTGATAAAGCCCCTTGCCTCTGTTTCGGAATGGGATCTTTTCTGTGTGTTTTTCCAAGAGCATTTTAGAGACAACTGTGAACAACAATTATTTTCACCACTTACTCTAACACAGCTCACACAGAGAAAGTAAGCTGATGTTGATTATTTTGATCTAGGTCAACAATCCTCAACTGGGGGTGATTTGCAATGTCTGAAGACATTTGTGGTTGGCACACTGGAGGGCAGGTGCTACCGGCACCTTGTGGGTAGAGGCCAGGGATGCGGCTCAATATCCTAGGACAGCAGCCCCATGACAAAGGGTTATCCAGCCCAAAACAGTGCCGAGGTTGAGAAGCCCTGGTCTGAAGAATCATTCTGCCCCCAATCCTCCCACTGAGATTATTAAGGTTAAAGTCCTGACTATATTATGTGCAATATGCTTCTGACTCCCTTTGCTTTGCTGCTGACGGAATCCACTCTGTAAGTTTTCCTTCCTCATACAAACTGCCAGTCTCCGTGTTCTTGGCTGTTGCTAATAAGAAGGCAAATTATTATTCTGGACAGTCACTTCTTTGACAAACATCTAATTCAAAGTATAATACCAACACCACCAAAAATTCAATTCAAAACTGGAATTCAACAGTGACAATGATTCTTTAACCTGAATAAGAGGAGACTCAAAATTACATTTTTTTTTAATTTTGAAAAACTTAGCCTTTGTTTAAAAATTTAGAAAGTTGGACTTACTCTCCTGTAGGCTCCAGTTCACTGATCTCAAACCAAACCAGAAGATCATACTTGCTCATGCTCTGGCCAAGGCTGGTTTTGCTCATGGTGTTTAACTTGGTGGCTGGAACTTTTAAAAGTTTTTAGAAAATATCAAAATATGGTCCCAGTCTACTTAGTAAAAGCATAAGCTCTTCAAGGACACACTTGGGAAAGGTAACAAGAGTCGGGGTGAGATTTCAACGTAGAAGACCCAGATAAACGTCACCATCAACGACATCAGTGCCTCTAAATTCAGAGAACTAGGAAAATGGAGAGTTGGTATCTTTCTCCCTCTCACCAAACAGTATATCTAATAACAAGAAAACAGATTTTGTGCAGAGTAAATGTGCTCATAAAACCATTCAAAAACCTTCCTTAGACTCTCCTATTCTGTGGCATGTTGAGCATGGAAATGATGTGGGAGAGACAGTGTGGGCAGAACCTCACACCTCACAGGGTCTCCTCAAAGCTGGAATGCATGAGGGAAGACCCATGCTCCAGCCCAGTGGTTCCCAAACCTCCCTGCACATGGGATCTTTAAGCAGAGCCCAGGCAATTAAATGACAATCTCTATGGGTGGGACCCAGTCCTCTGAGAGGACTGAAACCCTTTCAGGTGATTCCAATGTGCCCATTCTCTGCTCAGAACCTGGGAGCACTGGAGTGAGAGTCCAGTGACTTGGGATCTACTACTATTCAACCGCTAACTACTAGGTGACTTTGATTGAGTCGCTTAATCTCTGGAAGTATGTCTCCTCATCTACAAAAAGTAAATTAGAATATTTAGCCTGCAATCTTGAACAGGTATCATGATGACCCACTGACACGAGGGATCTGGAGGGGCCTCATGACTCACACAGCCCTAGTCAAATGTTAGCCTATTTGCACTATTCACTCCAGCTGAATTCCACATGAGCTGGTGCTGCTAGTCAAGAAAAAATTAGTGTCACTGATTCTGGCGGTCATCTGAGGGCCAAAAAGCAAAATCAGAAGTATTAAAAACAAACAAACAAAAAAACCCCAACCCACCTACTGGTAAAAATCTTTAAAATTAAAGAACCATTGCAGATAATCCAAGTGAACAAACATAAGGAGATTCCACAACCCCTCCCCCCCCCCCAGGGTGATGTGAAAGAGGCTCAAGGAGAGAAGGTGTGTCCTCATATCTCTCCCAAGGAAACGTATTCTTGCCAATGTGCTAGACCCTAGATCCGGTTCAAGCAGCAAACAGCAATGCCAGTATTTCCTACACAGAGAGCCAGGCTTTAGGCTAAGCCCCTGAGGATGGTTCTACACCTAAGGCAGAGCTAAGTTAGCTACTAACCATCTCGTTTGGGTGCCCTCTCACTCTGGCAGCCTGGCACTGGCAGAGAGAGAAAAGACGGCCCTGGGTCCGCCCCATCCTGGAAGGTGGCAACAGCGGAGGAAGCAAGTGCATTGGCGTGCTCGGAAAACGCGTCCAACACATGCACATTCACATAGTCAGCTATGAGAAATCGAACCAGTTCAATCTTTCTCTCATGGTCTGAAGGCCGGATGGAGAGCAGGAGTACAGAGGTGGACAAGTACAGGGTGGGGGGGAAGGTGGCAAGTGGGCAATGAGGAAAAAGGATGAAAATAAAGAAAAAGCAAAACAAGATGAATGAACATGCAGAATACATTTGATACGCAAAGAAATGCCCAGTCACCCAACAGTTAGAAGAAGTTACATATAAAGCAGAGAGATTTAGGAACAGGTATCGTGATGACCCACTGACACGAGGGATCTAGAGGGGCCTCATGACTCCCACAGCCCTAGTCAAATGTTAGCCTATTTGCACTATTCACTCTGGCTGAATTCCACATGAGCTGGTGCTGCTAGTCAAGAAAAAATTAGTGTCACTGATTCTGGCGGTCATCTGAGGGCCAAAAAGCAAAATCAGAAGTATTAAAAACAAACAAAAAAACTCCAACCCACCTACTGGTAAAAATCTTTAAAATTAAAGAACCATTGCTTATGGTTCTTTAGGGAGCTTATCAAAATCCGCAATAAGAAGACCAGAAAGTTGGCAGGGAAGGAGCCCTATCGTTTCTTACTTCTTATTTAAATCAGGAACCAAGAATTCCAGTTCCTGTTAGACACGGGAATATGGAAGGATACACAGGAGTGGAGCGGGCATGTAAAAATGATTTCTGTCTGAAAAGCCATCCGAATAAGAGCCCCGTCACCCAGAGAAGGGCTCACCTGGCTTGGAGAGCGGCATGGGCGGAGGGAAGAAGCGACGAGATGGCTGAGGCGGGCTGCAAAGGAAGGAAACAAAGTTCAAGGCTGAGAAAGGGTCTCATGTTGACATTAATGGCATGTTTAAATCCCCTCTAGAAACAGATCATTTGCACTTTCAGATAAGGCATAATATCAGACACCAGACATAATCCCACATAGTCAAACTGAGGCTCAGATATTTTAATGAAAGTCCCCTGTGGGTCCTAGCTAATAAGTGAAATATGAGAAATTTTCTGTTAACACTGACACTCTGCCATCACCCAAAAGCCCCCGTCGTTGCTCTCTTCACCAATGTGATGTCTCCACTTATAGCTCATGCTTCCTGAAGTTCTGGGTAGTGAGGAACAATTACACACAATCCTTGTGTCTTATCACCTCACTCTCTATCCTGTTCAAAGTCTCTTCCTACAGAAGAGATGGTACTCCAGGTTAGCTGGGCAAAATTCAACGTGCTTTACCTAGTTAGTGGTTCTGTGGCTTAGAAAAAAGGTGGTGATGTTTCTAAAGAGGAAACATCAGGTAACAGAGAAAACTGTTCTTCAGTTATCTTAATCCCTTAAAAGATTTCTTCCTTCCGGACAAGTGGCAGTAAGAGTAACAAGAGCAACAACAGAATCTTTGCTTATCTGGTTCAAACCTGTTAAGCTCCTGTCCTTGCAGATGAAGTGGGTGCTGCTGATAATGCCCGAAGACTTCAAATACTATCGGTTTGGTTTTGATATAGTCCACAAATGATTCAGTGACCTCCACTGCAATCTAATAAGGAATAAAGCCAAGCTAGATTAGGGAAAGATTTACTATAACAAACACACATGTTTGCTGCAATCAGAACTTTAGCACTTTTGAGGAGCCAGTATGAGCTGGGTATTTGACTCAGCAGGCCTCCCACACCAAGCCAGGGGTTCCTCCCTGGTTTTCATTCTAAAGCAACTTCACCAAGCTCCAGGCCTTCAAGACCTTCCGTCATCTGCCCCATCTGCTGCCCTTCACACACTTACTGTTTTGGCACAAATTCACCTGCTGCTCCTCTTGCCTGTGCTTCGCTCCCCTGTGGTGCCTGAGGACTGGACCAGGCAACAGCTCTGCCTGGAAGGCCTGCCCCCGTCTCTGTGCTTCTAAGTCATTTCCATACTTCAAGGCCCCCATTTAATAGTAACAACAGTGAGAAAAACATGGCTGTTGACCAGGCACCAGGTACAATACCAAGTTTGACCCACCTTTTCTTATTACACTATATGCTTCAGGAAGTTCCCCACCTTTCTCCACCCAACATAACTTAAAGTATCTTTCCATTAATGGAAATAACCTTCCCTTCTTTCTACTCCCTTTGCATTTAAGGAATACCTTTCTGGATCATGTGCTACTGCTGTTTAAATATTCATTTTATTTCCCCTAAGCTCTTCGGGGGCATGATCCTCTGTGATTCATCCTTACTCCCCAGATGTGTCAGGCACAGTCCTTGTGAACATTATCCCAGTGAGTATTTATCAGATACGTGCATGCTTATATTCATGCAATTAAACCTAAAAAAGAAAAGTTTTGTGTTTGCTGTTCCATTTTCAGTGTTGTCCTTTCTGCCTGCACTTTAGAGAGTGGATATGGTTAGCAAGAGAATTAGAGTGTTTCATGTCATGGTGAAGATCCTGGATACCAGAGCCACATTGCTCTGGGCTTAAACCCCATCTCCGCCTCTTCCTAACTCTGTCCCCCTGGTGAGTGACTTTAACTGTTCTGTGCCTGTTATCTCAGCTGTCATATGGGGGTTATGAGGCTCTATACTATAAAGGTAAGGAGTAAATGAATGAAGACACAAAAAAGGCATTTGGAACAGTGACTGACACGAAATAAGCTCTCAAAGAATGTTAGCTACTGTGATGAGGATGATGACTTTGAACAGAGTTTGGGTGACCCTTCCTAGAAGAGATGGAAGGCCAGTTGTCTTATTCCACAAATGAGAGCTCTAAGGGGCACTCATGGATTCATCATACTATCAGCTGCAAGGAAAAGAGACTGAATCTTAATTTAGCTACAAAAGATAATTTTAATTTTTTCTACAACTGAGCAATCTAAGTATCTTATAGTTTAAAGGACAATACATTAACTTTAACAAAACTCATATTAAATGCACTTATTTTTCTAGGATGGAAACACTAAAAACAACTCACTGCATTCAAACTGATGGAACATTTTATTGGCAGCCCAACCCCCACACACTCATGGGGCCCACTGTTAACTCCGAGAAGGCTGGCCACTCAGTCCACTGAGGATTACCTCACCGCTCTGGCCACTCCCTCCATTGTCTATTCTCACCACAAAGCAGCTTGGATAATCCTCCTTCCAGGGCTGAGAAAGCCAAAGGCCACCCACACAGGATGACTGCCTAACACTGGCCTCTCAGACAGCCCCCAGACCTGCAATGCGTTTGGCAAAAACGTCCATGTCACTTACATTCTGCACGTGATAAAAGCCCAGAGGACTTCCTCTGCCGTTGTTTTTGAGGGGTTCAGTGGAGAATGCTTCGTCATGGCGATGCAAAAAGCTTAATTAAAAAAATAAGACACATGAACTTCACATTTCACAATTTCATCAAGATCTATGTTTTAAGAACCTGACTTGGAGGGGTGCTTGGGTGGCTTAGTCAGTTAAAACGTCCGACTCTTGATTTCAGCTCAGGTCATGATCTCGGGGTCGTGAGACAGAGGCCTGAGCTGGGCAGGGAGCCTGCTTAAGAGTCTCTCTTTCTCTCCTTCTGTCCCCTCTGACCACCCCGCTTAAAAAAAAAAGAAAAAAAAAAAAGAACCTGACTTGGAAAGAAGCAGCCTACTTAAGCACAGTCTTTAATTGAACCAAGTTAACTTGTAGTTCCTTGTAATATACATTTTCCATTATCACTCAAACAGCATTTTAGATTTTATTTCAAAAATGACTGAAGGGCGCCTGGGTGGCTCAGTCGTTAAGCGTCTGCCTTCGGCTCAGGTCATGATCCCAGGGTCCTGGGATCGAGTCCCACATCGGGCTCCCTGCTCGACGGGAAGCCTGCTTCTCCCTCTCCCACTCCCCCTGCTGTGTTCCTGCTCTCGCTGTCTCTCTCTCTGTCAAATAAATAAATAAAATCTTAAAAAAAAAAAAAAAAAAAAAAAAAAATGACTGAAAGATAACTGACCCTGACCACTTAGCTATGTGGACACATATGCAAGAGTATCTCAGAGAG
This sequence comes from Halichoerus grypus, assembly GCF_964656455.1. Classification (NCBI taxonomy): domain Eukaryota; kingdom Metazoa; phylum Chordata; class Mammalia; order Carnivora; family Phocidae; genus Halichoerus; species Halichoerus grypus. Next base: position 179,988,101 of record NC_135716.1, read on the forward strand.
CATCAAGAGTGAATTCAGTGAATTCCTGTTTCTTTGTAGGAACATTTTTTACTGAGAATAAAAATTATGAAATCATTTTATGCAGAAAAGATCTGGCAGATTCAAGCTTCCATAAGGTAGTATGAAAGCCTGTTAGTGTTCTTGCCTAGGAGAGTCTCTGATGACCTGCAAAGATTAGATTTAAATGTCACCTCTTCCAGGGAGTCTTCCCTAACTCACCCAAACAGTTGTGTCTTCCCACAGCACTAGGGACCCATTTCTCTTCAATAGCAATGGTTTCACTCTTTATAATAATGTATTTATAGGGCGCCTGGGTGGCTCAGTCGTTAAGCGTCTGCCTTCAGCTCAGGGTCCTGGGATCGAGCCCCACATCGGGCTCCCTGCTCCGCGGGAAGCCTGCTTCTCCCTCCCACTCCCCCTGCTTGTGTTCCCTCTCGCGCTGTGTCTCTCTCTGTCAAATAAATAAAATCTTTAAAAAAAAAAAAAAAAAAAAAAATAATGTATTTATATGCCTGTCTCCCCGAAAGACAGAGAGTATCTCCTATAGTTCTCCAGATATAGAAGATACTTCTGAAATACTTGTGAGGCAACAGACTATGTTTATTTATTCTCACAGATAGTGAGTTTTTACTTCTCTCTCCCTCCCTATTAGTCTGAAATAAACAGAAGTAGAAAATTAAAGAATACTGAATGCAAAGATTTACTCCCAGACAGAAATATCCATCAGAAGGACATCCCACACCCCACAAGAGAAAAGGGGGAAAAAGGGAATACTTTGCATAGGGTAGAGAAACCAGGATTATGAACTCCCTGTCTTCCAAATCAGTTCACTGAGTCTGAGGACAGTGGAGTGCTCTTGTCCCACATTCCCCATCCCAGATGCCACCTGTTACGAGCACCGAAGCAGTCTGTACTCCATGTACCTTCTTCTATTTGCTTTCTTTCCTCTCATTCTTCTTACGCCCCGCCCCCCTCCTTTTTGTTCTTTTTTTTTTTTTTTTCAAGATTTTATTTATTTGAGAGAGGGAGAGAGCTCATGAGAGAGCACGACCCAAGCTGAAGGCAGACGTTCAACCAACTGAGCCACCCAGGTGCCCCTCTCCTTCTTATATTTCTTACTCTTTTTTTTCCTCTCCAGACCATAAGCTGTATATGCCAGGGGCATTACTTGATTTGTAATCTACACTCCTCCAATGCTCTGCTTAGAGCAGGTACAAATATCCTGGGGTTCCACAATGGTGATGCATGAAATCATTCATACTGCCCGACAGCTGCGTCTTCTCTACACAGGCCAGATGAGAGTTTGTAAAAGCTCAAGAAGAATCTGGCCCTTCTTTCAATATGAGTCAACATTCCGTCTTCTCCACAGCTGACACCAGGTGGAGATGCTGCTCTCTTGCTGGAGATTTTAGGACAAAAGATCAACATAACATTACTGGCATTTCACATGCCAGTTAACCAAGTAGGTCTTTTCCATAAAATATTTCAGTTGCAGGGCGCCTGGGTGGCTCAGTCGGTTAAGCCTTCAGCTCAGGTAATGATCTCGGGGTCCTGGGATTGAGCCCCACGTTAGGTTCCCTGCTCAGCAGGGAGTCTGCTTCTCCCCTTCCCTCTGCCCCTCCCCCCTGCTCATTCCCTCTCTCTCAAATAAATAAAATCTTTAAAAAAATATTTCAGTTGCCTAACTGGTATAATAATGAAAGCTCAAAGCAACTGGATCATCTAGCCAACTCCATCCCCCAACGTTAACTTAGGGCTGCTAGTGAAAACACACTGAATGGGCAAAATCAACACTGGATAGATAATACTTCAACAACAATTGTGAGTCATAGCAAATTATATTATTGGCTTACTATGCAGTAATCACATTTGATTTGGGACTTGGCTAAAATCTCCATAAAGACAGTGCTTTGTCAACTGTATTAGGACCCCTAGAAGGCAGAGAGGCACATTCTGAGAGGGATGGCAGAACTCTAGAGCAACCTCCTGGTGGCGCCAGGGGCCAACTGCAGACTTCAGGAAGGAGGCGCATGAGACAGCACTCTCTTGTACTGTGGCCCTTCATAAGTACTAAAGAGATCCACTGATGTCTGGAGGTATTAAAACTTAAGACTGTCAATAAAAGTGTTTTCCAAGGGGGGGTCATGAGAAGAAAAACTCCAGAGTTCCAGAGGGTTATAGGATAGAAAGAGCTTGTAAGTGGCTAAGGAATGAAACCTGTCATACCTTTTCTACATACTATTCTTCAGTTGACGTGGAATTTTACTCTAATTTATTTGTTTTTTTTCCCCCCAAGTATTGAACAGGCACAACTGGTAGCTGGATTCATGGCCTTCAGACTTGTTTATTAGTAAGATATTTCCCCATGAAGAGCATTAAAAAGATGAATAAACAGGCTTATCTACATCCGATCCTCTATTTCCAGCAGAGGAGGACAGGCCACAGTGTCCAGATACAGAAGATACTCCTGAAATATCTGTGTGGTCAAAATGGCAATACCAGACTGCTTCCTGTTGCTTTTTCGGCAGAGACAATACAGAAAGAAATGCAAATGCTTGGTAAAGCAGTTGACAAAGACCAACTTACACCAAATTACTCCCTATATAAACCTCTTAGCAGGATACATGGTCACACTCCTCCCCACAGCAAATTCTATTTCATACCATTTTAGGTTTCTGGTTCTTATTCCCCCCTGGAGTGAAGAAAGCTGTTTTATTTCGGAAACTGGTAGTAGTTTCCCTCTTGAGAGTGTTAACACCTCACATATATAAAGTAAAGCACTGGGTGGTGCACAAAGGATGTCACCTGGGTCAACAGCTAGGTAGGCAGGCAGAGGGGGGCTTACTTGAACTGACAGAAGATATCTGCATACTCGGGGAGGATCCCACTGGCCTGTAGCACAGTTACTCGGAAAGTGAAGGCACTGCCCAGTTTCAGGTGGTTGCCGATCTCTTCAGAAAACCCTTCCATGACCATCTTACCATCCAGCAAAGTGCCTGACTTCAAATCTAAACAGGGTCAAATGAACACACATATGGTTCAAATATGGCACAGAACACCTTTCAAAGAGGAGAGAGGAGGGCATTCTTTCCATTCCTAGTCGATGAAAGCAACTATCTCCCTTGACGGTGGTCAATATTTTGCCCTCTTTGAGAATGTCCCCAGTCTCCCCAGTCACAGTAAACTCTGTCTACGTACCCAAGTCATTCATTCGATTGATTTCTTCTGGAGGAGTGATGACCTCAGAACTCTGACCCTGTCCTTCCACAATCCTCAGTTCCTCCAAGGATAGACCAGAACGAGTCATTGCAACTGAAGAAAAGTCATTCTGAAAACAAGGCAGGAACAGGTAGATGATCAAGTAGCACAACAGCTTATTTCCCTCAATCTCCTTACTTAATGTCTATTTGCCCAACAAGCAACAGTGACTGGAAAATTATGTGGATTAAGAGCTGCCTGAGAAAAGGCAATACAATAAAATATAAGTAAGGACCTTTACCTCTGTAATTGTTAGACATGCCCTGTGTTCTATGGAACAAGCCCGTAGTTATCTGTCTTTTGTAGTTCTAGGTAGAAGAACTGTTTCCTAGTGAACATCCTCCTTATAAACCTATCTTCTACTTTCTCCTTCTATGAGTTTTTCTCTCCCTGTAAGGCTTCTCACCTGATTAAAGTACTCGTTATCAAAAGATATTTTAGCTGTTCCCGATTGTCGAATTCCGGAACCATAATCAGGAGCCTCTTCATCCGCTAAGTAGAAAACAACAACAACAAAAAAGAGAAGGATCAAATGAGACTACATATGGGCCAGATGAATGGCTCTTGTTGGATTATGAAATAAACAGGAAAGTAGCGGAGTCTTCCGGTTCGAGGACTTTAGTAAAAGGAGATGCTAAAGAACAATCTTTTGCTTCAGAAAGGAAAAGCCGGAAGCAGCAAAGTCACAGGGGATGCTCCCAACTCTACTCAGGTGCTTAGCTCAAATGAGACTAGTTAATAAAAAATTGGTTTTATTCTTGCTATTGTTCAAATGTATACCTAGAAACACTGATCCTCACTTGGCAAGATGATGCTCAATACCACCCAACAAATATTTGAAGGTACTCGTCTGTACTTGCACAAACTTCCATAAACTCAACCCTGGTGACCGTGCCACAGATTTCCACAGGGAAAAGCTGAGAGGTCACTCCATACCGTATGGCATTTGGAAATTAAAAGAGAAAAATTATAGGAAATGGCCACATTCTTTCCTCAGAATGTAGGCTGGATCATGGAGAAGTGTAAAATATCAGAATCGTGATCCATAAACAACAAAACAGTAAAGGACAGAAATGTCTGGTACAAGTTCCATGAGAGAAAATTAAGCAAGAAAAAGTCCTGAATATCTTTTGTTACTTCTGAAGCAGTTTTATAAATGACTTTCATAAGAGTTGTTCTTTATGTTAAAGGAAATCCCTTCATCCCATTACTCCAAAATAGCTGTGGCCCAGACTAAACAGAATCTATTTATGATACTGGGTAATAATAACTAAAAGGAAGCAATAAAAGCTTTCTCCACGACAGACAAGCCATCATGCAAAAGCACCGGCCTGCTCTGTCTCTAGGCAAAGAATCCAAAGCTCTCACCCAGAAGAGGGTCACCTACCTGCAATGGCCTGCACAGCCACACGTAGAAATCCCCGCACTTCACCTTTCTCACTGACAATGGCCACCCTATGAATCAGGGGCACAGGATACAGCAGGTTGCTCAGGTAAACAAATGCCCTAGAGACAGAAACCAGGAGACAAACATCTGAGCACCCCTCAGACAGAGAAGCTGACTTTCAGATTTCCAGAGAATACCTTCAGGGCTTCTGGGCCCTGTCTTAAGGCCACCTTTCTGTTCTGCACTACCAGACTGCTTCCTGTTGCTTTTTTGGCAGAGACAATACAGAAAGAAATGTAAATGCTTGGTAAAGCAGTCGACAAAGACCAACTTACACCAAATTACTCCCTATAAAAATGACCAGTTAAAAAACAAAATGACTAGTGTAGATAGAAGAGTAACAATTGGAAATAGACTTTCAAGATGACTGTCCTATGGATACTGCTAAGGGTGGAGAAAAGGGAACCCACTAAAGAACTTAACCTTTTAACATAATGGCGTTTTATTTCTGCCAAGAGATAAAACAGAAATCAGGAGACAAAAAAGGCAGGAGATGTGCCTGAAATACAGTTAATAACTCTAAAATAGATTTCAAGTCACAGCATTATGGAAATGCTCTAGGAAATGACTATTATTTTCAGGCAAGTGACTGACACATACAAGCAGAGAGGCTTTGTAGCCAGAAGTTTCTGAGTAGCAAGCTTATAGGAGACTCTGGCTGGACACGGAGACAAATATCCAGGGAGAAAAAGATAGCTCATCCCTAAAGGACCGCTTTTGTTCCTGGAGTCCAAAACTTAACTCAGAAATGGAAACACAAAAGGGAAGTTATAGACCTAATATCGTCTATTTCAAACAAACTAGCAGAGTCCCATCACATTTGTACTCTTTTTACTTCTTTCATTATTTTGTATCTATTAATTTTTTTTAACAATAAAAAGGTGATCACAAAGCTTAGGTATGTTCATTCCAATTAGTGGATGTGATACAGAATCTAGTTCCCACTGTTACTCTTGTCTTCCCACTGGGTATATGCTGATCTTTGAACACAAGGCAAGACAAAGAGTAAACATTTGCACCAAGAAATCAAACATAACTGAACGTGACACATATGCCTGTCTGCTTCTTTTCCTGTTCTGAATCTACATTAGAACAAAGAGAAATGGGAAGATGGAGTGGATTTGTGGGATTTCAACTCAAAGTAATGAAAAAAATACTGAAAACAGACAAAATACACCACAGAAAAACATGTTAATAAAACTTTAAGAACATAAATGAAATGTGAATGAAAAGTATAACAAAAATAACTGTAAGTAAAACACTGAATCAGATCAAATGAAGTCTACTTCCCTTTCAGTCTGCTCCAAAGGTAGGGAAGGAAATGCTAAGAAACAGAGGGTTAAAGCTTTGTTGCATAAAAATTAAAAAATGAAAAGTCTTCCAAAAAGGATTACAAACAAGACTCTCAAAAATCAGCTACTGTGACAGAGTTTCAAGACTAAGAATTTGGCATACAGTACCAAACAGACTGCTTCACTTCCCAAGTCAGCACCATACAGACCACCTTTGTCTCTTAATGGTATTCCAGCCACACGTGCTCACTTTCAATGCCTCACCATTACAGAGTCACCGCATATACTTGTCCCCTGCGTGGAGTCCTCCCTGAACTCTACTACCTACCTCACGCCTTTGATTTCATATCTGCAGGTCTTATTCTGAACACTCTCATGACAGGCTCCCCCAGTGTTAAGTGATCTCAGTAACACACATGATTCCATCATTGCTATGATTTTCATTTATGTGACTGTTTAATTTGTCTGTCTCACCCACCAGACTGCAAACCCGTGAGAGCAGGAATCATGTCTGATTTTGCTTGCCACTGTCTACAGAGGGTCTGGCATATTTATTGAGTAAATACACTCAACATTCAATCAACATGATTGAGCATGTATGTACATAAGTGAACAGAAAATGATTTGTCTTCTATCTTTAAGTAGAAGTGGAACATTTTCCAGAAAAATGGGTTACAACAGAGGTAGAGAAGCAAAGCCATCCAACTTTATATACTAGGTTGATTTTTCTAAGATATACTCAAGATGGATATTAACTATAGAGAACATGTTTAGGTTCCTAACTATACTTAATTTGTATAGTTGTTTTTATACTTACACCAGGAATGCCTGTTTCTAATTTTCAAAAAGCTTCCCACTTGAAGGCATTGCATATCATGTTCACACACACATTACAACAAAGTACTGTTTGAGCACACATTAAAGACAAGAATCTCCTTTCCACCTATGGCAATGGTTATTCCAAAGGTGAAAGCACAGAAAGTATTCTTGTGTATTTCCCATCTTAGAAAAGAGTCTTCTGTGATTCTCTGGCTACGCAACTGCACGGTCACTAGCCAGCTCTCCCTGTCCTGTTATCAGAAGACAGCCTTAGCCCAAAGTCAATGCCGTAGAAGTTCTCCTCTGAAGTTTTTTAAGCTGGAATTTTTATAAATACTCTGCATTCTTGAGAGTCCTTATACTTTGACCTAGCAGACTGAAGGAGAACAGGAATGAGAGAGGGGAAGATGTAAAGGGTATATTAGCATAAGGTCTGTGAAGTTACATCAAAAAGGGAAACAAATTTGGTCAACATAAAGATAAGACAAATCAGCCTAATTATGGTTCTAGTTAAAGAACACAATGTCGGTTCAGACTTAGATGTCAGGATAACCATCTTTTGCCCCCTTTTAACCCAGAAGACTAGCTTAAATATTTTACATTTCATCCCAAATTATGATGGATGGTTCATAACATCCCAGCATGCCATAAGAGAATAGCTAAAGGGACAAGCTCTTTTCATTTTCATATAAAAATTCACCAGAGGCAGCCAAGGCCAAGAAACAAAACCTACAAATGGAATTTCACAAAAAACTGGAAAATTTTACAAGTGAATTGTATTTGCAATTATGTGCCAATATGGGAAATCCAATCCTGTGAAATCACAAAAACAGGGAAGAAGTTACTTCTCTTACACATACAATGACCACTACATATCTGGGTGATGTTGCATAGTTATCAATTTTGATTGTAGATGAGAAATGTAGTCAAGGGCGAAAAGTAAAGAGCTATCCTTCATTTTACTGATGGCCATGATTTCACCTCCTCCACTAACCTCTTCCTCGCAAGTTAAAGTTAAGTTTTGGAACCTGTGAAGCTGAACATATGGAAATTACTTGAAAATCAAAGCAGAGCTGATTGCTTTATACCTACACTTAATCTGATATGATTAAAATGAATAAAACAAGAGAGAAAATAATGCATGTATCTTAAGCCAGTGAATGTCCATATTAAGTGGGATTCTGACTTAAGTTCTCCATACAAATGACTCAAAATACAAATGCTTTGGAGAACTCTTAACCAGGATATTCACTTTGCTAGTGTGGATGACAGAATCTGACAGATAAAAAAGATCTTTAAGGCTCTCTGCTTTCCTACCTAACTCCTCATTTATACTTGAGAACCCGACAGGCCTCAGTTTCAGCTGAGCTGACGTTAGGCCTCAGACATCTCTTAGGGTCAGTGTTCTTCCCGATGTGCCATGTAAGATGAAGCTACATAGTCCTCCCTGTGCAACGGTGCATAACACGGACGAGCAGCATTAGAAGCTGCGCAACTGGCACCAGGACCAACCAGTTTATGAACAGAAACTTGGTTCTAACTTCCAACCCTTTTAGAATACACAGCCATAAAATAAGAAAAAGCACTATGGTCCCATTATTCGTACATAGAACTACTGTTCTCAGTTTTAATATAAATCAGCTTCTCCGAAATTCTAAGCATCTATTCCTGGCAATACACCAACAGAAAACAATATTCATGGCTGCACAATCCCTTAATGTTTATTCATGGAAAAACTGAATAGATGTCCCTCCGGTATCATAAAACCCCGAGACTGTCTAATATTAAATTACAACCCATGGTCATAATTGAGGCTTTCATGTCTACCAGAGATCTTGCCTTTCCCTCTTTCCACCAGAGTGATCGTATGCTACAGTAGTTATTTAATTCTTGCCAGGTGACCAACGTCACACCATGAGCTCAGTGCTAGAACCTTACCTCCCTACCGGGTCAGGATACTTGCCACGCTTTAATTTTTAGAGAACTGGTGTTTATCTGTTTAACACTGGCATAATTCCCTCTTTTTAAAGGACTCAGTAATATGTGGTTCTAATGCACCGTTAAGATCCAATTGCATACCTTAAAACATGGACACACTTTTTGTTAATGCAGCACGTGCTGCACTGTTGAATTTGTAATAAAATTACTTCAGCATGAAGACTGGGTGTAGACAAAGACCCCAGTCCAAGGAGCGTGCGCGTGAGAGCTCTGCATCACTGACAGATGGAGTCAAAGACAAGGCCTGTTTGGAAAACCAAACTTAACACACAAAGCAGTTTCATGTGGTGCTAAACAAATATCCATTGTTGATGGTGTCAACAGATAATTTCATGAGATTCATCATTATTAAAACCTATAGGTAAAATTTTGGCAGAAGCCAAAGATCTACAGATAGGCTTAGTGAAACTGGCCAAAGAAAGGCATCCATTTCAGACAAAAGGTAACTTCATGTTCCGGATTCTTTTTCTGACTCAAACTAAGTAAAAAATAAACCTAACACTACTCCTTTATATTTACTTATTTAAGATTTTTAAGTAATCTCTACACCCAACTTGGGGCTCGAACTCACAACTCAGAGATCAAGAGTCGCACACTCTATTGAGTGAGCCAGCCAGGCATCCCCTTTTTATTTATTTATTTATTTATTTACTTACTTACTTATTAAGATTTTATTTTTAAGTAACCTAACACTACTCCTGATTCCATTTTTGTCCTCTTGATTCCTGCTGGTGTTACACATCCTTTAGTTTAACCTTGGCCTTGCTCTGCTCTCCTTCTCATGTCATCCCCATATGCTTCTTCACTCACATTCCTACAAAAAGGAAGCATCAGAACATAGTAACATTCTTTGACCTTGTAACATTAGACTCTTAGCTTTAATTACTTTCTCCTCTGGGTTTTCTCCTTCAGAGGGAAAATACTGGGCGGTTTAAGACAGGGGTCCTCTGCGTAGAGCCTTCACACATTGCCGTACGCCATGCCAAGCAGACTGCGTACCTCACAAACACTGCCTGAGGGCTCTCCCTCGCCAGATCAGCATGTCACAAACTGAATCTGCTAAGGAAAGATCATCCAAAATTGCACAAGGAGCCTCTTTAAAGCAAGAGCTGGTCCCTTTTTGCCCTTCTCACAATCACCTCACCAACCTTCCCACTAAAATGAACCATGGGGATCGGTCGTAAAACGGGTCATGCCCGTCACTGAAGAGATCTGATCCCTCCTCCGTCCCTGCGTCAGAGCCGGTGTCATCCACGAACGCCTCATCATCAAAATCCTCCATTTCATCTTGCTGCTCGTCAGCCAGCTCAGTGATGTCGGAATCGGCCGTGGAAAAAGTGGGGGAGGGTGTGCGGTCAGCAAGGCGCTCATTCACACAGCCGTGGAAAATGGGGGAGCTAGACACCAGGGAAGACGCCAAGGGACACAGCCAAGGAAGGAGAGAGGAATAGTTGGTTAAACAGGAAGCTATATGTGTCAACAGGACAGAACCCACTGGGGAATCAACACAATAAAAGCAAGTGGAAAAGCAAAAGGATAAAATGAGCATAAAACATCTGGTTCAGGTGAAAGGAAATAAGGACTGGTTCTTAGAATAAGAAAAGCAAAGGAAATACATGAGTAGAAGATCCAGATCCCAGGTAAATAGTGTGCTGTAAAAATGTTTATATTTTCCAGTTCACACAAAAGATCAGCAGCCAGGCCTCAAAGGAGCCACTCAACATTTGGTGAAATAAAAAAGGTGATCTTTATTCCAGTTTATTCCAGTTCCCATGTCATCTCGGAGCAGAAAACAAAATGGGTGGAATGCTATATGGCAAAGCAAGTATGTGCCTTGCTTGGATAAGATGTGTTTGGCCAATTCAATTCTTTAGAAACACTCCACTATCAGAGTGAAATGGAACAGATTTAACTTCATTTCTACAAAATACTATGACTTCAGCTCCTCCTTTCTTCCTAGTTCCTTTAAAAATGGTCAGAAAAATTTTGCAATTGAAAAACAATTCAAATCCCGAAATCATTAAGCTCAAAACTTACATCTCTCTGCTTTTTAAATTCTAAACCTCTAAGAACTTGGACTCAGTATGGATTCACAGGGGCACTACTTGTTTTCATTGCATGTTGGGATTCATGTATACACAAAGGAGGCTCAGGCATATGGCCAAGATATGCACTTGGCTCACCCTTGGCAAAGACTAATGTGAGATAAATTGCCTTAAAAAAAAATGAGGAGACACTGGATCAAGGAGAGGTTGCAAGCTGGTAAGCTGTAAGTCATACTATGATTTTAAACTGTGCAACAGACAGACATAGGCTTTCTTTTTCTTTTAAATTTATCCTCTTCAACTGTAAGAGGCAGGAAAGGCTGTCAATTACTCTGGATGAAAGATGAGACTTAAGTGCGCACACTGAATAAAACAAAGGGAAGCACACCAGGTGACACACTGGCTGTGTCTGAGTGGATGAGATTACACGTGGAGCATTTTTGCACACTTTTTCTTTACAGAACTTTCTGTAGTATCTGCTGAGGTTTTAAACAAAATCATTCACTATTTAAAAAGAAGACATTGATGAAATCATCACGTACCTTCCTACCAGTTTGAACCAATGGAACCGGTCATAAAACGGATCACTGCCAGTCACAGTGGCTTCGTTTTCATCCTGGGCGCCCGAGGCCACCTCACCTGCCCTGTCATACATCTCTCGCATCAAATCCAGCCTCTGCCTGCATAAACATAAGGTGCACTGGCTTAATATCATGAGATTGCATTAAAATTTCACTTTGGAATTATCTTCCATGCAAGATTAAAAACAAAAAAGCTGCTCCCACCATTTAATGATATTAAAAAACAATGAAGGTCAAAAGTACAGGAACTCAAAACACTCAGTATCCAAAGTGTCTGAGTCTAGAGACAAGCCACCAAAAGGAAAAAAGGCCACCTAACCTCTACTGAATCATAAGAGAAATGTAGTTCAATGGTATATGACATCTCAAATATACTGAAACAGTAGAAAATACCTCACCACGTTAAAGGCAAAGGAAACCACATTATAACTTTCCTGTTTATTACCGATCATCAGATCCAGAACAGAAAAGATGAATAATTACTAGACCCAAGACAGAACTAGCTACCGGTGAGCAACAGCATTTAGCACCACAGAAAAGGAAGCAACAGTGACATCACAAGGCAGAGAGTTTGAGGGAGCCCACCTGAGCAATTCATTATTATTTCCTAAATAAAACAACTGGTTTTATGAGGAATGTTTTCATACCTGAGTTTCTCCAAAGACCAATAATGTGTTGCTCCGTTCTTCAGATCCTGGACTTCTACCGCCACCACAGTACGAGGGAAAGGCCTGTCTTCATGAGTTTTTTCCATCTCAGTGGGAAGTAATTCCGGAGGCAAAGGGGAGTACAACGTGTCCGTCAGCAGAACAAACTGAAACTGCACCTATGTGGAAAGAATAAACCGTCCAAATGGCCTTTATGTTTTCAGCAAGTCAACTTCAGAAACAAGGCTATATAACCATGCCCCATGGGAAAGGGATCAAACACGTAGTATGTGCTCAACAAACAGCTTGTGATTAACTGGGGGGAAAACGGCCACTTGTATACTAGCTGTAGAATAATCCTAATTTCAAATTAAGCTATTTACAGACTTTGTTCTAGCCTGGCGCAGTGTTTTTACACAAACTAAAATCTCAGTACATGTTTTGGTTGATGGAATTTACACCAGAGAACAAAACTTGGACCCATGAGGACATCTCTAGCCTCTCACTGAGGTGGGTGCAGAAATGGCACAGTCAGTTTTCCATCCTAAATTCAAGAATCACAGGTGCTACTCTTAAAAGTGTTTACTACATGGTAAGTGCTTTGTGTGCACCCTGTCATTTATTTCTTGCTACCGCCCTATATTTTCACCTACAAATATTAAGTAAATGCTAGGTACAGCAGCAAGAAGAAAAGACATAGTCCCCTGCCTGTATTTCACCTACTTGAAGAGAGGGGTAAACACTTACAAAATGAAATGGGATGCCGAGATTGAATGAAGAAGATATCTTACCCTGTTTTACAGAACTAGAATATAGGGAAGAGAATGAATCTCCCCAAGGTTGAGCAGTCTGCTCTTTCCTGCCATGTGATACTGTCCCCCGCTGTCATCCTAGTAGCCTCTAGACCATTCAACAGTGGGACATACAGAAGAATCAATCTAAGATGTGGTGTGACGTTCTGGTAATAAGGAAAATCAGTAACATTTATTGCCTTTTACCAAGTCCAAGAGCTATTTCAGCTCTTTACATCTACTCCTTCTTTCATGCCCCATAGAACCCTAGGTGGCAGGGGCCGCTGCCAAGTCCATCTTGAGGGAACGAGGGAATACAGGCACAGGGCCATTAGGGTCAACACACAAGGCGCGCTGGAATTGGAGCCTGGCTGGCTGTCTGAGTGCAAGGGCCCGTCCACTGCACATACCTGCCTCCCAGGCCCTAGAGCAAGAACGGCACTTAGGACTTACAGGTGCAAATGTAATGGTCGAAAACTAAAAGAAAATTGAGATTTTCAGAAACCCAAGAATAGCATTCTCCTATTAATATGTTTCCCTAGGTCTTGGGGCGCCTGGGTGGCTCAGTGGGTTGGGCGTCTGCCTTCGGTTCAGGTAATGATCCCAGGGTCCTGGGATCAAGTCCCACATCATGCTCGGCAGGGAAGCCTGCTTTTCCCTCTCCCTCTGCCTCTGCTCATGTGCTCTCTCTCTTGCTCACCCTGTTTCTCAAATAATAAAATCTTAAAAAAAAGTTTCCCTAGCTCTTGTCAGAATACAGTCTTCTCATTTGTAAATAAGATAGAAAACAAGTTATTTTAAAAATGTCGTATAATTGGGATGCCTGGGTGGCTCAGTTGGTTAAACATCTGCCTTGGGCTCGGGTCATGATTCCAGGGTCCTGGGATCGAGTCCCGTATCGGGCTCCCTGCTCAGCGGGGAACCTGCTTCTCCCTCTCCCTCTGCCACTCCCCCTGCTTGTGAGCTCTCTCTCTCTCTCTGACAAATAAATAGATGAAATCTTCAAAAAGAAATGTAGTGTAATAAATATTTAATGAGTACCTACTGTGGTCCAGGCACATACGGTAAATAAAGGCATATATAACCCTGTTTCACAGCAAACGGCAGCTGAGTTCACCCAAGGGAAAGGCTAGTTCAAGATGAGAGCCATGAGCTCCCTGAGGGTCATCTGCACGTCCAGATGACCCATGGCCTCCCGCCCTTCATACCTTCTTCTTCAGTTCAACGCTGATGGCGTTGGCCTCCTTCAGGTAAACAGCATTGCCCCAGAGTAAATCCCTTAATGAAGTAAACTGGTGAGACTTCCACTTCCGGAAGGCCCACTGGGCCAGCTCAAATTCATGTTGTGTCCAAGGAGCTGAAAGAGCAAATGAAGCGTAACAAATGGTGATCTCATAACTACGTAGAAATTACACCTCTCCTCTACCTCATCTCTCTTATCAAGTTAAAGTATTTTTCCATATTTCTCCATTCAGCTGCTTTTGTTTTCTGCTTTTCAGTAAAGCTTACTAAATTCTGTTGATATTATGAAGGTAGTATGTACATTTTAGAAAACCTAAAAAAATCCTATTTAAAATAGTGCATGAAAGAAATAGACTTTTCTTCCTTTTTAAGAAACATATACATCTAAAAAAAAAAAAAGAAACATATACATCTAATACATGGCTTATAATAAAGAAGAACCCTCTGGTATATTGTACAACTTCATATAATATCTATTTTTCTTGCTAGTACAAGAAATAAAAAGGTCATATTTTACTTCAATATTAAAAAATTAAAGAATTTAGTACATAAATTAGAGATTCTCCAAAGCTAATCTGAAGCCTTGAGGTTACTGGGAGGTTGGGTGGAGAAACAAAATGTGATGAATGTTCATACTGTATTATAAGGTAATAACAAACAATTAAGGCCCTGATTCAGCTAAGAAATTCTGAAAAACTTAAGGCAGGTAGGCATGACTAAGCAATAGGATTAGAAATCTGCCAGAAATGGCTTTAATATACATTAATATATTCCAAAGTCCTCTCTGGGTAATCCTGGGCATAAACCATAGATCAGCAAATCAAAGAGTATCTTAACAAAGATTAAGCTCTGGGGTGGGAGGATGGGTTAGCCTGGTGATGGGTATTGAGGAGGGCACGTTCTGCATGGAGCACTGGGTGTTATGCACAAACAATGAATCACGGAACACTCTATCTAAAACTAATGATGTAATGTATGGGGATTAACATAACAATAAAAAAATTAAAAAACAAACAAACAAAGATTAAGCTCTGTATTTATCTGCAACATATACACAAGCTTCACATGTATAGTAATTTGAGACTATATATGTAAACTGCCCAAGAGATTTCTATAAGGACCGAGCTAAGAAATCTTGTGTTCTAAGGAACACAATCAGCTCCGCTCCCACCTCAGAGAGCACAGTCTGTGTTCTCAGCATCGAGAATCTTTTGAATCACCTTTAAAC
Source organism: Halichoerus grypus (assembly GCF_964656455.1). Taxonomy (NCBI): domain Eukaryota; kingdom Metazoa; phylum Chordata; class Mammalia; order Carnivora; family Phocidae; genus Halichoerus; species Halichoerus grypus. The sequence continues at coordinate 180,003,449 of NC_135716.1, forward strand.
TGTCTCGGTAAAATATCAATAAATGGTAGGGCCAACTATGATCAAATCCAGCTTTGATCATAGATGAAGGGCTAATCTTATAGTACAGATCCAAAAGCTATAGAGAGGGAAGTTTCCATTTCCAGATTTCACCTTCTTCCTCCTCTTCCTCCTCTTCTGTCGTCTCTGCAGCAAGGGAGCGGGTCTCAACCTGCTTCTGCAAGGCCTGCAACTTACTCTCGTAGTCCTGGATGAAAAGAGAGGAGAGGACATGTAGGAGAGGGAGGAAGTGGATGGAGGGGAGGAGGAATGAGAACAGCGTTGGGGAAAGCAGAGAAAGCAAAAGATAAAAGAGAAGACAAAGGCAGGAAACAACAATAAAAAGACATACAGAGAAATACGTAGGAAAAACCCACAAAGCACACAAGACAGTCTGTAAGGGGAAAATGCTGAAGAAAGCGAACTGCAGTCTCTTTCTACTCCCTCAGACTCAAGGGTTCTTTATTTTGGGTTGAGGTCCAGACAGGGGGGACTCTTGAGGGGAAAAACACGTGTATCCCTTAGATTTATTTAATAGTATTTTTTTTTAAAGATTTTATTTATTTATTTGACAGAGAGAGACACAGCGAGAGAGGGAACACAAGCAGGGGGAGTGGGAGAGGGAGAAGCAGGCTTCCCGCGGAGCAGGGAGCCCAACGCGGGGCTTGATCCCAGGACCCTGGGATCATGACCTGAGCCAAAGGCAGACACTTAAGGACTGAGCCACCCAGGCGCCCCTTAATAGTAGTATTTAAGTAGTGCCTTCACACATCAAGGAATTCTAGAAAAAAACAATACTGGAAAATTCACCAGTATCACCAACAGTTCTGATTATCTAGCTGTTTGAATGAGAACCGTGGACTCTGAACTCTCTGTGGATGAAATATTAGTATTTTTGCAGCTGTAGGATGCAAGATGCAGCCTTCAGGTAACCAAAAGATCACAGTGTTATTAGGGCTGAAATAATCTATAGATTGTATTTAGTTATTCAAGAAAGACATTTTAAAATACACTATTATAATACAAAATGTATTACTGTATTATATATATATATAAAATTATTACTGTATTATAATACAAATCAGATGTATCCTTCATTTCTCCATCTACTCACTCCACGCATTCTCAGTGAGGGTGGTATCACCTTGAAGAGGGCAAAAAAAATGGTTCTTGAAGGATACAAAAAATCTTACTCTTTTGATGCATAAAGCACAAATATACATACAGTATATAAACAGATGCACTATATATCTGAGGTATTAAAATTTCATGGTGGGGAGAGATTAAGGAAAAAATATTTAAAAAGATTCCTTGGAGTGTTAATGTTTAAAGCTTGTGTTATTGAAAATAAATCAAGTAAGGTTAAGAACAGAGACCTTCACATAATAAAATACCAAATCATAGCATAAGCATTGTATTTTAAGATACACCGCCTGGGTTTCCTGCTTCCTTGGGGTGACCCACTTATAGGCTGTCCTGAGACAGAGGGATTCGGTATGGCCATGTATTGTTTTCGAACAGAGCTCGCCCCAAGTCATAAGTCAAATATTCTTCTCATTACAAAGGACCACTGAGAGCCTCCTAGCAAACTATTATGAAAGGAGCTCCCAGTGGCGATGCCAAGAGGGACGCAGATATTCTCAAGGCTCATCATTTACCACTGAGTCTCACAGGGGAATTTTCTCTCTTTAGAGGAGCTGGCACTGAGCAGGAGCCAGAGACACAGCTTCAGTCGATATCGAAACACACTTTTTAGGAGACTATGTACTGTGGCAAAAAAAAAAATCTGCAGGTGAAAGTTCTGCTCCTGGCACCTGCTCTTACTAGTCTTATAATTCTGGGAAAGTTAAATCTTCTCTACACTTCATTTTTGTCATCTTTAAAATGAACAGTTTAGTTCCTGACCTGTCTCCCACACAGGACCGAAGGAAGAACCAAATGATGAACCATTTAAAAATGCATGTGGAAGTCTTCTTCATTGGTAACATACACTATCAAAGTGACAGGCTGTGTTTTAAAAAGTTTATTTGCTGGGGCGCCTGGGTGGCTCAGTCGGGTAGGCATCTGACTTCGGTTCGGGTCATGATCTTGGGCTTCTGAGATCCAGCCCCGAGTTGGGCTCTGCGCTCAGTGGGGAATCTGCTTGTCCCTCTCCCACTGCCCCTCCCTCCGTTCATGCTCTCATGCTCTCTCTCTCTCAAATAAATAAAAATCTTAAACATAAATAAAAATAAAAAGTTTATTTTCTAAGTATACCCAGCACCCAGATCTTGGTTTCTAAATACTATTCCCCACTAAAAGGAACCAGGGTTCTTTGGGAAAACAACCGATTCCAGGTCTGAAGCAAGGAAAGCACAAGGTGAGCTCAGAATATCTTGTGCCAGAAAGCACAGAAGTGCTCAAACATTGATGGGGCCATTTCCAAAGGGCACAGAATCCCAGTAGCCAGTAAATAAGAGTAATAACAGAAACACGATATAGCACACTGGGTATTAAAACGACTCCAGGAGTCCACAGTGTTACTGAAAGAAGAGGGAAAAAAAAGGAGAAGCCCTTCTTTGCTCCCCCGCAAAAGCCAGCTAATAAATAAATGCAGAGGAATGGCAATTAGAAAAACTACATTGCAGCCCCAGATGTAATGGCTGAATCAGGCAAGAATCATTAATAAATGCCAAAACAACTGAGTGAAAGGTGGATGGAGAACAGAATAGTCACACAATCCCAAGTGCCACCCTAGATACCCGTTAATAAGACAGAGAAAGAGCTGGGAAACGTCACATTAAATTTATAAACTTTAACATTACTGATAACAGGACAATTGGACATTTTGTCTGCCAATGTGACACGAGGGAAGTACACAATGTCACCCTGACAGCTTTCTTATCAAACATGCTTAACCTAAATCTAATCTTGAGGAAATAAACAGACTAATCAAAATGTAGCCTATTCATGGGGCGCCTGGGTGGCTCAGTCGTTGAGTGTCTGCCTTCGGCTCAGGTCGTGATCCCAGGGTCCTGGGATCGAGCCCCGCATCGGGCTCCCTGCTCAGCGGGAAGCCTGCTTCTCCCTCTCGCTCTGCCCCTGCTTGTGTTCCCTCTCTCGCATTCTCTCTCTCTGTCAAATAAATAAAATTTAAAAAAAAAAAAAAAAAATGTAGCCTATTCAAAAATACCTATGTAATGAAAGAGAAAAGAAACATCATAACCAAATGTAACACAAACTTTGCTCAGAACTGGGATTAAAACACACACACACACTTGTAACCACTATATTTTTTAGACCATTAGGAAAATTTGAAAATGGACAGTATATTATATAATACTGAATCAGTACTAAATTTCTCGGATAGGTTAATGGTATTAAGAGAATATCCTTGATTTTAGGATATACACAGGGCAGTATTTAGGGGTAAGCTGCATCATGCCTGCAACTTACTTTCAAATGATTCAGAAAAAATACACAAATATGGGTATATGAAGGTTCATTATACTCTTTTCAGCTTCTTGGTATGTTTGAAATATTTCAAAATAAAAGGTTGGGGAAGGGGTACTTTTTTTCCCTTAGAAAACCAAATGTTCTATGGGATCCTTTCAGTAAAAAGAGAAAGATGGCTGGTTTACCTAAAAATCCTCAGGTGGGAAAATGTTAATATTTTATCTTGAGGATTTTTTTCTTGTTTTTCATTTTCCCCCAATTTTTTATTATAGTAAAATGCATGTGACATAAAATTTACCATCTGAACCATTTTCAAGTGCACAGTTCAGTGGTGTCAAATATATTCACACCATTGGGCAACCACCACCATCCTCCTCCAAAACTCTTTCCATCTTGCAAAACTGAAACTCCATACCCACTAAACACTAACTCTCCATGCTCCCTCTCCCCCTCCCCTGGAAACTACCATTCTACTTTCTATGATTTTAACTACTCTATTCCATATATGTGGAATCACATAATTTTAGCTTTTTTCTTTTTTTTTTAAGATTTTATTTATCTGAGAGAGAAAGAAAGAGAAAGATGAGCAGGGGCAGACGGAGAGGGAGAAGCAGACTCCTTGTTGAGCCTGACATGGGAGCCCGATGCAGGACTCGATACCAGGACCCTGGGATCATGACCTGAGCCGAAGGCAGACACTTAACCAACTGAGCCACCCAGACGCCCCAATTTTAGCTTTTAGTGACTAGCTTATTTTTGAAGCTTTCTTCAAGACTCAGTTTACAAGTTTTATTGCTCAAACTACCAATAAAAACAAAATCCTTAGATTCTGACAGTTAAGGTATGAAGATGACCTTCCCTTTAAAGGCTCTGGTTATGCTTTAGTGGCAGTAAAGCTCACATAAAAAGGTTTCCTGTAACACTATGGACTTAGAATTTTAACTGCATTTTGACTCAGGAAAATTTCTATCAGCAGTTGACAGTTCAAATATCAACACTATAACCTGAACTGGCCCTCCTCTTCCCCAAACCAGGCTGTATATGAGCTTCCAACAAGGACATTTTGTATGTCATCAGAAAAACTCGAAGTATTGGATTTTCCTACAACAAATGGATAAACAAATTTGAATACTATTGTTCTGTTGATTTCATGGTGGAAACTAGGATAATTATGGAAATCCCATCAAATAACAATATATTTATCAGTAGCCTTTTGTGTTTATAAGAAGTCCCAACTAGTTAGATATATCCCCATATTTATAAAGGTACTACAGTGGCTGTTTCCGCTTGTAGAATGTTCTCCCTCTCCTGCCCATCCTTGTTTTTAAACTTACTTTGCACCAGGAACTGTTCTTAATGTTTTGTATAGGTTATCTCAATCTTCCCAAAAACCCTAGGAAGATGGTACTACTGTTACCCTCATGTTAAAGAACAAAAAGGCTTAAAGAAATTAAGTAATTTTATAAAGATCAGAGTTAGTGAGCATGGATATGGGATTTGAACTCAGGCAACTGGATTCTAGAGCATGCATGCTCTTTTAACCACTATCATGTCTACTACATGCAGATGTTAGGAGAACAGTGGTCAATAAGACAAAAGTCTCACTGGTGAGGGAGAGAGAGATGATCAATAGTAAACATACACAAGACACACCGTGAGTTCAGTAGCGAGAAGTACTATGAAGGAAAATAAAGGTTGGTAGGTATGGGGGCTGACAGAGAGGCAAGAGGAACAGGAGGAACTTTTAGATTAGGTGCTCGGGGAAGGTCTGTCTGCAGAAAGGACATTTAATCAGAGATCTAAGCAGGCATGCTGAGAGATCTCCGGGGGGAGTGGTGGCAATGGTGATGATGCCAATCGAAATAGAACTAACAGCAAGTACAATGGTCTTGAGAGCGAAAGGTCCCTGGTGTGTTTTCAGGAAAAGCAAGAAAACTTGTGTGAGTGGAGTGAGGAGCTACAAGGCTCAGGGATGCAGTTGTGAAGGAGGCAGACAGGGACTGGGTTATGTTCGGCCTTAGAGGACATGGTAAAGACTGTGGATTTCATTCTAAGGGAAGCCACTGGGCAGTTTAGAGCTGGGAAGTAATATGGGTCTAGAACATGTTTTAAAAACATCGCTCTCCGTGGAGGAAAGCGTGGGGACAGCAGTGCTGGGGAGATGGTGGTAGGTGGCCCAGGGTGTTAGCAGTAAAGGTGGTGAAAAGAGAATGGAGTTGGGGTATGCTTTACAGGTAGAAGAAATACAACTTACTGATGATGTGGTCATGGGGTGTGAGAAAAAAAGGGGGAACCGAGGATGGCTCTTGGATGTTTCCCCTGAACTGGTTGCCAGTCAGCTATATGGCTGTCAGGTCATAGTTGTGTGTCGGCGTTTTGAGGTCAGGGCAGAGGACTGAGAAAACACCACTGGGTTTGTCATCGTGGAGATCTTTGGTGGCCCTGAGAAGAGTGGCTTCAGTGTGGTGATGTGGAACAAGAGTGTGACTAGAGTGAGTTCAAGCAAGAATGGGGAAAAGAAACAACAGAACAATAAAAAGAAATAATGGGGGTGGGCGAGTGGTAAATAATAGAGCAAACTCTTTCAAGGAGTATTTCTATAAAAAGTAACAGAGAGGGGTGCCTGGGTGGCTCAGTCGTTAAGCATCTGCCTTCGGCTCAGGTCATGATCCCAGGGTCCTGGGATCGAGCCTCGCATCAGGCTCCCTGCTCGGCGGGAAGCCTGCTTCTCCCTCTCACACTCCCCCTGCTTGTGTTCCCTCTCTTGCTGTGTTTCTCTCTGTCAAATAAATAAATAAAATCTTTAAAAAAAAAAAAAAGTAACAGAGAAACGGAATGGTGGCGGCTCTCAGACAACATGGGAGTGTTTTGTAAGTGGCAAAACAAAGCTGTGCTTGAATGGAGGTGTTCAAGAGAAGGGTAAATGCATGGTGAGTTCTTGAGAAGGTGATGGAGGATAAAATGCAGGGAAAATGGGTGGGGCTAAGGTAGGAGCAAGGCCAGTCCAAACACCATCAGGAGGGAAGGATGCATGATGGATGCACAAACTAGAAGTGGGCAGAAAAGAAGTTTTCTTAGGATCAATTCTTTTTCTCAGTGCAGCAAAATGGAGGTCATCAGCTGAGAGCAAGGAAAGGGCACCTTTCATTACCAGAGTCTCCTGGTTGTAAACTTTCAGCGCACCTCATAGCATTTTCCCTCATAGCATTTGTCACAAATATACCCTGTAACTACTGGTGTGACTATTCATCTAATGGCTATCTTGTCCACAACTGTGAACTTCCCAAGGCTAGGGATCTGCCATTCACCACGGAATCACCAGCATTTGGTGCCTATCTGTCTTCTAGATCAGATACATAGAAATGCACTAAGCTTCTAGTGGAAGTCCTCAAAAGTGACTATCTTCTAAATCAGGGTGGGCAAACTACAGCCTCTGTGACAAATCTAGTCCCCTGCCTATTTTTTGTAAATAAAATTTTTACTGGAACATAGCCACACTCATTCCTTTGCATACTGCTGCTATTTAGCTGTAACAATGGAGCTGAGCAGTTGCAACAGAGACCATGGGACCCACAGAGCCTAAAATATTCACTATCTGACCCTTTACATAAAAGGTTTGCCAACCCCCCATTCTAGATCAGTGGCTCTGAGGTGGATGCTGGCCCAGCAGCATCAGCATCACCTGGGAATTTATCAGAAGTGCAAATTATGGGGTATCTGGGTGGCTCAGTCGGTTAAGTGTCCGACTCTTGATTTCAGCTCAGGTCATGATCTCGGGGTCATGGGATCAAGCCCCGAGTCAGGCTCTGCACTGGGTGTGGAGCCTGCTTAGGATTCTCTTTCCCTCTCCCCCTCTGCCCCTGCCCTCCCCCATCTCTCTCTCTCAAAAAAAAAAAAAAACATAATAATAAAAGAAAAAGAAAGAAAGAAATGCAAATGATCAAGCCCTACCCCAGACCTCCCGAATCAGAAACTCCTGAGGTGGGCCCAACCATCTCTATTCTCATGAGCCCCCAGGGAATTCTGATGCACATCAGTTTCAGAACCACCCTTCTGGGTAATTGTACTGAGGAACAGTGGAGCTAACAGGATAGGTAAGGCATTTATTCTAGGTGAGTTTATGTTCCCATGGAAGAACCAAACAAGCACAAAGACAGGCTGTCATTATTAACCTGTGAGAGCTGGCCTGGCGTGGGCTGGGGCAGGAGAAGTGCCTTCGAGTGCAGGTCTGAAGAGGAGTCACACATGATGAGGCAGGACTCGAGTGTTGGGGAAGTGCAAAAGCCCAGAGGTGGGGACACACTTGGCATGTTCAAGGACCAAAAAGTCTGAAGTGCTTGCCATGTGGGAATGTTAAGAGATGAAGTCAGAGAGGCAGGCAAGCAGCGAGAACACGGAACACTCCGTAGGCTACGGTAAGAAGGTTAGAGTTTAAAGCACAACGGGAAGCCACCAGAGGCCACTGATAGGATCTGATTTTTATTTTCACAAGATGATGCTGGTTGCTATGCGGACAGTGGCTTAGGGTCCAGAACAGAAGCAAAGAGACAAGGTAGGAAGAGCACTCTCAGGAAAAGATGCTAGTGCCACACTGGAGCATCTCTGAGGAAGTGGCATTTAAGGTGAAATCAATGTCACCATTCTAGGGTTTCTGGTTGGGTCTGTTTTTGACATTAGAGACTTGGCTCCTTTTGCTAATATTGCCTTCCTCTTTTAATGGCAGATTATAATTAGCAAGCAATAGCCGGAAGGAAGGTATCCACGCCCCAGTTCCTGTCAATGCCTAACCTTGCTCCCCACCTGCGGCATGGTGAGGACGCAGCCTCAGTCAGACCTCTCCCTCCAGAGATCCCACAACACCTATTCTTAGAGTGAGTGGCTCCTATTTTCTCCCAGTCCCCCAGGGCCATCTTGGTCTCACTTACTTTCCAACCATGATCCAAGTGAGGGCATTCATCACCTTTCCGGTCGTACATACAGGGTTTATCCCACCCACAAACTGATTTGTTGATTCTACTTTCCCTCTCTCTTTTGTCCCTGCCTTTGGAAAGTATTGTTTCTCTTTTAGTCCATACAGCAACTTCCCAACTGAGGCACTGGGCTCTGAATTTGCCTCCTTCCAACTCAAGCTTTAACCATTACTAAAAGGTGAATCTAATCACGCAATCCCCCTGTATAAAATCATTTGGTAGCTTCCCATCACACTCATGATAAAATGCCCACTCCTCAGCATGCCATGACGTGGACCTTGTCTGTTACCTGTCCCTGGCACGCAGCTGCTGTGCTGACCACCGCGGGTTACTCGCAGGTACTCCCAGTTCGCTGGACCTGACATGCTGCTTCTCGCCCCCAGCCATTCTTCACTTGGATAAATTCCCAGTTGTACTCTGGGAGGGACTCTGCTCTTGGCTCAGGGCCTCCTCCTTCAAACACCTTTCCTCACTCTCCCCCTGTGCACATGACTATCACTGCACACCTCATACTACATTGGAATCCTCTGTGTCACCCTAGAAATGGTCAGTCAGATCTTGGCAACTTTTCCACCAGTTTCTCCAATAGCAGAGAAATACAAAGTACCCTGAGGGACAGAGTATAAGGCCTGAAGCAGACCAATCCACGTATAACATTTTTCTCAAGTTCCAAATTTCACATCATAAACTCACGGGGGAAAAAAAAGAGACTCATGTAGATTTTGTATTCTACTCCATAATACATGATTGTGTCACTTTTCAATATAAAAAACAATGTCATGTCCAAATGATCATTAAGACTGATGACCCACTCCAGAAAACTCTTCTGCTTTATCCTGTGTCACCTCCAGCACACCACGAATACTCCGGGTGGAGAAGAGCAGCGATTAAGGGTAAAAAGAGAAGCTAAACGGACTTACTGAAAGCTTTGTAGAAATTCAGTTTCTATCCATGTGAAGGGAACTATACTATTTCATTTTAAAAACTTTCAGATTATATGATAAAAAGATAAAAAATACAGCTAAGATAAACTCAACTTACACTAGACAAGTTTTTATTTAAATAAAATGTGGCATAAAGTAGGGGTTAAAGATCCCTTCTAAGATAGAATTTTGATAAACAGAAAAGGGAACAGAAGCAAAAGCTTTAAATGAATCAAGTTCATGCAGAAATATATTAAGAAAAAAGATTTGGTTTGCAACCATCTTCCGATTAAAAAGGAATAAATAAAAGTCAAGACCAGACTTAATCAGCACCACCCTGTTTCACTTTTCCTTCTTCCCACATCAGAGAGAAATCACACTCTTAAAAGATGGTTTCAGCTTTTATTGAACGAGGACTTTATTTTCTAACATGACAAACTAACTCTCCCTTTCTGAAAAGGTAGATCTTACACTCAAAGACAATCTTCAAGCATTTTATTTTAGAAATTGGGGGAGAAATCCATAGTTCATTAACAAGATTCACAACTTCTTTTTACAGTAATGATGGCAGGAAACCAATACATTTCACAACCTAGAGCGGTTCAAACTAAGTATGTAGAGCAGATTTTGAAATCTTGGAAAAATGACATAAACTGGACAATTACGAAAACTGCTCATAATGCGGACTCTGGCTCTGACAGTTTAGGACAGATGTTGGCTCTACACTGTATCCGAGAAGGGGTCTTCACTACGGGACATTTTCACACCAGGACATGGCAGCTTCCCCTCCTCCCAGGCTTTTGAACGAATCATTAAGGCAAGTCTACAAAGGACCAGTCAGGCACAGGGGTACAGCAGCTGACCAGAGGAAATCTATGTAACTTCCTGCAGTCTGACAGCCTTTAATGCAGGCATCAGTGTGGCAAACTCTGTGCTGTGTTGTGTTTACTTTCAGCATCAACCTGCACCTAAAGCACAAGAGGTCACTTCAAGTCACTTCAATGGAATAAACAATCCCCAGTCATTGCATTTTCAGTGAATGAAGCAAACAATCTGAAGTGCTAGAAAGAATTAGAGGCAAAAATAAAGGAAAAGCCCTTTGGTTTAGACTTATTAGATGAACAGAATGTCTTTAACTCTTCAGGGAATACCACTGTGGCATACAAAATTACACTAATTAATTAACACTCCTTCACATTTCCATAATTTTCAGATCATATAATTTCAGCAGCACACTTTCCCCATTTTTCTATAATAGCTATGAATACTTTAATAATATAATAACGGTTTAATGATGACCATTTCTCTTTGGTCATGTAGTATTTAGGCTTAGGGAGAGATCCTGTCAAATTTAAAAACAAAAAAATATAAGCTATACCAATAGCTCACAAAAGCATGGCACTAATAGCTTCTTTAGTAAAAAAAGTCAATGAAGTCCTTTTATTCACATTTACCCAAAGTTATCTTCTAAGACAAGCATCTGCTCTGAAACGCAGGAGGGCACACATGTGGCAATCAATCAAACCCTGGTTCATTTCTTTCTGGTCATCTGAAATTAAGGGCTCCTTTAGAGATCTAAACATTTTAGCAATTCAAGGGCACCTAGATCAGCAGATGAAGCACAAACACAAACCTAATTCTTTGGAATATCAGTGTGGGCACAGTGCTTACCACAACCCACACTTATAAATGCAAATGCTGATTACTTTCCATTCTATAATGTCACCTGATCACCAGTAGAAACTCACTCCTGTTGTTTATCGGGAAAGGGAGGCACCTGCTCAAAGTAAGATTAAAAGGCCACCATAAAAACGAAAATACTATCCTATGGTATCTCAAGTTAGGGAAATGAGAGCCCACTTTTGCTACGGAGTCGAAAGTGGAGTTAATTATTACTAATATTAATACAGGTATCCCCTGCATCTCGAAAGTGTGTGTTAGGCCACTTTGCTTCTATGAAAGACCCACGTTAGTACCTGTTTTTGCTACCCGAAAGAAGTCCAAAGAGGATTTTTGATTTTACGAAAAATTGCACTTAGTGTGTGTGTGTGTGTGTGTTTTGCAGCGAGCCAGTTTAGAGGTAGCACGCACATCCCAGGCAGCTAGCGGCCCCACCAAGCTCCTTCCTGGGAAACACACACAGCGTGTCAGCATCCAGCCGCCACAGCTCTGAACTGTGTCTGTGAGCATCTGGGCTTTATCTCAATTTATTTTGCGCATCTGTCAGCAAGATGTGTCATAAGGTATCAGAAAAGCCTAGGAGAGGTGGTTTTTTTTTGAGTCTGGGAACCCTCAAAAATTTTTTCCATATAAATTAATAATAATGGCTTCTTCACTTTACACCATTTTCAGCTTATGAAAGGTTTCACAGAAACACTCTCTTTCGGAAAGCAGGGGAAACCTGTCATAGAAAACGAATTTTTTTGCAAGAAAGGAACAATTAATATATCTGTTTCTAAGAATCATAAAGAACAACAACTGGGGCTTACACAAGATGCACTGAAGTGACTGATCTGAAGTAGCCTAGTGAGTTCATTCAAACCACATGGTACAGGAGATTGTCTCAATTTAAGTCCACCCATTACAAACATCATTCACCCTAATCTGCCTAATCTGTCTAATCTGCCATAAAACCTCAGCTAAAGACTAGAACCTTTCTAGCTATGAAAGCAAAAATATCCCCAAAGTTAATCAGAAGCAACTTTCTGTGCATTAAGAAAGCATTTTCTTAGAAGCAAAAAAAAAATAAAAAATTAAAAAAAAATACTATGATTAAAATAATGTGTTCTAGTAAGGCATAGAGCCCACACGCAAAGAAAAGAAAACCATATAATCACAATCTTTAAAGGCTTCCTTGAATGCCACTCGCTATGTTGGCTGCAATTCTACACCGTCTGGAAGCCAAGTGCTGGGCAGGTGACTCTGTGACTTAGAGGAGCTGTCATCACGAAGTCAGGCAGTGTCCCAGACTTCTCTGGCTCTTCGCACCGCCTCTTAAAGAAGTTGCTGAATAGTTCAAGAGATGAGGAAGGATGTAGAAAACTATTCTTTTCTTCCCATTAATATCCATCTTTTTTAGTGGATTCTCCAGTGAGGCAAACTGAGACCACGACACGGTAAAATGAGGTATTGATACAATTAATGTTCACCAGGACTTCTCTCCTTGCTTGACCATCTGTGAGCATTACTACTGTACGCAAAGAATAGTTTATTATACATCATCTCCTTTATTCTCAATCCAACCAGAGTTAACTTATTTCATGATCTCATCATCTACTAAGAATAAACAGCACAGAGCCATACGCTGTGGCCTTCTCCCCACGTCCCACCTCTTCCCTCTCCACCAAATAAGCTCCCTGTGAACTTACACACACTGCTCAAAGCGCCATGCAAGTGTTTTGTTGGCGTTTCTGTTGGCATGATTTTGGTGAATGGTTCAGAACGTGAATGTGTGTGTGTGTGTGTATGTGAGAAATGGTATGTTAAACTTCAAAAAGCAAACTACAAACAAATCCAGAAACGGTGCCAATTTAAAGATTTCAGTATTATGACAAATTTCATACACATACTGATACATTCAAAAGAAAAACACAAACAAACCCACTGAATCAGTTCTATGTAAAATATGGTAGAAAAAGAAGATGGGGAAGTTCTGTGGAAGGATGCAAAGCTGTGTACTATAAACTATGTCCAAAGACATTTAGTTCTGGCTTATGAAAATTCCAATTATATTTAGACAGGAACAGACATGGATGAGAAATCCAAAGCTGTGTCCACATAGTTGAATGTTGTTAAACTAATGTCTAACATTTACGGGGAAATAACAGACACTTAAATTCTGTGTATCAAATTCCCCCTTTGAATGTCTGCATAAACCAAGAGGCAGGGCTTTCTGGGTGTCAGATCAGTTTACAGGCATTATAAAAACATAACAAACTTACACCAAAACAAGATCAGTCTGTGTAAGTGTATTATCTAGGCACCAAGAAAGGAGGAAAGTCTCAGAAAAATAAGGGAGGTCTCAGTGTTTTGTCCAAAATTCCAGAAACTGCCCATTTGTGGCATACAAACAAAAGGGAGGTGCTGAACTGTCTACCAGTGTTTTATGTTTTAACAATATTAAAATCAGTTAAGATTTGTAGGAACGCAACATTAAAACCATAATGTAAAGAGTAGAAACTCAAGGCTAAGGCTAGAACCAACTCAAATCATGAGCTAACATTGCCTGTTTCCTCCACCAAGATTTCAAGTTTGTCCAGTAATTTATACTGTGGTTTCTCGACCAGCTTTGAGATTGGGTGCCGAAAACTGGCGCCTCATCCTTGGAGGTGTCACAAACTGGCTACAGTGGTTGGGCTTGTCCGTCTGCTTCTGAAAGGAACTGGCCGCACTGCCCTCTAACTGACCTCCAGTGTTGTAATTACAGTAAGACTGACGGTGTTGGTGAATATGGCGCTTCGCCTGGAAAGTCTGCAGATCGGCAGTGGGGTGACCACTGTGGGAATTTAATGATTCTGAGGAGGCAGATGCCTGGCAGCGTGTACTTTTCGGTTGGCCATTATTGAGAGAATTGCTTCTCCAGCGTAACTGAGGTGGCTGTTGTTGGGTGTTAATATGCTGCTTGCTAACTTGGATGTGATCTTGACTTCGTGTGCCCTGAGAGCCCCATGGTAACTGGGGATCCTTAGAAGTTGCTCTACCCCCCTTTTCTTGGCTCTCCTCTTTATTTCCTTTCCTTCCGTCTTCATCTTTTGGGATTCTAAGCTCTATGACCTCATCTTCTGTTATGATGATATGAGTCCCAGGGCTCCAAGAGTTTCTGTGTTTAGGGTTGCTCTTAAAGGGGAACCGGGGCTTGCGGTTCTCAGGAGGGATGAACCTATGAGGTACGTTCTGCCTACGCAGCTGCTTTGCTATCTCCTGCTGTTGCAGATTCTTAAAGCGGATTTGCTCTTGCCTCATCCAGCGCAGACGTCCGCGTCTAAAAGCGGGATCCCCGTTCATCAGCTGGGAAACGCGCTCCTCCTTCCCAAGTTCTCCACTGTCCCCTCTGCTTCCGTCATTTTCAGACTTGTTACTGACACCAGCACCAACAGGCTCCTTTGCTCTGTGGTTTCCTTGGCTTTTCTGTTCCTGAGATCCAATCAGTGGCAAGACTTTCTCCATTTTGAGCATTTTGTTTCTTAGGACTTTTATTTCCTCATCTTTCATGTTATTTTGCTTTTTTACTTCTTGCAAAATATCTTCCAGTTTGTCAATATGAACCTTGAGGTCGTCTACATCAGTCCCACCTTTACCACTGGCCATCACGTCTTCGATCTTCTCATCCCCTACACCGACAGTGTCCCACACATCCCTGGCCACTGCCCTCCAGGAGTCCCGCTCATTGGGATCTTTCTTCCCATACATGGCACAAAGCTCTTTCATCTTAACAATGGCCAAGGCTTCAATCTCCTGCCGACTGTGCCTAAAATCGTTGAGCGCAACCTCATAGCATATCTCTTTTACGGCCTGAATCTTAAGATCTGAGATGGTGACCCACTTGGAATCTTTACTCAGGCGCCTTCTTTGGGGGATTTGATACATTTTAATTGGCTCTCGTTTCTTCCCACTGCTAGGGAGGCCACACTTTTTAACAATGGTTTGCAACTTGCTGGGAGGTAGCTTTTCTCTCAGAGAAGTAATCAGTTTCCAGCTCTCTTCACAGGACCTCTTGTCAGAATCGTCCCCGCTATCAGAATCCGCGTCCTTTGGAAAAACAAAATCAAAAAATGGCCCCAAAATAACCAAAATTAAAATGTAAAAAAGGAAAATCAAATTGAAGAAAAAACAAGTAAAAAAGCCTTAACCAAATTTAAAACCAAAACCAAAAAATAAGTAAATAAAACTTAAAAAAAAAAAAAAAAAGATAAAACAAAAAACCCCCTAAGTGGTGTGTAAGTTTATCAAGACTTATGTATATATAGGTCATTAATATAAAGATTTGCTAATGCGAATTCCCACTTTCTGGCTTAAGTGATGAAATCTGCAATCCAATTTCTTAGGAGGATTGATATGGTGACCTTTCCCTCTAAGGTCATGTGAAGTTATTAACAAAATGCTGTGAAGTAACACCTCCACCATCCTGCGGAAATGCAGTAAAACCTACACCCCACACATGCTAACGCCCCATGCAGCCATGTCCCCACATTTGCCTTGGTTATTGCTGTTGCTTCTTCCAGAAACTCTTTCCCCCATGAGTGAGCACAGATGCCATACAAGATGTGACGAGCAGGCGGATTAACAAAGGTTAGTAAGGCTGTAGGATGCCACGTTTTGTTTAGCTTTACTAAAAAGAGCAGCCCTAGAAAAAAGTTAGAAGAGGAGAAGGTAGAAAAAGAAGCAGTCAAACAGGGATGATGTTAAAAATGAATCCCTATCAGCAGACCACATGGGGTTCTTATCAACCAAACTTTTTTCTAGAAGACAAGTGAATTTTGAAACTAGTCCTTCCACGAGCATATACTGGATTTACTATTTTCCTGTCATGCTAAATTGATGTGCTACATTTGTACAACTAACATTTGTTATCCAGAGAACAAGGAAGCATAAAAAAAGGATCCTCATAGTGGGTCTGCTTTTGTGTTTTCACACTCTTAAACCAATAAACACTTCACCTCCAAAATTTTAAGAAGTTTCCAGAACATAAATTAAGCTAGGCAAATATACTTTCATTAAACATCATTTAAAATTCCCCAAGTAGTATTTTAATAAATATGACCTAAAGATGTTTTCTATGAAAACCCATGGCATTTCTAGCTATTTGAGGAGTATCACCTTAAGTGACAACTCTACCTATCAGCACATAAAACAGATTATATTCTGCTTAGGTAAAATAGATCCACTTTAAAATGCTGTCTCTAATTCTGTCTTTCCAGCTATGTTTGCACTTTACCTCATTTTCAAAAACTTTAGTTGGGCAGTCAGGCTGCTGTTTACTTCTGTTTTAGGCCCAAGTAAAACAGCAGCCCAGGGGTGCCTGGGTGGCTCAGTCAGTTAAGCTTCTGCCTTTCGCTCAGGGCATGAGCTCAGGGTCCTGCGACTGAGGCCTGAGTCGGGCTCCCCACTCAGAGGGCAGTCTGCTTTTCCCTCTCCCTCTGCTGCTCTCTCGCTCTCTCTCAGATAAATAAATAAATCTTAAAACAAAACAAAACCGCAGCCTGACTGCCCAACTAACTAGTCTTCAAGGGCTATCTGGATAATAATTAATTGTTCTTAAATAACACAAGCACATCTTCATGACATGAAAGCAATGTTGGATCTACACAAAAACAAAGTTAGATTTAGAATTCCCTATGGAATTAAGGAAGGCTTAAGGAAGAATTTCTATTCAGGAAATAAAAGTTCCTTGGAAAAGAAACTATTCACTTAGAAGAGTAGTTCAGGATAGTCTAGTTAAAAAAAAAAAAAAATCTTAATACTCTCTTTTACTTGGCTGTGATTACCAAAATTATCTCTAGTAAATAGTATCTTGCTTTCTAGGCCAAAGATTCCTATGTACAGTTGTTTCTAAAAAATAACTTTTAACAATAATGACAATAATTTGGTCCCTGAATTTAGAGCTGCTGATTTGTATTATTTGTACCTATTTGAAAATTTAACAAAAAGCAGATGGAGTTAAATTTATAGACTCTATACTATTTTTTTTTCATTTTTAGTTTAAACCTCAGAATGTCTCATCTGAGTGATAAAAGAGGACATTAATAAACATTAGAGAAAAAAATATGTCTGACTCCTAAAAAAGGTCTTCCTGCCAGTATGTATAAACTAAATTTTACAGAACATAATATACTCTGACTGTTCCCACATAACTGACAACTATCACTCTATCCCCACCCCAGCTTCTTTTCTTTTCCTTTTAAGATTGCTCAAGGATGAAATGAATACTACCTAATCTACGAAATAACAAATATTCTAATCACTGCTTTCATAATATCACGCTTGAGAGGCAGAGATCAGGTCTTTAAACTCTAAAATAAAACATAAATAAATAAGAATATCTACATAAATCCAAAGGAACTCAAATTAAATTACGTGGCCATAATTTTCATTCTTTTTAAAATACTATCACATTGGGGGCGCCTGGGTGGCTCAGTCAGATAAGCGTCCAACTCTTGATTTTGGCTTAGGTCATCGAGATCAAGCCCCACATCAGGCTCCGTGCTGGGAGTGGAGGCTGCTTAAGATTCTCTCTCTCTCCCTCTGCCCCTCCCTAACCCCCCCCATAAATAAAAAAGATAAAATAAAATAAAATACTATCATATTGTCTTTGTAGAATATGTTCAGCTTACAGCCCCCATATCACATACTGACCAAGATACTAAAAATTCCGTAGGCAAAGTTTATGTGCCAAGATGTACACCCTATCTCATGTCAAAAAAGATTTAAAGATATTTAGATTCACTTATTACAGAGTTGGAAAAACTACTACTCAGGTCTGGCCAATTCGTGTCACTAAATGATGCTTCTGTTTTCATTAAATCCCAATGCAAAGGCCTCCTGAAGAGACTGTGCAAGAAGCTTGTGCAGAAAGAAGAAAGAAGATACCTAAAAGACATAGGTGAAAAAGCAAGCACAGAAAGGCCAGGTGTGTAACAGAGCACTAACTAGAAGAGAAGGTTCAGCACTGCGACTATATGACGCATTTGGGGAACTATCATAATAGAAAACTCATGAGCCTGAATTCCGTTTTTTAATGTTGTCATTATGCAAAAATGATTACATATAATATTAAATACATATTTACTGAATAATTATTCCTTTATATCCTCTCAGTGTTTATTCATAGGGTGCATTCAAAATGTATCTGTTGGCTGACCAATACAGGGTCATAAAAATACATCTTTCATTCAGTATTGTTACTGCTAGATATTCTTCAGGCTAAGGCATTAGAAATCAATTCCTCTGGAGGACAAGAAATCTGAGTGGAACAGACAGTTGGACTTAGGGGGATGGAAAGCAACCTTCTTGCTTTAAGTAGCTGCTCTTGAAAATCCTAGCTTGCTTTCAGATACACAGAACATATGACAACCAGAACCTGATCACTTGCAGGCTAAGTATGTCCCCTGGAAACTAAATATGTCTTAGAGACATTTACTTTCTCTTTATTTGATGGTCATCATCTTTACTTCAGAGCAAAGAACGATCATCAGCTCTTGGTTATGGAGAGCACCAGCCATCATCATTCTTTCTCACCTGGTTATTCAAAGGCTGGTCTTGGGTCAGCAGTGCTGGCATCACCTGGGAGCTCGTTAGAAATGAAGACTCTCAGGTCCCACCCTAGGCCTACTGAATCAGCATCTGCATTTTAACAGGGCTCCCAGCTGGTGAAGAAGCACTGCTCTTACTGGACAGAAAGAACATGGAAGCAATTCAGAAGCCCCAGGTTAAGCCTCAGACCCATGACTTAACAGGTGTTTAAGAGTGAGCAAGACAGCATTTTTTAGCCTCAGTTCCTCAACTATAAATTGGAGGTACTATTACTCATTTTATTTACATACACACCTATCAAGGAGGGCTGTTTGGGGAATTAAAAAAAAAAAAAGATGGATGTTAAAGCTCCCTGTAAATTATAAAGCACTATACAAATACAAGGCACTACTGTTAATGATACATACAGCTTAATGACACCTGTCCTCATTTGATCTGTCACAGACCATCAGAGGCGTGTTATTAGATTATACATTATTAAGATAAAAGGCTCCTCATGTGTCACAAACCTTTCAAGCTCCTAATCACACTGTAGTCAAATCCTTCTGTTTTCATTAAAAACTAAATGTCAACTAGGCCTCGTGAAGGGATTTGAACACTGCTGTTATCTTGCCCCAAATACCTGATTTATTCTTTCTTGGACTTCACTATAGTTTCTAAGACAACAAACTAACTGGTTTAACCCACTGCCAGGCCTAAGAAATGAGTGGCCCTGAAAAAGGCTGCTTTTGCCATTTCTGGCCCATTTAGCACCAGCCTCTCTTCTCCAAAGCAGAGCATGACCAGAAGGCTGCAGTTTACACACAGTATTTTAGATGCTACGTTTTATGCTAAGGGAAGAAACCAGTATCCCAGCTTTCTCCTTATCTTAAAAGAAGTCTATGAGTCTTAAAAAATCCTAAATTGTATCCACAGTACCCAAAGGTTTATTATACCTTTCCCTTACACATCAAATGAATGCCAAGAAGAAGCTTTTTATGACCAGGGCTTTGTTAACCAAAGCTGAATGGCTTTAAAAATGAAAATCTAACTAATGGGTCAACTTATTTATTCATGAGATTCAGTTTCTATCAAACTTAGAGAATCAATTTACATCATAAAATGCTAAATCTATTAGCATTATAAGCTGCAACCTCAAACCAACTTTTCAGCGGCTTACCCAAATCTTTCTCAACCCGGAGAAACCAGGCTTCCTTCTACTATCTGAGCTGCTGTGTAGCCCCTGCTTCCACTGTCATCCCACACGCCACGGAGACCCTTATTGAGAATTCAGACTCCATGCAGGGGAACAGAAAAGGATTAACACATGCAACTGTGCAGCAACACTTTTAGACACAGTTTAACTAAAAAAAGAAAAAGAAAAAAAAAGTCTGCCCAGCACAAGAACAATCCCCAAGTCAGCCCAAGAGCAGAGAATTAGTACTATCAGGTGATCAGAAACAAAACCAAGGCAAACACTCACTAAATTCAATATTCAATATAATTATCATTAAAAGAATCACCACTGCGGCGTACTCAAAAACCACCATCAAGAGGTAAAGCCTACCAGAAAAGATCCCACTAGCTCCTCAAAAAGCACTTGGTTTTGCTAGAACTAAAGATTTAAGACATAAAAGGCACAAAACTGTACCTTTATGGACACTTTTTCAAGCTAAGGCTACCAGGAGATGTAAGTTCATTCTCCATTAAGTAAATGAGAGAAGAGCCTATGGTATCAATGAGAGCTGGACAAGCAACTGGGCAAGTGCTCATCTGTGGAACAGGGAAGGTATGAGAACAAGCTGCCCTTTTCCTAACAGAGGATTCAGGATGGACTCCTACCAGTCTCTGCTGCTCCAAGAGAAGATCTGCTTCTTCCTTCTCCTTTTTGTATAGGATCTCCATCTCCTGTAGTCTAGAAGGAAAAGAAAAACAAGAGAGGAAAGAACAAACTGTGAAATCACTGGGCTGTTCCATGAGTGCTATATACTGCATGTTTAAAAGAAGTGATAGTCATGGGGGCCACATCATATTTGTGCATTACCTCTTCTCCATCTCCTGCTTCATATCAATCCCTTGTTTTTCCAGAAGTTCTCTCTGGGCAAATGTCCAGTCCACAGGCTCAGAGGGGGTCTCGGCAGAAGGAGTCTTCTCCCGCTCTGCCCGTGCTTGCTCCGGGTGGTTGAAACGAAACACATGGTTTTTACCCATGATGATACGGTTTCCTAGCACAAAACAGAAACAGAGTTAAGAAGCCATTTTTTAAAGGTATACCTATCTAAGGTAATAACCTCACTCTCCCTTCCTTTCCCTAAGGCAAAAAGAGAGCTTTTGTGGTTTTATAAGAACAGAAATCCTAACGCTATCATACTTCAATCTTTAAACAAAGAGTCAAAAATTAAAGAGTTGCTCACACAAACCACGTGTTCTTTACTGAAGACTTCAAACCTTTCCCAGTCTCAGGGGCTCCTGAGTGGTGGCTCAGTTGGTTAAGTGTCCAACTCTTGATTTCGGCTCAGGTCATGATCTCAGGGTCCTGAGACTGAGCCCCAACTGGGGCTCCCTGCTCCGCAGGGCGTCTGCTTCCTCCCTCTTCCTCTGCTCCTCCCCCCAACTTGCGTGCACTCTCTCTCAAATAAATGAATAAAATCTTTAAAAAAAAGGAAAAAGCAAAGGACTTCAAAAAAACAAAACAACTTTCCCAGTCTCACCTGAGCGCAGTTGAACGGGCTGGGCCACCCTCTTGCCATTTACGTAGGTTTCTGAGCGTTCACAGGGCTCTAGGGTCACGATAACTAAGAAGAACAAACTAGTATTAGCATCACAAACCAGTGGAATAAAACAATGGAAAGAAGATGACTGTGAAGATTCAGGGTAACTAGAATACATTCCTGCAACCAACCAAGCGGCAGAGCATCTATATAATAGTTCATTTTCGGGTATCAAAACCAGCTGTGTGGCTAAGAGAAACATTTAAATGAATGTGACAAACCTCAGAAGAAGATGGGAAATGGTCGTTTTGGTGATATGTGACAGTTCAGTCCATAAAACTGAAAACCATCAGAAATCTTAAGTATAAGATATAGGTACTAAACCAGAAACATAAGATCAAAAGCAGCTAATATTTTGATTAAAGGAATGAGTCATTTAGCACAAAAATACCATTAGATTATTGTTCTGTTAGTAACCCAGACAAAAATCAAGACCGACTTTTTCTTCCCTTCTAGAAAAAATACATTCTGGGTTAAGATTAGGGGTCCTTCAAATCTCCCACTACCCAGGATATTTGTTCCTTTCTTACTTGTCTATTAAATAATTAACATTCAAGACCAAGCCTAATTGCCTATGTCCCGCTCAGTTCTTGGCAGTTACAAAAGGGCTCCTTTTGTCCAGGCTATTTTCATGTAAAATAGCTATGTCCGTCCCTGCATTTGTAAGCAGGCCAGGTTTCTCCATTTTCAAATATTAGATTGTACAAAAAGTATCACTGAGAGAGACAGGGAATAGCAAGCCCTGGGGATTTCTAGTAATATAGAATGAAAAGGTTGTTGGAAAAGCTACGCCAGGAACTCTCACCGTCCCCACTGTTGTTTCTCTCGCTCCGGAAGATACAATGCTCTTCTTGAATGTGAGCCCCACTCAGCACGATGTCCTGGCGCCGTTCAGCATCTGCTTGGCCAACCCTGAACACAAGAGAAAGTGTTTCCCAGGGAAATTCAGACACAAAAAGCACTGAAAACAATGAACCTCTTTCTCCCAAAGAATATTCTTTGGTATGTACAAAAAAGGTATCGCTTCTTTTTATCAGAGGCTTTCAACTGCAAATTTTATTTTCACATATGATCAACCTCCCTACATTAGAATAAGAAACCAAGGAGCAAGGATACATCAATGTAACTCACTCAGCTTTATAAAAAGACACGAGTGAACTGATCTCCCTAATGAATTCATATAAGAAGTTAGAAAAAAAAAATTTTACTTAGGGTTTTTAGGGAAAACTACATGTTAACTGGTTCAGATGGCTAAAGCACTTACATAATTTGGGAAGACAGGATAGTTTGTAACTATTTCAGACACAAAAAACAGCAAATCATTACAATTTTTCAACAAATAACTTTTTAGTTATTCAATCATTTATGAGAACAGAAAACAGTAAGTGACCAAAAGAAACAAATATACCTTGTAATTCCATCTTTGATGTAATAAAGCAGGCATTCAGACATTAGTGGGTCCTCATTGAGGTTAACAAGATGTGGGGTCTGAAAAAGGGTACAGATGATCAATTTGGAGCAAGTACCACTGGGTGGGCAGTGACAATAACAGTGACCTACAGGAGGCCAATGGCTTCCTGGATTAACCACAGTCCCTAGAAGAGGGATGTCTTTTATTCCTAGTTCCCAGCTGCAATTCCATACAAAAAGAAAACACTCTCTTCAGGCCTTCTCAAACTGCACTAATACATTCTATTTAAAAACAGGAGTTCAGGGATAAAGAACAAGATCCAATTCTTGATAAGGTCAAAGCATGAAGAACACAAAAGAAAAATAAGGACAGGATGATTCTCTGGATGGGTTAATAATTTTTGTAACTATCTGGACAAAAATCTTGAAGGGTAACAAAATATGCCACCCCAAAATATGCCACTTTGACATACTGATTATTTTGAGCTGAAGGCACCTGAAAAACAGCAAATGCAGGGAGAGGCTTTCTTTGAAACCCCTCTCATGCCTAAAGACAGGTCCTCCTAAATGGCCTCGGCTGCCATGTCCCCTCGGGAGTCCATTAACCAGGGAGGAAGGACTTGAATCCCAGGAAAGGAGACCAGAAGTCGACACCACACTCAGACTTTGTCACAAACGATCACACCTTCCATCTGTTCTTCCAAGGGCCCCTTCATCTTTCCTGAAAATCATTTATTCCCCCCTGAGAAGCCTACATTCCCACTCGCCTTTTCCTACTAGGATGGTATTTAAGTCTGAATTCTAAGCCATCTTGGGGAGTCACTCACTTTCCCTTGGGTAGCTCCCACACATACATGAGGCAGACATGTTAATATGTTTATTTTTGTTTTTCTCTTACTAACCTTTTATTACAGGGCTCTCAGCCAAGAACTCAAACGGGTAGAGGGAAAATTATCTTCCCTTCCTACAATCTCCAGAAATACTTTTCATTTACTTTATAAAATTGTTTTTGTTTTTTTTTTTCAAGATTTTATTCATGAGAGAGAAAGAGAGAGAGCGATAGAGAGAGCACAAGCAGGGGGTGAGGCACAGAGTGAGAGGGCGAAACAGACTCCCTGGCAAGTAGGGAGCCCAATGCGGGGCTCGATCCCAGGATCCTGAGATCATGACCTGAGCCAAAGGCAGACGCTTAACCCACTGAGCCACCCAGGTGCCCCTATAAAACTGCTTTAAAAAATGGGGGACTGGGTGGCACAGTCAGTTGAGCATCTGACTCTTGGTTTTGGCTCGGGTCATGATCTCAGGGTTGTGGGATCAAGCCCCACACAGGGCTCTGCACTCAGTATGGAGTCTGCTTGAGATTCTCTCACCTCCCTCTGCCCCTCCTCCCCCTAAAATAAATAAATCTTTAAAAAAAAAAAAAAAAGTCCCCACATCCCCTGGCATTTCCCTCTATAATTTTTATCACTTCTTCCATGGTCTCAGCTATTGTCTTTATTAGTCTTTACATTAAAGAGAAATTAAAATCACTGACGTTCAACAATATACACATCTTGTAAAAATCTTCATCTAACTCTAATATTTCTAAAATCTTTGAAAAACCAACCTTCTTTGGTGAAAATACCCCACTGGAATCCAAAAATAAGTCACATGGTCTTGGGGTCAAAATCTACTCAAGACAGTGCCAGCAAATGTGGAAAAATGAAAGAAGAATCAGATGAGAGGGTTAAGAACAGGGAATGAGAAAGATGATTAAACAGAAATTAGAAAAAGCTCTACATCAGCATCTGCCTCTGTAGTCTAAGAGCTCTGCTGGTTTGAGAAAGTCAAGTCCCTCTGTGGGCAGTGTTCTTTAAAGCCCATTAGGACACTGGCCTCAGAAAAAGGGGATCCTGGAAACAGGTTTTGTCTGTTTGCCCCTTGCCTTAAAAGTATTTCCCCCGACCCAGTTTTATGGAGGTATGATTGACAAGTAAAAATTGTATACATTTAGGCTGTACAACAGGTTTTTTTTTTTTTAAGGTGGCGAATGTGCATGCAATGATTACCACAATCAAGTTAACACATCAGAAACAGGTTCTAAAACTGAATCTGGATGTAGCCAGTGGTGTATCCCTTCCTTTCCTGAGGAAGTCTAGAAAGTTAAAACAAGATGCATAAAATTAAAGTAAGAAAAAGCTTTGGAAACAGAGATCTCAGTGTGGAATTCCGTGCTGTTTATATCACACCACTTATTCAAATTATTTATGACTTGTGTTAAATGCCATAGTTTTACAAGTTGTTACAAAAATTTTCCATATAGTTCTTAACACTCAAAGACGTTGTAAAATCTCTTTCAATATACACAAAGGCACAAATCTGATCAAACCCGTAACTGCTAAAATCTCCACAATCCTAAGTATGCTATCTCAACAAATAATGTCTTACTGAAGGAAACACTATTAAACTGAAAATCACAGACTGTTGGCAATACACACACAAATTACTGTTATTGTTATTCCAGTTCTACGATGTGTACCAAAAATGTCTTTAAAACCATCTTCTTTGTTGAAAATAATGCAATGGAATTCCTAAAAAAAGTTATGTGACCTTGACAGAAAAACCAAACCTAAAGAATCCTAGCAAAAACCAGGAATATTTCCTATCACATAAACACAAAAATGGAAACCCCCCTGCCCATTCTATGCCAACCTAGAGAGATCATCATCAGACCCGCAGAACATGTGTAAGTCTCTGATAGGCAAGCTGGGGTCATCTGAAATGAAGAACCATTTATTACTGGCATGAATATATCTGCTTTGTAAATAAATAAATATGTTCTATTACCGTCATATAAGAAGCACACAAAAATAATTTGATAACAGTTTTCCAATATCTAAGAATAACTAGGAAGCAACTTAGTAAAACAAAACAAAACAAAAACAAAAAAAAAACCCAAAAACCAAAACCTACCTTACTATTCTAATTAGCTACAAGGAATCTACTACCTAACAACTATAAGATTATGTAAGTGGTAGGGTACTATTGGAGTCATTTAAAAAAAAAACCTAAGAAAGGAGCAGAGGAGGCTAGAAGGGTGAGGACAGGAATTGCTTTACTCAGTATAATGGTTGTCTGTAACACAAACTACAGAAACAAACTTGCGTGGTATTTTTCTACACAAACCTGAATAGCTGAAATTGCTTCCAAAGAGTTATAAATCAGGGCTGCTGGCATCTGTGGGAAAATCTACATAGAAAGAGTAGCCAAACTGAAGCAAGGTATGTGAGGTGAGAGGCTGGGAATTTAAGAGAAAGCAACAATGCAGATGAGTAAACATACTGAATCATGACCGAAAGTTATACTGCCTTGGGTTTTATTTTGTAAACAGCAAACACGATAGGTATTTTAGAAACAGACTGTCCTGTACTGGAAGATGAAATCAGAAATGTCTGAAATTAAGACAAATCTCAAGATAAAATGAAGGGAGGAGGGGCCAGCCCTGGAAGACCAGAAGTGCGTCAGTGACCAAGACAAACAGGAAGTGCTTCTGTTGGGTTGAGTTTCACAACAGGTTCCTACCTTCTTAGGTGAAAAAACTCCCAGGGTTCCTCCGTCTTCCCGAATGGCCACTCCCATCTCAGCCAACAAGGCCTCTCTAGAAAAACAACAAGCACATCAGAATACCAATACCAAAATGTCAATTAAATCAGTCTCTTGTGAACTGGAAAGTAAAGCATGCAAAGCAAAAACTATTGTCTGTGTTAGTAATGCAAATGTGAAAAATCTGTCTATCCCATCATTCATGAGAATTTAAGGGAAACAGCACATTCAAAATAAGTTCTGTTCCCATGTTAGGTAAAGTTGAATTCACCCAAATAAGAACTTTGTCTCATCTGACTTTGGAGGCAGACAGTAATTCATAAATAATATGTCTATTAATATAAAAAAAAGGAAGACAGGGGTATTCCTTAAGGCCAGACATCTAACTCAAAGAACACTTCTTCAAAATCTAAGAAAGCAATCAGAAAGTAACTTGGATATATGAAGACTGTCTATAAGTGTGATGTTCTCAAATGTGATGCTCCCATGCCCAACATCATATTGATTCAAGAATTTTAGCTTAAAATCCCTATAATAAGAGGGGCGTCCGGGTGGCTCAGTCGGTTAAGCGTCTGCCTTCGGCTCAGGTCATGATCTCAGGGTCCTGGGATCGAGCCCCACGTTGGGCTCCCTGCTCAGCGGGGAGCCTGCTTCTCCCTCTCCCTGCCTCTCTGCCTACTTGTGCTCTCTATCTCTCTGTCAAATAAATAAGTAAAATCTTTAAAAAGAAAAAAATCCCTATAATAAGAATATTCTAATTGTTTGATACATCCACTGCATCAATACATCAGCACTTACTTCTACCTCATCTTCCATGAAGGGGGAAGACAAGTCTGACCTTCTTTTAATGTATATTCATCCCAAGAGGAAAAGTATTATTTTGGGTTATGCTCACCTTCAGGTAGATAACTGAGAGGTTAAAGTAGAAAAGGGATTTTAAAAGTCTGCAACTCAAACTACTTCACCTCTTACCAAAGAGGTTCTATAAAACATAACTCAGACAATCATCAGAGAGCTTTATTATTTGGGCCTTTATCAAAGGCAGTTGTTTTACAAAGTAAAAACTCTATCCCAGGGTACCTGGGTGGCTCAGTCAGTTAAGCATCCAACTCTTGACTCTCGATTCCAGCTCAGGTCATGGTCTCTGGGTCATGGGATCAAGCCCCGCATTGGGCTCCATGCTGGGTGTGGAGTCTGCTTGGGATTCTCTCTCTCCCTCTGCCCCTCCCCCACCCTAAGAAGAAATGTTAAAAAAAAACCCCTCTATCCCTCAGTATCTTCCATTTTACATGGACTCTGAACACGATGCAGTATGGTAATGAGCACAGGACTCCCTAGAGTAGTCTAACTATATAAGCTCTGCTAGGGGAAGACCTAGAGCAGGCTGAGTTCTGTTCTGTTCTGTGGTTGGCAAGGGGGCCCTTCATTTTTACTTCCAGCTCAACTTCTCCTTCTATAAAAGGAATCCCAGTTCCCCTGAGAATATGCAGACAACCCCGAGAGCTTAACTTGCTGACCTCTCCATTCTGATGGCCTCTGTTTTACGCAGCTTCTCTTCCCAGGTCTCATTCAGCTCAGCAATGATCTTCTCTGATTCCTAAGAGGAAGTCCACAGTTAAAGTGAAGAAGAGCCTTATGATGTAACACGCTATGTCTAGGAAGGACAGCAAGAAGCACACAATGCCCTTTGTGGGTATGAGGCAGAATCTAATACAATGAGATTTTGTTCCTTTCTTAATATTATGTGCAATAAAATTCATGAAGACTAGGTCTCACATTAAATCAGCCCTAGATATATAAATTCTCCTAAGTCCTAATAAAAATGCCCAAGGAGTGGGTGTGTATATGTGTGTGTGTAGAAAGAGGAGTAACATTAACATCCCAAAATGCAGGACTCTATTTCTGAAAACCACTTCTACAAAAGAATAAAGCCACCAAACAATTGCTTTTGTTTCACTATTTCACCATAGCCTGATGGGGCTTAGAACGTGTTCCCCTAAAATATGGCATCTTGGCATATTGACTATTTTAAGCTGAAGTAATTTGAGAAATGGTTTCTGCAGGAAGGACTCTG
The DNA here is from genome assembly GCF_964656455.1 of Halichoerus grypus. Lineage (NCBI taxonomy): Eukaryota > Metazoa > Chordata > Mammalia > Carnivora > Phocidae > Halichoerus > Halichoerus grypus. The sequence continues at coordinate 180,031,860 of NC_135716.1, forward strand.
AACTCCTCAAGCAGGTTTTAAGACCCTCATGAGAGGAGCCTCCTTACACCTGGAGGAAAGGAGCATCCTCATCTCCAAAGATGGAAGAACACTAAGAGGAATGTGAACAAACAGGCATTGATAAGTTCCCCCAGGTCCTATCATAATTTCCCACAACTCTTCCCTCTTTATCAAACCTAGCAAAAAAAATGCTTTAACACTTCTTTGGGTCTTTATTTCCTTATGAAGGTTCCCGTGTCACATAAAACTTAAATAAATTTGTGTGCTTTTCTCTTATTAATCTGTCTTTTGTTTGCAGAAGCCCCAGTCAAAAACCTGAAGGGTAAATGAATATTTTAATTCCTCTACAACATAACACCCTTCTGAACACAACCCAATACCTGATAGAGAAAGGGTTAGTATTAATCTCAGCCGAAGGCATATAGCCACTGAAGTGACAGTGTCCCGCTGAGTTTTTATGAATGCCAGAAATTAAGAACTAAAACATGTTTCCTGCTCTCAGGGAGTTTACTGTATATGAGGAAGAGAGAAGTAACTGATGATTCATTCATTCAATAATTATACAGAACTACATTATATGTTAAGCCCTGTTTCAGGCAACTAGGGATGTGGCAGGGAAAAAATCCTTGATTTCATGAGACTTACATTCTAGTAAAGAATGTAATCAATTTTAATCAATAATTCAAATATATAGTACATGGGATAGTGGCAAGTGCCTTGGCGAAAAAGGAAGAAAGGGAAAGGGGTAAATGAGGGAGTAATTTGGAATGGGGTTGTCAGAACAGGGCTCGCTGACAAGGTTCTGTGTGAGCAGAGACAAAGCAGGAGCTACCACATGAACATGTAAGGGAAGAGGTAAGAAATGCCTGGCATTGGGCGCCTGGGTGGCTCAGTTGGTTAAGCGACTGCCTTCGGCTCAGGTCATGATCCTGGAGTCCCTGGATCGAGTCCCACATCGGGCTCCCTGCTCGGCAGGGAGCCTGCTTCTCCCTCTGACCCTCCCCCCTCTCATGTGCTCTCTCTCTCTCTCTCTCTCATTCTGTCTCAAATAAATAAATAAAATCTTTAAAAAAAAAAAAAAAAGAAAGAAAGAAATGCCTGGCGTTTTCCAGGAACCACAGTGTGGCCAGAGCAGTGCGCTCGCAGACTGTGAATGGGTAGGGCAGGAGAAAACAACAGAACACTGTGTCACGTGCTAGAACTGAAGTGTTCACAGGTCGCTGGAGAATGGGTGAGCATAAGAATGACGCTCAGACTGATGAATGAAGGACAAGTAGGAAATCAACTCGGTGAAAAATGGAGGGAGGAAGACGACCTGAGGACAGGCACATGCAAAAAGCAGAGGAAGATCTAGTCATGGAGACGAAATTAGAAAGTCCAAAGATGATGCCAGGAGCATAAGAGTGATGAGATGCCAGTTCTGATGACAGCAGCACTAGTGATTCAGGATGAAAACCCTGCACAGTTTACAAAATAGCTCACTGTTTGATTATTTAACAGGCCATTGTAAGAAGCCTCTGGGATCTGAAAACATAATTATCTACAAAGAAAGAAACAGTGAGCACATAATACAATCAATCCTAAGGTGTCTGCGATTCGGTTTTCCGGAAGGAGGCATAGGAGCGTGTTAAAAAGCCATGAGTGAGAATTCCAGGCAGCAGCTGCAAAAGCAAAGGAGTACAGGAGTCAGGAGAAACAGACAGGGGAGCATCATGATGACGACAGTGAAGAACAACTAGCTAAGCAGGGCAAAGAGCAAAACTGATGAGCGAGTTAGAAAAGGTAGAAACATCAGTGTGGTTCCCATGAAGGGGGCTGCTGAATAGGTACTCGTTCAGAAAAGGGTCAGTCACAAAGGGGTAGATGCCAGAACAAGTCAACAGAGGGAGTGGGGAAGGTGGGGAGGAAAGACAGAACCACCTAAATTGCTCTCATTTAACTCTCCCAACACCCAGGGGCTGAAAGACTCAAACAGCTACCTGAACAGCATCTCTCCAGTGGCCTCCAAGAGGACGGATTTAGCCTGCAGTGCACGTACCCCTCCCAAGCTGAGACAGGAAACAACGTGCCACGCTAGAGGGCCAGCAACCAAAAACACCCATACAATTTCAGCAAGGAGGGAGATGGCCAGGAACCAAGTGGTCAGTAAGCACCACAGAAGTTATACAAACAACTCTAACAGAGTAGTACTAAATGCTTTTGCATAGGACCGTGAGAGGGCAAATACAAGGCAAGTTGGCACCACACCCTACGTGACAGTAAGGCTCATTAAAGACAGCTGGGTAGAAACCTTTACAGTCTCAAAATGGTCACTTCGAAAGAAAGGACTAGGGCAACAGGCTGCCCAAACAGAGCATCTAGACCAGTGCTTATTATACAGAGTGCGGCGCACAAGCCCTGATGCTGGTGATGGAATACAAACTGACCCATGAGAAACTTAACATTTTTTTTCCTGGTTGGTTATTTTCAGGAAAAGATCATGTCTGATAAGAGATTTATCTGGCTGTACAAAAGCTATTCTATTTTGGGGCAAATGTAAATTCACCCAAGGTAGCAAAATCACTGTCTAGGGATCCTGTTGTCACTCTGCTGCCAATTCTAATGTGAACTCTCTAATTTTACTTCCCACCTGGAGGGTAAATCAGGACATGATCTCTTTGTAAAAAAAGAGATTTAATGAGTTAGCTGAATATGATATTCTTTTATTTTTCATTATAGCTTCACGTTGCAATTTTTATGTTGCCTAAAAAGCTATTTTTTAGGGGCGCCTGGGTGGCTCAGCCGGTTAAGCATCTGCCTTCAGCTCAGGTCATGATCCCCAGGTCCTGGGATGGAGCCCAAATCGGGAGTCCCTGCTCAGTGAGGAGTCTGCTTCTCCTTCTCCCTCAAATAAATAAATAAAATCTTAAAAAAAAAAAAAAAAAAGCTTATTTTTTTAAAACTCTGAAAGAAAGGTTAAAGAAAATGATATTAAGCAAAAGTTCAGTGCTAGAAAAAAGCCATTTATTCCAGAACCATCTAGAGATAAAGAAACTGGGGACCAGAGAAGCTAAGAGACTAACCTGAGGCCACACTACATCCTGAGCCACTAAACCCTAGAGTGGGGTTTCCTGACTCTTGATGCTCTTTCTTCAATTAAGGTAGAATCACTAGGCTTTAAAGAAAATATTCTACAAAACAGCTCACCATCAATTAAGAAAGCATGAAGGATATTATTTCTTCAAGCCTGAATAGCAAACTTAGCATAAATAAAACTGAGATGCCAACATGAGATAACTTTTGATCTCTGAGTTATCAACTTACCCTGTAGGCAGCCCTGGCACACTGGTGCCCAATGTTGCCCATTACCTACTCTAGAAACCCAACTTATAAGATTAAATTGAAATTGGGATGCATGCTTCAGAAATGAGGAGTCCAGACGATCTTTAAGGGTCCTTCCTTCCCACAGGTAGTACACACAAAAAAATTCCAAATAAAAACAGTGACATCAGGAACCTATTTTTAAAGCTGCAAGAAATGTTGGGCTCAGGCCCCATTCAACTTTGGTCTCACATCACGAATGTCTAGCTATCTATGCAGCACTCGTTAATAATTATGTTCACACAGCTAAACACAATTTAATTTCTTTGTCATGATTCAGTTAAGGTGACAGAGAAATCCGCAGAACAAGTCAGAAATATTTCCATGAAAAAAAATTACAGTTTCAACTGTGATATTTAAAAGGTTAAATGCTTACTACATGGAACATTCCTTGAAGCCATCAGATAGCCAAGGTTTTACTGTACTGAACATAGTATGCTCTGTAAGTGTGTTCCAAGTGTGGGGCCCTTGGGCCGCCTAGCACAGCACCTGCCCTTGCATGCTTCTGTAATGGATACTTGTGGATATTTATAGTCCAAGCCTAGGCGATGGCACTCATAGTACTAACTTTGATGCCAGATTAATAAACAAACCCCAGAGCCACCACACAGTAGCTATAGTTACATATTTAAAACCTTACTGAATAAGAATCCAAATCAAGGATACATACATCCCAACTCAGTTTGAGTTGTGATTAAAAAATGAAAGCAATTACATTTCACTCTTTTGCCAGAGAGGTTTGTGGAGGGGTCGAGATTGTTTATGATGAGGTAACATGGGTCTCTTCCATATGGAAAGAAGCTATTCAAAAAACGAAGCAGAAGCAACACGTTATGCAAAAGTATTTTACCAACTGATCATATTTTTAAAGTCAAAAATAAAGAGAAGCAAAGGGAAATAAAATGTTAGGGAAGTGAATTAACCTCTATTCCTGTTTTCCATTACAGTATTTTTCTCCTGCAGTATCATGTCTTAGGAACGTAGCTCCTAAACACTCAACAATGAAGTAGTCCAAAAATGAAGAATTCTCAAGCATTTCTGTTGTATAACCACTGCCTTGCACTGTGCATGCAAGATGCTATCTGCCTGAGGCATTACAATGCAGGTCTGCCGGACTGAATTCTCACCATTCACAAAACAGGAGCAGAACGAAGGCACTTATGCCTCAGTGGACTGCCATGCTGCATTAAAAACTCAAAATCCAATGCAAAACCATCAAGAAGCAATTTTCTAAAGGTAGGGAAAATGGAAGATTTCACTTATGCTGACTTAAAGGAAAATTAAAACAGAGAAATTTATTTTCTGATGGAAGTAATACAGTTTTGTTTTGGTGGGAAGTAGGAAGGTTGGGGGGAGGGTTCCCTGAATAATGGCAGTGTTATTCCCCAGAAACTATGTGGAAGACATTGGGTGACCTAATTCTTAAAGAGTCTGGTTAACGTCTTGACTCCTAACATTCAACGTTATTTTCAGTTGGTCCCATGTGGCAGTTAGGAAAATTGTTTTCTTTTACACCAAGACGTAAGTTAACGGAAATTATAATCTTATTTGTACACCAAGGCTTTAATAGGCGATATAAGTAAGATTCAAAATCCCCAAAGATAAAGAACATCTTATATTAAATAGTAAGTAGGAGATTTCACTTCTTTCCCACGGAACCCCTGCATTTCCCCCACTGGCCCAAACAGAACCCCGCACAGCAACTTTGTCACCAATGCCCATCGTGAAAACACACACACATAAAGCTGTCCTGCACAGGCTTCACTAATGTCTTTATTACAATTCCAAAGGCAATTTTACAAAAGCAGGAATTTCTCACCCTACTCCCTTTGCTAGGTATTTCAGAACTTTACCCACTTCCTACAAACAAGTTCTGAAGCAAGAAACAAGATCATTACTTTTGTTTCTGAACCACCTTAGGTTAGAAGTAAGTAAAAAATGCCAAGGAAAAAGGTAGGCTGACTAAGAAGCAGAGGCCCAGTCTTCACATAAAATCTTTCTTGGCCTCACCTGAAAACTGAAATGAAACCTTCTGTCATCTTCAATTATCAAGCTTCATTCCCTTTTAGCGGTGAAAAGGCTCAACAAACCTTTTCCATCGTTCATTTGCCCAAGTGTGTTACTGTTCTCAACAGTGCTCGAGCGAGCGGCAGTTGTGGAGAGCGCTGAGTGCAACACAAAGAGGCCTGCCAACACAACTGCAACTTCCCAGCTCCTGAAAACACTTTCTCTGCCCTCCTTGTTTTTTCCCTGCCCTGGCCCTTGGGAATACAAAGGCCCAAAAGCGTGGATCACACGATCACCCTGGAGGCAATGAGCAGGGAAAGAAAAAGCATCTGTGATACTGTCACAGTGATTTGATGGATGGCACGGTCTGTTCTCACTGCAGTCACTGAGGGGAAGGAAGAAGCCAGGAATCAGCAGGTGCTGCTACCGCTCACTTTCATATTCACGAAGAAGACAAGAACATCCCCAATAGAGCCAAGCACAGACTGGGAGAGTGAAGCTGGGTGCCACAGCAGGTGGCCCCGCACGTGCAGGATGCAAGCGCGCAACACAGCACTGAGGCCCCTGATCCCATGGGCGCCAGCACAGGAGGAGGCAGCCCTCCCACGGCAGTTATAATAGGGTTCCAAGACTTCCTCCTATGAGCTTCCACAAGTTATCATTTCACATGTCTCTGAATAAGCCTGGTACAGCCACTCATATGCTCAAGCCTTCTTTTGGTTGTCTATTTATTTTACTAACACAGACATGGCTCTATACAGAATTCCATCTTCAAATGAATCCAAGTGCTTCTATCAAATTAGTTTCCAACTAAATTTCTAACTAAACAATGTCCCTGTGACTTATAAACTACCTGGGAATTAAAGGACATTATCTATTTATCAGTTATTTTCATGGCCAACCTATGATCTGGCCACGCATCTCTCTAATCTCTGCCTGGCCACGTGAGACTCAAGCATTCTGGTAAAAAGAAATTATCTTATAAAGCAGCACATTCCATTTTCAGGACACCTCTAAGAGTCAGAAAGTTCTTCCGTATCCTTAACAAAAATCTCGGTGATTTTTAAGACCAACTATGCTTTGTGGGGCTACACAGAACACCTTTCATTCAGTCTGAATTATTACTTACCTTTAGACGTTCAATGGCTTCCTCTCCTCCAGGTGTAGACATGATCCTCTCCTGAATACTGGTCACAGATGTTAAGCCCACCTGACTATTGAGTGAGCAGGAAGATGGAGATGAAGTAAGGGACCCCATGGATGCTGTGGAAAAATTGCCAGGGCGTTGATTCTCAGAGGCTAGCAAGTACCTATGCTTATTGTTCTGAAAATCTTTCAGATCTGGGAGACAGAAAGAAGGGAAGGCAGAAAAAGTGGAAAAGAGGGAAAGGAGCAGAGGGAGAAAAAAGACAGGAAGGAACACCAGCGTAAGAAAGGATAGCATTAAAGCGCCAAGATAAAGACACATTATAATACAAAGACAAGTTATAATTGTTCTAGATGGCAGTTCTAAAACATGTCTGTCTTTAATACTGGTATCCTAGAGGTTAAGAACCACTTCTGAAACTAAAAAATTTAGAAACTAAAAAATTCCAGGGTGGGTTAACATTGTATTTGATAGGGGGTAACCAGAGCCTCAAAGGATAATGCTCAGGCACTCTCCGTAAACAAGACATGCTACATTCCTTCTATTCCTTCTAGAGCTCCAAATCTACAATGTTTTAGATTTCCACTACTCTTAAATCCCAGTAGTTTGTAATGGTACAGGAAAGAAGATGAATATTTATTTATCAGTAGTATCAAACTGGCCCAGTATTTTATGGCATTCAGCAAAAATTCCCAAGAAGATACTACAGTTAAAACAAAAATCTGTAGTGTCCTTTGTATAGCAACATTTCAACATGCTAAAAAGCATCTTCAACATATGCTTTTTTAAAAAAGGAGAGGTAAATGTAGAAATCACAAGAAATTTGTGTAAGTTCTGGTTGAGAACTCAGGGCCAATTACCTCAACAGGGAAGAACAATTAGCAAATTAATGAAGTTGGTAGTGTTTACATTCATCTATTAGCGCAAGCAAAAATCAAGGCTGATTATTTGCTTATAATTGCAAAGTGAGGCTCTTACTCTGCCTAACAGTACTCCATGAGTCACTGGTGAGCTGAGTTCCTAGTATGGAATTCAAGTTTCAAGGACATACTTTCACTTACTAAGGTCTTTAATAGAACTGTAAGTTTTGTTTTTAAATTTAGTTTTGATAAAAAGAGCCACAAACAACAAAATTCATTAATTTGCTGCTTGTACTTTCCTTCATTAGTCATCCCTGTCGAACAGACACCAGAGGAAAACCATAGGTATTGATGGATTTCTATTTTAAAATTAGCTTATGTTTAAAAATGTGAGAAAACCTACATTGCTTAAAATTCATACCAAAACTAACTTAAGTTTTCCTTAAATGATACGAGTCAATGCAGAGTCAGAAAACATTATTATTTGCTCTCTCCGGGTCTACTCATTTCTACTTAATCAAAGCCAGTTCTTGAAACCCCTTAAAACCAGTGGTTGCTTCAAGACAGTTTGAAAACCACCATCTGCAAATATAGAACATAGGAAAACAAGCAAGTTTTAAAAGGGGGATGGGAACTGGAGCAAAAAATCAGCCATCAGGTGATGGCAGCAAGGTAGGAAAGAATAGGATGGGTGGAGCTTAGAAGGTCCAATGGACACATGCAAGCCCTAAAAGAAATTAAGAGTAGTAGACTGAAATGGAAATTCAGAAGTAGTCAGGGCTGCTTTCCTGCATGGAGACAAAATTAAAACTTAGTCATGCATAGCTTTTTGGGAGATGCCACAACTGCTCAGAAAAGAGTAAGGCAACAAGCTGGTAGCAGCACCAGCTGGGGCACAAAAGCAAGAACAAGATGGTGTCTTTCTCACATCAGTATCAGTCAGCTTCGGAAATCTCAGACAGAGCTGTTCCAGTCCAAGAGTCACTCTGTATTGGAGTGTTATTGTGTCCTCAAGGCGTAGCCTCATCACAGTGGCCAGGGCTACGTTTGCTTTCACCTATGTATTTCCTCCCTTCAAGCCCTATTACGTGCCTCATTAAATGAACAAGCAAATCAATTAAAATCTAAAACTTAACCAAGAAGTCAAGATTCTTCATTTCTTCTAAGATAAAAATCCCCTCATGAATTATCTTAAAAGGGTAAGAAATCATGTCCTCACCAACTTAATGATATCTATGGAGAGGAACGAGGTGTGATCCTTCATAAAAATGTCTCATTTCGAACACACATTTTAGACACCCAAGTTTTTAAAATCTAATGTGTAATTCCAGAAAAGGAGAGGAAAAAAAAAAGTTTTCCTAACCACTATGTAAGCTGAGGCCCAAGATATGGAGGAAACTAACTTAGCATAAGCACAGGTGGGTGCTAACCCAACACTCAGAGCTACTCAGTCAGGGATAGTTTAGCCAACCAGAAGTGATTGTTTTTAATTGTACATACATCAAGGCTCAGAATTACATAGCTAATTTAAAATGAGTTTTCTATTAAATAATCAGACACGTGAAGGATCTCAAGAGGCCAAAAAAGGTATAGTAATGATATTAAAAGCTGGGGCTCTGAGTTACACTATCCAATCGAACTACACAGAAACCATGGGATCTCTGGAGCAAATTAACCACCCAGGCAAGGGTGTCCTCATGGGTAAAATGGGCATAACAATCTTTTCCAGAATCAGTGACAGGATTAAGTGAGATAATACATTCAAGGTCACTATAAACACTCAGGAAATGTGAGCTGCTGTCATCGCCATCATCATCCTCTAGGACTTTGGATTCAGTTTAATCACATAAGTGGAAAAACTGAAGAGCAGAAGCAGCAAGAGACTCTTAAGCCTCTAAACTACTTAACCCATAAACTGAAATTCAGCAGCGTTTGCTACATGGAGAAGGGCAAAAACAGGATCATTTCTGAATCTACAGTATGCTCTGTCTGGGATTTCCCTGTTAGGATTGCTGGCATGCAAAGCTCATTTTAAGGCTGATCCAGCAGAGGCAGATTAGCAAATCAGAGTACTGGAAATAACCAATACATGAAATACACACATTTGCCTCCACTTCCAGAGTAATCATCGATCAATGGATCAACTGAAGGTAAGCAGGAGGGAAAATACAAGAAGGGTCAAAGTTCAGGTTCAGCAGTGACACAGAGAGGGAACAGAGCAGCATTTGGGAAGATGAAAAAAATTAACACTTAAAATAGATTATCATTTTGCACACTGTATTCATTTAAACTCAGGTGTTAATCCGTAAGAAGAACTAAACTAGAAGAGACTTTGAAAATCTTATTAGAATTTAAATATTAATTTTTCACTCAAAAAATAAATATATACTTTATCAAATAAACCCATATACTATTCTACCTGAATCATCCAGTTAACTTCTGATTAGACATTATGCAAGGAGATCATGGAGGTTAAAAAAAGATTCATTTTAAGACAACACTGTAAAATAGTATTCTCTGAAAGTCTAGTTCTTGAATTTGACAGAAAATGGATATTTTTCCCTTCATGTGTTCATAGGGAGCTGGGTGGGGAGTGTCCTTTCATCATTCTGCAGGAGGGGAAAGATACCACTCAAAGGTAAATCTTATCTGAAAGGGGACTGGAATGGTGGATTTGTTACACATATATTACCACTACTACATTAATCCAGAGAAGCCCCAGTACAAAAACAAAAATTTCAAGTACCAATTTTACAAAGTGATGAATTTCTCCGTGAGAATAAACTCAACATTCCAAATAAACTTCACTGCTGATCTAAAATGAAAATCTAATAAAAATACAAGCGGTATTTTTTACCGCTTGTATTTTTACATATTTACATTTTAAAAACTAATTTCATGAGTTCAGCTGGATAGCCTGGTACATACTATATAAAGAAAGATTCTGAGATCATTTTCGCTGGATTTTTTTGAAAGAAAAAACAAAAACAAAAAAAACCCTGTTATACCATCTAACTTCATCATGTTCTTTGAATCCAAGTTTAAATATAAGAACCCTGAAGAGGAAAAGATTAGAGTTTATGTTGATCCTTAATTCACTTACTATCAATAATATCTCCCAGCCCCTGAGCACGAAGAAGATCCTTCAGCCGTGTCACCTCCTCCTTTAATTCACGAACCAGTTTGGCATTGGGGTCCTCATTGATAACAGCATTGCACTTAATTTGTTTTGCACGATCTGCATATCTATATCCAAAAAGAACATTCATTTTTGCCATTCCTCAGATACTCTACTTCTCATAAGTAACATGTCATTATTTCTAACTCTAAATCAAACAGCTTGAGTATTTACACATTTTATGAGCCTTACTAATAACATATGCATAGAAAGTTTTATAATATCTTATCAAGATGAGGAAAAAGGCTCAGATGAATTTTAGTGAGTTACCCAAAATCATAAAAGAAATACCAAAATACCAAAAAGAAGACTCAAAATGCATTTGTGAGACTATATAGGGTTCTTTCCATCACTGGGAGAAGAGTAGAAAGTTCCAGATTAAAGTAATGAAAACTATTCATAAATAGAAATACAGCTGACCCTTGAACAACGTGGGTTAGAACTGCACTTATAATCAGATTTTTTTCGATAAACACAGTCCAGTACTGTAAATGTATTTTCTCTTCTTAATTTTCTTAATAACATGTTCTCTCCTATAATTCACTTTATTGTAAGAAAACATATGGCTTATATGCATATACATATGTATTTGTACAACTTACAAAATACAAAATATGCATTAATCAACTGTTTATGTTATCACTAAGGCTTCTGGTCAACAGCAGGCTGTTAGTAGTTGAGTTTTTGGGGAGTCAAGTTATATGCGGATTTTTGAGTGTGCAGAGGGTTGGCACCCCTAACTACTGTGTTGTTCAAGGGCCGACTATATTCTATTAGTGAACATTCTGTAATTTTTTTTTTAACACTATGTGTACTCATAATTGTATTACTTGTTAAGAGTTGAGCATCTCTATAATGATGAAGACCACAAGGGAACTTCTTTTTACAGAAATGAAAATCGTAACAAACTGAAATTGAAAACCATAAACAGGTAAATTCTATTATAATAAAAATATCCCCCGCCCAAAAAAATAAATAGAAATCTCCCCCAACCCATGTTTTCCCTGTTATGAGAGGGATGGATCATTATTTACATAAAAAATTACCCATATAGCATAAGAAAACCAATGGCATAACAAAATGACTTATGGTGGCACAGTATTCTATTTAGCTATCAAGAGCAATTGGAGTACCTCAGAGTGCTCAAAGTTTCATCATAGTTGATATCTGCTGGGCTCAGAGCAGCAACCATTGCAGTCCGAGAATTGCCACCTAAGAAGATGAATCATGGTTATTGCACATCATATTCATTTTAGAAAGAAGAATTTTATTAAATTTATGTCAAATTAGACAACACCATCTCAGATCCTAAGATTTAATCAAGAGTCAACAAATGTCTTGAATGCTCCCATGCCGGGCACTGTCATACTGTTAATCTTGGGTGTTTGGATCTACTGTGACCAGTTCTCCTCTCCCCACTCCAGTTAAGACCTCAGCCACTCCACCAAAGTGCTCTTAATGAGTCAAAGTCACAGTGACATGGACAGTCCAGCAGGCCATTCTCACTCTCTTCCTTCTATCAGTGTCATTTCCCTTCTAAAAGGAAGGAGGGAAAGAGGCTAACAGAACAGAGAATAAAGAGAATGACCTGAAGGTCCAAAACCATCAGCAAAAAGGTAACATGGAGTTTCCAAAGAGGTTTGAAGAAGGAGCGATAGTTTGAAGCAGGTGTGGTTAGTAAGAAAACCACACCACCACACCACAGTCCATGTTCCCAGGTCAACAAGATGGGGAAGAAAACCCTGATTAAAAAGTAAGCAAAACATAATTAAAAAAAAAAAAAAAAAGCAACCAAATCCAACCAGCTTAAATCAAGAGTAACATGGATATCTGGAGATTATTTTTCTCCAAAACAAACATATAAGACAATTAACCACAAAAGATAATCAATAAACAGCTTTAAAAAGGTAACTACACACAAGTGATCAACATACCTAGATTTTCTCGAAGGAGCCAAGTAAGTACAGAATCCCTGTAAGGAATAAAATCAGTCTTCTTCTTCTTCTTACTCTATTAAACAGAAAGAAATGGTCTTAGTATTGTTAGGGAGGAAAAATTCACTTGAAAGGCAAACAAGTCCAAAATTTCTGAGTAAACTATAGTAGAACCCTATCACTGTTGAAATTTAACATTCATGGCTTCAATTCTTCACCATACCCAAAGTTCATGCAATAAAGTAATTTTTTCTTTTTATATTTTATTTTGAAAAATTTCCAGTGTACATGACGTTTAGAGAGTAGCATAATGACCGACCATATATCCATCATGCAACTCCAACCGTTATCAATATTTTGCCAATCATGTTTCTATTATCCCTCAAACACTATACTTTTTCTTCCTGAACAATTTTGGAATAAATTGCAGACACCATGCCCTTTTATCCCTAAATACTTCAGCAGATAAGGACATTCTCTTACACAATCACAGTTCAATGACTGAGTTCAGGAAATTTAACATCAGTATAATACTATTATTTAATATCCTGTCTATATCATATCTTTTACAGCTGGTAGTGTTTTAAAGCAAATCCAACATTTCACCTATAAATAAATATTTCAGATACCTATTTCCAACAGAGAAGGAGTTCTTTTTTTCTTTAAGTCTCAAACAATGATTTTTTACTTTTGCAGAGGGGCAAATACAAATCCTGGGCATTCCAGGTTAGATGTGCAGGAACCAAGTCATTTAGTTAATGAATTTACTTGGCCAATCACCAAATCATTAAGTGGACTGTTGCATCTCTAACAACTCTTATAGAAGTAATACACATTTGGTTTCTTTAGAAAGAAATCACACTCCAAATAAATTCAACCAACAGAGTTAGGACTCAAAGTGAAAAGGTCTAAGACAGTGATGCGATTTGCTAATCTGGAGCTTGGTAAAGACTGCAAGATGAATGGTCTGTATATACGTACCAAGCATTGACTTATACAGCTGTGACCCTCCTCTTTATCATGAGATACAGCAAAAGGCACCAATACAAAGCCAGTACTAAAATGGAGGAAATTATATCCTTTGAAAGTAAAAATTAATGCAAACCCTTTGCAGATAACAGCTACTGCAATTATGTCCTGGCTGATGACTAGGTCGTGATAATTTAAGAGCCACTAAGGGGAAGCCAGGGTTCACTGATAAACATCTCTTCCCAATCCTGGTATAATCTGAGGTTAAACTAAGGACAATCTAGTTCTTGCGAAAACATGGGGGTATTCAGAAAAAGAGTACTAAGTAGCTGACCTCTGGTCTGTCAAGGAGGAAAGGAAGTAGGCAAGTAGCAATTTAATTCCATCTCTTATCAAAAACATTCCCTCCAATTCATCCTATCCCACCCACAGACACACTTTCCACCAATGAGAAAGTCATTTCCCATAGCAGGATCTATTTCCAAATGACAAAGACCTGTGGGGAGAATTAACCCTCTCAGTCAATCACAGCTTAGCGGGACTATCAGTCCACTGCAAAATTCTTGAGTCCTGAGACCTCAATTCTTCCTTCTCTAGCCCCTCAACACTCCACTTTGCCTACAGTTAGTACTGAAAATGCTACAAGATCTAAAGTACGTCACTTACAAGGATTGCAAACAGTACTATAAAAATAAGGAGTTTCTCTTTGCCAAAAGATGTTCTATTTTCATTTTGGTCAATTAGACTAAATTAAGAAGGAGTAGCTAAATAAAGAAGCATGAATAGAACTTCCATATTTTCCATCTGAAAATATCTCAGAATTTTAGCCACTTCTTCTCTATTTGCTCTCTTACACAAATTAATCTCATCTATTCTCACAAATAAGGGCCTCAGTAATTACCTAAACAGGTTTACTTACTTACATCACTAGCCTCTCTAAAAAGAAGTGCTATCAAGTATGGACAATAATAATCCTGTTTCTCTCCCCAGTGGGAATAACAGTACATTTTAATTCACCAAAAATTATGCTTATCACATAAAAACTAAAATTTGTCTTTGATCTGTTATAGTTATGGCATAGATGCAAAGTTCTAAGCTGGATTTTCCAAAACTAATTCTAAAAAAGTCATTTGCAAATTATTGTGGCACAGAGCAATATGGGATATATGCAGATAAATGTAAACTTTTCCTTTGGTTGATAAAGAATGTTAAAAAAAATGAGCAAATGGACAGGACAAGTTAGAAAAACCACTAAATTTTAACAGCTTTCATGGTTCTGGGACTCAGATTAGATATCTGAAGAATATCCAAACTATTGCATAATATCAAATAACAGATAGACTTTAAATCTAAGGCAGCTTTTTCCAATAAGCCAAAAGAAACAGAAAAAAAAGTATTACTCTTTTTTTTTTTTTTTAAAGATTTTATTTATTTATTTGACAGAGAGAGACACAGCGAGAGAGAGAACACAAGCAGAGGGAGTGTGAGAGGGAGAAGCAGGCTTCCCTCGGAGCAGGGAGCCCGATGCAGGGCTCGATCCCAGGACCCCGGGATCATGACCTGAGCCGAAGGCATACGCTTAACGACTGCGCCGCCCAGGCGCCCCAGTATTACTTCTTATTAAGTAATTTTTGTACAAGTAGAGAACAAACCTATATATTTTAAAATATGAGTATAAAATATTTCATCTTGCAGGGGCACCTGGGTGGTTCAGTCGGTTAAGCGTCTGCCTTCGGCTCAGGTCATGATCTCCGGGTCCTGGGATCAAGCCCCATGTCGGGCTCCCTGCTCAACAGGGAGTCTGCTTACCCTCTGCCTCTGCTCACGCTGTCTCTCTCTCTCTCAAATAAATAAAATCTTTTAAAAAATAAAATATTTCATTGCAGATATCGCCTTTATCTCCAATGTTACTCATGTGATTCAGAACTGTTGAGTGCTCTATTATAAATGCAAATAGTACTAAGAAATTTTAGAGTACTTGTAAGGAAATATAAGGAAAAGTCTATCATATTTGGATTAAAAGGATGCAAAGAGCATGTGTTCTAGATACAGACTTTAACTTGATTCTACAGCCTTCACTTTATGTATAACCAAAGAGTAGAAAAAAATTTTTTAACAATTTAAATAATCCATGACTTTTCATGATAGGAAACAAGATTATACAAAGAGGTTTAAGAAAAATATCCTAATAATTTCAAGAAGGCAGCTATATTTTAGAATAGTACCCATAAGAAATATCTTTATTGCCCTTTCAAGAGGTTTATAGGTGACTTCTTCAAGTGACAGTCCTACAGATCACTAGGAGAAACATCATTAAGATAACACAATATAGAAGCTTCCTCAGTTTCTCTCTTGTTCCTTTATTCTGAATTCCTTCTCCAAAACACATCATGTTCCCTAAATTAGGTTTGGTGTGCAGTCTCATGATTCATGGTCACTCTAAACAGCAATTCTAAATTCCAGAGCCAGAAAGCAAGTAACAAGAAGTTATTTTTCAAGGTTCCATTCCTACTTATGCCTCCATACAACCTGCTGAGGATTTACAATCATCACAATTGATTCTACAGCTAGTTCAATGCCTAACAAACCCCACCGTACCTTGCTGGTGCAGTTATCCTATAGATGAAGCATTTAAAAGAAAGAATGAGAACACAGGATAAGCCTTCAAACAGAAAGTACTTTAAAGTAATAAACTGAGTATGACTTTTCAGAAACAAGCAAGAAAGCATTTGATTCTTTTTAGGGATTCAAATAATATACTAAACTAGAATGCAAAATGACTAGTACTTCCTTAGTCTTTAACCTAAAAAATGAAGCCCCTGATACAAAAGTGTTTCAGATTTAGTGTCCCACTGTTAAAGAATAGGAAAGAATAACACAATTTTAAAAAGTATATTATTGGCCCCCAAATCAACAGCATTCACCAAGGCAAATGCTTAAAAAACCCCAAAAGGTACTGCATCCTACTTAAAAAAGATTGTATAGGAAAAGAACATGCAACAAAAACCCTTGGTTTTGATGAGAAACCTGAAGTAAGGCTAAAAAAGGAATCAAACCCTAGGTCTTTGTAAAGAGCTAGTTTTCAGTCTAGCCTTTATAGATCTATGTTTACTTTCTCCTTAATCTTTTATGTTCAGTAGAAAGTCAAAGTGTGCTATACCTAGTATCTTATCTGAAAAGCTCTTAAAGGAGAAAAGATTACACAAAAGGGCCAAAAAAGGTCAGTCTTCATAAACACAAAATATCATCAAGTACATTTGCTGAACAGGCAAGTTTTCCCATGTAACCAAGTATATAATACTTACCACCTCTGCCAAGGCTGAAATGACTTTGCCCAGAGTTGTGAGAGACTTATTAATATTTGCTCCTTCCTGAAATCAATACCAAACACGAAAGAATTATGATGAAGAATTTCTTCCACTGCCATATCATCTATAATGCATAGGATACAATTAAGCCTTGTATTAGCACTCTTTGTTTACTTATGACCACAAGTTCTAAAAACCTCTTTTAGTCCTCAGTCTCTCCCCTGTTCACTTAATGCCATGCCAGGACCACACACCTAACTCACAGTCCTGAGTATCGGCAAGATGGCTTGCCCCAAAAGCTTATGGAGGCAGCCTTCTTCCCCCAACTCACCAACATGCAATTTCTGCTCTTGTTAAGTAAGCATCCCTCTGGTGAGGGCTGTGTGTGTTCTCACATTTGGATCTTGTACCATTAGTGTCGCTTCCATCCAGCTTGTTCCTCAAAACACCTTTCAGCTTTCACCTTGACCATCAAGTCCTCCTTAACTATTACATTATGTTACTTATCTT
Organism: Halichoerus grypus; assembly: GCF_964656455.1. Lineage (NCBI taxonomy): Eukaryota > Metazoa > Chordata > Mammalia > Carnivora > Phocidae > Halichoerus > Halichoerus grypus. The sequence goes on from NC_135716.1 coordinate 180,049,133, forward strand.
TCATTGAAGTTATAGATCAGGCATCAGCAAAATGTTTCTGTAAAGGTTTTGCAGGCCATGTGGTCTCTGTCATAAGCTCTCAGACTTACTGTTGTAGACAACACACAAACAAAGGTGGCTGTGTCCCAATAAAATTTTATTTACAACAACAGGTCAGATTTTACCGACTGGCCATAGTTTGCTGACCTATGTTACAGAACATTTACTGACTATGTCAACTGTTTGATAAAATAAATACCTTTAATCGAGTCCCTTTGGCACCAGTTGAATCAGCTCGTTCACTTCCTGCTAGATCCACCAAGCTGATTTTACTGACCTGGTCAAGAACAAGAACATTGGGGTAATTCAAAAATAAGCAATGTAGAACTAGAAAACATTAAGAGGCAGGAAATTAAAAATCGGGCATGAAGAAGACTACAAATATTAGTTAGGGCTCTTACATATAGCACAAGAAGACACAGCATGCACAAAAGTTCACAGCAATTTTCTTGGTTCAAAATAAGTAATTTTAAGATACACATGACATATTTTATAACGGTGTGTCATAAAAATATAAAACTCAATAACCCATTAAATGGCATATTAAATATGAAGCCTCCAGCAACTGGAACTCTCACACACTGCTGGTGGGAATGTATTATGATACAGTCACTCTGGAAGAAAGTATAGCAGAGTTATAGACCTACAGAGCTAAACATATACCTACCGTAAGACTTGACCATTGTACTCCCAGGTATTTACCAAGAGAAACAAAAGCAAATATCCACACAAAGACTTGTACACAAATGTTCACGGCATTTTCTTTTTTTTTTTTTAAAGATTTTTATTTATTTATTGAGAGAGAGAGAGAATGATAGAGAGAGAGTATGAGAGGGAGGAGGGTGAGAGGGAGAAGCAGACTCCCTGCTGAGCAGGGAGCCCGATGCGGGACTCAATCCTGGGACTCCAGGATCATGACCTGAGCCGAAGGCAGTCGCTTAACCAACTGAGCCACCCAGGCGCCCCATTCACGGCATTTTCATTTTCATGATCAAAAACTGGGAACAATTTAAATGCCCACCACCAACAGGCGAGTTAATGCACTAACTGTGATATATCTATATAGTGGACTACTAATCAGCAATGAAAACAAGTGAACTACTGATAGACAAAACAACATAGGTAAATTTCAAAATTATGCTAAGTGAAAGAAGCAAGGCAAGAAAATAGTACATACTCTATAATTCCATTCATATAAAATTCTGGAAAGTGTAAACTAATCTGCAGTGACAAAAAGCAGATCAGAATTGCCTAAGTACCAGGGTGGAAGAAGTGATACAGTTAGATTATAAAGCAGCATGAGGCAACTTTTCAGGGGAATGGACGTGGTAATGACTTGGACTATGATATTGGTTTTAAAGGTGCATACACAGGAATCCAATTTTATACTTTAAATATGTGTGGTCTATTGTACTTCAACAAATCAATAAAGTTGTTAAAAAAAAATAAAGCTTCAGGAAAGTTAGACAAAAGTATCCAAAATGGATTATCAAAGAAGCTATGGTTATAGGATTATCATTATTTTTGTAGATGTGACATCATAGAAGAATAAAATGGTTTCACACAAGATGTACTAAATAGCATTAATATTGTAACTAGCTAAGCAGTGTCAAGTTATCTGATCACCTATATGAAGGGTATGTTTTTTTAAAATAATTTTCAGCTAAACATACGCTAAAATTCAGATTTATTGAATGGTTACTCTGAGCCAGGCACTATTATATGCACTAACCTGTATCAATATTTAATCATCTTAACAATCCTATGAGGTTGGGGAAACTGAGGCACAAAGAGGTTAAGGAACTTGCCCAAGGTAACAGTGCTGCAAAGTGGTAGAGGCAGGATCTAAATCAAGCAGTTTAACTCCAAAGTCTACTATATTTACCTACTGTAGAAAAGGAGACATTAACAAGCAAGGTATTCGAAGAGCATCAGGACTGCTGTGCAGTCCTTTACTTTCCAAGGAAAAACACACCTTGCCTGCTTAATTGTTTGCTTAAATATTTAATCCCACAATAACATTATCAGAGCTCAAAACAAACAAAAAAACCTATATACCAAGCAAGTAATTAAGAGGTTCTAGTCAAGAAGAAAAAAAAAGGAAGATTTTCTCCCCACAGAACTGCTTAACTCTCTTGCACAGAGTAATTTTTGAGACCCAATGTCTTTGTTTTTTCTTAAGCCTATTTTCTATCTTGCAATTTCACTCAAAAACCCATGCTCAAAATTGGTTTAGAGTGGGAATAAAAATGACAAGCAAAAGATACAAAATATTCACCATTAAGTTAAAGGGCAACTTTCTCCCCTCCATAAGATGCAGAGTGTAGCAAGAGGGACTTCTGAAAATCCCCATTCTATACAACTCAAGCCCGGACACTGAAGTTGTCCTACCTTCTCAGTGGAAAGGTTGGTCTCAGTATCATGTTTCTTCTGGGTGAAAACAATGGTAAACACCGCATGGGAACGGCTACTTGTTTCATTCATGTTGGTAGCTGCCACCGTCCTAAATAAACACAAAGGTGACATGTGACAATGGAATTGTTAGATGAAAGTTAAAATGGACAGCAGGCTCCATGTTAACTGTAACAATCACAAGCAACAACTTTATTCATAGATCATGAGATTGTCACTTACATAAATTGTTCTCAATACACCTTATCTGTGAGCCTATCAAGTTATCCCCGACTCCAAAGGTCCCCCATCAGAATCATTTTTCATACCTCAATTGTCCCTTTAGAAACCACCGACGCACTTAATTTGTATTCTTTATTTTGCAATCAGTTACTTCCATAGGCATGTGATTATCCAACATTTTACCATGACTTAATCAAAACCTGATATTAAAACTTAACCAAAGTTCTGACATGTTTCAGCACTGCATTGTTTTGCTGAGAGGATGCTGACTATGCGGAAGCCCTTACTTTTTACCCCAGCACAGCCAAAGGATCAGAGGATCTACAATTAAAGCAACTTTCATAAGTATAAAGGTGGTCTCAAATCCTTAACTGGGAATAAAGGACCTGAAAATGTGCCAAAGCCTTCAGTCATTAGTCTATTTCTACCATACCTGGCTTTGTTCCCAGCATCCATGAGGTCAGCAATGTCTGTGTAGGAAGTGACTGCCAGCTTGGACAGATCCTCCACATATGGGCCAAGAAGTGGGTGTTCACGCACACGCAAATGACCCTTGTTTTTTGGATTCAGCAGGTCTCGTACTCGTTCACAGTAAATTTCCATGTAGCTCACCTAGGAACAAATTATTAAAGTGAACTGGAGGACTTGGAAAAAGACTATACATTAAAAAAAAAAATTTAACAACTTTTATTAAAAGCTCTACAACTGGGGTGCCTGGATGGCTCAGTTGGTGAAGCATCTTGCCTTCGGCTCAAGTCATGGTCTCAGGGTCCTGGGATCAAGTCCAGCATCAGGCTCCTTGCTCAGTAGGGAGCCTGTTTTTCCCTCTCCCTCTGCTGCTCCCCCTGCTTGTGTTCTCTCTCTCTCTGTCAAATAAGTAAATAAAATCTTTAAAAAAAAAAAAAAAAGGCTCTACAATTAGGGGCATCTGGCTGGCTCAGTCAGTAGAGCACACAACTCTTGATCTTGGGGTCGTGAGTTCAAGACCCACACTGGGCGCAGAGATTACTTTTAAAAAAAGCTCTACAATGAGAGATCAGCAATCTTTTTTTTTTTTTAAGATTTTATTTATTTGACAGAGAGAGTGAGAGAGCACAAGCAGGGAAGCAGGAGAAGGAGAGGGAGAAGCAGGCTCCCCGTTGAGCAGGGAGCCCAATGAGGGACTCGATCCCAGGACCCTGGGATCACGACCTGAGCCGAAGGCAGATGCTTAACCATCTGAGCCACCCAGGCGCCCGAGATCAGCAATCTTTATAAAGGGAAATGCCATAGGTCTAGTCCATTTTATTCTATTAACAGTTGCACAGACATCACTGACTAGCTTAGAATCAGCCTTCTGACGGTCTCAGGAAAGAAAAGGAGGTAAGAAGGCTACCTCTGCAATCAGTAGCCGCTACTTGTCTAAGTCAGAAAAAATACCATTTTTAGTAGCAACTTACCAGTTACTAATACACTTTAAAAAATGTATGCTGTTGTCAATAGTTAAGGATTACAGTGAGGTTACTCTAAAAGCTTGGAAATAAAAATTCTATTAGTGTTAAAATCAAGAAACACTATCGATATTCCAGAGCAGGGAAGACAAAAGAGACCAGCAACCCCAGCACTGTAAGACTGAGCACACACAAACCATGTATCTACCACAAGGAGTGAGGACTGGTCAGCAAGGAGCCTGACGGCATGGTGGGACCCATCCACAACTTATGAGGGAAGAGGAAGCCTCAGCAAGTACACTACCGGAACTCCCATCCCACCAGCAGACCGTTCCTATCATGGGGTTGAAGTTCTCAGACTATCCTTTCTTTACCTGAGCCAAGCAAGCATCTCAATCGTCTAGTCAGCTCCTCCCTCTCTAATTCCATGCTCACTAAAAAACCAACAGGGTTCCAACAGAAGTCTGTCCACAGGAAGATACAAAGATCACATACCAGGCTTGCTAATACTGAGTGTTCTGGTCTAGGGAAGAGTTTTCCTCAAGGGAAAGTAACAAAACTAGTGGTTTCATAACATAAGTCAAATGAGCTTCACTAAAGAGTCTGGCTTTGAAGGATGCTTCTGGTCCTGATTTATCTATAAGATCAGACTTCTAAGCAAATAAGGCTCTGGACTAGGGGAAATTCACCACAGGAAGCCTCATTATGGTCTTCCCTTGTGTATCCTGAGCTAGTCGAGCACACAATAAAATTTCAGCACTTGTCAACTTTAAATTTCTATAGACACATTTCCGAGTGTCTGAAACAACAGAATCTCCATTTCTATTGTTTTCTTTCACTCGGTCTCAGATCTGACTGTATATTTACACTGTATTTTAAAATCAGTTTTTTAAATATTGAGAACCCGTGAAGTAACTGATCCCCTATGAGATTAAAACAACAGGACAACAAGTATTCCTTCTTAAAGCAGGTCTTCCTACAAAGTGAAATGGTACTTTATTCATTCTTGTGTAGTACTTAAACTTGGACATAAACTCCAGAATCCCAGAAAGATACTATATCTTCTTGGAAAACTTAACCTCTTTTCACCAAGGTGTGGGGAAGCATGAGAACCCAAGTAACCGAGGTAAAGGCTGCTGTGCTCTGCTACTTATTCTCTACCATGCAAACCCACCTCAAGCCAGCACTAGTTCTTTTACTTCTGAGGCAACCATTACAGACCCCACTTGGCAAATTCAATTCACTGAGTAGCATTATCTTCCAGGCACTTTCTAGGCACATGGCATACATCAGTAAATAAAACAGACAAAAATCCCTGCCCCAGCGAGCTTACGATTCTAAATAAAAATAAACAACACATACATAAATAAACAGAGAGAATTATAAAGTAGGTTAGAACATGATGATTACTATGGAGGGAAAAAGAACAGGACAAGAGAGACCAGTAGTGCTGGGGTGGAGGGCAAGTTGCAGTGTTAATTAAGGTGGTCAAAGTACACTTCGTTGAGAGGGTAAGACTTGAGCAAATGACCTGAAGGAGGTGAAACACTTAGACAAAAAGATATCCAAAGGAAGAAAATTTCAGGCAGAAAAAAAGGTAAATGTAAAGGCCCTGAGGTAGGAAAGTTCCTATTGTTCCAGAAACAGCAAAAAGCCAGTGTGGCCGGAGCAAATAGAGGGAAGCAGAAGAGGAGGTAGAGGTCCCACAACTATAAGGAACCACAGTATCAATTAGGGATCTACACCGCACTCCAAGAGAGCCTATGAACTCCGATATGAAAGGAAATGGCATCTTCTTTTATTATCTATAAGCTCAAAAAACTGTCACATTCTGTCATTCTCTATCCTTTGAATTTATTTAAAATATGTGATATTTTAATAAGAATAAAAATCTACTGAATTTGAACGCCTGGGTGGCTCAGTTGGTTAAGCGACTGCCTTTGGCTCGGGTCATGATCCCGGAGTCCTGGGATCGAGTCCGACATCGGGCTCCCGGCTCAGCGGGGAGCCTGCTTCTCCCTCTGACCCTCTCCCCTCTCATGCTGTTTCTCTCTCTCTCTCTCTTTCTCTCAAATAAATAAATAAAATCTTAAAAAAAAAAATCTACTGAATTTTCATTTGCTATACATCTAGTCTTCAAAAAGAATAGTTATAGGATGAGACAAGTTATTTGGAGAATTAATTTTAACAAAAAATATTTTTAGAGCTGCACATTCCCCTTTTGGTGTATCATAGTCACAAGGCAGAATTCTCTAAAATTAATAAATTTATGCAACACTTTATAGGTAAAGAAAAAACCCAAACCAGCTAGGTGGGTCAACTAGAAATTGTGTAAGTCCTACAGAAAATCACAACACATACATAAAAAAAAAAAGTTTGCTTAAAAACAGCTTCATGTCTCAGAACAAAAGGCTCATGTTAACAGAACGCTTTAGTAATTTCAGTTTCTATAGAACTGAGTACCAAAACTGGAGATAAGTGAAACAACAGCTTCAAAAAGCACATATCAATGAGTAGAAATGTTTATCAACTATATTAATATATATAATATAATTCTATAGACCTCCTCTTCATAGAGCTGGAGTATACACTGGATGAAGAATAACTGTCTAAGATTATAAGCAATTATAAAGGAGGAAGAGGAGAAGAGATCTGATTATATAGATTTTAAAAACCATGTCAAAAATCACTATTAATAAATATGAAAGGGGGAAAGAGTTCACACAAATGATTAAGATAAACACCGCAATCCCAAAATGTAAACAGGCATATGCATAATTTACAAGATGTTCAATTACACTAATTATCAAAAAAACTCTAATTTAAATAAGTGAAAAAGAGTGCCCTTATCAAGTTGGCAGAGAAGAAACAAAAATATTAAAAGTTGGCAAGGACACAATGGGTGCTTACACCCTCTTGATGGGACTGAAAATTGGTACAGTGTTTCCTTCTAAAAAGCCATTTGGCAATTCACATGTATTGTTTGACAACCTGATACATAAAGGAAGTAACTAAAAATAAAGCTTATGAACAAGCTTCTGACTTATTTAACTGCAACATTATTGATGATGAACAAAACTTAGAAATAGTCTAAGCATACAAAATTGGGGGAGTAGTTAAGTGATCTATAGTCATCATTTGGGACCACTGAAAAGTAACACTGGAGGGAATGGAGTCCAGAGGCCTATGGCTTTAACCCACGGTTGTACTCACCTCTACAGAGTAAGACATTTCTTCATTACAGTTGTCATTGATTTTCTCGAATAGTTCTTCACATAACTACAGAAGCAGAAGGAGAGAGGCACGAACAGCATAAATGAGAGAAGTACAAAGATACCTATGAGTGCTAAACAAATTAGTGAGATCCCTTTCCTCTTTCTCAAAATATTAATGGCAACAACATCAAAGGAAAATGGCTTTGAATGAAATAAGGGGACAGTGTGAATGCATTCTCCTCATCTCATCTTTATTCTCCCTTGATGACAGCACCCCAGAAATGTCTCCTTAGAAAGCAAGCCATTTAGGGAAGAGGAGGAGTTCTGTCTCTTGAGATTCTGTGTTAGGTCCCTGGCACATTAAATTTATGTGAATTCAATTCTTCACATTATCCTAGAGTAACTGTGACTCTACTATTAGTATTATTATGTAGCAGTCAAACCAATATTAAACTACATTTTGGGGATGCCTGGGTGGCTCAGTTGGTTAAGCGTCTGCCTTCAGCTAGGGTCATGATCCCAGGGTCCTGGGACTGAGTCCCACATTGGGACCTTGCTTAGTGGGGAGCCTGCTTCTCCCTCTGCCTGCCGCTCCCCCTGCTTGTGTGCATGTGCACTCTCTGACAAAAACAAAACAAAACAAAAAAGCCCATTTTGCACACATTTTATTTATCATGCTATATAAATTTTATTTTATACTGCCAGTTACTATATACATCACAAATCATACATACATATGTATAAAGAGAGAATGCATACTCTTTCAAGGGAGTAAATGAAGGTATTTAAGAATAATTTTGATAGTATGAGGTGCCTAGCTGGCTCAGTCAATGGAACATGCAACTCTTGATCTCAGGGTTTTGAGTTCAAGCCCCACATTGGATGTAGAGAGTACTTAAAAATAAAATCTTGGGCGCCTGGGTGGCTCAGTTGGTTGAGCGGCTGCCTTCAGCTCAGGTCATGATCCTAGAGTCCCAGATCGAGTCCCACATCTGGCTCCCTGCTCAGTAGGGAGTCTTCTTCTCCCTCTGACCCTCCCCCCTCTCATGGTTGCTCACTCTCTCTCTCTCTCTCTCTCTCTCTCAAATAAATAAATAAATAAATCTTTTTAAAAAATTAAAAATAAAAATAAAATCTTTAGGGGCGCCTGGGTGGCTCAGTCGTTAAGCGTCTGCCTTCGGCTCAGGTCATGATCCCAGGGTCCAGGGATTGAGCCCCGCATCGGGCTCCCTGCTCAGTGGGAAGCCTGCTTCTCCCTCTCCCACTCCCCACTGCTTGTGTTCCCTCTCCCACTGTCTCTGTCAAATAAATAAATAAAATCTTAAAAAAAAAAAAAAAAAAGAATTCTCAGACTGTTCAAGCTTAACGTGATAGTATTAAATTATTAAGATAAAAGGAAAATATCTCTGATAAGGCAACCAAAAAACTAAAAAATAATCACATGCTTAAAAGATGAACTATATATGGGACATGGGAAAAAAAATGTGACCAACAACACCAATCAGGCGTCCCCAGGATTCAGAACAAAGCCTGCTATATACTACCATTTTTTTTTAAGAAGCTGGTAACACTGTTCAAAAGATAAAATACCCAGACAAGGGTATACAGCAAAACCTTTACAGAATGCCAACTTCCCCACCTTTAAAGACAGACATGTATACACGTCATACTATTAGCTCCTTCGACGGAAAGTAACAAGTGATTTGTTTTTGTGCCTTGCATATGATAGTCCCTGAATAAATCTTTGCTAAATAAAAATAACTGTTACAGCAATCAAAGACTAAGAGTAATATTAAACAGAGGTCTTTTGTTGTTTTTTGTTTTCTTACCTGTGGAATGATGCCAGCCTGGCTTTCTTCTTGTTTACCCATCATTGTATAAGATTTCCCAGCACCAGTCTGCCCATAGGCAAAAATACAGACATTATATCCCTCAAAGGCATGTAAGAGCATTTCCTTTCCAATGTCATTGTACACACGGTTTTGAGATGCAAAACAGGGATCTTCAGGCTGTAAAATTAAAAGAAGAAATAAATGACATTTTATTCGTATACTTTCCTATGCTTATTTGATTACTGCTATAATAAATTCAAGTGTTTGGAATCTCAACAGTCAATTATTAAAACATATTATAAAATTTTTAAGTCCCTCCTACACATAGCTTATTTTTCTCTTATTAAACACACACACACAGTCATCCAGCTCAGCCATACATAAAAATAGCTACATGAAATTATCTCACTTGATTACATGTCACTTTCCATAACCTTAAAAGTATCACTCTTCCATTCACAGAAATGTGCAAGAAAATTTTCTTAAATGGAAAATGGTACTAAAAGCTCAGAGGTCAAGTCCACATATAAAAATACTTCCCTGTACTCAGTCCAGGTAGTATAGCTATTTCTCAGTAAACCTAGCTTTCAGTGACAAACGTTGTCCAACCCCCTTCACAGGCCCTTTTGTTGGCCATCAGGCTCTGTCAGTAGTTTAAAACCTCTCCTACTCCAGCACAAAACAGAAAAAAAAACCCAAAAAACTAAAAACATGTAATGAAGAGAAGCAAATGCAAACTGTAGTTCAGGAACAATCCCTAGAAGCCAACAAGATTTGGGGTCCTCTACTAAGCAGGATACTGCAAAGGGCCTTGCTCTCTCCATTTTCCTAGGTGTTGGTCATCTCTGTACTCCATCTGGACCTTCAAGCTCTTTCAAAACTGTTCACAACCTGCATTGTTCTATTATACTGCACCATAAGTATACTCACCGAGGTGTGAGACCAGTAGGAGTAGTCGAAACTAAAGGACTTTGGAGCTTCCTTTGGGTTCTTTGGGTTAATAATACCTAGAGAATAAAAATGATTTGATTTTATAAGTCACTCGGTTACATGTTCTTTAGTTCAACATGATGTTATGTTGTAAGTTCAAAACATCCAAATCAGTAAATTCATACCACTGAATCTGAAGAAGGTAATCGAAAAATAAAAATAATCACACTTTTAAAAGGCAGGATCTGTATATAGAACTTAAAAGAATCAGACCATCAGTATTCACTGGGTACCACTAGGATTCAGAACACAGTTTGGTACATAGCAGGTGCTCAGTAAATATTTTATGGCTGAACCATACGTAAATAAGCAGCCAAAAGTCAGAAACAGGCCACACATAACTATTTGCATAAATATTTCAATACATTAGAAATAAAAATTAGAAAATTACTGAATACAACTACTACCTGAAATAAACCCTTTTTAAATATCTTATTATCTACTTTAGAAAAGCATTTTCTTTTTAAAGATTTTATTTATTTATTTGACAGAGAGACAGACAGCAACAGAGGGAACACAAGCAGGGGGAGTGGGAGAGGGAGAAGCAGGCCTCCCGCCAAGCAGGAAGCCCGATGTGGGACTCGATCCCAGGACCCTGGGATCATGACCTGAGCCGAAGGCAAACGCCTAACGACTGAGCCACCCAGGCAGCCAGAAAAGCATTTGATAATTAAGTATTCATCGGAAAGACAGTCTTATTTCTGAAATCCACATTTGATAATAACATGTTATATATATGTATGTATACACGTACATAAGTGTATTATGCATGTACACAGTGGAATCACAGACCACAAATCATCTGCAGAGTGTTGCAGGCAACAAAATTACTTTTTCTTTAAAGATTTTATTTATTTATTTGAGAGAGAAAGCACACACGAGTTCGAGGAGGGGGGAGGGGCAGAGGAAGAGGGAGACGCAGACTCCTCCCTGAGCAGGGAGTCTGACTTGGGCTCGATCCCAGGACCCTGAGATCATGACCTGAGCCAAAGTCAGATGCTCAACCAAATGAGCCACCCAGGCGCCCCTAGACAGCAAAATTACTTTTTTTTTTTTTAAAGATTTTTATTTATTTATTGAGAGAGAGAGTGATAGAGAGAGAGCATGAGAGGGGGAGAGTCAGAGGAAGAAGCAGACTCCCCGCTGAGCAGGGAGCCCTATGCGGGACTCGATCCCGGGACTCCAGGATCATGACCTGAGCCGAAGGCAGTCGCTTAAACAACTGAGCCACCCAGGCGCCCCAAAATTACTCTTTGACTGAAAAGCATGAAGCCTTACTGTTCCTACTGAAAGTATTTCTCGTGTGATTAATCCAATCACGCTATTCTTCAGGGACTGTCTGAACACTGAGGCTTGGCCTCTCTTCCTTTCTCATACACACAAAGCTTTAGTGCCTCATATTTCACATGGAATAGAATCTTTATAACATGTAGTCATGAAATCTCCTCAAAGACCAGACATCTCAACCAATCCACTTCTCTAAGGCACGGCCACATCCCAGGCTATGAGTGAGATCAGGATTAAAAAATAAATCTGTCCAGGGCAGCTGCTGCTCAGGACACAAATAGCAACAGTTGCCATGGTGCTTAGTTCTCTCTCTTGCTGGATTCCAGCGGGTATGGCCACACACTTACGTTCAAATCTCAACTGCTGACAGAGTATGAATAAGGCTTGCACTGCACATAATCATGTGACAAGGAGACGTGGTTCTAGAAAGAACATCTCCCCACACACAAACGGCAACCTAAGCAATGAAGTGTGCTTCTAACCAAAAGGCACTAGGGACAAGATTTAAATAATAGCCAACATTCGTGGAGCACTATAAGCACTATAAATAAGCACTGAGCTCTAAGAACTTCCTGTGTACTGATCCTCCCTACCACTAAGGCCGACAGAGGTTTTATTACCGCCATTGTATAGACAGAGACACCATCACAAAGAGGTTAAGTAACTTAACCAAGGCTACAGAGCTAGCCAGTGGCAATCCAGGATGTGGACTTGGACAGTTTAACTCCAGAGTCCCCACTCTTAGCCAAGACACCCATCATCTATAGGCTTATTCTCCACCGATATGCAGGTAGAGAATATGTATGTATACCTATATGTATGTAGCGACTGCCAAGGCAAACACAGTAAGGCATTTTTATGCATATGCATACATATGTGTGCATGTACACACATGTATATGGCCACCCCCCTAAAATTACATCACAGGCATTGTTTAAAACTCTCCTTACCCATTTAAAACTAAGAACTATGAGGACTACAATTCCTAAAAGATGAAAGACTACACACAAACTCTACCAAGCAAATGGAAATTAGTGTCATGCTACATGCACCAGATTCAGGTTTCAGTGGCGCAGCGATAAAGACAATGACAAGACATCAGATATGACCCCTAAAGTAGTCTTCACTACTCAAAACTGTTAATATAAACACTTTCTAACCTCTAGGAAATGCTGTCATAAAACTTTGAAGCCATACTTCACTCACTCTTTTTTCTTTTTTTTAAAAGATTTTATTTATTTATTTGACAGAGAGAGACAGCGAAAGAGGGAACACAAGCAGAGGGAGTGGGAGAGGGAGAAGCAGGCTTCCAGCAGAGCAGGGAGTCCGATGCAGGGCTCGATCCCAGGACCCTGGGATCATGACCTGAGCCGAAGGCAGACGCTTAACGACTGAGCCACTCAGGCACCCCCTTCACTCACTGTTTTTTTTTTTTTTTTTTAAAGATTTTATTTATTTATTTGACAGAGAGAGACACAAGCAGGGGGAGGGGAGAGGGAGAAGCAGGCTTCCCGCGGAGCAGGGAGCCCAATGTGGGGCTCAATCCCAGGACCCTGAGATCATGACCTGAGCCGAAGGCAGACGCTTAACGACTGAGCCACCCAGGCGCCCTTCACTCACTCTTTTAGCTACTCACTGGTGGTACCAATTTTGCCAAGAACAACTTAAGAAAGGCTAGTTTTCAGATCCCACCTCTTTGTTCTCTTTTTCCTAGTACTAAGAAGCAGAAACACTACACCAGCGAGCAATTTTCTTGATTCACAGGAAATCCTTTTCCTCTTCCTCAAGATTCCCTCCTTCCAGATCTTTGCAACTTCTGAATCTACTCGTCTCCTAACTTACAGATCTGAAACCAAGCTGCCTTTTAAGTAACTGCCTGTATGTACACAAAACCCTTTTTTATTTTAACATAAATAAGTAAATCAAAATATAATTCTGAAGAGCTATTTTCGTAATAGTTATGTCAAACAAGATGAAACTTACCCACAATATTTAAAAGATTTTAATTCCTAAATGAAAGATATTTACAGAAAACACCTTAGAACAATGTAAAACTCAATACCGTTGTTACCTGTTTGAGGGGGCAGTGTAAGCCCCAAAAGGCATGGATAATTTCTATATGTTAGCTGGGGACTATTTAATAGGATAGTTTGTTTTATATAATTCTTTATATTTATATATGCATTGTACTATCTTGAATATATGAAAAGTTTACTAATAAAACATTTTGAAACTTCCCAACTCTGCAAACGAAAACAGTTATAAAAATAAAATATCAGTAACAGCCCTTCACCTCATCAGAAGCCCATGAACTCCACCATTATTTCCAAGGACAACGAACTAATGTTTTCTAATGTACCAAAGGTTTTCTCTTTCTGAATTAGTAACAGTTGAGATCTAACTTACTTCCTTTAACCCAACTAAGAAATAGGATGTTTCCAACTATGAATAAAAGGGGGGAGAGGGACACAGTACTTGTAATGGAAAGGGCATGGGATTTGGATCAAAAGACCATTTAGAATATGTTAATATTCTAAACATATGATGAACACTTAATAAATATATTCAGGATTTTTTGTCACCTTGGGTATCGCTGCACTTTGAGTCCTCTCTAAAACTGAGATAATACCTAGTTCACAGGATTAAATGAGTAAAGCACTACACAAATGCTAATTTTCAAAAATAGGTATTTTATCTTGTTTTTAACTCTCTCAGTGTTTTGGTGGATATGTTAACCCTATTCCATGGTCCTTAAACCAAAGTGAGGAAAGTTCATATACTAACTGATAAAATAAGAATTCTATTTCATGGCAAGAATCAAAGTACTACAATGGGGTCCTATAGCTGTATCACCACATCTCTGATGTTCCTACCACATTATAAATCCCTTCAGTATATGGACCATGTCTTGTGGATCCTCTACAATGCCCTACACCAAATAGGCACTCAGATGCATGTCCTTCTTTTGTCATGTGTAATTTTATTTTATTTTATTTTTTTTGTCATGTGTAATTTTAATTTCACTAAATCCTATACCATTTTCAGCATAAAAAGAAAAAGAAAAACAGTGCATACCTATGCAATATACACATAAAATATCAGTTCATTTCATCAACTTTCACAGAAAGAATATGGAGAGAATAACCACAAGATTAGGCAATATTTAATACAACAGTTCTCTGTATCAAAGTCAACTGAGCTAAGAAAGCACATAAGAATGAAATAATAGTAATTAATGAATATCTTCAACATAAAAACTATTTTCACCAACATAAAAGCTGTTATAAACGCAGCATGCCTCCCAGGGCCACGTGTCATCAGTGTGCAGGCTTTGTTTACGATAAATCACCACTTTTTCCAACGAATGGACTCCAGGCATATTTTGAGGACTGGAGTCAGAACATAACTCTATTTTAAGTGCTGTACCCCTCATATTGCTTTATTTCCTATAAAATCACTTTTCATGCCACTTTTCAAGGCCCCTTTTAAGCAATTTCCACACCTGAGGCTTCCCCTCCTATTGAGACTTCTCTGGACACACAGTATACTCCAGACCTGGACCCATCTCCACAAGTAACTTTTCACAGATGATCTTAAGAGTCATCTCTAACTTTCTTTTCTCACACCCCACATATGATCTATCCTGTCAGCTCTACTTTCAAAATGAATCTAGAATCCCATGGCTTCTCACCACCACCATCATTTCCATCCTAGTCCAAGCCACCACCTCTCTCACCTGGAAGACGACAGTAACTCCTTACTGGGCTCCCGGCTTCCCCCTGGGCCCCTGGAGAGTCTTATCTCCACACTGCAAACACTGGTCCTTTTCTCACACTAACCCAGATCATATCCACGTCATGCCTCTGATGAACATTCCAACGGCTTCCTAACATACACTGAAGAAAACTCTACTCCCTCTCTGACCTACTGCCCAGTTACTGGAGTGATTCACCCCCTACTCCAGCCCCGCTGCCCTTCTCATTGAAGATATACACTCTCATTTCGGGGCCTTTGTACTTTGGCCCTACCAGGAATGCTACTCTCTCAGGTATCTGAACAGCCCCCTCCCTACCTTCATACAGGTCTCTGCTCAAACATCACCATATCAGATGGTCCTTTTCTGACCATCCTACTTAAACAGCATGCCTTCACTCTCCACCTGCTTACCCTGCTTTGTCTTCACTGCACTCCTGACTACCTGACTTGTCATGTGAGTCACTGGAATATAGGTTCCATGACACGAGAAATTCTGTTTCATCTACTGCTGTATCCCAGCTCCAAGGAGAGCACGTGCCACATAGTAAATACTCAATATATACCCAAAGAACCAATGACTATGTTAGTTTTATCTTTCCTTACAGACTGTTACTTCTTTGTAGCTAGAAACCATGACTTCTCTTTCTGCATCACTCAGTGTTGATTTCATAAGTAGGTGATGCTTATTTGTGAACTGGTACAGAGCTCTCCCAACACAACTCGCTTCCTGAGTCTTTTCTCCCTGAGCAGCCAACTTACTCAACTTCTGTTAAGAAAGTTCATCTCTGGGAGAGGAGGAATCTAAATTTCTATTTCAGGAGTAGAAATACAACTTCTAGGAAACAGCAGTAATGGGTAAACGGGACAGAAGGAAAGATGACCAGGTTTCAAATAGGAAAATGTGCTGATGGGGGTCACCAGGAAAGACAAGGGTAAAGGAAAATAATGGGAAGCAGAGAGTGGGGTAGGTATTGGAAATCCCCCTTCCTCCCCAGGTCTTTAGAACTGTCTCTTATAGTATGCATTTCACAGGAAATATGGAATCTCAGATCAGAAGACGTACCTTACCACCCAAATTTATTGCTGTAAAATTTTCTCCAGTGTTCTAGATATGACAAGCTTGACCTGCATAAGGATTCTTGTGTGGGTGTGAAACAGATTCTTGTCCTCACACTCAAGACACACACCCAAGAGGCAGTGCCATATGATAAACACCAACAGACATAAATGCTAATATTCTCAGCATTCATCTTCCCAAGCAGTTCCTCTGAAACACACATTCAGTTAGAAGGGTGAGGTACAGGACTCAATAAGCACTGGTTGAGCCACTGCTGAATACAACTGTACTCAGGATGGTGCAAAGATCTTCAACAAAAACACTTTGTTAGACGGCATCCAACCGAACAAGTCCATTTTCCTGACCTTTCTGCCTGTCTTCCAACAGTCCCTGCCCCTTTGCCTTCTGTACTTGTACTCATTGTACTCAGTTTTCCAAGTCTCCCAAGTTGGAAATAATGCTAGCTTCCATGCTAACATTCATCCTTCTCAAAAAAAGCACAATTGGGGCACCTGGGTGGCTCAGTTGGTTAAGCGTCCAACTCTTGATTTTGGCTCAGGTCATGATCTCATTGTTGTGAGATCAAGCCCCACGTTGGGCTCCATACTGGGCATGGAGTCTGCTTAAGATTCTCTCTCCCTCTGCCCCCCACCCCCCGCCAAAAAAGCAGCAGCAGCACTATTGCAAAATATCCCAAGATCCTATTTTAAGAAAGGAAAAGTTAAACACCCTTTCATTCATTGGGCACATTTATTAAGCACAAATTATGTACCAGACAATGTGCTGGAGATACAATGGCAAGCAAACAAGTTATTTCTGCCCTTCTAGAGCTAATAGCCAATGGAGGAGACAGACATATAATCACACAAAATAAATAAACACTTTCAAATTATGATAAGAGCCATTCTAGATTAAGCATGGAGTCCTAGAAGAACACAGAAACAGGTATGTATAAAAAGAAACTTTTAAGAGAGATGATTTTTGAGTTAGTAAACTCTGATTTGATAAAACAGAAAAGGCTGGGATGAGGATAAATAGGAGACAGCTAGGGAAAGTGGAGAGATAACCACAGCTAACACTTATTAAATGCTTACTATGTTCCAAGCACTGTGCTAAAGCATTACATGTATTCACTCACTTAGTCCTTATAATAACCTTATGAGGTAGGTAACTATTATCACCTCCACTTTACATTTGAGGCACCAAAGAAGGCACCTGCCCAAGGCCAGAGGCTGGACTAAACTTTGGAAGATGTGGCTCCCAAGGCTCCAAACCACTGGGCAGTATGCTTCCCAAGAAAGGAAGGAAGCCCTTGGGCAAAAAGACACATGTGGCATCCAGATACTGGTTTGGCAGGTGTGGCTCAAGTACAAGAAACAACAAAGAATTAGAAAAGCACTAAAATCTCAGGGCCAAATCACCGATGGACCTCAAGGAGTTGGTGAACCCCTGGGCAATGAGAAGCCACTGGAATGACTTGATACATTTATAGACTACAGTATGGAGAGTGGACTGGAAGAAGGCATGAGTGGAAGTGTAGAGACTAATTACACAGAACACAGCAGCCACTGCAGAATGTTTGGGAAATTTTGCTTGCCATTTATAGAATGACTCCCATGAGAACCGTACTTGGCATCAGAAACCCATGAGTTCCACTATGTAGCATTTGTGGGGGCAGGGAGAGAGAAAGGTCCATTCCTGTAACAAAAACATTGTGTCTCTTGATCCAAAACTGTATTTTGTCTTACAGTATGACTCAATATTCAGTGATCAAATACAAGTTGACCTAGGAATAGAAAATATTTTTAGAAGGCATTTTCAAGGATTTTAGCAATGAAGGAAACAGAATACTATAGCGGCTTTAATCTAACCACCCCATCCCAAGTATCCAGTATTATCCTAGCATCTATCTATAACTTTGACATATAACAAACTCTTTAAGCCTCAATTTTCTTATCTGTAAAATGGGTACAATAATATTATTACCTAACTTTATAGAATTGTTGTGGGGATTAATGACTAGTCCATGTCAAGAATTCTAATACAAAGCAAACGTTCAAAATATTCTTTCATTTAACAAATATTTGAGTGCCTACCATTGCCCCAGACCTGAAGTATCTAGTGAAAACTGGTCTCTTACCTTCAAGGAGCTTATATTCTAATCTGGAAGTCAAATAATTAACTAATGTAGACAGTATCATTCGGGGAAGACAGAGTTAGGCGATATAAGATGACAGTGGGGTAGCAGTGGTGGCTTTATTTTTTTTTTAAGATTTTATTTATTTATTTGAGAGATAGCGAGAGAGGGAACACAAGCAGGGGGAGTGGGAGAGAGATAAGCAGGCTTCCCGCTGAGCAGGGAGCCCGATGTGGGGCTCGATCCCAGGACCCTGGGACCATGACCTGAGTCAAAGGCAGACTCTTAACGACTGAGCCACCCAGGCAACCCGGCAGGGGTGGCTTTTAAAAGTGAACAGACTGCCACCTCTGGGGCACCTGGGCAGTGTAGTCGGTTAAGCATCCGACTCTTGGTTTGGGCTGAGGTCATGTACTGAGGGTCATGAGACTGAGCCCCGCTTAGGGCTCTGCACTCAGTTTGGAGTCTGCTTCAGACTCTCTCTCTCCCTCCCCTTCTGCCCCTCCCCTACCTAAAATAAACAAATAAATAAACAAATTTTTTTTTTTTTTAAAGGTGGGCAGACTGTCACCTCTGAAAAGGTAATATTTGAGCAGGGGCCTTAGTAACATTTAAAGAAAAGCAAGCCCACCACTGTAGCCAGAAAAAAATAAATAATGATGAGATGTAGGGTGCCTGGGTGGCTCAGCCAGTTAAGCATCTGCCTTCAGCTCAGGTCATGATCCCAGGGTCCTGGGATCGAGTCCCACATTGGGTTCCCTGCTCAGCAGGGTGTCTGCTTCTCCCTCTGCCCCTCATCCTTCTCTCATGCTCTAATAAATAAATAAAATCTTAAAAAAATAATAATGATGAGATGTCTAATCAGATAGCCAGCCAGAGGCCAAATTCTGTGGGGCCCTGTGACCAAGGTGAGGATTTTTAGTTTTATTCTAAAAGTGACAGGAAGTAAACAAAGGATTTGAAGCACAAGGTGACATAATCTGATTTACATTTCCAAACAGGACTCCAGCTACTGTATAGGAACAAAGGCAGAAGCAGAAAGACAGAAGCTACTGCAGCACTGACTCAGGCTAGAGTAGAAACAGTAAAAAGTTAACTGGATTCAGGACACACTGTGAAGGCAGAAGGGACAGGCCTTACTGATGGACTGCAGGCAGCCTATAAGAAAGAGAGAGATGGCCAGAATGACTCCAATATTTGGTCTGAGAAACTAAAAAGAATGGGTGCGAATGAAGGAAGGGCCACTTAGGTGCACAGGGAGGAGAAAACAACAGTTCTATTAAGGACATGTTAAGTTTAAGATACTTCTCAGGCTTTCAAGTAGGGTTAGGTTAGCAGCTGGGTGGACAATTCTAGAGATCTACGGAGAGGTCAGTCCAGGTTGGAGAAATGAATTTGGGAGTCATTGTCATCTCATGATCCTTACAGCCTTGAGCGTGAATGAAATCACCTAGAGAGTCTGTCTTCTCTGGAGACAGAAGAGAGATCAAAGAAAAGAGACAAAATCCTGGTGCGCTTTCAACCTAGGAGGTGAGGACGAACAGAGGGAGAATGGCCTGTGAGGGAGGAAGGCAAGCAGGAGAGGACAGGGACCCGAGAGCCAAGAGAGGAGATGGAAATGTTTCACGGAGGAAGTCAAGCTATGCTACCTATTATTATGACAATGCTGATGACCACAAGCTTCTCTGGCCCTCCTGGAGGAATGAGTCTTTGTTCTGGGGATCTCCTGACTTCCCGATGAACAACTTCATTCTGCTCCTCCTCACCTCTGTGCCTTGGTTCCCATCACCATCCAGATCTCATCTGGCTTCAAGGCTGTTTTCTTAAGTCCCCTTCACAAATCAGAAAGGCAGTTTCAGCACTGAAGGTCTGACTAGATCTTTCCCCAGTCCACAGGGAAGAGGATCTTGCATTTCTCTCTCCCTATGCCCTACACTCCTTTCCCCCTTTGTCTTCAAACATTTTATTCCTCGTGCTATAGTTGACACTCATTACCTTCGGAGACCTGGAGAAGAGTGAAGAACAGGACAGCTTCTTTCATGTGAAGGCTTACCTGAAGACGCTTATCCAAGACAAATGGAAATGCCTTTAAAATGATTATCACAAAATGTTCTATAGTTGTTAGTTTATTGATGAACCATAAGACCGTCTTCTCTTTCTCTTTCTTAGAGACTCTTCCAGTCAAAATTGGCCTTGCAAAGTCTGTTAAGTGCCCCAAGTTTTCCCCCTTTTTTCTTTGCCTTCTTCCCAACTTTGTTACTTCAGCATAAAGATGCAGAAATAATGTTTTAATTACTAAGCCCTAGAAAACAAGGCAGTCAAAACAAGATTTGTACTTAAAAACCTTTTTATTCTCCAGAATGAATTTGTTTATCTAATTTCTCAAAGTCTCTATGTAGCAATTATACTGCTGTTGGCAAACTATGAAAGATTTTGCCCACAACTACAATTAACTTATCATTGTGCAACACTGTAACTTTGTATTAACTTTTCTAACAGCAATGTTTGGGGCTTGTTAAAAATCCCAGTGACAGGGACGCCTGAGTGGCTCAGATGGTTAAGCGTCTGCCTTCGGCTCAGGTCATGATCCCAGCATCCTGGGATCGAGTCCTGCATTGGGCTCCCTGCTCCTTGAGAGCCTGCTTCTCCCTCTGCCTCTCTCTCTCTCTCTCTCTCTGTCTCTCATGAATAAATAAAATCTTTAAAAAAAAAAAAAATCCCAGTGACATCTTCAGTACAAACTTCCTCTTCCAAAAGCTTCTATACCCAAATTTTTTAAAAAATTGTACACAATAAAGCCATTTTGTACACCTATTCCAAAACCATTAAACCAAAACCCATAACATATTTCTCAGGATAACATATTTCTGGAAACATATTAAAATGATATAAAAGCATATTGCCATAAAGTATAATTGAGCAGAAGAACTATAATCATAAAGTTCCTTCATCATTTAAAATAACAAACTTAGATTCCAAATCCTATAAGCAATATAAATGTACTATATGTGTTCACTATATACTCAATCCCAGAGTATTAAAAATTAATATACAGTGGGGGGGGGAAAAAACCTACCAACTCCGTAATGTCACAATGTCATCAACTGGGTATAAAATAAATATGCTAGCTATAATAAACATTTTGTTTTAAAGATTTTACTTTTTTTTACGTAATCTCTACACCCAACATGGGGCTTGAACTCACAACCCCAAGATCAAGAGTTGTATGTATACTCTACCAACTGAGCCAGCCAGGCATCCCAAGCTCTAATAAACACAGAACAACTATCCCTAAGCAAATGTTGAATGACTGGAAGGGAGATGCTCTGGAAGGCCCAGCTCTTGTTCAGTCCAAGTGGCACAAAGATGGTGGAACTAGGAATAGTGTCCTTGTTATTCATAATTACCCTGCATCAAGAAGGGTCATCAAAATAAATTTTAACCCAACAGTTAAGTTCAAATTACACACAGACAGTACTTATACACAGAACACTAAATCCTACTAGTTTGAGAGGCAAGACGTACTGGACAGAGCTTAAGAGAGGGGTTCTAGAGCCAGGCGGCACAAGTTCATTTTCTAGGTCTCCCAATGCCTAGACCTGTGACCCCAGACAAGTCATCTGTGACATGGGGAAAAAAGGAGTATCTGCCCTAGGATTACTGTGAGGACTAAATGAGTTAAAATCTGTAAGTGCCTGACTGTGGCTGGCAGAGCTTAAGTGGTTATTACTGTTTTTGTTGTTGTTAATTACTAATGATGGTTTGTTTTTTTCCCCACTAACAGGCATTTAAAAAGCTGCTTTTGTTTCTTCCTTCACCCATTTTGCCTCCTCAAGTTTATTCAGAGTTACAAAATGAACTCTTGGTATCAGAGCAGAACAGTGTCACAGGGAAACAGTAAATGCAGTTCAGTCATTCACATGGCTTCTGCTAATTCTGGCCATACAGTTTTCTGTTCTGCCAAAACAAAAAGGCTTCCCAGACATTCCCTACCTTTCCCCCCCCCGCCCTATCCCTCAATTATTCAGATGTCTCCTGGATGCTTTCATGAGTCATCACACTGCTGTGATTATTTATCTCTAAGGCTCTGAGAGCCTGGTGGCCTGGTGGCCTCCTAGCCTATGCTTTCTGAATAACAAAAATCTAATTTCTTATAGATGTTCTCAAAAACCTAATTTCATATTTCTTATTCTTACTATCTGTATGTACAGAGCATTCATCCCTAAGCATGCAACTAAGAATTATTTTTACCTCACTGGAAATGATTTTGACAAAATTTATGCAATTGTTAATATGATAAGCAATTGCTAATATACTACCAAAAATTAATCTAAATACCTACCTGCCTACCAAAAACCAGATGCTGCAGGCCCTTTCCTGGTCTCACCAACAGCTCTCCAGACTTTGCTAGCTCCCATTACAGCACTTCACACTCCATGGGCAACTACTAAGAGCAATCAGCACCATGTTATCAGCATGGACTTTTAAAAATGAACTCCAAAACATCTCTTGAGAATTGGAAGGAAGGAAGGAAGGGGAAAAGGAAAAGGAAGGAAGAAAAGCCTGGGATGGTTGCTTTCCCTTTTGGAAAAAAAAACAACAAATGCATATATAAAGGCCACATGAAGTACAGTTTGGATTTAATCAAGGCAACCTCAAAAGACTACAACAATAAGATGCAAACTGGCACAGAAAGAGGACTAGGTTTCCTACAAGATTTTAGCTAGTCTTCTTCTCTTCACTGTTTTGGAATCTAGATGGCAGATTTTTTAGGTAATTGAAGAAGTTTAAATTATAAAATGTAATTAAAAGCAGTTACAAATACACAATACCAGGGATGCCTGGGTGGCTCAGTTGGTTAAGCGACTGCCTTCAGCTCAGGTCATGATCCTGGAGTCCCGGGATCGAGTCCCGCATTGGGCTCCCTGCTGAGCAGGGAGTCTGCTTCTCCCTCTGACCCTCCCCTCTCTCATGTGCGTGCTCTCTCTCACTCATTCTCTCTCTCTCAAATAAATAAAATCTTAAAAAAAAAAAAAAAAAAAAAAACAAATACACAATACCAAAGGTCTCCTCCAACTTGGGGATAAGTACAACTGTTTCTGCCTTTAAATTTATATTCCTATTGAAAATAACAATTTAGGTACCAAAACTAACCACAAAAAAACAAGCTAATGAGTAACTTCTCAAATACCATCCTATGCAGTATACCTGATTCCATGTGATCCTCACAGCAACCCTGGGACATTAGGCTAGGTGGGCACTAGCAACACTTCCACTGAATAAACAAAAGACTGAAGGTTCAAGTGTCTGATCATAGAGAAGCTAAATAATGAAGGCTTCATAAATACAACAGAAGACCATGTAGCCACTAAAATCACATTCTTAAAGAATACATGGGGAAATGTACCCAATACACTATTAAGTAAAAGACCAAAGAGGCTACAGTCTTTACAAAGAGAGAGGAGAGTCAATGAACAAACTTTAGCTTTTATTCTGAGTGAAATGGGAACCATCTTAGAGTTTTGCGGAAAAAAAACCAAAGAACAATCCGATTTCCATAGTATTGTTCTAGCTGCTCTGTCGAGAAGAGAGTCCTAGAAAACAAGGGTCGAAGCCCAAAGACTTGCTAGGAGGCGACTGCGGGTGGTGGCAGGAGGGGAAGAGTGGTCAGATTCTGAGTATCTTCTGAGGCAGAGCCCACAGGCCTTTCTGACAGAGGGAGGAAAGGAGAGAAGTCAAGGACGATTACATTATTTTTGCCCTGAACAACCACAAAGACAGAATTTCCACTGAGTTGAAGGAGAGTGCAGGGGAGCAGGACTGGAAGAGGACATATTAGGAATTCAGTTTTGAACATGTTGGGTTCGACATGTTCAGCTTTCCAATTCCTTCCTTCCCTACCTGTGTGGGCTTACACTCTTCTTTACAGCAGGCCTAAGAAGTGGTTTTAAAGCTCAACTGTTTGATAATAGGGGATTAGCTAAATAAATTACGGTTTATTAATATAACAATACTACATAGCCATTACAATCACGTTCTTGAAGAATACTTAAAAGAAATGTGCTCAATAAGTTAATGATAATTTATCTCATCTAAAAGAAGGTACGGGGCGCCTGGGTGGCTCAGTCGTTAAGCGTCTGCCTTCAGCTCAGGTCATGATCCCAGGGTCCTGGGATCGAGCCCCACATCGGGCTCCCTGCTCCGCGGGAAGGCTGCTTCTCCCTCTCCCATTCCCCCTGCTTGTGTTCCCTCTTTCACTGTGTCTCTCTCTGTCAAATAAATAAATAAAATATTTTAAAAAATCAAAAAATCAAAATAAGTAAATAAATAAAAGAAGGTACATTCCAGGGATACATTCCAGGATGTCAGCTTAGTAAGTTGCCACATGAGAAGTCATCGTGTCAGATGTAGAAGAAAATACAAAGTCTGTTTTGGGCCTGAGGAAAGGGAGGCAAAAGCTGCTTTAAAGGCTGACAGGGGTAGCAGAAGGTCAGGGTGTAAAAAGGTGCACGGCAAAGTCAGGGGCCAGCAGACAGTGCTAAATTGAGAAGGCTAGCCTCAAAAATCATCTAAAGGTCATTCTAAAGGACAAACTCAGTTTCAGTCAACTCTTGAGGAAATGTATCATTTCTGGGGCACCTCTGTTCCCCAACCGCAACACCCCCACACATACCCCCCTCACGGCTGTAACTCCAAGTCCTGACTAGAAGAAAAGTGTTTCAGTTCAAATTTTTTAAAAAGTTTAATGCCACTGGTACCCAAGTTGATTTCAGTAGATTTTACTAAGCTCTTCTCCCAGTGCCATAGAAGCTCTTGTTGCTGCTTACCGTCTTCCACTCCAGTGACCAAATGAGTGTCATTTAATCAATATGTACATCACTTAGAGAGTTAACATGCCTCTCTTTGGAAAAAGGAGTGAAAAGTGTCTAGAAGGATTCAGAAAGAGGGGGCAGGAGAAAAATGTCATGGGCTTGTGCCCCTCACATTGAGAAGCCCTGGTCACAGATATAAATAGGCACGGTACATAGTAGCTCTATTTGCAAGGTGAGGACTTCGTTTTTTCCCTTTGTATACTTTCCAAATTAAGTACTTAGTATACAAACAGTAGATAGATTCATAAAATTTATAATTTATAGGGGCACCTGGGTGGCTCAGTGGGTTGAGCCTCTGACTCTTGGTTTCAGCTCAGGTCATGATCTCAGGGTCGTGAGCTCAAGCCCCACATTGGGGTCTATGCTCAGCATAGAGTCGGCCTGGGACTCTCCCTCTCCCTCTGCCCCCCCCCCGCCCCCGACTCGTGCACGTGCACACTCCCTTTCTAAAAATAAATAAATAAATCTTTACATATATATATATATTTTTAAAATAAAATGTAAAAGCTGTGACAAGAGGACAAAAGCGCAGGTACCCAGCAGACAGTTACAGAACAGGATTCTCACCTCTGCAGCTCCCCTGTCTGACCCTTCCAGATCTCTCTGCCCACCGTCTCATCTCTGAAGCATGCTGAATTTTGTCATGATTGCCTTACTTTTCTTCATAGTTTTACCCGTGTCTTTGTACGGCATAAAGAATACAGAGAACAGCTTTGCATGCTTTGAAATCTATATAAATACACCGATTTCTTTTTTGAGTTGCTTGTATAGCTACAGTTTGTTTATAATTTGTGTGTGTGCACATAGTAATTCTTCTCTGCTGTATTCTATTTTATGTAAATTTACCATGATTTATTTATCCATTCCCCTGTTGATAGATACTGGGGTTGATTCCAGTTTTTTGCTCTAAGAAAAAATCATGCTGCTAAGAGAGTTTAAATGCCCAAGTGGTGCCTGGGAGGCTCAGTCGGTTAAGCATCTGACTCTCGATCTCAGCTCAGGTCTTTGATCTCAGGGTCGTTGAGTTCAAGGCCCTTGCATGAAGCCTACTTACTAAAAAAAAAGTCTAAATGCCCCAATCTTCAGCAGCCGTTTTAGTGGTAGATTAAATGGTAGCAGGTTATAGAGACACATGATTGGGCATGAGTGAGATATGCAGCTCACAGAATGCATCCTGAGAAAGGGTAGGTTAAGAACTACTGAGCAGTCCATCTCTAAGGTTAGAGCACCTGGTATGGAGGTGGAGAAGTACTGCTGAAGAACCGGCCTTATCCTACATCTCCAGCCACACTGGGAAGCACTCTGGATGCTGTGTTACGGAGTTTACACCTGGAGTCTGATCTAACTAATTATGGCTTATCCCAGAAAAGACTTAAAGAGACCTCATTCTGATTGTCAGCTAGAAAAACACATTCAGATTTAAAAGAATTCCTTTCAAAAGTCTTTCTTTCCAAACCTCCACTTTGTTCCTTCCTCCATCCCAAATTTTCATTAATGGACATGAAGTCATTCTTTGTACCAGTTGTGATGTGCACCATTTCATTTAGAAATGTACATGTGTGAACGAAAAAGCCTTTTAAAATGTACCATGTTAGTAATTAACAGGAGAAAAAAAAAAACCGGGTCCCTTCTGTCCCACTAAGATTTGGGCACTAAAAAACAAAAAAACCCCGGGCAAAAGAAGATTGATAAATACATGAAGGAGACTTACCAAAGGGCCAGCTAGAGACAGACTCCTGTGGTTAAAGACGAAGCAAACATTTAAATTTAATCACCTAAAAGACTGTGTCGGAACCAGCTTTATCTACCCTCCCGGTTTTTCAGAGGGGAATTCATGCAGTTTCAAAGTCTCCAGATTTACCATAAATGTGAGCAGTTCAACCATTAATTCTGCCCCACTTTCCTTCTTAAGATTAATTAGACAAAAAAAAAAAAAATGCTTCCAAAGTGGGTGAAACTTGGAATATAATGGGATATTTTTAAACAAAGCCATTTGTATGCACTTGGGTCTCCAAAATGTCAAGGCAGTAACATTTATCTGTGCCACGGAAAATATTCTCTCTGAGACCAGAAAGTGCTTAAATAAAACTGCTACTACTCAGTTTTCAGATTTGGCACGCTCCCTAAAGTACTCTTCACCCTCTTCTACTTTTTCATAAGAGACCTTATGGCAGGAACATTCCATTGCATTCCATGTGCAATCAGCTATAATTCCTGTGAGCAACAGTCCAGGCCAGCTTGCCAGCACAGCAGTCTTTTAATACAGCTAACACATGTGGCTATAGCAAATTTATTTCATTTTTTGCAACAAAATGCATGCTTTCTCCCAATATTAAGCCCAACTTTTTTTTAAATAAGCCATTAATACTTTCTAACAGAGCATATAGTTTGCTTAGAATCTCTCATATAAAATTATCTGGATTGTATTTTAGTCAAATTACTAAGAAATTGCCACATAAAATTGAAGAGAAAAAGAAAACATTAGTAGAAAACTGAAACCGCCAAAAATTCTAGAGGAAAAAGTCTCTCATACAATTAATTAGTTTTCCAAGAACAAATACCTTTCTTTTTTTTTTTTTTTTTTTTTTAAAGATTTTATTTATTTATTTGACAGAGAGAGACACAGTGAGAGAGGGAACACAAGCACGGGGAGCGGGAGAGGGAGAAGCAGGCTTCCCGCTGAGCAGGAAGCCCGACGTGGGGCTCGATCCCAGCACCCTGGGATCATGACCTGAGCCGAAGGCAGACGCTTAATGACTGAGCCACCCAGGCGCCCCAAGAACAAATACCTTTCAAAAGAACCCAAAATTACTCCAAAACTTCTGAGCCATAACAAAGTAAATAGTCAGTTAGAAAACCAACCCTACTTTTCCCAAAGCTAGTTCATCAAATGAGGATTTTTGTTTCAGTAGACTAATGTTAATTTAAGAGTCACAAATTTCTGGGGGTGCCTGGCTGGCTCAGTTGGTAGAGCTCACGACTCTTGGTCTTGGGGTCGTGAGTTCAAGCCCCACGCTGGGGATGGAGCCTACTTTCAAAAAAAGTCAATAAATGAATTAAATAAATGTATGTACGCATGTATGTCACAAATTTCTCCTGCTAAATGTTTATGTGCAGAGAGGCAATGTGGTATAGCCAGATGAAGGTCAGAAATACCATGTCTAGTCCTAACACTAATAAGTTCTAAAAAGCTGCAATTCTGAAATTTTCCCCAAACATACTGGATGTTTAGTTTAAATTCTCCTTACTCCACAAGGTCCAGCTGAAATGCCCTATCATCTACAAATCTTACATGTGTCCTTTGCCAAACTCACTTCTGCATTTTTTAAAAACCCTTGTTTGGGCGCCTGGGTGGCTCAGTTGGTTAAGCGACTGCCTTCGGCTCAGGTCATGATCCTGGAGTCCCTGGATCGAGTCCCGCATCGGGCTCCCTGCTCGGCGGGGAGTCTGCTTCTCCCTCTGACCCTCCCTCCTCTCATGTGCTTGCTCTCTCATTCTCTCTCTCTCAAATAAATAAATAAAAAAAAATCTTTAATAAAAAAAAAATAAATAAAAAAAAATAAAAACCCTTGTTTATGGCAATTATCACTTTGATCACTTTTACTTTGTATTGAGTTTATTTCAGTATGTCTTGTGTCTTCTACCACACACTTCTAAATCTCTTAAAGGCAGGGTCCTATAGTACATACAACTCTGTGATTCCTATAGACTCACATTAGAGCAAACTCTCAAAAGAGAAAGGAAAAGAAAGGGTAAGGCAGAGCAGAGCCACCCAGTCTGTTGTCTACAACAGTTTTGAACAAAATATGATGAAAAACCATTTGGGAGTTCAGCACTGTGCTTCACATGGTCCAAAGATTGGTTCTCATATGACTAGTACAATATGCCCAGGCCTACTGTAACCAAATTATTACTTTGAATAAAAACTAGTCATTTCTTCATTAATATTTCATAAAAAGATAAATCAATATATCCAATAATTCTGGAGAGATTTTTGTGGGAGATAAGCAAGATTGGTGAATAGAACTTATATCCTCGGGGCGCCTGGGTGGCTAAGATGGTTAAGCGTCTGCCTTCAGCTCAGGTCATGATCCCAGGGTCCTGGGATCGAGTCCAGCATCGGGCTCCCTGCTAGGCGGGGAGCCTGCTTCTCCCTCGGCCTCTGCCTGTCTCTCTGACTCTCATGAATAAATAAATAAAAACATTTTAAAAAAATTTAAAAAAAAAGAACTTATATCCTCACAAACTATAAAATTTATGGCCCTATCCTCAAAAGGCGTACAACTAGGGATCTTATTTTCTCCTTCAGTTTGCTACCTACTACAAGTGAAAAAATTTGACATTCTTTATCCAGAGTTAATAACGTATTTGGATAATTTTACTTTTCCCCCCTAAATTGACAGTATTTTCTAAACAACCAAAACAACAAGGTCAAAAAGAAATCTGTAGATCTTAGAAACAATGAGCTCTAACACCTTTTTTGTAATCCATTAATAATTTCTTATGAGCTTTTAATCTGTATGATAAAAAAAAATAGCAAAGTCAGAAAATCTAGCAGACCCAGATCTATTTCTCAAACTATCCAGAACTACAGAAAAACTTTCAATTTTACTACATACTATAATAGCATTCTTCTCCTACATGGTCAGTTGATTTTTTTTTTTTTGATATTCTATTTAGTACTCAGCATACCATTATATATATAGTAGACATAAAACCCTATTAATTTACACGGATATTCTTTCATGCTAAAATCTCAAAGGAAACAACTATTACAAATTATAAACATGAACTGTATTATTCAGGTATTTAAAACATACACTGCTGGGGGAAGGGGTAAGAAATAAATAAAACATACAAATCAGTCAAGACTGAAAAATAAGCTAATATTATAACTTACCACTAATTAAAATGGTAAAAAAACTATCTTAGAAAAAGATGTTGCCGCTTACACTATCTCTGAAGGGTAATGAAACACAAGTTGCTTCTGGGGAGAGGAACAGATTGGTCCTCTACATGAGAGGAAGTGTTTTAACTGTATATTCTTTGTACCTTTTGAATTTTATACCACGTGAATGAAGGTTTCACCTAATCACAAAAATAAAAACTGTGGGGAAATGAACACAATGCTATTTGACTTTGACAATGAATATAAACTTATAGCCAATTTAAGACGTGGGCATTCTAAAACGATTTGTCATCAAGGAAAAAAACCACTAGTATCATTATTTATATTAATAAAACTTTCCATTTGTTTTTGTTATATAATAAATTGATTTTCACATTTCATGAATATGGCCTTTTAATACTCATTCTCTACTTACAAGTTTTTAGTAAGATTTGCAACCCTATAAGTAAAGTAGCAACAGATACCCGTGACACTGGGGATTTCTCCTGGATAGTTCAGTATGCAAAACGTATCACAGGGAAAAGTAGTTCTTTTTAGGATTAATTCTGGCTCCTGATCGAGGATTTCCTAAAGTCTACCTTTTAAAAGAACTTGTGATACATACCAGCATTTTTAGAGGCAATGCCAACAGCCAAAAATGCCTCCAAACTAAGTTATAATTAAATACTTTTTGCAGAGAAAAACAAGAGCTCAATAATCAGGATTTAGTGGGTTCACTTAAGCAGCACATATACTAAAACTGGACTGCTACAAATTAGCATGGCCCCTGTGCAAAGATTTACTTATATACTATGTGAAATGTAACTCTTAAAATGAAGCACAAGTAACAACATAGCTTAAATGAGTGACATTTAAGAGCATAAACATTTGTTCTCAGGGCACCTGGGTGGCTCAGTCGGTTAAGCGTCTAACTTTAGCTCAGGTCACCATCTTGGGGCCTCCAGCAGGGAGTCTACTTATCCCTCTGCCCCTTCCCATCTCCCCCCGCCCTCCGGCTTGTGCTCTCTCTCAAATAAATAAATAAATTTGTTTATAAACAAACAAACAAACATTTGTTCTCTAGTTCAATTACAAATCTAGCTTAAACTTTAAGGAGCAAATGATCAATACTGACATTTCTTAAAAAATTTAAAATTTTCGGGGCACCTGGGTGGCTCAGTCGTTAAGCGTCTGCCTTCGGCTCAGGTCATGATCCCAGGGTCCTGGGATTGAGCCCCGCATCAGGCTCCCTGCTCAGCAGGAAGCCTGCTTCTCCCTCTCCCACTCCCCCTGCTTGTGTTCCCTCTCTCGCTGTGTCTCTCTCTGTCAAAATAAATAAACAAAATCTTCAAAAAAAAAAAAAAATTTAAAATTTTCATACCCTATAAAGTTCACCTTTCACCCATTTAAAGTGTACAATTCAATGCTAAATTTTGCATCTTTTTCTTTTACAGTTACTCATAGCATATAATTCATGGACTCATATCTTTAAAAAAATCTAATAAAGAGGCAAACTCATAGTAACAGAGAACAGAATGGTGGTTACCAGAGGGTAGGGATGGGGACAAAGGGGAGATATTGATCAAAGGATACAAACTGTTAGTCCTGAGATGAATAAGTTCTGGAGACCTAATGTGCAGGATAGTGACTATAGTTAATAATAAAGTATTATATATTTAAAATTTGCTGAGAAATAGATCTCCAGTGTTTGTTTGTTTGTTGTTTATCAATTAGAGAGAGAGAGGGAGAGAGCACAAGCAGGGGGAGCAGCAGGAAGAGGAAGAAGCAGGCTCCCCGCTGAACAAGGAGCCCAATGCGGGACTCGATCCCAGGACCCTGGGATCATGACCTGAGCTGAAGGCAGACGCTCAACTGACTGAGCCACCCAGGCGTCCCAGATCTCCAGTGTTTTCACCACGCGCACACCAAAAAAGGGTAACTATGAGAGGTGATGGATACATTAATTAGTGTGGATTGTGGTAATCATTTTGCAATGTATACATATATCAGAACATCACACTGTACACCTTAAATATATACAATTTTATTTCCCACTGATAGAATCCTCTAGAGAACACTGGCAAATGGCCTACAAATAGATGAAATCAGAATGGTTTCCCCAACAACTCAGCATTAACTTGTGTCTGGGAGAGCAATGATTCTGCTTTATCACAAAGTTGTAGGTTTCAAGATAGTAGAACCTACTGCCACTTTAATAATTTGCCTACAGATCCATTTCAAGGCATTATTAATGCAAGTACAAAATAAACCAGCTTAAGTCATTTTTCACCTAAGCAATTATATATGAAGAAAGAAGCTAGAAAGCAAGGACTTAAATTTCAATAATAAATCATCTTATTTGTAAAAAAAAATTATAAGCAAATTATTACTTATAATCTTAGTAATAAATTTACAAGTTTATTATTGATTGTAGCTAAATCTGTTGTTCAACTCAAAGAACCATTGTAAGGAAGGAGAGTAAGTTAAGACCATCTTGGCAAGCTCAAGTACCATTTAAAATCAAGAAAGAAAAATAATCTTAGAGCCTCAATAGATACATTTCACATCATGATTAAGTAAAAAAATCACTGCTTATACCTTTATTATCATTAAGATTTCAATGTAATAACTCTAGCTAAATTAGTGTAGTTCTCCAGGGATTTCTCAATTGTAAAGAACAAAATAAACAGTCCATATTTAAATATGCTACAGCAAATATCACAGGGACCATTTAGTGGATCATTCAGAGTAGCAAAGTTCAAAGTGTTACTACCCAAATGTTCATTTATTCTGTTCACAGTAAGGGAAAAGAAAAAGGACAGGAAGATGAGATATAATTGATAGAAAATAACATGAACTCACTGGTCGAGTTGCCTTGCATCTGAATGATG
The DNA here is from genome assembly GCF_964656455.1 of Halichoerus grypus. Classification (NCBI taxonomy): domain Eukaryota; kingdom Metazoa; phylum Chordata; class Mammalia; order Carnivora; family Phocidae; genus Halichoerus; species Halichoerus grypus. Next base: position 180,082,161 of record NC_135716.1, read on the forward strand.
CACTTGGACTCTTTGCTGGTCTCTCGAGAATTGAAGGGCCGAACCCGCACAGCCACCTTCACTGAGGCTCCCGACATTCTGATGGTCTTGTTATATATATGCAGTCCAGAAATAAAGAATCAAATCTTCTTTTGAAGTTATGTTCAAGTTTCCTTGAAAAAGAAAGCAATCCCACACAGGTAGTCAGAATTAAAGAAAGCACAGGCTAAGTCTCAGGACTATTTCTATTTCCGTTTCTAAAAACTTCATCCCTTTTCTTCCCATAGATCTTCTATTCTCAAAAACTTCCAAATAGAAAATTAAAGACTGAAACTTATTTTCCTATTCCATATCTCTTTCCCATACCTAAAAAGTCCCTAAACTTAATAATAATAAAATAATAACAATAATAATAATAACAATAATAATAAATATAATTGCAAAGTAACAGGCATCTTTCTTGCTCTCTGTTTTTCTGGATCAATCTTCAGTAATACATGAAAAACACCAAACGTTGGGGCGTCTGGGTGGCTCAGTCGGAAGCGTCTGCCTTCGGCTCAGGTCACGATCCCAGGGTCCTGGGTTCAAGCCCCACATCAGGCTCCCTGCTCACAGGGAAGCCGGCTTCTCCCTCTCCCACTCCCCCTGCTGTGGTCCTGCTCTCGCTCTCTCTCTCTCTGTCAAATAAATAAATAAAATCTTAAAAAACAACAACAACAACAAATGTTTATCTGTTAGAGAGAGTTCCTTACACAAGTAACTTCCCATCTGCAAAACCCCTTATTACCTTCCTTTAAAGAAATGCTCTGAACTTCCTATACTTCAATTGCAGTTTGAAACATTCAGTTACATGGTATATAATTAAACAGCAAAGGACAAAGATAAGCTCCAGCAGCTCCTTCCACTTCTAAGTACCCAGGGATTCCTTTAATTTCCACATGTACCTCATGTGACCCTTTAAACCATCCTTTATGAGCAGAGAAGTTTCCAGAGAAGGTTCTACCCTCAGATGTGCCACTGACTCATGGCAAAATCATATCACTACATTTCACTACTGAATGAAGCCACAGGGAAAAATGTGAACATTTTTCAGAGGAATAGTTTCCCTCCCAACAGAACAAAATAAATACTATTCTGTGAAAAGAACCCACGTAAGCTCCACAAAAAAACGACAGATCTCAATCTGCACTCTATCCATTATATAAACGTCTTCAAGAGGAACCAAACAAAAGAAAAAACTGAGAAGAAAACCACATATAAGTCCAATTATCAGGGAACCCCAATAAAACTTCAATCTCATTTTTCCCACATAATTAGCAATTAGCAATCCTAAACTACAGCTGCACAACTACTAATGCTTTCCAATAAAAGGCAAAAATCAATCAAAACAAAACAAAATAAAAACCAAAAGCCATTCTCTACCTCATTACCCTTATTTTCCTAATAGCACTATTTGAAATTCTTGTTTTTCTGGAACGCGGCTATTGTCCATCTCTCACACCTCCGTCCAAAAGCTCAGAGATCTTGTTTGCTACCACTCAGACCAGTGCCTGATGAAAGAGCTCAATAAATGTTTGCTGAAGGAGTGAATTAATAAATTGCAGCTGACCACTGAACAATATGGGCTTGAAATGCGCAGGTCCACTTGCACGTGGATTTTTTTTGACAAATACTGTACAGTATTGTAAATATATTTTCTCTTCATTATAATTTTCTTAACGTATTCTTTTCTCTTTTTTGTAAGATATTGTATGTAACAGATATACCATACAAAATGTCTGCTAATCAACTCGTTATATTATCAGTAAGGCTTCTGGTCAACAGTGGACTGTTAAATTTTGGGGTGTCATGAGTTATACATGGATTTTCCCCTACAAGGGGGAGGGGAAGGGAAGGGCACCCCCTAATGCCTACATTGTTCAAGGGTTAACTGTATATTTCCCAGTTGTGAGAATTATCTGTTCAAGTCCTTTGCCTGGTTTGCTGACATTTTTTGGTTTTGTTTCAAATAATTGTAATATTTATTGATATCAATCTTTTTTATATTTGCTGTGATGTTTTTCCAGTCTGTTTCCCATTTCACTTAACATTAAACAGATGGTTCTTGTTTAATATATCAAACATTTATTGTAATCACATTTATCAAATGAAAGCTTAGAGTTATTAACACTCCCAGTCAATACAGCATCACCTATAGTCACTAGCTGAGTACTTTGCCAAAAGAGTGGATGAAGTATTCAGAAAAAGCAAGACACAGAACACATTTCAATCCCCCCCTACAAAGTTCACTGTGATATACAGCCACATCTGAACACTCAACACGCTCCATTATCTTCTCCCCCAAACTAGCAATCTCTGCCAATCTTCCCATTTCTATCTGACCCCATACCATACATCTTGCAGTCATCTTTGTTTTTCTCTTTGAATCCTTTTATTAGTGTTAACATTAATGACATACCATATCAAAACTTTTAAAACATAATACATATTGCTATTAATTCCTTCCTCTCATTCCCATTGCCATTACCCTAACCCACTGCCACTGCCTAATCTAGTCCTCACTACCTCATGCCTACCATGCTTGGAATAGTGGAACTGATCTTTGAGTTTTTCATTCGAATCCAATAGTCCTTTTTAGGTATTCGAATCCAATAGTCCATTTATCCATAGGTAAATACGTTCATGTGACTGCATTCTATCTTGTACTGTTCTTTAATAGCTTCCCAAAGTGAAACTCCTATTGCCTTGAAAAACTCTTTGAACTTGGGCTCCTTGAAAAAATGGCTAACTCCAAGTCTGGGCAAGAAATTTCAAGATGATCCTGGGACATTTTATTGTGATCACAAGCAAGAAATCTAACAAAGATGAATAGAGTCATGGCAAAAGGACACAAGTGCCAACTTAAAGGGGCTCCCAAACATGGAATTACAGCATAAAGATAAATACGTTCATACAAACCACAAATGGATTGAAGAACATCAAATGTATAAATTCACAAGTTCATAATATTTTTAAAAAGCCTCATTATTCTGAAAACTGGCAAATAAAAGAAGTAAGCATACACCCAGTCTGTATATCCTATATAAACTATACTCCAGGACAGCCAAATAGTCAATGAGGGCAAGTTCTTCTCACAAAAAAAAAGTCTGGCTAATAACTGCAGAAGAGATGACAGAATTGGAATGTCACCATTTTCCAACCCTACTGATATAAAGGCTCTCTGCAACAATCGTGACTGGCTACAAAAAAAAAAAAAAAAAAAAGCCCTAGATGAATGGTTGGTTGATGTGGGAACATCTTATTGCTAGGATTAGAAGGACAGTAACTGAGCCAATTAATCAATCTTAACATCACTAAAAGTGGGACACCCAGGTGGTCTACGCTTCCACATGTACTACAGTGGGAAACACACAGCACCACCTAGGAAGCGTTCTTATCCCACCCCCTTAAAAAAAAAAAAAAAAAAATGAAGAAAATGAGCCTCAGCTCAGACTACCAGTTACAGGACACATAGGGGAGCAAATGAAAAATTTAAATGATACCTGAAAGATACAATCAGCCAAACCCAGAATACAGAAAAATCTACAGGTCATGTCACGCAGTTTCTTAAAATAAATAGCATGGGGGGGGGTGTAATAAAAAAGACTTGTGTTAGTTATCAACCAAATGCAATGATTTTTTTAATCAAGAAACTCCGCAAAAAAAAACATTTCTTAGATAGCAGATTAGTCTGAACATAGATCGGGTATCAGATAATGTTAAGAAATTTGTTAAGGGAAGATAGAAGAAGCGAGTCTGCCAAAATGACAATTATAGAATATTTAGATACTTAAGTTAAAAAAACAAAACCTTTTTCTTTTGTATTCTATCCAAGGCCTGCCAAAGCGTTGAATGCTGCTGACTGATTTAGAAACAGACAACAAAGGCTGAAACGTCCTTGCCGGGATTCAGATATAAAGAACCATGCATTTGTAACTACGAACCAAAACACTAACCAGACCGCCAACACCTACTTGCTTCTTCTATCCATCTAATCAATTGCTAAATTACACAGCTTCTACCTATAAAATTTATTTCCATTTCTACCCCTGCCATCCCTTTTAGATCTTCAATAATTCTTACCCAAGACTGTTAACCTTACCACTTTCTCTTGCTTCTACGCCAAACCTACTGCACAATACTGCCACGTTCATCTACTCCATCCGTACCATGCAGTACTGACAAACTGGTCTTCCTGAAGCACAGGTCTGTTCATATCAGTGTCCACTTAAAAATCCTCAAAATTCCTCTACTGTCTCCCAAGCAGTGACTGCACTTCCCACACTGGCGTTCAATGTGTCCTGCAACATAAACCACCTATTTTTACAAGCCCACAAAACACTGCCTTCCATCCACATTCCTTAACAACCACCCACCAGAGGGCTTCCTGAAAGTATCTCATGCTTTTCTGTCCCTGTGCCTTTGCTCCAATGCTCCTGAAGGAACACTGTGCCCTTCTTCCTCTACCATTCTTCTCAAAATCCAATTTATTCTTCTAAGATCTTCTTGTACGCCACCTATGTCTATAGCCTTCACAGAATCTCCCCACCTCCCGAACTAAATGCTAATGCTTCTCCATTTATTACTACTCAGCTCACTGACCTTACTGAGGCCAAGGAAGTTACTTACTTTTCTTATCTCTACTATATATTTTAAGTTCCTTGTGGATAAGAACTGAATTTCAGTCATGTTTCTAATCCCCTAGATACAGGGTCTTGAATATGGTAGTTAAAATATTTTGGTTGAAGTCCTGGTTATTTTGTCAACAGGCTGATGCCCGAATGGCATTAATAAAAACCATAAGTTGTTTCAAAATAGAGACAAGTCGTTTGATCAAAAGGAAAAAGGATAAAATTAATTTCAAATTCCTTCCTATTTAAAAAAGCTAACAGTCATTCTTTTTTGGAAATAATAAGTACATTTTAAAATTACTTCCCCCCCCAAATAAATAAATAACAAAATCACTTTTCTCAAATAATTTGAACCTAAATATGTATTTTTTCTGATTTAACTGTCTTAAGGTAAAACTGTAACCACCTTCACGAGTTAAAATTTTACACAGTAGGGGCGCCTCAGTGGCTCAGTCAGCCTTCAGCTCAGGTCATGATCCTGGGGTCGTGGGATGAAGCCCCGCATGTGGCTCCCTGCTCAGCGGGGAGTTGGCTTCTCCCTCTGCCCCTCCCCGCTGCTGATGCGCGTGTGCGCGCTCGCTCTCTAATAAATAAAAATCTTTAAAAAAATTTTTACATAGTAATAGGAAACTACAGTTAAATGAACTACAGAAAGTGTTACTTTGTTACCTCTCTACTACTATAAACAGTATCTTTTTTTTTTAAGATTTTATTTGACAGAGACACAGCAAGAGTGGGAACACAAGCAGGAGGAGTGGGAGAGGGAGAAGCAGGTTTCCCGCCAGGCAGGAAGCCCCATGCGGGGCTCAATCCCAGCACCCTGGGATCATGACCTGAGCCGAAGGCAGACGCTTAACGACTGAGACGCCCGGGCGCCCCAAACAGTATCTCTTTATAATAGAATTACATCAAAGAATTACAGCTTCAAAATTCCCTGGCTCTTTAAGAAAAATTACCAGTTATATAAGCCAGAAATCAGGCTTAAATTCCAGTTGGAAACAATAATTACAATTAAATTACAAAAACAATTTTAGGAAGTTATAGGAAAACAATACTTCTTTTAATTAGCATAAAAATTATTCTCCAAGCTCTGAGCAGCCAAAGGAAGAAAGGCAGGTAGGAAAGACAATCACACATACTCTAAATCACTTACACAGCCTCAGTTCTAGACTGTTCCTCTGACCGGTTTTCCTTCCTATGACACACAATTAGAAGCATCAGGAAAGCGGAATGGAGCAAAAATTCCAGAAGCACTCACTAACAATAAAGGGATAATAAAACAGGCCCAATTTATTTGAATTTTTCTGAATTTTTGCCCAATTGCTTAACTCTGATCTTGTGCAATTGAACTTGCCCTCAGAGACTCCCTGGACTATTAGGAGCCTAAGGAGAAGATTCATTCTCAAACTGACCTTTCAGCAAAATGAATAAACAGGAATGAAATAATACTAGTTTTTGGTTGGTTTGTTTTTGTAATATTCCTTTTCTATAGAAAAGAGCCAGGATTATATTCCTAAAACAGAAGTCAGTTCATGTCATTTCCTCTACTTAAAAACCTTCCATTGGTTTCCGCAGCCTCAGAACATAACCTAAAAATTCAAGGGCCTCCACAATCCAACCTCCTTCCCCAGCCTCCATTTTCACTGACCAGCTTCAAGCCTTCTTCTCTACCAAGCACCCTCTTAGTGCACCAAACACTCTACTCCTGGAAGCTCAATCTTCCTTCTCAACCTATTACAAGTCCATATCTTTCGAGGACAAGATCAAATATCACCATGAAGCAGGAAACGTTAAGTCACACATTCCTTAATGTGCCCCTTTCTGAGCCACAAGTGATACCTTCTTTCTCTTTGCTCCTTAAAAATGTTGTGTTGATTCATTTTCCTACTTATTCCATCTGTCCTATGCTGCAGCCAGTAGTTCACTTAACTCTCATACACTGATACAGTATTCAGTACATGCTTATCACAAGTGAAAATAGAATTTAACCAAGAAATTCAGTCTTTTAAATTCAATATTCACACAATTTGCTATACAGCAGCAAATTTACAACAGCAACAAGCAGTCTTGTTTAAAAGATCATCTTTTCCAATGAATTATGGCTTAAAAAATTAATTATAACTTAAAGAATGAATGGGTCCCCAAAAATAAATATCTGTAGCTAGTAAGCCCATTTTGAGATGCTATGAAAACTTCGTTATTATAAGTTTTCCATCTCTCAGGCCGATAATTTTCACGAGGACCAAGCAGATTTTAGGACCCAATACTCTGTCACTGGCCATGGCTATACCGATAAAATGCCCCCCCCCAAAAGGTAAGAATTTATTTTTCTGTGTGTATGAATTACCTGTCTATTCTTGGTCTTTGGCTCTATGAATAAAAATCAGCCATGAGCCAAGCTGTGAAAGCTCAAAATGAATCACATGTTGGAAAGGCTTCTTTCTGCATTCTAACCCAATGCCAAGAATCAGACTGCAGAGTCTCCTGACAGGTCAGATTTTCAATCTCAAATGGGGTTAAACTAGCTCACCCAAACTCTCCAACTGTTTTCTTTTAACCATTTTATACTAAAATAAGTTTTAATATACAATTTTGGATTTATTAGACACATGTCCTCCTGTCACTGCAATTAATAAATCAAGGATCCTCCTTTTAACTGGTAACATGATTTTATTCATAAACCAAGAGGTGCATCAAGAGACAACAGCTCCTAGGGGCAGCTGGCTGGCTCAGTCGGTAAAGTAGGTGACTCAGGGTCATGAGTTCAAACCCTACACTGGGCATAGAGCTTAAAAAATAAAAATAAAAAGAGACAACAGCTCCTATGGCATAAAATAAACGATTCTAAATGAAAGTGATTTTTTTTTCTTTTTTCTTCCAAAGTCTGGATAGTTAATACTAAACTCTACCCAGTAAGTCAGTTCATTCTAATATCTGAAGCTATGTCTCATAATTTTAGCAGATCTGGGAATTCTGCCACTCAAATCCCACATTCCACTGAAGCTCTTCTATTGTCAAAGTGGATGACAGACAACACCTTCTCCTGGAATTGTCCAGGCTAAAATGAACTCAGCTCAGCTATAGTGTAGAAATGGTAAGTAGTTAATTCAAATTTGGTATGAGTTGAGTCCCTACCCTTAAAGGGACAGCATGACAAAAAAAAAAAAAAAAAAAGAAAGAAAGAAAGAAAAAGAAAAAAAAAATTGGTATGAACCAAGGTTCCGTCCTTCTGAAACCTCCCCATGACCACACCTCTGCAGCTACCGGCCTAGGAGGTAGCTCATTATCTGGGCAAGAATGCAGGTCAGACTTTTCCATCCATGTGTCAACAATGTGTCAATCTTGCCACATGATAAACAGATACAGAAAGTACTTTTCATTTAGATGACAATACAAGTATTCCAGACTCTCACAAGGGTTAAATAATGAGTCTTCTGCTGGTAAATTCAGGTTTATCTTTATATAAAGTTACATATCTGAACCATATTAGTCATATCCTTCATAAAAAAGACTGATTATGGTTTAGTGTTGTATTTTCAGTTTGGAAAGCAGGTGGATGATTTTTTTTAAAAAGGTCTTTGAAGAACATCTTTTCCTTTTACCTGTTGAAAGCACTTAGTATGTACATCCTTGTATCAGGATGTCTAACACTTTTCTCTTACAGTTTTAGAATTTATTACAAAAAAAAAAGTTTCTCTTGATGAACCATTATATATATGTATATGTATATTTTCTTTCCCTTTTTACTTTGACTTCTAAAAGTTTCAAAACTAAATTATAATAACCACATTACACAAATTGCTGTAATTTATTTATTTAGTTTTCCCTCCTGTTACACAGAGTTTTCTTTCTTATCTATACTTTAGCAGCCCCTCTTATATTTATGCTATTTGTGGGAGGCTGCTTAAAACCTTTTTAGAAGCAGTAAGTGGTAGAAATTATAAACCAAAAAAAGTTCCTGTAATAAACCTATTCTATTTAACATCAGAAATATGTCAAAATTCTAGTTCCTAAAAACAAAAGACTTTAAAAATTATACAAAAATTTGTGTTGAATGAATTTGATAACTGTGAGTGGCCAGAAAAGCAGGCCAAGATCTGAAACCAGATCCACCAAACAGAAGCAGACAAAAGTTCAATGAAGGAGGGAGTGTGAAGTAGGCAATACTTCCAGTGCAGCAAAGGCATGAAGTGTGTCTCCTGGTTTCAGCAATAACAGGCTGGAAACCAGAGCAAGAGCAGGTGTCCATGAAGTGAGGGCCACTGAAGCCAGTCTATGGTGGGCTGGGGAGTAGTTAGGAGGCCAGGAAGTGGAAATACAAGTATCCTCCTTGCTTCCAGAACTTGGCTGTGAGGGGCAGGAGAGTGACAGCTAGGAGGGAACAGGAATGAAGGAAGGATTTTTCTCCCCCACTTCCCCATTTTTATTAGGAGACATCTGCATGCTTCTATACTTTATTCAACAGCTATTTATTAGGTACCTACCATGTGATAGGCAGTTCCAGGAGTCTGGGATAAATCAATGAATGAAACAGATAAACATCCCTGCCATGGAGAAGCTTACATTCTAATTCTAGGAGGGCAAGTGGGGACATTAAAATAATTTCTACAGAATGCTATGTGATAATAAGCATTACAGGGAGAGAAAGTACAGCAAAGGCAGGTGGCTCAGGAGTATGGTGGGGAGGAACTCTGTGCACGTGCATAAATGAGGTTAGGGTAGGCCTGCTGAGGTGGTGAGGTTTAAGCAAAGACTTGAAGGACATGAAGGAGTTGGCCAAGCAGCCTCCAGGGGAAGAGTGTTCTCTCAGGTAGAAGAGTCAGAGCAAAGGCCCTAAGGTGGGACTGTAGGGAAACAGCGGAAGGGGAAAAGAGTAATCAATACAGCAAGTCCCTAAAGATTACAAGGCGATGACATCCAGAACACAAGCCAAGGGATTAGCTGAAGTCTGGGAGAGTAACCTTTTCTCTATGACTGGAGGAAAGAAGGTAAGAAAGAAGGCAGAGAATTCTTTAAGTAGAGAAAGAGGAAGCGTGCGGCGGGGGGGGGTAGTTCATGCCTTTTTTTCCCTATGAGGTGGTAGGTAAGGTTTTAAGCCAAGCATGGGGCAGTGGGGAGGCTTGAGTAAAGCAGTCAAAATTTTAGAAGTCACTGTGGAGAACAGTGGGGGGAAATGAACAGAATTAGAATTACTTCAACAGACACCAAAAACAGATTCAGAGACCTAAGATTACACATTAATTGTGGCACTAACCCCCAGCACTGTGTGAGATTTCTCCATGGCAGGCTAAATATAGAAGGTATGGGTGGTAGGAAGGATGTAAGACTGGCATCTGCATAATGGGTCTTGCAGAATAATAAAGAATTAAAGACTGCAAGTGCTGGTAAGAAAAGAGCTGAAGCAGTGCACCCCAGAAGTCACAGAGCTGAAGCAGTGCACCCCAGAAGTCACAGAGCTGAAGCAGTGCATCCCAGAAGTTAAGTGTACTAAAGGAAGACAAAGAAGTAAAATCTGGAAGAGGCTTGATTGACCAGGAGACGATGTGGAAGAGCACACAGAAGGAGACTACAAAAATGAGAGCTGTAAATGATCAGAGCTTCAGATCTGAAGGACAATCTGACATTAAGACAGATCTGAAGGTGATGACAAGGTAGAAGATGGGGCCACAATACTGAGTTACCGGAACAGCATGAAGCGAACGTTTGCTTGAACTGAAGTCAGAAGAATTTTATGGTTAAAGGTAGTTACAGAAGAAGTACAGTACAGTGGCTACGTACTTATTTCTAGTGACCTTGGGGAAAGTCACTTAACCTCTGTTTCTTCATCTGTAAAATAGGGGGTAACAGTATCTATTTCATATGGTTGTTACAAGGATTAAACTAGTGAACAATGTAAACTGCTTGGAAAAGAGCCTAGCACATAGAAAGGGCTCAATATGAGTGAGCTATTTTGTCATTATTGTTGTTGTTATTGTTTATAGTCATTGGCATCTGCCAGGATGATGTCAGAAATTCAGACAGAGGGAGAATTAAGCCAAGTATCAAAGACATCACACAGAGCAATGGTAGAGGATGGTATAGTTGAATGATACACTTTGGAATAAACAATGTGATATTAAATATAAAAAAAAATTTCTTTAATCCATCAGACATTTACAATCCTGTGACTTCAAACACATATACAAACAACGACAAAGCAATCATAAAAGTACCGACTGAGCATTAGGTAAGTATTATATGGCAATACAAAAGGGAAAAGGCTCTGACTATAAAAACCATGGAAACTACCACAGTATAGACTAAATTGTACTAAACCACTAAATTGTACTAAAACGGAAAAGACCTAGGGTTAACTCTTATCTTACCATGTCTGTATACAAATGGTAAAGTGTACATTCCTTGAGAGTAAAGAACTAAATCTCTATATGCACTGTCAATAAACTGGTAATGAATGTCATAAAAGTGAGCGTAAATGAATCACTGGGCCATTAACCAAAAAGTCCACCTCAAAGAGAAGTCCCAGGACCCTTCTGTACTTCTTGTCACAGTCACATCTGCTTCATTTATCTTCTATTCTAATGAGCTGCACAAAGAAAAGTTCTGAAAGTATGTGTATTTATCCCCAGACTTCTGGGGTGCACTGCTATTCAAACTTTTATGAACTCCAGAAATTCATCAGTTTGTTCCAACAAGGCCATCTTTCAAAGAGAACGACATGAAGTAGACAGGCTATACCTTTCACTTCAGAGCCTTGTAAAATTATATCAGTTTACAAGATCAAAAGGATATGCTTCACTCCTGGAAAAGACCTGCTGTGATTAGCAGCCCGGGAAGGGGTTTACAAACCAGAAGGCAGGGGCCCAGTGTTGTCCTTTACTTTGTACACAGAACAAGACCATGGCAGGGAAGTGGGCTAGAAAGCTTTGGCCTGGGAGAGACTATTGGCATTCTTCTTGCGAGTTTATTCCCTCAACAAATTCAAAGTGGGAAAGAGAAAAAAGGAAAGCTGCATTCATATCTGGTCTTGGAAGGGAAAATGGTCTGTTTAAAGCCTTCGAAGCTGTACTTAATTGGATAAATTTTGGAAAAACATTCATCAAAACAGAGCTGCACAGATTCATAAAATTCTGCCACCAAATCAGGTTCACAATCAGGTCTCATTTTATCAAATGCTGAAAATTATATTTAAACACAATTCTTCAGATCGTTTTTTGCTAGTAAAGTAACTGTAAAAATTTAAAACTTAGAAATAGTTCTTAATTGGGGCATGGAATTTTAAAACAGACATTCTGTATTTCTCTCATGCTAAAGTAATACAAAAAGCACTAGTTTCCATTGACACCATTTTTTATTCAACTAAGTTTTTGTGTTGTTTTTTTTTTAAGATTTTATTTATTATTTGACAGAGAGAGAGACAGCGAGAGAGGGAACACAAGCAGGGGCAGTGGGAAAGGAGAAGCAGGCTTCCTGCCGAGCAGGGAGCCCGATTTGGGGCGATCCCAGAACCCTGAGACCATGACCTAAGCCTAAGGCAGTCACTTAACCAACTGAGCCACCCAGGCGCCCTCAACTAAGTTTTAAAAGGAAAGCTTAATGATAAAAACACAAAAATAAAGTATTAAGACTTCTCTTAGAAAACCCTAACTGAAAATTTTTAGATAGTTCAACTTAAGAAGTCACAGGAATTTGTTCATTAAGAAATGAAGTTTGAAAGCAAAAGGCACAAAGACAGGCATGCCACTCTCCTCAAGCATGTAGGAGAAGCCAGATTTACAAGCTCACACTGAATTCAGTTATTGATCATTTCCAGATCTGCTTTACAATCCCAAGGTGTGTGCAGTCCTCATACTCCATCCTCACACGGTACATTTAACTCCACCTGCCTCATAATCCAACAGCAGCACCAAGTTAATTAGAAAGCACCACCTCACTTAAGAGAACACAAGCTAAGATTTTATTATGACTAAGCTAAGCTGACAAAATGCCAGCCTTTAAATAAAATATCCACCATGATATCACTTAAGAGCTATTCAAACCCAATCACCACACTTTCATGGGGCTCAGACAGACCCATCTATGACACAAAGCAACATACTCAGTGTCGGCAGAACAGCTGCCTAGAACAGTAAGAGATATGTGAGCAAGGGATCTGTTGACAATCTAATTTCAGCTACCTCCAGATTCCACAAAGATGACAACCTGCATCCTCAGAAATACTGCTGCATGCCTTCCCGCTGTCAGAATATGCCAGGTTACTAAATCTCTGCACGGTGAGCTACTCTGAAAATCTACCCACCCAGCGCAGTATACTAACTCGAAGCCTCCGTACTGGTAAACTGGCCTTAACAATCCTCAGATCTGCCTGTGCACATGTAAGGTATCATCATCAGGCCTCCATGTCCATAGCACTGGCCGTACAAGATGAATAGAGAAACACAGTATTCACCCCAACAAGAATGGAAGCTTGAAGGCACTTTAGCACAGAAGCTCATTTAGCAATTCACCAAGGAGAAAAAGTGATTCGGGAGTTCAAATCTGGTTTTAGGGCCGGAATGTGTTGTGTTGCATGAACAATGACTAGCTTGCTCGAGCAGGCTCCCAACCCCCACAGCTTGGCTTCTGGCGCGGCCAGTCACCCTGAAAGCTGCCAGGGCTGTCACTCGGTGCCTTCCAGCAACCGGACTTGGCTACCAAAGGATTTGTCAGATCATCCTCCCAATATGGCTGCCAGAGTAATCCCGGGCTGCTGAACGCCGAGACCACACCAGCCCTCCGCGCGCCTGGCCAGCATCCCACACGCCCCCTCCCTTTCCATCGCGCTCCTCTCCCCGCTCCTCGCGCCATCGGCTTCCCCTCCGCCACGCCAAGCCCCTTCCTACCTTCATCTGGCCAAAGGGCATAACCCCCTTCCCAGGCTCAGCTCCGACGCCAACCGTAATGGGGGAGAGGGGATGGGGGAAACGAGAACCGGGGGCTTCAAAACGGCGCGGCGGCCGCTCCACAGAGCTGCAGGGTGCGCAGAGAGCGCAGGCAGCCGACGACGGCGGGCCGGCTGACCGCGGGCACAGCCCCAGTCCCGCGGCTCAGGGGAAGCCGAGGGCTGGTGCGGGGCACTGCGGGCGACCCAGCAGGCCGCTGGACCCGAGGTCGGGGCTTGCCGGCCCGGGAGGGTGCCCCGCCCCGCCCCACCCCACCCCGTGCCCCGGTGGGGCGGCGCGGCTCCCGCCCGGCCCCGCGCTTCCTCCGCTCGGACCCCGCCCGGCCCCGGCCCGGCCTCCCCTCCCCCCGCAGGCCCCCTGCGCAGGCCCCCTCCCCAGCCCCGGCGGCCGCGGCGCCAACCGCCGCCCGCCCCCAGCCTTACCTCAGCCGCGCTGCGGACCGACGGGCGGACTGACGGGCCGGGTCAGCAGGCGCCGCGACGCGCGGGGGCGCGGGGGGCCCGGCACCGACGCTCCTCAGCGCGAGCAGCGGCTGCCGCGAGCCGCAGGGCGCCGCTCCGCAGCCCCATCACGCAGCGGCCCGGCCCCGCATCGAGGGCCGTGGCGCGGGGAGGGCGGGAGCACTGGAAGCCGGGGCGCGGCGATGAGCCGGCGGTGGCAGCTGCTGCGGACGGGGAGCGCCTCGGACTCGCGCTGGCGCCTCCCAAAGCTGCCGCCGTCTGACTGCCCCGCGTCGCTCCTCGCGAAGCTCCGCCCGCAGCCGCCCGCGCCGGACACCGCCCCGAGCCGGGCCGCCGCGCGTCACCTCGGCCCGCCCCGACGTCCGCGATTGACGCGGGAGGCGGCCAATCGGGGCTTAGAGCTCGGGGCGGCCGGCCAATCGCAGGGTGAGTCAGAGAGGGGATGGGGCGAGGAGCTGAGGAGATGCCCGGGCGCCTCCTGGTGGCCCGGACGCCCGCGCGGGTGCGGGGCTGCGGGGCTGCGGGGTTGGGGAGGCCGGCGTCCAGAGTCCCCTCACGGGTGACCCGCGAAGGACGTCATTCGGCAGCGGTCGCGCCTGGCCCACCTGATGATCCGCCTTGTAAGGAAACAAAGCTTGGCCAAGCGGGGCGGGGCGGGACAGTGAGGGCCAGGCGGCTGCGGAGGGGCTGAGATGAATACGGGAGGCGGCCGAGTGTGGAGTCACTGTGCGTTTGGAAAGCTTCTCGCTCGGCGAAGCCGCCAAACACGGCGCAGTCGGAATTGAAACACGCAAAGGGATGAGTGTATTATCCCGCAGCAAGCTTCCCGGCCTATTCTTATCGAGCCCGATCACAACACCTCCCACACGCCACCTTCGGAGAAAAGGCGGAATGAGTAATGGAAAAGCATGACTTAGTGGGCATTCAACTTGTCTCCTTGGGAGACCGGGCAAGGGCCGTGAGTAAAAGAACAAAACGCTTTGTATCGTCCCTGAGCTACTGACCCGAGCTCCCCTCCGGGAGATGCCCTTGAAGGAGGGTTGTTGGAATTCAGCCACCCGGACAACACGATCACTCTAGTAGCGATTTTCTGAAAATCAGATTTAGATTCAGCTCAAAAGGAAAAGCCCACGACTGTTCATGAGTGGTCCAATTCAGTACCTAATGAAACAAAATACTCACGGTATACATGTGCAATTATCATGCCAAGCACCATTATTTTATAAGGTGTGAAATGCTTTTTTATTTACTAACAGAAAGTAAAATTGGATTTCCCCCCTGAATTCAATACAGGTTTGGGTGTTTTACTTATAAGCAGACACTAAAACATCAAAACTAATTTCCTACACTAATGATTTTGGAAAATCTGCCTCCCCACTAAAGTCCTCATACTCTCCATCCAGTCAACATTTATTGAACATTTCTCATTTTATTTAGAATTAAACCCCACCTACCCACAAAAGGATTTGACATAACTTCCATGGAAGCATACAAGGAATAAAACTGTATAGCATTAACATAGGAGTAAAATTAATAATTAAAAAAAAAATAAGAGGCTATATGGTGGGAGAGAAAAGCTATATGAATAAGCCCAGTGCATAGAAAGAAAAGTAATATTTAAAAGCAGACTCAGGGAATGTGCTACCACTGAGCACAAAACTCAGCTCTTAGCTTCGTGAAAACCAGAACAAAAGTGAAATTCCAATGGGGAATGAACAGAAGCTCATCAATTCATCAGTAGACACCAAGTTTTTCCTAGGTTGGGACTCTTTGTATAAGTACTATGATAAGCACCATGGAGAGTTACAAAAACCTGGATGGTAGTTAATATTGTTTTAGCTCTCAATGGAGATCAGTCGGAAAAGAATCTAAAACTGAGTGAAGGGAATGTGGTGGTAATCATCACTGAAATTAAGCAAAAGCATACCAAGAAGCGTCAATAGAGGCAGGTAAGGCTGTTCTAGGTTTCAAGGCCAAAATAGCCAGCTCTGCATAAGCCTTTTGACCCTTTGATAGATGAAGTTACTCTGCGGGGTCATTCAATTTCTCTGTAACCTAAAAGATTACAGATTTTGTACAAAGGCACCTTTTAAAAGCTGTCAAGTTCTAGAAAATTGAATTTAGCCATGGCCCCATTGGGTTATCCCTGGAATGCCAGAAAATAACATCAAAAGATCTATTAATGTGATGCACATGCCCACACTACTATAACTAATAAAGTTTCTGGATACAAGATCACTATACAAAAATCAGTAGAAATAGCCAATTAGAAAATGTGATTTTAAAAGATCCCATTAAATCATTAAATATGGCAATAAAACTATTAAATATGTAAGGTTAGGTTGGCAAAAGATGATCAAGACCCATATGGAAAAAAAATTATACAGCTGTATTAAGGAAACACTTAAAGAATACATAAGTATTGTAGCAACATTATCCTAGATCTGTCTCCTAAAGCAAGGGAAACAAAAGTAAAAAACTATTGGGACAACATCAAAATAAAAAGCTTCTGTACAGCAAAGGAAACAATCAACAAAACTAAAAGACAACCTCTGAATGGGTGAGATATACCTGATGAGGAGTTAGTGTCCAAAATACATAAAGAACTTATACAAAATGGGCAGAAGACTTGAACAGACATTTCTCCAAAGAAAATATACAGGGGCACCCGGCTGGCTCAGTCAGTGGAGCTTTTGACTCTTGATCTCGGGGTTGTGAGTTCAAGCCCCACACTGAGTGTGGAGATTGCTTAAAAATAAAATCTTCTAAAAAATTTTAGAAAAAAAGACATACAGATGGCCAACAGACACATGAAAAGATGCTCAACATCATTCATCATCAGGGAAATGAAACTCAAAACCACAATGAGATATTACCTCACACCTGTCAGAATGGTTAAAATCAAAAACATGAGAAACAAAAAGTATTGGCAAGGATGTAGAGAAAAAGGAACCCTCATGCAATGTTGGTGGGAATGCAAACTGGTGCAGCCACTGTGGAAGACAGTATGGAGTTTCCCCCCAAAATTAAAAATACAATTACCATATGATCCAGTTATTCCACTACTGGGTATTTATCCAAAGAATACAAAAACACGAATTCAAAAGGATATATGTACCCCTATGTTTATTGCAGCATTATTCATAACAGCCAAATTATGGAAGCAGCCCATGTGTCTATCAACTGATGAATGGATAAAGAAAAGGTGGTATGTCTATGTATATATATATGTATACATATATGTATATATACATACATATACATACATGTGTGTACATATGTATATATACACTGGAATATTACTCAGCCATAAAAAAGAGTGAAAGCTTGCCATTTACAAAACCATGGATGGAACTGGAGAATATAATGCTAAGTGACAGAAGTCAGTCAGAGAAAGACAAATCCCATAGGATTTCACTCGTGTGGAATTTAAGAAACAAAACAAACAGCAGCACCTGGCTGGCTCAGTTGGTGGAGCATGTAGCTCTTGATCTTGGGGTTGTGAGTTCAAGCCCTATGTTTGGGGTAGAGTTTGGAAGGAAGGAAGGAAGGAAGGAAGGAAAGAAAGAAAGAAAGAAAGAAGGAAGGAAAAAGCCGACTCTTAACTATAGAGAACAAACTGATAGTTACCAGAAGGGAGGTGGGTGGGGGAATGGGTGAAATAGGTGAAGGGGATTAAGATTACACTTATTGTGATGAGCACTGAGTAATGTATAGAATTGCTGAATCACTACATTGTACACCTGAAGCAAATGTAACAGTGTGTGTTAATGATACTGGAATTAAAATAAAATTAAGTTAAAATCAGGGCATCTAGGTGGCTCAGTCGGTTGAGCGTCTGCCTTCGGCTCGGGTCATGATCCCCAGGTCCTGGGATGGAGCCCCACATCAGGGTCCCTGCTCAGCGGGGAGCCCTGCTTCTCCCTCTCCCTCTGCCCCTTCCCCCTCGTGCTTTTTCTCTCTCTCTCTCAAATAAATAAATAAATCTTTTAAAAAAATCAATTAAAACAATTCATCTAATCACCAAAAAGTAGAGGGAGAGATAGTCCTTATTTTTAGACAGGAAGAAAATATTATGAAGTTGTCTGTCCTCTCCAGGTTTAATCTATAAACTTAATGTAATTTCAATGAATACTTGAACAGGATTTTTCATGGAATTTGACAAGGTGATGATAAAATTAAATAATAAATCTATTCCATGTCCATTTAAAAAAATTCATGTGCTAGAATGAAACCAAGATTATCCACAATTTTTAAGAACAAGATGTGGGGACTTGCCCATAAGTTAGCAAGATTTTCTGTAACATCATTCTAATTAGAATTCTGTTGCATTGGCACAAGAATATACGAGTCCAGAAATGGAACAGAATAAAGTCCAGACCACATGCATATGGTAACACAACATATGACAGCATTGGCATTACAAATCAGTGGGAAAACGGTAAACTATACATGATAATTATTGATGCTGAAATAATTGTTTAACTATACAGTTAAAAATGTGCTCCTTATACCATATAAAAAATAAATTTCAGGTGGAATGCAAACCTGAATCAGAAAAACAAAGCTTTAAATATTTTAGTAGAAAATATAAAATATTTTATGATGTTGAGATAAAGAAAAAAAATTTTTTTAATTTTTATTTATTTACTTTATTTTCTTAAGTAAACTCTACACCCAATGTGGGGCTCGAACTCATGACCCCAAGATCAAGAGTCACATGCTCCACCAACTGAGCCAGCCAGGTGGCCCCTATGAAAAAAAATATTTTAAACAAGAAACAAAAACCACTAACCAAAAAAGACTGACGAACTTGACTATATTTTTTAAAAACCACACACACACTTCTATACAACAAAAGATATAATGAAACAAAGCAAACAACAAACCATAGATTGGACAAATATATTTGCAACACATATAACCAGTGTTTCAGAATATATAAAGAAATCCAATTTACAGTAATATAAACCGATATGGAAAATACAAGCAACCTAACAGAAAAACAATGTGCAAAAGGATATGAGTAGGCAACTCACAGAGGAAAGAACGGAAAGACACTTAAATCATGGAAATGAGATATCATGCCAAATCCATCAAATTGCCAGCAATGGCAAGTGTGACAGTACCCAGTGATGGAAGAGAAGGCAATGGGACAGCTATTCTGGAAAATTTGTTAGCAGCCAGCCAAATGGAAGATGAGCACAGCCCTGTAACCCAGGATTCCAGTAGATACTCTAGGGAAACTCTTGCACAGGTGAGTGAGGAAACAGGTCCAAGAATGCAGTCTTTCCATTGCCTGCGATAAGGAAAAATCAAAATGCCCATCGACAAGAGATCGGATGAATAAATTGTGAGTCATAGGAGGGAATACTATGCAGCAACTAAAATTAATGGTCCAGCAACTAAAATTAATGCAGCAGTCAGGGCCCAGTTAGAAACCCCAGTAGTCATGACAAACACAGGAGACTTAATAGAGGAATTGGTTATGCAGATGTTGCAAGCTTGAAGAGAAAAAAAGAAAAGAAAAGAAGAAGGGATGCTAATTCAGAGACTAGAAACTGCAGGAAGGCGCTGCACTCCTGGGCTGGGAGAATAAAGGAGGAGGGAGTGTTCCGGAAGCTAGGAGACTGGGGGAGGGGCCAGGACTGGAGCTGGGGTGCGGGGGGAGAGGCGGGGGAGAGGCAGAGGCGGCAGCAGCAGGAAAAAGCACCAGAAGAAGGGAAAGAGCAAAAGAGAAAGGAAAACGAAGACTTCTCTCCTCCCCTCCACGCCTCCTACTGGCAGAACCCAAAGAGAAACCAACTGGCGAAGGAGCCTGAGGAATACAAACAATATGGAAAGGTGGGCACAGGGCTGAGAAAAAATAAGCAAACAGCTAGCGCAATGACTAAATCTCAAAAACATAAAGCTGAGCAAAAAAAAATAGTAAGAGTTTCAGAATAATTTGTGCGGTAAAACGCCATTTATGCAAGAAGTTTGAAAACATGTGCAGAAGAACACTAGAGCGGGCGCCTGGGTGGCTCAGTTGGTTAAGCGACTGCCTTCGGCTCAAGTCATGATCCTGGAGTCCCGGGATCGAGTCCCACATCAGGCTCCCTCCTCAGCAGGGAGTCTGCTTCTCCCTCTCATGCTCTCTGTCTGTCATTCTCTCTCTCGCAAATAAATAAAATCTTAAAAAAAAAAAAAGAAGAAGAAGAACACTAGAGCGCCCAGGACTACATTCCTGCAGAGTCAAGTAGGAAAACCTGCACGGGAAATGATCATCAACAAATTCAGGAAAGAGGTTACCCTAGGAGAGAGGAAAGAAAGGAAGCAGGAAGCAAGACACAGGAAGCTAATATTTTATTTCTTGGGGGAAAAAAAAAGACAGGATGAAAATGTTCGGCCGGGGGGGCCGGTGGGATGGGTACATGGGTGGGTGCCGTGATGTCAGTCTCTATACTGCCTATTAGAAAACATTTCATCGTTTAAAAATGGTATTTGTCCAAAGGCATGCCAGCTGCGATGTCACCAGTAATCCTCTGCAGGCTGGGTCAGCAGCTGGATCGGAGGGGCCAGGACTCACCCGTGGCAGCTGGGCGAGCCCGAGGGGCTGAGTGGGCGGGAGGCCATAAGCCATAATCCTCTCTCTGACCTGGTTTTAAGATGCCCTAGTCCCACAACCTGCCCTGCGAAAGGTCACTGCCTCTTTGCCAAACAGTTGGCCTTCCTGACTCAGAGAGGCCATATTCATTCAAAATTGCCGCATGCCGCCATGTGCACTGATGAAAATGTAGGGAGAATTAAGACCGCAATCCTCTGCAGGACTGTCCGTGCCCATAAAGAGAATTACCTTCCGGGTATTTTAACCAAGGTCAGGTAACACGTGTACTTAAGTCTTGGATCATGTTGCGCATTTAAAAATAGTAATTGCTTATGTGTTTGGACCTATGAGGGTACTGTGTTGAAGCTGGAAAGTATCTTTTATAATACAAAGTCCTTGTAAATATTGTCTATTTGATAGAAGTACGTGTGGACAGATTGTATTGAACACTATATTAAGTGACAACAATACAGAGCTGGAGACAAATCAATACAGGCTCTGGTTTTTTTGTTTTTTGTTTTTTTTTTTCAGTGAATACTTAGGATGCAATCTGATCTAACTCATTAATATTAATATACAGTGACACGACTTCTGCTGAGGTTATTTGGAATCAAGAGAGTCAAAAGGGGAAGATACTTTAGCACAGGTTAGTCCTCCGGGTCAGAAAACTGATGAGCACAGCAAGCCTCCAGTTTGCTGAGGACTGATTTTTATTTGGTGGCTTCAACTACCCAGAATCCAGAAGGAAAGAAAAGAAAATCAGCCAAAATAGATGTCATAAAACTCATGCTTCTTACTCACTGAAAAGTTCCTCAAGCCTGTCTCTTTACTTATCTTTTCACCTTGAATTCTAACAGGCTCGACTGCCTGAATTCTTTGCTAATGAGATTGGTAGGAACAAGTAGGAAACGGGAAATAGGGGAGTGAGCTGCTGGGAGAAGGGAGTCTTACTCCAACAAAGATTAAAAATTTAAAAAGCGTGTGTAGGATCTCAGACAACGTGGCCACCTGACAACATTTGGCTCCAAATGACTTCTGGCTATCTCCAAAAGCCAGATTAATACAAAAGGTGAATTCTGATACTGCCTGGAAGAGTCAAAATCATGCTTCAGGATATAAACGCAAATCTAGAAAGGTAATTTCAAAAATA
This sequence comes from Halichoerus grypus, assembly GCF_964656455.1. Classification (NCBI taxonomy): domain Eukaryota; kingdom Metazoa; phylum Chordata; class Mammalia; order Carnivora; family Phocidae; genus Halichoerus; species Halichoerus grypus. The sequence continues at coordinate 180,103,946 of NC_135716.1, forward strand.
TGTGGAGTAGGACAAGGCTTATGTCTTTGAAAAGAAGTTTCCAGTCTTCTTGGGAAGCCTTGAAGAAAAAAAAAAGAAGTCTGCCTAGAGCACATTTTCTGAAGTCCCTAACGCAAGTAGCAAAATCAATTGGTGTCATTTTTTTTCTTTGCCTCCAATGTTCAATTATATTGAAATGAATATCCATTTAAAGGAATGTATACATCACAATGCAAATTAGCACAATTGCTGAGATCACTGTGGCCCTGAGGACCCCACAGTAAATACCAAACATGATATTTACCATGCAGAAGTAATGAATCAAGAACCAAACACTAACATTTGATATTTTTGTAAAGACCAAGAGAATGGGAAATTTTAATTTGGTGTGTTCCCTTAGTTCCCCACGATTAGTGCAAGGTTTCGTTTTAATCAGCTGTTGGCTCTTTGCAAACACAGTCAGCTGTAATCAGCATGTCTGGCTGTTTCCCCTGGTCATGACTGGGGATCTATCATTTCAGCCAGATAAAAATACCCTGCATAGATTCCCCTCTTCTGAATTGCAGTTTATGTATACATCATTTTTCTGTAACAGGCATTTTTTACTAATTAGAACAACCTTGTATCAATTAACTTTGGTCTTAAAGCCATGATTAAAGAAACCAAATTGTTGTCTCTGGGAATTGCAGTGACAGATGGCCCCGGAACATATGGGCAGAACATAGTGCCTGAAATGGGCTTCCTACAGCTCCAAAGAGTCCAGCCACCAGGAGCGATGCCTGGGACACGAGAAGAGGGAGGATCTGGGCAACACGGAGAGCTGGGAGCACAATGCCCACAGCTGAACAGTGCTCAGTAGGGTCAGGATATCTCAAATAACACCGCTGTTTCCACCATTCCCAAATCCCCAGTCCAAGGAGACTATCCTGAAGACATAGCCCTCTCCAGAGCTCTAGCTCTCAGTGTCTCCTGGAAATTGCATTTTCTTACTCTCGCTTACAGTGTAACCACTTGAGATGAATACATAACTCATGCTGAGAAACCATCTACTGGGAAGAGGGAGTAGGGAGGGGTTGAGAGCACCTGGTCTTTATAGTCCAACTGCTGGGATTCTAATTCTATCACTTGTTATGTGCCCTTGAGCACATAACCCCTGTGTCCTCATCTCTAAAATGGGAATGAAGATACTACCTAATTCACCCTTCACATTGAATCTTTAGTCTCTCTCACCTTCAGTCTCCCTAAGTGATCCCCTATCATCCCTTTCCTTCGGTGTCCCTATCTACAGATTACAGAGTCCTAGTATCTAAAATGTTATAGTGAGAGGCACCTGGGATCAGCGTGTCAGATAAGCGTCTGCCTTCAGCTCAAGTCATGATCTGAGGGTCCTGGGATGGAGCCCCGCGTTGGGCTCCCTGCTCAGTGGGGAGTCTGCTTCTCCCTCTCCCTTGGCCCCTCCCCCTGCTTGTGCTGTCTTTCTCTCTCCCTCTCTCAAATAAATAGAATCTTTTTAAAAATTAGAATTTAAAAAAAAATGTTACAATGAGGAGCACCTGGATGACTCAGTTGGGCGTCCAACTCTTGATCTCAGCTCAAGTCTTGATCTCAGGGTCATGATCTCAAGTCCTGCATTGGCCTCCACGCTCGGTGTGGAGCCTACTTTGAATGAATGAATAAATGAATGAATGAATGAATGAATGAATGAATAAAATGTTACAACGAAATAAATTTGCTTCATTCTAGCTGTGGGATCCTGGGCAAGTCAATGCCTCTAGACTTCCGTTTAACCTATATGTCAGAGTAGATGAATTCTAAAGTGTGTCCAGGTTCTACAATCTCAGCATTCTGTGCTTACTGGATTTTTCTCATCCTCTCCAAGAGAGGGGAAGAATTTAAGTAGATGATGGTAATGATGATGGTAGGGGTAGGGATGATGACAGCTGATATTTATCGAGCATGGACTCTAAACCGAGAACTACTGGAAGCACTCCACGTTCATTGCCTCGTTTAATCCTAGCCACAGTCCTGTAAAATAGGGACTCTTACTGTTCCCATATGATGAAACTCAGAGAGGTTGTGGGGGGCCCCCCCAGCGACACCAGGTCCTCATCTCTGGAACCTGTCAGTATTACCTTATAAGGAGACAGCATCCTTGTAGATGCGGAGATTATCCTGAACTATCGCGATCAGCCCTCACTGCAGTCCTATGTATCCTTATAATAAGGGAGGCAGAGGAAGATTTGACAGCACACACAGACGTGCAGACGGCAGTGTGACCGCGGGAGGCGGAGCCTGGAGGGATGCAACCCCAAGCCTAGGAACACCAGCAGCCTCCAGAAACTGGAAGAGGCAAGAAGCACATTTTCCCCTAGACCCTCTGGAAGGAGCACAGCCTGGTCAACACTTAAGAATTTTCGGCCCCAGTGATACCGATTTTGGACTTCTGACCTCTAGAAATGGGAAAGAATACAAAATTTCTGTTGTTCTAATTTCACCTGGTTTATTATTTTTTTAAGATCTATTTATTTTTGAGAGAGAGAGAGAGAGAGATGGCACACGAGAGTTGGGGAGGGGGCAGAGGGAGAGGGAGAAAGAGAGAAAAAATCCCAAGCAGACTCCCCACTGAGCGTGGAGTCTGGCACAGGGCTCCATCCCAGGACCCTGAGATCATGACCTGAGTCGAAAGCAAGAGTCGGCCGCTCAGCCGACTGAGCCACCCAGGTGCCCTGTAGGTGACCCGGTTTATTGTTACAGCAGCCCCAGGAAACTCTCACTGGGATGAAGTAATTTATTCAAGGTCACAGTCGATAAGTGGGGGGTGGAGTCAGGATTCAAATCCATGAACATCTAGCTCCAAACCCCATGCTCTTCAGCACAGCACTGTATGCCCCTTAGAACACCTGAAACAAACAGAAAGTGGACTAAGTATTAACAAAGAAAAGAGAAAGAAAAAGCACTGGAATTCTATCAATAACAAGGGAGCATTCTAGTGGTGGATTCAACCACATTCATTCTCCCGGCTGCAAACATCTCAGCTTTGGAAGCACTGCTTTAAAAGTTGATTCTCCCACACACTTGACATCGAAATTAGGTCATACCTGCATCCCAGCCAAGAATGTGTGCACTTCAACAAGAAGATACACTTTGTGAAAAGATAAAAGATGATATATTTAGCTTATAACTGAAGAGGTTACTTGGCAATTTGAGACTCAGTCCACTCTGGGCAATCAGACAAGCAGAAGCCTCTTATCTTTTTAAAGGGTTTGTTTCCTTTTTTTTCCCTCCCTTTCAATTGGGACTCTGTCTTCAATTTTCTGAAAAGGAAAGTGAGTAAGAACTAAGAACCTGATTTTTATTCCCCTCACTTGCTACTTTCCTGACTATTTGAGTTCTCAGGCAAATCAACTCATGGGAGAGTTGGGATTTGGGGTTTGAATTTAATCCTAAACTTCAAATGAGCCCACATTTTTCTCTGTAGGAATGGGACCTGCATTTCATACTCTTAACACTCATTAAACCTTCTAGTTTATACTCTGAGCCTGTAATAGTCATCAATCCACCAACTTTATTCATTTTATCCACTCACCCTCCCCCTTTGGCCATTTAAATGAATATACACAATGTTTGAAGATGAGTGGTCATACTAGGTTGGTCTGCAATGCTTTAAATTCAATGTTCTCCTCCCAAATGTAAGAGCACAAAGCAGTAAGCAGGCAGAGAACTGAGGATGGGACCCCCTTGGCTGCCATAGTATTTCTCAATCATCCTAAAAAAATCAACTGGAAAAGAAAAATGTTTCGCATCACTGATGGCCTCAGTAGGTTGTGGTTTGAAAGGACAATAAAGCACAACCTTCTTTTTTATTTATTTATTTATTTATTAAAGATTTTATTTATTTATTTGACAGAGAGAGAGACAGAGTAGGGGGAGTGGAAGAGGGAGAAGCAGGCTTCCACCGAGCACGGAGCCCGATGCGGGGCTCGATCCCAGGACCCTGGGATCATGACCTGAGCCGAAGGCAGCCGCTTAACCGACTGAGCCACCCAGGTGTCCCTAAAGCACAGCCTTCTAAGACAAGGAGCCAGCCTCCAAGGAAGAAGCTAAGCATTTAGGTCTATAATGTTTATATAAACAGCTGACTGTGGTTTTGAGTAGAAATTAACCCTATTTATTTATAATGTACTTTTCTTTATAGAGCTCTTTTTTTTTTTTTTTTGCTTTAAAAAAAAATCCATTACATCAACAATTTCCTTCCAACCATATAATGTTGACAGGTAACATGCTCATTTTACAAAGAAACTGAAAGGTACAGAAATAATCTCCAAAGGCTATAAACCCAGCTGTGACAACCAACCAACCAACTCTCTCCTTCTCTCTCCCTTTCTCTCTCTCTCTCTCTCTCTCTCTCTCTCTCTCACACACACACACACACACACACACACACACACACACACAGCCCGCACCTCAAGGTACTGGGGTCGGAGATCCCACGTTTTATTTTTTTCTAAATCACAATCCAGTCTGCCTGTCCACTTTCTACCCTCCGATGGGCGGCAATTTACCCAACGTGCTTAGCTTTCAACAAAACAGTATAAATAATTTAAACGTCCATAAAAAGTGATACTTGAGACAAAAGGACGAAAGATTTAAAGGGGACTGTCTCCTGGAAATCAGCAACAGCCCTGGTCCTTTGTCCGTCCCAGGATCCCACGGGGTTTGGAAATGGCTGAAGCAGAGGTCTTGTCCACACTTCATTTTGGGGACAAACGACTGCAAAGAGCAGGCAGAGAGGAAGCGATGAGCCTGAGATTTTCACTTAGCTGTGTGGTTGCAGGCAAAGACTGTAACCGCTCTGCATTTCAGTTTCAATCTGGAGAAAGACGTGGCTAACAGGATCCGCCACGAGGGTTCTTGGGCGATGGGATGGGGCTGTCGTGTACACCACTGAGCCCTGCCATGGAGCGGCCAGAGTCGAGAGGGAGGCAGGTGAGCCTGAGAAACTAGAGATGGAGAAATGCAAGAGGGGAGAGAAGGTGGTCAGGCTGGAGGAGGGGGCAGTAATGGCAGCAGGGAGCAGACCGGGGTGTCGGCCCCGGGTAGAGGGGAGGCTGGACAAGGGCTGCTGTGTGCCTCTCCCTCCCCGTGTTGTCTCTGCTGGCTCTGCTTGGGGGAGGCGTAGATGCCGGGGAGCAGCAGGTAGCTCATGCCGGAGGATGGCCCTTCTGCGCCTCCATCCCCTCAGGACCAGGTGATGACAGCCAAGTGAAGAGGCGTCTAGAAAAGAACTGCTCGTTGGGACATCTGGCTGGCTCAGTTGGTAGAGCATGTGACTTAATCTCAAGCCCCATGTTAGGCTTGGAGCCTACTTAAACAAACCAAAACAAAACAACTGCTCGAAAGAGATACAGGAGGGTTTCTTGAAGGGGCTCATGAGACCTATAATTTAATGCCACCACCTCCACCCTGTGCCAGCCCCCCAACACACACACACACTGCAGCAGGAGGGCAGAAGCTGGGCCCTGAGCTTTAGCCTAGCTCACTACACACTACCACTACCATCCAGGTGGTTTCTGACGCCCAGGGGAAGATGAGCTCATGTGAAAATAATTGCACATCTAAGGAGCAAAACAGCCATACTCCAAATCAGAGACAATAAACTGAAAAGCTTATATCTGAGGAAGCAGAATTAATGGAGAAGACCCAACAAGAACTTCAAATATCTTCAAAGAGGTGGGCTGAGTGGCTCAGTCAGTTAAGCGTCCGACACCTGATCTCAGTTCAGGTCTTGATCTCACGGTGGTGAGTTCAAGCCCTGCACTGGGCTCCACGTTGGGCATGGAACCTACTTAAAAAAAAACATCGAGGAGATAGGTTATTGGTAACAGGTCAGGAAATAAGCAGTTATTAAAAAACCAAACAGCTAATTGGAGAGAGAGGGTTCAATAGGAAAATGCATACAAAGAAAGAATTAGTGACCTAGAAAACCAGATTGAGAAACTCCATCAGAAAACACCAAGAAGGGAACCATTAATATATGTGTAGAAATGGTATCATAGCATATAATGCTGAATCACTGTGTTATGCAATGTAGTGATCTGAAAATTGGCACCTCCCTTGTGAGAAAAACTAAATGGGGAAGCTACTAAAACCAGAAAGAGATACTACAAGAAAAGAAAACCTATAAGCCAATATCCCTTATGACACAAATGGTAGATATAGAGAGATGCAAAAATTCTTTTAAAAATTTTAGCAAATTGAGGGTGCCTGGGTGGCTCAGTCAGTTGAGCTTTAGGTCATGATCCTGGTGCCTGGATCGAGTCCCACGTCCAGCTCCCTGTTGCACTGGGAGTCTGCTTTTCCCTCTGCCCCTCCCCCCACTCGTTTTCTCAAGCTCTCTCTCTCAAATAAATAAATAAAACATTTTTTAAAATTTTAGCAAATTGGGAGTGCCTCAGTGGCTCAGTCGATTAAGCGTCTGCCTTCGGCTCAGGTCATGATCCCAGGGTCTTGGGATCGAGCCCCACATCAGGGTCTCCCTGCTCAGCGGGGAGCCTGCTTCTCCCTCTCCCTCTGCCGCTCCCCTTGCTTGTGCTCTCTCTCCCTCTCTCTCTCTCTGTCAAATAAATAAATAAATAAATAAATAAATAAATAAATCTTTTAAAAAACTTTTAGCAAATTGAATCCAACAATACATAAATAGAATAATATATGATATTCTAATGGGATTTCTCCCAGGATTCCAAGGTTTGTTTAACTTTCAAAAATTAATTGGTGTCACTTCACCATATTAGCCTAAAATTTAAAAACCATATTACCATTTCAACAGATGCAGAAAATGCATTTGACCGAAGTCCAAAATCCAACATCAAATGGGCCCTGAAACATATTCAAGAATGTTCACAGACATGTTAGCTGTAATAGTCCCAAACTGGTAACAACCCAGTGTCCCTCAACAGTAAAATGGATACAAAATATTTTGGTATATTTAAACAATGAAGTATATATAGCAATGAAAGTGAATGAGTCACATGTAATGCAGCAATACTGATTATACTTACTCTTATGATATAAGATCAAAACAAGAAAAGCCAGATTTAAATATATTACCTTTAAATATGTATATATATTTTTAAAGTTTTTATTTAAGTAATCTCTACAACGTTGGCCTCGAACTCATGACCCCAAGATCAGGAGTTGCTCACCTTTCCAACTGAGACAGCCAAGTGCCCCACCTTTAAATATATTAATATAACATTTCAAAAAAGGCAAAATTAAACTATGGTGTTTAGGAATATATACCTAAGTGACAAAACCATACAGAAAAGTAAGGAAATGATTACCATAAAAATCAGGATAATACTTATCTGTGGATGGGGTTGGGCCTGGGAAGAGCAGTAAATGGGCTTGGGATCCTGGAAATGTTCTGTTTCTTTGCCTAAGTGGTAGTTACACCAGTATAAGCTTTATGGTAATTAATAAATTTGTCTGTCTATGTTTTATGCATTTTCTAAATAGGTGTACTATTTCATAATAAACAGGTAGGGGGGAAACAAGGAAAAAGGAATATATACTAGGCAAATATCAACCAAAGCAACACCAAAGTAGCAATTTTAATATGAAAAACTTCATAACAGGGGTGCCTGGGTGGCTCAGTCGGTTAAGCGTCTGCCTTCGGCTCAGGTCATGATCCCAGGGTCCCGGGATCGAGTCCCACATCGGGCTCCCTGCTCAGCAGGGAGCCTGCTTATCCCTCTACCCCTCCCCTGCTTGTGATCTCTCTTTCTCTCTCTCTGTCAAATAAATAAATAAAATCTTTTTTTAAAAAGAAAAACTACGTAACAGACAGATGATAAAAGGAAAGATAATCAAGAAAATATAACTATGAATATATCTCCCTTATAACATAAGCTCAGAAGATCCAAAGCCATTAGTGATAAAACCACACAGAGAAAGAGATAAGTCAACAACTGGAATAGAGATCTTATCATATAGTCTTGAAATAAATAGATCAAGCAGAAACCAGACAAAAAAGTAAGCAGAAACCAGACAAAAAAGTAAGCAAAAATAGAGAGGATTTCAATAATACAATCAATAAGCTGTAAATAATAAATACAAGTAAAATTTTATACCTCATAAACAGAGAAGACACACTGAGCTCCAGGGAAGAGTCACAAATCTTAATCATGTTCAAGGCCACAAGGAAGCCTTGACGGATTCCCAAGGATCAACACCATTTTGACAATTGTTCTCAGAGCATGGTGCAATAAAATGACAAATTTCAAACTCACTTAAATATAAGTAGAGATGTGTGTATACTCTTTGATTGTCCAAGTCCATTGCTAGGAATTTATCTTCACATTATGTTTGCACACGTGCAAAAATGGTGTATTTATAAGATTGTTCACTGTGGAGCTGTTGGAGGCAATCCAGATTGCAATCAGCTAACGTGCTGTCAGTCGATGACTTGGTAATAATAGGTCAGAGGTGCTGCTGGAAGAGAGGATCCCGAGGTATATTTTACGTGAAAAAAGCAAGGTGCAGCCTAGCTAGGATGGCCATTTCCGCTGAGAAAGAAAACGGGTAATAGTGCAAGGGCCATGGGAAGCTGGGGGATGGGGTAGAAAAGAGGAGACAGTCCTTTTCCTCCATATTCTTTGGGTTTTTCCTATTCAAAATATTAAATTAGGGGCGTCTGGATGGCTCAGTCATTAAGCGTCTGCCTTCGGCTCAGGTCATGATCCCAGGGTCCTGGGATCGAGCCCCGCATCAGGCTCCCTGCTCAGTGGGGAACCTATTTCTCCCTCTCCCACTCCCCCTGCTTGTGTTCCCTCTCTCGCTGTGTCTCTCTCTCTGTCAAATAAACAAATAAAATCTAAAAAATATATATATATTAAATTAAAAAATCGAAGCCCTAAAACCACATCTGTAGTTTTGAAACTAGAGAGAGCTGGTCATTGCCCAGCACTGTGTATACACTAAACACCACTGAATTGTATACTGAATTAAATTAAAAGGGCTAATTCTACGTTATATGAATTTTACCTCAAAAAATACATAAGCAGAAGGATAGCTAGAACAACACAAACATTCAGAATTTCTGTTTCAAAAAAGAGATCACAACAAAGCTATCAGAGAGATAACAGACGGCGAGAAGATATCCCCAACATCTAAAATGGACTAGGGGGTAAGTTCTAGAAAAATACACAAGAATGCCTGCAAAACAGCAAGAAAAGGGGCAGGAAAACAAGAAGGTAAGAAGTGACCATTTACAGAAGGGAGAGACGGTGTGGCTGATTCCGTTTTCTAAGATGGCAGCAACACGATCTCTCATCCACATGCTACTCTTGAAATGTGACACTGACATTCCTCCCAAGGAGAGCTGGGGTCTCCGCTCCCTCCCCCGGAACCCCGGGCGGGGCTGCGTCTGCAGCAGAAGAGATGCTCTATGTCTCCTGAGGCCACTAGGTTGTCAAGACCCGTTTCTGCCTGCACCTGTTGGAGTGCTCGCTCTTAGAACCTGGTCACCATGCTGCGTCTGGAAGCCAAAGAGCCCCAGAGGGGCGACGTGTAGGGGTTCCAGCCACCGGCCGGATGGAAGGAAGCGTTTCGGGTGACCTCATCCTCTGCAGGTTTGCGATTGCCGCTGTCCGGAGTCCTGGAGCAAGACTTGGCTGCTGAGCTCAGTTCACCCCAGAACCACGACAGACGATAATAAATTAATAGCAGCTGTTTTAAGCCATTAAATTTGGGCGATCTGTTTAGCAGCAGGATTTAGGACCTGGAAGTGGGTGTGGGTGTAACAAAGCCGAAAACACGTGGCGTTGGCTTTGGGGCTGAATGGTGGACAGAAGGCGGGGGTGCCTTGAGGATGCTGTTAGTCAGCCCAAAAGCCATGGAAGAGGCTTGAAAGGAACGTGAGTAAAAGTTATTGGAAGCTGAAGGAAAGAAGCCCCTTGTCATACGGTGGTGGAAGTTTTGGCAACGCCGTCATCTGTGTTAGAGGAAGAGTAAATGTGGAGGAGTGGACTCAATGATCGAGGTCAGGAGACCGCAAGGCAAAACACTGAAAGTGTCACCTGGCTTCTTCTTGTTGCCTCCGGAAGCCATTTAGATCTTTAGAAACCATCTACATACGAGGCCAAGAATGTGACTACAAACCCCTTTAAGAGCTCAGAAAGATTTAAGGATTTCACAAGAAATCCTAAATAGGGAAGAGTTTATCTGGAAGAGATTTAGGGGTGTAGCTTTTGTTTAGTAGAGTCAACCCCAAGGAGATTCATAGAAAACCCACAAAATTCTAAGGGAATTGTTCTGAGGAAAGTACCTCTGGCTTAGAGGAAAGGCAATAGAGAAAGAGACTTCTGAACCCAACCTCTTTTTATGAACAGGAAACAGACTGAGATGCCCACTTCATTGCGATTAGGTTTTGTTATGGAAAAGGGAGGAAAGATTCAGGGGCAAAACCCAAGAGCCCAGAGGGTGGAGTTGAGAGTCTTGGTGAACAGTTGGTAGGTTGTAGGGCGGATTCCTATGTAAGGAACTGGTAACACGGGCCAGGTGGGATTTCAGAATTCCTACGGGCCAGTGAGTCCTGTGTGTCCCCATTTTCCAACATTTGGATAGGAGCATCTATAATGATTTTTCCATATCTGTCCCATCATTGTATGGTGTGTGTGTGTGTAGATAACTTGTATCTTTAGTTCACAGAGCTTTAAATCAAGAGGAGTAGCACTCCAGGGACTGGACCTGAAGAATCACATCAGAGGAGACTCACCTGCACCTGGACTTGTCTTGGATGATGAGATGTTGGACTTCAAGCTGATGCCATAATGGGATGAAATCTGGGAGTCTTTGGGGGAAGAGATGGATGTATTTGGCATATAGGGAGCCTGTAAATTGTTGGTGGGAGGGGAATGCAGCAGATCTTATTTTGCAAGGTGACCAGAACAGTATCTCCTATCTCAGAAGCTATCCTTACAATGCAATGCTAACATCCTGTCATGCAGTGGCTTCTACATCCCTTCCCCTTGCATCCAGGTGGGTTTATGACTAAGGCAGAAGTCACACTGTGTGACTTCCAAGCCTGGACTGTAAAAGATGATACAGCTTCTGTCTGGTCCTCCTGGATGCTTGTTCCTGGAACCTCCAGAACTAACGGAGATAAAATCACTGTTACTGTACCAAGCCACTACATTTTGGGGTGATCTGGTTCTGCAGCAACAGATAAATGATACAACTGGAATGACAAATACATGAAGAGATCATTCATTCAACAAAGAGATTGAGCGCTGGCCCTGTGCCAGGCACCCTTCCAGGTGCTAGGGCTACACGACAGACTAAAATCCCGCCCTCCTGGGGCACACATTCTAGTGGGGGAAATAGACTGTAAATAAGTAAGTGATATTATATGTTAGCTAATGATAAATGCTAAGGAGAAAATGCAAAGAAAGGGAATCGCAAGGGACAGCAAATAATGAGTGTGATTTTAAACAGGGAGGACAAGGAAGGACTCATGGAGGTGATAGTTGAGCAAAGACCTAAAGCTGTTAAGGGAGCTGTGTTCCAGGTGGATATCCGTGGGAAGAGGATTCCTTGCAGAGGGAGCTAATACAAGGGCCCTAGCAGTGTGGGGAGCATGCCTGCAGGTTAAGGAGGGCAAGGAGGCCAGGGAGGCTTGGTGGCTGGAGGAAGGGGGAGCTGTAGGTTGTTAGTTCAGAGAGATCATGGAGAGGGAGCGTGCTGCCTTCTAAGCTCCTGTAAAATCCTTTTTATTCCTAGGGGATTGGGAAGCCATGGAAGGTCTGAGCGTAGAAATGATGTGATCTTAGTCAAGTGGTTTTTGTTTGTTTCTTGGTTTTAGTAATCTCTCCACACCCACTGTGGGGCTTGAACTCATCACCCCGAGATCAAGAGTTGCATGCTCCACTGACTGAGCCAGCCGGGTGCCCCTGATCTTAGGCAAGTTTTAACAAGACCACTCTAGCTGCTGTTATGAGAAAGGAGAACAAGGAGGAAACAGGAAGAGCAGTCAGGAGGCTATCGCAATAAGCCAGCTCACTGCTAATGACCCAGACCAGTCACACCAGTGGACCTGGTGAAGAGTGGCTGAATTCTGGGTACATTCCGCAGGTAGAGCTGAGAAATCTGTGGACAGACTGGATAGGAGGAGAGCACAAGAGAGGAATCAAGGATGACTCCCAAGTTTTTGGTCCAAGTGACCCAGAAGGATGGAGTTGCCATTTATCATGATGGGAAGACAAAGAGGAGTGGGTTGGGGGTGAAACAGAAGGAACTTAATTCAGAACTCTGAGGGCATCAGAGAAGACTAGTGTGTTGAGCACGGGAGAGAGGGCTGGGCTGAAGATACAAACTTGGGGCTTGACAATGAGTGGCCAGCAAGCAAAGCCCTGAGATTGAAATCATTTCACCATTTCCCATGAAGGTTGGGTCTGGAGCTGACCCCAAGGCCAAAGCCCCTTCCAGAATCGTATGCTGCTTCTCTGTATGTCCTTGGGCATTCTGAAGCTGGGCCATTCTGGAATACTGCCACACAGCAGGAGCGTTGGAGGGATGACTCTGAAGCCCATGTGGCTTAGTCTCACATGCCTGTCTCACCAACAGCATCTCCTTCAGACAGTTGTTGAAGATTAAGTGAATTATTACATGAAAGAGTGGCTTGAGCATAGAATATGCTCACGAAAGACAAGTTATCTACAACCAACGTGGTTCCCTTCAGCCCAACACTAGTAGATATCAGGGCCAAGCTCATAGGCCACCGTGGAGGTCTCCTTCCCTCAAAAACTTAACCTAGTGAGACCAGGCCTCTTTATGTCTCCTTTCCACTCCAACCAAAACACGGTGAAATTCACTACTTTCTGCACCAAATCCAAAGGTTGCAAAACGTGCACAAAATAATGTGCTATCTTTTCAAAAGATATTTTATCAACTCCTTTTAAAATCCCACACAATAGTGAGTCACAAAACGAGGAAGAAGCTATTTTAATCATCTCTCTGCCAAGGACCATTTCTCTTCTGCTCATCTGATACTCAGATCCTCCTCCTTATTTGACCATCTTTCTTGTAGCCAAGACCTACTTTTAAAATATTTTGGAATTTATCTTAATATCCGTAATTAACAGATTGCATCAAGCATAAGTTTCTATAAAACAGTAACCCTGAGACTCTAAAATAAATAGAAACATGAATTATCTTGCCCCTAGAGATGGTACAGACAGAAGACATGTCCTACCCCGCAGATCCTTGAGACCTCTGAATTCTTAATATTCAAAATGCTGAGGGCGTACGGAGGGATATAGCAGCATTCTATTACTTTCACAGAGACGTGCAGACAATACGACAGAATCTGTGCCTGTGAAGACTTTATAATCTGGTTAGAGAGGAGATAATAATACATATTCATAAGATGCATAAACAATTAGTCATAGAAGCCCCAAAACATAATTTTTTAGGCATACACATAAACAAGTTTAGTAAAAAGTGAACTAAATTAATGGCATTATCTGCATGGTGGGATAATGCATTCTATTTCTGGGGGGAGGGGAAGTGACTTAGTACAAATTTGCTCAAGAGAAGTAGTACCGACGGTGGTTGGGGGCATGGACCTCGGAGCCTGGACACGTGCTCTTCCACTAACTGACCAGGTGACCTTGAGCCAGTTACCTAACCTCCCCTCACCTCACACCTGATGTGTTTAAAAACAACCTGAGACAATAGTATTGTCTTCTTTATTTTTTAAAGATTTATTTATTTTAGGGCACCTGGGTGGCTCAGTTGGTTGGGCGACTGCCTTCGGCTTGGGTCATGATCCCGGAGTCCTGGGATTGAGTCCCACGTCGGGCTCCTGGCTCGGCGGGGAGCCTGCTTCTCCCTCTGACCCTATCCCCTCTCATGCTGTTTCTCTCTCTCTCAAATAAATAAATTAAAAAAAAAAAAAAAAAAGATTGATTTATTTTAGAGAGAGTGTGTGCACTTGCGAGCAGGGGAGGGGCAGAGGGAGAGGGAGAGAGAATCCTCAAGCGGACTCCCCGCTGAACAGGGAGCCCGATGGGGGGCTTGATCCCAGGACCCTGAGATCATGACCTGAGCCGAAATCAAGAGTTGGCCGCTCAACCCACTGAGCCAACCAGGTGCCCCGAGAGTATCGCCTTCTTAGAGGATGAAGCCATAAATGTGCAAAAGCCTCTTCGTGCAGAGTACCCAGCACACAGTAAATGCTCACTTTTATCATCGCACGATGACACGGGCTGGCCTTGAGGAAGAACTGGAGAAGTCAGGGAAAAGGTACTGGCCACGGGGACCAAGTTGAGAATAGCAGAGACGGAATGTGACAAAGCTCAGCCCCCTCACACACGCAAACGGTGAAATGAGAACCAAATGGAGCACCGAGACTGATACAAACGCGAAAGTTTTATTTTAAAAATAGCAACTCTTAATTGGCTGCAGACAAGAGGATTCACCACATGCAAACTCATTTGGCTCTTGTTCTTCACCCACCCCTTTGCTTTCCACAAAAAGAAGAGACTCAAAGAAGGTTCCTTCTGAATGTGTATCACCATTTATTGTAGTTTGCGTTAGGAATCGAACAGAGGACATTGTCTGTGGAGGGGGGTGGAAAAAAAGGAAAAGAAAAGAAAGTCTGTTCTCGTAGCTTAATTTCTTCCAAACACTTTACGGTTTCAGACCCTTTTTTACCCCAAGGAAATGCGAGAATTCAAGTATGTTTAAGTCGGGAGCAGTAATACAAAGTCTTATGTTTCTGTGTGTGGGTGTGTGTGTGTGTGTGTTTACAAGCAGACACACGTCCACGTTTCCTGCACCCTGTTTTCACTTTGGTCAGGCCAAGCCCCGAAGGACACGTCCTACAGATGATCCCCTGCCTCGAACTCACAGACTCCAGAGCTGAGGAATTTCTTTTCCCTCCTAGGATAACTGTAATGGTTTTGAACTGTCCGCACCCTCCCCCCCCACCCCGGGCCCGCCCCCCAAAACCGTAAGTCGTGTAAATCCTGATATACTTGAATACTTCCTTTGCTGCAGCTGTTCCTCAGATTCCTGATAGAGGCCTTATGACAAGGACCAGAGCAACAGGTTCTCTTCACTTTGTTTAGAATAAAAAAACTTTAAAGGGACATTTCAAAAGAAAAAAAAATAAAAACTGAAATTCGAATTCTGAAAATATCTTGCCTTTTTTATTAATCATGTCATCTAACACCAATTAAAAAAAACAAATATGTGAATATGATATAAAAATACGATCCGAGGATTAACACTTTGCTGCAGGCACAGTTATCTCACGGAGTATATGTTTGGAGGGCCAGGGGGAAGGAGTTTAGTTTTGTTTTTGCTTCTCTTAAAAAAATCCACAGCAGTGCAAGTCGGGTCAGGAAGGGAGCGGGGGAAGGATTCTTTAGCAGCAAAATGTCCAAGGTTCTCTAATCACAATCAAATCAACGGATATTGGATTGGGGGGGGGGGATGAACGGGATGCTGCCCAGACCCATTTGTCATCAATCACTAAAAGACTTCCGTTGCAAAAGCCCCAAATGGTGACATAGGAAGGACGAGCTTTATTAGACAAGCAATCGTAAAGTGTGTCCCTCAAGCTTTTGACCATGTGTGTCACTTAAATATATGTACAGGAATGGGGCTCCTCTTCTCATCCACGTCCTTGCAGGTCTCCACCGTCTGGTCACTCTGGGGGGGCTCTCGGCGTCTCTGCCGTGCGGGGCCGAAAACGTCTGAACAGCGTCTCCGCCACCGACGCGGCTTCCGCCTGCCTGGCTGGCCTTGGCTGTCTCGCAGAGGGTGGGCACGGGGGACGGTTTAATGATCACTGTTTTGTTTCTCTCTCATCCAGGCGTGAATCTGTTCTTTCAGTTCTGGCACTGGGAAGAGAAAAGGAGAGGATTAATGGCCCCGGACGGGAGGGCTCTTCCTAGGAGACGCAGCCTGCAGTTCTCTCCAAACGGAAAGAAAAGGCCATTCATTCCCTCACTGACACGAGGACTGAGGAAGAAGCAGGACATAAGGACTAGACTCCCACAGTGAATCAGAGCAAAGAATATTTCGTGTTTTTTCCATGAAGTGCCATAAGCTATGGAAGCTTCTGGATTTGGTAAATTGCCCCCTTCTGATGGATCTCTGGCACGGGATTCGGGCGCCACTCCTCTACCTGGTTCCAGCATGCTCTCGGTCAGCATCTGTCGGTTGAAGGGGTCCGTGGGAGAGTTGAGCAAGTGCCGCAGGATGATGGAGCGGTCCATGATGGTGCCCGACGGCAGCCGCACGGGGTCGGTCATCAGGGTGTCCATCAGAGGGTCTGCGGAGACAAAGCAAAGCAAACTCTCATCTCGGCGCCCAAAACTGAAACTGAAAACGAAACAAAGCCCCTCCTAACAGTGTCTATCCACAGACACAGCAATCGCATGGTCCGACCAGGCCCCCAAGTGCAGCCGAAGTTGGCATGAGATATAGATGTCCACGGTGCCTTCGGGGGAGTGGGACACCCCCTTCGTCAGCTACAGCTTGGTGGGGGGACAGAGGAAAAGGACCAGGGCTCTGCAGGAAAGACAGCGGCTGGAGCCCTTCATCTGAGGCCTTCCAGGACTCTTCCTCGGAAACGCAAATGCCCTCTTGCGCAGGCAAGGCTGAGCTCAGCATTTTCACAGCTGGTACTCGGTTTGAAATCAAGATAAGGACTTTTCCCCCCTTTTAATTTACAACAGGAACTAAAAGTAGGCAAATGTAATTTCAGACAACGTGTCTCAAGGAGTAACTCTAGCACACCATACAGAAGTTAAAAGCACAGAACGCTGTCTTTTCACGTTACGTGTGTCCAGGTAATTCAAAGAATTCGGCACGAAGAGAGCGGCCCGCTTGCCTCTGAACTCGTCGGGGGCGTCGCTGTAGTCGATTTCTGCGCGCGCGTTCTTGGCCACTATCTCCTCCACCTTCTCCGCGAGGAGCTTAAACTTCTCGATCGCTATGGTGGATTTGATCCCCGCCTTCCGCATCTTCGAGATCACTTCTTCAAACAACTCTTTGCTGTAGGATCTCTGTGAATGAGGGAAGACAATGTGAGACATCAATATATTTTAAGTGGGAAGAAAGCAAGCTGCAGAAAGTACCTGAAGTATGATCCATTTGTGTCTTTCTAAAAAAGCCCTAAAATGCTAACGTGTACATAAACAGTTCTCCACGGCTATAAACACATACAGACCGGAGTAACACCTACCAGACCGCACCAGGTCCTTACCTCTGAGGACGACTCAGGATTGAGGCAAATGAGGGGAATTTTGAATTTTGGAATTATTTTCTACATCAAACATGTATCTCTTTTAAAATTTGAATTTAAATTATTTATGTATTTATTTGAGAGAGCGGGGGGAAGGGCAGAGGGAGAATCTCAAGCAGACAAGCAGACTCCCTGCTGAGCAGGGAGCCCGATGCAGGGCTCGATCCCAGGACCCTGAGATCATGATGCGACAAAATCAAGAGTCCGACACTTAGCTGACTGAGCCACCCAGGCGCCCCTAAAATTTAAATATTAAAAAGAGAATGAAAATCGCTTCTGTGTGAGGCTTTGAAAGGCACTCTGCCCCGCAACAAATGTCGCCTCTTTTCCCTAAAGGTCAACATGGTGAAAGCAACCCAACATGGTTCATAATCAAAAGGAGCTTTATCCTGTTCGTGGTCAGTCTTTCCTCCAGAGCTCTCAGCTCAACACTGTTAAATGTCAGGTGCTCTGCTGAGAGGAGCATGAGGGATGGTGGAGAGAGGACAAGTGCCCACCAAAGACCCAGATGAACTTGGACTTGAACTCTGGCTCCACAGTCTACCCACTGGGTAGTCTCAAGCAAACCCCTCTGGGCCCCAGGTTCCTCTGGCATAAAATGGGGGGTGGTAACAGCCACCTGACACGTGCCTAATTCATATACATCATTGCCGTTTTGAAATATCACAGCATATCCGAATTTGCACTTATGGCAAAAACACTGGCCACTTGTCAATTCAGTGACAGTGATGCGAACAGAGGAGGAGACTGATCAAGCCTGAGACTCTGAACGATGGCCCGATAACCCCTGAGTGGTGCTTCCCTTCCAAGGACTCAGACGAACGTCTATGGGATGAATTCATGTCAATACCTGTATTTTCTTAGAGCATGGGGTTGAGATTTCTCAACCTTTCTTCTTTTCTTCTTTAACTTCAGTTTCTAAGTGAGTGTACGCACCCACACGGAAGAGAGAGGGAAGGGCATGCACTAGCATCGGCCTGGCAGGAATCCTAAAAGCCATCTCGTAATCTCGTACAATCCTGAAAAGTTCCAAGAGCCTCGAGTATAGTTTTCTGAAACTAAATTACTACACGGATTCAGCAAATACCTTATTTGACATCTCCTTCTTCTGAGCCAGGAAGCCACAGTCTCTATCCCTTTGGGGAGGGGCACGGCGGATAAGTGGCCAAAAGATTATAGTAAGATGTTGGAAGGGCAAAATTAAAATATTGCGCACAGGGACTTATTGCGGGTTGGCCGTTGCGACTGAGACGATTTCACCTTGAACTTCTCTTTGTAACAAGGAGCCACTTGCTATCCTTGTGAAACATCACCCACTCTATTTCTCAAATGATGATGAGTTTTTAACCAACTGACTTGTGCTTACTTATAAGTCAACTTCTAAGAGCAGTGTGGTGGGCATTATCAGCAATCAAAGGCAACCTGTGATAAGGGGATGTGGCATTCAGCCTCACAAAGCAATGGAATCAATGCATGGAACAAAGGCACATTACTGAGCTGCTGCTTCGAGTCTGATGTGGGTTGGGTCAGAGACGCAGCAAAGATGCTGTTCTTGTCCTCAAGGATCTTACGGAGTCATTAAAAAATTAAACACAGAAATATCTACAAATCATATATCTGATAAAGGTCTTGTATCCACAATATATAAAGAACTCCTACAATTCAACAACAAAATACAAACAATCCATTAAAAAAAAAATGGTGAAGGACTTGAATAGCCATTTCTCCAAAAAAGATATACAGATGGCCGAGAAGCACATGAAATTTGTCATTATGAAAATGTGAATCAGAACCACAGTGAAGTACCACTTCACTCCCAATAGGGTGGCTATTAAAAAAAATGAAAAAATAACAAGTGTTGGTGAGGATGCGAAGAAACTGAAATGAGACCCCTTGTCCACTGCTGGTGGGAATGGAAAATGGTTCGGCCACTGTGGGACACAGTGGGAAAGGTCCTAGAAAAGTTCAACATCGTATTACCGTAAGATTCAGCGATTCTACTCCTGAGTATATACCCAAAAAAATTAAAAACAGGCAGGGGCACCTGGGTGGCTCAGTCGTTAAGCGTCTGCCTTCGGCTCAGGTCATGATCCCAGGGTCCTGGGATCGAGCCCCACATCGGGCTCCCTGCTCGGCGGGAAGCCTGCTTTTCCCTCTCCCACTCCCCTGCTTGTGTTCCTCTCTCGCTATGTCTCTGTTAAATAAATAAATAAAATCTTAAAAAAAAAAAAGAATTAAAAACAGGTATTCAAATACTTGGTCACAAATGTTCAGCGCAGCACCATTTATAATAGCCAAACGGTGGAAACAACTCAAAGGTCCACCAATGGATGAACAGATGAGCACATCATGGTAGATCCACGTAATGAGATATTATTCAACCATAAGAAAGGCATGAAGTACTGTACGTGGATGAACCTCAAAAACATTGTGCTAAATGAAAGAAGCGAGACACAAAAGGTAACATACTGTATTGTTCCATTTACATGAAATATCCAGAATAGGTAATAGGTAAATCTAAAATTAGGTAAAACGAAGACAGAAAGCATATCAGTGGTTGCCCAGGGCTGGAGTGACGGGGGGATGGACAGTGCCTGCTTAATAAATATGGCATTTCCTTCTGGGGGAGATGTCTGCATATGATGTTGGAACTAGAGAGAGGTGGAGGTTGCGTAACACTGGGAATGCACTAAAAGTCACCAAATTGCACACTTTAAAATGGTGAATCTTGGGGCGCCTGGGTGGCTCAGTCGTTAAGTGTCTGCCTTCGGCTCAGGTCATGATCCCAGGGTCCTGGGATTGAGCCCCGCATCTGGCTCCCCACTCGGTGGGAAGCCTGCTTCTCCCTCTCCCACTCCCCCTGCTTGTGTTCCCTCTCTCGCTCTGTCTCTCTCTGTCAAATAAATAAATAAAATCTTAAAAAAAAATAAATAAAATGGTGAATCTTATGTGAATTTCACCTCAATTAAAAAAAAACAAAAACAAAAAGGAAAGATGGATGGGAGAAGTGTGACTTCAGATGGGCTCTTTGTTCTTTATTTTCATTTTATTTTACTTTTTAAAGATTTTATTTATTTATTTTATAGAGAGAGAGCACTTGAGTGCGAGCAAGGGGAGGGGCAGAGGGGGAAGGGAGAGAATCTTGAGCAGACTCCACACCGAGTGTGGAACCCGATGTGGGGCTCCATCTCATGACTGGGAGATCATGACTTGAGCCGATGTCAAGAGTCAGACGCTCAACCGACTGAGCCACCCAGGCGCCCCTCTTTATTCTTTATTTTTGAACAGACCCCAGTGCTAA
Organism: Halichoerus grypus; assembly: GCF_964656455.1. NCBI lineage: Eukaryota > Metazoa > Chordata > Mammalia > Carnivora > Phocidae > Halichoerus > Halichoerus grypus. Next base: position 180,124,540 of record NC_135716.1, read on the forward strand.
TGGACAGTGCTCCAGGAACAGCAGACCTGCAGTCCATGCACAAAGTCTGTCCATGAGAGCTAGTCCTGCATGGCCATCAATGCAGCACACAGAGTCCCCCTAAAGCCTCCCTGTCCTAGGCTCCCTCATCTCCAGGACAACTGTTCTCCACTCCTCCTCTGACAAGGGGCTCTCTCCTCCAGTTTGTGAGCATAAAGCTCAGTGGCTCTTCGTGCCGGTCCTCCTGTCACCTCTTCTAGACACTTGTCTTTAGTCCGCTCTTGGCTGACGGGGAGAGAAGCTTCTGAGTTTCTTTCCTTGCACGGCCGCCATTTTCTTCTTCCTTGGTCTTCCCAGACATACCAGGCCAAACCAAGACCACTGCTCCCAAAAGAGAAAACAAAATTCCACTACTATTCCTCTGGAGCTTTCTAGACTTCCAACCTTCCTTCCTCAGCCCCCCAAACCCTCTTCTGAGACGATCATCAGGGCCCTAATCAGCTTACAGCCACTATAAATGGAAAATGCCCAACAATCAGAACAAACACCACACTGTAAAAGGAAGCAAAAAGCCCACTTAAAATGTTTTCCTGTCCATGGCGACACTGGCGCGTGTGTGTTTGCTTCATGAGTCTGGAAGAGCAGCGCGATTTAGACAGTCAAGAAAAGCCACGTGCCACGGTGCAGAAAGTGCGGCCTACGACTCAAGCCGGGTGCCACCACGGGCCCCCAACCCACCCCACCCCACAGGTATTACCGGGCACTGTCCCCCACTTGGTCTTCACCATCTCACGGGCTGTGCTGTGTTTATTCACACTGCAAGCTGGTTACGTTCACCACTCGTGATGTGGCAGCCACAGCAAGGCCTCCCAGCAAGACCCGCTACGTGACTCTTCCAAGTCTCTTACAGTAAAGAGCAGAAGAGTCTCTGGGGACTTCTCACACCGCGACCTCTGGCCAGGCTACCACAGCCTGGCTGCAGTCGGCCTGCCGTCCAGCAGACACCCCCATCCGGATGCGGGCGCATCTTCGTTTTCTTTGTCTAACTGCAGACTGCCACTTACCGTCCATAGGTCAGCATGTGCAGTATTGTAGAGTTATCAGCTAGAAAAACATCCTTGCACCTCCCCACAGTAACTGCAAACTCTTACCCCCTCCTATACCACCTTTTTTTTGTTTTTTTTAAGGATTTTATTTATCTGACAGAGAGAGAGAGAGAGAGAGAGAGAGTACAAGCAGGGGGAGCAGCAGAGGGAGCAGGAGAAGCAGGCCCTCTGCTGAGCAGGGAGCCCAATGTAGGCCTGATCCCAGGACCCTGGAATCGTGACCTGAGCTGAAGGCAGACGTGTAACCTACTTCGCCACCCAGGCGCCCCTATACCACCACTTTTTATGGAAAACCTGCTTTAGACATATGTGTTGTTTCCCCGTCACTCTGTCAAGACCGACTCTCTTGCTTACATCCAAAAGTACCCACATATGTGAGTTATATCTCAGTAAAGCTGTTATTAAAAAAAGTAGTACCTACAATTTCCATATTTTACTATCATTCCTTTGGGTGAGATATGGGTGAAGAACCTTCTAGAACCCCTACTGCTGGTTAACCTGAAACGTGAGATTTGGACAGAGAGTGTGAACAAAGATGGAGAGACAGATGGGCATGGAACTTTTTGGGTGTTTTAAGTAGAGGGCAGAGAGGCTGGGAGTACCTGCTCAGGGCCAGACTGCCTGGGTATGAACCCTGCCCCTATCCCATACTCCCTGCTGCCTGGAGCAAGCTGCGTCAACTCTCTGTGCCTCAGTTTCCTCAGGTAAGAATGAGGAATCTAATAGAACCTATACCACAGGATTTTGCGAGGATTAAGTCAACGAAAACAAGCCAAGTGGTTAGAACTTGGTATTCAAATGATAAACGTCAGCTCTCAGGATGCTGCCATGATGCAGGACAGAGGAACACGGCGGGTGGGGGAGCCCTTTATGAGACTGCTGGGAAGTCAGGGGGTGGGGGTGCTTGGACTACATTGGCAGGTGTGGAAATGACAAACATGGAACGGGCATCATGACCGCGGCGGACACAAGGAACAGAGCAGAGAGAAGACTGTGAAGATAACCACACGAGGTTTGAAACCAGAAATCGCAATAATAGCAGCACCAGCGTGGGGGGCTTGGGAAGCAGACTGGGACCCCTGAACCCCTGAGAAGGCTGGACCTTGGTGGGAAGGTGATGGATCTGCTGCATGAGGCCCTTGGCAGGATGGGCTAGGAACCCCACTGGAGACGGATCCGGGAGCCAAATTGGCTTTCACACCCGAAGGAAAAGAGCTGATTCATCTTCATTTACACCAGACAAGATCCCCTGGCCCATGTGGTGATTATTTCCACTTACGTACTAAAAACCTCCCAAACCACAAGTTGAAAAGTACCACCTTCCCTGATTCCAAGTGGGGAAAACCCAGGGACAGATGGGTCTGCCAGGAAGTCCAGAGAGATGCGAACTCTGGCCAGCCGGGTCGGCGGCCTGAGGCCCAGCCTCCCCCTGAAATGGCCTGCTCCCTGGGCACTGACCTGGTCGTCAGCAATGGCTTTGGCGAACCGGGCACAGTCCAGCTGCAGGTAAATATCCGTCAGTTGGTCCAACAGCTTCTTTGGTTCAAAGCCGTACTTCTCAGGGTTTTCAACTTTCAGGTCACGGCACTTGGGGCCACAGAGTTGCTGAAGATTAAAGTTCAGCATTGCAGCCAATCGGGGTCCAAGTTCCTAGGAAATCACAGGGTAAGAGGACAATTCGTGCTGTTGAGACAAGCGAGAAGGACCAAAACTCCCATTTCAGTGGAGGAACATGAATTGGCTGGATTAATCTTCAAAGAATCCCTTAGATGTACTGTGAGTCATAAGCTGAAGAAGGACATTTATATGCAAAATTTTCTTTATTCTCCATCTCTAATCCAGTAATTCTAACACCTAATAATGTTACAGGTTGGTGGAATATCTATAAATACGAACAGAAGGCAACCTTTTCTTTAAATTCACGCTTTCAATGACAAAAACAAGTATCACTCCAAATTCACTGAGAAGCAGGTTAAGAGGGAAAATCACTCATAATTCCATCTCAAATAATTTATTTTTTATTTATTTTTTATTTATTTGTCAGAGAGAGAGAGAGAGAGCGAGCACAAGCAGGGGGAGCAGCAGAGGGAGAGGGAGAAGCAGACTTCCCGCTGAGCAGGGAGTCCGATGTGGGACTTGATCCCAGGACCCTGAGACCATGACCTGAGCCGAAGGCAGACGCTTAACGACTAAGCCACCCAGGTGTCCCTCCATCTCAAATAATTTATTATAGTTTCCTAACAATCAAAGCCTCACTGAATTGGGAGTTCCTAAACATAAAATAAAACATGTTTTTAGTGCAAGGATTGGCCAACTGCTACCTGCAGGACGAATGTGGCCCAATGCTTATTTTTATAAAGTTTTATTCACACAGCCACACGTACTTGTTTATATATATTTTTTCTGTAACTGCTTTTGTGCTACAAGAACCAAGCGGAGTAGCCGGGCCAGACTGCAGCCCACTGTCTAACTCTTCACTGTCTGGGCTTGGTAGGAAAAGTTAAAAGAAATTCCATTTGCAAGCCCCAGGGAAGCAAGGGTCTGAACTATCTTGTTTGAATTAGTTGCGGTGTTTGCATGCTTTCAATAGTGAGCTCGGTTTTGTTTCACGTTCCACTGCTCTTTTGTGAAGAGAAGTGAAATGGAAAACGGACAGAGGAGGAGACTCATTGCTGAGAGGCAGCCAGGCCAGGGTGTGGCGAGAACGCTGAGCACGGACACTGGAGGAAGTGAGGAATAAAATTACGTTCCATTGTAAACCTGTCTCCATATCTCCAGGCAATTAATGACCAGCTCCCAGGCCCCTTCCTTGCCTCCGTCACCACCCTTGTCCTGGCCACACCATAAAGCTTCTGTGCTGTGCGGCAGGGGGAGGGCAGGGGGTCAACACAAAGCAGCGATCTTCAGTTAGGTCACTCAGTTTCCATTTCAGAAGCAGGACCCAGGTCTTAATAGTATCAAGGCCAAATATTCTGACTCCCTTCAATCTACCATAAACCCCAATTATGGCTCTCATTACCCTTCGGCTTCTTGAGTGTAACAAAGCTACAACCAGGAGAACCACAGATCTTACCCGTTATCAATGATTTCTACTTACTACATTCTAATTTCTAACTGATGCTACTTTCTACCTTTCCTATAAATAAAATACAGGAATCAATAACAATAAAAATATGTCACAGCTTCAGCATTAATGATCCCATGTGCTATGTAAGCAGAAAGCGAATTACGTTATTTTGGAAGAGACTGTTTGCAGACTTTGGTCTCGCCCCAGAGTGCTAGATCACTTAGCATAACTGGGAACAGAATCAGCATCAAGCTTTCACTTAGCAACTCGGAGCTGAAACGTCCAGGATCTCAGTAACTACCTTTAGTGACAGGTGACAGAGCCTGACTGTGGAATCCGACACACAAAATAAACATCCCGAAGTTTCTACTCACCGGTCTGAGGAACGGCTTCTGGACCTGCTTCGTGAGGATATGGAACATGTCCACGGTTTCTGTTGCCAGGGCAAGATAGGAGCGGGACACACGCTCGTCCTGAGCAAGCTGGGACTGACGGGCTTGCTGCTGATCCTAGGAAGGCCAAGCAGAAGTCAGCACTGGCCGTGAGCTCACCGGCACGCCGAGCGTGAAGGAAAACGGGACGAGCGCACAACAAAGCCCACAGGCTGAGGGAATGAGAACGACCCAAACCAGAGAATTTTCCAGATAACTGAAGTTTATTCTTTTTCAGCGTGAGAACTCTCTGGGTCTCTGAGTAAGGTGACCTTAGCACACTGTTTAACTTACATGAGCCCCTATTTCCTCAATGATAAAAGAAGTCACCTTCAACTTCTGTGCGGGATGAAATTAGTGAATCTTCCATCACACCCGATACATGTGGTTGCTAATCCAGGATAGTTTGTTTCCCTGAATAACAACTTGTGGTCACTACTATTTTAAAAACACGTGTTGTGCTATGCCACGATACTGGGGCCTAGAGGTTCTGCCTCTACACCAAGCGCCTCCAGACTGCTAAGGTGTTTTTTTTTTTTAAAGATTTTATTTATTTATTTGAGAGAGAGAGAATGAGAGAGAGCACATGAGAGGGGGGAGGGTCAGAGGGAGAAGCAGACTCCCTGCAGAGCAGGGAGCCCGATGCGGGACTCGATCCAGGCACTCCAGGATCATGACCTGAGTCGAAGGCAGTCGCTTAACCAACTGAGCCACCCAGGCGCCCCAGACTGCTAAGGTTTTGAGTTTCGTCTCGCTGTGCTCTCGGGCTGTCGCCCCGGACAACTGTCAGCATGCTTGCCTCTGGCACTGTCCTCTTCCTTCAATTCTGCCAGGGGCCGGGAAACAAGATAATAAGGTGTGTTTGACTCGGGGGTAAAGCAAGGTGGAGCACTGAAGGCTCTGGGATGGAGAAAACACCCAGCAACAGCAGTAAAGACGAAAATTCTTATATCGCGGCTCAGAGGCCGTCTTACTTCATGCGAGGGGAGGGCAATAGCTAGAGCAGCTGATGCCGCCACAGGAGGACCTCCTGGGGCGGTGCCCTCTGAGAGGTGCGTGGGGGACGCCGTGCAGCGATGCTGGGTAACTGTCCGCTGCCCCCTTGGCCAAGAATGCGCCCATAGAACACACGTCCAAGCAGGAAGACATAAGGACAAGGTGAGAACTAGTGCAATGCGTGTCTGCGTGCCCCACGCTTTCCTCCGCACATGGTATCCGGGCCCTCGTCCAGGCCAGGCCCACCTGCAGGCACTGGAGCGCGGAACAGGACCAGCAGGCTCGCAGGCCTCATGGAGCTCAGCTCGCAGGCAGGGAGACAGGCAGTAGACAAATGCCCACACGGACACACAAGTCCGAGAGTGATGGAGAAAAGGCAAGCAGAAGAAGAGAAGAAGAGTGGTCAGGGACAGCCTCTGAGAAGGTGACATTTAGGTGGATGTCTGAAGAAGAGACTCAGCAGAAATCGGGGGCAACGGTGCTCCCAGTCGAGGGAACAGCAAGCGTGTCAGCAGGAGGGCAAGGAAGCCCGTGTGGTTCAGGGAGAGTGGGTGACGGGGAAAATGGTGGGCCGGGGGCCCACTCTAACTTGGGACTGGACTCTGTGTGAGAAGGGAAGCCTGGACGAGTTCTGAGTCAAGTGGTGATAATGAGCAAACAGGTTTTTTTTTTTTTTTTTAAAGATTTTATTTATTTGACAGAGAGAAAGACAGCCAGAGAGGGAACACAAGCAGGGGAGAGGGAGAGGGAGAAGCAGGCTTCCCGCCGAGCAGGGAGCCCGATGCGGGGCTTGATCCCAGGACCCTGGGACCATGACCTGAGCCGAAGGCAGACGCTTAACGACTGAGCCACCCAGGCGCCCCTGAGCAAACAGGTTTTAACAGCATCCCTCTGGGATGGACACGGGCAAGAGTGGAGGCCGAGAGACCGGTGAGAGAGGCTACAGCAAGCCAGGTGGGAGAGGGTTGTGGCCTGGAGGCGGGGCAAGAGGCCAGATACGGGCATTTTAGGGTAGAGTCTTGAGGCGCTTGTTGAGGGAGAAGAATCAAGGAAGACTCCCAAGCGTTGAGTCAGAGCACTTAACAGAATACAGCGGTCACTCAGTGAGGCTGGGCAGACCCGGAGAGGAGATGTGGAGGACCCCACTAAGGGATACTATTAGACCACCAGGCAGAGGGGCAAGTCAACAGCTGGTTGGTGAAGCAGGTCTGGAGTCAGGAGAGATAGGAGCTGAGGAGACACATTCTGGAATCTTTAGAATACAGACCGTTAAACAGATGAGATCACCCAGCAGTGAGTTTGAGCTGGGGCATCAGGCCGTGTGTGGGAGCGCTTCTGGCTGCCTGACAGGGCTCGGGGTAGGAGGGTACATCACTGGCCCGAGATGTTAAATGTCCTGCCACGTCGGTGCAGTCTCTCATAATAACGAACTATTGCTATGGCAAAATTCCGCTGCACTCACGACTCCAACTAGCACCCTCGCTGAGAGACAGCAACCTCAGCCGCGGGCGTGGGGAGAGAAGGGGAGAACCTGAGGGCCGAGCAGTGGCGTCCTCCAGCATTCAGATGACAGGCCGTGGGAGGAGCAGGCACGGAGGGGGATGGCAGAAAGTGACTTCAAGGTCAAATGGACATGACGTCGGGAATAGCACTTGCTTGAAAGGATTATTTATGCTGTCTTCTCATCCATGAGCACAGAAAAGTCAATAGGAATTGTTCGGCCATCTCATAAGCAAACGCTAGCAAGCACAGACTGTGAATGAGATAATGTGCCACAGACCAGTATCCCACCATCTCCGACATTAGCTGGGCTGAGATGAGCATCTCGAGCAACGTAAAGTGGGCGCTACAGAAGTAGAGAGAAAGGTGAAGATTGTGCAGCCGCACTGACTGGGGTAGTCCAACCATGAGGGACTACTTGGACAAGACTTTACTCAAAGAATGGGTAGGATTTTAATACATAAGAACGGAATGTAGAGAATTGTGGACAGAGGGAATGTCTCAAGGCACATGAAACAACAGAAGCTACCCAGTCCTGAGCTACGTGGTGACACCTACCGTTCCTCCTCATTGCTTTTCTGCAAAGCAGGGATCGTCTCTGGTTTGTGGACAAGGAAACAGAGATCAAGGAACTCTGAAGGCATGGCAGTATCTGCTCGCAAACCCAGGTGCCCTCGACTCCAAAGCTGGAGCTCCTTCAACTGGCCTCACCTGCTTCCCAGCCTGTTCTGCAAGGGCCTGGGGCCCGGTCCGGATTGGAGCCAACAGACCGGAATGGGAGGTAAGCCTGGAAGGATCTCTTAGAGCTACCGTAGGGGGGGCCGTGGAGCGTCAAGTCTGAGCTACCTCCCGCCCATGCGACATGGGGAGGTGCGGGAGGGAAGTTTTGGAGGCACAGCAGCAAAACAGTTTAACAGGTGTGTAGACATGAATACGAGGGTAGAGGGCAGGCCGGACTCAGACAGGTGCCATGCAGTGCCAGGGACAAAGAGGACAACCACTGCATCGTCTCAAGAATACGACGAGAGGGGTTCCAGCAGTGTGGCAGCCCGGACGCGGGAAATCCAGCATTCACGGGCCCTGGGCAAAGCCCCCGGGAGGTTTCAGTCTGTGGTGTAAGCACGTTAGCTACAGCAAGATGGAAACTTCTCATCAAAGCTGCCTCAATACTTGGAATGAAAACCTTTCCTAAATGGGCTTTCATATGTGCTTACCTTATCTTAAGCATTAGAAGCTCGACAGCATTTTCGTTTTGAGGATGCTACTGCTAGTCAAGAAAAAACAGTCCTCCCTACTTTTCCACGAGAACTCTTTTTGGAAAGCAGCTCTGATTCTGAGCCTGAGAACACCAGGCACAGAACGAACCAATGTATGAAGTCACCCGTAGCTGTCGAGGGCTAAGTAACTGATCAGAGACCCATTCTACACGGCTGCAAGTAATGTCAGAAAAGCGTGTCAGTGTGCTGTCACTGGTACAGCATGAATTTCTCATGGAACCTGGAAAAACAGCCCTTTCTTCCATTAATAACTGAACATAAAAACCAAGATCAACTGGAAGGAAAAAACCCACCAGAATCCTGCATGAGTCACAGAGTTGTCTGAAGATCACATGAGCAAACCAAATGCCTGTCTGGCACCGCATTCTAGAGATTTCCTTCCTACTTTCATAAATTGACATCAACACATTCAGATAATAAAAGCTCTTCTCCAAAAAAGCCCTTTGAAATTAAAAAGGCAAGAAAGTTTTCAGGACACATTTTGAAAGACTTCTCCACTCATTTCTTAGCTTTAGATCAGGTGTCTAAGCTTACTCCTACCCCAAACCTGGGATGTAACTTCATGGAAGCCCACAGGTGGGAGGTGACAAGCAGTGACAAGTCAGTCAGAGCTACGTCACCAGGGCCCACAGATGTGGCCCCGAAGCAGAGCTCTGCCCGGGGTGAAAGGCAGCTTCCCCGCCACAGCTGTCCCACTATGTCCTCACCCGGGGCAGCTGGTCCCACTGTTCTTTGTTCTTCATCTCTTCTTGCACTTCGTGGATTCGCTTCAGAGACTCCAGACTTTCATCGAGCAAAAACGTCGTGTCATTTATCAGCATGTTTATATAGCGAACAAACTGCTTCCCCGAACTGAAAAGGCAATTACATTGGACATGGTCATACAGCTCCCTGAGGCAAAATGCCACAGCAGATCCCAAAGAAAATGGGCCCCCGCCCAAAGTGCCACCACGTCGTCCTGTAAGACCGCCCACCTTGGCACCACTCAAGTACTGCGGAGGTCCAGGACTATGGAGTTTCTCCTTGGATTTTGTTCCTCCTTTGAAGTAAGTGTGATAAGCCCACTTCAGCGGTGCAATGGAGGTACCCTGCACAATTTATGAGAGCCAATTGCTAATACTTCAGGATTTTGTGAGCAGATTCCCTTGAGAGCTTAAATTTGGCACCAGTGGAAGTATTTACATCCCGCTTCTCGGCCTTTTGGCTAAGATCAAGTGTGGAAAACCAGCAAATGCTGAATTTTCTCCCCTTCTTCAGAGAGCAGGTTTACCAACACGTCCCTGGCTCATTCTCTCAATGACTTTAAGTAGAAAAGACACTCTTCCAGACTAGAAAATATGCTTAAACTCACCAAGATACAAAGAAAGCACAATTACCCACATATAAGAGACAAGAGAATTACCAATACAGTGATTCCTCATTATAAAGACACATTGAAGAAAAGCTGGAAGCTGCGATATTGATAAAGGAGAGTATTAACTCACTTTCTAGAACCTGAAGCTTCCCATCTATAAAACTGTCCTGCATATCCTGTTACAGTGCAGGGCTCGCTGGGGCACTGAGATGCCGGTGCACCGTTAGGCTTTGTAACTGCAAGATTAGTGGAGCAAAGAGGAGCTACATACACTTTAGGATCTACTGCTGTGTAATCAGGGGGCGGGAAGCCCGTGCCGGGGAGGAGAAGTTCCTGTGAACAAGGGTGGGAAGCTTAGATTTCAGGAACAAGGAAAGTTCAGGGCAAGCACTCCCACTCAGCACCACGCAGATCAAGCCATGGGCCTGTCTGGTCTAAGCTCATGCCAGGGTTTGTGGGAACATAATTCCGACCATAAGAGCAACTTCTGGAAAGAGAATTAACTTGAAGAGTCTACTCTGCAGAAACCTATCTAGCAAATGGTTACTCCACTGGTAATACGAAATCTTATTGACTAGTAACTCAGCTAACAAGTGACAGCTAGACTTGATCAGTGATCTAACATGGGTTGCAAAAGATCCAAGCAGATGGGATAAAATTTCTCCTGAAGAATAATTCAAGAGTTCAACATTTTCATCTCCCTTCTTTTTAAAGCACCTTTCCTTTTAAAGTAACTTAGATGAAATGACTCATGTCCAGATTTAAGTAGCCACTAAAATTTCAGGTAGGTAACAAAAAGTCCTTAATCAAGGTTTAGGGACTTATTACAAAGAGTGACATTTGAAATGACAACCCCAACCTAACCGCTTCCAAATCTGAAGTCTTCCTAACACTTCGCATCTAAAGCTTGACATCATGTTCCAGAACACTCTACGCTCTCATTCCAGTCATTCTGACAACTTCCCTTAACACTGTAATCGCAGAAACACCCAAAAACACTTCACGGATCATCTCAGAATATTTATAGATTCTTTATGTATACATACCATCCCCAAAGTGTCTTGACAAATCTAAAGTTCAGCGATACCTCGCAAGCACAGACATTTAGTTAACTCTGCTCACACGTAGCAGGACCATCTAGAAAACTTAAAGGAGGCTGCGACCAAGCCAACAGTCCAGGAGAATCAGCTCGGAAAGATTTAAGCAGTCACCCTACCTGTGATTTGCAAGAGGGCAAGCTGTGACATCGGGCGCCCGATACTCACTTGAACTCCTCCATGAAGGTGCCATGGTGAGCTATGTTTTGCCAAAGGCTTTTAAAAATGGTGCTAATGTGATAGCGAATGGTGAACTTGTCGTAGAACTCACTGGTGGCTCCGGTGTGCTCAACATCTAGAGAAGAGAGAAGGATGGGGACTGCCTTACCTTTCTAAACGCAGTTACTGCGTCCACGATGTTACTGAGCGCATACAAACCTGTAAACTCAGAGATGTGATAAGATCGTGCACCTCTCTCTCACATGTAAGGCAGGACAGAAATCAGGAGGTGGTTCTGAAGACACAAGCCTCACAGTGAAGGGCCGGCAATGACACACCAAATGAACTGGGCTCGGAAAGCAGCTGGCCTCATTGGCACAGCACCCACCCGCCAATGACCAGAAAAAAAAACTGGGTTGAATTTTCTTAAGGTCCACATACCTATTAAATGTGACTACAGGCCTACCTCATTTTATTGCGCTTCGTAGATACTGTGGGTTTTTTTTTTTTTTTTTAAATTACAAATTGAAGGTTTGTGGCAACTGTGCATCGAGCAAATCTATCAGCCCCATTTTCCCAACAGCATTTGCTCACTTCGTGTCTCTGTGTCACATCTTGGTAATTCCCACAATATTTCAAACTTGTTCATTATTATTATATTTGTTATGGTGATCTGTGATCAGGGATTATGACTCACTGAAAGCTCAGATGATAGCATTTTTAGCAATAAAATATTTTTATTTTTATTTATTTATTTAAGAGATTTTATTTGGGGCGCCTGGGTGGCTCAGTCATTAAGCGTCTGTCTTCGGCTCAGGTCATGATCCCAGGGTCCTGGGATCGAGCCCCGCATCGGGCTCTCTGCTCCGCGGGAAGCCTGCTTCTCCCTCTCCCACTCCCCCTGCTTGTGTTCCCTCTCTCGCTGTGTCTCTCTCTGTCAAATAAATAAAATCTTTAAAAAAAAAAAAAGATTTTGTTTATTTGAGAGTGAGCGAGCGAGAGAGCACAAGTGGGGGGAGGAGGAGAGGGAGAAGCAGACTCCCTGCTAAGCAGGGAGCCTGACGGGGGGCTCGATCCTGGGACTCGGGGACCATGACCTGAGCCGAAGACAGATGCTGAACTGACTGAGCCACCCAGGTGCCCCAATTTTAAATTAAGATATATACATTGGTTTTTTAGACATAATGATAATGTACACTTAACAGACTGCAGTATAGTGTAAACATAACTTTCATATGCACTGGGAAAGGAAAAAATCCATCTGACTTCCTTTATTCTCATATTTGCTTTATTATAGTGGTCTGGATCTGAATCTGCAATAGCTCCAAAATATGCCTTATTATTTTATGAGACTGAAGCGCTACCTACTGCGCTAACGAGGCACCTTACCTTATTATTTTAAATACTTTTGTATAATTAACATTTTCAAACATGTACCCAAGTAGAGAAAAGCTTAGTAAAATCCTATGTACTCATCACTCAATTACCAATTACCAACATCTGTGTACTATTAATTAAAATGGAACAAAGATCAAACTCAGTTATCCAAAAGAAAAATAGCTTAAGCGTGAGAAGTTCCTGAGTTTATGACAAGTTTTAAAAAGAGGGAAAGTTGTCAGGTAAAGCCAATAAGGCTCAAGAAAAAGATAAAAATGTAAATTAAAATAAGATACCATTTTTACCTATCAACTTAGCAGATTATTACAAAAATGACAAAACCGCGTGTGAGAATCTGGGCGAGAGGTACTTTCTGACTGCTGGTGAGAATGAACAGTGACACAACCCCCTGAAGGCAACGTGACAACTTGCATCACAAGCCATCAACGAGCCCATCTCTCTGACCCACCAATTCTATGCCAGAAAACGCATGCAGGCAGGTTCAAAGACTGATCTCCCAGGATCCTCTCTACAGTATTATTTGTATTAGAGAAAAAATATAAATGCAAATGCCCAACAGAGAACATGAAAAAATACTTGTGATATACAAAGTGAAAAACACAGGTTACCGAATGGGGCCAATCATATTTAAAACCACACACACACACACCCATATATATGATAGAGAGCAAAATGTTAACAGAGATTCTGAGGGCAGAGACTATCAGTAACTTTTATTTTCTTCTTGGTATTTCCTATATTTTGCAAAGAACATATTTTTTTGTGACAAGAAAGGTTATTTAAAAATGAGAGGCATAAGATAATTAACACTTATCATACAAAGACCTGAAAGCACTTATACATATTCATTAGGTCAACCTTTCTTTACAATGAACTAAGTGTCATTTTGTTAACTGTAGAAAAGTGTGAACTGGGGCGTCTGGGTGGCCCAGTCGGTTAAGCGTCTGACTCCTGGTTTCGGCTCAGGTCGTGATCTCAAGGGTGGTGAGATTGAGTCCTGCATCAGGCTCCGCACTCAGTGCGGAGTCTGCTTGAAGATTCTCTCCCTCTGCCCCATCCCTGCTCATGAGCACTCTTTCACTCTCTCAAATAAATAAATAAATCTGTATTTTAAAGATTTTGTTTATTTGAGACAGAGAGAATGAGAGAGAGAGAGAGAGAGAGAGAGAGCGCGCACATGGGGGGGGGAGGGGCAGCGGGAGAAGCAGACTCCCCACTAAGCGGGGAGCCCGATGCGGGACTCGATCCCGGGACTCCAGGATCATGAGCTGAGCCGAAGGCAGTCGCTTAACCAACTGAGCCACCCAGGCGCCCAATAAATCTTTATTTTGAAAAGGTGTGAACTAAAGTGTGGAGAGCTGATTCAAAAAGAGTCTACTTGAGAAAGACGCCAGGGGGCTGATACAGAGCCTCTCGTGGCCCCAAAATCGCCCTTAATGCCTATACTACTTCCCGAGCACAGCAAAAGCTAAGTAATGCCAACATTTAAAAAATTTCACTCCTCATGCTCCCTCAGAACTGCAGTGGCCCGAATCCTACTTCCCAAGTCCGAGTTCTAAGAGGCCTGAAATGAACCACATCCTGGCTGGCCTTGCTCCCCTGCTGCTCACTGTGCTCCCTCCCACGGGTCCTCGTACTCACTAAGCTGCCCAGGCCTCAGGGCCTTTACACTTGCCGTCCCGGGTGCCTGCTACACTGTGGCTGAGATCTTCGTATGATTCACTCTTCTGTCTCGTTTCCAATGTTACTCCAAAGTCACCGTCTCACAGACCTTCCCTGACTGTGCTCCTTAAAGTAGCGTCATGCCCTCCTCCCACACCAACCATCTGCAAGGATCTTATTTATTGGTTCCGTTGTCTATGTCCCAACTAGAACGCCTGGCTCACAAGACCAGTGACCGTGACATCCTCACCACTAGGCCTTAGCATCAAAACCAGTGCTGACACACAGTAAGAGCTTCACAAAGATTTGTAGAATTAGAGACTGAATCTACATGGGCTAATGCTGGCTTTGCTGATTCAGATCCGCCTGGGGAGGAGAAGAGTCTGGAAGTAAGTCTTAGTTATCAGTGTTCTTCTAAGTTCTGAGTAGCCAGGTTGGGAAAGCTGGTCCTTAAGGAACTGATGGCTGGCACAAATAAAATACTCTGATTTTGGAACTTAATTTTATTTTTGAAACAAAAATTTGATCTTAAGCATTTCCAAAGCTAGGATATTCTCTGGGGGAAGAAAAGAGGAGCCTCTTCCATAGGTCCATTTCTAGTTCACGCTTGAGAGTCTGTACCTAAGTCAGCAGGTGTTATTATGGGGTTGATGCACGAGCGGGGGGCTGTCTTCTTCGGTGTCCCACTGGAGGGCTCTCTGGGCACTGGGCCCCTGTGACCACAACAGTTAACAGTGCAGCAGTCAGGGGCACCTGTGCTAAGGTCCACCTGCTGAAGCTGCTGCCCCTCACTAGCTGCTGACCTTCAGCAAGCTTCTGGGCCTTTCGAAGCTTCAGGTTCCTCATTTGGAAGACAGAGATATTTATAGCCCCCATCTTGACGATGGCTGTGCAGATTAAGTGAAAGGATTCGTGAGGACTTGGTAAGTCGTGGCCATTATCAGTACGGGTGTCATCTCTCTAGGACTGTGCACGTGGTCCAGGGCCAGGGGGTACACCGCTGGGTGGCACAGGGGAAAAGAAGCTCCTCGGATCTTACTAGTGGGGCTCTGCCAGACCCAGCACTGGTCTCCCAGGAAGAGGCCCACCCCTCTGCACCCCCATGCTGTATCCCAAAGCCACAGTGACAGGCCCAGGGCACTTACCGAGTATAAAATACATTTAACCATACATTTTTTGCTTTTAGTACTAACAATACATGTTTACTGCAGAATAATTAAGTTCAGATAATTTTTTAAAAAGAAAAAGAAACCAAACCATTCACAGTTCTACCACTCAAAACTAACCAACCCACTGTTAGCATTGTGGTACATGCTCCTCCGCGCTGTTGTCTATCATACAGATGCGTACCAACTTATCGTACATATGGGCTCATTACTTGACATTTTTAATGTAAATAACACAGTATTTTTCGCAGCTCATATAGACCCACTTCATGAGTAAACTGTGATTTACTTAATTTATCCACAGCTGGAAGAAATTTAGGCTGTTTTTAGTATTTTCACTACACTGCATTATAAATAACGCTGCAGTATCATTATAAACGTGCACACACATTTATAATTATCCCCACAGAACAGATTACTAGAAATTAAGTTTACACGCAGAAGGGTGAGCTGTCTGTTTAGCTGCTCTCAGCCCCCAACCCACCCTTTATACTTGGCTTTGCCAGGCCGGGGCTAGGACTCCCCAAGTCTCGCCTTGCCAGCCGGCCCTCTGCCGGGTCCACCAACAGGGGGCGCTGCAGGAGAACTGGAAAACTACAGGGCGGCAGGGACTTGGTCCCAGGCCGTAGGCGGGCTGCTCCCGCCAGCAATGGTCCTTCCTCCCATCAGCAGCAGCTACCTCCAGTCTCCAGCTCAGTCCCACAGTCACAGAACTAGTTCGCCTGCGCTCCTCAGAGACATGAGCGGGCCAGTGTCCTTCCTCAGAGACCTAGGTCCCAGTTCTGTCCTGGCCCTCATTCGAGCTGCCAGATTTTACTTACTCCAGCCTCTTCCCTGGGTTCCCCCAGCTCTGGAGAGAGATAATGGCTGCTTCCTGAACCCATAATGTGCCTTACGCCAAAGTTCTTATTTGCCTTTCTGTCCTCCAATATCTATTTGACCAGTTCCTTATATGGTTGCTCCTTGAACAACACAGGCTTGAACTGCATAGGTCCACTTACAGATTTTTTTCAATAAATATACATACAGGACCATAAATGCATTTACTCTTCCTTATGATTTTCTTTTTTTTTTTTTTAAGATTTTACTTTTATTTATTTGAGAGAGAGCAAGAGAGAGCGAGGGAGCACGAGTAGGGGCAGAGGGAGAGGGAGAAGTAGACTCCCCAGTGAGCAGGGAGCCTGATGTGGGGTTCGATCCCAGGACTCTGGGATCATGACCTGAGCTGAAGGCATCCCTCTTCCTTACGATTTTCTTAATAACATTTTATTTCCTCTAGCTTACTTTCTCATAAGAATACAGGGTGTAATATATATAACATACAAAAGATGTGTTAATTGACTGTTTATGTTACTGATAAGGTACTACATAACAAATTCAACATTCTGGTCAATAGTAGGCTTTTAATAAACCTGGGGGAGTCAAAAGGTAAAAGTGGATTTTTGGTTGTGTGGGGGGGTCTCTAACTCCTACGTTGTTCAAGGGTCAACTGTATTTAAATTCTATTAAAATAACTGGTATGGGGGCACCCGGGTGGCTCAGTCATTGAGCATCTGCCTTTGGCTCAGGTCATGATCCCAGGGTCCTGGGATCGAGCCCCGCGTCGGGCTTCCTGCTCGGCGGAAAGCCTGCTTCTCCCTCTCCCCCTGCTTGTGTTCCCTCTCTTGCTGTGTCTCTCTCTGTCAAATAAATAAATAAAATCTTTAAAATAAAATAAAATAAAATAACTGGTATGTTTCTATTTTCCTTACTGGACCTTGACCAATACATAGGATATATACATTTTTAGGGCTTTTGGTGTGGACTGCCAAACCGCCTTCTGGAAAGGTTTTACCAATTTACATTCTCATAAGAGTTTCTTAGCGCTGATTCCACATACTAGCTAACGGGGAGATGAAACAGGCATTGGCGGGTTAGAGTAGTTCTCTACAACTATGTTATTAGCACTAGGTATTCTTATCTTAAAAAATAAATAAACAGGTGAGAAGAGGTGGCACCTTATTGTTATTTTAAGAAATGCAGAATTATCTTCAACTAAGTCTGATATGTGCAAGACACTGAATGAGGTCGTGTCCCGTACATATGTAACTCATCATCTGTACCTGAATGGCCCTCTCTACCAGGGAGGAAGGTCCTCCCTACCAGGACTAAGGAATGAAAGAGGACTGGAGGGCCAAGAGGCTTTTTACCCACGAGTGTTCTCTCTGCTGTTGCCAAAGTGAGGGTGTTAACAAAACTTCAAAGTGCTTGTCTATTTGCTTTAGGTTTAAGAGGATATCCATAGGCTGGGAAGAAAAGAAACTCTTTCTTTCTTTCTCTCTCTCTCTCTCCTTCCTTTTTTTTTTTTTTTTTAAAGTAATCTCTATACCCAACGTGGGGCTTGAACTCACAACCTAGAGATCAAGAGTCGCATGCTCTACCAATGGAGCCAGCCAGGTACCCCAGAGAAACTCTTATTAGATGTTACAAAGCATGGTGACGAAAGAGAAAGGAGGTAGATGGACTGTTGGAAGCCTTAGTAGTGGAGAGGTGACAGCACCAGCTCCAAATGAGCAGGAGCAGGTCTCGGTCGACAGGGAAGGGATGTTTATCGCTGACGGTTGTCACACAGAGGAATCCTCAAACTTCTGTTGCTGCAGTGAACAGCAAGTGGCTGTACTCACAGCCAGTGTTTCTGCCAGAGTATGGCAAGTACACTCTACTAAATGCTAAAGACACTTACTGAGTGCCCAGAATGTGCTAGGTTCAACAGAAGAGAAGGCAGACAAGACATACTTCCTTTACTGCAACATGTACAAACTGGAAGGAAAATGTACCATTAGTATAATCCTATGCCTTTACTAGCAGACAGGTCAACAAGGTCCCAAGCTAATCAGCTTGATGAAAATATATTTGTAGTTCAAAAGCCAAATTAAGCGTAAAAATTTGGAATCCAATTCATCCAGAAGTGGAGGACCTCCTTACAGAGGGTCTGATGTGTTCTCTGTCTGTTCACCAGTGTAGCCTAGCACCTAGAACAGTGCCCGGCTATTAGCAGGCACTCAGTAAATGTGTGTGGATTTAGTGAATGAGAGTAGACTCCCTGATAGCCTGATTCCACTGATTTGAGTGGGGTTCAAAAATAAACATTTTTAACAAGCTCCTTGTTTTACCCACGTTCTAGAAACTCTGAGTTATACAACAGTATTATAAAAGTAGCTAAAAGTTCATCTGATTTTCAGTGGATCCTGGCGTATCGTCAGGGACTCGTGCATAGAATAGTCAATGGGATATTTCCACTCCTTAGGGAAAACTAAGCAACAGTACATTCTCTGCCGGTGGTAGGATTAGTAGGTTATACTTGTAAGTGGCCATCAGGATATTAGCTACCAGAATGAGAGTAACTCCGTCCATTGGCTTTAGACGACCTTGCCTATCCGAATACTCTTACCTGTATAAAACTTCATCAGTGAAGGGACCAATAATTTGGTGGAGAGAGGATGGTTTTCAATCATTTCAAAAAACTTCTGGGTTCGTGGCTGAACAGCAGGGTTGGTCATAAACATGACTTCTACCAGTTTGGCCACCAGATATGGATTTCGGATGTAGTTCTGGTTACATAACATCACAACGAGGAACATCACAATATCCTGAGTACAGGGCTCATAAAGCACCTGAGGAGAGTATCTGGAGAGAGGCAAGAAGAGCAAGAAATAAAGCTCCCAGAAACTCTCGCTGGGCAGATGCTAGGGTCATCAAGCAGGGAAGGGGCCAACAGGTCTAGGAGCCAAGATACTGAATTCCTTTGAACTTGCTGAGTTTCAAATGACTGTTTACTTTATAACTAGACAGATTTTAAATCTATTGTGTCTACTGGCTGAAGCATGTTATATTAACTTATATTATTTTAGGAAATAAACCAAAGCCATGATTAAATTATGAGGTAAGTTTCATAAAAGAGCTTTGCTACCAAAAAAGGCTTAAAAAAAATTTTTTTTAAAGATTTTATTTTTAAGTAATCTCTACATTCAATGCAGGGCTCAGACTCACAACCTCGAGATCAAGAGTCACACGCTCCACTGACTGAACCAGCCAGGCACCCCTGAAATTTTTTTCTGGTAATTGTTTTAATTAAAAAAAACAAAAAAAACAAAACAAAAAACTTCAAACGTCAGTTATAAACTCAAACCATTTCTTTGTAAGCTTTCTCCAATGTTATAATTGAAAAAAAATTTGGTACAAAATATAGATGTGGGTATTTCTGGCTTTTGAATGTTCACTTAGATATTTATAAACTGTTTGCTCCTTCTGTTTCTCAGAAACACATACTCAATTATTAGAAATTCAACTCAATTTTCCGAGAGTACATTCTTATCAGCATTGTTAATCCTGCTTCTGTCTTGAAGATATTATTGGAACTGGCTTGGTGCCATAGTTGGATTTATTTTTCCAGTCTCCAGACAGCATTCAGTTACAGCAGTTACATAAAATTTCAGGCATAAAATGGAGGGCTGCAATATAGTTCATAATACAATATACACTCTATGTATAAAAACAAATTAGAACCATGCAGTATGTCAAAGGCACTTACTGTACAATAAAAAATAAAAATTCAGCAACATCTTCTACATAAAACTCAGGCAATGCTGCAAATACCTTGGGGACATCTGAGTTTAAAGGCAGTGTTATACTGTCAAAGAGAATAAAAGCACAAGTTACAGAACAAAATCATGGCACCTGGAAACCCGCCCCCCCCAAAAAAACCCCCAAACAAACAAACAAACAAAAAACCCACAAAATCATGGCACCTGAAACTATAAGGACTATGACATGGCCATTACAAGTAAGTATTTTACTGGGGGAAAAACCTCCTATAACACAAATACGGAAAAGGTACACAAGCCAGGAGACTAGAACCTGAAATGAACAGGGAAGAATGAAGACAGTGGATGTATTAGGGTGTGTAGGAGATGTTTCTCCTTTTACTGCTTTTCTGTTAAGGCTAATGTAATAAAATATGAAGGAAATAAAAGGGTCATATTTGGTCATTTTATGCAAATCAAACTGTTTCGAGGCAACAGAACTACATATATAACTTTAAATAATATTTTCTACTCCTGCAGAGGGCCTTGGGCCAACCTCATCAACATCAGTCGGTCCAGACATTTCATAGTAACAATAAACTAATAATAACTGGCTGGGTATTTTCCTGGACCCAGTGCTCAAACGGGCCTAATATCCTGTTACCTCCAGGTTTTAGTTTCCAATCTGTAGATTTCCTTTTCTATCAATCTATAGCCAATTTGTAAAAAGGACCAGGTCAAAATTAAACTCATAGGTGCTGACATTCCCTTCTTACTGTAATCACTGGGAAAACACTTATTAATACTACTAATTCTGTAGTCTACACAGGTACAACCTAGAAATTGAAGAACGGATTCTTGATAAAGTAAGGGTTTGGGTTTTAGCTATCGACCGGAGGACAGTGAAGACAACACAGCCCACCGAGGAGAGAGGAGGTGAGGAGGAAGGGCACACTCACTCGGGATAGGCGGGGTCCAGGATGCGGAGCAGCAACTGAATGAGAAGGCCATAAAAATTCAGACATCTTCTCAGAAAGCTCTCATCGAGTAAACCAGCGTCAGCACAGGCCTTGCACCGTACCAGTTTCTGTGGAAGGAGGTATGCCCCCACCCACAGATTAGTTGGTAGCCAAGTGCCTGCAGCGTTGACTGGCCAGGGAATGGGCCAGGAGATGGGAATTCGAGGTTCTAGGCTTTTCCCAAGCTTCATCTCTAACTAGCTATAACGTGCTGGTCATGTCCCAAAAGCTTTCCTTGTTCTGAGAAAAACAAAAGTACGCCATGCAAACCACTGGGCGGAAAGCTGAGCACATAGTTAAGGCTCAAAAAGGAAGTTAATACTGTCATATCTAAATAGCTTGACTGGGGGACAGGGTTGATGGGCGTCAGAGATGGTTAGTGGAAAGAAGCCAGACAAATCTGCACCTGAATTCCAGGTCACCATTTATGAGCTGCCCCTGGACAAAATGCTTGTCCACTGAGGGTCCCACACCCGCCTCAGAGGACAGCTGTGAGAAGGAAACCCAGGCATGCATGCGCATTGGCGCATCTGTTTAAAGTTTCCAGGCGCCTTCTAACATGTCTGTGGGGTGTTCACGGGGGTCTACAGACGCCAGGAAAGGGCCCCTGGTGTATTCTGCATCTCAGCAGGTCTAGTTTATTAGTAAATTAAACAAATCTATCTTAACTTGCACCAGAAATCGAAGTTAAAATGTCCACATATCCTCCTACTAATTGACAGAAAGCAGAACCCGCTAATATTCAGTTTTATAATTTGAACAAAAACACAAGATAAATGCATAAATAAGCTGTCTACACAGCCTTTGCCCAGCAT
Source organism: Halichoerus grypus (assembly GCF_964656455.1). Lineage (NCBI taxonomy): Eukaryota > Metazoa > Chordata > Mammalia > Carnivora > Phocidae > Halichoerus > Halichoerus grypus. The sequence continues at coordinate 180,146,128 of NC_135716.1, forward strand.
CCGTCTTCAGCTGTCTCTCACCAGCGGAAATCTTCCTGTCTACAGTTAGGTTCCGTGCAATGGATCATTTTTAACGACAAATGAAGAAGGAGGGACGGTGGGGGGAGGGGGGGAGGGTCTTCCCACTGCCACAAATCCACTCAGCCACACATCGTGAAAATGCATGCCTGGCACACTGGGTCACGGGCTGGGAGGCAGCGGAGGGGAAGAACCTTGCAGAAGGGTTAAGAAAGGCAGGTGATGTCAAACTGAGGACGATAAAACCAGGAAGAATTCATGTTGTCACTGGCATAAGCACTTGCAGATTCTGTCTTGATTTAAATACTGTATATAGACCCAGGTGAGATCATCAACTAGTTTGAAAGTGCCATGTTTTATCTTTAGGGGAAAGAACAATGAAGGATAAAGGACGCTGCATGGCTCACTCAAGGCACACATTCTGGTAGGAAAATCGCTATGGAGAGGCTGATCTAGAACGACTGTGATTCACTTTACAAACCTTAAGCTGAGTTTTGCAACGCTTCAGCATTTCGCGGTGTCTAGTTGCCAGTGGGGAATCTTTCCATTGGCTTTCATTATTTTTCAAATCTTCCACAGTTCTGAAACCAAAGACTAATGGTCAAACACAAGAAGACACACGGATCCATCTTATCTATTCATTGTGACCATTTCAAGGACTGTCAGATACACATTTCCTCCCACATTTTAGCATCTTTAAAGTCAGAGTATTTCTTATCATTCATTGGCAGAACTTTTCTTTCTTATTGGTTCCTCGTATCATGAATGTCTTAAAATTGATGGTACTTTAGATTTAATGACATATGATAATTTCTTTTGGAAAGAAATACATTGTTCCCTTATTTTCCTGGGAGGGAGAAAAAGAAGTCCCTTGTGAAAATTCATGGTTATTAGACCTGGTCAGTTACCCCAAACCGAAGGCTAGTTCAACAATGGCAGCTCCATTTCCTCTCCCACAACCGTTCCCTCTGTGTGGAATGCTGTTCTCTGAGGTTATCTTTGCAGCTTGCCCCTTCACTTCCTTCAGATGCCTGCCCAAATATCACCTGCCAGTCAGGCCATATCCTATCTTAGAGACTGGCTCACTAAATGCTGTATCAACCCCTCTCTATCAAGATAATGTACAGAAAACTGGAGGTTGGTAAATTCTTTGAACCTACACTTTCCCAGACTCCCTTGCTGCCAGCGAATCTGCCCATGACCTAGCTTCCATCAAGAGGTGAACCCTCGCTGGAGGCAGAAGTGAATCCTGGGGAGTGGCAGCCACACAGTGTTTCTGGAAGCATAGTAGTGGAGGAGTTCTGCCAGAAGCAGTGACAGAGGCTCTACAGTCAGGATGAACCCTGGAGCGGCTTCCTGCCAGGTCAGGTTCAAAGGTGAACTCCGGGTACATACCTCACTCCCCAAAACTGATGATGATCTGACAGACTGCAGCCACTAAGACTGCTGTGTGACACCTGTCTCTGCAGCTTATGAGGGGGAGATGGCACTGGGAGACGTTCAGAAGCCCTGTGGGATGGCAGACTGGCCTGACAGCCCACCTCTAGGGAGCCACACGGGACAGGCTCATGGAACAATGAGGCAAAGTGCAAGGCAGCCTTGTTCGGCTTCTAACTGGGTGGTCTTGACAACAAATGTGATAACAAATTTGTTTTTCCAAACAAACTGCTGTAGATTTCAAAGCACTTGGACTTATTCTCTTCCACATCCTTGGCTCCTTACCATGGAAGGTGACAGATCTATAGGTTTTATGGGCTGAGACATGAGCAACTTTGGGACATCGTTATTCTACCTACCACATTTGCATTGACAGACTGTGGGAGTGTGTGTAGAATGGGTCCTGGAGATGCTTGATCAGCAGGAGACACTTGATCAGCAAGAGTGAACCATGCAAAGATCCTTCTCTGTAGAACTAAATTCACTGACACGGTTACACCTACCAGAGGTCCTGGTTTCAAGATTATCACGAGTAGCTGGGAGGGACTTGAAATGTGCCACCAGCTAGTGGACTCAAACTTGGAATTTGACAGTGACCTATGCTGGGTGAAGCTGAGCTATCTGGTATCCCTTGACAGAATTCAGAGGAAGGAATCTAAAGTTTAAGAAGCTGAGAATATTGATATATAATACTATGTGTGACTGGCTCAGACAACCCCTCCTCCTGAAACCTGCCCTCTCGCCCTCCCCATATCCTAGAGGACATCTCTCGTATCACAGCACTGGAAAGTACACAGGTGAGGGGAACACTGACATCTTCGAGAAGCACAATAGTGACCGTCCACAGTAGGGTGGGAGTGAAAGCAGTCGATGGTACCATTGAAATGGATCATCCAAAGTCAGTAAAAGAGATGGGATCCCAGGGCCCCAAGATGAAGAAACAGACAAATTCACAATCACAGTTTGAAACTGTATAAGCCTCTCTCAATAATTGATATTATAAGCTGATAAAATGAGCAGAAAGAGAAAAATTTGAATAAAAGATGAACAAACCTGACGTAACCGACAAAATATGAGACTGTGCAATAAGCAACACAGAAAGCACATTCTTTTCAGGTCTCTATGGAACATTTACTCAAGTACATGTTAGGCTATAAAGCAAATTTCAATAAAGTTAAAAGGACACAAATCAGAACATGTCCTCTGACCATAATGAAATTTAGCTAGAAATCAGTAACAAAAGATAAACAGACAAATTCCCCAAGAATCCGGAATTTCAAAAATATATTTTTCAATAACCCACAGGTCAAATAAGAAATAATAAAAATTAGAAAACATTTTGAACTGAACAGTAAAATGTGACAAATGTCACAAAAATGAGGGATGCAGCTAAAACCAGGCTTCGAGGGAAAGAAACAGCCTCAAATGCATATATAAGGGCTGAAAATGAATGATATAAGTACCAATCTTAAGAGGCAATAGAAATATCAACAAAAAAGCAAATTTAAACTAAGAGAAAGTAGAAGGAAATAATGAAGACCCTGCAGACATTAAAACGATAAAAAGAAGATATTATGAACAACTTTAGGCCTAGAAATTTTGAAACTTTAGATGTCATAGAAATACTGACACAAGATGAAATAAAAGTGTAAATAGTCATATATCTAATAATTGACTAAAACACTAATTAAAAGCTTTCCCATAAAGAAAAATCTAAGCCCAGATAGCTTCATCAATGAATGTTTCCAAACATTTAAGAAAGAAATAACAAAACTGTTATACAATAAACTCTTCCAAAGAGCATAAAAAAAGAATACTCTCCAACTCATTCTATATGGCAAGCATGATACCAAAATCTGAGGAAGACTTAACAAGAAATGAAAATTATAGGTCAATCTTTCTTTTGAACACAGACTCAAAAATCCTAAATAGAGTATAGCAAATTGAATATCCAATGAGTTATAAAAGCAATAACATAAAAGCTGAGTTTATTCCAGGAATGAAAGACTAGTTTATTTTTTATTTTTTTATTTTTTAAAGATTTTATTTATTTATTTGACAGAGAGAGACACAGCGAGAGAGGGAACACAAGCAGGGGGAGTGGGAGAGGGAGAAGCAGGCTTCCTGTGGAGCAAGGAGCCCGATGTGGTGCTCGATCCCAGGACCCCGGGATCATGACCTGAGCTGAAGGCAGACGCTTAACGACTGAGCCACCCAGGCGCCCCTGAAAGACTAGTTTAATATCAGAAAACTAGTTGACATTAAAAAAAAAACCAAAGACCTAGTTGATGTAATTCAACCACATTAACAGAATAGAGGAGAAAAAAATTTCTGATCTCTTTAACAGCTATGGAAAAAGCATTTAATAAAATGCAACTTCTGTTAGGAATAAAACACTTTTAAAATGCTAGGAATAATGGGAAATGTTCTTCATCTGGTAATAGAGGATATAAAAAACAACTTTCCCCTATTGAATTGGAACAATAGAAAAATTTCAAGAAAGCTGCCTCTATTCAAGATTGTACTAAAAATTATAGCCAGGATACTAAGGCACAGAAAAAAAGCATAAGAAAGAAAACTGACTTCATTTACCAACAACACGAATATGTGTAGAAAGAAAATCTTAAAGCATCTACAGAGTAACCACTGGCATTAACAGGTGATTAGCAAGACAGATACACAGAGACAGAGTTACAGATGCAGATATGACATCCTTTTTCTCATAGCCAAATGCAGTGGCCACACTATGTGTTTGCTTCCTGTTCCTGTGATTTGTTTATTTGGAGGTGTTGGTACATGGGGAAAAATGCTTAGACTAAGAAACACAACAATGGTGCATTGGAAACTGAGGCTACTATCCAGCCATTGTGGGTTCCTTATGCTACCGGATAACATGCAAAAAAGGGAATTCCACGATGGCAGGAGTAAATGATCTTGATTATCAAAGGAAACTAGAGTTACTGTTTCAGAGTCCAGGGAAGAAGGAGAATGTCTGGAACCTGGGAGATCTTTTAAAGTGGCTCCTGGTCAATACTATGCTCAGTGAAAAAAGTTAATGGAAGTTTAGTAACCACATACCGAGGGGTTGAGGACTCTCAGAAACCAAGGTTGGGTCACTCTGCCACATAAAGAACTCTGGACAACTGAGGATTGTGGATGGGGAAGCAGAAGCAGATGGTTCACTGCAACATCTTTACTCCCCACATTTGAATCCACTGGTCACAACGGAACTGCTTGCTTTGTGATAACAAGTGGTACCTCAGGCAATCCCGGGACATGGAGTCACGCACATACCTATTGAGCTCCCGGATGGCCCGGAGTCTGCGGATGTAGCGACGGCAGCTTGGCAGGATGGAGAGGTGGTGGGCGTGCAGGGTAAGAAAAAAGCATTCTGTAGGGAATTTCGGCTCAGAAAATGGAGGCTGATCTCCATCTAGGAAAAATAACATGATTCCCTAAAGTCTCTAACAAGACTAAATCAGGAGAAAAAAGCATAATTAAGACAGAATTACACTTGAGTTTTCAAGAAGTTTAAGCATGTTTTTTAAAAAATACAGACTAGGGGTGCCTGGGTGGCTCATTCGGTTAAGCGTCTGCCTTCGGCTCAGGACATGATCCCAGGGTCCTGGGATCGAGCCCCATGTCAGGCTCCCTGCACGGCGGGGAGCCTGCTTCTCTCTCTCCCTCTGCTGCTCCCCCTGTTTCTGTGCTCTCTCTCTCTCTGTCAAATAAATAAATAAAATCTTAAAAAAAATTTAAAAAAATATAGACTAGTTACGTCCTGCTTATATGTTCTATCCTGCTTAGGACAGAATTCCTATGAGCTCCATTTAATGACTAGGTATCCTGCCCCATCTGATTAAATGTTTGCATAGATGTACATCAACAATCTGTCGTTATGTGCCTTCCTGATGTATTTTATATAACCATTCCTATAATTCAACACAGGTCATGAAACATCATCTTGAATTTCGAAATGTTATTAGACTATGTTAATAATCTACAGATTCCAAAGACATTTCCCTACTGTGGGCATGTTTGTCATTTTTAATTTTTCTCTATTATAAACAGTGCTTAGAAGATCTACGTATGAAAAATTACTCCCTCACCCCACTCCCAGCATTGGGAGCATATTCTAAAATGTAAAATTACTGAGAATGACAGTGTTATAAATTTGGTATAAATCAGAATTCACTAAATAAATTGATTAAATGCCATCCATTTCCTCACAAACTTATATTCTATCTTATCGCTTTGTTTTTGGATTATCTATCTGTTTATTTATTTTTAAATATTTTATTTTTAAGTAATCCCTGTGCCCAACATGGGGCTCAAACTCACAACCCTGAGATCAAGAGTCACAAGTTCCACTGACTGAGCCAGCCAGACGTCCCTGTTTTTGGATAATTTACAGATATACAACAGTAACCTGAATTTCCAATTTGTATCTAATTCCTATTAGTATGTATATTTTTTCCAACAAGTATATTTTATTTTCTATGATATATACTGCTTACATTTCTTTCCCCAAAATAAAACTGTCTCTTGGTAGAATTTAGTTTGGGCCTTATACATTTATAACAGTTCTACATTTTGAAAGGCATGATTCTATCAAACGTATGACATATATTTTGCCCCATTTTTAAGTTTTATATATTCATTTTGTCTCACTCTACAAAAAGCATATTTATCTATTAAGATACTGTATATACATATTGTCTCTGATGATATGCTTCGTTTCTTAAATCATTATAAATTTGTTTCCTTCATGGGTGGGTCAAATCCTGTTTGGTTTTTTCATGTTTTATGTTTATTTTAATATGTGTGTGTGTGTGTGTGTGTGTGTGTGTGTGTGTGTGTACATATATATATATATATATTTTAAATGTTTAACCCTTTGATTCTTCTGGAATCCATGATATGATTCCAAGACGATACCAGTGACTAATTCAAATCACACTAATCAAATACTAACTTTACTGTTCATCAGATACTTAGCTCTTATTATAGTTTACATGTTTCTCTGAAATGTGTGCACGCATCTGATGATGATACTGCCAGGTAAGCATGGAATCTCTATCCTATTCCATGAATGATTTTATAATATTTAAAAAATAAATGCCATAGGGTTTTGACATCTATTATTAACATGTTTTATAACACAGAAAGGAAAAAGATCAACAATTGTAATACCTTTAAAATATTCATATCTTAATACCAACACAGCATCAAGATCTATGAAATATTTCATGAGAACTTTAATTGGTATATAAAATCTCTATCATAAGTCTCTGCTATTGTTTTTATTATATTTCTTTTTGGGTTTTTTTGTTTGTTTGTTTTACTCTGAATAGTATATTTCTTTCCACTTGTTCTATGTATCTATTTGACTTTGGCTAGGCCAAATAAGAACATTTTTACTGCGTTAATTTTTATTGTGTATCTCTGGCTCATAAATTCATTTTCTGGAGAGGATACAACAATTTGTGAGTAATCACTAGCATCCAAATAAAATAAATTTACAAGAAGTTTTTAAATAAAAGGGCAGCGTTTTAATAACCTCACAATGAGCAATGTCACTCACAAAGTTCAGCCAGCCAGTCATTCACGTCCTCCATCGTCGCGTTCACTCTCGTCTCGTCATTAGGAAGAGTAATCCGACACCTTGGGTGGAATATATATGTCGGATCCACCGTCTCTAACTTGATCTTTGTACTTAGCTGCTGCAGCACCCAAAGGAAATTCAGCATGAATCCATCTGTAGATACCAATCTATCATCTGTCTGTGGAATATGAAAAAAAGGTATTTAAAATAATGATTTAAATGGAAATTTTGGCACAACTTTGTAAGGAAGGAAACCAGACATTCATCCCAAAGTCAGTGAGAGGACATATATCATCACCGTTGTCATTTTATCAGCAGGTGCTCTCTGTGGAGTATTAATCCTATGTGAAGCATTTTATACATTCACTGAATCTTCAGAAGAGCCCTTGGAAGTCAGTGATACTGCTATTCACATTTCATAGAGGGGGAAACTAAGGCTCAGAGAGTTAAATGACTTCCTTAAGATCTTCAAAATTAAGTAGAAACACAATAAATGTTCCTTCCTTTCTCTTCTTTATTTCCCCTCAAGAGCATCAAAACCCTAGTTTCACTCAGTACCGTCTGACTAACAGCTTCTCTGGTTGACATCACTAGTGAAGTCCTGTATCAACAACATAACAAGTATTAATAACAGTAGTTAACAACAGGCACTGTTCTAACAGCCTTATGGATAGTAAACCCACAGTTAGGAACCATTATTATCCCCATTTAGCACTTAGGAAACCGAGGCACAGAGAAATAAATGTCTAAGGTCCCACCATTTACTAATGGTGGGACCATAGCAGGAAACCCAGGTAGTCTCATGCAGGGCCACACTCTTCTCTATACCCTTTTTCTTCTTCTCAGTAGAAATTTCACATCATTCAATCATTACTTATTAATAATATAGGAAGGATGCCCTTTTAACTTCTCTACCCTTGCACAGTAGTCCAGGCCACCAGGCTCCTCACCAGATCTGATATACTTATAACCTTATAACTGGTCTCCTCGGGTCTGCTTCTGTCCCTCCTCCCACTTTAGTCCATTTTCCACACAGCACATTTGGTGGTTTCCTTGCTGAAAAACCCCCAGGGGCGTCCCATTACAGTTCTTACCACGTCAGCCCCAGCCTGATGGAGCCTCTGCCCACCCTGTTAGCCCATGACCCGCCATTCTCCTTCCTGTACGCTATTCTCCAGCCACTGAAGTCTGCGTGTGGGGCTTGTTCCAAAGTTAGACCATTCCCACCTTGGTGCCTTACACAGGTCTAGGAAATTCTCTTCCCAGCCTTGTAATGGCTGACTTTCACATCAGTCTGGTCTCTGATGAAACGTCACCTCCTTAAAGGTGTCTTCCCTACCACTGATCAAAACTCCCCTACCTTCCTTCTGGTACCTCCATGGTTACTCCTGAGTCCTCTACCTTGCTTTACTTGCTTCACAGATTCTACAACTGCCTGAAATAATATATTTATATGCCTACTCACTTAGCCTATGGAACATAAGCTGCACAAAGGTAGGACGTTTTTCTATCCTGCTCAATGCCATGTCACCATTTCCTGTAACAATGCCTGGTAGATACTGAGTGAAGACAAGTTAGACGAATGAATTTAGTGAATCAATAAAAGTGGTCTTTAGGAATCCTACCTGCATCTGTGCTTTCTTCATGTTGGCATTGACGACAGCTGCCATGTAACTAAGAGCAGCCTCACGGGTCTCACCGTTTAACAGAATACTATGCAGAATCTTGAAAAGCTCTTGCTGGAATTTATTTAGAAAGGAAGAAAAGAAATTAAGACTTGACTTTAAAAATGATTCCCTTTGACTTCAAGAGCAGCTGGGCTTCTTCCCCCTTTCTCTCCTCTCCTTCTTCCGCTCATTTTAAGAGAACCTGACTACAAGAGGAACAGAAGTGTCCAAATTCAACTGTGTCAAGACAATTCGCGTGAAAGCAGATGGTGGGCTGGAGGAGGCAAGTAGTTAGAGTTTTAATAAAATAGCCTTTGCTATTGCCTTTTAGGGACAGGATCAAAATTACCTTAATTATGCTATCGTTAGCCTCTAATTTTGCTGCCGAAAAACCTCAGAACTGAAGACATATTAATCTACACTTGAGACACACGAGTCATCAAGGAGTACGCGCACACTAACAGCGCTCGTTCACTCTCATGTTTTAAAGGCCTACGAGCAGGCTGGAGGGAGAGCGTGGCCGCTAACCTCAGAACCAGTCCCCAGTGATGCCACACACTGTTGTGGCAGTTATTACTCAAGACACTGGTTATTTATATACAGCCTCTCTGTTACTCATCCTTTGAATTCATTTTCCAAACACCTACCCTTCCCAGCTCCAAGTAATGCTGCAGTGATTGGCTGACCACGCGAGTGTTCTCCAGGGTAATGGCAGGCCCTGAGAAATATTTTTCAACCACCTTAGCCTGGGAAGAGAAGGGAAAAATTCCATTGATATATGCACATTTAGGAAGGCATCTGAACATCGGAGCAGCAAAGCACAAATGGCCACCATACTTACATCATCTTCTGCAAAGACTGAGAAGCTGAAGAAAGCCCCCAAATAGGAGAGTCTCTGCAGCTCCCGCCCAGAGCCAGGGCTTAAGGATTTAGGCAACCACAACGGCAAAGAAGCCACCTACGCAAAAAATGGAAGAGGCAAGTCAAGCTGCTACATCGGCAAGTGAGGGGAAAATGTAATGAACGGAGTTCTCAACAGCCAACCTGTTCAGCTGGGTCTCAGCCACCAGTACCATGGCTGACAGTGAACACACAGAAACCCAAAGCTCACAAACGTGCAGGATCTCTGTTGGTATTTTCTCATCTCATATGGAGGCAGAAAAGCCTCCAACTCCTCTACATTTTCACAAGATAGTCTTTTGATTTTTATGTTTCGAGAAGTTCTTTGATAGAGTTCAGATGAACTATTTTTACACTATCAAAGGACTCAGGTAAATTTTTCCATAGGACTTGTTTTCCTCATTCTACGATACTTATACAAAAATCATGGAAGAAAATAAATAACTTCATCCCAGGCAGTAACATATAGGGTTAACCAATTTAACTATTGAGAGCCACCCAGACGTGTTACCTATATCTAATCTAAATGTCCTCTAAGAGACTTTTTTTTTTCCACATGTTACTTAAGGGGATATCTTCGGAGTTACACATCCATTGAACATGTGCAAGTCCATCAGGGAGGCACTCACCAAATTGCACACAGGGTGTGTCTTCCCAAACTTGGTTTCACAAAGCTCACCTAAAGCCTAGAAATAAGATCAGAAAGTGTCATTTTTTTAAAAAGATTTTATTTATTTGAGACAGACAGAGAATAAGCAGGGGGGAGGGGCAGAGGCAGAGGGAGAAGCAGACTCCTCGCTGAGCAGGGAGCACCGTGCAGGGCTCAATCCCAGGACCCCGGGATCAGGACCTGAGCCGAAGGCAGATGCTTCACCGACTGAGACACCCAGGCACCCCGCAGAAAGTGTCATTTAAATGTATTCCATCTTAAACTGACTGCCATGTGTAATATCAAGGAACAGCTCTAATGCTGCTTTAAATACATCTGCATTCCTTCCAAAACACTAAGAGCTTCACTGTTTTTCTGATGAATAAGCTAATACCTGCATGTTGTAAAAAACTTCAGATAAAATAGAAATACAAAATGAAACTAAGAATCACTCATAAACTTTACCCGAAGAGATTAACCTCTATTGATATCTTAGTTAACAGCTTTCCAGCCATAATCTTTGTGCCTATACACATTGAAATAAATGTGTATATTTTTATAAAAAGTGATTTTTTTCACTTAACATCTTTTCATGTCAAAAAAAAAAAAGATATGCTTCATAAACTTGAGATGGCTAGTCTTGCCAGTGCTAAATAGGACTATAAATCATTACCATCTAATAAGCTACCAAATTCAGAACATATTTAAAAGCATTAGTTGGCTTCGAGATCTTGGATATTTTTGAGAACTCCAACATTTTCCTTTGGAGCTGCAATCATTCTCACATTAGAGAATCAGGAAAAGTAGGTTTTAGGGACATAAACACAGTTTAACGTAGCCGGCGTTTTCCAACCAAACACTATTTTAACAGTGAGCTTCATTTCCTGTGATTTGAACACGGCTACCAAAGTTCCCGAGCCAGCCAGCTTCTGCTGAAAGGCACTGAAAGGTCTCTGAGGTGCCACTGAGAAGGAAAAGCTCTCGCTGCAGAGGGCAGGGGTTCCCAAACGGTGCTGCGCATTAGGATCACCAGGGGAGTTGGAAAAACCCAGCGCCAGGCCCCATCCTCACCATACCCGCGACCAGCGGAATCACAATGTGTGGGAGCCAGGTACTGGGTGTTTTTTAAAAATCCCCAGGTGATTCCAGGGCATGGCAACCTTGGGAGGCACGGAGCCAGAGAACAATCACAGTTGTTTCTGATTGCAGCTCCAGTGGTCTTCCTCTTCCTGCTCCCATTGTCCTTCCTCACACAGCGCTCTCTCGGCTGTACAAGGATCAGTAATGGTATAAAATAAAACTATTGTCTGTCATAGTGGAGGCCTTTGTCTTTTGAGCACGAAGAACATTTTGTTGATATCTGACACTGAACGCTCCTTACTGAGACATCGAGCCAGTTCAGACCGCAACAGAAAAGCTAACCATTCTGTGAAGGAACATTTACATCATCCACTGAGAATGAATGTGCACTCGAGTATTTCATCACTGGACTCAAACAATCAGATGGTTTCACTTCCTTTTCTCTGGCACAGACAGAATTATGCATAAGGATTAACAGAATTTTATTTGGAACCCAAATGGCATGGGCAGGAGAAGGAGCCCTGACATAAATCCATTCAAAGTTATTTTAAAAAGAATTGCTATTTCGCCTTCTAATTTCCCACAGTATCTTCGCCTCTTAGCTCCATTTTGACTGATTAAAATAGAGACATGCACCCTTCACATACACCCCCGTGTTAGCATTTATCATGCTGTGATTATCTGCGCTGTTGCGGACTTGAGTTTTGCGGTGGGTCAGGAACAACTCGTAGAGAGGTGCCTTGTCTAATTAGCCCCAGTGTCTGGCACAGAAGAGGTCCTCAGTGATACTGACTTAATGGTAAGATGGAATTAAGTCAGTAGAACGAGTACAAGGAACAACTGTAGTAAAAAGATCAATTTAACCAAGGCCTCAATTTATGGGACTGTATTTATTCAGAGTTAGCGAATTTTGTATTTTGGTATTTTTTCCTTCACATCCTAGAGTGAAAAATATTTAGTCATATGTCAAAGTATTTTTCTCCCCAAATTTCCAAGAAGCCAATTCACAAAGAAAAGGGTGTTTTCGTTTCTTTCTGGTTCCAGTGTGTTCACAGCAGTCAAGACCCTCCGTGAGAGTCTAGGGGGCAGTCTGCCCACAATTTACTCTTGCTATAGGTGCCTGAAGGAGCCAAGCAGGTCTGTTTCTCATAGGAAGCTTAAAGGAAATGGGGAAGGCAAACAAGAAAACTACTCTGAGATTTTTCTGTCACTGCATAAAGCTGGGTTACTTTTCCTAGTATAACTATGCCTTTTTACTTGCATTTGTAATAGTTCTTTTTCTTTTTTTTTAAATAACAAAACTGCATTCCAATGTATGCCTGTTGCCAGGAAGATCAGAAGGATACAATCAAGAGCCAACATTTTCGTAAGCTACACAGTCAGACGAAGTGTATTTTAGTGCCTACATCACTGACTCCTGCCAAGGGCTCGCGTGTGCGGATTATGTTCTGGGCCACTACCTCCCTCCCTTCACTGATACATCTCACTGCACATCAAACACTGCATGGCCAACACAATGCTTTCAGGTTTTAAGTGTGAAAACGAGGTTGATCACCTGAAAGAAAAGTGTGTGTTACAATCATCTGGAAGAAAGCATCTGGTGAATGGCTTAAAGAAAACGAAGAGAGGTTTACCATGAGGGGGTACTTAAAGTAGTCACTATCGAGGGAGCACTCTTTGGCAGCGAGAGCCAGGCCTTGTAAAATGGGGATAAAGATCTGTAAGAAAAAAGAAATCGGAAATATAAGCTTAGGAAAAATTAAGAACAGGAGGCATGTTAAAATAAAGTGCTGAATCTGAATGTCTAAGCATTTCCACCCTCCCCAAGGAAAAGCTGTTTTGTTTATAAAGGAGTCTAGTATCCAGCCACGGAGTGTGGCTCTGGACGAGGCTGACCATAAAGTGATATAGCTGAATTTTCCAGAGGTAACAGGATCTGGTGAGCCCTAATTCTCGGGCAAGACTCCGAGTGACTTAATAGAAACACAATTTTTGAGCCCGCTACAGGAGTCCCCAGGGGTCCTCGCTCTAGTCAACTAAATTCTCTACATCTGGACAATGAATATGTTTCTGATGACCAAGCACCTACAATCTGTAAAGAAACTGGACTAAATGTTCCACTATTTTCTCAACTCTATCAGTATTTTAAAAAATTATTCCCAGCCACTCTCCCACCTCCATCTGATTCTTCCCATCCCTTCCTGTTTATTTTGAAGAGAAGAAAAACACACCAGTAACGAATATTATTATCATTACATTGACTTTAATTATGTAGAGCAAAGAGGTAGCTGGTAAATGTGGAATCTGCAAAACTAAACTTGACTAGAATGACTTACCTCCGTTTGTGGTATAATGAAAACATGAGCATGATGCCAGAGCTCGAGGGCACCCGTATTTATTTTTACAAGTTTACCATCAACACCAGAGCATGCTATCACCATGCAAGATTTGCTCAGCACAGCTCATCTACAAATGCCACAACGTACTCACTGACCGACTCATTTAGAGAGTTGGTTGGGATTCAAGACTAATAACATTAAGTAGAAGATGGTATAAACAACAGCTGACAATCCGAATGTCAGCAAGTTGAAATGGAAGCGCTCTATAAAGCCACTAGAAAATCTGAAAAATTCCCTTTCCTACTAATTTCATCCCATCGTACTGAGCAGCTTGGTCATTTAAGGAGCACAGGATTTAAAAAAAAAAAAAAAAAGGTGCCCTGGATTACAAAGTGCCTGTGGGGTGTCTTCAGATAACAAGATAGCTCTGGAAGAGATCGTTCCAGTTTTTGCAACTCAAACCATCAGGGTAGAAGTAACGTGCTGTCAGAAGCTAGCTAAAAATGGATAGGTAAAGCTGAGGTGTAGGGATGGGGGAATGACAACATCACAATCAAGAAAAACAAAACTGAAGTTCCCAAATCACCAAAATAAATTTTCACAATTGGTCATCTAGAATAATCTCAACATTTTTTTCCAGAATGCTATAAAGAAAACATCTTTATGTTTTCTAGTAGACTTAACCTCTTCTGCAGGTAGGATTTAATTTATAATACACAAGGTATTACTAGCTATAATATTTTTCAAATAGTCAAGCATTATAATACTTGTGTGACTTACGTATTTTTTTTTAAGATTTTATTTATTTGAGACAGAGAACGAGCAGGGGGTAGGCGCAGAGGGAGAGGGAGAAGCAGACTCCTTGCTGAGCAGGGAGCCTGATGCAGGGCTCGATCCCAGGACCCTGAAATCATGAGCTGAGCTGAAGGCAGACGCTTAACCAACTGAGCCACCCAGGCGCCGCTATTTGTGTGACTTATGTATTTTATTTTATTTTTTATTTATTTATTTTTTAAAGATTTTATTTATTTATTTGACAGGGAGAGACACAGCGAGAGAGGGAACACAAGCAGGGGGAGTGGGAGGGGGAGAAGCAGGCCTCCCGCCGAGCAGGGAGCCAGACGCGGGGCTCGATCCCAGGACCCTGGGATCATGACCTGAGCCGAAGGCAGACGCTTAACGACTGAGCCACCCAGGCGCCCCTTGACTTATGTATTTTAAATGATTCTCTTGTTTTCAAATAAACACCTTGGAGCAATGACAAAAAAAAATACAAGTATTCATCTCCAATCCTAAATTCTAGCTGCTATTTATTTATCTGTGAATATCTCAAACATTAAAAGGAGACTGAAGTTTCAGTCAAAAGATTTAATAGTTCAAATCTGCCAAACTCTTCAGACAAGAAAAGGGAAGCGCTGTTTTCCATTCAGTCATCATCTCTCTCTAGAAAAAAACACATGGTAACACAAAGACAGACATGGAGTGTTCAGGACCAAGTGGAAGGAAAGGCATCAGAATGCTATGATTAAAAAGAAATAGTGGGGGGCACCTGGGTGTCTTAGTCGGTTAAGAGTCTGACTCTTGGATTTTGGCTCAGGGCATGATCTCAGGGTTGTGAGATCGAGCCCCATGTTGGGCTCCACGTTCTATGCGGAGCCTGCTTAAGATTCTGTTTGCCCCTCCCCCATCTCTCTTTCTCTCTCCCCCACCGAAGGAGGAAAAAAAAAAGAAATAGTGGGTGCACAACACTGCGAATGTACCAAATGCCACGGATTGGTTCATTTTGTTATGTGGATTTCATCTCAATTAAAAAAAAAAAAAGAGGGGGCGCCTGGGTGGCTCAGTCATTAAGCATCTGCCTTCAGCTCAGGTCATGATCCCAGGGTCCTGGGATCGAGCCCCAGGGGAAGCCTGCTTCTTCTCCCTCTCCCACTCCCCCTGCTTGTGTTCCCTCTCTCGCTATGTCTCTGTCAAATAAAGAAAATCTTAAAAAAAAAAAAGAGGTCACTTCACAACATCTGTGTAAGTTTCTTTATGAGTAAGACAGGTATAACACAGTCCTTTCAGCTAATCACTGGGCTGATTTTATAGAGCTAAAGCTACTCTGGGTTCCTGAAATGAAGACAACAGGAAAAGTGTTCTCATTTTTTTTTTTTAAGAATTTATTTTTTAAGTTATTTCCCACGCAGCGGGGGCTAGAAATCACAACCTCAAGATCAAGAGTCGTAAGCTCTACTGACTGAGCCAGCTGGGTGCCCCAAGAAAGTATTCTAATTAATGCACATCATACACAGAACAGAGGGCACCACTTAAACCTTCCAAGATGCTTATTTATTTTCTTTCTTTCTTTCTTTTTTTTAAGTAGGCTGCAGGCCCAGTGTGGAGCTGGACATGGGTATTCGGTATAAAAACAAATAAAAAGGAATCATATCACTTATAGCTACTGCCTCTGTTCTGTGTAGAAAGAAACGATCATATGGTAAATTGTAAGAAAGTGTCATAAAAATCCTTAAAAAAAAAAAAATCCTCCCATCACTGGAAACAGTTTGTGTGGAAGTTGCTGTGGCCAAGTGCTCATGTCACAAAACAGGCTGGGATACAGCAACCAAACGTGATGCCAAAGTTTCACCTCAGAAGAAACTTTCAAGGGCGCCTGGGTGGCTCAGTTGGTTAAGCGACTGCCTTCAGCTCAGGTCATGATCCTGGAGTCCCGGGATCGAGTCCCACATCGGGCTCCCTGCTCAGCAGGGAGTCTGCTTCTCCCTCTGACCCTCCTCCCTCTCATGCTCTCTCTCATTCTCTCCCTCGCAAATAAATAAAATCTTTAAAAAAAAAAAAAAAAAAAAAAAAGAAGAAACTTTCAAGACTAAATAAATAGCTTTATTACTAAATATCCCATATCTGCATTTTCACTTGACTTCACACAGTGAGATATAAAAGCTGTATGAATACTTAATGAAAGAAGTAATTAGTAAGATATGAGACAACGTTCCCAGTTGAGTGGCGAGAAGACAAAAGATTCTGTGTGGTACGCAAACTGCACTGAGCTAATTTCATCGCTGGTTTACTAATCTTTTTGTAAACTCGGAGAACTAATTTTCAACACGACTCAACTGGCAAATGCACGTCGTGTCTTATGCCATCTCTTGGTATTCTTGTGTTAAAAGCACCTTGAAATGAGGGACAGGGCCTTATACTTCTTCTTCCCTCTCAAGGCACTTAGCACTGTTTAAAATACTTGATGCTTGACTGCTTGAAATGGACAAATGATTTGAACAATGCAGATGTCAATCTGATTATCTCAAGAAAGAAGTATCAGATCTCTCTGAGCAATTAACACATGCATGTTCAAATTCTGAAACAGAAGTTTTCAATAGATGGTGTCTTTAGAAATCAGCCTTGGCATAGAAGCTCCTAGGTTAAATGTCCTGGTAGCAAATTCACAAAGCCTCACCTGCTTGAACACTTCTTCATCCTGGTGAGTGGTCCTCACCAGTTCCTGCATGAAGCCATACGGGAGATTCCTGCAGAGCATGTACGGCACCAGGAAGGACGGCTGCTGCATGGACCTGCGAACCCACAAGAGTCAAGGACCGCGATGGCTCAGCTCATCAGTGTGCGATAACACGGCACACGGGCTGTCACGTCAGCAGACGTGTCCAGTCAAATGTCAAACTTTAAATCTCCCAAATATCCTACACAACAGTTTTAGGCAAAAGACCACCCTTCTTAAATTGTTCATAATCACTTTTTGGTCTTTTTAATGAAGAGACTATAGAAAGTTTCAAAGAATCCATTTTTTCCTACAGTCAAGCCCTTTAAAAATAAAGCATTACCCAAAAAATAAAGCATTATATGTCTCTTTTACTTATTTGTTTATGGCACATCCAACTGAAAAGAAAAGATCAGTGGTGGCTGAGGACTTTTAAATAAAACTCTGCTAATTTTAACCACAGAATATTTTTTTTGGTTTTGGTCCATGTTTATCCTTTTCTTTCTTCTTCTTCTTCTTTTTTTTCCTTTTTAAGGTTCATTTATTTATGTAATCTCTATACCCAACATGGGACTTGAACTCACGACCAACCTCGGGAGATCAAGAGTCCCTCGCTCCCCTGACTGAGCCAGCCAGGCGCCTCCAAATTTTTCCTTCTTTTTGACAAGTTTCAAAAACAGATGGTTCTGGTACAGAAAATAATATAAGAACATCCAGAACGAATAAATGTAACTTTGCCATTTCTTCCTTAGAAATTTTTGCATTACTTTTCCTTCAGATATTTTCATAAAATAATGAAATATATAAATACTCTTATATTGAACTAGAAACCTTGATGGGACCCTCCGAAACAATCAATAATGTAGTGTATTCTGGGTGATTCCCAAACTAACTGCTCTCCCACTGTTATTTATCACTGAATAACAGAAATTGATTGTATGATACATGGAAAGTGATAACCTGCACATTTTTTCAAAGATCTCCCCTGATTTCAAGGAGCTGCTTTTAAACTAAATACTAATTTCCTGCCTTGACGTTGACATATTTCAACAGTGGTCTAGAAGTAAAGCAGACAGTGTTTTATTTTCATAGTGTTTCAGAGAAGGAAAGGGACCTCCTGGGTTATCCATTCAACCACTTTTGTCTTCCAGGTGAGAAAGTGTGTTATCCAAGGTGAGGCAAGTCGGCCGGAGAGCCCAATGTCCGCTGAGGGATAGGCTCCTCTCCCTGCTAACACGAGCGCACACGGTTTTCCCTACCTTGGCTGCGTGAGGGAACCTTGTAGGACTAATGCAGTATGGGATATGCACTGTGAGCGGATGTTGCTCAGAAGCTGGCTGACTGCTGGCTGGCTGCACATCTGAAAGAAAAGGCGGAGGAGGTCAGGACTGCAAAAACAAACAAAATAAGCCTGTACTGTTGAAAACTGACAAGAGTCGGGAGACGTCAATCTCCAGGAAATGGCATGCTTTTCTCTTGCCTGACTCATAATGAACAAACCAGAGTAACTGTACCGTCCACGTGTACTGCCTCCACTGAAATCTACGGTCAGGGAAGAGCGCAGAGTGAGGTGGCCAAGCGGGAATCTCAGAGCTGTGTGCCCGCTCTCCGCCTTTGCTTAAGGTTCAGTGCAACAAACCCCAGAGAGGCCCTTTACAAATATGTAACTAACAGGTGGACAAGTTGACTAGTTTGGAAACGAGAAGTGGACAATGAACTGGGAATGAAATCATAATAAAGACAGCATGAAACAGGAGAGAAAGCATAGCTTCTGGAGTTTAAACCCATTTTTGTAACTTTTATGTGATTCCGGACAATTACTCAGTGTCTCTGAGGTTCATCTGGTTATTCATACAGTAAAAATAATACCTATCTTACACTAGATTAACTGAACAACCATGAGAATCTGAGCTCCCGTAGGCGAAACACAAGGTCAGCAGTCCGCGGGCACTCCATACATGGGGGTTATTACTACACTTGTTACAGACTACCAGGAACTATAAGGGCCCCCATGCAAGTCGCTGGTGGCAGTGGCACTTGCCCCCGTCACTTCTTCCTTCCACTAGGATGTGAGTTCTGTGAGGGTGGGGGGGATCTTTGTTTTGTTCACTGATACGCCTTGAGCTCCCAGCACAGCGCCTGGCACATAATACATGCTGGAGAACCATTTTCCTGATTGAATAAATGAAGAAATGTTCCTTAAGGGGGCAAAAGATTATTTATCAAACAATAACCAGGTTCTTATGGGTTTTTAAGTGGATCTATTTCGTATTACCTTTGGTGCTTTTTTTTCCTCTATTCCAACTCGGTCAAAACACTCGATGAGGTAGTTCAGCATGTCTGTCTCCTTGCAGGTCTCAATGGTGAAATGGTCGCTGTAGGAATCCCAAGTACTGGCCCCACCAGAGGCTCCCAAACTTTGGAGAAGAGAAAAGAAAACTGATGATTCTTACCTCCTCTCAATGAATTATCTTTGATAGAGTTTGCATTTCTGCAGCAGAAAGCCTGTTAGGATCCCTGCACCCACGACAAAGCAGACACTCATGCAGCCAAGGTTGGAGCTGACTGCTCATTGCACCTGCTCATTGCACCTGCTCCGAATCCAACAACAGTAACTCTTAGTAAACACTGTATTGACCTAAGAAGAGAGTTGGAGCAGAAACCCAACATCTTCTCCTATTGGGAGTGGCAACTTACAAGGCCAGGAGGACTAAGACCTACTGTGCTGGGTACCTGAAGGGATAGCACATGTGCTTAAACCAAACTGGCCGTCTTCACTCAGACCGACTTGTAGGTTGAAACCAGACTATGCTACTGCCATCATCGAACTCAGCAGGAGTGAAGTTATAAAGACTAACAAAAAACCCCTTCTCATGCCTTCTGACATAATCTCAAAAGCCTTCATCCAGCATTTGGCAGTAGGACCAGAAAAGGAAAACTGTCCAGTTATAGAAGGAAACATAAAATTATTTGTTATTAACACAAAAATTTCTAAAACTTTCAGTGAAAAAGGCAAAGTTGTAGAGTAAACACAAACAAAACAAAAATCTTGTGTGGGGGTATCCCAACTTGGGTTCTGGTCCAGCTGTACCGCCTGCTTGTGACCTGAACCTAGAACCTCATCTCCTGTGCAGTGAGGCTTAAAGGAAACCAAATGGAAGTGCGTCGTAGACTATAAGCAGGATACAACATGAAGCACTGTTATGATTAGTAATAACTATTCACCGAGACCAAAGCCAAACATTATCTCAAGTGAGGAAATTAAAGTTTAGATCAACCATCAACAAGTCACATACCAAATCTGATGTTTAACTCACAAATTTATTTGATATACACAAAAGATACAAAGAGAGTAATCATGGCACAGGGAGAGGCTAGGAATTTTGAAATGAAAAGGAAATGAGAAGACATAAACTTAGCAAAAAAAATTACATATGAAAGATGATAAAGGATGGGAAGAATATCACGACCTTGAAAGGCCCATCCCTACTTCAACTGGGGCAGACAATTAAAGGCTAGAAACCAACAGGACTAAGAGGGATTGAGCTATTAACAATACGTTATGCAGGTAGATGCATAGATATACATAACTAATTCTGGAATATATGCATAACTGACCTTAGAATTTTAGAAAAATACAGTTGACCCTTGAACAACACAGGGATTCGGGTTGCCACCTCCATGCAATTGAAAATTGCATTTAACTTCTGACTCCCCCAAAACTTAAAGACTAATAGTCTACTGTTGACCAGAAGCCTTACTAATAACATAACAGTCGATTAACATGTATTTTGTGTATGTATTATATACTGTATTCTTACAGTATATTCTTAAGCTACAGAAAACAGAATATTATTAAGAAAATCATAAGGAAGAGAAAATACATGTACGGTACTGCACCGTATTTATTGAAAAAAATCCACATATACGTGGACCTGCACAGTTCAAACCCATCTTGTTCGGGGGTCAACTGGATATATAATTGACCTTGGAATGAAAGTGTGATATTAAAGTTAAAGAGATGAAAACAATGCCAGTTTTCAATCCAAGGCTTTCAGGCCAGAGTCTAGTAAATCTGAATTCCTACAATCTGCTCCATAGGTCTGACAGAAGGGAAGAGAGAAGAAAGCATAGGGCGGAAAAAAAAGCAACATCAGAACAAAAGAGAAAAACCAACCAAAAATATGAGAAGTGTGGTGAATCCCCAAAAGTAGAAAGGGAAAAGGGAGATATTTTCTTACTGCACCATCTCAGTTTCAAGCTATCTGCGATTCTTTCCTCCTCTGTCTGACGTCAGGGACCCAGTGACTCTATTATCCACTGCACTTCCAAAGATGAACTTGACCAACACAGGCCTTCCCCAGACACAACTAAGGTTAATTTTCCTTTGAGTGGCTCTCTCTCGCAGAAAACAATGAAAACCGATCTGCCTCATGTTTAAAATGAAAATTTCAACTATACATTTCCTTGATAATAAGGCCCAAATTGTTCACATTTTTACGTTTCTGATGAAAAGCATCTTACTGATGCCGATAGGTCCTTGCCAGCTCCACGGGGTCACTCCCCGCAGCCAGCACGCGAACATCTGCGGGAAGCCAGCATGCTTACATGGTGGCCACTCACACGCTGAAACTAGGTTCCATTCTTAGCCAACACTTCCCACTGAATTTTAACTTCAGTGTGAACACCTCAAAGCCAACTGAGGTACCTTCACAACTATTTCACTGAGACATGAAAAGTGACAATGTATGTAGAAGATTGCTTGTCTCATGCCAGGCAATGCAGTGAAAGGCATCCAGAATGTATCAGAGAATTTTCAAAGCTAAAAGAAGTTGGTATATTTTGGTGATCATCTGCTAGACACCAAACAACACTTCAGCTGACTCTCAAGAACAGACGACCCAAAAAAATGAAATAAAATTTAACCAAATAGGAAATGTAGAATAAACTCCAGTATTTGTTCATAGATTACAAATTTTAGGATTGGTCCTACAGGTGCTAAAGTAAACCATGATCCCCTAGCATGAAAAGCAGCCAGTCTCAACAACGCTACACACAGGTCTCAATGATCAAAACGCACAACGATCTTTAGGTTCAAAGTGAAAGCGCTGGACTTAAATTTTGAATGCCACTCTGAAGGAGAAAAGTGGTGTAGTGTTTGTGTGCATATGTTCATGCTATCAATAAACATTTTTAAAGTTTTAAAATAACATTTCATTTTTCCCTAAACAAGTTATTCCCAAATTCATGATGCTTTTACAACTGTGACACATGGAATACCACACTGAAAATATGTCACATTCAAGTCCTACGAGTATCTACAAACTTACACCTCCTTCTGGGAGAACGTGTGAACCGTTTTCTGATAACTACACCGACAGTCCAATTTAATAAAGTGATTACTTCGCATAATAGAAATACACCTGACTCCTTCTGAAAACACAATGCAAATCTTCCAGGGGAGCCGACGTGCATCAGATCTGTTGCAAACTGAATCCCATTTGAAATGCACCAGGAAAACACGTTCCTTGATAATTTCTTCTATAATGGTATGAATAATCTCTCTCCTGTGTAACTCATTTTTTTGAATGCAGACTTTAGAACGTTGTGTTTTCTCAGTGCAAGGCAAAGTCAGAGCAGTGCGGGTTCGAGCAACGTGAATTCATTGAACAAATGTTCACAGTGTACTGTGCATTCTAGGCGCTGCTGCAGGCTCTGGGGGCAGACACGGAACGGAACAGACCCTGCTGGTATAGCGATTACACTCTAGAGGGGGGGACAGTCCAAAATAATATAGGAATGCTATGAAGAACAATGACAGCGGAGCACGGTGACAGAGACGGGCAGTAAGCGTGCGTGTGTGCTTTATATAATGTGTGATACGACCCTCTGGGAAGATGGTGTCTACACGGAGACCCGAGGGCGTCAGGGGAGCAAGCCATGCAGCCACCTTGGGGACAGCTGTCCACAGAGAGGAAGGAAGTGTGAAGGCCTAAGGTAGCCGGGAGTATGCCAGGGGAGGTCAAGAACAGGGTGGCGAGCAGCGGAGGGGGCAGGCAAGGGGAGGCACGTGAGGTCAGAACGGAGGAACGCGCGCGTGCGTGCGTGCACGTGTGCACGTGCATGTACGTGACACGAAGGGTCTCGCTCGCCAGGGTGAGGCTTTGGGTTTTACTCTGTGTGAGCAGGGGCACACTGCGTGTGAGGGTTTGGAGACACACACGGTGGGACTGTTGCCATGTTTCATCTCCAAGCAGAGACGAGCAGCAGAAACGAGAGGGTAAATGTGAACATTTTCCACCATTTGCTAATTTTCCCTTTCTCTATTCACACAGGTTCACGACACTGAAGATTCTACCTCCTTCACTGAAATATCTAAGCAGTTACAAACAGATTTCTTTCCTGGGAAACACTCGGAAAAATTTTCCTCAGAGCAAATGCTATGTTATTTTTATCACAAGATGATTCTCTCACTTCGCTCATTCCACTCCTGCAACAGGTCGATCCTTAGAATTTATACAGCTCTTTCCGGAGGACTATAGAACGTCACGGAAGGAATGTTCTACCTTTCTTAAATTAATCCTTCTCGTCCCCACTAGAGATAATTAACATATGTACGTATGTCCCAACTACTTCCAAAAACATTTGTAACGTATCAACTGCGCCGGGCGAGCCGGAGGCGGGCAGGAGGGGGACAGACGCGGCCCCCTGTTGCTCTTCTACAACATTCATCTTACCGGGCAAGGAGTAGGTGTTGAAATTGCTTACTTGAAAGTAAATAAAATTCTGGGAAGATCGATTGGCAAGAAAATAACTGTTATTTCCTGATCACTCAAATTAACCTCCTCTTGGTTCTGGCCCTACGTGCATTCTTGAATTCCTCTCTATTTGCTTAATCAGTTATATATTTTTACACATCCTCTCACATTCTGCTTGATAGCTATTCAAAAGCTGTTAAGTTGCCAAAATCTGGATAGATCAGATTCCGTTTTAACAGCCAGCAAAGGACCTGCCAACTGAATGGAATTTTGTAATTACCGAGTAAAATGCTGGCACTTCCTTGCCAAGGAACAGAGTAGATGCATAAACACTCGGCAGCAAAATAACTAGTTAAGGAACAAGAACAACACGAGTCCTGTTGGGAGCACAGTGTGGTGGTGAAGCAGGTGAGTTCTGGACTCAGGCCTTGCCACGTACTTAGTTATGTGACTGACCTCCCTGTCCCCCAGGTTCCTTACAGTAACTGGAAGGGCTGCTGTGAGGATAGAGGGATAATGTGTGCAGAGTGCTGGCACGGGATCTGGCCCACGATGCTCAGTCAGTATTTGGAGCTATTATTACACGGTTATCTCTCCTTGTAGCTATAGAATCTAGATCAGAGACAAGGCTGGGATGCCAGGAGTCTAGTGCTAGTAAAAGCAGCACGCCATCTGGTATCTTGGTGAGAGCAAGCTGGAATGAAACAGGCCAGGGAGAGAGAGCATTTCTCTCACAATTTACAGTAAAACAGATAACAAAGCACTTTCATCATGTATGGAAATTGATTCCTAAAAAGGATGCCTGCTGCATTACTATAATCGTGCAGTAGGATTTTATCCACATGAAAAAGACACTTCTACCTTTGGGAAATTCACTTGAGAAACAGTAATACAATGTTCAACCTAATACAAACATCAACCTTCCTGAATCAATATTCAACCTTGCACCAACATTCCTTTCTCTCTTTATGTACTCTCTCTAATGATTCTTCTGAACACTGTCAAATTTAATGAAGTGTACCTAACTCCTACTGCCGTCTCTATTTATAGCCTGGAGTTATTTTTGAGCAGTGCTGGGCACAAATACCAAATCAGTCCAGTGGAAACTTCGGTTTAAGAGCAAAATCGTAAGACAATGAGTCAGAGGTTCAGAAAGAAGGTGCTATTATATTTTCTTGCCCCCAATCACCTAGAAAACCCAAGCAGTCTTTTTTCACACGGTTTTCGGGGGGGGGGGGACCATTCAGTAGCATCACGAACTCAGTTTCAGCCTCTGTTGTCATTCCAGAGGCTGTCTAAACAAGGGTCTAGCCTCACTGAGGTCAAGGAGGTGATCAGTGAAATTTAAGGTTAGAAGTGAAAGCAGAATCAGTTATACCAGACAGGATGGCCCCATATGCTCTTGAACAGACTGTCAGCCCGAGCTGGGGTGGAAGGGGTAATTAAAAGACACACACACGCACACGCGATCCCAGCCCCTTTGCCATTCCTAAGTAGCAGCAATCCATGCAACTGTACGTAAGGAAACATGCCCCACTGAGTACGTGTTGCTCACATCTGGCAGCTCACGAGAACACTCGCCATAGTTAAATGAAGGCTACCTCATTTCAGATCTTAGGGTGGGTGTGCTTGATGATTCATCTTTAATCTGTCATTTGTTTCTGACAAATGATTACACATAAGTTTTCCTCCAAACTTACCAGGCAACAACGATGAAGATTTTCCTACGTGCCACTTTACCCCAGGTAAGGTCCTAAAGCCTCGGTACATGCAAGTTCCCCACATCTTGACTATCCAGGCTGTCTCATTTGACCCTACCCTGTTTAGATCCAAAGCACGCCCATAATGAGGGCTCATAAAAGTTAGTTCCTAAGCACCTATGCACATGCAGGGGTAAGACTCCATTCCTCTGATACCTGGACCCAAACTGGACACAAGAAAACTCATCACCACCACCACCACCTTCATCATCACCATCATCACCATCATCATCTTCTTCTTCATCTTCATCACTACTGTCGCCAGAAAGTGCGAGGAAGAGGAAGGAGAAAGGATTGTCGTACATACTACCACAACAAAAGCAAAAAAGGTCATCAGGGAACAAAGGAAAAACAAGAGGTAGAAAGCTTTTGCAACTGCTATCCCTTTTTAATTAAATGTTATGCTAAAAGTTCTGATTACTGACATGCAGAAAAATAATTCACCTCGATGACATAAATGCACAGGCACATTCGGCGGGGGGCGCGGGGGGGGGGCACTGGGTTAGTGGAATTCTGATACTGCTTCTTTCTAAGAGGCTCAAATCAAAGGGTCAAGGCACAAACACCGGCCCCGCCCCAGTGATCAGAGGTGAGGGACACGGGCCCAAGACTTGCTCCCACCACCCCCTGGTCTAACGGTATTTCAACTCTGATTGACAACAGTACGAAGAGCTAAAATGTGCTCCTGTGAGCCCCAACGCTCAAATACAAACTGCCCACAGCCTCTGGAATTCATCTGTAATGAGGAATGACACATGAACTAGACTTCAAAAAAATGAAAAGTGACTTCTTTTTTTTTTTTTTTTTTTTTTGGCCAGGAAGGAGGAAGAGTGAGGGGTAAGAACAGACGGAGGGACGCACAATGGAACACCCACACCTTCTACTGTTATCAGAGCCTGGCAGAAGCATGGACTCGGGGCGCGAGCCTACCAAACTAGTTAGACACACAGGTTAATAACCCCGAACAGGAAAGCACATGTAACTGAGGTCAGCGTCACACAGCAGTTCTTCCAAACCGAGTTAATCGCCTCTCCCAGCACTGCAAACACGCACGCAGCTTTCCTGCTGAATAAATACCTAGGAGAGATCCTTAGGGATGAGGAACGTCTGCTCATGGCACTGGGGGAGGTGGCCAGGGAAGGTGGCCCCAGGTGCCCCAGTCTGGGAGAGCTGACAGGCACTGCTTGAGGGCTACTAGCGAGGGCAGGGAGGCTGGGTGAGCTGGACAGGATGGAGATGCCGGGGGACCGCGGGGTAGGAGAAGCTGAAGAGCCCCACGGGGGTGTGAGAGTGTAGGGGCGATACCGTGAAGACGCGGGCTGGCTTCCTCCGGCAGCGCCGGGAGCCGCGCCATGAGGGCTGAGGGGAATGGACGGCACAGCCATCTGGCCGGCTGCACGGGAAGGGGAGGAGGCAAAGGATGGACTCGTCATTGGCACCGAGCTCCAGAAGCTTGTCCTGGGAGCCGGGCTAGTTTCATAGAGGCTAAATCAGTTGAGAAAGAGAGGAAAGAAGAGAAAATTGAAGAAAAACTTGAGGTAAATAACTAAAATGGAAAATATCAAGCTTTTAAAGAATAGTACAATGACACTTTGCATCTCTAAGCATTCAAGTGTACAAATCTCTCAGATACTCATCTGAATGGCTATAATCTAATTACCGCACCGATCTCGAGGCTACATTTACAGTCTGATAAAGCCCTCCTTCCAAAGAATAATGTACTCTATACAGCCACTGACTTCTAAAATTTACCAACAGCCTAACCGTGGGAAGCCAAACAAACCAATCTGGAAAAGACAAGATCTCCAGCCACGACTAAATGCACCCGCCCAAACACAACACATGGCACAATCCGACTGGCAAAGGCCCGTGAGTGAGCAGTCCCCTCCGTCACACACTTCATGGCTGTTGGACTACCAAACTAGATGTGCAAAAGGGAGTGCACTGACCTAGAGAAAGAGCTGCTACCGAAGGAACCCACACTGCAGAACAGGGGGCTTGTTCCTGGGTTGGAGCCAGCACTGGGCATGAGATTTCTGTCTGGTGACCGAGCTGCCGCTGCAATTGGCTGTGATGTGGCCGTCAGACTGGCAAATGGATTTTCATCTCTAGTCTGAGTAGACATCATTAGCACTTCCATTAAAATCTGGCCAATCAAGTCCTTAAAATCAGAGAACACTGTTGGAAAGGCAGAATAAAGAAGAGGTTACACATGCTTCTTCATATACACAGTCCTTGAATCAGCCAACTGGAACCAGAGGTTCAATGTGGTATCCGGATTGGATTCTGGAACAGTAAAAGGACATTAGGAGAAAACCCGGTGAAAAATCCAAATGAAGCCTGAGTTCAGGTAATAGTGATATCTTAGTTCTGACAAATAGACTATAGTTACGTAAAATGGTAACCTTAGGGAAACTGGGTGAAGGGTATATGGGAACTCCCTGCACAATCTCCAAAACTTTTCTGTAAATCTAAAATTATTCCAAAATACAAAACTTATTTTAAAAAAAAGAAAGAAAATTGGAGTGCACCCAATGAGAATCCCTGCTGAGATATATTAACCCTATCGCTATGGTCTTGCTACTCCCAGCTATGGACATTTGTTTATCATACTAGAAGTAAAGCTGGGTTACATTTCTTCACCTACCTATGCTTTATATACAGTAAAACTACTAAATGCGAGGTTCAAAATATTTTATGAAGTGTCTAATACTTAGTCACCATCTGGCTTTCTGGAGCAAATTCTATTTTCTAACTGCTTCCTTATTCTTTGAAGCTCCCAAATGCTTTCCTGGAGGTCTTTGGATACATTTTAAATATCACTAAATAAATGAGAGCTGTAACACATGTAAATCTTATCCGATTTGGCTATTAAAAATTATCACTTATATGTGTACAAGACAGATTTAAGAATCTTAAGGTTTACAATAAGAATAATAACAAGGGGGCGCCTGGGTGGCTCAGTCGGCTAAGCACCCGACTCTCGATTTTGGCTCAGGTCGTGATCTCAGGGTTGTGGGATCGAGCCCCGTGTCAGGCTCCACATCAGCAGGGAGTCTGGTAGAGATTCTCTCTCTCCCTCTCCCTCTGCCCCTCCCCCTCCTTGCTCACTCTCTTGCTCTGGAATAAAAAAAAATTTTTTTTTTTAAAGTAGCTGTTGCTTAAAAAAAAAAAGAAGAAGAAGAACAAGTGGCAGGCTTTTGAAACACACGGGTGCTAGGCTCGTATCTACAACCAGTTAATAAGAAGATCCCAGTAAAATCAGAAGTAAACTATCCATCTGCCAGGAACATAGGGGACTTTTCTTGCCAGGGAAGATGGGCAGCACAAAAAAGGGAAAGATGATCTCCTTTTCATTCGCTCATTTAAAGTACATCTATTGAGGGATTATTAAGTGCAAGGCACCCTTCTAGGCACCAGGAATACATCAGGGAGCAAAAGAGACAAAAATCCCTGCCGTCAGGGCTATATTCTAGTGATACGCAAAGGAACACTACAGCAAACCACCCCTGCCTCTTCTGCATTCCAAATGACTTCTGTAAAGAAGAGTATCAGTGCCTGAAATGCTGGTATCTTGCTAGAAGTTTTATTACTTTGTTATAAAAGTGTGGTTTAGGGTAGCCTCTTAAAATAGAATCCTGGAACACAGCAAAGTATCAATGTTTTATCCAGCTAAGCAATTTAATCAAGCGGATTTACTCCACTGTCTGCACATGACCTGACAGGCACTTAAAGCAAGTATAGGTCATACAGAGCACCTCTCCCAGGATCCCTAGAGACTGTCCAGTACACTCCTATTTATTAGAGACATTAATAACTTCAACTCTGAAACAATGGAGACCATCAACTTATTTATATAGTTTTCTTCTAGAGAAATCATGAAAGTAGAAAAAAAATAATTTATCAGTAAGATCAGTGGAAAGTGGCCAAACAGCAGTGTCCTCATCAAGAACTATCTCTGTAGTCAAAAAATATAACCCCAGAGCAAGAGAAAGTGAATGCGGGTAACAGAAGGGCAAAGATCTTACATTCTTGCTTTCTCTTAACAGCTAAGATGGATTCCTACCTTCTTTTGGGTTCTGCTTAAATTGTGCAGAAAGAGAAGAAAGAAAGATGACATCTCTGTCCCGGTCCTTCCAGGAGACACGAAAGATCTTACAGACCAGCTGTAAGGCCTGTTCTTCAGACACTTCAGAACCCGAGGAAGGCTCCTTGTGAGGAAGAAGATTTGGGGGTTAATTTCAAGTAATTCGTTTATTAATGAGGATATTTTAGAAATACATACAACTGTTCACCCATTGACTAAGGGAAAAATGAACTTGTTACTATGACTTTGAAGTACCAACATGGAGGTTTCATAAGCTTATAATTATCTACGGGGGGGTGGATAAAAGAGTGGGAACATTACCTGTAATCACCAAGGGAGTAATGTGATAAAGGATGTACATACATCCTATTTGTTTACTTTTCTGAACGCCAAAGGACCAGGATAACATCAGCACAGAACTAATTTTCATCCAAAAACTTTTCCAGAATTTAATGTTACTCACTAGTTTCTGTCACAGATAAAATATATATAAAAGAATTCTGGAAACATGCAAGAACTCTACAAAATGAAGCATCGTGCCATCAGAAGGCCACAGTCCAACAGATGACCATCACCAAGTGCTGCTGAACACGCATAAATCATTGCACAGTAAGTGAGGCAACTGTCTCTACCAATTCTACCCCATGACACCCGCCAAAAGAAAACACCTCTCTCTGGCTAACTATAGGGAACTAAGCTCAGATGATAACAAAATATAAAGACCTCATATTTTAAATAAGCTTCTAAGTGCTACCAGACTTCACGTATTCTTGCCTCAATTCCCAGCCATTTTCTCCTCAGAATACTACGGAAGATGTGATGACCTACTTGCGTAAGCAAAAGACCAACAGAAAAAGTTCAAGTTAGCGTGAAATTCCTTCTCATTACAAACTCAATTTACTGATAGAAATATGGATCTGAAACCAAGGTAACTGAAGGATTTGACCAGATGAAAGAAGTGAGCTCTCCTTCCATTAGGGCAATCTAGGCTCCATTTCTCCTCAAAAGAAAAAAAGAGTCACCTCAATAGGATTTGCTGACTTGGGGCTGTGCACTCTAATCGACTCTGCAGATGGAAGAACTAAAAGGGTATTTATATTACCTGTTCTAAAAACAGAAGCAAGGGCTTCATCTCTTACCAACCTTATCGCTGAGGCTCCTCTTTTCTCTTCGATCGTTTTCATCAACCTCCATATTTTCAATTCCTGAATCCACATCCACCTGGGACATGCTTTAAGTATAAAAGACAAATAAGGCTTTTACCTTTTATAAATCCACCCAATGTCATAGCTTCCTGGTTGAGGAAAAGTTCTTAAGTATCAGTCAAGAAGGCAAAATAATAAAGCAAAGAAGTCAAAATCAGTCAAGAAGGCAAAATAATAATAAAATCTTTTTTCTGATTGACTTTTAAGAGCTCTTCATAAACTAGGATGTAAACATTCTGTCTATTATACTTGCTGGAAATATTTTTCCTAAGTTGTCATTTTCTTAGGCTCACTTTCAGAAGCAAATTAGAGGTTATTTTCTATACATATTATTTTTAAATGGTATACATACAATCAGAGCCTGATCACAAAAATCTGGTTAAGCACATATGTTATTTTTTCCCACATTAAATAAATAATTTTCCCAGCACCATTTATTTAAAAGACCATCCTTTTTATGCTAATAGGAAATCACCTCTCAATAGGTCCAATGGCCATGTATATTATATATGGGTCTTTTCCTGGATATTCATTTCTGTTCCATTAGATAATCTGCCTGTCCCCAAACAAAAACCACTCTATCTTACTTACTAATACTTCACAATAAATCTTGATTATCTGCTAGGTCAATGTCTCCACCTTACGCTCCTACTTCAAGAGAGTCTTAGCCATTCTTGGCCTTTGGCTCTTCCACACATAGTTAAGAATCAGCTTCACAGATTCCTTGAAAATCCTGTTGGTATTTTCACTAGAATTTCATTGACTCTAGAGATCAAACTGGGGAGAAAGGACATCATTACGTTATTGAGTCCATCGATAAGTATCTCTCTCCAAGTACTTAGACCTTCTTCAAGGTCTTTCAATAAACTTTTTTTTTTTTTTTTAAATAGGCTCCACACGCAGCACGGAGCCCAATGCGGGGCTTGAACTCACAACCCTGAGATCAAGACCTGAGCAGAGATCAAGAGTCAGCCATTCAACTGACTGGCCCACCCAGGCACCCCTGGTCTTTCAATAAGCTTTCATAGTTTTCTCTATAAGTCTTTCACTTCTTTTGCTAAATTTATACCTAGGTACCATATGTTTTTAAATGAAACGGTGAATGGTACCTCTTTAAAAATTAAGTTTTCTAATTTCTTGTTGCTAGTCCATAGTAATATAACTGATATAGACCTCTCAGAAGCAACTTATTTACTTATACGTAGGATTTACTAGGTAGAAAATAATTCCATCTCCAAATAATAACTGTTTTATTTCTTCCTCTCTAATCCTTATTTGTTGTACTGCACTGGGTAGAATCCCCACGTTGACCAGACATAGAAAGAGCAGCCATCTTTGTTCTTTTTCCTGATTTTAAAGAGAGTGTTTCTAATTTCTCACCCCAGAGTATGAGAGTTGCTGTAGTTTCTTGAGAGACTATATTAGTCAGAATAAGGTAAGCTCTGCTGTGCTTACACACACACACTTGGAAATCTTAGAGGCTTAACACTATAAGGGTTATTTCTTGCTTACGCCGAGTCTGGTGAGAGTGAAGCATCCTTACTCCATCTTTAATCTATGCCATCTGCAATACACAGCCTCCAAGGTCACTGGAGCAAGAGAAGAGAGGGATGGAGGAGGAACATCGGCTCAACTGCCTTTGCCTAAAGGTGACACATGTCACTTCCACTCACAGTCTACTGGACAAAACTAGTCACTTGGTCCCCATCTAACTGCAAAGGTAACTGGAAATGCAGGGGATCATGTGGAATATTTGCTGAACTCTGTCTCTGCCATGTTGTCAATTTAGGAGGCACCTTTCTGTTTCCTGTTTGCGAAGATTCTTATCATGAACGGATGTTGAATTTTATCAAAGTTCTCCAACTACCAATATTATATGGCTTTTCTCTTTCATATATAACGTGGGGAATGATATTTATAGATTCACTAACACTGCACCCTTGCACTCCTGAGATAAATCCAAGTGGCTCATGTTATGTTATATTATTACTTTAAACTAAACTTATAATTGAAATATCTGTACAGACCTATCCATAGATGATCATGTGTCTTTGGTTGAATAAAGCTTCACAAAAGAAACACTGATGTAATCAACACCCACATCAGAACCAGAGCATTCCCAGCACCCCAAGAGCACCCCGATGACCCTTCCGCAACTAAGCTAGCCCACAGCAACCACTATCCTGGCATCCAGCCCCACAGAAGTTTCGTCTGCTGTTTATGTGTTATAATATTTGATTTGTCAGTATCTCAAGATTTTTGCAAGTACGTTCATGAGCATGATTACCATGTAATTTTTTTCTTTTATATTATTCTTGTCCGGTTTTGATATTAAGGTCTTACAAGCTTTATAAATTGAGTTGGTTAAGTATTCCCTATTTTTTTAAATTATCTGGAAAAATCTGTGTATAACTGGAATGGCAGAATTTGCCCATAAAATCATATGAGCGAGGGGCTTGCTTTGGAAAATTTTAAAATACTGATTCAATTTATTTCATGGTTTTTGATCATTCAGGTTTTCTCTTTCCTCTTGAGTCAATTTTGGGAGAATTATGTTTTTCTAGGAATTTGATTTTCATCCAGATTTTCATGTTTATTTGCACGTTGCATATTTACATTTCTTTCATGGAATTCTCTTCTTTAATAACAAACATTACCAAGATCCCCTTTCTGTGCGGGCATTGTTCTAGTTGTCAGAGAGGTTGGTGAACAAACAAAAGGGGCAAAACAATCCCTGTGTCATGGAGCTTACCTTCTAGTTAGAGGGAGAAAGACACTAATAAACATAATAAGTAAAACATATCATATAATGATAACTGCTATGGAAAAATTAAGGAAAAGGCAATTGAGAGTGCAGGCCTTTCCATTTTAAATGGGGTGAGCCTCACTGAGAAATGCCACAAGAATACAAATAGGAGGGGGGCTGGCCATGCACATATCCAGGGAGTCTTCCCAGAAAAGGCTTTTTATTTCCAATACTTATTTATATTCTCTTTTTCCTTGTTTCATGTAAATTATAGCTTTATATTTTCTTCTGAGGACCACTTTTGCTATGACACACAGCTCGTAACATGGAATATTTCTTTTTTTTTTTTTTTTTTTTTTTTTTAAAGATTTTATTTATTTATTTGAGACAGAATGAGAGAGAGAGAGAGAGCACATGAGAGGGGGGAGGGTCAGAGGGAGAAGCAGGCTCCCCGCCGAGCAGGGAGCCCGATGCGGGACTCGATCCAGGGACTCCAGGATCATGACCTGAGCCGAAGGCAGTCGCTCAACCAACTGAGCCACCCAGGCGCCCCTTACATGGAATATTTCTTATTGTTCAGTTCTAGAGCCTTTCAAATTCCCATTATGATTTCTTCTTTGATCTGTATTTAGAAGCATGCTCTGTTTTAAAAATTGCCAACCGTATGAGGAAATTTTTAAGTTTTTTTTCTTCTATTAATTACCTAACGTAATGCCCTCGTCAGAAAACATGATCTATGTGAAACGTCACATAGAAACTCTCCGGTCGTTGGGTATTAGGAAAGAACGTGTATTCTCCAACTGTAGAGTGCAAAGTTCTGTATCTGTCAATTAGATCAAGGTTTTAGCTGTGTTGTTTAGTTTGTTCATATGCTTACAGATGCTCATTCTTTTTGATTTATTGATGGATGAAACATGGGATGTGTTAAAATCTCCCATTATAGGGCGCCTGGGTGGCTCAGTTGGTTAAGCGACTGCCTTCGGCTCAGGTCATGATCCTGGAGTCCCGGGATCGAGTCCCGCATCGGGCTCCCTGCTCAGCAGGGGGTCTGCTTCTCCCTCTGCCCTCTTCCCTCTCGTGCTCTCTGTCTCTCATTCCCTCTCTCTCAAATAAATAAATAAAATCTTTAAAAAAAAAAAAATAAATAAAAAAAAAAATAAAATCTCCCATTATAGTTACGTGTCACTTTCTTCTAGTTCTACTATTGTGTGCTTTATTGTGTGCTGTTGCTGTCCTCTTACTAAGTGCATGTATTTTGGAAACTGTTAAACAGTACACAGTGCTTATTTCTAATAATACTTTGTGCCTTAAAGTCTAATTTATGAATACGTTTACCCCCGTTTTCTTTTGTTTAGTTCTGTGTGGGATATCTTTTCCCTTTCTTTTGTTTTCAATGAAAGGTTGAAGATCTAACCTAATGTTTCAGGTGTGCCTCCTGTAAACAAGGATAAAGCTGAGTTCTGTTTTGTTTTTACCCCAATCTAAGCCTTTTCACTGTGATTTATAAACAATTTTCATTTCTTTTGACCTTCTTATTTTGTGCTACTTGTCCCTTTTTTTAAACTTGTGCTTCTTTCTTCCCTCCTTTTGAATTGACTTAAATCCCTCCCAACTCCCAACTCCCATTCCATATTTTCCCTTTACTGGTTTGGAAAATATACTCCATTCCCGTTCTTTTAGTGGCTACCCTTAAATTTTATCAAGTATCCTTAACTCAAAATCTAAAAGTTGGCCAGTGTCTTCACCCCTCTCCCAAGTACACAGGGACCTTAGAGCTTGCTCTAATCACCCCGCTTCTGGCTTCCCTGCTATGCTGTCCAGCATGTTACATCTAACTCATTGTTTTACTTCTCTCCCCCAGTGTTATTTTATATACTGTTACTACTGTTTATACTGCGTTTGTTTAGATGTACCACATTTATTTTCTTCATTCATCCTTCCAGCTTGTATCTCAGACATCAGTCCTGAGATCACTTTCCTTCTTCTTCAACTACATCTTCTAAAAGTTGGGGTCTTCTGGTGGCAGACTATCAGGTTGTTTTTGTTTGGTTGGTTGTTTTTTGAATCGATAAGTGTCTTTATTTCACCCTTGCTCCTGAAAGGTGCACAGGGGTACACAATTCCCAGTGGGCAGTTAACTTACTTTCAGCGTTTTGACACTATTATGCCTCCATGTGACTTCCGTCATTCAGACATCTATCGTTCTTTGGCAGATAATCTCTTTTCTCTCTCTGGCTGCTTTAAAGGTGTTTTGTCTTCGATGTTTGGAAATTTTACTATAAAATGACCAGATACGAATTTCTCTTGGTTTAATCAGCATGCGAGTTTCTGGGCTTTTTTAATCAGAGGACTAATATCATTTATCAACTCTAGGAAAATTCTTAGCCGTTTATCTTTTTGATAATGGCTTCCAAACCAGTAGAGGAAAAACCATGGAATAAAGAGGGGTGTGGGGAATTCCTTTAAGTCTCCCTACTCTCTCCTTTTGAATTTCCATTAGGTATATATTGGCCCTGTGTCCATTACATCTCTAAATACACGGCATAGTTTTCATCTCTTTTTCTCTTTGTGGCACACTCTGGGTAATTTCTTCAGCTCTACCATTCAGTATGTTAATTCTCTAGCTATGTCTAATCAACTGTCTTAACTCTTGCATCAAGTCTTCCATTTGAATTATCTTTTCATTTCTAGAAATTCTACATGGTTCTTTTTCAAATGTGCTTGGTTGTTTTTATAGCTGTTTTCCCCTTATTCATGTTTTCAATTCCCTTTGTAATTTATTTAAACATATGTGTTTTGTATCCCGTATCTGGTAATTCCAAACCCCAAAAATCTCTAGGTGAACAATTCTGTTGTTCCTGATGCTGTGGTATCTTACTCATGGTGGCTTTTATCTAGTGTGTTCTGTGATTTCCGACCATGAACTCACACTTCTTGGAAATTTTTCTAAGGAAATCCTCTGAAGACATGGATGATTTATGTTTGCTTCTGTTAGATGCCTTATAGGCTGTATAGGCCTGGCTCCACTGTGTATGGTAGTTCTCAGCTTGAGGCTTTTCAGACTATACCAATAGTGTAAATCTAGGTGCCAGACCCAATGCAGTCACCCACTGGCCATGAAATTGCAGAGATGACTTGATTTTTTAAAAATATATCTACTCAGAGCTAAGGTAATAAGAACACAATTGTTTTCACTCTGTGGGGTTGACTTTTTTTTTCTACTTGATCTTTTTCCTGAGAATGTAGTCCTTTCTGAATTCTTACCTAATGTGAGGTGATCTCTCATCTGGCTCCTTACCCCAATCCCACCAAGTGCTGAAACTCTATGCCAATGCTTCTTAACCTTTTCCACATCATAACACACATAGAAAAATAGTATTTGGTCCACTGGCGTAAATTGTGGGAGCTGCTTCAGGGCAGAGAAGACGGGTCCTGGGCTGGGAGGTGGGGAGTTCTGGCCTGCCCACGCAATAAAGAAATCAGTACCTCAGCCACTCTGTCACCCACTCACGGCACTCTGACAGCACAGGCAGACTCTGCTCTAGGACGTCCTGACCCTTATGGAGCTCCGAAGGTATGTGGCTTACCTGTCTGTAACTTCCCAAACTTTTAAATTTCACTGATCAGTATAACTTTGAAGAAATTTTTAGGGACTGACATAAGCTTGCCAACATGGTATGTACAAATGAGGACATTAGAAAAAATTTAAAACAATTTTTTTTTTTTACCACTTATACCATTATTTCCTAAAAGATTTCAATACCAAAACCAAAAAAACTTATAAAGAATATTTCAGAATAATACAAAGACCTATAAATCTCATAGATCTCGCACTAATTTGCTAAGGACTGGCATAAATCTCTGGGCTGGCACTTGGGACTAGCGGACTAGAGACTAAAGTGACTGAATCTCTCCCTTTCCATAAACCCGACAGCTTACTGGAAAACTGGCTTACTTTACCTTTTTTCACAAGAGACACCATCGATATCCATGCTCTGGGAACGTGAGAGAGACTGAGATTGGGTTTCAAGGCTATTGGAGGGCGAGCTGCTGAGAGAACTGACTCCTTCACTGCTCTGGCTTCGATGAGCTACTCCTAGCCAGAAAAGACAGGAAAAATTAAGTTTCCTGTGAAGTAACATTAAAGCCATCTGTAATGGCGACAGTAAACATAAGCATTCACACCATCATGACAGTCAGCAAATGAGGAATCTCTATCAGGAGATCATGTTAAATGTTCAATATTAAAATCATAGAAACATTAGCAAGAAATCATAGTTTATCCATATATGTCATGTGAGGTCAGTGACAAAGCTACATCTGATAGCCAAAACTAACTCATCACTTTTTCTTTCACCAATTCGAATATGGTTCCCGAATACAAATTAGCTTCCGTGATGGTCCAGAAAAATCCTTGAAATGTACCAAAAGTAAGATAAGTTAATAAATGGCTATAGAAATATACAGATGGATAGATGTGTGACACAGCAAATATACCAAAATGTTAATAGTAGAATCTAGATGGTGTGTATATAGGTGTTCATTGCAAAATTCTTTCAACTTTGGTTTAGGCTTAAGATTTTCACAACAAAATGCTGAAAACATGCCAACAGAGCCATCTAAGCAATGTCCTTAAATACAGATCAACTTATTTATTGATTGAACATCTCATCGAATGATAGTGTGGGGAAAATAAAAACCCCGACAATGCCCTTGCCTTCATAGGGCCTACAGTATAGAGAACAACAGCGATGAGTACGGGGCAGATTATTTCTTATCAATGTCTTTAAAACCATGTTTTTTCTCATAGAATTAAAAAAATACTCTATCTTTCCATGGGGGGAAAAATGTTTTACCCAGGCATTTGCAAGTACTTTAAAAAATATATACTTAAGTTGCTGAAAAGAAAACGAGACTAACACTAATAATACATTATATGTTAATTGAATTTAAATTAAAAAATGAGACATTAAAAACAAAAACAAAAAACAACCACAACTGGAATTACCATTTGTAGCTGAAACAAGTACCAAGTGGATGAACCTGAACACTCCCAGCATTACAAGAAAGTAAACTTGCCACCTTTCCCTGTCTCTCATTGAAGAGTATCAGAAAACGTCCATCCATTCCTGATGGCGGGTTTTAACATGTGCCTGTTTATTAAAGCTTCTGCAGGACTCATGAAAGAAAAGAGAAACTAAATCCTCTATTCCTAAATAGACTCAAGGAGAATACAGAAAGTACCTAATGTGGAAAAACTCTGAAATAAGCCTGGAGAAGATAGTAAAACTTTCAATTCCTGAATTCAAGAATGTAACCCAAAGTAAGCTCTCAGTAACTATTTACTGAAGGAATAAATAATACAACCTCAACAAGGTCCATAGGAGAATATTATTTTACCTAGCACAATAAAAGGTCTAACAATTTTTTTAAAGCATTTATTTATTTACAGAGAGAGAGTGTGCGCATGAGTAAGCCAGCGTGAGCAGGGGGAGGGGCAGAGGGAGAGAGAGAGAGAGAGAATCTCAAGAATCTCAACCCTGAGATCATGACCTGAGCTGAAATCAAGGGTCGGACACTTAACCAACTGAGCCACCCAGGCGCCCTAACAGTTTTTAAATAAAATTAATCAATAATAATAAAGTTCAACAATTTTTATGGAATAGCAATTAAGCAGCTTTAAAATTTCTACCTTATAAAACCAGTTCTAAAATTAAACAGAGTAAGTTGTTTAAAAAAACCTGTATTTGAGGGCACCTGGGTGGCTCAGTTGTTAAGCATCTGCCCTTGGCTCAGATCATGATCCCAGGGTCCTGCATCGGGGCTCCCTGCTTGGCGGGAAGCCTGCTTCTCCCTCTCCCACTCCCCCTGCTTGTGTTCCCTCTCTCATTGTGTCTCTCTCTGTCAAATAAATAAATAAAATATTCAAAAATAAAAAAATAAACAAAAAGAACCCTCGCTACACTACATGTACAATGATCCTCCAGTAATGCAATGCCAGAGTATACCAG
This sequence comes from Halichoerus grypus, assembly GCF_964656455.1. Classification (NCBI taxonomy): domain Eukaryota; kingdom Metazoa; phylum Chordata; class Mammalia; order Carnivora; family Phocidae; genus Halichoerus; species Halichoerus grypus. Next base: position 180,185,883 of record NC_135716.1, read on the forward strand.
ACGGTACAGAATACTGTGTTTGCAATATTTTAATAAAACATCAAGGATATCATCTGAATTCTTTTTTTCTTGAACCCTCCATGTGATCTTCATATCCTGGGTCCAGTGGGGCAATTCTCCCCAGAATTTATTACGTATCACAGTGTTCCTCAATCCCATCTAGAATCTGGAGTGACCCCACTGCTTTCTTAAACTTTAAAAATGATGGTGTCTTTGACTTTATTTATAGTCAATATAAATTAAATACTGTGGCTAAAACCAAATCAAAGCAACAGCACAAAATATCGCTGTTTCCAAAGCACGCACACACGTAACTCCTGTGACTCTCACTCTCTCCCGCTCCCAACTTGGGACACTACTGTCAGGAAGCCCAATTTCAAGGAATGGAGACTCCCCCCCTTCCTCATCTCCATAAAGGCAGATATCAAAGAATTAAAACAGACATAATCTTCTCCAATTCTCCTTTACAAGATGAGAAATTCTCTGCATTATCAATTTAAAAACAAGTCTTCAAAAAGTGAGGGTGGTGTAACAAAGAATGGAGAAAGCCACGTCTACTTAACAAAAGATGAACTACAAACTTTCAAGATGGCAGCTGTCCAAACTTTTATTACTAATAAGAGCTTGTTAAAGGAAAATTATACATTCTGGGTGGGAAGGCCATAATTTTAAAGGAAATAAGAAGGAGGGTTTTACTTCTCCAAGATTTTCCTCCCAGTACTGTAGTATTTCCTGAATGCTATTCCCTTTCAGGTATAAACCAGACCAAATGCCTATTTAAGCTGTAACACTAGATCTAGTCCAGTATTTTACACACATACACACACACACAGAGGCTTGCTAAATTCTAGTATAAAAAGAAGCACAGAATTGCCAAAAGGGACCTTAAAACCCCAATAAAGCTGTTAAAAAGGTGTGTGTGTGGGGGGGGTGACTTTAAAGGTCTTGGCCAATCCTCTTCTTTATAGATGAGAATACTGAGATCTGTGAAGTCTAAGAACTTCCCTTATTAGCAAGTTAGAAATAGAGGCAAGATTAAAATGCATGTCTCTTGACTCCAAAGAAAATGCTATTTCCACTACCCCAAACTGCTGAACACTGCTTTGATCACAGCTATTTTAAACCAAAGCTATATGTTTCATGCATTCTAAAATTATAAGAGCAAAGCTTAAAAAGATATTAGTGTTATAAAAAGAACCATCATTCTATTACTAATCAAAATTCTAAGGCTAATTTACATAGATCTTGACAATGAACTAAGCTAAAGGGTTAACATTCATGGAAAACACAGAGTACCCTCATAGTTTATTTGGCCAATACCAAACCTCACCCCTCAAGAGTACTTATGATGAGCATATTCTATTCCATAAAGCCAACTGATACATTCAGTCAGCAGCTAACTTCCTAGTGAAAACATTTTGTTCTTGTGAATTAACACAAATAGAATGAAATTTCAAACCTGTAAAGAAATACAGTGGTACCTAAAATATTAAGAGAAGAAAACCAACAACTCAAATTAGAAAAATGATTTAATCTTCTTACTTATGCGATAGAGTTTCCCTTCCTTCATGTCAAAAGGGTGAATCATGCAAAGAATCATACACCTGGAATCAAAAGACCTTAACTGCTCCTTAGAAAAATGGTTGAGTGGCGGGCTAATGCAGAGAAAAGACAGGATGAGCCTGGAGCATCTTACAGTGCCAAAGAGACAATACTCAAAAAAATTAAAAGATGAGCATGTCAAACAGAGGAGTCAACCCAAAAGGGCTCCCAATGGCCAAAGCTAGAACAATTTGTGCAAAATAATAATGCAAAAATAAATAATACAGCAATTTGAATTAGAACTCAAAGTACAAAATAAATATACATGAGTTCAAACTGATATAAGGAGAAGGACAAATGTCCCTTACAGAAGAATTCCATATAACGTATCTACATGTAGACATTCCCCACTCCAGAAGGTAAAGCTTAATTCCCACTGCCTGAGTGGGGTGGGCTGGACTTAGGAACTCTGATTCCAAAGAACTGAGTCTGGAAAGGGGAAAAAATCATAACTTCACAGAAGAGAGACCTAGTGATCACCAGCTTAACCAGGTGGTGAAGGTGAACACCACCAGAGGGGTGGTATGGACAGTGTGCACCCAGGGAGGAAGTGATGAGAGGGGCCCTTCACATGTGTGATTCTCTTCGCTCAAAACCCCAAACCCCAGTCTAATCAAGAGGAAAAACATCAGCCAAAGCCAAATGAAGAGATATTCTACAAAGCTCTTCAAAACTGTCAAGATAATGAAAACCATGGAAAGACTAAGAAACTGTCACAGACCAAAGGAGACTCATCTTTAGTTTAGTCAACAGTCGTACCCCAAAGATATTTATGGTTTCGGGTCTCACAGTTAGGTCTAGTTCTTCATATATTTTAAATATTAACCGCTTATGAGATATATGATTTGCAAATATTTTCTCCCATTCCGTAGGTTGCCTTTTTATTTTGCTGATGATTTCCTTTGCTATGCAAAAGCTTTTTACTTTGATGTGGTCCTACTTGTTCATTTTTGCTTTTGTTGCCTTGCTTTTGGAGTCAGATCAAAAAAAACCATCACCAGGACTGACATCAAGGAACTTACCGCCTATGTTTTCTGCTAGGAGTTTCATGGTTTCCGGGCTTACATTCAAGTCTTTATCCATTTTGAGTTCTTATGTATGGTGTAAGATAGTCTAGTTTCATTCTTTCGCATGTGGCTGTCCAGTTTTCCCAACACCATTTACTGAAGAGACTGTCCTTTCTCCATTGTACATCCTTGGCTCCTTCATTGTAAATTAATAAATTAATTGACCATATATGGGTGGGTCTATTTCTAGGCTCTCTATTCTGTTCCATTGATCTATGTGAATGTCTTTATGCCAGGCCATACGATTTTGATTACCATAGCTTTATAATAGTTTGAAATCAGGTAGTGTGATACCTCCTGCTTGTTCTTCCTCGGGATTGTTTTGGCTATTAGGGGCCTACTGTGGTTCCATACAAATTTTAGGATTCTTTGTTCTGTGAAAAATGCCATTGGAATTTTCATAGGGATTGCATCAAATCTATAGATTGCTTTAGCTTAGTATGGACATTTTATCAATATTAATTCTTCCAATCCGTGAGCACAGATCTTCCCATTTATTTATGTCTTCTTTAAATTCTTTCATCAACATCTTGTAGTTTTCAGTGTATAGATCTCCCACCTCCTTGGTTAAATTTATTCCTCGGTATTTTGTTCTTTTTGATGCAACTGTAAATGGGATTATTTTATTCCTTTTTCCCATAGTTTGTTATAACTGTATAGAAACACAAGAGATTTTTGTTGGGGCTCCTGGGTGGCTCACTCAGTTAAACATCTGCCTTTGGCTCAGGTCATAATCCCAGGGTCCTGGGACTGAGCCCCGTGTTGGGCTCCCCGCTTAGCAGAGAATCTGCTTCTCCTTCTCCCCCTGCCCCTCCCCCCTGTTCCTGCTCTCTCTCTCTCAAAAACAAAATCTTTTTTAAAAAATCCCAAAAACAAGATATTTTTGTATATTAATTTTATATCCTGCAACCTTACTGAATTCATTTATCAGTTTTAACAGTATTTTGGTGGAGTCATTAGGGTTTTATACACAAAGTATCAAGTCATCTGCAAATCTGAAAATAGCAACAGTTCTACTTTCTTTCCAATTTGGATTTTTTTTTTCCCCCTAACTGCTCTGGTTAGGACTTCCAAAACTATATTGAATAAAAGTGGCAATAATGGGCAACCTTTTGTTCATAATCTTGAAGGAGAAGCTTTTGGCTTTTCACCACTGAGTGTAACATTAGCTGTGGACTTAGCATACATGGCCTTTATTATACTGAGGTACATTTCCTCTATACCCACTTTTGTTGAGAGTTTTTCTCATGAATGGATGTTGAGCGCTTATTCTGAAAGCTCATGATTTTTACCCTTCGTTTTGTTAACGTGGTGCATCACCCTGATTGGCGTGCAGACATTGAACCCTCCCTGGGTCCCTGAAATAAATCCCACATGATGACAGTGTGTATATGATCTTTTAATGTACTGTTGATTTGGGTTAGCTAATATTTTGTCGAGGATTTTTGCACCTATATTCATCGGGGATATTGGTCTACAATTTTCTTTTCCTGTGGTGTTCTTTTCTGATTTTGGCATCAGGGCAGTGGCTGGCCTCATAAAATGAGTTTGGAAGTGTTCCCTCCTCCTCTTTTTTTTTTTTGGAAGAGTTTGAGAAGGATCGGTATTAATTCTTTGAATTCACCAGTGAAGCTGTCTGGTCCTGGACTTTTGTTTGTTGGGAGGTGTTTGATTAATGACTCAATCTCCTCACTAGTAATCATTCTATTCAGATTTTCTATTTTTTTCATGACTCAGTTTTAGAAGGCTGTATGTCAAAACATTAATTTTTCTTTTTTTCTTAAAGATTTTATTTATTTATTTGTCAGAGTGAGAGAAAGAGCACAAGCAGGGGGAGTGGCAGGCAGAGGGAGAGGGAGAAGCAGGCTCCCCGCTGAGCAAGGAGCCCGACGCAGGACTCGATTCCAGGACCTTGGGATCATGACCTGAGCCGAAGAGAGACACTTAACTGACCAAGCCGCCCAGGAGTCCCCAAAACATTAATTTTTCTTAAACACACTCCCTCAGATTCCAATTGGGAGACTGGAGACGGATGGAGAGAAAAAGTGCCAGCATATTCCCAAATCAAAACCAGAGAATTACTTCCTGGACATATACCTACTATGAGCTCAACAGATAGAAGAGAAATATAAGACAGCTTTATTCAGAGTTTTCAATCTAGTTAGGAAAACAAGATAAATGCACACAAAACTAAGAATGGCTTGTGCAGCACAATTCCTAAGGGTTATCAGTGTCTGCAGTGAGTATGATGGTGCTAGAACAGGAGCAGAGATGCTCTGAAAACAGAACATGGAGTGAAATGAAGGGAGGCTTGATTACAGAGGACCCTGAAAGTTCTTGGACTACATTATAGTTGCAAACATGGAGACAAAGAAGACTTCTGAGCAGGTGACATGTCTGACCTCTCCTACTAAGCCATAAATTCCCCAAGAGACAGGAAGTACATTTTATGGAAACCACTCTCACACACTGTTGACCTCTGAGTCCTCCTGAGACTTGAAAGCATGACCTAAGCAGTGAAAGCAGGAGTGTCATAATGTTCATGTCCCATGGAGTCAGACCCAACAGAAGTTCAAGGACCAGGTTAGCCTAAATGGGGATAGAGGAGGAGAAGAAAGGGACCAACCCCAGGTCAAGACAGGAATCTGATTCCCAGAGCTACATACCTCTCACTAACAAGCTGTCAGCACTTTTTCCAGACTCACAAAGTAAGTATCATGACCCTAGGAATAATGCTATATAATACAGCCCATTATAATAATGCAGCCAGCCCAATATATAGAATATCCTGCCCCTCTGGTGGCCAAAATATATGTAAAATATACCCCCCCTTGGATGACCAAATAGCCACTCCAGTGAGATGAAATATTCATGCCGGTATAAGATACATCTGCCACAACTAAAGCGAAAAGGTTTTCAACCACCACCAGGAGCCTCCCGAGCCCTGCAGTCTGCGAGGGGTCCCAATGCAGCCCTCTGGCCTTGGAACTTCTGCCTGAGCCTCTGCCTCCAGCTTGCTTCTGACTCATCCTCGAGCCCTCTTCCCTGCCCTCTCCCAAGCTGCAGACCAAGTGGAAACAATAGGGCTTCTTTCTGAAGAAGAAAAAAAAAAAAAGATTTAAATACTGGATTAGCAATCAAGGATAGGATGAAAGGTTATAATTTTGTCACTGCTAATAGCATTCTTAGCCAAAGACAATTAACTATAAAAGTGTGATTTTGTTGAAATTTCTACAAATGTACTGCTATTTAATAATGATGTTCAGTATCAGAACTGGAGAAGGAAGTTGAGGGGAACTGAAGATGACGGCACCATCACAGGCCTTGCATCAATCATCACCGGGCCCATTTCTGCCCCAGGACCTTTGCATCTGTTGTTCCTTCTGTCAGAAAAGAACACCCAACAGATAATCCCTTGGTTTGCTCCCCAGGTTCTTTCAGGCTTCTTTTGAAATGTCATCTTCTTAATGAGGCCTACCATCGACTCTCTCTCTAACTGAAAATAGCTATGCCCTCATACCCTGGCAACATAACTCTCTAGTTTCTCCAAAATAATTCTCACCACCTGATAGATTTTATGGTTTTTAAAAACTGTTTGTCTTCTCCCATGAGACTACAAGCAATGTGACCTAGAACAGAACCGAACAGACACATGAAAGGATTTAAACAAATAGGTAGTAAATGAAGGCTGCATGAATTTACAGCGTTCAGTAGATCACTGATAACAACCGATATAAAATGAAATGTAAAACAGATCATAAAACATGTCAAACAAATCTGGAGGGTTTAGAATAACAACTGTAATGGGATATGGAAGGATGTTCCCTATTTTAAGAAGTAATAATCCTGTCGTTGTTGTTGTTTTAAGGCAGAATTTTCAATCAGATAAATCCTTCAGTGAAAATTCTCCCGAACAGCTGGCCACCGCAAGCGGGAGTGTGGGGCAGAGAGAGACGACCTGCGGCCAGGCGGTGTCAGTGCAGCGCGCGAGCCTCCATGAGGACGTCCCTTCCTGCCGGACTCGGGGCCCTCTGACACCCCCATCTTGGCTTGCAGCCCGGGTTCCTAACACAGTGCCCAGCACACAGAAGGCATTAAACAAGTGTCCAAATGCGTAAGTGGAAGCAGGATGAAGATCATTTTCAAACATAAGAAGAATTTAGATTAAATTATTAAGTATATTAAAGACTAGCAGGCAGACAGAGGAAATGGCTTCTGTGTTTCTAATCCAAACCCTGGAACTAGCCCAGAAGCCAAACCTATCATTTGGCTTCTTACTCATTCCAAACAGGCCCCGTCATTCATTTCTGCTCCCACAGCAGAGGTGCTTTACAAGAGATGGAAACAGAATTTAGGGGGTCGAAATTATAGCAGCTGTTTGATTAGCTGCTAGATCTTTTATCTAAAGCATTTAACACAGAAGCACATAAATTACTATGCCACAATCTTTAAAAATATTGTGATAACCATATTTCTATATCATTGGTTTCCTTTGTGATCCTATGTTTTATTATTCGCATTTAAAAATATACTTTGAGATGCCGATCCAAGGCTTCATCGGTTTGCCAGGAGAACTCATGAAAAGACAACAGTCTTTTAAGAACTCCAGCTGGGGACACCTGGGTGGCTCAGTCGGTTAAGCGTCTGCCTTCGGCTCAGGACATGATCCCAGGGTCCTGGGATCAAGTCCCACATCGGGCTCCTTGCTCAGCGGGAAGCCAGCTCCTCCTCCCTCTGCAGCTCCCCCTGATTGTGCTCTCGCTCTCTCTCTCTCTGACAAATAAATAAATAAAATCTTAAAAAAAAAAAAGAACTCCAGCTGGATGGGCACCTGGGTGGCTCAGTCGTTAAGCGACTGCCTTTGGCTCAGGTCATGATCCCGGAGTCCTGGGATCGAGTCCCACATCGGGCTCCCTGCTCAGCAGGGAGTCTGCTTCTCCCTCTGACCCTACCCCCTCTTGGGCTCTCTCTCTCTCTCTCTCTCTCCAATAAATAAATAAAAATAATAAATTAAAAAAAAAAAAAAAAGAACTCCGACTGGAGAGGGTAGAAAAGGCACCCAAGGGAACTTGCTCCACTAGACCTAAGAATTCTGTCAAGATAAAACCAGCTGATAAAGGATTCACTGGGGAACTCTTGTGCAAGAAAGGCCACATCTTCGGAGAGGTCAGGACAGCCAGGAAGGGTAAGGATTTCCTTGGATATATTCAAGATGTCCGAGGGGTGGACATCAAAGGGAACAGAAGGAAGAGAAGTATAATTTCAAAACAAGACTATAAAATTAAAATCTTTCAAGGGGGTTAAGAATTTCTGAAGGCTGGGCAATCACGAACCAATCTAAAGAGGGGGGAAGAAGTAAGGAAACCAGTTCATCCTCCCAGGAATTTAATAAGCAGAGATTCTTAAAAGGAAATGAAAGAACACCTTCTCCCGTACTGGACAGTAAGCTCTTCCAGGAAAGAAACTGAGCCTCACTCGTATTTGCATTCCCATGACCTAGCACTGGGTCTGGCCTGCTGTAGGCCCTAAATACAAGCAGGCTGAACTGAAACATAAAAGCAACATAATCAACGATGACTGTAAAAAAGTGGCAATCAGCTGTAGGAAAAATACTACCCATACTTATAAAGTTTTCAGACAGGCAAAAGCAATGTCATATTAACAATGCAGCAAAAAAAGAAAGAAAGAAAGAAAGAAAGAAAAAGAAATATCTGAGCATGATAAATGCAAAATTCAGAACAGCAATGGCCTGCTGGTGTGGGGGAGAGGTGTAGAGAGCCAGAGATTCCATCAGGGGTTCACAGGTGGTACTATGTCTCATGGATGTTATCTATCACGTAAGTCCAGAATATTCTATAATAACTTTTTGGTAAAATTTTAGAAAAAAATAGGCTTAGGGATTTTTAAAATTCTGTTCAGAATGCCAAGAAAAGCAAAGAGACAGCTAGATCTGGTCATGGTGCAAGAGTAATGTTATAGTAAATGTTCTCTAGAACTCAAGGGGTGCCAGGCTGGCTCAGTCAATGGAGTATGCAACTCTTGATCTCAGGGTTCTAAGTTTGAGCCCCGCATTAGGTGTAGAGATTACTTAAAAATCAAATCAATCAATCAATAGAACTGGAGTCTTATTTTGCAACTAACATTCCCAACAAAAAATATTTTTTCACTCATTCAGTCCTTTAACTAGTGGCACGGACAGAGTACCTACTGCATGCCGGTACGGGTCTGGGGAGTGGTTCTGGGGATGGTTCTGGGGATAAGGGAATGACCAGCATTGACGAGGTCCCTGTTCTAACCTTATGTTCTAAAGGGAGTGGGGGGGCACCTGGGTGGCTCAGTCGTTGGGCGTCTGCCTTCGGCTCAGGTCATGGTCCCGGGGTCCTGGGATAGAGTCCCACTCGGCAGGAAGCCTGCTTCTCCCTCTCCCACTCCCCCCTGCTTGTGTTCCCTCTCTCACTGTGTCTCTCTCTGTCAAATAAATAAATAAAATCTTAAAAATAAATAAATAAAGGGAGGAGGGGATGGTGATAAAAAAAAAAAAAAAGTCCATAAATGATATTTCCACTGGGAAGCAGGGTCTTTGCAGATGTCATGAAGTTAAGATGAGGTCATGCTGCTTAGAGTGGTCCCTAATCCAGTAATTGGTGTCCTCGCAAGAAGAGGGAAACTTGAACACAGATACACACAGAGGCAAGGCCACGAAAAGACAGAGGACACTGGAGTGGTACAGCCACAAGCCAAGAAACGCCAAGGGTGGCCAGCAACCAACAGAAGCTGGAGGAGGCAAGCGGTCTTCACTGGAGCCTTCTAAGGAAGCATAGCCCTGCCTACACCTTGACTTTCGACTTCTACCCTCCAGAATTGTGAGAGAATACAATTCTGTTGTTCCAAGCCATCAGGTCTGCAATACTTTGCTATGGCGGCCCTAGGAAAGGGGGCATTGCAAGAAGCTGGGACCACCGATGGGAGAAGCAACTAGCAGGACTCACTGCAGCTCCCCAACCCTGTAGCAGAGAGCATCTCAACTAAGGAGGCTGCCAAGTGACCGCCACGTCTCTCCTGGATGAGGAACTCCTCACCACGGGTGCCAGTCTATCCAGGATTTGTGTCTGTCAGAAAGCACTTCTTGATTCTGGAACAGAAGTCTCTCCTTCATATTCAGTGGACAATAAATCTACCCACTGGCCCTCCGTCTACCATCAAGGACCACAGAAAACAAGCACTAGCCTTCATCTTCCTCACAGCAACTCTTTGCATTTTTTTAATGGAAAACTAACAAGTCCTCTTGAGATTTAGGTTATACATGCCTATGTTGTTTTGGCCATTTTCTCTTGTGAGTCATTAATTCACTAGATGAACAGATTTAACGCTCCCAGCACTGTTAAAGGCACTGGGACGGAGCAGTCGGTAAAATGGATCCAAGTCCCTGCTTTAGTAGGGGAAGCAGAGAAACCAGGATCTACAAGTCATGTGTGTGCTACATCAGCTGATGACAGAGCTCAAAGAAGAAGTACCACGTCAGAGAGAGGTGGCACCTTCACAGTGTGGCCGAAGAAGGTGACCCTTGCATAAACATCTGAAGAGTTGAATGAAAGGCCATGTGGATTTTTAGGGCCCGAGCATTCCAAGCAGAGAGAGCAACAGGAAGGCCCCCAACAGTGGTCATGTCTGGAATGTTCCAGAAAGCGTAAGGAAGCCAGTATGGCTGGAGCAGAGGCAGCAAGGAGGAGGAGCGCAGTGGGAAAGGAGGTCAGAGCCAAAACAGGGCCAGGGCATACACAGCCCTGGGTCAAGGTAAGGACTGTGACATTCATTCTTTTTTTTTTTTTTTTTTTAATTTTATTATGTTATGTTGGTCACCATACAATACGTCATTAGTTTTTGATGTGGTGATCCACGATCCATTGTTTTCGTATAACAGCCAGTGCTCCATGCAGTACGTGCCCTCCTTAATACCCATCACCGGGCTAACCAATCCCCCCCCCCTTTCGTGACTTTCATTCTTGACGAGGTGGGGAGCCAATGGAGGGAGCCAACAGAAGACTGATGTGGCCCACCTTATGAGGTGCTTATTTTCTGTTTCGTTTAAACTTGTTTATTTAATAAATTTGTGAAAATTTGTTTATCCAACCTGCCAGGCACATAGCTAATAATACCTACCTAACTGTGATTATGAATAATGATGATTATGTGAGAAACATAATCAGGACTTCACAGCATAGAGGTGCACTGGCCAGAACTAACCATCTAGAGCTGCCCAAGTTTTCCAGTAGTTCGTGATGGCAACGTAATGAGCTTGCTGTGAAAAATAACCCTGCTGTTAAACAAGGTTGTACTTGTGCTTTAGTGGGACCCAGTCTGGTGCTACCCTAAGAGACAGCAGTTAGGCGGCCACTCCAATAATCCAGGCAAGAGATGTTGGTGCCTTGGACCTTGCATTTGGACCACTATTTGTTTTTGTAAATAAAGTTTTATTGAAACACAGCCACACTCATTATATATTGTCTATGGCTGCTTTTGTGCTACAGGGGCTGAAACGAATAGTTGTGACAGACATTATACAGCCTGCAAAACCAAAAATATTACTACCTGGCCCTTTACAGAAAGTTTACTGACCCCTGATCTAGAATATGAGGTAAAAAGAAGAGGTAATGTTTTAGGCTTAAGCAACTAGAAAAAAATGAGTTGCCATTTATTGAGATGGGACTCAAGGAGAAGACAAGATGTGAGGAAATAGCAGGAGCTCAATCTTGGACATGTTAACTGTGAGATGCTTCTTAGACATTGCAGGAGTCTGAGGTTCAAGGAACAGTTCTGGGCTGGAGAGATCAACCTAGGGACCAGCAGCTTAGAGATAATAATTAAAGCTGGGAAACCAGATAAAATCAGTAAGGGAATCAACACAGATGGAAAGGACAACAGGTTAAATATTGAGCCCTAGACCCCTGACATTTACAGGTCAGAGAAATGAAAAAGAACCATACAGAGCAGCAAGAAGAGACAGACAGAGACAGGATGAAAGCCAAGAGAGTGTGGAGCTCTGGAAGCCAAAAGAAGAAAGTGTTTCAAGAAGAGGGCCAAAGCCCCATCAACTGAGGCCAAGATGGTGACTCAGAGCAGACCGCAGGAGGCCTCACTCAGCTGGATTCGAATCAGCAGTGGGTGCAAGGACAGACAAAGGAGACAGAGGATAGGCAAGTCACTCCGGAAGTTTTGTTGTGATGCAGAGCCAGCGGGGTGGAAGCTGGCAGGGGAAATGAGATCAAGAGAGTTCCTTTTTATGTATTCCCATGATGGGAGAAGGAACAGCATCTATAATGACTGTTAAAAAAATAAAAGTTTTCCACTTGAGATAGAAAGCCTGACGAAGCAGGAAAGATGGGAAGTGCTCGGGCAAAGGCTCTGAGTAGGACAGAGGAGGTGGGATCTGGGGACAGAAGTCAGTCAGGGGTGGACGGTTCACGCTTAACAAGAACCGGCTGGCCACACGTACAGGCAGGTAGGAGGATGCGATGATGGGGAGTTTACAGAGATTCCCTTTCGCCTATGTCTGTTTTCTCCATGAAATAGGAAGGCAGGCCATCAGCCCAGAGCTGCACAGAGAACGAGGTGCTGCCCACTGAAGCAGGAGGTTTGAAACGACCTGTGGAGTGGGGGAGTGAATGGGAAATACACTCTAACTACCTGTGAGAGTGTGTGACCACAAATCTGAAATGAGACAGATAGCATGGTTCTGGACTTTTGTCTAGTCTTGTCCCACAGCATGAGACAGGAAGGAGCCAGGAAATGGTATCTGAAACCAGGAGCATGGACGGGGTTGCCTGGCTGGCTCAATCAGTAGGGCATGGAACTCTTGATCTCAGGGTTGTTGAGTTCAAGCCCCACATTGGGTGTACAGTTTATTAAAAATAAAATCTTTAGGTGCACCTGGGTGGCTCAGTCAGTTAAGCATCCAACTCTTAATTTCGGCTCAGGTCACGGTCTCAGGTTCCTGAGATGGAGCCCTGCGTCAGGCTCCGCACTCAGCGAGGAATCCACTTGGGATTCTCTCTCTCTCCCCCTCTGTCCCTCCCTCTGCCCATGTGTGCATCCGCTCTCTCTAAAATAAATAAATAAATCTAATAAATCAATAAATAAAATCTTTATGAAACAAACCAGGAGCATGGTTTAACCAAGGAAGTAAGACAAAGTGAGAGGGAGGCAAGAGAGAGGAGTGACAATGAATGACTGTGGAATTTAAATGGGGAAAGGAGGGAAGTGGGGACCCTGGGGGAGGGAGAAGTGAAGAAAGTGGCATAGAGGGGGTGAGCCAAAAAGCTGAAGGTGGTAGTCAGGAAGTCGCTGAGATGTAAAGGTCTAGAGCATGACCACGGCCATGAGTAGCTGATGTCGGATGGAAGACAAGGTCACTGAGGGAAAGCGGCTCACTAAAGTGAGAGGGCAGAGTCCTGGAAGGTCATCCATGTCGCTACTGAAATCACCATGAATCATGACACAGGCAGTACCAGGGAGACAGTGGACCGAATGAGGCAGGGAGAGCGGGTTCAGGGGATGGCTGCGACAAGGACAGGAGTGGGGAATACAGTCCGACGACACGAAGTTCAAATCTATGTGTTCTTAGGGAGGAGGAAGAGTGGCCTAGAAGAAGAAACGAGAAAGCAACAGAGGAAGAGCGTAAATTCAGCGAGAGCCCCAAGGGGAAGGGCTGTCCATAGAGAAAGATTCTGCCAGGGACTGACCGTGAGCATTTCAGAACTGGGGGTGGGGGTGGGGGGAGAGAGGTGTCTGTAACAAACCATACACAGATTAGAGACTGAGAGGTTAAGGGATGAGGACCTGGGAGACGCGGTGGCTGACATAAGCAGGACAGGGCACGTGCTGTGATGATTCCTGGTGGTCCCAAAGAGGCAGGGTGCTATGACCAGGTGCAATGACCATGTGCATGCGGAGCTCCGGTCTCCAGTATGCCCACCGCTACTGCAGTGAGATCTCAGGCCCCTCCCCATCCCACTAGCCCTCCCCCAACAATCTCCAGCATTCCAGGTGGGGACCTGGTCCTGGTGAGACAAACGGCACTGTTGGTAGCACTGTCTCTAAGGAAAGGGCAAAAACCCAACTAGGATCCCGAGCCCTTCCCCTGCCAGAAGACCATCACGGCTTCTCAAAGGTGTACAGGGGAGACCTTTCAGGCAAAGGCACTGTTTATTACTAACTGATGATGTGGCCTAAGCATCTCTCACTTTTATAATCAACAGAAGGATGTATAAGCATTTATATTTACATGGGGAAGAGTCTACCACAATGCCTAACAAGAGCTATGGTAACAGAAACTCTGCAAATACTCTTAATTGACGAGTTACCTAGTTCAGAAAGACATTATGTGGAAGGCAACTAAGGGAGTGCTGTACATGACTGCAGAACTAACAATCATATTAAATTAGTCAATGACATGATGATGAAGAATGCAGATCTGAATGCACCTGCTTTTTCAAAATTAGAATCCTAATTATAATACTTATTATAATGGTAATAATTCTTATGTTCAGTAGAAAAGTTCACTTGATAAAAGACAGGTATTTTCAAATATACAGTATGCGTCAGTATCACTGTTTCCCAACAAAGACAATCATGGATATCAACTGTGAGCCCATTAATCATAAAGAAAGAAATTTTCACAACAGTTAAATTGTCAATGAGATAGCTATAAAACATCCCATCAGATAAACTTTTATACCCTGAAAATTCAGAGAAAGAGTTACAAGACAATGTAAAATGAAGACAAGGAAATCCATAATTAGAGGCTTGTTATTTTGACCATTATTTCAATCTTGCATTTTCAGATGATTTTATCATAAAAGAAAAGCACCAACCAAACTCATAAAATCAGCTGAGTCAAATTAAGTCTTAATCGCCTTGCCATCAGAGATTAAGACCTGACTCTGTTTGAAACAAAGGATGAAAGTTATGGAAAGGAAAACAATTAGTTTTAACAGATCACCATAAAAATGAATAGAGATTAACAAAACACAATATAATGATCTTAATCTTTTAAACTACTGCTTGCAGAATTTTTTTTTTTTTTTTTGCTTGCAGGATTTTAAAAAGCTGCTGTGCAATTCATTTTACCCTGCTGTGAAAATGTCACAACCATAAGCTTCCTAGAAAGCCATGACTGAAATTATAAACGTGTCCCAGGTATGAAAGTGAGGCTTACCTGATGCACCTATTGGGGAGGTAGCTGGGGTCATGTTGTGGACATTGAGACCAAGGCTCTGGGAGGGGCCTGGGGCTGATGCTGCTATAGGAGGCCCTAGAGGGTTCTCCCTCTGGGGCGAGGTGAGCGGGGTGGTCGGCTGGGAGGTCTGTCCACCAGCAAGTCGTGCAAGGCGCCTCCGTCGGATCTACAAAAGGGGAGAAAAGACATTCTATAACTCAACTGTAGAAACACAATTCTGCCTAAGAACAACATTAACGTTGTCAGTAAGCATCGAAAACCACACCAGAGCTTAACAACTAAATATGCTTTGAGAAAAAAGGACTCATCCAAGACAAGTAATAACTTGGCATACCAGTACTTTCACAAACTACCACCTCACTTTTTAAAAACTGCATCTTGGGGCGCCTGGGTGGCTCAGATGGTTAAGCGTCTGCCTTCAGCTCAGGTCGTGATCCCAGGGTCCTGGGATTGAGCCCCGTATCCGGCTCCCTGCTCAGCAGGGAGCCTGCTTCTCCCTCTCCTTCTGCTTCTCCCCCTGCTCATGCTCTCTCTCTCTCTGTATCTGTGTGTCTCAAATGAATAAATAAAAAATTTTAAGAAAAAAAATAAAAACTGCATCTTACTGCCTTACAATCCCTGTTTATCACACTTCCTTAACCGATAGCGTGAATCTGCCATACTACACTTTTAAACACACGGAAGCTTGTTATTTTATTTTTTTATTTTTTAAAGATTTTATTTATTTATTTGGCAAAGAGAGATACAGTGAGAGAAGGAACACAACAAATGGGGAGAGGGAGAGGGAGAAGCAGGCTTCCCGCCGAGCAGGGAGCCCGATGCGGGGCTCGATCCCAGGACCCTGGGATCATGACCTGAGCCGAAGGCAGGCGCTTAACGACTGAGCCACCCAGGCACCCCGAAGCTTGTTATTTTAATAAAACCACGTAACTTGGTTATTTTAAATAGGTGAGATAGGTGAGTTGTTTTTTGTGTGTGTGTTGTTTGTTTTTTTTTTTTTAAGAGAAGGGGGTGGGGGAAAGGGCAGAGGGAGAGGGAGAGAGAGAATTCCAAGCAGTCTCCACACCAACGCAGAGCCCAACGCAGGGCTCGATCTCACGACCCTTAAGATCATGACCTGAGCAGAAATCAAGAGTCAGATACTCAACCAACTAAGCCACCCGGGTTCCCCTAAATAGGTGAGATTTTATTTTTTCACTTATTTTTTTTATTAACATATATTATTTGTTTCAGGGGTACAGGTCTGTGATTCATCAGTCTTACATAATTCACAGCGCTCACCATAGTACCTACCCTCCCTGATGTCCATCACCCAGCCATCCCATCCCTCCCACCCCCTTCACTCCAGCAACCCTCAGTTTGTTTCCTGAGATTAAGAGTTTCTTGTGGTTTGTCTCCCTCTCTGGTTTTGTCTTGTTTCATTTTTTCCCTCCCTTCCCCTATGATCCTCTGTCTTGTTTCTCAAATAAATACCCAATTTAATTTACTAAAGCAAAAGTTTCAAAAGTAACAAACATTACACTAAGACCCAAATTTTGCCATCACTTTCAGGTGCAAAGCAATTCAATTTGTCTTACTTAATTGCAATAAAAATATAATCTGCCACTTCTTCCTTATAATAATACCCCAGAGTTATCCAGTGATTACAAATATCTACCACAAAATCCCAGTGGATCCCAGAAATGTTTCCCTCACATTTTGATAATCATTAATTTATAACCAGGCAATAAACTCTCACTGACCACCTGCTGTCCCAGGCAGTGAGGACATCTAACTACTGTGAAAGGCTTCTGGCTCTACATAGGCATCAAAGAAGCAAACCAACTAGGCTGCTCCACTCATTCCTTTACAAATAAGGAAGATGAAAAAGTTAACCTAAGACAAATGCTAACTGGGATGGACCTCATCTGAACTAAGAATCTGTCATTCTAACACTGCAGAAAATCTGCTCCTTCTATTGTTCACACAACCAAGGACCAAGGATTCTTGACCCCAAAGTTGAGAAACCCACTCCTATGCCCCTGCTGCAAATACATCTATCAACGAACTTACACAAAATCCTCAAGTTGTCTGGTTGTTCATCTATCTATTTCACTAGATTAAATCCCTTGAAGGAAAGATCAGGTCTTAATTATTAAAAATAAACACTGAGGAGCGCCCGGCTGGCTCAGTTGGTTGGACATGCAACTCTTGACCTCAGAGTTGTGAGTTCAAGCCCCATGTTGGGGGCAGAGATTACAAATTTAAAAAATAATAATAAAATTAAAATAAACACTGATGTGGCACTTTGTCTTCTAGCAATGTTCTCAACACTTTATAAATCCATACTCATTTAACCCCTATAATGAGCCTCTGTGGGTACTTATGCCCATTTTATATATGAGCAAACTGAGGCACAGAGGTTACATCCTTGCCTAATTATAAGTGGCAGAGCTGGAATGTAAGCTCATGTAATCTAGCTCCAGAGCATATGCCCTCACCACTAATCCAATGGTCTGGGGATCTCTGGGGATCTCCAAGACCCTTGCAGAGGGTATGCTGAGGCCAAAGCTATTTTTACAGTATCACTAAGACATCTGCCTCTTTCGCTCTCATTCTCAAGTGTCCAGTGGAGTTTTCCAGAGACTATGTGACATGTCATGTTGCAACAACTTAAATACGGAATTTAATATGAGAATTCAGCTGTATTCTAGCAAATCGGACATTTAAAAGGCTTGCAGAAGTGAAGATAATGTCAACTTTTGTCACTAAACATGTTGTTTTGGAAAAGGTAGTTTTTGTCATTAAAGATATATTATTTATATTAACATACAATGTTTTTATTATTTTGTTTAGGTTTCTCACTTTTTATTTCTATTATGGTAAATATCAATGAATAGAACCCACCTAAACAAAAGCTCTTTGAGATCTTCATGGTTTCGTAAGCGCATAAAGGAGTCCTGAGACCAAACCTCTGAGAGCCAGACCACCTTCTCCTATTCATCCTTATCTCCCTCCTGTCAAGCATCGCACCTGCTCTGTAACAGGTGCTCAGCGCTCCCTGACCTGAGCTGAACAGCGAACGGTGAAGGTCATCACAAATCATCCAAGGGAGAAGTGGGATTGAGACGAAAAACCTCACTGAAAGAAATGACTGAAGTGTTTCATGAACACTTACCTGGGTTGGAGGGTGGGGAACATGGACCAGAAATTCCCGATCCAATTACTCAAGCCAGAGACCCAGGATTTTTGTTCACTGTTTCCTCGCCTCCCCTCATCTCCTCAAACACCCAGTTTATCACCAAGCTCTGCTCCTTCGACCTGGGTCCACCCTCTCCCCTCAGCTCCTCTGCCACCACCCTATCCAGGCCACCACCCTTTCTCACCAGGCCGTCTGCGAAAGGTCCCAAGGAATCTATCTGTGTCCACTCTGGCCTGGTAAAAGCAAAGGCTCCACATTCCTTTCTTTAAACACTTTCAAGGTTTTAGATTTCTGAAATGCAAATCAAACCACAATGAGATAACACCTCATACCTATTAAGATGGCTGCCATCGAAAAACCATAAAATAACAAGTGTTCGTGAGGATGTGGAGAAACTGGAGCCCTTGTGCACCGGTGGTGGGAATGTCAAGTGGTGCAGCCACCATTTTAAACAGCTGGGTGGTTCTTCAAAAAATTAATAATAGAATTACCATAGGATCCAGTAATTCCACTCCTAGGAAGTACCCAAGAGAAATGAAAGCAGGGACTTAAACAGCGAGCTGTTCACCCATGTTCACAGCAGCATTATTAGCAAGAGCAACCCAAGTGTCCATCAATGGATAAATGGATAAACAAAATGTGGCACATACACACAATGGAACAGTATTCAGCCTTAAAAAGGAAGGATGTTCTGACATGTGTTGCAACACAGATGAATCTTGAGGACACGAGGCTAAGTGAAATCAGCCAGTCAGAGAAAGAAAAGTACTGTATCATTCCATTTATATAAGGTACCCAGAGTAGTCAAATTCATAGAGACAGAAAGCAGAATAGCTGTTGCCAAGGGCTGGGGCGATTTTCAAAATCTAAGTATAAAATAAAATCCTAAGTGATAAGAAAGCATGTTATCCTACTTCCCCCTACAATCTATTCTCCACACAGCAATCACAGTAATTCTTTAAAAACACAAACCACCCTCCCCTGCTCAAACCATTCAATGGCTTCCCACTGCACTTGGAATAAAAACCAAGTCCTCACCGTGTCCTACGGAGCCACCGGCTGTCTCTCCAAGGCTCCTCGTATGCCACGCTAGGCGGCAGCCACACTGGCCCTCTGACACCTCCTAGAGCATCTTAAGCTCTAGCTTTCCTTCAGCCACTTGCAATTCCTTAAGCCTAGAAGCAATTTTTCTAATTTTTGGCATGGCTGGTTCTTTCTCTTCTTTCCATTCTCAGCTTAAATATCACCTCCTTCTAGAGGACTTCCCTGATCACTTTATCTAGCACTATCCTCCCCTCCACACTCACTGATATTGTAGCCCTCCGATCACATGCTTTAAGCACTCTGCATGGTCTGTAATTACATTACCTATTTCTTTTGTTTTTTTAAGATTTATTTATTTATTTTAGAGAGAGAGACAGCGAGCGTGCACGCCCATGCACCCATGAGCAGGGGGAGTGGCAGAGGGAGAGGGACAAGCAGACTCTATGCTGAGGGCAGAGCCCCATGTGGGGCTCGATCCCACGAACCCGAGATCATGACCTGAGCTGAAACCAAGAGTCCGATGCTTAACCAACTGAGCCATCCAGGCACCCCTGTCATTACATTATCCATTTCTTATTGTCTTGCTTACCATCTGTTTCCCTAGTAGAACGGAAGCTCAATGAGAAAACCATGGCTATGTTGTTTTCACTGGTGTTATCTCCAGCACTGAGTGTTGTGCCAGGCACATAACAGCTCTGTACACACTGAACAACGGGAAAAAGTAATACAGGGAAGCAAGACAAGCGAAGCAGTAAAGCCACACAGAAGAGTGTTTAACTGAAAATTCAAAGCCCAGACGGAGTTTCAGACTTCGGCCATTAACTCCTCTTCAGATAGCCACTCATTCAGCAAATACTCATCAAGTACGGGAGAGTAAACTGAACAGTTCCTGCTCTCATGCTGCTCAGATTCTAGCGGAGGCCAAAAACACAAGAGCCAAATTAACAAAGAGAATGCCAGGTGGTTATGAGCACCATTAGAAAGAAATAAAGTAGGAGAGGGAGGGACAGCAGGGCATGCTGGGGGGAGGGTGCTGCGATTTTTATATAAGGTGGATGGAAAGGCCTCTCTGATAAGGCGTCTGCAAACATGAAGGAAGAGAGGAAGGAAACCAGGTAGGTATCTGGGAAGTATGGTGGGAGTGTGCTTGACTCATGTTCAAGGTCAGCAAGCCTTGTGTGGCTGGAGCAAAATGAGCAAGATAGAAACAGCTGATGATGAGGGGCACCTGGGCGGCTCAGTCGTTAAGCGGCTGCCTTCGGCTCAAGTCATGACCCCAGGGTCCTGGGATCGAGCCCCGCATCGGGCGTCCTGCTCGGCGGGAAGCCTGCTTCTCCCTCTCCCACTCCCCCTGCTTGTGTTCCCTCTCTTGCTGTCTCTCTCTGTCAAATAGATAAATAGAATCTTAAAAAAAAAGAAAGAAAGAAAGAAACAGCTGATGATGAGATCGGAGGCATGAAGGGGCCTTGTAGCCACGGTGAAAACACTAGGAAGCTGCCAGGGGGTTTTGACCAGAAAAGTGACATAATTCAACCTACATTTTTAAATTATTGTTTTGGCTGCTATGGAGAATAAACTGTAGGGGAGAAAGGAAATAGGCAGAGAGGCTACGTAGGAGGATGCCGACGACCTAAACACAAGTGGGTGGCTGTGAAAATCGTGGTGAGTGGTCAACTGGGATATACTTTGAAGGCAGAGCGCCAGCTCACAGGATTTGCTGATGGACTGGATTTAAGTAGAACAGAACCAAAGGAGGTAATAAGGCTGACACCAATGTCCTGGGCCCAAGCAACTTATCAAATCAGTTTACTGAGACAAAGACAACGGTAAAAAACATGGGAGGGAAGGAGGAGATAAAAGTTATTCTAGAAACATGATTATTAAACATGCAGATGGAGTTGTCTTTGTGTGAATTCTATGATTTTTTTAATTGAGTATACGATAGTAATTAGGGGGGCGCCTGGGTGGCTCAGTCGGTTCAGCGTCTACCTTCGGCTCAGGTCATGATCACAGGGTCCTGGGATCAAGTCCTGGGTCGGGTTCCCCGCTCAGCGGGGAGTCTGCTTCTCCCTCTCCCTCTGCCCCTCCCCTGTTTGTGCTCTCTCTCTCGCTCTCAAATAAAGAAATACAATCTTTTGGGGTGCCTGGGTGGCTCAGTCGTTAGGCATCTGCCTTCAGCTCAGGTCATAATCCCAGGGTCCTAGGATCGAGCCCTGCATCAGGCTCCCTGCTCCTCAGGAAGCCTGCTTCTCCCTCTCCCACTCCCCCTGCTTGTGTTCCCTCTCTCGCTGTGTCCTGTCAGATAAATAAATAAATCTTTTTAAAAAAAGAAAAAAGAAATACAATCTTTTAAAAATAAATAAATAGTCATTAAATAAATAGCAATTAAAATGAAAACATGATCTGACGTGCAGGAGAGGGCAGGTTAGGATGACCCTTGGACAGCTGTTAGCTTCCAGACAGCACGAAGAGCCGTGAGCCAGGATGAGGTCACCTAGGCACTGTGTGGTGATTCAGGAGTCTGAGGATGAAGCCCTGCAACACACCAACAACTGGAGTGGGGGAGGGGAAGGGAGGTGACACCAATAGAGGAGACTGAGAATGGTGTCGGGAGGCCTCTGGGTTCACCAGGAGAACTGACCCCGGCTTCCTAGGAACCAGTCAGAGACTTTCAACGGCGATTAACATCACTCTGTGGACAGGCTGAGCAATGTGAAGACTGAAGAGTTGCTGGTTGGAATTGGCAATGAGGTGGGAACTGAGGGCCTCACCAAGACCTATTCTGATGGAATGTAGGGGCTGAAAGCTTGACCGGAGCAGGTCCAACAAAGAATGGGAGACTGGAAGTACCGATTCCTGAGATCTTTTTACTGTAAAAAAAAAAAGAAAAAAACAAAAGAGCATAAGTGGGGGGAGGGGAGGGGAGTGAGTCCACCCTGCCAAGGAAGAGAAGGAAAGATGGAAGCGTCTGAAGACAGATGGGCTACAGACCCCAGTGCTGTTACATGCACGACGCAACAGGAAATGTGGTTGCAGCAGAGTGACGTGAACCCAGGATCCGTCAGGAAACCTGCGTTCTGGTGCCACCACAGATTGGCCACACTTGCTGTCATCTTGGATAACACACTTAACTCTTTCCCAGCTAGGAAACAGGGATAATAAACTCAGCCCTAAATAGCTTTCCCAGGTAGCTGTTATGGGGTGGTATATGTAAAAGTGCTCTAAAAACTACGGTGAGGATAAATGAATGGTGGTACATTCCTACTCTGGAATCCAGGGAGCGATCAAATGAATGAGCTGGTGTTCTACACAACAGCCTGGATGACTCTCACAAACAATATTAAGCAGAAGCAGCTACATATAAAGAAGCACAGATTGCATGATTCCATTTATATCAAGTTCACAAACAAGAAAAAAGCAGCATGAGCAAGCTTCTAGGGTGCCGGTGATGGTCTTGTTTTTTAAAATGACACTAGTTTCACAGGTGTGTCCACTGTATGAAAATTCGCTGGGCTGCACACTTTCAATGTGGGTAGCGGGTCTGTGGGTATTCATCTTGTTCTTCATAACTTAAATGTCAAATGTAGTCTTTTTTATGTTTCCAACATGATACAATTTTATTTTTTTTAAAGATTTTGTTTATTGGGGCGCCTCGGTGGCTCAATCGGTGAAGCGTCTGCCTTCGGCTCAGGTCATGATCTCGGGGTCCTGGGATCGAGCCCTGCATCGGGCTCTCTGCTCAGCAGGGAGTCTGCTTCTCCCTCTGTGCTCTCCCTCTCTCTCAAATAAATAAAATCTTTAAAAATAGGGGCACCCGGGTGGCTCAGGTCATGATCCCAGGGTCCTGGGATCGAGCCCCGCATTGGGCTCCCTGCTCCGCGGGAAGCCTGCTTCTCCCTCTCCCACTCCTGCTGCTTGTGTTCCCTCTCTCGCTGTCTCTCTGTCAAATAAATAAATAAAATCTTAAAAAAAAAGAAAAGGTAAGTCACTTAACCCTCCCTGTGCTTCAGTTTCCACATCTGTACGGTGGGGTAAAAACCGTAGCCTCCAAGAGTTGTGAGAAAACCACCCTCTGTGCCCTGTTTTCTACTTCATTTTTCTCCATGGCTCGTGTCTGACCGCCTATATACGTGATGTTGTTTATGTACTGCTTATTCACCATTCCCCGACTCTAGCTTTCTTAATGCAAGGACTTCTCTGTTTTCTCTCTGACGCCTCACCGGTGCCGAGAGGAGTACCTGGCACGCGGAAGGTGCTCTCTAAATAGTTGCTGAGTTAATGAAAGAATAAATGAAAAGTACTAGAAAATGTCTTTTTTTTAAAAGATTTTATTTATTCATTTGACAGAGACAGTGAGAGAGGGAACACAAGCTGGGGGAGTGGGGAGAGGGAGAAGCAGGCTTCCCGCCGAGCAGGGAGCCCGATGCGGGGCTCGATCCCAGGACCCCGGGATCATGACCTGAGCCGAAGGCAGATGCCCAATGACTGAGCCACCCAGGTGCCCCGAAAAGTACTAGAAAATGTCTTGCACATGAAATTTAGTGTTTAGGAATTTATATTATCATTATTTTGAAAAAGCACACATGTTGTTTTTAAAAAAAATATAAAGCCACTTTTTTTTTTTAAGATTGTATTTATTTATTTGACAGAGAGAGACACAGCGAGAGAAGGAACACAAACAGAGGGAGTGGGAGAGGGAGAAGCAGGCTTCCCGCTGAGCAGGGAGCCCGATGTGGGAGTTGATCCCAGGACCCTGGGACCATGACCGGAGCCGAAGGCAGACGCTTAACGACTGAGCCACCCAAGCACCCTATAAAGCCACTTTTAAATCTGGTGCCAAGTTCAGCCTGAGATGTTAAATTTAAATGTTCTCCTGGGTGAAACAAACATAGAATAAATGTCCTGACTCACTGCAATATGGGTTTGAAGGAAGGAAGTTTTCCAAGAAAGATTTCCACTGCACTGGTGTTCCCCAATCCCTGCCTCCAACACTCCACAAAGGAGAAGGGGAAGGAGAAGGAAAGGAGGAAGGAAGGAAGGAAGGAAGGAAGGGAGGAAAGAAAGAGAAAGAAAGAAAGAGAAAAGGAAAGAAAAGGAAAGGAAAGAAAAGAAAAAGGAGTGAAGAATCAGGACTCTGTGAAATACACTGTGGACTATTAACGAAGACAGAGTGCAGTAAGGGACACAGGCAGGTCCGTGCATGACACGAACTGGTAGGAGATGACTGATAAAACCAGTCCTCACCCACCACCATCTTAAAAGACCTACTGGGAAGAGGAGAAGGAACCACGAAAGGGCCAGCAGTCTGAGCCGCCTGCACAGCACTCAACGGAGGACAGTGCCCTTCCGGGGACTGACCACCTTCTATGACAGGGGTGGCCATGAACTGGTTTAGCAGCCCAAAGACCCAGGGACTATCTAGACAGGAGACCCCCAGGAGATGGCTTTGAGCAACCGAAGGTATAAGGGCTTATCTAATTAATTTGACTATTAAGAGATGTGACCTCACTTTTATCACAAACAGAACATCACAACATATGAGACACAAACTAAAAATAGCTCAGCACATCAAAATATTCTTAAACTTTTTTTCTCTTTGCTTACTCTACTTTTTAACACCAAGCACATAAGATTGGTATAACCTCTCTTAAGTTAAACAAGTCCTTTTTGAAAGGATTTGGTTTTCCCAGATGTCACAAAGAAAAAATACCAAAAGCATAAAAAAGGAACTTCCAATTCCTCAACTTATGTCCTGAACCACAACTCAAACTCAAACATACAGATCATGAAATCTCATTTCTAGAGTTTTTCTGGTCTTGACTATTTGAGTCCTCATTTCACAAGTGACATTAAAATAGGGCTTTCCCCAGAACTGTTCTATCTTGATGCATTTCCTACTCTCATGTTCCTGATCAACTAAAAATAGACTGAAAACAGCTACTGTTCAAAACAGCAAGGGCCTCTGCGGTGGCGTGGGGCAGAGGCTCTGACAGAATGGGCCAAACTGTTCCTCTTATTTCTAGCGGGTTTTTTTTTTTTTGCGGGGGGAGGAGCGGTAAATCCAAAAAGCATTGTTTTAAATTTAGTAAATAGTCATTCTACAAAAGCATCTTTCAATACTAAAAAAAAATTGAATTCCAACATAAACACGTTTGAATATTTACTCTTTGGAATGGTGTCCTGGAGATGTCTCTTATTTTGATTATTGCTGGTTTTGTATCTCAGAGTAAATGAATTCAAATCCGAACATCACACCTCTGTGACCAAAAGTTCACCAGTTGCCTTTTAAAAATTCACCATTTTAAATTAATTTGCACTCAAAAGCTCCAAGACTCTTGTCATCTAAATCCCTCCCCCATTTGAAAAAATATATTAAATTCAATCTGCTACTGTCACCCTATTATACATGAGTCCAAAAATATAGAAAAATCTTTTCTTTTTTTTTTTAAGTAGGCCCCATACCCAATGTGGATCTTGAATTCAGGACCCTGAGATTAAGGGTCCCATGCTCTACCGACTGAGCCAGCCAGGTTCCCCTACAAAAATACTTTTTGCTTCAATTTTAACATTATGGCAAGAAGTGACTTAAATTCTCCTTCAAAGATTTCAACTGAACACAAGTAATTATCTCCTTACTTCTCAATACAATCCCATTACCTCCTCTCCTGCAAATAGGAAGCTAATTGAGTACTCAGATAATAAAGTTTTCTAGGCTACTCACTGACAACTACTTCCAGAAGGGTGCTGGAAACTCTAAGATAAAACAGTAATTTTTAATAATATGATTAACACTTCAGAGAAAGAGAAGTTATCATATGCTCTCACTGATATGAGGAATTTGAGAAACAAGACAGAGGATCATAGGGGAAGGGAGGGAGAAATGAAACAAGATGAAACCAGAGAGGAAGACAAACCATAAGAGACCCTTAATCTCAGGAAACAAACTGAGGGTTGCTGGAGTGGAGGGGGGTGGGAGGGATGGGGTGGCTGGGTGATGGACATTGGGGGGGTATGTGCTATGGTGAGCACTGTGAATTGTGTAAGACTGATGAATCACAGACCTGTACCTCTGAAAAAATAATACATTATATGTTAAAAAAAAAAAAAAGTAGGAAGGAAAAATGAAGGGGGGGGATCGGAGGGAGAGACGAACCATGAGAGACTATGGACTCTGAGAAACAAACTGAGAGTTTTAGAGGGGAGGGAGGTGAGGGGATGGGTTAGCCCGGTGATGGGTATTAAGGAGGGCACGTATTGCACGGAGCACTGGGTGTTATACGCAAACAATGAATCATGGAACACTACATCAAAAACTAATGATGTAATAATGTATGGTGACTAAAGTAACATAATAAAATAAAATTTAAAAAAATAATAATATGATTAACACTTACCCAACCCTTAAACCATGCGCCAGATGCTATTCTAAGGGCTTCAGTTTATAAACCTAGTTAATAATCCAAAGAGATCAGTACATTTATCTTTCCATTTTACAGATGAGGAAACTGAACTCAGAGAGGTTAGATGACTCGCTCAAGGTAACAACACAGCTAGAAAATGAAAGAGGAGATTGAACCCAGGCAGTCTAACTCTGGAGTACCCGATGTTAACCACAACCCACTGATCTTTATGGCAGAAAATCCCTTCTGAAGTTACAGTGATCTTCACATAGAGGCAGCCTCACTCCCCTGAGGACAGAGTACTTGTTCATTATCAGTTATGAATTAATGAATTTTTTTTTTTTTAAGATTTTATTTACTTATTTGACAGAGAGAGACACAGCGAGAGAGGGAACACAAGCAGGGGGAGTGGGAGAGGGAGAAGCAGGCTTCCCGCTGAGCAGGGAGCCCGATGCGGGGCTCGATCCCAAGACCCTGGGATCATGACCTGAGCCAAAGGCAGCCGCTTAACGACTGAGCCACCCAGGCGCCCCGAATTCATGAATTTATATATTAATGTTAGTATTTCAGATACTGTGTTCAACTCTAACAATACTGGAGTATTAGTAAGCTCCCTCTTTGATGAGTGCGTACACTCAAACAAAGAACATTTCTTTTTTTTTTTTTTTTTTGAAGATTTTATTTATTTATTTGACAGAGAGAGGGAACACAAGCAGGGGGAGTGGGGGAGGGAGAAGCAGGCTTCCCGCGGAGCAGGGAGCCCGATGCGTGGCTCGATCCCAGGACCCTGGGACCATGACCTGAGCCAAAGGCAGACGCTTAACGACTGAGCCACCCAGGCGCCCCTCAAACAAAGAACATTTCTATTTTCTGGTCCAAAGTATACGGATTACCAGCAAATAAAACAAACAAAAATGACGTATGAACATAATCTTGCCCTCATATTCAGTCTTTTATTGGTTTATTAAGTGCACTGAAGTCACTGTAGCAGGAAGTCCAGATAAGACAACACCTGAGCCGTAATCCCCACTCTCAAGGATTTCCAGATCCACGGGGGAGAGACATGGACGAAAACCAACAATTATGATACAGCACGACGAGGTCTGCATGAGATGTAATAAGAGTAGAAAAGACACAAAGGAGGGCAACTCAGACCCCAACTCAGTCTGGGGTATCTGTTACCGCTCCATGGGGAGGTTACAGATGCGTGCATACACACGTGCATACACACGGAGCTCAATACTGCTGTATCTTTAAAAGAAAGCAATGTGTTTTCTTTTTTTTTTTGAAGATTTTGTTTATTTATTTGACAGAAAGAGAGAGAGCGAGCACAAGCAGGGGAGCAGCAGAGGGAGAGGGAAAAGGAGGCTCCCTGCTGAGCAGGGAGCCCGACGTGGGGCTCGATCCCAGTACCCTGGGATCATGACCTGAGCCAAAGGGCAGACGCTCAACCGACTGAGCCACCCAGGTGCCCCCAACGGGTTTTCTATTTACTTCAAGATCTCCTGCTCTTAAAAGGAGGATTTTCTTTTTTAAAGATTTTGTTTTTAAGCAATCTCCACACTCATTGTGAGGCTCAAACTCACAACCCTGAGATAAAGAGTCACAGGCCCCACCGACTGAGCCAGCCAGGGCCCCCAAGGAGAATTATTTTTATATGTTTTACCACAGTACTTTTTAAAATTAAGTTGGAAAAGCAGGTTGCAAAAGGACACACACAATAATTCCATTTGGGCATATTTACATTACAATGGATATTATTATTAAGTGCAAATGATACATAAATGAAAATGGCAATGATACATAATAAATTCCTATTTTTTCCCATCTCCTCCTTTCCCACAATTTCTGAAGAAGAAAATGAAACCATCATTATTTCCTGCTCTGCCTGTAAACCCTGAAAACATTCAGGTGGAAGTGCAGCTCTGCTCAAGATCATCCTCGCTCCGACAGCCAGGATGACAAAGGAGCCTCCACCAGGCACAGGCTGTACTGGCCAGAAGGGACCCGTTCATTTCTGCTCACATTTCATTGGCTCCGACAAGTCACACGGCCACACCTACAGCCAGCAGGGCGGAGGAGAAAGAGACCCTCCCCCCAGGAAGGGGCAGTGAATATCTGAAAAGAACACAGTCCGGTACAATAGACTCTCTTTTTAATTCACCACATACGTGATGTTAGGGGTCACTTATGGTACTGTTACCTCTGTCTCCCCGGGGACACTGCTCCCCAGGATAACTGCCCAGCATCCCCTCCTTAGCTCTTGGCTCAAATGCTACCCCCCCAGGGAGGCCTTCCCTTTCCACCTCCTATTTCCCATCTTTGCTTTATGGTTCTCCACGCTTTCAAACAGCTCAGCCCAAACCAACAGGTATGTGTATTACGTACGCATGTATGCATGCACACGCGTGTGTATGTACGCACATGTGTATACACACGTACAGAGAGAGCTAAAGTGAACGTGCAAGAAGGCAACACCAAACACCGATGCATCTAGGTGGCTCAATCAACCTTTCTGCAGATTTGAAAATTCCCGGAGCAAAAAGTTGAGGGAAAAATTAGATCCGCCAACACGGCTTGTGTTTCTTCCAGCTGGGCTTAGCTGCACAGAGTAGGCACGAAGCTGGGTCTCCGGGGCTGCTAAGTGAGGACGAGGAAGGTAATGGGCAGTGTGCACAAGGCGTGAGTATCACGAAGCAGAAACCCAAGGCAAAGGCAGCATCTGGATTCTGGGTTCCGGTCTCTTCCTGTGACCCAGCCATCTTTCTGTCCTTGGGTTCAGAAAGAAGACCCCTGCATCCTTAAAATAAATCTCAGTTTCTGCCTCAGCTCGATTAGCCGTTCTGTTACTTACTGTATGTGTATAACTACTTCAACTCCCCAGAGGTACTCTCAGGAATCTGTGCACACAGTATCACCTCCCTTTTCTCACTAGTGGGTTTTCAGGATTCAAATTCACTTATACCGACTATATATTAATGTCATGACAAATCATCCTAGGCAGTGATTTTGAAAATCGAGCAACAAGGGGCGCCTGGGTGGCTCAGTCTTTAAGCGTCTGCCTTTGGCTCAGGTCATGATCCCAGGGTCCTGGGATCGAGCCCCGCATCGGGCTCCCTGCTCCACGGGAAGCCTGCTTCTCCCTCTCCCACTCCCCCTGCTTGTATTCCCTCTCTCGCTGTGTCTCTCTCTGTCAAATAAATAAATAAAATCTTTAAAAAAAAAAAAAAAAGAAAGAAAATCGAGCAACATACAAACTCATATGCTACGCATACACGTCACCTGACTGGAGTTTCTTCTTCAGGACAGGTCGGAGGAGTTAGTCAGGTGAAGGGACAGAGGAGCACTGTCAAAAGCTGGGAGGTTTTATGAGAACACAGTGTTTTAGGGAATTCTGAGTTGTTTAAGGATGAGCGTGTACGGCCATGACAAGGCAGGCTGAGACAAGCTCATGGTGCGGTCTGAATACCATCCTAACTGAACCTTTTCATGAAGGTGAGGAAGAGATTTTGAAGGATTTAAGCAGGGGAATAACTGGGTCAGATTTGTCTTTGAAAACGAATCACTCTATCTACTATGTGGAGAATGGACTGGGGCGGGACAAAGCAAGCCTGGGTGATGGGGACTGTGGAAGGGACAGTTCCAGGGATATTTCATGTGTTCACTCAACAGAACTTGATCATTATTTGCAAGTGAGATGTGAGGAAGGATGGAGTCTAGATTTCAGGCCTAAGTGGTTGGTACCACTCCCTAAAATTGAGGCTGTAGAAGGAGATTTTGAGAAGAGAAGGTGAGTTCTGACTACACTCTGGGGTGAGATGCCCGTAAGAACACCCAAACAGAATGCCCGGCAGGTAGCTGACACGGTAAGGTATGGATGTATGGATGTACGTATGTACGTATGTACGTATGGATGGATGTACATATGTATGGATGGATGGATGTACGTATGTATGGATGGATGGAAATGGTTTCCATTTCCTTGTTCTAGCGACTAGATTCAAAGGGATTAACAACACATAAGAATATTTTTAATTTAACTTAAAATCAAATAGATAAGGATATTAGGACAGAAGTAAAATGAGAACACAAAAGATAAGACTACGCCAGAAGTGAGGTTCGTACACATTACACATGTGTAACAACATAATGTGTGACTGACAACACAAACCACGTATCAGTATCTGCAGAGGCTTAATGCCACAGTACAATTCAGAAAAAGCAATTTTAGAGGGGGCCCAATGAGGAGATCCACACATCACCTTTGCTGGTGTGGCCTGATTTAAGGTAGAGTACCAAGGGCAGGTTCAAAACCGGAGGGTCAGGAGGGCCTCCGGTTTTCATAAGCTTTTCAAAGAGGTCCCTTTCTTTTTTTTTTTTTTTTTAAAGATTTTATTTATTTATTTGAGACAGAGAGAATGAGAGAGAGAGAGCACGTGAGAGGGGGGAGGGTCAGAGGGAGAAGCAGGCTCCTTGCTGAGCAGGGAGCCCGATGCGGGACTCGATCCAGGGACTCCAGGATCATGACCTGAGCCGAAGCCAGTCGCTTAACCAACTGAGCCACCCAGGCGCCCAAAGAGGTCCCTTTCTAAAAAAGATTAAAAACTACTCTCTTGGGCTCCTGGGTGGCTCAGTTGTTAAGCGGCTGCCTTCGGCTCAGGTCATGATCCCAGGACCCTGGGATCAGGGATCCCTGCTCGGCGGGAAGCCTGCTTCTCCCTCTCCCACTCCCCCTGATTGTGTCCCTACTCTCGCTCTCTCTCTGTCAGATAAATAAATAAAATCTTAAATTAAATTAAAAATAAATAAATAAAAACTACTCTCTCAGGGCATGCATGGGCTGCAGAGCCTTCATTCAATCCGCTGTAAAAACATGCGCCCAACATTACTCCCGATAAGCACTGAGCCACGGTGAGGTTTAGTGGCTTTCCAGGGACGCCCCCAAGCAGAGCCACGTGTATGAGCGCCGCAGGTTGAGAAGCTGGGGAAGCTGGAGATCTGGGTGCACAACTCAAGCAGGGGATAGGACCATCGAGGGCATTTGAGGGAGTACACAGTATCTACTTAGTACAGTATGTACTGGCAGATAACTACAGGTACCAAGAGGGCAGAACTTTGCTATCTCCTGAGCACTTCAGAACTCAGCATGGACCACAGTACCTGGGGAATAAATAAAACGAATGCCCCCAAACAGGCTAGTCATTCATTCATTCAACAAATGCGCCTGGAAGGTAGGAAACGAAAGGAGGACCAAGAATAGAGTCCTGAGAAACATCATTTAGGGTGTATCAGGAAAGAGCAGTCTGCGATGGAGACAGGAAAGTAAGAAAGCCATACACCCATGGCATCCAGAAGATACTTGCCAAAAACCGTGATCGCCAAGGTCAAAAGCTGAAGAGAGGTTAAAGGACATGTTCTGAGAAGTGCCCGGGATCTGGCAATCGTAGCAAGAGCAGTGTGGATGCAGTGATGAAGGGGGAAGCGTCCAAAAGAGCACAAGGAGGGAGGGCACTGGAAAATGAGGGGGGGGGGAGATCCACTCTTGTAAGGGTCTGGTCTGTGAAAGGGGAGGACAGGGATAAAGCGACAGCTAGAGGGGAGGGCAGGACCAAAGGTGGCATCTTGCTGTTTTTACAACCGGAGTGAACTGGAGAGCTTCTGAATCAAAAGGAGTAGAGAAGGAAGGCAGAAGTTTGAATGATTACCAAGAAAGCCAGGCACAGGGCAAGATGGGACAGAACGAACACCGATGAAGACGCTGCCCTACACAGCAGAGATAAAAATCCAGCACTTAGAACAGGGGGTGGCACCCATAAATACCTCCTCTCCACCACTACCACAATTATTATTTTTATTAGGAAGAGGCAGACTTCATGCCCTGAAAATGGAAAGAAGTCAGTGGGAATGAAGGAGGGAGATAAAAGGAATAGGCAACAAGTGCCTGACTACTATGATTTCTTTTGAAAAGCAGAAGACAATGTAACCTGCAGGGAATGTGAAGGGGCTGTCCCCTCAGCAAAGTCGGGGGCTGGGGGAGGTGGGTACTTGTAATATTTCTGGAGGGGAGTAGAACAGCCTGGAGGGCAGTGGAAGGGCAAAGACATGTATCTCGGGTCTTCCTAGGTAACTCTGGCTGCTTAAGACTCCTTGCTGGAGCGCCTGGGTGGCTCAGTCATTAAGTGTCTGCCTTCGGCTCAGGTCATGATCCCAGGGTCCTGGGATCGAGCCCCGCATCGGGCTCCCTACTTCGCTTCTCTGCTGCCTGCTTCTCCCTCTCCCACTCCCCCACTTGTGTTCCTGCTCTCACTATCTCTCTCTCTGTCAAATGAATAAATAAAATCTTTTAAAAAAAAAAAGACTCCTTCTTGCTCTAGCAAGACCCCTGTTTTCTGGATGTCAGGCAGGTAGGGAGGGCTCACCCGACCACCAGCAATGGCTGGGTGACCTGGGCAAGTGACTGAGTATCACTTTCCTTGTGCACATATAAAATGAAAACACTGACCATAACCTCACTTCATAGGGTCAAATAGTATCGCCCATGTAAAGTGTTTAGCACATCCTAAGTGCTGGACACATTAGCTATTATTGCTATCATTATTATCATTTCTGGTATGCCAAAAAAAAAAAAAAAAAAAACCACGTTTTTCAAGAATAGGCCAGGAAAAAAGGTAATTTGTCATAAGTGTTGGATTAGAAAAGATCAGTAAATGGTTTAAAAAAAAGAAAAAGAAAACAAGTGACGAGATCAA
Organism: Halichoerus grypus; assembly: GCF_964656455.1. NCBI lineage: Eukaryota > Metazoa > Chordata > Mammalia > Carnivora > Phocidae > Halichoerus > Halichoerus grypus. The sequence goes on from NC_135716.1 coordinate 180,219,161, forward strand.
AGTCAGTCGTTCTGTAATATAATTAACATACAAAGAAAAGTAGCCCACTGACACTACATTTTCCTTCCAATTATTTTTCTTCACATCTCCTCACAGCCTATTTCTTACCCTAATCCTAACCGAGACTCGGACGGAGCCCCACCACAGGTGCGGCACTAGGCCGGCACCACTGCATCTTCAGAAAATGACGCCGGATCACAAAGAGGTGACGTCAAAAATACTAGTCCTCCAAAACACTACCCACCCTCCTGACACTGAGGTAGTAGCCCTACCCCTCTTCTAGAAAGCGATCTGGCTACATTCTGGAAAAGTCCTTAAAGATGATCATACCCTCTGATCCAGTAATTCTGCTTCCAGAAATCTTAGGGAAATTATCAGAAAATCAGAGGCACCTGGGTGGCTCCATCGGCTGAGCATCTGACTCTTGGTTTTGGCTCAGGTCATGATCTCAGGGTCATGGGATGGAGCCCCATGTCGGGCTCCACGCTCAGCAGGGAGTCTGCTTGAGATTCTCTCCCTCTCCCTCTGCCCCTCCCCACAGCGCACGCTCTCGCGCACGTGCGCTTTCTCTCTCTAATAATAAATAATCTTAAAAAAAGAAATTCAAAGATTCATATACAAAGCTTCATCACAAAATCAGATATGATATTTAAAAAGAGGGGTTCCTGATTAGCTCAGCTGGTTGAGCAAGTGACTCTTGATCTCAGAGTGGTGAGTTTGAGTTCCACATTGGGCGTAGAGTTTACTTAAATAAATAAAAATAAAAATAATTTTTTAAAAAAGTTCAAAACTAAATAAATAACATTTTTAAAAATATATATTAAAAAGGAAAAAACTGGGGCGCCTGGGTGGTTAAGTTGGTTAAGCAACTGCCTTCAGCTCAGGTAATGATCCCAGGGTCATGGGACTGAGGCCCACATAGGGCTCCCTGCTCAGCGGGGAACCTGCTTCTCCCTCTTCCTCTGCATCCCCCCACCCCCCACCGCTCATGCTCTCTCTCTTGCTCAGGGGCAGAGGGAGAGAGAGAAGCAAACTGCCTGCTGAGCAGGGAGCCCGATGCGGTGCTTGATCCCAGGACCCTGGGATCATGACCTGAGCCAAAGGCAGCCACTTAACCAACTGAGCCACCCAGGTGCCCCAAATAAAATCTTAAAAAAAAAAAGAAAAAAAAAACTGACAACTACCCGAATTTCCTACATTTGGGGAAAACTTAACCAGTATACCTAATGATGGAAAAACCTGTAGCCATTAAAATTGGTGTTTTAATTTGTAAGGATGCAAGGAAATGCTTATAATTCGATGTTAAGTTAAAATGCAATATATAAAACTGCATACGATATGATATGATTCAAATGATTTATTCATTGATTCCACAAACTTTAGCCAAGCCCCAATGTTTCAGGCAGAAATAAATGGGCTTTGGAAATTAAAAATGAATGTGACTTATTCTGTGCTGTCAATCTAGTAGGGGAAACAGACACAAAGGCAGATTGCTCTAATGCAATATGGTAAGAGCAGAAGTGAAGCCAAACCAGAGTGGGGGCCTGCAGGAATGTGGGGTGTTGAGGGAAAGGTTCCAGGGGAACGTAACAAGGCAGCTGAGTCTTAAAAGAGGGCGAGCTTGTCATGCTCAGGGAGGGAGGGCTTCAGGAAGAGCAGAGATATAGGAGTAAGGAACAGTAGAGTACATCAAATATACACAGTTAAAAAAGAGAGACAACGGGCCCATAATGGAGTCACTTGTGCTAAGCCCCATATCAGCAAACCAAGACTCAACACCTCACCTAACAGCAGTTTCAACCTCTCCTGGGAGCATAATCTTAAACCAGTAAACGTGGAATTTCCTGACAGCACTAGGGAGGTGATCTGCCTGACAGACCCTTTCTGGCCCCCACAGAAAGATGAGGTGCTCTACTCTTTCCTTGTTCCTAAACCCCTTCTGCCCATAAAAGTCTGCCATTTCGTTTGGCTCTTGGGAACTCCTTTCCATTTGCTAGATGGGATGCTGCCCGATTCATGATTCACTGCATAAAGCCAACCTGATCTTTAAACTTACTCCACTGAATTTTGTTTTTTAACAACACACAGAGAAAATAATGGAACGCCAAAAAATAATAGGCCAAAAAATTAACAATGATTACCTCTGGATAACAGGATTACGGGTAATTCTTGCTCTTGCCTTAATTCTTGATTTGGAAATATTCTTATAAAGAATCACACAGAACTCAGTGAATCCATGCTACTGAATTTATAATAAAAAAAATCAATTTGAGTGAAGAATGTAGGCTATGAAGATTTCTAAAATATTTTCAAGTTCTAAAAATCTATGATTCTAAGAGAAAGAAATAGCATTAGAAGATTTAGCTTGGGGGTGCCTGGGTGGCTCAGTTGGTTAAGCGACTGCCTTTGGCTCAGGTCATGATCCAGGGGTCCTGAGGTCGAGTTCCACATCGGGCTCCTTGCTCTGCAGGGAGCCTGTTTCTCCCTCTGCCTCTGCCTGCCACTCCCCCTGTTTGTGTGCACTCTCTCTCTCTCTCTCTGTCAAATAAATAAATAAATAAAATCTTAAAAAAAAAAAAAAAAGAAGAAGAAGAAGAAGAAGAAGAAGATTTAGCTTGGAAAAAAATAAATCCTAACCTAGAGAAAAAAAAAATAGTATCCTTGGAAAGTGTGATTCTAAACAGAGATTTTCTTTTTACCTTCTGCTTCCTATTTTCCTTTTTATTTTTGCCTCTACATTTCATTGTAGAATGCAGAGCAGTCTAACCCGGCCTCTGCTAGCATGAAAAGGGAGACATCAGGAGAGAGGAACAGGCTACTGGTTGTTATCGTGTAACCACCATCAGTGTTGACACGCATGAATCTAACATCCCCGACCCCCTTGCCCACGCTGACAAATGAAGGACCAAGGCCCCCAGTCAGCTGAGAATTGCCACGGGACACACCAGGGCACAGTGGGAAGAGAACACAGGAGCACTGTCACCTCTGCAACCTTGGTTTTCCAATCATCTGCCTTCCTTCCCAGATTACTCACCCAGCTCAAACAACGCTGACTCGAAGTTACCAAGAGGCTGATTTCTTCTCCAAAAGATATTATGACCATGTCCAGAACTGACCCCCCAAATCAAAACCTTTATAAAGCAACTAGTGCTTTTACCCAAATGCTTCCCACCAGCCCCAAAGTGTCACAGAGGGCAGGGGGACTCCGGGGGCTCCTGTCTAATTCTCCCTCTCAGAAGAGTCCTAGTTTGGATGTGACCATTTTACGGTCACCCTACATCCATCTGACAATCCTCCCCGTACTCCTGCGCCTCTCTCTACCCCCATGCCCTCAGTTGCCGGCCATGCTTCCCTTCCCTGAGAAAGGAAAGCAGACAAGGCAAGTTACCTTACTTCCTCCACAAGTCCTATTCTAGTTGAATAATCTCTCAAAAATAAAGTACAAAATTCTTACAAAGGCCAAGTTCTAGCACTTACTAGCAAACCACACAACTTTCAAACTTGTCATCTTTTGAACTCCTACTGCCCTGGCTGCAATAGAACCAAAGAAATGGTCCTCCTGTCATCAGAAACAGACTGTGAACTGTATTTCCTTACAGAGCAAAAAAGGCTGTGGCCCTTACAATTCTCTGATGTAATCCAGTGATTCTATTTTTTTCATCACAAGGAGTTTTATAAACTGCAACAACTGCCCACACCAATAATTTCTGCCTGATCAATAACGTGGAAAACATTAAGTAGGCCTAACCACGCTCTGCCGGCTGGCAAGGGCTACGAACCAAAGGCATAACCTGCCTAATTACCAAAGGTACTTTCTTGAGTCACCTGTTACACTGAAAGTATTACTATTGTTAGTTCAAATTAGAATAATAAATAGCTTATAAGAATAAAGATTTATTCTAGACTCTTCATCAACATTTGCCATTAGAGCAATCTTTTTTATTTTTTTATTTTTTTAAGATTTTTATTTATTTGCGAGAGAGAGAATGAGAGACAGAGAGCATGAGAAGGAGGAGGGTCAGAGGGAGAAGCAGACTCCCTGCTGAGCAGGGAGCCCGATGTGGGACTCGATCCCGGGACTCCAGGATCACGACCTGAGCCGAAGGCAGTCGCTTAACCAACTGAGCCACCCAGGCGCCCCAGAGCAATCTTTTTTAAAAAGCATTCCACTTGAAAGTGAGACAAGGGGCCAAGCAGCGGATGAGTGAATTGTTGCTGGGTGGCCCTATCTTCACAAAGTCTTCTACACGACTCCGGGGGCCAGCTCAGGGGGCCAGCTCAGGGGGCCAGCTCTGGTCACAGTCCCAGCTGTACCCCTTTCTAGCTGTGTTATCTCTCTGAGCCTTGGTTTCCCCATTTAGAAGAAGGTGATGACATAAATATCACTTACCTAGCAAGAGTCATCAGAGATAAAAATAATGTAACATACTACCTGAATTTTTACCAGTCTACAGCCTGTCTCCCCCAAACACAATGTAAGCTCCAAGAGGGCAGACACTTGATGTACTATATTCACTACCATCTCCCCACTAACTGAAACAATGCCTAAAGCAGACAGCCCACAGTAAATATTTGTTGAACAAATGACAAGTGTCTACCCGACACACAATAAAGGTATTACTTTTTTTCATAACTTCAGCCCACAAGTTTTCTCCATCCTTTTGCTCTTTTCCATCTTTCTTTTAGGCCCAGACACTGTTTTCCTTGGGCTCAGGGCTCTGTCTCACCGCAACAATATGAATATGTAGCACAGCTACTAAAAATTAGCATCAGATCTGTTAACTGACTGTGAAACTGGCAGCAAGAGAAACTACTAGGACCAGGAGCCTAAGTCCGCCAACATTATACAGCAGAGAAGCATGCTGAGATGCTTTTTAATTACATCTGGTTTTTGAAAAAATGATTCTTGCAACTACAATTTTATGTCCTCACCAAAAATATCCCAAGTGATAGAAAGAGATGATGTGGGCCCCATTCTCATCTTTGACCCCAATTGGTTAAGCAGACAAGATGACAAGACCAAGTAGCAGCTACTTCTGACACTATTCCATAAAATGGATTCTGGTCACTTAAAAGGGACCAATTGAAATTGACAGCATTAAACATTTTTTTTTTTTTTAAAGATTTTATTTATTTATTTGACAGAGACACAGCGAGAGAGGGAACACAAGCAGGGGGAGTGGGAGAGGGAGAAGCAGGCTCCCCGCCGAGCAGGGAGCCCGATGTGGGGCTCGATCCCAGGACCCTGGGATCATGACCTGACCGAAGGCAGACGCTTAACGACTGAGCCACCCAGGCGCCCCAGCATTCAACATTTTTAAAGAATTTTTTAAAACCCAGGTACATGAAAAGTATCTTAAATTGACTCACAAACTAATTATTGCTGAGACCCAAGGGTACATTCTTCTGCAGGAGGGTTCACACATTTCCTCTGATCACTACCAAAGCTCTACAATCCCACTCAGTCTGAATACTCAAAGCCAATATTCTAGCAGATCTAGACAACAGTGTATAGTGTGCTCTCTCAGGGAGGGAAAATACTCCTCTGGGCACTATGTGCCCATCAAGTTCTTGGTGTGAATACACGTTTCCTTCCTAATGTGAACTGTTAATGTTAACTTCCTCCTGCAGGTTATGCATCATCACTCCACCAATGCCAACAGGCCCTTCTCCCTTCTAAAAATCAGAATGGCGGTGTGCCTGGCTGGCTCAGTCCTCTTGATCTCAGGGTCATAAGTCCAAGCCCTATATTGGGTGTGGAGCCTATTTAAAAAAGATTCTTTTAGGGGCACCTGGGTGGCTCAGTAGGTTAAGTGGCTGCCCTTGGCTCAGGTCATGATCCCAGGGTCCTGGGATCAAGCCCCACATAGGGCTCCCTGCTCGGCGGGGAGTCTGCTTCTCCCTCTCCCTCTGCCCCTTTCCTCTGCAACTGCACACACTCTCTCTCTCTTTCTAATCTTTAAAAAATAATCTTTAAAAAGATGGGTTTTTTTTTTAATTTTTTACATAAGTAAATAAAATCAGAAATGGCCACATTTTCACATAACCTTCTCATTCCATGATGGGTGAATGGGCTTACTATAGGCAAAACATAAAAAAGGATGAAGAGGTGTCCAACGGGGACACTTCCACAAGCATTTCTCCCACTTGGCATTCACTAAAGTTCTCCCACTCACAAGCCATTCTAATCATAACATCTCAAGGAAAAAGACTGCTTGATTCACATTTCCCTAGGCCATAAATCACCAAACCTTTTTGAGAGTGAGGACATCTGAACAAAGTAAAAATGAACAAACCAGAGTAGATGACCACCTCATCTGCCCCAAACTGTCTTTGAGGGGAAAAAAATGTGGATTTTTTTTTTTTAAAGATTTTATTTATTTATTTGACAGAGAGAGAGACAGCAAGAGAGGGAACACAAGCAGGGGGAGTGGGAGAGGGAGAAGCAGGCTTCCTGCTGAGCAGGGAGCCTGATGCGGGGGCTTGATCCCGGTACTCCAGGATCATGACCCAAGCCGAAGGCAGAAGCCCAACGACTGAGCCACCCAGGTGCCCCAAAACTGTGGCACTTCTTTTGATGAAACTCCACAGAAATGGTATCTGGTCTGTACCTATCATAAGTAAAAGATTAACTAATGTAAAAGTAAAAGGTTCATTCATTCATTAATATTCATCAAACACAAATGTATATGTGCTTTAGCATCCGAAAGCAAAACACCAAAAACGACAATCTAAACATCTACTTCACATAACTGGTGTTCAAAGTGCAACAGGGCTATAATTTTTTTTAACTGGCCCACAGAATAATTAACTGCCAAAACCAACGTGTAAATTCCTCTGGCAGATCTATATACAATACTGAAAAAGTGGTTGGATATTTTTTTTTTTAACTTTTAGCATTTTTTCCCTTCATCTTGCCTATTGTCTGCTTTTTTCTGGTTGTTCATATCTTTCAATACCCTACACATGACAATTTTATGAGTAAATCAAATCATACACAGAAAGTTCTACTGAGTAGATTATAAAGGTTGCTAGACATTTTTAAATTTTCCATCAATTTTCATTTCTTTCTCAGAAATGAGTTTTTCCCACTAGGACATCCGTATTTACAGAATTTTCCAGCTCTAATATTAAATGTACTTTATTACTTTTGAAAATTAGTCACTTATACATGATTATTTTTGGTCAGTCCTAATACCTGACTGGCCAGCACAGATAAATATTTACAGAGAAATACTAATACTTTAAAAAACCAGTCTTTGAAGGACATTTTTTAATTTAAAATTTTTTAAATGTTAAAACCAACATGAGTTGCAGGTTTTTTTCTTTTTTCTTTTTTTTTTAAGTAGGCTCCATACCCAATGTGGGGCTTGAACTCATGACCCTGAGACCAAGAGGTGCACGCTCTTCCGACTGAGCCAGCCAGGTGCCCCACATGAGTTATAGCTTTAAATACAACAATCCATATTTCAGGAAAAAAGAAAGTGTTTATACTGTAAAAGCATGACCAAGATACATACTATACTGGGTAAAATACAAAAGAGGTCCTACTGAGATTGGAGAGATAAGATGTACAACATGAAAAAGATAATACAGAAGTAAATGCCTCTATGTCAAAAACCCTAATTTTTAAAAAAGTGAATCCATTGGATGAAGTGAAATAAGTTATCCAAAGATTTCATATCACGTAGAAGTAGAAAATCGTTAAAAATTTCAAGAAACTCTATTAATGACATGGCATTATAGTTAGACACATACTAACATTTTCTCCATAAGAACATGAACATCTCTCTTTGGTGAGTTTTCACATGGTTTTCTATAATCTTGGGATCTGGTCAAACTCTTCCCAGACATTTATCCACCAGCCAGAAAGTCAGAGACAAAGCAGGACGGGCTACAGAACTGGCGGGGCCTGGCACCAAATGAAAATGCAGGGCCTCTTGCTCAAAATTTATTAAGAGTTACAAGACAGCAACAGCAGAGCACTGAATCACGCGTGCATGAAACCATCTGACTGCAGGTCACATGCCCATAACGCCAGCCCTGGTGACAAGTATAGACACAGTCTAACAAAAGACCCTGACCTGATATGATTCTAGAAGAATGCCTGGCAGGTGACAGGTGCTCACTATGCTCTGCCTGGAAGTCCTAGGAGCTCAGCTCCCCAAAAGGCCCATAAAAGCAAAGTACTACTTCATCTAGTCAGAAAATTGAACTAATTAAATTACGACACTAGTACACATCTAGAATTTATACCAAACACTGACAGGGAACAAAGAAACATTGTGCACTAAATACATTCCACAATGTTTAATTAGAAAGCTAATTAAGTCAAGGCCCAGCCCTTCTTAATACTAGGCCCCAAAAGATACCTCTCTTCCCAGCCTGACTATTGTCTTCCAAGAACTGGACAAGATGCTGAAGATAGAGCAGCTGGTGAGCAGTTAACACAACGACCTCCAATTCAGAGATTTCCCCTCCCTTCCCGGCACTGCAGGACCGGCAGGCCCTTCAGAAGACCAAGTCAGTCCTCTGGTTTGGGTAGACTGGGTCACTTCGGGTATTATTTTTTAGGTCTGATATGGAAAGTTGCTTCCGGGACTCCTCAGGTCCTGTCTGCCCGGCTCCCCCTCTTTCAAACCTCCTGGCTCCACTTTTACCCCCTAGGTTCCTTCAGGCCACCAGATCACTCCCGATTTTAGAAAAAGCGGGGGAGAAGGCCTGACGAGTGATAACTGTACGGCTTAATACTGGGTGAGAAGAGACTTCAGGAAGATTAAGGGATAGAGGGAGAAAATTCCAACCCAACCTTTCACACAAGCCAGGGCCTGTTCGCTACCGTAACCAGTAAGATACGGCCCTCTACACTCCTGGCATTATTATAGGCATACCTCGTTTCATTGCACCCTGCTTTACTGCACTTTGCAGATATTATGTTTTTAAAAATTGAGCATCTGTGGCAACCGTGCTTCGAGCAAGTCTACCGGTGCCATTTTTCCAACAGCATTTGCTCACTTTGTGTCTCTGTGTCACATCTTGGTAATCCTGCAATATTTCAAACTTGTTCATTATTATCATAAGTGTTATGGTGATCTGTGATCAGGGATTATGACTCACTAAAAGCTCAAACGATGGTTTGCATGTTTTAACAATGAAGTATTTTTAAATTAAGGCATGTACATTTTTATGCTATATTTATATACATATATACATACTTTTTAAATATATATATATACTTTAATGCTATTGCACACTTAACAGACTCCAGTGTGTAGTGTATTTTTTTTTTTAAGATTTTTTAAATTTATTCATTTGAGACAGAGAGATACAGAGAGAGAGCATGAGCAGGGGGAGGTGCTGAGGCAGAGGGAGAAGCAGGCTCTCCGCTGAGCCAGGAGCCCGATGCGGGGCTCGATCCCAGGACCCTGGGATCAGGACCTGAGCCGAAGGCAGACACTCAACCGACTGAGCCACGCAGGTGCCCCCAGTGTAGTGTAAACATAACTTTTATATGCACTGGGAAACCAAAAAAATTAGTTTGACTCACTTTATTCTGATATTTGCTTTATTGTGAATTAAACCTGCAGTATCTCCAAGGTGTGCTGTGCATGCATGGAGTTTTTTAGATACTGTATGGGCAGCCACTAAAATTCTTATTTTGTACAATTCCATCTTACTCCAGAAAAGAGAACTAATATGTCCCAGGAATCTACTCTGCCAGGGCACTGTGCTAGACAATTTACATACCACTGCAATTATTCTGAAGAACAATGCCATGAGATAGATATTCATAACTTTTACAAGTTGAAGAAACTGAGGCTCAGAAAGTACTTTGCTCAGGGTCCTCCAATTGGTTGGTTCACTTAAAACTCACGTTTATCTGACTCTGAATTACAATTCTGACAATAAGGTTTCTTTCAAGTGCCTACCTTTACCTAACTAATGCAACTTAATGTACTACCAACAAAAAACAATTACGACACCTGGGTCGCTCAGTCAGTTAAGCATCCAACTCTTGGTTTTGGCTCAGGTCATGATCTCAGGGTTGTGAGATCGGGCCCCAAGCCGAGCTCCCTGCACTGCTTGGGATTCCCTTTCCCTCTCCCTCTGCCTCTCCAGCTCCAGCTCGTGCTCTCTCTCTCTCTCTCTCTCTCTCAAAATAAATAAATAAATCTTAAAAAAAGAAAAAAGAACCCTCCAACACAAGAATTGGGACTCACAAAGAGACGCCTTGTATTCAATTCATGCATTCAACAAATATTTTCTTTTTAAAGATTTTATTTATTTGAGAGAGAGCATAAGCAGGGGAGGGGCAGAGGGAGAAGCAGACTCCCTGCTGAGCGGGGAGCCCAATGCAGGGCTTAGATCCCAAGGTCCTGAGATCCTGACCTGAGCTGAAGTCAGACGCTTAACCTACTGAGCCACCCAGGAGCCCCTCAACAAATATTTACTATGGGCCACTTTGTGCCAAGCCCTGTGCTAAGAGCTGGATAAGAAACAGTGAATGAGGACAGTCAGGAGCCTGTGCGGCACCAGTCGGCACAGCACGCACACAGGCAATTCCAAGGCAGTGTGACTGGCATCAGGACAGGAGAAGCAATTTTAATCAAACACCTTTGCTGTTTTCTCTACTTCTCCCCCAGCAACTCCTCCTTCAGCTTCCGCCAAATCTTAGTGGTTTAGAGAGTTTGGGGTGACATATCTGGCTGTGCCTGATACATCATAAAACCTTTCAGATCGGCAAATACCTACCCCTATCAGATTTTTTCACCATCTCCTATTTTTCCTCAGTGGTTCTCATAATTTCTACAACCAATTTCAAAAGAATGAATGTTAACTGAGTTTGCCCAGAGTAAGAAATAACTGAAACATTTATCCTCACCACAGTTTTTTCTCAATGTCAAAACTCCGACCATCTTTAAGGACTGACTCGATCCTCCTGGAGGAAACAGTCAGCATGAAGTGCTCCCTCAACAGCACTCCCTTTACTTAAATATCTAGGGTAGCACCTGAACTCTAGCTGCCTGTGTTCTTGTCTCCCCACTGGAGCATGAGTTCCTGAAGGAAAAGACCAGGCCTTATTCATATTCGAGACAGTATCTCTCTATGTGTATCCCTCAGTACCTAGCAGAGAGTAAATATCCTACCTATACTCGTTGAAAGTAAACAAACAGAATTAGTAATATTTACCATCTACATATTTGCCACTCTATTTTTTTTTTATTAAAGGTTTTAAAAATTAACTATAATATGATCTAGTGTTCCTCTGATTACAGTTCAAAATGTGTATGTGCCACTCTTCAGGCCCAAAACACCTTGCTAGGAACAATATACAAAATCTACCTCTATGCCTTTACTTCCTACTTCAGGGAAAGAAAGGAGCAGAGTAAACACTGAATAAATATTTACTGAATGAAGAAAGGCATTGATGATTATGATAGAGAATGGTAAAAGTTAAATTGTAAAAGATATGCTCACCAAGGATCTTCTCCCCACTTCTTAAACCCATTCTTCTACCATTTTCAGAGGGCTCCTCGGCCTATCCCTGGAGCCTACGCCTCACTCCTGAGCTGTCTATTCCCTCCTCCCATTCTCTCTTGAACCAATTCTGGCCAGCAGTGAAACTGGCCTTGTCAAAGTCGCCAACAACCTCCACATTGCCCAACCCTATCGTCAAGGCCTAGTCCTTCCCTAACTTATTTTACTGACATTAAACAGAGTTGAACACTCCCCTCTGGCATGAAACACTTTCTTCTCCTGGATGGCAGGACTCCATGATCTCTTGACCTTCCTCCTACCTCAGTGGCTGTCCCTTATCAGTCCTTTTCTGGGTCCTCTTTATCTCCTCCCCACCTTTTAACTGCTGAAGAGGCTCAAGGCTCAATCCTCTCACTTCCTCTCTTCTCTATTTACGCTCACTCCCTATGTAATCTGTCCATTCTCATGATTTTATTTTTTTTTAAAGATTTATTTATGTATCTGAGAGAGAGAGCACAAGCACCAGGGGTAGAAGGAGAGGGAGAGAGAATCCCAAGCAGACTCTGCACTGAGCGCAGAGCCCAACACAGGGCTCAATGTCACAACCCTGAGATCATGACCTGAGCCAAAACCAAGTCAGAAGCTTAACTGACTCTGCCACCCAGATGTCCCCATTCTCATGGTTTTAAATATACTGACACATCCTGACTGGTATCTCAACCCCAACCTCCTTCTTGAGCTGCAAACCCAACATATATCAACAACTGACTTAACATCTCCATGTGGATAATTGCTAAGCAATATAGTCATAATATGATCGAAACATAACTTAGTTTCTTCCTCTAATCTTCTTTCAGTATTCCTCATTTCAGTATATGACAACTCCATTCTTCAAGCTGTGTAGGCTAAAACTCTTGATATGACTGCGGTAGAGATTGCTAGTTGCCTCCTCATTATATATTCAGCCACCAAGAAGGCCAAGAAGGTGTAAGCAATGATGTGTGACACTTTCTGATCATGTCCTTAAGGGATAAGAACATGCCCTCCCCTCCCCTAATTTAGTCCCTAAGTACTGGAATGCAGATGTGCGAGTAGGTGCTGGAGCCGCCATATTGGACTACGAGCTAGATGCCTCACACCGAGGATGATAGGGCACAAAACAAAATGAGTCTGGATCCCTAGGAATCATGAAATTACTGAACCAGCTCCCAACCACCTACTCAGATGTTTATTTGAAAGAAAAATAAGCTTCTACCTTGTTTAAGCCATTATTGTTTTGGATTGCTAGGCTCCAACAAACGAACCAATATCTTAACCAATGCACAGAATTTTGAATCTGGAAGTAATCAACCTAAATAGACTACAATTATGTGGCAATGGCTTGGGGTCAGCATGGGCACAGATACTGCAGGACAGAAGGTTGGTAACCCTTGTTAGACCACAACAAAATATATGGTAAAACCCATGACATCTTCAATAACTGCCTGCATGCCAACATGGCCTGTAATTCTAGGGGAACTGGTTGAACAATTCAGAATTTGGGTGCTTACTGGCTTCTTGCCACTTTTTAAGCAAGAAGTCCCATGAAAAGGAGACAGATTCAAGCTACAACCTGCCAATTTGCATGCAGAGATAAAAGGGAATATAGGTCTGCCTAAGGCATGTCCACAGCCTACAGTCTAAACTCCTCAGAATCTGGTAATTCGGAGGCTAAATAGGGTTGATAAAGCCAACTCCTTCAATATCCAGCAGGAAAGAAGCTGGAGAAACTGTTCATCGCCCGGAAGGGGATATTCTCCAATGACCTATTCCCAGAGGAAAACAGATACTGAAAAACCACCACAAAGGGCAAGGGACAAGGGAGTTCCTCCAAGAGAGCAGACCAAGGGCTGCTAAATGAGCAGTCGAACTCCTGCCAAGGCAGGAAGTCCCCACAACATGGCCTGGCAGGAGCTAATAATGGCTAAGGACCAGTGAGGGGTCTATACTCCCCATTTTTCCCTTTCCCAAACTAGAGTTCTATTTCCATTATTCTGTCCTACTCAATCACAGTACATAAGGTGGGGACACACGCGCATGACATCTTGTATCTCAATCTAAAGGTTCCTAGACTGTATATCAATCAGCCAGAGATTCTGGGCTCTGAAATTGACTGAAGGCTGTCTCTTTTGGAAAGGTGCACAGTGTGTTCTAGATTTGGGAAGAAGGGTCTGGAAAGAAAGGCCTAGACTGTCCTCCCCCTCTAACAAAAGAGAATTTTTAGGTGAACATTTGGCTACCCAGTAGAACCCATACTTCTCAGCTTCTCGGCAAGAAGCTGTGGCCACGTGCCTTAGGTTCTGCCTATATTTTTCATTAGCCAATGGGAGGTGAGCAGAAGTGATCACGAGGCTTCCAAGTTGTGCCATTCGACAGAAGGAGTATGATTTCTCCTTCCCCTCTCCTCTCTTCCCTCCTGCTAGAATGCAGACATGTACAGACCAAAAGATGGAAGCCATATGTCAGGCAAGTTGGTACAAGGCGACAGAAGGCACCTGGCCCCCTATTGAACACAGAGCGGCCTCAGCAGCCCCAGCCTCCTATTTGGAGAGAAATAAACCTCGATCTGGCGTAAGCAGCTGCAACTGCAGGTCTCTGTTACAAAGGTCCGCCCAGTGATATGCCGACTCACACGGCTATTCTCGACTCCACTCTTTCACACGCCACGTCCATCCCATTACCCGGTGCTAGGGTCTCCCGCCCCTATCTGACCAATCACTCTCTGACCCTTTGTTACTTCTTCACACTAACCCTGTCCTGGGACTCCTGTGACGGCCTCCTTTCTGCTTTCACTCTTTCCCCTTTTGTCTATGCACTTCACAGCATATAATTCTTTTAAAACATAAATAAGAATGGGGCACCTGGCTAGCCCCATCGGTGGAGCATGAGACTCTTGATCTTGGGGTCATGAGTTCGAGCCCCGCATTGGACATAGGGATTCGTTTAAAAAATTTAAATAAATAAAGTAAAAAAAAACATAAATCAGAATTTAAGCCCCATGAAGGCAGGGTTTCTGCCTATACTTTTCATTGGTATATCCTCATGGTCTAGAACAAGACTGGACATATATTATATTTCACCAAATTTAAGATGTCAGTGATTATAAGCTGCACTATTATTTTTTGCACTGCCAAGGAAAAAAATACTGCCCATTAAACCACAACAAAATGGCTGAACAACAGACCAGGACAGAGTTGTAAACGGTTACACCAGCCTCCCGTTGCTTTGAGATTTCTTTCTGAGGAACGTGAAGTGTCTGTGACCTTTAGCTGCATTGCCTAGGTATGAAAGGCAATCCTTCTAACTATACGTTCAATTGCAAAATGTGGCACAGCTTCATAAATTTACAGGCTGCTGCCTTTCTAAAGCTCCCTGATGCACTTCGTTGGTGCTTTGCAATAAAATACGGAATCGTGGTCATTCCTCCAACAACAAACATTTTCTTTACTAATATCATACTGACACCCCACTGCTCTTGCCATTCCTCTCTGCATACAAAGTAACATTTGCTTTTAATTACTGCTGATCAAAGCGTGGTTTGGGGGAAGGCATTTAAAATGGCAACTAAATTTAACACCCATGGCACTCAATTGAAGGGGCAATAATATAAACAGGTAAAACCAGGTGTGCACATAAACAGGAAGTGACAAGTGTGTCAGACCTGCCACCTGGCCAATAGTGATGATACCATTATAACAAGCATCCCAATGTAATAGATGTTAAAATGTGAAGAAAAAAAAGGGGTGGGGAAGGGCATCTCACAACTGACTGAACCCCAGTTATAAGAACTCAAATTTCTGCCGACAGAATGACTGACTTCTGCTCCTGTGCCCTTGCTCAGCAGGCTCCAACCACATTGTCCTCCTTGCTGTTCCTGGAGCCGACCAAGGACACGCCCCTGTTTCCTGCTGTTCCTTGTACCTGGGAACACTTTTCCCCCCAGATGGCTCCCTATTATCCCTAAAATTTCTATTCATAAGCCACCTCCTGGGGCACCTGGATGGCTCAGTCGGTTAAGCATCTGACTCTTGATTTCGGCTCAGGTCACGATCTCATCCTGGGATGGAGCCCCGTGTTGGGTTCCACACTCAGCATGGAGTCTGCTAGGGATTCTCTCTCTCCCTCTGCCCCTCCCCCCGCTCGAGCTCCCTCTCTCTCTCTCTCAAATATATAAATAAAATCTTTAAAAAAAAAAAAAAGCCACCTCCAAAACTGTACACACTCCATGTCCCCATTACTCTCCCACCCCTTTTGCTGATTTGGTTTTTCTTGGTAGTCTTATCACCACATGACATTCTAAGGGTACATGTTTGTTTATCATGTTTCCTCCCACTGGAATGAAGCTCCATGCAAGCAGCTTCCTGTGGTATCTGACCCACAGCAAGTAAACAGTAAATACAGTTCAATGAGCTGCTTATGGGAGGACACGTCCACCTAGACGTACCCTAAGCACTTAGTGAGCAAATGCACTCTGCACCAAGCAAAGGCCTGGAGACCCAAGGGCCTCTCGTCACAAGTCTTTCTGTCTTCTTCCCCTACAAGAATAGGGGGCTATTTGATGAGCTCCACTCTTAGCAATAACTGGGGCTTCCACTGCCCATCTCAAAAGGAACAATTAAAATACTATAAACATCACAAACTTGCTTAGATTATTTCTGTTTTCAGGTAGTTTAGTAAAGGGATTAAGAACTCTGGAATCAGAGGTGTCTGAGTGGCTCAGTCGATTAAGCATCTGCCTTCAGCTCAGGTCATGATCTCAGGGTCCTGGGACAGAGCCCCACATCGGGCTCCTTGCTCAGCGGAGAGTCTGCTCCTCCCTCTCCCTCTGTGATCCCTCTTGCTCTTGCTCTCTTTCAAATAAATAAATAAAATCTTAAAAAAAAAAGATTTTATTTATTTATCTGACAGACAGACACACAGTGAGAGAGGGAACACAAGTGGGGGGAGTGGGAGAGGGAGAAGCAGGCTTCCCGCGGATCAAGGAGCCCGATGTGGGGCTCGATCCCAGGCCCTGGGACCATGACCTGAGCCAAAGGCAGACGCTTAATGACTGAGCCACCCAGGCGCCCACAAATAAATAAATAAAATCTTAAAAAAAAAAAAAAAAAAGAACTCTGAAATCAAACTCTGGATTAGAATCCAGACTCTGCCACTTCCCAGTTGTGTGTCTTTTAGCAAGTTAGTTAATTTCTACCAGCCTCAACTTTCTTATCTGTAAAATGGGGTGATATTACCAACCTTGCTGAGCAAGTTAAATGCTTAGCACATATTAAATGCTCAATAAATGTTAGCTGATATCATAATCGTTCTCTGTCTCTTGACTAAGGTGAACAGAAAGGGTGAAGAACGAAGTGGGAGGCTACATCCCACTTCCCTACCAGGCTTGAGAAAGAATCCTAGTTATAGTGTGGCAGCAATTACCTACTGGGAAAAGAGTGAGCTTAGGTTCTGAGGCTTGGTACAAAGAAAGAAAAGGTCAAAGAGATGGAGAGGTCGGAGTAGAAAGGCCAGAGGTGGGGGTCTCTATGTTGGCTCATCTTTCAATGATCCAAAAATCTGCTTGTTCCTTGTCTGGAATTCCTCATCCTCCTTCTCTCAAGCTAGAAACCAAGGAATCATCTTTTTCTCTCCTCTCCCACCCCCGCCTCCTTTACATCAATCTGATCATTAGAAGTGGGTTAACTTAGATCCTCAATATTTCTGGTGTCTGCCCTCCTCCATCCCCACCACCAATGCCTTCCTTCGACTCCACTGCCTCGCTGCTGGAGAGCAACACGAGCCTCCTAATCTGTCTCCCAGCCTGCAGCCACCGTCTTCCAACTCACTTTTACACCTTGCCGGTCATCTTTCTAACCCCTTCACATTCCTCAAAGGCTTCTTACAGTCTTAACTGACGAAGTTCAAACTCCTAAGTACTTCTGAGACCCTCCAAGATCTGGTGCCTGCCTACCTGCAGCCACTCCCCTAGCAAAATCCTGCCTCTGGGCCCTCATTCTTGCTTTTTCCTGGGCTCCCCAGTCTCACAGCCACTTCCAAGAGCCTGTCGCCTGGCAACTACTGCTCAGCATTCAGCATCACTTTTTCTTGAAAGTCTTCACTACAGCACTGCCCCACCAGGGGTCCCTTCTTGTTTTTCTTAATGTCTTGTGCATCCCTCCACAACAGCACTTAGCCCTGGATTGAAATTGTTGGACCTCCTACCTGTATCTATCTCTACCCCCACCGCCCAGTTAAATTACAATTTCTTTAAGAAAAAGGACTTTCTCCTAACCTAACTAACACATAGCTAGAGATACCTAGCATCTTTAAAAAAAAAAAAAATGTTTGTGGAGTGAACAATTTTGGAGAGGCCTGATGAAGGGTTAGTACCAAAAAGACTATAAACTCCATCATATCATGAATGCATTCATGAGAAACAACACTCCTACAGAAAAGCTATGTAGATCAAGCATGTTAGTAGGATATGTATATGGAAGTTGCAGTGAATCTACTGTCAGGTGTTAAGCAATAAAATGTAGTAAAAAGAGTTTTTTAGATCAGGCACCTCGGGTTTGAATTCCAACTCTGCCACTTCTAAGCCAGATCACTATGGACAAGTCAGTTAACCTAAATCTCAGTTGCCTCATCTATAAAACAAGGAAAATTTAAGGACCTTCTTGATCGCACTGTTGTATTTAATGAGACAATGGTTGTAAAGTGCCTGGCACGGAGCTGGTTTCTAAGGCTGTTAATAAATGTCGGTCCCTTTCCACTTAGAGAACACTGCTAAAAAGTGCAAGGTCACATATTCTGCATTTGAGAAGGAAGACTTACCACTCTTCTAAAACCTTGACCACACCCTAACTATCCCAGCCAGCCATCTTGAAGATGAACTAGGTCATAAAGAAGATTAAGCCAAAAAAAAAAAGAAAGAAAAAGGAAAAAAGAAAGAAGAGGAAAAAGCAAATCATTTCAATGCAATTTCATCACCACAGTTGAAAAACAGTTTAAAATACCTGTCCTCCCCTACTCATAGCATCATTTTGGTATAGGAAGAACAACACATGAGTAGGCTACAGACTGAATGTAATGTACATAATGAAGCCTTGGAATGTAGGTTCCTGAGGAGAATGAACTTAGTCATGGATCTGCTCCATAGAGCAATGAACTCACTGTAATGTGCCACATAAATAACAAACAATAAGGCACTTAAAGAACTACTCTAGGGGCACCTGGGTGGCTCAGTCATTAAGCGTCTGCCTTCGGCTCAGGTCATGATCCCAGGGTCCTGGGATCGAGCCCCGCATCAGGCTCCCTGCTCCGCAGGAAGCCTGCTTCTCCCTCTCCCACTCCCCCTGCTTGTGTTCCCTTTCTCGCTATGTCTCTCTCTGTCAAATAAATAAATAAAATCTTTTAAAAAAAAAAAGAACTACTCTACACAAGAGAAGAAAAGTGTAAGAATTTCAGGTGATCTATGAGAGGGACCCATAATCTAAAATCTTCTAAAGCTACAAGTCTGGTTATACCAACCTCTATTTTGTAGGGACTGTATTCTCAGACATTTTCATTTTGTTCAAATATAAAACTCTGCCTTACCTAATTGCCGAATTTAGATGGAAAGATCACTGTCTTGCCTGTTTTCACACTGAGATGTTATGTTTGAATTTTCAGCAAGAAAAATGTCTTATTTTCTAACCAAATGAATACCACCTACCATATCTGTGACACAGTTTCCACCAAGCAAGTAACAATACAAAGGCAAAAGCTCTGGAAATGGCTTTGTTGAGAACTGTTCACTTAATCCCAGAATTAAGGAAATGGATTCAAAAAAAACAAAACAAAACAAAACAAAAAAACCCATTAATTTGTTCTAGGTTCTGCTGAGACCGAATTACCAGTTACTGAACTGTTCCTCTTCGTTCAGGTCACCTAATTGTCGAACGTAATTTTATGTTGATCTAACATTAGTGAATTTAATTTTTCACATTTATTTCAATATTCGGTTGACCTTGAAAAATGTTTTTCTGATCTCCTCCACAACGATTACATTTGTTCCTATATGGTCACAAAAAAGTTACAACTTCCTCAAAGACTGGTTAAAGTGCAGTGTAGATTATGCAGTATCTTCCAATGGTCTCTATGCTTTATTTGACAATTTCTCAGTGAAATACCAAGTATGTAAAAACTCTAAACCAGCAGCAACTTAGAGAACCTTAAGAAAAAAAGTAATTTCTGGAAACAAAGGACTACTAAAAAACATAAACTCTTTGCCTTAATTTACCCATTAGAGTTACTGTTAAGAAAGGGAGAGCAGATTTTTAAAAATTACCTAAAACAAAGTGCCTTTAAGGGCATCATCTCTCGAGAGTTCCTACCGGAATGAAAGAAACCGTTCAATATTCTTCTAATTTTAGTTAGATTACATTCCTGATGTATTTGAGAAAAAAAAGTAGCCCAGAATGAGCAATCCTGACTCTCCAAATAGCCAAGCATCACAACCCACAAAAATTATTTGTTTCCCTTCCCACCTGACATCTGAACTCACCACTTGCAAGCCCCATCCCTGGAGAATTTTAGTCCCTAAGTAAATATACTGACTACTCTAGCTGAAACGGAAGCATGTACTTAGCCAACCTGATGGATGACTACTTTCATAGTACTGTAGGGAAGTTTTATATGAACTAGCGAAAGAAATGAGGAGATAGATTGATGAGAGGGAGGCCAGCAGGGGTCCTGAAAGGGTAGCTCCTCGTTTGTAAAAAGGAAGGGAAAAGTGAGTAGAATCACAGAGAATTCCTTGTACCCCAATTGCCACTGTTTTTATGACAACCTTATTAAATAATCTTTAAAACATCAAGAAAGAGATCTGTAAAACTCCTTTCAGAAATAATAAGAGGGGGAGTTTACAAAGTCATTTGCTACCATTTGCTTCCTGTTCAGTGTCTGCTACAGCAAAAGACAAGTTGAAAGGGCCTAAAACTAGAAAAAGGATGAATGAGAGAAGTATGCCAGGGGTCATTAGTACTTGTTACATTACAGAATTTAACTGGAATTCACTAGGCTTTTGAGAAGATACATATTTTGTTAAATATCAAAGAATCTGTCTGTAGGCCACCCCCAAACACAAACGCATGTTTAATCAACTTATTCGAGGCAACAGCCACACATACTTGGGATTTCAAATACTGCCTTTTAAAAAACATACACCCATACATTCTAATTCCACCCAAAATTATTCTTTAAATCTCTGCAGTAAGGCGCGCGTGCACGCACACACACACACACACACATTTAACTTGATGTAAATCTAGCCCTTCTTGCTTAAACACCCCGAGGAAACGAATGAACGCCTCAGTAGGCTTTCCTCTTCTTCAGACCCTAAAAGACTCGAAAAGAAGCCAATGGAGTTCAGAACGAAGAAAGAAGGCAAGTAATACAGGAGAATACAACTGGAGACCCTCTCAGGGACTCATTTTATTCTTGGAAAATGTCATCTCCATTCCTTCCCCAAACCCAAAGGCCAGGCACCACTGGCGCAATACCATCCCTGTCCAAAGCGCCAAAGAGTTGCCAACTAATCTCCCAAGGTGTCCCCCAACCTCCTCACCTCGTCAGCGCTCAGCTCCTCCATCGCTTTCCTCTTAATGGTGAAAGGCGTTAGGGAGAGATCCTTCTGTTCTTGAGACCAGGGCGGGAGGAGAATGGAAGGTGTCTATCGGGCTGTCTGGTCCCCCGAATGGGGGAGGTTTCAGAATTGCATAGTCAGAGGTTAAAAAATAAGAACACGAGAGGCACTGAACCGCCTTGGCGTCGGTCACTCCAATCGCCCCAGAGACTCCTACAGCTGCTTGTGCCCCGAGCAGCCTCCTTTGGCCGCCACTGCTGCTGCTCTACAGGGTTATCTTAAGGCGCCACTATTGCCCTCTGCTTCCCAGGTTACCCAGACCAGGGACTCGGGTCTCCAGCTCGTCTCGTGCCCCGAGCCTGCTGGGTCTTCGTGGTGGTGGCGCGGCAGGTGCGCTTCCTCCAGCAGATCCTGCTCTTTCCTACCCTTTGCCCCAGGCGGGAACTGTTCGACTGCAGAGTGGATGCCCCGAGGTAAGGCGACCCCAGAGCCGACGAGGCAGAGCCCAGCACTGAAGAGGGAAGCCCCTCCCCTCCCAAAGCAGGCCGGCCACGCCCCGCCTCCACGCCGGAGCCCGGGCAGGGGGGAGGGGGAGGACGGGACTCGCGGTGCTCCGGATGGAAGAGTAAATCCTCCTACCCCTCCACCCCTACTCTTACCCCCTCGCCCCACCAAGTATTATTCATCAAAACAACAGGGCGGCCATCTTTGAAAGGGATCACGTGACCCCGCCAGAGAGGCGGGGCTCCTGGCCCCAGGACGAGGCAGCCAATGGGCCGCGGGCGTCGCGCCGCCGATTTCCTCTCGCCTGCGTCTCCTCCCCCCACGCCCCACCCCCTCCCCCGCAGCAGCGCCGGGCGGGGGAGGGGCGAGCGGGGCTGCGGGCGGACGGCGCGCGGGGGGCGGGGCGGCGCGGTGCCATGGCGACGGCCCGGGGGTGGCGGGCGCGGCAGGCGCGTCCAGGTAGGCTCCCGGGAGAGCCTGGAGGGGCGGGAAGCTGGGCGAGGAGGGTATGCCGGTCTGCGCTGCGACCGCGCAGCGCCTGCGTTGTTTCCAGGCGCTTGCTTTTTAGCGACTCCACGATGCAGACCAAGTAAAGGAAAAGAGAAGACCTTTCTGGGGCCAACGTCCTCTAACGCGTTGACCGCTCACATTCTGGAAAAACCCTTGGACACTTCACCTCCACAGAGAAAGCCCATCTGGAAGAAAACTAAGACAAGTACGACTTCATTTTATTTGACTTTAGCCTTTTAGAGAGTTCCTGCTTTGGCTTTTGTTTTTTTTTAAACGTGTTCCAGAGTGATGGTAAAATTTGAAAGTATAAATGATTGGGAGACCTAGAAAATGTTGGAAGTGTCTGCACATACACAAGAAAGGCTTTTGGAGTCAATGAAAAGAAGCCATCTTTACCTGCTTAAGAATACAGGTTTTTTTTAATTGAGATATAATTGACGTATAACATCCTATTCGTTTTAGATATACAGCATAAAGATTCGTGGGGTTTGGGGTTTTTTTTTTTTAAGTTTTTATTTAAATTCCAGTTAGTAAAAAAATAAATACATAAATTCCAATTGCTTAATATATAGTGTAATATTAGTTTTGGGTGTACAATATAGTGATTCAACACTTCCATGTAACACCCGGTGCTCATCACAGCAAGTGCACTCCTTCATCCCCATCACCTATTTCACCCATTACCCCCCCTTCACCTACCTCTCCTCTGATAACCATCCAGTTGTTTTCCATAGTGAAGAGTCTGGTTCTAGGTTTGCCTTTTTTTTTTTTTTTTAACATTTGCTCATCTGTTTTGTTTCTTAAATTCAACATGAGTGAAATTATATGGTATTTGTTTCTCTGACCCACTTATTTCGCTTAACATAATACTGTCTAGCTCCATCCATGTTATTGCAAATGGCAAGACCATTCTTTTTTATGGCTTTTTTATGGCTGAGTACTAGTCCGTTGTGTGTGTGCATGCCACCTCTTTATCCATTCATCAGTGGGTGGACACTTGAGCTGTTTCCATAATTTGGCCATTGTAGATAATGCTGCTATAAACATCATGTATCCCTTTGAATTAGTATTTTTTTTTTAAAGATTTTATTTATTTATTTGACAGAGAGAGACACAGTGAGAGAGGGAACACAAGCAGGGGGAGTGGGAGAGGGAGAAGCAGACTTCCCGCGGAGCAGGGAGCCCGATGCGGGGCTCGATCCCAGGACCCTGGGATCATGACCTGAGCCGAAGGCAGACGCTTAACGACTGAGCCACCCAGGCGCCCCTGAATTAGTATTTTTGTATTCTTTGGGTAAATACCTAGTAGTGCAATTGCTGGATCATATGGTAGTTCTATTTTTAACATTTTGTGGAACCTCCATGCTGTTTTTCAGTGGCTGCCCCAGTTGCAGCATTCCCACCAACAGTGCAAGAGGGTTCCCCTTTCTCCACATCCTCACTCACACCTGTTGTTTCTTTGTGTTGTAGATTTTAGCCATTCTGACAGGTGTAAGATGATATCTCATTGTAGTTTATTATTTTTTTCTTTAAGATTTTATTTATTTATTTGACAGAGAGACACACAGCGAGAGAAGGAACACAAGCAGGGGGAGTGGGAGAGGGAGAAGCAGGCTTCCCGTGGAGCAGGGAGCCTGACTCGGGGCTCAATCCCAGGACCCTGGGATCATGACCCGAGCCGAAGGCAGACGCTTAACAACTGAGCCACCCAGGTACCCCTTGTTGTAGTTTCGATTTGCATTACAAAGTAATGATTTGATATGTGTGTATATATATAATACAAATGATTACCAAAATTGTTTAGTTAACATCTGTCACCACGTATAGTTACCATGTTTTTTCCTATGATGGGAACTTTTCAATACAATATGCAATGCAGTATTGTATATATATAGCAAATCTATAATACAGTATTGTTGACTGTGGTCCCCATGCTGTACATTACATCCCCAGGACTTATAACTGGAGGTTTGTACCTTTTTTTTTTTTTTTAAGATTTTTTTAATTTATTTGAGAGAGAGAGAGAATGAGAGAAAGCACATGAGAGGGGTTAGGGTCAGAGGAAGAAGCAGACTCCCTGCCGAGCAGGGAGCCCGATGCAGGACTCGATCCTGGGACTCCAGGATCATGACCTGAGCTGAAGGCATTCGCTTAACCAACTGAGCCACCCAGGTGCCCGGAGGTTTGTACCTTTTGACCACCTTACCCATTTGGTCCACCTCTACCCCACAATGGCGATCACCAATCTGTTCTCTGAAGAATACAAATATTTTGTAATATAGAAATCTAAATTGAGTCGTCAACATAGCAGTATCATGAAATTCTAGATTTTGCCACCTACTGAAGAATATACTGTATTGGATGATTTACTAAACCATAATCTTAAAGATTGTATTGCAGAATTAAAAGAATTTCTTTTTTTTCCCCCCTTTGGTACTTGCTTAGAATAGTAACCTGACAGCTAGATATGCAAGGAATTTGTGAGTAAAATGAGACCACTGCTGGCTTTGCATATTATCTGCTCTCCAGGAAAGGAATTCTGTATAAGCCAGAATTTGGACTCCTGGTGACATTGATGTTAATATGTTCACTTCTCACTTCTTTTTTTAAACATCCTTATTGTAATATAATTCACATACCGTACAATCCACTCATTTAAAGTATACAAAGGTCAGTATATTCACAGTTGTTCGACCATCACTAATTCTAGAACAATTTCATCACCCCCCAAAAAAGACTACATACCTATTAGCAGTCACTTCCTATTCTCCCCTCTCCTCCCTGGACAACCAGCAATCTGCCTTCTGTTTCTTTTCTTTTCTTTTAAGATTTTATTTATTTATTTGACAGAGAGCACAAGCAGGGGGAGAAGCAGGGAGAGGGAGAAGCAGGCTCCCCACGGAGCAGGGAGCCGGGCTCGATCCCAGGATTGAGCCGAAGGCAGACGCTTAACCGACTGAGCCACCCAGGCGCCCCTGCCTTCTGTTTTCTATGAATTTTCCTATTTTGGACATTTCACATCAATGGAATCCTACTCTATGCAGCGTTTTGTGTCTAGCTGCTTTCACTTAGCATATGCCTTCAAGGTTCACCCATGTTGTAGCATATATCAGTACTTCCTTAATGCCAGATAATACTCACTGAATGGATATATCACATTTTGCTTATCCATTCTTCAATTAATGGACATTTGAGTCGTTTGCACCTTCGGGCTATTATGAACGATGCTGCTATAAACATTCATGTACAGGTTTTCTGTGTAGACATGTTTTCATTTCTTTTGGGTATATATCTAGAACGAGAATTGCTGGGTTATGTATTTAGCTTTTATTTTTAGATTTTATTTTTAAGTAATCTTTACACCCAACGTCCTCAAACTCACGATCCCCAGATCGAGTTGCATGCTCTACTGACTGAGCCAGCCAGGTGCCCCATAGATGTTTAGCTGTTTGAGCAACTGACAAACTGCTTTGCACAGCAGCTGCACCATTTTTCATTTCCACCAGCGATGTATGAGGTTCCCATTTATCTACCTCCTCTCCCGCACTTGTTACTGTCTGTCTTTTTTATTACAGCCACACTAGTAGGTGTGAACTGGTATCTCATTGTGGTTCTGCTTTTCATTTCTCTAAGGGCTAATGAAATTGAACATCTTTTCCTGTGTTTAGTAACCATTTGTCTAGGGGCGCCTGGGTGGCTCAGTTGGTTAAGCGACTGCCTTCGGCTCAGGTCATGATCCTGGAGTCCCGGGATCGAGTCCCGCATCAGGCTCCCTGCTCAGCAGGGAGTCTGCTTCTCCCTCTGACCCTCCCCCCTCTTGTGCTCTCTCTCTTTCATTCTCTCTCTCAAATAAATAAATAAAATCTTTTAAATAAAGAAAAGTAACCATTTGTCTATCTTCTTTGGCCAAATAGTGTTCACTTTTTAGTTGAGTTACTTGTCTTTTTATTGTTTTCAGTTGTCAGAATTCTTTATATATTCTAGACGCCAGTCCCTTATCAGATGTGCAATTTGCAAGTCTTTTTTTGAGTATAGTTGACACAGTGGTATGTTAATTTCAGGTATACAACGCAGTGATTCAACTGCTTTGTACATGATGCTGTGCTCACCACTGCCGTCTGTCACCACACAATACCATTACAGTACCACCGACTGTATTCCCAGTGCTGTACCTATTGTTCCTGTGACTTATTCACTCCATAGCTGGAGGCCTGTATCTCTGACTCCCCTTCACCTACTTGTCCTATCCCCCTCTGGCCAGTCCGTTCTCTGTACCTAAAGGTCTGATTGCAATTTGTAAATATGTTTTCCCATTCTGTGGGTGGTCTTTTACTTTCTTGATGGTGTCATTTGCAGCACAAAAGTTTTTATTTTGATAGAGTCCAGTTTATCTATTTTTTCTCTTGTCCCTTACACTTTTGATACAACACATTGACTTTTACAAGGCATGTTTAATCATTTAATATTGTCTGAGCTAGTTTGGGCTGCTGTAATGGGACACCATAGACTGGGTGGTTTAGAAACAACAGAAATGTATTTCTCAGTTCTGGAGGCTGGAAATCCAAGGTCAGGGTACCAACGTGGTCGGGTCCGGCGCAGACTGCTGACTTACTGTGTCCTCATGTGACTGAGAGCAGGAGGAGGAAACAAGCTCTCTAGTGATTCTTATAAGGGCACTAATCTCATTCATGAATGCTTCACCTTTATGAACTTATCTAATGCTAATTACCTCCCGAAGTACAGCTGACCTTTGAACAACAAGGGTTCAAACTGTGCAGATCCACTTATATGGAGATTTTTTTCAATGAAAGCACTGTAAGTGTATTTTCTCTTCCTTAAGATTTTCTTAATAACCTTATTTCTCTAGTTCACTTTATCATAAGAATACAGTAGGGGCGCCTGGCCGGCGCTGTTGGTTGGGCACCCGGCTCTTGATTTTGGCTCAGGTCATGATCTTAGGGTCGGGGTCATGAGATCAAGCTCCGCTTTGGTTGCAGGAGCCTGCTTGGGATTTTCTCTCTCCCTCCCTCTGCCCCTCCCTACCACTTGCACACTCTCTCTCTCTCTCTCTCTCTCTCTCTCAAAATAAACAAACAAAAACAAAAAACCTATCTTGACTCTACATCTCCTTCAAACTATGCCTTCTTTCTTTGCCTCCTTGACAGCAAAACCTCTCAAAAGAGACATCTTTTTTATTCCCTTACTCCTATACCGTTCTGAGAAAATTCTCTTGTCAGAGTCACCAACGACCTCCATTAGGCCAAGATCAGTTCCAGCTCTGTGTCCGATACTTACTGGCCTTGTCAACAGCATCCAGCACAGTTGAGCACTTAGGAAACCCTTTCCCCTATATTGTCTTCCATGAGGCCACACACTCTGGTTTTCCACTGGAAGCTCTTCCTCAGGTTCATTTGCTGCCTCCTCCACCCAACCTTTTAAATATTGTAGAGGGGCACCTGGCTGACTCAGTAGAGCATATGACTCTTAATCTTGGGGTTGTAAGTTGGAGCCCCACATTGGGTGTAGAGAGTGCTTAAAATCTAAAGAACAAAACAAAAACCCCCAAAGGCATAATAAATAAATGAATGAATGAATGAATGAATGAATGAATGTTGTAGAGCCACAGGGTCAGTGTTGAGCCCTCTCCTCTCTGTTGACACCCCTTCCCTAAGTCTCGGGCCCACGGCTCTAAAGAGCATGTACGTATGCTGGGTGCCAAGTATATACCTGTAGCCAAAATCTCTTCCCTGAATTCCAGTTACATGTCCAGCTGCATAACTGTTATTTGTATTGGGCTGCATAATAGATGGTCTCCGCAAATCTGTCCTCTCCTCCTCCCCTAGAGCAAATGTCATCATTAGCCATCCAGGAGCCCAAGCCCAAACCCTTGGCATCATCCTTGACTCCTCCTTCCCCTCACACAGTCTATCAGCAAATTAGAGTTGGTTGTACTGCAGATATTCAGAAACTTAACTATTCTCTTCTCTCCAACTCACCCGCAACCCCAAAATCCAAGCTACCATCATGTCTTGTCTGGCTATTTCCCTGGTCCTGTTTTGCTCATGTCCCTTTTCAACCTACACTTCAGAAAGCAGTCAGTGTGACCTTAAATCATAAATCATGCTGTTCACTCATTCAAAATCCCTCAGTGATTCCCATTGTTCATTGAATAAAACCCAAGCTCCTTATGACCTGTAAGATCCTATGGCCTTTGGCCACCTCTGCTTCGCTTGCCTCATCTTATACCACACTCCCCTTCTGTGTTTCAACCCCACTGGCTTTGGCTCTTCAATAAGACAAGCTCTTTCTTTCCTAGAGGCCTTTGTACTTGGCGTCTTGTTTGCCTGAAAAACTCTTCCCCTGGCTTTTTGCATGGCTGGTTTCTTCTCATTCTTCAGGTCTTAGCTCAAATGTCACCTCCTCATTTGTGCATTAATTCATTTAACAAATATTTATTGAGCACCTTGCATCTTAGGCCCTGTTCTAGGTGCTGAGCATACAACATCCATGTTTGTGTGGCTCCTCCAAGAAGCAGACACCCAGATAGAAATAGACGTGTTAAGAGATTTATTGGGGAAAATGCATGTGAAGGATAAGGGGTAAAAGAGAAGGTGAGGAGAGGGAAGATTTAGGTTTAGATTTTCAGACCGCATACAGGTCAGCTACCATGGAAAGGAGAGAGGAAAGTGATGGGGTTTTGGAATATAGGTGAGGTTTGGTGGGGTGAGGTCTGGAGCCCACGACCAAGCAAGAATTCTTGAGACGTTTTTGGTGCAAAATGGTTTATTAAAGCAAGGGGACAGGACCCCATGGGCAGAAAGAGATGTGGCACTGGGGTCTCGAGGAGTGGTGATTATATACTCAGGAGTTGGGGGAAGTAAGGAAAAGGGAGGTTTCAAAAGAACTTTCATATGCTAAAGAGGACCAACCTACAAGATACCTACAAGATATTAGAGGTCTTGTCATTGTCAAGATAAGGTTGTTTTCCCCTCTAACAAGGTATTAATGTTAAGACAGTTGGTACAGGGGCTCCTGGGTGGCTCAGTTGTTGAGCGTCTGCCTTCGGCTCAGGTCGTGATCCCAGGGTCCTGGGATCAAGCCCCGCATTGGGCTCCCTGCTCCGCGGGGGGCCTGCTTCTCCCTCTCCCTCTCCCCCTGCTTGTGTTCCCTCTCTCGCTGTATCTCTCTCTGTCAAATAAATAAAAAATAAAAAATCTTAAAAAAAAAAAAAGTTGGTACAACCCTGGAAGAATGTCACACATGTCCCACCCAGGAGTGGAGGGTGGGGGGAGGTTGCAGGGTGTCAGCCTGTGCTTTGTCTTCAGCTAGCCTTCTGCTCCCTCATCAAAAAGGAAGTAGCATCAAGTAGAAAGTCTCTGCAGAGCAGTTCCGAGAAAGTTTTTGGCCAAGCTGATGGGTCAAAGTTGCCCATTGGAAAAATCCCACCTCTTGCAGGAATGGGCCTGAATTAGCATTGCACCCTGCAAGTGGGATCAGCCCAGGGGGAGCTTGGCCTCTCACAAACACTGTGGTGGATCCAGAGGGCAAGAGCTGGGGTCCTAAGTCCACCTCCCTCCCCTCAGCAGGGAATCTGAGTCTCCCTGCTGCCACAGCATGCTAGCAGGAAACACTTATATTCCTTATATTTCCTTGGAAGACAGAATTTGAATGTCCATTCCAGCTGCACACTATCAACCCACCTCACTCTTCCCCAGGGCAGGAAGAAGAAGTTAGCTGCTTGTTGAATTTGGAGTAGGAACTGCGCATGCTAGAGTCAGTGCCACGTGGCTTTTCTCTCTGATACCCTAGTGCTTGCCCACCTGCAAGGAGTGGAAATTCTGGTCTGCTCTCCTTGAGGAAATAAGCAAACTGGGGCAGGCTCTGTCCCTCTTGGGAAGCCTATGGTTGTCCAACTGCCCCACCGACTCATTTAACATTAGTGTTTCTTATTTAGGGGTAAAGTTTGACTTTATCTTATTAGTAATAATGATAATTTTTTTAAGTAGGCTGCACACTGGGCGTGGAGCCCATTGCAGGGCTTGAACTCATGACCCTGAGATCAAGACCTAAACAGAAATCACAAGTCAGATGCTTAACCAACTGAGCCATCCGTGGCTCCTAATAAAGATGATTTTAAAAATCTCTACTTTTCAGGGGGATGGGTTAGCCTGGTGATGGGTATTAAGGAGAGCACGTTCTGCATGGAGCACTGGGTGTTATATGCAAACAATGAATCATGGAACACTACATCAAAAACTAATGATGTAATGTATGGTGATTAACATAACATAATAATAAAAAAAAATAAAAATGAAAAATGAAAAAAAAAATCTCTACTTTTCCATCTCCTGGGTCCTGTTTCTCAACAGGTTCCAAATTGAGAAGCTCCATCCCCACCCTGGAAAATCCCATCACCACTCTAAACAAGATAGGCAAAGTCTGAGTACTCATGGGGCTTACATTCTAAGGATGAGTGAGTGAGCCCTCCTGACCACCCTCTCCTAAGTCACCTTCTTTCCTCCATCATTCCTTTATTATATCCCCTGTTTAGTTCTTTCATGGCACTCAATCAAAATCTGAAATAATTTCATTTGCTTGTTTACTGATTTGATAGCCTTCCCTCCTCCCCGCACTATCCTCCACCAAGAGAATGTAAATCCTTTGAGGTCAGAGACCTGCCCTGCCTTGTTTATTGCTAAAATTCCAGTACCTAGAATTGACTCTTCAACAGGTATTTATTGAGCGTTGACAAGGTACAGAGGTTAGCAGTGGGAAAACAAAACAAAACAAACAAAAAAAATTCCTCTCCTTGTGGAGCTTACATCCTACAGTAGGGAGACAGACAATAAGTTAAGTAAATAAATTGTATACTATATTTTTAAAAATTGTGTGGTATATTAAAGGGTGTTAAGTGCTCTAGATTAAAATAAATCCAAAAAGGGGAATAATGCTGAAGCTGAGTGTTTCCATTTTAAGTAATGTAGTCAGAGAAGATCTGACTGAGTAAGTAACACTTGAAGAAGGACTTGAAGGGAGTGAAGAAGTGAGCCAAGTGGGTACCAGCGGGAGAGCATTCAGAGCAGAGGGAACAGAAGGCCCTGAGTCAGGAATAGGCCTGGCAGGGCCAGTATGGCCAAAGCAGAATGAGTGTTAGGGCAAGTAGAAGGTGATATTGGTGGCTTTTGATGCTAACATGGGAGCTGCTGGCGAGTTTTGAACAGAGGAGTGACCTGATCCCCTTAGGTTTTAAAAGGATCACTCTGCCAGGTGGAAAATAGGAGAGGAGCAAGAGGAACACGGAGACCAGTTATGCAAAATGCGCAATGATCCAGACGAGAGGAATGGTCCAGGTAAGAGATGCTGGGGCTCGAATCAAGGTGGCAGTGATGAAGGTAGGGAGAAGTGGTTGGATTCTGGATATATTTTGAAGGAAGAGCCAACAGAATTTGGAAGTAGATGTGAAAATGAAAAAGGAGAGAGAGAGGTCAAGGATGACTGCAACTGTGAGTAGTAGGATGATGTTGCCATTCATTGAGATGGGGAGGATTATGGGTGGAGTAGAATTGAGGAGAAGATAATGGGTTCAGTTTTGGACATACTAAATCTAGGATATGTACAAGAATGTGAAGTAAGGATGTCAAGTAAATAGTTGGATGTAATAGACCTGGAATTTGGGAAAGAGGTCCACACCAGAGACATCAGCTGATCATCTTTGGTGCATAGATGAAATTTAAAGTCATGAAATGGGATGAAATCACCACAGTGGTGATTACAGCAAGAGAGGAAGTCTCTTTCTGAGCCCTGGGGCCTCCAACCTTAAGAAGCAAAGAGTGGTTAAGGATGCAGCAAAGGAAACTGCCAAGGACTGGCCTGGACTAGGAGGAAAACCAGGGGACTTTGTATCTGTTAAGTTCAGTGAGCAAAGTATTTAAAGAAAGAAGGATGATCCCATGTTTCAAATGCTGCTGATAGATCCCGTGAGATGAAGACAGAGATTGTCCAGTGAATTTAGCAACAAGCAGTTCTTTGGTGACCTTCAAAGCAGCTTTGATGGAATGACAGGGCAGGAACCTGATTGGAGCGTGCTTAAGAAAGAATGTGAGGACACACAGAAATCAGTTGCATTTCTATACACTAACAATGAGACAGAAGAAAGAAAAATTGGAATTTATCCCGTTTACAATTGCACCAGAAACCATAAGATACCTAGGAATAAACCTAACCAAAGAGGTAAAGGATCTGTACTCTGAAAACTATGGAACACTTATGAAAGAAATTGAGGAAGACACAAAGAAATGGAAAAACATTCTATGCTCACGGATTGGAAGAACAAATATTGTTAAAATGTCTATGCTACCTAGAGCAATCTATACATTCAGTGCAATCCCTATCAAAATACCATCAACATTTTTCACAGAGCTGGAACGAATAATCCTAAAATTTGTTTGGAACCAGAAAAACCCTTGTAGCCAGAGGAAAGCTGAAAAAGAAAACCAAAGCTGGTGGCATCACAATTCTGGACTTCAAGCTCTATTACAAAGCTGTAATCATCAAGACAGTATGGTTCTGGCACAAAAACAGACACATAGATCAATGGAGCAGAATAGAGAACCCAAAATGGACCCTCAACTCTATGGTCAACTAATCTTCAACAAAGCAGGAAAGAATATCTAATCGGAAAAAGTCTCTTCAACAAATGGTGTTGGGAAAATTGGACAGCCACATGTAGAAGAATGAAACTGGACCATTTTCTTACACCATACACAAAAATAAACTCGAAATGGATGAAAGACCTAAATGTGAGACAGGAATCCATCAAAATCCTAGAGGAGAACACAGGCGGCAACCTCTTTGACCTCGGCCACAGCAACTTCTTGCTAGACACGTCTCCAAAGGCAAGGGAAACAAAAGCAAAAATGAACTATAGATACTTCATCAGGATAAAAAGCCTTTGCACAGCAAAGGAAACAGTCAACAAAACCAAAAGACAACCGACAGAATGGGAGCAGATATTTGCAAGTGTCTTATCAGATAAAGGGTCAGTATCCAAGATGTACAAAGAACTTATCAAACTCAACACCCAAAAAACAAATAATCCAGTCAAGAAATGGGCAGAAGATGTGAACAGACATTTCTCTAAAGAAGACATACAAATGGCCAATAGACAAATGAAAAAATGTTCAACATCACTCAGCATCAGGGAAATACAGATCAAAACCACAATGAGATACCACCTCACACCTGTCAGAATGGATAAAATTAACAAGTCAGGAAACAACAAATGTTGGCGAGGATTTGGAGAAAGGGGAACTCTCTTACACTGCTGATGGGAATGCAAGCTGGTAAAGCTACTCTGGAAAACAGTATGGAGGTTCCTCAAAAAGTTAAAAAATAGAGCTACCCTATGACCCAGTGATTGCACTGTAAAGATACAAATGTAGTGCTCCAAAGGGACATCTGCACCCCAATGTTTATAGCAGCAATGTCCACAATAGCCAAACTATGCAAAGAGCCCAGATGTCCATCAACAGATGAATGGATAAAGAAGATGTGGTCTATATATACAATGGAATATTACTCAGCCATCAAAAAATGAAATCTGACCATTTGCAACAATGTTGATGGAACTAGAGGGTATTTTTTTTAAAGATTTTATTTATTTATTTGTCAGAGAGAGAGAGAGAGCACAAGCAGGGGAGGGGCAGAGGGAGAGGGAGAAGCAGGCTCCCCGCTGAGCAAGGAGCCCAGTGTGGGACTCGATCCCAGGACCCTGGGATCATGACCTGAGCTGAAGGCAGATGCTTAACTGAGCCACCCAGCCGTCCCAACTAGAGGGTATTATTAATGCTAAGCAAAATCAGTCAATCAGAGAAAGAATTATCATATGATTTCATTCATATGTGGAATTTAAGAAACAAAACAGTGGATCATAGGGGAAGGGAGGGAAAAATAAAATTAGACAAAATCAGAGAGGGAGGCAAACGCTAAGAGGCTCTTAACTATAGGAAACAAACTGAGGGTTGCTGGAGGGGAAGTGGGGATGAGGTAACTGGGTGATAGGCATTAAGGAGGGCACATGATGTAATGAGCACTGAGTGTTATATGCAACTGATGAATCACTAAACTCTACCTCTACACTAAACTCTACCTCATTAATGCTATATGTTAATTAATTGAATTTAAATAAAATTTTAAAAAAGAAACAATGTGAGGGGGGCACCTGGCTGGCTTAGTTGGTAGAATACAATGTGACTCTTGATCTCAGGGTTGTAAGTTCAAGCCCCATGTTGGGCATAGAGCCTACCTAAAAATAATAATAATAATAAATAAATAATAATAATAAAACAAGGATAGACAACTCTCTCAAGAAGTTTTGGGCAAAAGAGAGCAGAGAAATGGGACCTTAGCAAGAAGTGGGTAAATGTATTTTGTTTTTAAGATTGGGAGAAATAATCACATATCTTGTATGTTAATGAGAATTATTAGAAGGGGGGGAAATATGAAGATTTAGGAAAAAGTAGAGAGAAAACAGGAGCACTGTTAGATTCTGTGCACTCTTGGTGTCTTTGAATTCTTTACCTCCCAAGACGCATATCCTTATCTTATAAATTGGAAAAGGCTAGTTCCTCTTGAAAGGAAAATAATAGCAATTTTTTTTCTTACACAAAGCCTTTAAGTACTACATCTTGTTTGCTATTGCTGCTGACTTGGTGTTAGCAATTTTCTAGATGTTTCACTTTCTTCTTGCATAAAATGCTGCAGCATGCCTGCCCAGGGCTGCCTCCTGTTTACGAGGCCTTGTTGGTAGCTCTGTGTCTTTTCTGGCTGTAATCACAGGTAGTACCTGTGACTGAGTTAACACCTCTAAACATTAACTATTTTAAATCTGTCTATTCTGACTCTCACTTGGGTTTAGGATTCAGAATTCCTCTTGCCTGGCGCAGGATTTGATCTCCATGGGATTACACGACCATGCCTAATGTCTGGGGTTGTTTGATACACTCAGCAGATGTGGTTGCCAAAGCCGGGGGAGGTGGGGAATGCCGCTGACTCAGTCTCTCATCTATTCTCCTGTCCAGTAACCACTAACTGGGCAAAGCATTGGGCAAGACACAAAGATGAACTGGAGAATCAGGACACCCCAGGTCTTACCTGGCGCATAAGATACTTAGGGAGAGAAAGAAAATACCTACAGAACTATAACACACGGTAGAACGTAGTAAGTGCCATAAAAGAAATTCAAGGAAAGCACTAAAAGAGTCCAAAAGAAAAAGAGATTATTCCTTCCCGTTTGGGGGATGGAGCTCCGACTCACTGAAGCAGGCAGGGATTCTGAAGGAAATCTACCCATCAGCCTTCCTTACAATGATCTCAACTTGTATTAGTATGTCCCCACATTTTAAAACATAATGGTTCATTTTTTATAATCTCCTGAGAAGCAGGAACATTTTGACCCCACTTTCTTTCTTTCTTTTTTTTTTTTTTTAAGATTTTATTTATTTATTTGAGAGCATGAGCAAGAGAGAGAGAGAGCATGAGTGGAGGACGAGCAAGGGAGAGGAAAAAGCAGACTCCCCGCTGAGCAGAGAGCCCACATGGGGCTCCATCCCAGGACCCTGAGATCATGACCTGAGCTGAAGGCACTTAACTGACTGAGCCGCCCAGGTGCCCCAACCCCACTTTCATTTTACAGCCAAATGGACTGATTCCACCTCTTTTTGATAACATTTTCCCCATTAATATTATGTTTAAAATTTAATATTAGAAGAGTTTTGTTGAATTTTTAAAACCTAATGAGTAGTTGCATTTTAATAAAAATGTTTGAATGTTTTTTTAATCAGGTGAACCCATTCACCAACTCGATATCTTTATTTCCTTATTAAGTAAAAAGAAAAATGTTATCTGAAGGAAACTCTACCTCTTGCTATATTTTCATAAGTCACCTACCTTCCTCTCTCTTTTCGCTTAAAAAAGATTGATAAATGTGTCAGCTAGCGTAAGAAAGGGACAAGGTGTAAGGTCACCACCTCACGTGGGAGTAAATTAATCGCATCAGATTTGAGGGGTTTGGGGAGATAAGAGAGGTACCTATTATCACAAACAAACAAACAAAAATACTAATTGTGCCTCTCTCCCCTCCTTCTCTCTAAATATTTCCAGTATCTTCAAATGTGACTTAGCTGACATCTCAGCAGATCCAAAAGAGGCAGGAAGAAGTTGTACACTGAATTTAGAAAACCACCCAAAAAATACAATTTGTTTTGTTTTAGAAGGTTGTAAGTTGGATGTGAGCAAAAGGACAAAGAGCATATTCCCGCCGTCCCCAGCTTCCAGCGTAGTGTGTGTGTGTATAAGAATATGAGGTGATAGAACTGTTTAGAAGACAGTAAGTCAACCCTGTAAACTGTGAAACATAAGGCACATTTCTATTTTTATGCAACCACATAAAAATCACAAGTTTTGAAGTACCTGGGTGGCTCAGTCGGTTGAGCATCCAATTCTTTTTTTATTTTTTTAAGATTTTATTTATTACTTGATATATAGAGAGAGAGACAGGAGAGAGGGAACACAAGCAGGAGGAGTGGGAGAGGACGAAGCAGGCTCCTACTGAGCAAGGAGCCCGACGTGGGACTCAATCCCAGGACCCTGGGATCATGACCTGAGCTGAAGGCAGATGCTTAACAACTGAGCCACCCAGGTGCCCTGAGCATCCAATTCTTGATTTGGGCTCTGGTTATGATCTCAGGGTTGTGAGATTGAGCCCTGTGTCAGGCTCCACACTGGGTGTAAAGGCTGCTTAAGAGTCTCTCTCTCCTGGGGCGCCTGGGTGGCTCAGTCAGTTAAGCATCCAACTCTTGGTTTCGGCTCAGGTCCTGATCTCAGGGCTGTGAGATTGAGCACAGGTTCCATGCTCAGCACAGAGTCTGCTTGAGATTCTCTCCCTCGCCTTTTGCCCCTTCCTCCACTAAAAAAAATCCCAAGTTTTTATAAGTTTTATGTATGTATAAAGAGCTATAAAAAACTTAAAAATGAACCTATGTTATTTGAACATTGCTATCCATTGGTATATTTAGTACCTGTTTTCTTATATCTCTAGCTGACATATATTTTTTCCTTTTTTTTTTTTTTTTTTAGTATAGCTGACATTGACAACATATTTAAAATGAGGTTCCAGAATGCAGTTCTAGTTTGCACTATTCTGAGAAACAGGTTTCCAAATGATATTCTGGTATGTTTCCGTTCAACTGGACTTCATCACAGAGATTGTGTCTTTGTTTCTGAAAAATTGTACCAACAGTAAAATAGCAAATAATCACAGGAAGATTTTTTTTCAAGATTTTATTTATTTAAGAGAGAGACAGACAGAGATAGCGAGAGGGAGCACAGGTGGGGAGGAGAGGGATCATGCCCTGAGCCAAAGGCAGACACTTAACCGACTGAACCACCCAGGCGCCCCTCACAGGAAGATTTTTTTTTTTCCTTAAGATTTTATTTATTTATTTGACAGAGAGAGACACAGTGAGAAAGGGAACACGAGGGAGAGGGAGAAGCAGGCTCCCCGCCGAGCAGGGAGCCTGACGTGGGGCTTGATCCCAGGACCCCGGGATCATGACCTGAGCTGAAGGCAGACACTTAACGACTGAGTCACCCAGGCGCCCCCACAGGAAGATTTTTAATTCTCACCTGTTTCTCTAAGGATATCCTTTCCTTTGGGGGAAAAAAAAAAACCCTTTCATCGTGAAATATAACACATACAGAAGTGTGCACAAAAGTTATCATAGAGTAAAACGTGTATATTCACCACCTTTGTCAAAGAAATAGTGTTGCCAGACCATAGTCACCCACTTACCTTCACAACCCCGTCCCTTGTGTCTAGAGGGTCACCATCCTAACTCCCATAGTGATTATTTCCTTGCTTTTCTTCATAATTTTACCATTGATGTGTGCATCCCCAAACAATATACTATATGTTTTGCCCATTTTTGAAGTGTTCATAAATGAAATTATACTATAGTCTTTTTCTATAACCTCTTTGTTGTTCAATATTATAAGATTCATCCATGTTATTTTATTTGGCTTGCATAGTCCATGTGTGTTTATTGCTGTAAAATATTCCATTGCACGAATTGTATGCCACAACTTATTCATCCATTTTACTCTTTTTACATTTTTTCAGCTTGTTAATCTGCTCCGTGAAACACGGTGCAATGGTTGCAGAATTGTTCCTGCTTGTTGCAAGCGCCAACATTGGCCTTTGCTATGCCCCTGACTTTCCTCCTTCTGTTTTAGTGTAAAAGTTCACCATTTCCTTGAGATTTTTTCTTCTCATACAGCCCATGTCTTGCAAATCAGGGTTGGGTTCATTTTATTGTTTTCTCTAATCCAAGAAATTGTAAATTATGCTGAGGCCAGCTGTCCTGCAACACATCAAAATGGGTGCTGAATCCAAATACAAAGATGACGTCTGGTGTGGTCTTGTACGTTTTGGCTAGCTTCCCCCGAATTTCTTTTAGGTACCTCACTTTTGCAGGATGAAGGATTGTTTCTGCTGAGGTAGTGGTTGGTCATGAACTTCCATCCAGACACTGCCTGCATCATTCATGATGGCAGGCTATCCTTAGGCAGCTGGGGTGGGAAAGAGCCCATCTTACTCTTTCCAGACTTTGGCAGTTATAAACGATGTTGTCGTGACTATTTTTGGTTTTGTATCCTGGTACACCTAAGCATATGCATCCCTTTTTTCTTGACTTGAAAACAACAGTGTCTTCATTATAATGGAATTATTTTTTTTTCCTGGCAATTTCTCATATTTTTCTTAGTTTATTTATATTCATGTGCTTGAATAGAAAGTTTCTTAGTTTATTTATATTCATGTGCTTGCACCCCAAGTTATATATTTAATATTGGGAATATATATATCTTGTTTGTTCAATCTGGTGATGCTATCCAGCATCATTCAACGTGCAGAAAACAGGAGTACTTACACAGGTCGGGAGAACTACTAAAGCACAATGGTAAATTATGTGGGCCCTAGAATCATGTTGACTTTAAGCAAATTTTAGGCAAATTAAGCTTCTCCAATCTTCAATTTTTTAATCTGTGAAATTTGGATAATAATACTTACAATGTTACTGTAAGGCATGTCCACAAGGACTCCTTACGAAGCAAGTAGCAAGTCCAACTCAAACCGCGTTAGATACTAAAGGACTTTATTGACCCACCTGACTTGAAGAGAAAGTGGGAAGCAGGAAATGGGGAATAGAGGGAGAATGAAATTTCTTCCTGCCAACAATAAATAAAAATCCTTCACTCTGAATGGGTCAACTATGCTCCCGTTACCCAACCCTGAACCAACCACTAGAGATGTGGGAAATGCCAACCACGATCAAACCAATCACAGCCCTCTCTCAGACCTGGGTGGCCAATCCCATTCTAAGCCTGTGGCTGGGACAAAATGGGAAAAGGACAAAATGGATGTTAGGGAGGCAACCACAATGTCCACCAGATTCAGGAATAACAAGATACAGGGCTCAGTCTAAGGCTTGGGGCTCAACGCCCTCTGTCAGCACTCATTGTTCTAGGGGCTGCCAACACCAGAATCTGCCCTGCCAGTCCCAATATTAAGATAAGCACTTTTCAAAGTGGTGAGATAAATCTACATGTCTTCACGAAAAAAAAAGGTTATCCTGTAATTTCATGACTGGTGATTCTTACATTTGCAGAAAACATTTTCATAGCATGAATGGGACTGGGAATGTACCTGTTCTTTTCACACACAACCAAAAGCTGGTTTGTTGTTATTGATTAGAAGACTATTTTGCAAAGGGCCCAAAGTGTTGCACCCCAAAGATATAATTAAATGCTAATGAGCACACCGAGTAAATATTAAAAGTAAACCTGTCATCTGTGGAGAATTAAAAACCTTTCAAATGAAGAGAGGGTAAGAAAATTAGGGGAAATAGTATCCTACAAAAGATCTCAGGGGAAATAAAGTAGGGATTCTTGCCCTGGGCAGAAACAAAGTGAATATAAAAAGCATCCATTATAAGTATATTCACTGAGTTCACTGTCTGAGACTCCAAACAAAAAGGTTATAAAATAACAATAGTCGGCAAACAAGCTGGAAGGAACTTTCTGGAGTGATGGATGTTCTCTGGAATGTCGGGGTATGTGGGAATGCTTGCACAACTGTATAAATTTATTAAAAATTATCAGACTGTACACTTATAATGGGTGGATTTTATGGTGTGTAAATTATAACTCAATAAAGCCATTAAAATGTTCGAAAACACAAGTCACATTCCAAGAAATTACATTTTTGTTACCAGTAAAATTGAAATGCTGTTTTTCCTCCTTCTCCCATCTTCTCTTCCTTTGTTTTTTTGTTTGTTTGTTTCTTTTTTGTTTTTCTTTTAAGTGCATTCAGAAGGGATAGATAATGGAGGTGCCTGCTAGGAGACATTCCTTTGCTAAAGATGGGCCTGTCCAGCTAGTTGTCTGAAGGGGCCAACATCTGGTAATGATTTCGTAGAAAGATCTTTGATCAGTGCTTCTCGGAGCCAAAACACGAGAGACCTAGACAGAGTCAAAGTCTGTGAAGCTTCTTTATGAACAGCAGAAGCACTGAGCTCATACATTTCTGAACCAGGACTACTTTGGGGGACAGGCTTTTTTTTTTTTTTTTAACTTCAGCCTTATTGAGGTATAATGGACATCTATAATAGTGACCTTAACCATGTTATTGATTTGACCTACATGGTTGGCAGATCAAAAACAGAATCTAGGGGCGCCTGGGTGGTTCAGTCAATTAAGAGGCCCACTCTTGGTTTCGGCTCAGGTCATGATCTCAGCATCGTGAGATCAAGCCCCACGTCAGGCTCCAGGCTCAGCGGGGAGTATGCTTGTGGATTCTCTTTCTCCCTATGCTCCTCCCCCCACTCGTGCTCTCTCTTTCTCTCTCTCTCTCTCTCTCTCAGATAAATAAATCTTAAAACAAACAAACAAACCAGATTCTGGCACATTTTTACCTGGAGGTCATGCCCTAGTCTGGGAGATGATGGGGTGAAGCTGCCATGTGAAGCCTTGAGAAAGAACATGTAACTCACAGTATCCAAAGATGGGGGAGTTGTGTTTTCAGCTTCCTTGTTGTCAAGTTCTTTCCTCACCTTGCTTCTGCAGTCAGAACCCACACCTCTGAATTTGGGAGCAGTGACCTGGAATAAGGGGATGAGACTGCTGTATGTAGGGAGCTTTGGAATCTGCAAAGCAGAACGCGCTAGAAACGTTAAGTGTCCCTGTGCTCCAAACAACCAGCACGCATGAGCACGTAGTAGACACGGTATATTGAAGGAATGAAGACATGAATAATGGAAAAGTTTTCTCAGGGCACCCAGCGGGCTCAGTCGGTAGAGCATGCAACTCTTGATCTCAGGGTCGTGAGTTCAAGCCCCATGTTGGGCGTGGAACCTACTTAAAAAAAAAGAAAAGAAAGAAAGAAAAGTTTTCTCTATAGAAATAATTACCTGGTGTTCTGATGGCCCAAACAGCAGAAGTAAGAGGAGAAACATATGTGAGGAACAAAGGTGCAACATTTATGAAGCACCAGGGTTTATCCAAGATAAAATGATTCATGACATGGGACATATTATGTATGTTCAGCATGGGACTACAAATACATACTCTGGAACCAGATTACCTGATCTCAAACTGACTTCCCCATTTTACTGTGACCTTGAGCAAGTTTCTTAACGTAAGACAATTCGTGTTTTTTTGGGGGGGGGTCCCGGACCCAATTCTGATGTGGGAGGAGGTGTTCCCACACACACAACCCAAGCAATTCTCAGACATCAGTAGGGCGTCTGACAATTCAAATCCATTCTGACACCATTTGCCAGAGATAGCATCAGATTCCACAGGTTAAGGGCTCAGTCCTTCAAGACTGCCCCCCCAGCCCCACACCCTTGCCCCAACACTTCAGATGCCAGTTGCAAGCCCCAGGCTGTTGCCTGCGCCTCTGACTCAACCAGCTGCAGATGGGACATTCCAACAATCACCTCCTCAGGTTCCTCTAATTTACCAGAGAAACTCACAGAGCTCAGGGAAACATGTTTAGCAGTTTATTAAAGGATATCATGAAGGATACAAATCAACAGCCAGATGAAGAGATGCACAGGGCGAGGTCTTTGGAAAGGGCACACAGCTTCCATGCCCCACCCCGGCCCCCGGAGCACCATTCTTCCTACTCTCCATGTGTTCACCAACCCAAGAGCTCTCCAAACCCCGTCCTTTTGTGTTTTTATGGAGGCTTCATTGCATAGTCAGGATTGACTTGTTGACTGATT
This sequence comes from Halichoerus grypus, assembly GCF_964656455.1. Classification (NCBI taxonomy): domain Eukaryota; kingdom Metazoa; phylum Chordata; class Mammalia; order Carnivora; family Phocidae; genus Halichoerus; species Halichoerus grypus. Next base: position 180,261,638 of record NC_135716.1, read on the forward strand.
CAACCTCCAGTCTCTCTCCCCTCCCTGGAGGTCGGGGGCTGGGACTGAAATTTCCAGCCCTCCTATCACATGGTTGGCCACCCTGGGAACCAGCCTTCCACTTTGGGTGAGATCCAAACGTCACCTTCATTAATGCAACAAAAGACACATTTATCACACTCAACACTTAGGTTTGGGGAACTGTGAGCCAGAACTGTGAATGAAGACCGAATATATATAAGAAATCTATTTTGGTCATCTGAATGACCAGATATATATTTCTTACAAATCGCAATACCCAGGGTCTAAATTGCCCATCTATAGGGCGCCTGGGTGGCTCAGTTGGTTGAGCGACTGCCTTCAGCTCAGGTCATGATCCTGGAGTCCCGGGATCGAGTTCCGCATTGGGCTCCCTGCTCAGCAGGGAGTCTGCTTCTCCCTCTCATCCTCTTCCCTCTCGTGCTCTCTCTCTCTCATTCTCTCTCTCTCAAATAAATAAATAAAATCTTTAAAAATAAATAAATAAATAAATTGCCCATCTATAAAATGGGAGTAAGAACAGTAGCTATTTCATATATTGTGAAAATTAAAAGAGTTGATCTCTGTAAAGTACTTGGAAAATTGCTTGACCCATAGTAAGCATTTTAGAAGTGTTTTATTATTATTGCCTAGTTTTTCAACTTTCCTTTTAGTGAATAGCACTTTTCAGCCTTTCTTCGTACACCATACCCTTCCCCACTTAGACCCATCCTTCACTACCAAAGATATGTGTACTTAGCTGAGATGCTCACTTCTGAATGTGAGTCTTGCCTGACTCTTATCCAATCTTGTGGGTTCCTAGTGTCTACAGTGGAAAGATCTGATCATCTACATCAAAGGACATTAATACCAACCGCCATTACGAGAACATTAAACCAATCCAGAAGATGTTTCGTATAGAGGTTAAAGCCTATGGTTCTACTCTCAGCTCTGTCACTAACCCACTTCGTGACCCTCCTAGGAAATCACTTACCCTTTCTGTAACTCAGTGTCCCTCATCTGTAAAACAGGGATAACACTTACCATGAATACTTCACGGGGTTTTGAGTCTCTTCCCATTGGCAGAGCATGATTGTTTAAACCCAAAGTGTTTTTTACTTACTTAAGAAATATTTTAGATAAACAAAAAGGTGCAAAGAATAATGTAACAACACCCAAGTACCTACCGGTCTAACAAACAAGGCATGACACGCAGAGTGGAAACCGTGGCTTGAAGGATTTTATTTGGTCATATTTGCATTCCTCACCACATGTTCCTGTATTGAGAACATATCTGTATTTTTATCATGATCATTACCCTTATCAATATTTGGGTCATACAAACTAAGGCAAAGAGACTAGGAAACATGAGAATCAGTTCCTGCCTATTTTTCACAGTTTATATTCAATAATGCTTAGGATTTCCCAGGTGCTTCTCTGTAACTACTCTGTGTTTCATTTTTAGGACACCTTCTGTGCAAGTAAAAGAAAAGCACACCTATGGGGCGCCTGGGTGGCTCAGTTGGTTGAACATGTGACTCTTGCTTTTGGCTCGGGTCATGATCTCAGGGTCGTGAAATCTAGCCTCCTGTCGGGCTCCACACTCAGCATGGAGTCGGCTTGAGATTTTCTTGCTCCCTCTCCCTCCTGTTCTACCCCTCCCCCTGCTCCCGTGCACACACTTTCTCTCTCTCTCTAATATAAATAAATAAAATCTTAAAAGAAAAGCACACCTCAAACTGGCTTGTCAACAATGAGTGGGTCTTACTTACTGATTTACAGAACTAGAGTCCAAAAGTAGACTTTCAGGTCACGTTTGTTCTGAGGCTGAACAGTGGACCCAAGTTTCTTCTTGGTTCTCTCTCTCTGCTTTCTGCCATATCCGTTGCTTTTCCTGGCTGGCTTCCTTCAGGGTGTTCAAATGGCCCCTGGGCCACAGCATATTTCCTCATTCAAGCCCTGCAAAGAAGAGCGATCATCTTTTCCCATAATTCCCAGCTAGAATCCTAAAATCCACTCAGATTAGATCACCTTGGACCACATGCGAAAACAGGAAGCGTCACAGGACTTAGTTTTGGTCACATGTCATGGATTTCACATCTAGAGCTTGGGTAGAGTTAACTTCAGCAGAACCAAATAGATACCTTCCTACCAAAAGTCCCATCATCCACCTCAGTAGGTTTTGGACAGCTTTTTCTGAGAAATAAGTGGCTAAATAAATAGTATTAGTGAGATGCTATTTTAGATAGTACCAGTACAGGGATGGACCCAGGTTTTGTAGCACCTGAGGGATGAACTGGGAGGAGGGGGTCTCCTTTAAGAAAATGAATACAAAATTAGTTTCAAGTATGAATATTTAGAATGAAAAAAGAAACTTAAAAATTCAGAAAAACAATTTTATTAACTGCCTCTATACTAATTCTTTCTGCAGCTTTGCCTCTCCATATGACAATTCCATAAGATAATTTTTCGGTTCAAAAATTAATCTTTCTGCTAGTATGGTTGAACAAAACTTACTTGTTATTATTGGTAGTTTCCGGAAAGTGTCTTTTTGCTTCAAAACTCATTATTGGTGGGGCACCTGGCTGGCTCAATCGGTAGGGTGTGTGTCTCTTGATCCCAGGGTTGTAAATTCAATCCCCACACTGGGTGTAGAGATTATTTAAAAATAAAAATAATGGGGCGCCTGGGTGGCTCAGTCAGTTAAGCATCTGCCTTGGGCTCAGGTCATGATCCCAAGGTCCTGGGATCAAGCCCCACATTGGGCTCCCTGTTCAGTGGGGTGTCTGCTTCTCCCTCTCCCTCTACCCCTCCCCCTGTTCATGCTCTGTCTCTTTCTCAAAAATAAATAAGACCTTTAAAAAATAAATAAATAGGGGCGCCTGGGTGGCTCAGTCATTAAGCGTCTGCCTTCGGCTCAGGTCATGATCCCAGGGTCCTGGGATTGAGCCCTGCATTGGGCTCCCTGCTCAGCAGGAAGCCAGCTTCTCCCTCTCCCACTCCCCCTGCTTGTATTCCCTCTCTTGCTGTCAAATAAATAAATAAAAGATCTTTAATAAATAAATAAATAAATAAAAATAAAATAACCCCTCATTATTGGTAAGGACATGTATTTTTAGGACTGTTTTTAAATTTGTGGCTATTTCCATGAAGCTTCAGAGATGAACTGCAAGATTTCAGGGCATTTCAATTTTTTTTTACCCTGTGCTTAGTGGTAATGCTCTGAATTGATGACATGCATCAACCAGTTTGGTTTTGCTGTCGTCGTGATGTGTTATGTTTCATATCAACTCATTGGCATATTTTATGCAAATTAACAAAAATTTAAATCTTTTCATTCACCCTTTGCCATTCATTGGATTATCAAACAATGCCAGAACTTATTCATCACACTTATTCAACATGAATTGTCATAATGAATTACTGCTTTTGGTATGACTTAAAATTCTTTTTTTTTTTTTGTTATAATTCACTTCTTAATGGCAGAATAATTTCTATTGAATTTGTCATTCATTTTTCATGGCTTTTGTTTCATATTCTCTAAACCTACTGAGTCTCTTTGAATGTCTGCTGAATTGAATTCAGTCTAAGCAATTGTGACAAAATGCTTCCAATAGTTAACTATAATAAAACACCATGAAGGTAGTCTCTTGCATTTTTTTTTAAGATTTTATTTATTTACTTGCGAGAGTGAGCAAGTGAGAGAGCACGAGCATGGGAAGGAGCAGAGGGAGAGGGAGAAGCAGACTCCCCACTGAGCAGGGAGCCTGACGTGGGGCTTGATCCCAGGACCCTGGGACCGTGACCGGAGCCGAAGGTAGATGCCTAACCGACTGAGCCACCCAGGTGCCCCAGCCTCTTGCATTTTAAGATGACAAAGAGATCCTTCACTTGTTTTCTGGATGGTTCTGATGCAGTCTGGCTGGGTCTGAGGACCCAGAGGGAGGTCTGGCAGGACCAGCCAAGAGGGTCACTGGCTTCACACAGGATAGAAATCAGACAAGAGGAAGTGAGAGCAGAGTTTATTAAAGATATATAGAGAGTGTAGATATGGATAGGGCATCTGGGAGACCAGAAAGAAAAAGAAAAGAGTCTTGTCTTTACTTGGGATCCAGGGTTTTCATTGAGGATTGTGATCTGGTGACATGTCTTCTCAGGCATCCAGGAAAAAAGACAAGTTTTAGGCATTCTCCATAAGTTACTTAAGCCCTGGAGACAGGGCTCTTGGTGAGTCAGTGGTCTGGAAAACGTTCATGATGATGCTGTCTGGTCACTCCTTGGATGTTATCTATTGTGATGGAAGAAATTGTTAAATCCTAGTCCTTTACAAGGAGGACATACATTATCTGTGCTATAAGGCATGCGTAAGGCGGGGGTGTAAGTCCTAGCAAGAATAGAAGCAGGAAAAGGAGTGAAAAAAAAATGTTTTTCATGGGGTCCCTATAGTTTTCCTGTCTCAGTTCCAAAACGCCTTTCCAAACTGAGGTTAAAGCAGTGTGATATAAAAATATATATTTGGTCTCTGCCCCTGGTTCCTGGCACAACGTTCCTAAAACCCTTGGAATTTCCTGAATGATAGGAGTGTCTATCATCATTCCTAAGGGGCCAATTTTGAGCACATCTAAGTTTATGCTAAAGAAGTGACTTGCAGGGGCACCTGGGTGGCTCAGTCAGTTAAGCGGCTGCCTTCAGCTCAGGTCATGGTCCCAGGGTCCTGGGATCGAGCCCTGCATCAGGCTCCCTGCTCGGCAGGAACCCTGCTTCTCCCTCTCCCACTCCCCCTGCTTGTGTTCCCTCTCTTGCTGTGTCTCTCTCTGTCAGATAAATAAATAAAATATTAAAAAAAAAAAAAGAAGTGACTTGCAGTGGGTCCCAGAGATAGCCTCAGGATGGGGGCAGCTCCCTGAAGACTAAACACTTTACTAGAGGCTGGGAACCCTCTGTTCCACCCACCGATCTCCAGGAGAAGATGGGGGACTGGAGTTGGAGCTCTGTAAAAACTCTTGAACAATGAGGTTCTGGAGAGCTTCCAGACTGGTGAGCGCATGAAAGTGTTGGGAGGGGGCGCCTGGGTGGTTCAGTCATTAAGCGTCTGGCTTCGGCTCAGGTCATGATCCCAGGGTCCTGGGATCAAGCCCCACATCGGGCTCCCTGCTCAGCGGGAAGCCTGCTTCTCCCTCTCCCACTCCCCCTGCTTGTGTTCCCTCTCTTGCTGTCTCTCTGTCAAATAAATAAATAAAATCTTAAAAAAAAAATCATTATAAAAAAAAGTGTTGGGAGGGTAATATACCAGGCATGCCAGCCTGCCATTCCCAGTACCCAGCCCTAAGCATCTCTTCCATTCGGCCGTCCTTGAGTTGTATCATTTCTAACAAACCAGTAATAGTAAGTAGAGTGCTTTCCTGCGCTCTGTGAGTCATTCTAGGCAGCTGTCATGGGAACCTCCAAATTTGTAGTCAGTTGGGCAAAGTGTAGGCAGCCTGGGCACCCCATTTGCAGTTGGCATGGGAAGTGGAGGCAGTCTGGTAGGACTGAGCCCTTTAACCTGTAGAGTCTGACGCTCACTCCACGTAGATAATATCAGAATTGAGTTGAACTGTTGTACACCTAGTGAGTGTCAGAGAATCCGAGAATTGGTTGTTAGTATGGGAAAACACTCCATATATTTTGTGTCACAAAGAACCTCAGAAGCAATGAAAAGTGAAAAGCCTGCTGTCTATAAGCCAGGAAGCAGGCTGTCACCAGGCACCCAATCTGCCACCTTGATCTTGGACTTCCCAGCCTCCCAAACTATGAGAAATAAATGTCTGTGGTTTCAATCCTCCCAGTCTATGGTATTTGGTTATAGCAGTCCAAGCTGATTAAGAGAGAACTGGTCCTGGGGTGCCTGGGTGGCTCAGTCAGTTGGGCGTCTGCCTTCGGCTCCGGTCATGATCTCAGGGTCCTGGGATCGAGTCCCGTGTTGGGCTCCCTGCTCAGCGGGGAAGCCTGCTTCTCCCTCTCCCTGCCCCCTGTTCGTACTCTCTCTCATTTGCTCTCTCTCTCTCAATAAATAAATAAATCTGATGGGTGGGGTACTGTTGCAACAAATACCTACAAAAGCAGAAATGGCTTTGAAGCTGTAACGGGAAGATGCTGGAGGAGATTAGAGGTGCACACTAGAAGTCCAGACTGCCATAAAGGGACGGCTCACGGCGATTCTGGTGAGAGCGTAGGAAGGAGAGAGCCAAGCTGGAGAGAAAGCCTCCACCTTCTCATGGGCAAAATGTTGGTAGAAACATGAGTGGCCAAGATCATTCTGATGAGGTCTCAGACAGAAATGAGGAGCACATTTTTGGACAATGGGGAAAAGGCAATCCTTGTTATAAAGTGGCAAGAACTTGGCTGAATTGTGCGTTGGTTCTAGTGTTTTGTCGAAGAGTGATGGAATTGTTGGATATCTAGCTATGGAGATTGCTAGGTGAAGTGTTGAAGGGGCAGCTTGGTTCCTCCTGACTGCTTAGAGTAAAACATGAGAAGAAAGAGAGGAATTGAAGAAGGATTGCTAGGTAAGAAGGAATGAGAACTTGAAGATTTGGAAAAGTCTCAGCTTGTCCATACTACAACAAACAAGAAAGTGTGTATTAAAAAGAAAACATCAAGGATGTGGCTCACTGGCCATTTGACAAGATTGGTGTGGGTGTGAACCATGGACCTAATCAACCATCTCAACAGAAGTCAGGAATAGAGAGGATATTAAAGGGAACAGAAGTAGCAGGACCACACGAAGGAAGGCTGTTGGATTCTGAGATCCTACAGGACCAGGTCATACTGCTATGCAGCTATGAGCAAGAATGGGGTGCCTGGCTGACTCAGTCCATAGAGCATGCACCCCAGTGGGTCCTGGGAGTGGGACTGCGGCCCTTGTTGGTCTAGAGGTCAGAGTATCTAACCGAAGAGGATTATTCTTGAGCCTTAATATCTCTTGGAATTTGTCTTGCTAAGTTTTGGACTTGCTTGGGGCTCGTCGCCCCTTTCTCCTTTCTGACTTCTCCCTTTGGGAATAGAAATGTCTATCCTGGGGCGCCCAGGTGGCTCAGTCGTTAAGCGTCTGCCTTCAGCTCAGGTCATGATCCCAGGGTCCTGGGATCGAGCCCCGCATCGGGCTCCACATCGGGCTCCCTGCTCAGCGGGAAGCCTGCTTCTCCCTCTCCCACTCCCCCTGCTTGTGTTCCCTTTCTCGCTGTGTCTCTCTCTGTTAAATAAATAAAATCTTAAAAAAAAAAAGAAAAGAGAAATGTCTATCCTATGCCTGTCTACCACTCTGGGTTTTGGAAACCCGTAACTTTTCTGATTTTACAGGTTCATAGCTGGAGAGGAATTTTGCCTCAGGATGAATCATACCACAAATCTCACCTGTATATGATTAAGACGATGGTCTCATGTGAAACTCTGGACTTCACACTTCGCAGTTGATGCTGGAATGAGTTAAGAATTTGGGGGCTTTTGATACCGAATGAATGTATTTTGCATGTGATAAGAACATGGATTGGGGGCACCTGGTGGCTCAGTCGTTAAGCGTCTGCCTTTCGGCTCAGGTCATGATCTCTGGGTCCTGGGATCGAGCCCGCATCGGGCTCCTGCTCAGTGGGAAGCCAGCTTCTCCCTTTCCCACTCCCCCTGCTTGTGTTCCCCCTCTTGCTGTCTCTCTCTCTGTCAAATAAATAAATAAAATCTTAAAAAAAAATAAGAAGAAGAACATGGATTGGGGGAGGGGCCAGGAGTAGAATGCTATGAGTGGAACATTGTTTTGTTGTTGGTCTGCTGTTCAAGCCCCCCAGTCTATGGTGTTTTGTCATAGCAGTCTGAGCTACTAAGACATTCAAACAGTGGAATATTAGCTGTATAAAGGAGTGAAGTACTGATACACTACAAATGGATAAGCCTTGAAAACATAGGGTCAAATTAAAGATACCTAACACAAGGGGCACCTGGGTGGCTCAGTTGGTCAAGCCTCTGCCTTCCACTCAGGTCGTTCTGGGATCGAGTCCCACACCGGGCTTCCTGCTCAGCAGGGAGTCTGCTTCTCCCTCTCCCTCTGCCACTCTCTCTCTCTCTGTCAAATAAATAAAATCTTAAAAAAAAAAAAAAAGATACCACATAAAAGGCCACGATTTTCATATTGTATGATTCCATTTATACGAAACATCCAGAATAGGCCATTCCATAGAAACAGAAAGTAGATTATTGCTTGCCAGGACTGTGGGAAGGGTTGACTGCTAATGGGTAAGGGGTTTCCATTTGAGGTAATGAAAAAGTTCTAGAACTGGACAGTGGTAGTTGTACAACACTGCGACTGTACTTACTGCCACTGAATCATACACTTTAAAAGAGTTAGAATGGTACATTTTATATTATGTGTATTTTATCACAATTTTTAAAAATGCATTTGGATAATGCATGGCTATTATCCAAAAACGGAAAGCAAATGTTGGGGAGGTTGTGGAGAAACGGGAACCCTTGTGCTCTGTGGGCAAGAATGTGAAATGGGGGGTGCCTGGGTGGCTCAGTTGGTTGAGCAACTGCCTTCGGCTCAGGTCATGATCCTGGACTCCCGGGATCGAGTCCCACATCAGGCTCCCTGCTCGGCGGGGAGTCTGCTTCTCCCTCTGACCCTCCCGTCCTCATGTGCTCTCTCTCTCATTCTCTCTCTCTCTCTCAAATAAATAAATAAAATCTTTAAAAAAAAAAAAGAATGTGAAATGGGGCAGCTGCTGTGGAACAGTGTGGCAGGTCCTCAAAAAGTTAAACATAGAATCACCATATGACCTAGGAATTCCACTTCGGAGTTGATACCCAAAAGAATTGAAAGCTGGGATTCCAATGGACATGTGTACACCCACATTCCCAACGGCATTATCCACAATCACCAAAAGGTGGAAACAACCCCAGCATCCACAGAGGGATGACTGGTTCCTCCAACTGTGTTCTATGCCAACAATACAATGAAATATTATTCAGCCTTTAAAAGGAAGGTAGGGGCGCCTGGGTGGCTCAGTCGTTGAGCATCTGCCTTTGGCTCAGGTCATGATCCCAGGGTCCTGGGATCGAGCCCCGCGGGAAGCCTGCTTCTGCCTCTCCCACTCCCACTGCTCCCTCTCTCGCTGTGTCTCTATCTGTCAAATAAATAAATCTTTAAAAAATAAAAAATAAATAAATAAAAGGAAGGTAATTCTGACACATGTTACGGCATGGATGAGCCCTGATGTGAGCTATATAAAGCCAGCCGGCCACAAAGGACGAATATATGAGGAGTCAGAGCGAGCGGTAGAGACAGAAAGCAGAATGGTGGTTGCCAGGAGCTGGGGAAGGAGAGCATGGGAAGTTGTGTTTAATGGGGACAGAGTTTCAGTTTGGAAGATGGAAAAGTTCCGCAGACGGTTGGTGGGGATGGCTGCACAGCAACGTGAGTGTATTTAATGCAAATGCACTGTACTCTTAAAAACTGTTAAAATGATAAAATTTTGTTATGTAAACAAAACACCCTAAATCTAAAAACTAAAAAACTAAAAAATAAAAAGAGCGAGGGCCCCCTCCCTCCCTCCGCAGTGGACCGGCGGAGGAGGTGCGGCTGGGCCAGGAGGGGGCGCTCTCGGCGAGGCCCCGCAGCCTCCGAGCGGCCTAAGAGCGGCGGGGAGGAGCCCGCATTGCAACCTGCAGCGCGTCTCCCCCAGGCGGCGCCCAGGGTGCCCGGCAGCGGCGCCGGGGACAGACAGCATGGGGGCCGCCGCCCCCCAACCAGCAGGCCCCCCACAGGGCCTGAGCCGCTGGGCCAGCAGCGCAGCCCTGCCGGGGAGGGGGGTAGAGGGGGCGGGGCGTCTGGGGCTAGGGCTGGGGAGTGGGAGGGGGCGCCCCGGCCAGGGGGAGAGGGGCCAGGGGCAGGGGGCGTCAGGGCAGGGGGTGACTGGGCGTCCCCTGGGGGCAGCCCGGCTGGAGCGGGAAGCTCCCACGCGGTGCCGCTTCCCCAGCCCTCGGTATTTGGGGCCAAAATAAGGCCACAGGAAGGTGGGTGCCCGTCCTTTCCTTGGAGAGCGAGGAGAGTGAGAGCCTCAGGAAGTTGCATTTTCCCGTTTGATTTCTGACACTTAAAACTTTCCTTAAAAAGATCCCTGAAGGGGCACCTGGGTGGCTCAGTCATTAAGCGTCTGCCTTCCGCTCAGGTCATGATCTCTGGGTCCTGGAACCGAGTCCCACATCGGGCTCCGAGCTCGGCGGGAAGCCTGCTTCTCCCTCTCCCACTCCCCCTGCTTGTGTTCCCTCTCTCACTGTCTCGCGCTGTCAAATAAATAAAATCTTAAAAAAAAAAAAAAAAAAGATGCCTGAAGAAGCAGATCTCAGCAGTCCTAAAAGATGAAGGTTGAAGGAAAACAACCATGCACTTTGATTTTGTGTGCTGCTTAAGTCAGGAACTGTTTTTAAAAGAAACATTTTCTTGGGGCGCCTGGCTGGCTCAGTCCCTGGAGCATGGAACTCTAGATCTCAGGGTGGTGAGTTCAAGCCCTACCTTGGGCATAGAGATTCCATACGTACAAACGTAAATATTTACAAAAAAATAAGGGGCACCTGAGGGGCTCAGTGGTTAAGCATGGGGTGCTTGATTTCTGCTCAGGTCATGATCTCAGGGTTGTGAGGTAGCGCCCCTTCAGCCTCCTCCCTGGCACTGGGCGTGGAGCCTGCTTAAGATTCTCTCTCTCTCTTTGCCCACCCCTCCCCCAATAAATAAAATAAAGTCTTGAAATAAAATTTCTGGACCTGAGGAGGAAGAGAGGAAGGAGATGAGGGAAAGGGAACAGGGAAGGAGGGAGAGGCAGAGGAAGCATTTCAGGGAGAGACAGTGAGAAAGCTCTCTGGAGTCTTTTCCAGAACACTGATTCTGTAGGGTCAGGTTAAGTGATCTCACTTAACCTTAACCGCCTCATTAAAGTTCCATCTCCAAATACAGTCACTTGGTAGTTAGGGCTTCATCATGAGTTTTGGGGGACACAATTCTGTCCACAGCACTCACATACACCAGCTCCAATAAATTATAAAAAACTTTGCAACCCTTGTTTCATCGATACACCTCATGTTTTGCGTTTTTTAAAATTTTTTTGTTAGAATATTTCAAAGAAAATTTCAGACGTATAATTTTACATGTAAATATGTCAGCATGTCTTGAAAGGTAAGTTTAAAAAACACACACCCCATTAACACACAGAAATCAACAGTTTTTTATCATCTAATATCCACTCAAATTTCCCTAATTAAGTAATTTCCCTTTTTAAGTAATCTCTACACCCAATGTTGGGCTCGAACCCATGACCCCGAGATCAAGCGTCTCATGCTATTCCAACTGAGCCAGCCAGGTGCCCCTAAGATAGGTCTTTTCTGTTTGCTTTATTTTAAGCAGGACATACACAAGCTCCACCTATTGCATTTGATTGGTAAGGCTTCTACTTCTTTACTTCTTTTAATTTAGAACACTTCTCCTTATCTCTCTTTTTATCATGCTATGTTATTGGGTGACATAATCGCTTATTTGTCTTCTAGAATTGAATTCCTCACATTCTGGACTTGACGGATGGTGTAACATGCCCTGCTTTCTCCCCACATTCCCTATGAACCAGTGGTTAGATTTACAAGCTGATTTCGATTCAATTTCTTTTCTTTTTTTTTTTAAGATTTTATTTATTTATTTATTTATTTATTTATTTATTTATTTGAGAGAGAGAGTGCGTGTGCGTGCAGGTGCCCGAGTCAGAGCAGTGAGGAGGGGAGGGAGAGAGAGAATCCCAAGCAGACTCCTCGCTGAGCTGGGAGCCTGACTCGGGACTTGATCTCACGATGGTGAGATCATGACCTGAGCCGAAGCCAAGAGTCAGCCACCTAACCAACTGGGCCACCCAGGCACCCCTCTGTTCTTTTTGGAAGAGGATTCACAGGTACTCCCATAGCACCTCTCACCGCATCATACCACACACACACACACAGTACCTGGCCCTACCTTGAGTGATAACATTGATCACTGGGGGGTGGGTGGGGGCGGGGGGCACCTGGGTGGCTCAGTTGGTTAAGCGTCTGCCTTTGGCTCAGGTCATGATCCTGGAGTCCCAGGATCGAGTCCCACATCGGGCTCCCTGCTCAGCCGGGAGTCTGTCTCTCCCTCTGACCCTCCCCCCCTCATTCTCTCTCTCAAATAAATAAATAAAATACTTAAAAAGAAAAAAAAAGATTGATCACTGGGCTCATTTGGGGGCGTCAGCCTAACCCATCCGTTTTAAAGACCCTCTTAACTCTTCATAGAACTCGGTTAGCAACCAATGATGATTATGGCTCAGGGCCACGCTTTCATCGAGGGTTGAAAAATCGTGATCTTCTCAATCTGTTATTCTTTTCCCATCTATTAGTTGGCATCCTATACCCAAGAACTTCCCTTCCTTGACTATTTGCTTAATCTGAACTAACTGCTGGTCACTTGCAGCTGTTTGGGTCATGTCCCCTGAGAGAAGGATGGATGGGGGCCAGCCAGAGTGGAGCAGGTCAGCCTGCAAGCAGAGGTGGAGGGGAACACAGCTTTGCTAAAAGAAGTGCAAAGTCAACTGCTTCTATGCCCTAAACTGAAGTTGGCTCTTCCGGGGGCAGCAAAGCAGCAGTCTTAGAAGATAAGGTTGCTGAAAGTTCTCGGCTCTGCCAGAGGCAACCTCGTCTCCTCATACTCCTGGCCTTGCTCCCTCAGCCTCCTAGCTACACCTCTAGCACATCACACATCCTCTCACCCCAGGGCCTTTGCACTGATTCTCTGCCCCAGCCATCCACCCAGCTTATTCCTCAGCTTAAGACTCTGCCTAGGGGCGCCTGGGTGGTTCAGTAGGTTAAGCGTCTGCCTTCGGCTCAGGTCATGATCTCAGGGTCCTGGGATCGAGCCCCGCATCGGCTCCCTGCTCCGCGGGAAGCCTGCTTCTCCCTCTCCCACTCCCCCTGCTTGTTTTCCCTCTCTCACTGTGTCTCTCTCTGTCAAATAAATAAATAAAATCTTTAAAAAAAAAAAAAAGACTCTGCCTAAATGTCACACTTTCTGAGTCCTTAACATCTTACCTGAAGAGCACCACCAACATCCCAAGTTCCCTGTTACTATTATTCTGTAGCTCTTACCACTATCTGATGCATTATATATCTTTTAAAGATTTGTTTATTTGAGAGAGGGAGAGAGCAGGGGGAGGGGCAGAGGGAGAGGGAGAGAGAGTCTTAAGTAGACTTCAAGCTGAGCGTGGAATCCGATGTGGGGCTCAATCCCACGACCCCAAGATCACGACCTGAGCTGAAACCAAGAGTCAGTCACTTAACCAAATGCACCACCCAGGCGCCCCTGATTTGCTATATTTTTACCTTATGTTTATTATCTGTCTCCTCCCATGGGAATGGAAGTTCCATGAGGGGAGAAATTTTTCCTTTTGTTCACTGCTAAATTCCGGGAATTCACACATTTACCCATATTTGGATAAATTAAAAAATGCTGATAAAATTTTGCCTCCCACAAGAGCCTATTGTTTCAAATTGCCTCAAAGCAATGACCTTAGGTTAGGGAGGAGATTTCCAAAAAGGGGAGCCCGCACCACCCACAGCCCCGGATTCAGATTACTCACCACAGGGAGCAGCTCTTTCAGCCCACGGGTTCTGTCCCCATACTTTAATAAACCACCATTTTGCACCAAGGACGTCTCAAGAATTCCTTCTTGGTCGTCGGCTCCGGACCTCACCCCACCAAACCTCAACTGTATTCCAAAACCCCATCATATGGTGCCCAAACGTGGGGCTTTGAGTCTTTACATCTGAACTCTGAGCTTCAGTGCAAAGTTGGTGAGTACTTTCTCTCCTCTTCCTTTACTCTCCTGTCAGGGGCCCTTCAAGGAGTACGGTCTTACTGGAACACTTTCACGCCGATTGCTCAGGCTGCAGCCCTCTAGCCTGTGGCTACTCCATGGGGAGGGAGAAGGCCTGCCTTTTAGCTGGAAGTGAGTGCCCTTGCCAGATGGTAGTAAGACCCAGAAACTTGATGCCCTCTTTTTACTGCTGTCCTTATACAAAGTCGTCTATCTTGGGCATGGGACAGCCACCTAAGTCACCAGGACAGCTGCCAATCTTAAGACTCCCATGTGAGAATTCTTCCTGATTGATCTAATGTGATCCCCTTCACATCCCTGATCTAGCTGCTTCTGGCCACGGGACCTCCACTGGGAGCCGGCCGAAAGCAGCACCCGATTGAATTAAAACCCAACTGGGGACTGTTTCTAGGGAAGTCGGCTGTAAGGACTACATGTGTTGGAATGTCGCTTAGAATCATGGTGGATTTCTATCTTTACGATTTTCCGTCCGTGTCCTCTACTCATTACTTAAATTACAAAATTCGGTAATTTTCCCGTTGTAAAACTTTTCTAGTGTTCTCCATGGGTTAAAAGCGGCAGGTTCTTAAAGGCAAGATCAAGGTAAAATACCTTCAAAGCAGGTAAAGGCGTGACCTTCATCCATGACCTTCAAGGCATGATATTTCAGTCCTAGGATGCAATGGGAAAGCGGGGGCAGGGCGGGCCTCCCTCTTACAGGGGCCTTTAACTGCGGCAGTGATCATAGCGATTTTGTTCAGGGACGCCTCGGGTCGCTGTGACACCAGGAGCCTCTGACATCCTGCACATGGGACACCACCCGGGAGTCGGGGGGATTTTCTAGGTAATGGACCTTCTCTTTTCTTCGGTTCCCAAGGACTCCCCCTTGGGGTGCCTTTTAACCCACTGGAAACAATTTGGATTGCAAAACTTAGGAAAGGACTGAGCTCCTGTAACACAGCATGGCCTCAGTGGGGTCTATCGGTTAGATCTCCTCTGCAGGAAACAGGGCACATGGACCTAGGATACATTCATTGCTCATACCTAGGCCTTCCTTGCTCTACACCAGGACCCCGACCTAACAGCCTCTGGAAGAATGTGTTTGCCCGAATGTGTCAGCTTGTAACCCCCACCCCCGCCAACATATTAGATGACAATTATCTAAATAGGCCTCCCCTAGGGGCGCCCGGGTGGCTCAGTCGTTAAGCGTCTGCCTTCGGCTCAGGTCATGATCCCAGAGTCCTGGGATCGAGCCCCACATCGGGCTCCCTGCTCGGCGGGAAGCCTGCTTCTCCCTCTCCCACTCCCCCTGCTTGTGTTCCCTCTCTCGCTGTGTCTCTCTCTGTCAAATAAATAAAATATTAAAAAAATAAATAAATAAATAAATAAATAAATAGGCCTCCTCTGAGGAAACCCAGGTTGCTGGAGGAAACACGGGCCATTCCAGATGAAGGGGACGCTTGACTCTCTCTCTCTCACTGTTCTTCCTAATAGACGTGGGGGCTTGTCCCTCATTCATTGCTTGGGTTAATGGCTATAACTGGAGCAGACTGTGGTTAGTCTCCCTCAGGACGGGGACTTTAAGGAATATTCCCAAGCAGCTGCTGAAACTCCCTTTGTTTCGGGGAAGTTCCCTGTCTTCTCTGGCCTGACTTGGACGGCCTATCTCCACTTGTTGGCGGGAAAACATGGCGTCTGCGCCTCTGTTGGAGCTGATGAGCTCTAGAACCAGGAACGCTTTCTCTGCCTTCTGGCAACACTTTGCCTCTTCTGTCTCCCCCTCCCCCTTCTTCTTTCTGCACCACCTTGGGTTGCAGCCTGCATAGCTGGCTCCCAGACCATCCTCGGTGCCTCAGGCACCATGGCTCCTTCCCTCGCTATCAAGGAGCAAGAAGAGCACTCCCTGGACTTAACACCGCTCACTCCAGATTTCCCCACCAGTGTTTCAGGTAAAAACTGAAAATGGAGTGGGCCCAGGTGGAATATAATTCAATATTTAAGTTTGTTGGTTTAAGATAGACCTTTAAAGTTATCAGCACTAAATGTAAAACTTTTATCCTACCAAGAATAAACCACAACCACTAAAGTCCTAGAAGCTAAGGCATTACCAGCTGGATGGTCAGCTCAACGGGCTGAATTATATGCCTTAGTGCGAGCCCTCACCCTTGGTGAAGGCAAATGAGTCGACATCTACACTGACTCTCGGCACGCCTTCGCTACTGTACACATACACGGAGCCACCTACAAGGAAAGGGGCCTCCTAACCGCCACAGGAAAAACTATCAAGAACAAGGAGGGGATACTGAGACTCCTTGAAGCCGTCTGGCTTCCAAAGGAAGCAGCAATCCTGCACTGTGAGGGACACCAGAAAGGAGATGACCCCATAGCGCGGGGAAATCATCTGGCAGATGAGGCAGCCAAGACCTCAGCCAGTGAGGACATAGACAGAGCCCCTTCCCTCACCATGGCCCTGACACCCCCGGAAGAAGTCCCCCCGCCCAGTTACACTGAAAAGGAAAAAGAACAGGCCATGGCTGAGGGAGCCACCCTGACTGAAAAGGGATGGTGGATAATGCCAGATGGACGAATCTTTGTTCCAACAGCAACTGGAGGGCATCTAGTCAAGGAACACCACCAACTCACTCATCTGGGGAAAACTGCATTAGAGGCCCTTCTCAAGAAGCACCACTACATCAGTCAGCTGCGGCCCTATGCCGAGCAACGAGTGAATGATGCATAACATGTGCTAAAAATAATGCTCAGTCTGCACCACGGCCCCCGCCAGGTGTCCAGAGGATGGGAGCAGCCCCCTTCGAAGATCTAGAGGTGGACTCCACAGATGTGCAGCCGAGCAGGGGGTTCAGATCTCTCCTAGTAATAGTGTGCACAGACTCTGGGTGGGTCAAAGCCTTCCCGACCAGGACGGAGCAAAGCCAGGAAGTAGCTAAAGTCCTCTTGTGGGAGATCGTGCCCCGGTTCAGCCTGCCGTTGACAATCCATAGTGACAGCGGACCCACATTTGTGGCAGCCAGTGTACAGGTGTTGACCAGATCTCTCAACATCACCTAGAGACTCGACACCGCTTACCGGCCCCAAAGTTCAGGGAAAGTAGAGCAAATGAATCGCACCCTCAAGGGAACCTTAGCAAAGTTTTGTCAGGAGACTAACCTCCCATGGCCGGATCTGCTACCCCTAGCTCTCCTGCGTGCTCGCTGCATGCCCGGGACGTCAGGTTTCTCCCCATTTGAATTAATATATGGACGGCCTCCCCCATGCTTGCTTGGGAAGCCTTCCAGGAAACTTGCATCAGGTTGGAGATAAAGGGATAAAGGAGCAGCTTCAGGCCCTGGGGGCCACCCTAAATAAATTACAAAAGTATACCATTGAGAGGGCCCCAATCTCCTTTGGGTCTCAGGTGCACTCCTTCCAGACAGGGGACTCAGTTAGGGTCAAAGATTGGAAGAAAGACCCCCTCAAACCGCAGTGGACAGGGCGCCACACCGTTGTTCTAACCGCCCCTACTGCCCTCAAGGTCTCAGGTGTCACCCGTGCGTCCACCACTCCAGAGTGAAGAAAGCTCACCATTTGGACGAGAAGCCGTGCCAGTGGAGAGTCCAGCCAGACTTCACGAACCCACTCCGGCTTCACCTTCGACGAGACCCCACTGACTGATGGACACCTGCTCACCGTGGTCCCTGGCTCTCATTGGCGTGATTGCCCTCATCTTGGGAGTCAGACTCTACACTGTTGCCCCTCCTGACTGGACTTTCCCCCAGAAGCTTACTATTGTCATTGCTTATTGGGTGTCTCTAGGCTGTATTACTGCACTTACTTGTCCACGGGTTTCATCTGCTGATGGGTTAGCCACGATGGCTCCCTCTACCTAAGGTCAAAGATCCCACTTTTACTGGCCTCGGTCCTCCAAAACAGGCATGGGCTCGACTTGCTCACGGCTGCGCGAGCGGGGCTCTGCCTCTTCTTACAGGAGGACTGTTGTTTCTATGCTAATGAGCTGGGGGTGGTCCAAGAAACTGACCCGGTTACAGGAACGAGTACATCACCGGTGGGAAAACTCCAGCGGACAACTTGGTGGGCTACCCTCTCACAACGGTTCCCTTGGTTCACCCCCCTCGTCGGCCCCCTCCTATTGCTTCTCCTCATAGTAGCATTTGGTCTTTGTATTCTTAATGCCCTTACTAGGTTTATCACTACTCAAATTGCTAAAATCAGACTCCAGTTACTCCTTACTCACTATCGCCCCTTAGAAGATGAAGATGGTGACCTCTAAACTAGCTGTTTAAAGGGGCATCAAAGGGGGGAATAAGGAAAATCTGTGTCCCAAGATGGCCGACCCAGCCAGCGGGGAGAGTCCCAGTCCTTGCCCCGGGGCTCTTCCAGGTTCTTCTCCCTGCTCAGCTTCCTGCTCGCACCAATCCGGGTTCTTCACCAATCTGGGTTCTTCTCCCTGCCCCGCTTTGCGCATGCGCCAAAAGTGCCAAGTATGCGGAAGTAGAAGTGTATAAATTGCCCCCTTTGTGCTCGGGGCTCAGACCTTTGGAGACCACTCTCTTCTGAGCCCGCGGGCGTTAAATAAACCTCCTAACCTCCAAGATCTCCGAGTGCCGCTTGGTTCTTCCGTCGGGCGATCCAGTCCAGGTTCCGGAACACTAGGAACACTAATCTTAATGCATTGTCTTTTTCAGTATCTCTCTGCTTGGTGTCAAGATTCCATCCCTACAATGCCCTCTCGTAACTCCCCTATGTGTTCCCCAGCTGACCAATATTGACCCATAGGTAGGGACATCTCTACGCCCCTATTCAGCAGGAAGACGTTACAGAACATGTGACCTTCCACCCTCACCACCTTCCACCTAACCACCTTAAAGATTTAAGGGTCAAAATTGTTCAGGGCGGGGAATGATGGAGCAGAAGGCTAGCTGAAGACAAAGCACAAGCTGACACCCTGCAACCTGCCCCCACCCCCCAGGGTGGGAAATGTGTGGCATTCTTCCAGGGATGTCCCAACTATCTTAATGTTAATACCTTGCTAGAGGGGAAAACGACCTTACCTTGACAATGTCAAGGCCTCTGGTATCTTGTAGGTCGGTCCTCTTTAGCATATGAAAGTTCTTTTGAAACCTCCCTTTTCCTTACTTCCTCCAAGTCCTGAGTATGTAATCACCACTCCTCGAGACCCCAGTGCTGCAGCTCTTTCTGCCCACAGGTCCTGTCCCTGGGCTTTAGTAAACCACCATTTTGCACCAAAAAGAAAAGAAAGATTACTCACCACATAATTCTCAAATCTGGTGTCCATCTGCCAGCTCAGCTAATCCACTTACTACCTGATTCGACCCTGAAACAATTTCATAGTCTTTCTGTTTGGGGTCACCATATCTAATTGGACCCACAATTGCCCTCTGACTTTCTCTGGCTCTAAAGTCACTGCTTCTAAGGTCAAACTAACAAGTCGGTTTCTGTTAGTTGAAGCAAGAGTTAGATCTGATGCTCAGACTTTAATTTCCTCTTGAATTCTGTCACTTTCTAGAGTCTATAAGCTCCTTTCAGGCATAGACCTTTCCTCAGCTGTTGTCCAGAGAGCCCCTAAAGCCCAGCTTAGAGCCTAGCTCACCGTGGGCACTCCTGACCTCCCTTACCCCATGCTGACTCTGTGATCCAGCAGTCCCACCCGTCCGAACTGGTCACTCCCTCGCAGGCCTCCCTGAAACTATCCCCGCGTTCCTTCTGCTTCTCAGCCGAACGCTCCCTGTCTGTACTTGCTCACCTCCCCTACTTCCACTCCCTCCAGCGTGCTGGCTCAGCACCAGCCCTGCCCCTGAACCAACATCACCGAGGCAGAATCATCCAGCTTGACTTATTGCTGCCTCGGGCATCTCAGCAAGTGCCCACCACTCCCTGGACCCTGAAACGTTTCTTGCCTTTGCTTCCTGGATGCCCTCCTGTTTCTCCAGCCCCTCTGGCCACCCCTGCTAGTGTACCCCTTTGGGCCTCAGGTTTCTCTCTCCTCACTTGGAGCACAATGTCCCTAGGGCGCCTGGATGGCTCCATTGGTAGAGCATGCCACTCTTGATTCTGGGGCTGTAAGTTTGAGCCCACCCTGAGTGTAGAGATTACTTATAAATAAACACAATGTCCCATACAGTCTCATCCATATGCAGAGTTTATGTGCTTCACATCATCTCATCCTCTCCTGATGGCCTGGCTTAAACTGGGCACAGGCCCCTCAATATCCAGAGCTCATTCTTCTGTGTTGCCTTCTGATTGGCTCCTACCTTTCTTCCTACAGCCGCCTGAACCCCAAACAGGGCATCTCCCTTGACCCCTCCCCTTCCATCATCCCTACAGCTCATGGCTCATCGACCACCTTGGACTATGAGTCTGGGTCCTACATGATTAGCTTTTTCTCTCCAGCCCCGAGTCCATTCACTGTATTTGAGACTTGGGCTCCAGGTACTCCTGACCGTCACCACCTCACGCTGGGATTTCTAGCAGTGCTTTCTAAACTGGCTCCCGAATTGCATCCCCCACCTAGAGCCCTTTCTCCCCTGTGCAGTTGGGGTTCCTTTCTGTGAGCCAACCTAGCTGTGCAGATCTGCTTAGAGCCAGGCACCATCTTCCTATGACTTTGGGGACAAATCAGCTCTGTCACCCAGCCTTCCAGATTCTTCATGAAAGAGCCCCTGCCTGCCTTCCAGCCTCCTCTGATATCTCTTACCATTCCATCCACATACGCCCCTGCTCCAGCAAACACATTCTTTCAGTTCCTCAAACATCCCTCCAACTTACCCCCAGCCTTTTACCTGGAATGCTTCCCGATGCTTCCTGCCCACCTGTGCTTCAGTTCTGAGCCTGGAGACCACCTCCGCTACCCCTGACCCCTGCTGCCACTTGCTCATCCCCAAAAGTCAGGTTTCCCCTCCTGAGTTCTCATAGCTGCCTGTACTTATCACTGCGGTTCCGATGCTTGTTTTGTCCATTTCCTCACTAGACCTTGAAGACGGAATTACATCCTGTTCATTGGTGTGTCCATGGTGCACCTAGAAGGCTTTCAAAATACTTCTTCAAATAATGGGATACACTAAATTTAGAAGGAAGAAAAGTCAGGGTTGTTGGACAGGTTTATTGAAACGGAGCCGTTTTGCCCCAGTTAGAGTAAATGACTTCTGGTACAGGCTGGGGGACATCTCTCCGACCACAAGTTCCCATCGCCAAACCAGGACAGACGAACATCTGTTCATTTGGGGATAGATTTCAACGTTAAGCTGCAGTCACACATGGGCTCTGTGGCTGGATACAGCTCAGGCTCTCTGGAACGTCTGTTTGCACACTTGGCCTTCACAGAACATTTCCTAGGGACAAGGAGGAATAGGAGGAGAAAGAAGATGAGTGGGCATGCAGGCTATTATTATTATTTATTACTCACAACACTTCTGGCTCCAAATACGTGGTGTCTTTTCCAACTGGGTGTCCAACAATTCAATTCGATTCTGACACTAACGACCCAGAGCTAGCACAGACCCCACAGGTTAAGTAAGGCTCAGTCTCAAAAACTGCTCCCACTTCAGACATCAGTTCCAAGTCCCAGGCCACCCGAACTTCTGACGGACCAGCTATGAACGGGATTCCCATGACCCCCTCCTCAGGTTCAGTAATTTGCAAGAACGGTTCACTCTTTACATTACAGGTTTATTATAAAGGATACAAGTCAAGAACAGCCGAATAGATGCATAGGACACAGTATGGGGGTGCGTGTGCGGACCTTTCATGCCCCTTCCAGGAATGACGCTGTCCCAGCACATCAATGTTTTCACCAACTAGGAAGCTCTCCAGACCCTCTCGTTTAGGGGTGTTTGTGGAGGTTTCATTACATAGGCATGATTGATTAAATCTTTGGCCATCTGGGAGACCCCAACCACCAATCATCTCATTAGCCTACAGGAGACACTCATTAATTACTCTGGAGATTCCGAGGGTTTTAGGAACCATGTACCAAGACCAAATACTTATTTTGTATTATATCACAGCATGGAGAGATTGCCCTGTGAGTATCCTCAGAGGAAGGCTCCTTCTATTCTCTGCTTGGGCAGAGTTCGTGTATATGCCAAGAAGGATGCATGCGATTTGAACATTACTTCTTACAGCCAACTCACCTGTATGTCCTCAAACGTATTTGTGTTTTCCTTGAAGTTCCATATTACATTTTTGTGATGGCAAGTTTCTTAATTTTGTTTCTATTGTCAGAAGAGTGTAAGATTTATCAATCTAGAATCAAAATATCTTTTTTTTTTTTTAAAGAATACTCCACACCCAACCTGGGGTGTGAACTCATAACCCCAAGATCAAGAGTCACATGCTCCATGTCTGAGCCAGCAAGGCGCCCCCAAAATCAAAATATATTCAATGCCTTTGTAATCAAAGACTACCCAGACCCTCAAAGACCACCCACATCCAATTTTAAGATAAATGCTCTAATTTTGTTTTCATGGGTCTGGCTTAGATTTCCATACATTACGGTAAAAAGGCATAGAGTTGAAAGCACACATTTTTATCAGATCTGGATTTGAATCTCTACTTGGCAGCCTTGGGGAATTTCTAAATCTCAGTCTCTTCATTTGTAAATGGAAAAAATAGTGTCCCTTTCACAGGATTGTCTTGAAAACCAACTTAGATAATGCATACAAAGATTTAGCACAGTAATTGAGTGAAAAATCATCACTCGAGAAACATAAGCCATTATAATACATATGGCAGGAAGCAATTTTCATTTAAAAAGCCATAATTAGGGGCACCTGGGTGGCTCAGTCGTTAAGCGTCTGCCTTCAGCTCGGATCATGATCCCAGGGTCCTGGGATCGAGCCTCGCATCGGGCTCCCTGCTCAACGGGAAGCCTGCTTCTCCCTCTCCCAATCCCCCTGCTTGTGTTCCTGCTCTCTCTCTCTCTCTTTCTGTCAAATAAATAAAATCTTTTTTTAAAAAAAAGCCATAATTAAGCCTTGATGTACAATTTTATACCTTCTCTCTCTCTCTCTTTTTTTAAGTAGGCTCCACGGCCAGTGTGGAGCCCAATGTGGGGCTTAAAATCACAACCCTGAGATCAAGACCTGAGCTGAGATCATGAGCCGGACGCTTAACCGACTGAGCCACCCAAGCGCCCCTATACCTTCTGAATTATATTTCAAAATTATTGATTAGCTTGAGCTATAACTAGTATGTTCATGAAGTGCTGGTGGCATCAGCAAGGAGACGATCTTTTGGAAGTAAGGCCACTAAGTAGAGAGCGGCCGTGACGTGCTCTGACAATGCTCCTCTCTGTGAAGTCTTCCTCAGGAAGTAAATCCACGGATGCAAAAGGCTCTACTTACATGAAGTTAAGTAGTAGCAGAAAACACCCTAAAAACAATACTCCTGGACACTGAGATTATGGAAATGTTTTCTAAAAATGAATAGTTCACCAACCTGATAGAATATTATGAAGCCAGTTTGCTACCTTATTTTATATATATAAAATACATATATTAAGGTAAATGTAATATATGTATATATTATCTATAAGAACTATATTTTTTTCTTTTTCTTTTTAAAGGTTTTATTTATTAATTTATTTGAGAGAGAGACTGAGAGAGAGCACAAGCAGGAGGCGCGGAGAGGGAGAAGCAGGCCCCTTACGGAGAAGGGAGACTGACCCGGGGCTCGATCCCAGGACCCTGGGATCATGACCTGAGCCAAAGGCAGACACTTAACCGACTGAGCTACCAAGGTGCCCCTTTATATTTTTTTCCGTTAATACATGACGAACTCAACAGGAAAATTATTTTGAAACCTGGAATATGGTCTGTCGTAAATGAAAAAGACTACTTTACCAGACACTGGAAGGTAACATGCCAAGTTGAAAACAGCGGGTTGGAATGGTGGGAACACTGTCATGGTTTAATACTGTATCATCTCATGGGACGTAAGAACAAAATGTGGCAAGTACCAGGTGAAGTTTGTCCCCTTCGATCCAATGGGTCCAGCCTCTGTTCTTCTTCGCCCCCTTCTGGACACAGGTGAGTCTGTCATTGTCCCAGGTGACCAGGCTCTGCATGAGAGAGGGGAGAAGAGGCTGGTTTGCCCTGGGAGGCTCCTCAACGGGTACTAAGAAGGCCCAGTTAATCTTGCAAAATCAAGAGCCTATGTTATCATTTGAATTTTTTTTTTTTTACCTTGCATTTCCTGTTATCCAGGCCTTTATTATCCTCATCAAATTCTTCTCCAACTTTAAATGTAACAAGGTAGTTCCTCAGGCTGCTGTATGTGTGGATGGTAAAAGAATCCCCATCTTGCTCAATCACTTTCTGTGGCTTCAGCAGCTTGGCTATCTTACGAGTAGCAAAGTCAATACCTTAAAAAACAATTTTTAAAAAAGAAATCTCAACATTCACTCGAGATGCGAAAGCTAAGAATTTGGCAGCTGTCCTCAGACCATTGTATTTCTTTTTTTTTTTTTAAGATTTTATTTATTTATTTGACAGAGAGAGACACAGCGAGAGAGGGAACACAAGCAGGGGGAGTGGGAGAGGGAGAAGCAGGCTTCCCGCCGAGCAGGAGCCCGATGCGGGGGCTCGATCCCAGGACCCTGGGATCATGACCTGAGCTGAAGGCAGATGCTTAACGACTGAGTCACCCAGGCGCCCCAGAACCATTGTATTTCATCACTAGTGTTTCTTTAGTAATTTCAATGCCGCTTGCTGCCGAAATTGGATCTGTAGGGAGTTGTCCTGGTAAAACTCTATCCAGAGGCTTGATTAAAAAGCTTGAACAGGGGCGCCTGGGTGGCTCAGTTGGTTAAGCGACTGCCTTCGGCTCAGGTCATGATCCTGGAGTCCCGGGATCGAGTCCCGCATCGAGTCCCACATCGGGCTCCCTGCTCGGCAGGGAGTCTGCTTCTCCCTCTGACCCTCCCCCCTTTCATGTGCTCTCTCTCATTCGCTCTCTCTCAAATAAATAAATAAAATCTTAAAAAAAAAAAAAAGCTTGAACAGCTTTCAGGGAAGAGTCATTGGCCGGCTGTGCCCTAGGTAATGGATCTGAAGCGGGGCCTGGCAGAAGCAGTTCTGGGAGTCCCCCCCAGAGGCAGAGAAGAGGACAAGGAAGCCAAGGGGACGGGACTCAGGCCCCAACCCAAACTCAAACACAGCAACTCAGCCTTTGTCTGCTTTATGTATTTACACTTTGGATTAAGACAGCATTTGTTAGGGACAACAGATGCATCACTGAACTCTACCTCTGAAACTGATAATACACTATAGTTAATGAATTGAATTTAAATAAAAATTTTTTTTAATTTTAAAAAGCATTTGAACAGGGGCACCTGGGTGGCTCAGTCGTTAAGCGTCTGCCTTCGGCTCAGTTCATGGTCCCAGGGTCCTGGGATCGAGCCCCTGCTCGGCAGGAAGCCTGCTTCTCCCTCTCCCACTCCCCCTGCTTGTGTTCCTGCTCTCGCTGTGTCTCTGTCAAATAAGTAAAATCTTTAAAAAAAAAAAAAAGCATTTGAACAGTTTCTAAACAAAAAAGGTCGAAAGCCACTGTAAATATGCATATACTACTATCCATTTAGAATTTTTTTTTTTTTAGATTTTATTTATTTGACAGAGAGAGGGAGAGAGCACAAGCAGGGGGAGCAGTAGGAGGAGAAGCAGGCTCTCCTCTGAGCAGGGAGCCCCACGCGGGGCTCGATCCCAGAACACAGGGATCATGACCCAAGCCGAAGGCAGATGCTCAACCATCTGAGCCACCCAGGCGCCCCGAAATCTTTAATAAACCTTAAAACAGGGGCGCCTGGGTGGCTCAGTCGTTAAGCGTCTGCCTTTGGCTCAGGTCATAGTCCCAGGGTCCTGGGATCGAGCCCCACATCGGGCTCCCTGCTCAGTGGGAAGCCTGCTTCTCCCTCTCCCACTCCCCCTGCTTGTGTTCCCTCTGTGTCTCTCTCTGTCAAATAAATAAATAAAATCTTAAAAAAATAAATAAAATAAACCTAAAACAGAGTCACACACAGAAGAAACATGGAATGCTGAGAAGATCCAGGTTTTGATATAGACAGTGGATTTGAACCCCATTTCCCATTTAGTAGCTTTGAGCACATTATGTAGCTAGAAGTAACTGTTGCTGTTCTATTTTACTTTTTTTTTTTTTAAGATTTTATTTATTTATTTGAGACACAGAGATAGAGAGAGAGAGGGAACACCAGCCCGGGGAGTGGGAGAAGCAGGCTTCCCGCTGAGCAGGGAGCCCGATGAGGGGCTCGATCCCAGGACCCTGGGACCATGACATGAGTGAAGCGCAGACGCTTAACGACTGAGCCACCCAGGCGCCCCTACTTTATTTATTAATTAAGTAATCTCTATGCCCAACTTGGCGCTCAAACTCAAAACCCCATGATCAAGAGTCACATGCTCTACTAATTGAGCCAGCCAGGCACCTGTTGCTATCTTAAGTAGGTAGCCAGATGACACTTCGGGCAAGAGCTAAATGAGGTGAAGAAGCAAACCATGCAGATTTCTGGGGAGAGCGTAAGGCAGAGATCACAGGGAGCCCAGGGACACCAAGGAAGGGTATGCCGGATGGTTTCAGGAACCACCAGGAGCCTGGGGTGGCTGGAGCAGAATGAGGGAGATGAGGAGCGGAGAGGATCAAGAGTTGAAATGTCGGGGTACCATAAGGACCACTGGGCTCTAACTCAAGAAGATGTAGATGGGTGCCACTGGACTATTAGGTGCAGGTGACATGGTCTAATAGGCAGTCAGGCACTACTCGACGCTGGCTCATCACCTAGACATTTCCATGAGCCACAGAGCATGCATGGTTCTCCCATTTAGGATTATCCTATTATGTAAAATAAAGTTCCAAGAATCTTCATTTCAGAGAATTACATGCCTCAATGAAGGTAGTTTGGTTCCAGAGTTGACCCCTGTTTCATTTTTTAATTTTTTATTTTTTTAAGATGTTTTTTTTTTTTAAGTAATCTCTACATCCAACGTGGGGCTTGAACTTACAACCCTGAGATCAAGAGTCGCACGCTCCACTGACTGAGCCAGCCAGGTGCCGATCCCCATTTTAATTTGTTTGCCTAACAGATTTCATTTTCATCCGACATGAAACTGCCACCCAGGGCTTCCCAGAAAGCCTTTCCAGTCCAGAAAACTTGGCCAAGCACGGAGCAGGGCTCCTTCAGCATCTCATTAGCCCCAAAATAATATAAATGTCCTTATTTTGAGAAAACTCTTTTTTTTTAATACACCTAGAATGCAAGGTTTTAGCTTGAGCTGCAAATGATCCAGTCTTTACTGGTTTTCAGCAATCTTTAAGCACTGAGGCTAAAGCCTTAAAATACTTATCCCATTATTAAACAGACCAAGCCAAATTTAAAATAGTTATTGCTGACTTTCCTTAAACCCTATTCTGTAAGTCAAACACAACCAACCAACCCAACAAACAAAAAACAAACTTTAGATTATTACTTTACATCAGTTATACTTTTAAAATCTGTGAGCCCCACATTGGGTGTGGAGATTACTTAAAAAAAAAAAGAAAATCTGTGAAGTGATTCATTGCCAGGAACTTTATAATGTGTACTACCATGTTGTAATTGTTACTTAGGGCTTGTCGTTTTAAAGATGAGAATTTATTTTTCTTTAAGATTTTATTT
Organism: Halichoerus grypus; assembly: GCF_964656455.1. Lineage (NCBI taxonomy): Eukaryota > Metazoa > Chordata > Mammalia > Carnivora > Phocidae > Halichoerus > Halichoerus grypus. The sequence goes on from NC_135716.1 coordinate 180,289,235, forward strand.
ATTTATTTGAGAGAGAGAGCACGAGCGGAGGGGTAGGGGCAGAGGGAGAGGGAGAAGCAGATTTCCCATTGAGTAGGGAGCCCCACAAGGAGCTCGATCCCAGGACCCCGGGATCATGACCCAAGCTGAAGTCAGATGCTCAACCAACTGAGCCACCCAGGTGCCCTTAAAGATCAAAATTTAAATCAGCTTAAGGTCTGGTCAATTTCTGCCAGTCCATGTTTGCTGTGACCTCAGTGGTCCAAATGGCTTTGTGCTTGTAAGGCTTTTATCCAGGCAAGCCATGCTTTTCCATACCATTAGGTTTTTATGTAGGAAATAAGACATTCATGCATAAGGAAGAGATGATCTAGCTATTTTGCATTCCATTACAAGTGTGTGTGTGTGTGTACCCTTTAGGGCAGGATCTCAAAGAAGCCAACAGACATATACTTTTCTAAACTTCATCTGTTCACATTAACCCTTAATCCCAAAGCCACTTCTAATCTTGAGGCAACGTGGGTTTTGGAGCCAAGAGAAATTGGTTTTAAATCCCAGCTTACATGGTGATCTTGGGCAAGGTGATCACACCACCACCTTCTCGTAGTCATCAGGATTAAGGAGGAGGATGGGGACAGAATGGTGAACACCAGCAGCCATTAGCAGCTGGTTCCTTCCTGCCTGGAGCTTCACACCCTGGGTCTTCCTTGGCCACTGTGGGGTCCACCAGGAACTCCCAATCCCCAGGCTAGCTCCTCCAGACTTTTTTTTTTTTTTTAATTTGAGAGAGGGGTGGGGAGAGCACAGAGGGAGAGGGAGAAGTAGACCCCCCCCCCCACTGAGCAGAGTGCCCGATGTGGGGCTCGATCCCAGCACCCCGAGACCATGACCCGACTGAAGGCAGACACTTAACCAACTGAGCCACCCAGGTTCCCTATCCTCCAGACTTTAAAATGCAGGCAAACTTACTTCTTTGTCCAAATTCTCCTTGCAATTTGGCAGAAGCTACGAAAGAGCAATGTCAGAACCATGCTGGGGAGCTGCAAGATCAGTTCCAGTCCAAAAGGAGTTTTTCCCCCCTCAAGAGAGTTGCTGGCTGGGGCATATCACAGGATGTGTTGCTGGGTGTTCTCTGATACCTTACTTGACTCTTATCTCTGCTAACAGGCATTCATCTCACTTCTACCTTTAAAAGAAGAGGCCACCACTTCTTTTCCTACACCATCCAGTTTAAAGAGCTAGTGTTGTCTGTGATTTTCTTATGGAATGTATTTTCTCTATAAGTATATGAAAAAATTGACATCATATTGTATATTATCAGCAACATCCAGGATTGTTAGCTTAATTCTTAAGATAAAATTTAACATTTATAGCATTACGTAAATAGCCATTCTAGTATTAAAAGTATGACTTAAGGAATTAGTACTTAAACTAGATCTGAGGCTTCAACAGAGTTGCTGGGCTTTCAGAAGATTGTTTTACAATTACACTGATCTCCCAGGTTCTGGTGTGAAAAACTATCCTTGTGTAAAAGAAAAAGAAGCAAAGTTAACCCTAATCCTGAATAATTCTAAAACTGCATGGCTCACTTATTGTTTAAGCCAATGTTCCAATTAGAAAATCGATACCTAAAACAAAGGCAAAGAACCTGCACACACCCTCCTGATTTAGATAATTTGCCTCCACAGATCCCATATTGCCTTTTTAACTTAGGAGCCCTGCTTTCTGTGCCCATGAAACCTATATAGGTTGCCCTACCGTCCTCACTTCTTTGAAAGTGAAATGCTGGTAGTTTCAGTTGATGACTGTTTAATACCTAGAATTGAAGGTTTCCACTGTCTGCCTTTATCCAAAGAATAGCATTTTCTCCCCCACACTTGTATGTCTCTTATCATTTGCTTTTTCCTCTGTCAAGTTGCATGTATTAAACACACACCTAGTGTGTGCAAAGCCCTAGGGCAGGGGAGGTGCCCTCCCTCTGCACTGGAATAGGAAATCTCAGACAGCAGGCACTTTCTTTGCTTCTTTATATACCTTCCCCCTGCCCAGCCCCTAATACACAGGAAGTGCCTAAATGATATTCATTAATGGATTAAAGCTGGAGGAGATTCCTGGAGTTTGTTGAACAGTAGCTTTAAGGAGAGACACTTTCTTATCGGCTGTGGTACGACCTTCCCTCTCTTCAGGCAAATGAAATATTTAAATACCTTTTACTGGGGGTGGGAGTAAGGGTAGAGAGATCAAAGTTATAAATGCGCTTATAACCAAGAAGGGGGGTGAAAACAGAATAATCAAAGTCTCCCTTTAAGAGGAGAATCTGTTCCAATTAAAGGAAAATTGAAAACAATCTTCCTTTTTTTTTTTTAAAGATTTTATTTATTTATTTGAGAGTGTGCACACAAGTGGGGGGGTAGGGTCAGAGGGAGAGGGAGAAGCAGACTCCCTGCTGAGCAGGGAGCCCCACATGGGGCTCAATCCCAAAGCAGAAGCTTAACCGACTGAGCCACCCAGGCACCCTGAAAACAATCCTCTTGAACCTAGAAGAACCTTGATTATTCCAGTTCTGTGTCATAAATTCCTTCTATGTGCTATGTGCTTATTTTTTTTAAAGAATCTAAACGTAAGACATTGTATAATTTACTAAGCACTTTGTTAAGTTAAATATTCAGCCAGGACAGAGATCTCAAGCTCTGTTTTTCACCAAAAGGGATGGATGTCCTGGTTGTATATTCCTTCCATCTAATGAAAAAGATAAGGATTCTCTGGTTTTTATTATAGGAGCTATCTTTACTCACCTGAAGTATAAAACTTTGTGTTTAAAAAACATGTTTTAGGGGTGCCTGCATGGCTCAGTCATTGAGCGTCTGCCTTTGTCTCGGGTCGTGATCCCAGAGTCCTGGGATCGAGCCCCACATCGGGCTCCCTGCTCCGCGGGAAGCCTGCTTCTCCCTCTCCCACTCCCCCTGCTTGTGTTCCCTCTCTCGCTGTCTCTGTCAAATAAATAAATAAAATCTTTAAAAACAAAACAAAACATGTTTTAGTTCACTGTGTAAAGTCATAATGATGTAGGAAAGATGTTAGGGTTCAAAGCCGATGGCCAAGAAAGAATTCTTGAGACGTCTTTGGTGCAATAGGGTAGTTTTATTAAAGCTTGGGCACAGGACCCGTGGGCAGCAGGAGCTGCACTGGGGTCATGACGAGTGGCCCATTATATACTTTCAAGTTGGGAGGGGGTCAGGGATAGCGTAAGTCTCCCAGGTATTTTGGAAGCAAGGTTTCCAGGATCCTGAGGGGGCTAGCTATTGTTGGGAAAAGGTCATTTGTTACCGTCTAGTAAACCCTCAGTCATGAGACCCTTCAGATGTATATCGGTGGATCATATGCTTGGGGGATGATTGCCAATATGTATCTTGGGGGGTAGAGATAAAGGAAGTTTCCAAAGGGATTTTAGTTAAAGTAGACTTACAGGATCCTGGGGGTCGGGCTAAGATTGCCTTCTGCCCTTAGCAAAGTGTCAACACCGAGGCAGCTGAGCTCCCAGAGGAAGGTCACTCTGCTTGTTTCAAGGACTTGTCCAGGGGCTGTACGAAGTAAGGAAATTTAATTTTTCTTTTTCCTTTCTTTCCCACATCAATAAGACATGGTGAAGATAGGAGGGAAGGCTAATTCATAAAACGTACTTATTAATCAATTCAAACAACTGCATTTAAAAGGAGTTTCAATTTTTTTAAATGTAGTATAGGATTTACTGTAGGTTTTCTACTAAAGTCTCCTTGCAATAAAATATACCTAACATAAAATTTACCATTTTATCCATTATTAGGCATACAGTTCAAGGGTGGTAAGTAGATCCACAGTGTTGTCCAGCCACCACCATTATCCAATTCCAGAATTTTTTCATCCTCCTAGGCAGAAACTCTGTTCTTGATGGGGCATAGGTCACGCTCCCCCAAAATATGGTAGCTTGGCATGCTGAATAGTTCAAGCTGAAGGAATCTGAGGAATGGTATGTGGGAGAAGAGCTTTCTGACCTTACCCCTAAGCAGGTCCTAAAATCGTCATACGAGAGGTGCCTTCTCTACAACGGAGGTTAGGAGCATCCTTATCTCTGAAAACATGGGACACAGAGGGGAATCTGAAGAACAGAGCTTGTTCTAAGTTTGCTTGTTATGTTTCAATTCTAGAATTTCTATTTGTTTCTTTCTCGACTCTGCTATGTTACTTTGTATAGATTCTGGTTCTTTGCCATAATTAAGCTCAGCATAACTGCTTCTTGTTCTATTTCAGATAATCCCAGTATCTGGAGACCCTGTTTCTGTTGTTCTTGTTTCTACGGGTTCTTGCTATTAGGGTCTTTTAATTTTTTAACAGCTTTATTGAGGTGTAATTGATGTACAAAAAACAGTACATATTTAATATGTGCAATTTAATGTGTCTGGACTTAAGCAAACACCCATGGTACTATCACCACAATCATGGCAACAAACAGAGGCAACACCTTCCAGAATTTTCTTGTCATGCCTTTTTATCTCCGTATGTACTTGTTTGACTGTGATTATTTCCTGGGCATTGTTTCTGTAGAGTGTGCATACAGAGCTGCCATGACGTTCTCTTCCTCCAAAGAGGGTTTTTTTAAATTGCTTTTAAGGCTACTAGCTGTCTGGGAGCACCTGAATTCAAGTTCAGGTCTTGAGATTTTTCTGGACCACCAAGATGATTCACAGTGAAACTACAGTCTGTTCAAGAAATATATATATATAGTCAAAATATATATATATATATATATAGTCTAGCTTAATTTAGCTATCTTCTTTGGGAGAGTTAGTATAAATTGGTTTGCCATTAGCAGAGGCAAAAGTCCTCAGGAAAGGTCTAAATACTTCTGCATAAGTTGGCATTAGAACATACATAAATAGGGACAATAGGTTTTACAGTACAGTTCACCCTGAACAACACTGGGGTTAGGGTTAGGGGAGTCCCCCCCCCCCACCACCACACTGCCCCCCCCCGCACCTGTGTGCTCAGTTGAAAATCCTTGTATAATTTTGACTCCCTCAAAACTTAACTATTAATAGCCTCCTGTTGACCAGAAGCCTTCCCAATAACACAGTTAATACACATTTTGTACGTTATGTGTATTAGATGCTATATTCTTAAAATAAAGCTAGAGAAAAGAAAATGTCATTAAGAAAATCATAAGAGAAAATACATGAACAATTCTATACTGCATTTATTTAAAAAAAAAATCCTCATATAAGCAGACCCGCATAGTTCAAACTGTGTGTTCAAGGTCAACTGTAGTTACATTCTGCAGTTGTCCCAAGGACCACTTGACACATCAGAGAGCAGCACTTCTTAAATTTTAATTGGCATCTGAATCACCTGAGAATCTGGTTAAATGCAGATTCTGATGCTGTAGATCTGGGATCTGGGGTGAGGCACATAGTGTGCAAGCTAAGAAGCTCCTGCTAGTTCTGAGCAACAAAACCCTACCCTCATCTGGTCCTGAGCCCCTAATCTGCCCAGGGGAGACTGGGTTGACCCTGGAGGCTGTGTTCTTTACAATGTTTGCCAGATCACTTTCTTCCCAGCTTATGAGGAACAGGCAAGAGGTTTTAAGTCTGATTTCAGCTATCATATAAAATGCAAGAGATCTCTTGGTCTGTAACTGAGAAACTTAGAATATCCGATCCGGCCCAACTACCTCGTTTAACAAAAAGGGAAACTAGGGGCACCTGGGTGGCTCAGTCGTTAAGCGTCTGCCTTCGGCTCAGGTCGTGATCCCAGGGTCCTGGGATCGAGCCCCGCATCGGGCTCCCTGCTCAGCGGGAAGCCTGCTTCTCCCTCTCCCACTCCCCCTGCTTGTGTTCCCTCTCTCGCTGTGTCTCTCTCTGTCAAATAAATAAATAAAATTAAAAAAAAAAAAAGATTTTATTTTTTATTTGAGAGAGAGCGAGAGCACAGAGGGAGAGGGAGAAGCAGACTCCCCGCTGAGCAGGGAGCCCGATGTGGGGCTCGATCCCAGGACCCCGGAATCATGACCTGAGTTGAAGGCAGACGCTTAACCGACGGAGCCACCCAGGCACCCTCAGAAGCCTGCTTTGTTTTTTTGTGTGTGTGTGTGTTTTTTTTTTTTAAAGATTTTATTTATTTGACAGAGAGAGACACAGTGAGAGAGGGAATATAAGCAGGAGGGGTGGAGAGGGAGAAGCAGGCCTCCCGCCGAGCAGGGAGCTGGATGTGGGACTCGATCCCAGGACTCTGAGATCATGACCTGAGCCGAAGGCAGACGCTTAACGACTGAGCCACCCAGGCACCCGGAAGCCTGCTTTGTGATACCAGACGGACTTAGCACAGGATGTCTTCCCATACTTGGAATGGTGACTCTTGACTCCATTCCCTGTTGTCTCAGAGGTTTGCTCTAAAAGCCACGGAGATCGTCACAAACACAGTACACAGCAAGGCAACATTCGAAGCCATCACCTGACGTTTAGCCTTTATCCCCCACACAAGTAGCCAGATCGCAGCCAGATAAATCAGGGAAGAAAGCACTTAGGGTCACATGTCACCACTAATTTGGAGGTGGGCAGATAAGTAAAATATCAGGACCTACCACCTTTGGGAAACGTAAGCATTCATTCCTACTTAGGAATTGGAAACAGAAAGGAAATGCGATTCAGGTTGAAGGGTGAGCAGGATACGCCATCCCAAAATATGCCACTCTGGCATACTGATTATATTGAACTGAAGGTACCTGGGAAGAAGCCGACAGAAGCAAAGCTCTCTGCCCTCCCCCATTTGCCTAAAAGCAGGACATAAATTTGTCAAGTTGTCCCCTCTCCCCTCTGTTCCAGGACAGGCAGAAGTTAGGGAGGCAGCTCTGGTCTCTTAGCAGCCTAGAGATGGCCCCAGAACTTCCATGATAAACCTTCCCAACCAGCCCCTTGTATTGTTAGTTACCTTCCCCACAATTCGCTCCCCAGAAACTAAACTCAAAGTCTCCGTCTTGTCACTTCTCAACAAAGTTACTGCTCTTTGCTAAGATGCCCCACAGACTCGCTCAAATTCCAGCCGCGCAACACTGAGTGCGCCCAGGTGCCCTCCCCGCCCACGTGCAACTAACTTCTGGTGGTTAAGCTGTCTTTTGTTCGTCTAATTTACACGGCCCCAGCCCATGAACCTAGGATGGGATGAGCAAAGTATGTCCTTCCTCCGCTGCAGGGTTTTACGGCGGTCTGAATCAGAGTTAGCTTGAGAAGCCCCGGACTTCCCTCCCTGGTGTGAGAAGGGAGGAGAGAAGCCTACCAAAAGCACAGAACTCTTAAAAACACACTGGAGCCACAGAACTGTACATTTCAAAGGGCTTAAATGGCCAATTTTATGTCTTGTATAGTTTACCACAATTTTTTTGAAAAGAAAAAAAATCGGCCCCCTCCCTCCGTCTGAACTTATAGATGGAGAAACAGGCCCAGTGTCAGATAAGGAGAAGCCAAAGCAGCTGCTGGGTCCCCATGCTCCCAGCAGCTCTAGCCACTGATGGGTGTCACTTAGGGGAAGGCGCTCGGCACCGAGGTGCTCCGATGCCCCACATCTGAAGAATGACAGTAAGAGCAGGACAAACCGGGAACCGGTAAGGAAGGGAGGCGTTCTACCATCAAGGGCGGGAAACATTCTCCAAGCCCTCTGGGAAGCAAGGACATGGGTCAGACCCCCGCCACCCCTTACACACCCCGGGCGGCCACCAAGTCCCCTTCCCTCTCAGGCGAAGAAGCAACCCCTCCAGGCACCCGGGACTGTCGCCCCCCGCCCCCTCCCCGGGCTGGCACTGCGTCCCTGGGGCCAAGGGTGGGTGGCCACCAAGGGGTCTGAGTTTCTTGTCCCCACCCAAGCCCTCGAGGGGAGCGGGGAAGTCAGAAAACCAAAGATTTCCAAAGCGGTTCCCGAACTCTAGCGGGCACCAGAGTCGCCTGGTGGGGGCGGCGGGGACCGCGTGCACCTCAGCGCAGCCCGGAGCTCGGACTCCGAGGGCCGGCGACCTCCCTAGCAGAGCCACCGGGCTCCGGGAAACCCAGAGCCCCGGCGCAGAGGGACCGGGACGGGGATCGGACCCCCGAGTCCTCCTGCGAGGTGGCCGGCGCCTCAGCTGTCCGCGGTGGGACAGGAGACTTGGCCACCGGGCGGGTAGAGACCGACGGGGGCAGAGGAGGACGGACGGGCGACCGGGGAGATGGAAGGACGGGGGGACGGGAAGGGGGGTACGGAGGATGGACGGGGAGGGTACGGAAGAGGGGGGACGGGGAGAAGGGGGAAGGGGTGAGGGGACGGGGAGACGGAGATGTAGGGACAGGGGGTTGGGGGGACACTGGATGGTCGGGAGTAGGGACACAGGACGGGGAGACTGGGAAACGGGGTGGGGGGGATGGAGAATGGACGGGAGGGACGGAGGAGGGGGAGACGGACGGGGGTACGGGGGTACCGGGGTACGGGGAGACGGCCGCCCCGGGAAACGGACGGCCAGGCCAGGCCCGCCCTACCTAGGGCCAGCATGTAGCCCTCGAAGTTGTCGCAGCTGAGCAGGTTCCAGGTGCCGCTGAGGTCGGCGGGCATGGCGGGGCAGGGCGACGGCGGCCGCGGGCGGCGGGGCCTCGGCTTATCTGCGGCCTGGGGGTGGGGGGGGCGGGGGGAGGAGGCGGGCCGGGGCGGGACCGCGAGGTGACAGCCGCGCCCGGAGGAGCCGAGCCTGGACGCACCTGCTGGGAAACCCTCTGGGCTCCGGCCGGCCCCGCGCGTGGCCACTCCTGCTTTCCTGCGCCTTCCTCCTCCTCCTCCTCCTCCTCCTCTTGAGCTCTAAACCCTGGCTTCCCGGCCACACTTTTTTCTCTCTGCCTGCATGGTACTTATGACCAAGGGAATTCAAATGCATGGCATTAATTAGCGTCTCCGGCCAAGAAACCCAACTCTGGTGGTCTCAACATACTAGAGGTTGGTTTCTCTTACCTATCAAGCAGTCCCGGGATGGGGGATGATTTGGCAACTCCCCAAGGTGGAAGTGGAGTCTCTGTGATTCTCCTGGCCTTTTATGCCTGCTGGTTACCTCACCATCATGAACTGGCTGCTGGGCTTCCAGCCAAGACATCCGCGTTCCAGGTGAGAAGGAAGGGGGAAAGCACCACCTGCCATTATCCCGTCATTAGATTCCTGTTTACAGTCATTGGCCAAAGCTATGTCACATGCCACTTTTTTTTTTTTTTTAAGATTTTATTTATTTATTCGACAGAGAGAGACACAGCGAGAGAGGGGACACAAGCAGGGGCAGAGGGAGAGGGAGAACCGGACTCCCTGCTGAGCAAGGAGCCCGATGTGGGACTCGATTCCAGGATCCTGGGATCATGACCTGAGCGGAAGGCAGATGCTTAACGACTGAGCCACCCAGGCACCCTGTCACATGCCACTTCTAACTGCAAGGGAGCCTGAGGAATCTCCCATCTCCTCTTCAGTCTTGACAGTAGAGAAAGGCAACCGAGAAGAGGGTTGGGAATGGAGGCTAACCTACAGTATTAGTCACAAACACCATCCATATAGGCTGGCTCCAAAAGTTAGGGTCTATTTCTGACCTCACCCATGAGCTCCAGACTCAAATATATATTTATATTTAATATATACATTAAATATAAAGATTTACATTTCTATATATTTCAAAATATTTATATTATTTATCTTTATATTATATATTAAATATAAATCTTTAAATATATACTTGTATATTAAAGATTTTATTTTTTATTTTTTTATTATTTTATTTTAAGTAGGCTCCACACCCAATGTGGGGCTTGAACTCACGACCCTGAGATTAAGAGTTGCATAGTCTACCAACTGAGCCAGTCAGGTGCCCCAAGATTTTATTTTTAAGTTCTCTACACCGAATGGGGGCTCGAACTTACAACCTGGAGATCAGGAATCTCATGCTCTACCAACTGAGCAAGCCCGGCGCTGCAGACTCAAATATATTAATAGCTAACATTTATTGAGTGCTTACTGTGTATATTATCATTCGTCACAAAATCCTACTTCTCCAATAGTTACGTTATTATGTCCATTTGACAGAGACAAAAACTGAGGCAAAGAGAGGTTATGCAGTTGGTGGGAGAGTCTGGATGCAAACCCAGGCAGCCTGACTTCTGAGCTCCTTTGCCACCTCTCACTGCCTGCTTGGTGTCTCCACTTGGATGTCTGAAATGCGTCTAAAACTGAACACATCCAGGATGGCACGCAATAGTTATTCTTCGCTTTCCTCGTCTCCATAAACCACATGACTGGTTTACCAGTCACCTGGTTGCTCAAGCCAAAAACCCAGTAGATACTGTGGATTTCTCTCTTCTCTGATCATCCATTTCTAATCTGTCAGCAAGTCCTGGAGGTTTTACTATCCTAACCTAAGCTGCCATCATGTCTTGCCTCCTCCCTGGACTTGCTGCTTCCCCTCTGATCCCACCAAACCATTCTCCACACTGTAGCCAGGAGGGCAAGCTTTTGAGAAAAGTAATTCGGATCTTTTCACTCCTCTACTTAAAACTCTTAGGTGTTGTCCTATTTTTCTTAAAAGGAAATTTGCACTCTCTCCTATGGTTTATAAAGCCCTTCCTGATTTGGCTTCTGGATACTTCTCCAACAGTATTACATTCTGTCTTCCCCAACTCAGGAACTCCAATCACAGCAGTTTTGTTTCCTTCTTCAGGGTCTTTGTATACAGTGTTCCCTCTTCCTGGGATGTTCTTCTCTGGTTTTTGCATGGTTAGCTCCTTTGACTTCCAGTTCAAAAGTCACAATTAGGGGAACAGTCTTTTCTAATCATGCTCTTCATGGAGAGAAATTTCCCCTAAACACCCTGGCTTCTTTCCAAACCTACTTCCTTGTCGTGGAAGTGGAATGAGTTCTCTGCTTGGAGGCAGCAAGGGTGACCACCCATCCTGGTTTCCCCAGGACTGAAGGAATGCCCAACACATGGGACTCTCACTGCTCCAGGTGGAAAAGTTCCAGGAAAACCTAGAATGTGTTGCTTGCCTTAGGCACACAGCCACTGAACCATTTTTCTCTACTGTAAGGTAGAGTTAATCTATCAAACATTCTAAATGCAGGGTATTCCCACTTTTTCCTTCCCCCCTTTTGACACAGACTCGAGAGTGTATTTGTTTTACAGATCCAAACTTTCCCTCTGGTTAACTGTTCCAAAGTCTAGTCTAGGGGAGTTAGTATATAAGCTATTATTGCTCCCCCCAATTTAATGGCTTAAAAATAACAAAAATCATTAATTTCCTCTTAAATCTGCAATTTGGGCATGGCTCGCAGGGGAAGGCTCATCCCAGCTCCATGTAGTATTAGCGGGGGTACCCCGACCCTACATTGGCAGGTAGGAGAAGACATTTCCAAAATGGCTCATTCTCACCGTTGGCAAATTAGTGCGGGCTGTCTTAGCTTGGAGCCCAGCCAGGGCTGTGGGCCAGAAGCCAGGTTCCTATCCATGGGGGCCTGTCCGTGGGCTGCTTGGGCTCCCTCACAGCATGGGGGGTTGGGTTTTGAGAAGGAGCATTCCAAGAGAACCAGTAAGATGCCGTACTGTCTTTTATGCCCTAGTCTCCGAAGTCACATAACGTCATTTCCGCTGGAGTCACACGCCTACCCAAATCCAAAGGGAGGGAACTTGGACCTCATTTCTCAATGTCACATTGTACGAAGAGCAAGTGGGATGGGAGGTCTCATAACAGCCATCTTGGAAACACATAATCTGTCACGGTTACCTAATTCCGCTTTGAGCCTCACAGCAGGCTTCAACTTTGAACGTTTATCAGACTTTCTCAGTTGTAAAGATGCTATTTTCTGGGTGCCTGTGGGCTCAGTCCATGGAGCAGATGACTCTTGATCTTAGGGTCATGAGTTTGAGCCCACCTTGGGTGTAGAGATTACTTAAAAAAATTTTTTTTAAATGCTATTTTCATTCATTTGTTGTTTTTTTTCATTTCATTTTTCAGTTGGTTTAGAACGTGGACAAAAAAATACTTGACTCTCTTTAATAACCTCTGAGTCACCTTTTTAGGACAGTCTTCTGATACATTTCTCATATCCATTTACTCTGCATCACATCTCCACTTCCTTATAATTATCATAATCCACAATTATCTTTTTTTGGTTTGTTTTTTGACTCCCTTTTTCATTAAAATTTTAAGGGCAGAGACCACGTTCATCTCATTTGCCTCTACAGCATCTCCAGGGCCTAGCACGGTGCCTGGCAAGTGTTCCATAAATGTTTGTTGAATGAATGGCTGCAGCCTTTTTCAAAGGAGAAATGCCATTTTTGCTGAGAAACGAGAGTGGCCCACCCAGAATGAGACTGTTGATTCTCCTAACTATAAGACATTGATTCCTTTGGCGGAATATGACAGGCTGATATCAAATCCTGGATTAGCTATATCTTACCATTTAATGGCAGAGAACGATGAACTCTGACCAGATTTCTGGAGCATGGAGCCTATTTAAATTCCAGAAAACTAAAGGAACAGGACATGGAAAAGTCACACTTACTTCCTACCTTTAAAATCTTATTGTTCTAAATGCTGGCCTGAAAATGAAAGTCACAGAAATAACTAATAATAATTTTGGCATCTGTGCCGGTTGGTATGGCTTTTGGCTAGCTTGAGCAAGGGCCATGTGGTATGGATAGAGTTGAATTTCAGTTGAAGCGGACATAGACTGAGCTTGGCCATGGGATAAAGAGTAATTTTCTCCTCCACAATTCTTGGATCTTTTTTCTAGACTAGGACCAAAAGTTCTCTCTGGAAAGAGGGGTGAAATTTATTTGGCCAATTTGAGCCCTTTCTTCCTCTCCATACTGGCAAAGTAAATCATAAGATTATAGCCAAGATGAGATCCTAAACCTGTGTACCAACTCTGCTCCTCCTTGACCGAAATGGATGGGAATGAATGAGGGGCACTTGGCAGTGGACTCACTCTTGTCTCACCGGGTGGAGTCTGGTACTGGTTGAGCAAAGAATGGCGTGGACACTGTGGACACTTCATGCCATCCATCCTTCCACCCCCTAAGGCAGAGAAGCATTGCCATCAAGGAGCTTGGTCCAGGTTTAGGAGTGAGACCTGGGTTAGTTTAAGACTAAGCCAATCACAGAAGGGCTACCTCCTTTGACAGTGATTGGTTTTAGGGACAAGCAAATTTCAATGAATTTGAATCCGCCAAGGATATATGATAAGTTTGGTTAAGTTTGGTAGGCCTGTTGGGAAAGATGTTTCTTTGATTTTAACAAAGCCCCAGGGAGCCAGCCTTTCTCCCACTTTTGAACAAGAGCAGGGAAGCCTTGCTACAGTGACCATCCTACTACTGAAGGAGCTCCAGACTCAGGACGCCGTGAGCTGCAGAGTGGGGGGATGGAAAGCCCCTGGGTCCCCGATGACACCACTCGTTCAGTTTGCGCACCCTGAATCCGGCCCTCCATCTGCACTTCTGGGTGTAAGTGTCCTTATTGTTTATACCACCTGGAGTTAAAATTCCTGTTTACCTGCAGTGGAAAATATCCTGATATAGAAAATAAGTAAGTTAAATTACTCTTGTCTCCTTAAGTAACTTATTTGCCTTTTTGAACCTGTTTGAGGGCAGAAGAGCTAATTATGGTTCCGTTCTGAGCATGTTTAACTTGCTGAGAGTACTTAGCAAATGTTAAATAAAATACTACCATGGGGCTCCTGGGTGGCTCGGTCCGTTGAGCCTCTGACTCTTGGCTTTGGCTCAAGGTCATGATCTCATGGGTTGTGGGATTGAGCCCCATGTCGGACTTCCTGCTCAGCTCGGGGTCTGCTTGAGGATTTGATCATTCTGCCCCTCCCCCCAACTCATGGGCACTCTCTCTTTCTCTCTCTCTCATAAATAAAGCAAGCTTTGGAGAGAATGAAACAAGCCGTAAGAGACTCTCAACTACAGAGAACAAACTGAGGGTTGCTGGAGGGAAGTGGGCGGGGGACGGGCTAGATGGGTGATGGGTATTAAGGAGGGCATTTGTTATGGTGAGCACTGGGTGTTGTATTTAAGTGATGGAATTCTCCTGAAATCAATATCGCACTTTTATGTTAACTACCTAAAATTTAAATTAAAAAAAGAAAAAAGAAGAAAATAATCTAAAAAAATACTTCAAAAAAATATTTTAAAAAATACTACAATACTATTTTTTAAAAAATATTTTATTTATCTATTTGAGAGAGAGGGAGCATACGAGCAGAGAAGAGGGAGAAGCAGGCTCTCCGATGATCATGACCTGAGCCGAAGGCAGACACTCAACCGACTGAGCCCCCCAGGCGCCCTGAGTACTACTATTTCAACGAGAACAGTGTGGCCAGAAGCTCAGGTCTGGGAGTGATACTTCTAGCTGCACTGTTAGTTTTTTTTTTAAGATTTTATTTATTTATTTATTTGAGAGAGAGAGAGAGAAACAGCATGAGAGAGGATAGGGTCAGAGGGAGAAGCAGGCTCCCCGCCGAGCCGGAAGCCCGATGCGGGACTCGATCCCAGGACTCCGGGATCATGACCTGAGCTGAAGGCAGTCGCTTAACCACCTGAGCCAGCCAGGCGCCCTAGCTGCACTGTTTTAAAGCCTATTAATCCAGAGAAACTTTGGATGCCAAGAATGTACCTTGAAGAAGGTAGCAGGACTTTGCCTCCATGAGCTGGGCCAAACACAGCTCACTGATTTCCCTTGCAGCGGTTTGTTCTTGAGACCTTGGGGAGGACCGAATAGGGCAAACGATTTTTTTAAAAAATACCTCCTTTCTTCCTTGACTGTCCTCGGCTCCTCAGTCCCTCCTGCGAGCCCTTCGTACAACTGTGGTAACATACGGGGGCATGGCACGCCGGTTCTCAGCATCTCCTTGTAGGTTGTTCCTCCCACGTAAGGTTGCCCGCATTAGAAAAACAAAAGCCCCGCAGACAGAACAGAAACAGGACTCCTTGGCCTTCGGATGAATGACAAATATTCCCAGTGTGAGGAGCTCCCCCTGGAGGGCCCTCCACCCTGGCTTCCAGGCGCTCACGTTTAGGAACCCCTCAGCAGTGATGCTGCAGAGTCCCTTGCTGATGCTCCAGATGTGGCCTTTTCTCACCACCTAACTGTAGGCGACCTGGCGGCAGGGACCGACTTGTACTTGTGTGCTCCCCGTTGGCACTTCACATAATAATAGTGTTCCAAGAAATGCTTCCTGGTCACATGGAGGACAAGGGACAGGTGCCAACCTTCCACCGGGCCGATCTCATCTCACAGCTGGAGGGACCCCAGAGATCACGGCATTCTTCTGCAGAAGGAGACTCTGGGAGTCAGTGCCCGCCCCCGCCCTTCCCCCGCAGCCAGCTGGCTGGCACGCCTGGCGCTGGCAACCCGCGTCCGGGGCAGAATCGCTTCTGCTCTGTCTTGCAGGGAACAGTGCTGCCCGGTGGCACTGCAGTACTGGCCGGGCGTCTGGGTGCCATTCTTCCTGCCTCTGCTGCTGAAGAGTGACCTGTGGCTCCTACCACCCCGCTCTGGGCATTCACTGCCCTTATTCCAAGGAACTGCTAACACCGGGCAGGCTCCACTTGGTCCTTCTGCGCGGACAGAACACACCACACGTCACCGTCAGACTATCATGTTGCAAGTGTTATTTGTACTCGTCCACTTGGGGTGGATGAAAACACCAAGATTTGGCTAAAACTTCATTCTTTGAAGAGTATTATGTTACATGAGGCATAAAGAGGTTAAGAGCCCAGGCTCTGAAGACAAACTGCTCATTCAGGCCTCGGGTGTGTCATTTATACCAGTCACCTGATTGTGCCTCGTTTCTTTCCGACTCAGTCCCGCCCAGCACACCGTAGGTGCTCAGTGCTGGCGTCCTGAGGTTCAGACAGCACCACCGGTAAGCTAGGGACAGATTTCAGAGCCACTGTACGGCCTCACCGGTGGGTGGACGCTGCGACGAATGTTCTAGATCATGAGGCCTGTGGGAACGGGTATGAGGATGGCAGGGGAAGGGATGTCCTGTGGCACCCAGAAGTCAATGCTAAAGGAGCCCATTTCACCATATGGTGACTTCTGGGCTGACAGAAGTGAATCAGAGGCTGGGTAAGAAAAATACCCTGCCACTACCATGCATGCTGACCCTGACGGCTTCCCTCCATCCTGCGGGGAGACCCTCCAGATGGCAGAAAAAGAGCGAGCATCCTTTGATGCAAGATGGGCCTAAATCATGCCTCTGGCTCGATCTCTCCACCCTGATCACCAAGGAGAACCCAGTCCTCTTTATCTAAATGGTTTACTGTTCACACTTGTCCCCTAAACAGGTAAACAACAAAAAATTCTCCAGACGTTGTACATTCAACTGAATTAAGCTGCCAGTAAAGGACTTTTGTTCATTTGCTGCACTCAAATTACCCAGTGTGAGGGGTAAAGGAGCACAACACATAAAAAACACCAGCATCAGACACACAAAACACCAGCTTTACACATTTGCTAAACTCAAAATTCACATTACAAAAGCAGATTATGAAAAAGCCATAATAGGAAATAGTGGCATATTTTCCTCTTCCTCAATGGAAGTCACAATTATTAATATTTATTCCCCTGTGAAATTCATTGTTCTAATTTCCATTATCAAAAGAGGAAATTCTGCCCTTGGGGTCACCCAAAACTATGTCATTATGCTGTGGCATTAGCAGCATCCTTGGTACTAGGACAAAGCTAAAAGCAGCTTGTTCCATGTACAAAGGTATTGACCCATAAATAGCGAAACAACAGGATCATTTCACTATTACCACGTCTCCTGGGAGGTCCTCAAAGGCTTTACCCAGTGGGTCCTGAGGTCAATATACTCACAGCTGAGCATGGTTGGGCACTTCTAAGTAGGAAGGCACCATGGTATAAGAGAAGTTTCTACAAAATAAAAGAAGTTTCTAGCATCTCCAGCATTCTGCAGTCCATACACACATCAGATGAGCGAAGTGCAGTCTTCGAGAAGAAATCAAAGTTACACACTTCAGTAGCTTCATCTGCTTCTAGACGGTTCTTTTTCAGGACCGCTTCAACTCTCAACTCCAAAAAGCTAAGGAGGGTGAGAAATGACCCTCATCTCTACGATCCGAGACTCTAACCTGTCACTCCGTCAGCAGAGACTGAAGCCTACTGGCGGCAGGCTCTTCAGCCCTCCCGGTCTTTGTCAGGTTGGCCTGCTGGCTTCAGTAAGTCAGGAGCTGCAGAATGCACGTTGGCTGGCTTTCACATTGTCCCTATGCAGACGGTGTATTCAGATCTGACTGGACAACTGCATAGTTTTAAGTATTTTTTCCTTCCGCAGAGTCATAAGCCCTTCATCTAGAATGGTGTAGGTATGAAATATAAATTGCAAAAAAGTAAATTATTGTACTGTCATGAGAAATTTAACTTTAGTCCTGTTTTTATCACAGGATGATTTTCCTGAATCATGAAACTACTTTATAAAAAGCTATTTCTAGTCTTACTGCTTTACCAGTTGGTAAAACCTCCACAAAATTTTAATCAGCATCCAACTGTATAACAAGCTTGTCTTTGTAACATAAAAAAAAGCTATGACCTCAATTATTATTTGGGAGTTCTACTTTGGTTAAAGTGCATATAAAAGGACAAGGGGAAAAGGGTAAGAACATAGACCCTTTTTCTGCTTAAATTCACAAATGGCAGATTCACAGCAGGCTGGAACAGAAGCAGCAAGGCTCTTCAGAAACTCAAGAGAGTTTTAGACTGAGATCATGGAGCGTTCTTCCAACCAGCCATTTGTCAGTGCCCAAAATTCTGAGTGGGAGGAACTGCTGAGCTCATCCAGTGCGGCATTTCCCATGTTCGCAGGATCTCCGTTCATCTTTGGTTTATTAAGCTATTAAGAAAGGCTAAGAGGAAAAAAAAAAAAAAAAGGCTAAGAGCACTGATATTTAATAAAATCCTTGAATAAGTTCCCTCATTCTCTGCGGTTCTCTCTGTTCCAGGTAGTGTGACGTCATCTCCGAAGTTATTCCTGAAGCCAGCAAGATGGCAGATGGCCAGAGCCACCAGAGGCTGTGCTGAGAGAACATGCATAACGTGTAACCTGATTTTAATTTACTATTAGTTTTTACCAAACTTCTAAGCTTTAGTTGATGAAACAGGCTCACAACTCCTTTCCCCAGTGACTAACACCCACACTACTGCTCTACCTCGGCTGTGGGCAGAAGGAACACCGGTGCACCTTTCTGAACACTTGAGGCCACAGGTGGGGCTCCAGGCAGATGTGTCTTGGCAAAACTTAACCGGCCAACTTCGGACGTGTGCCAGAGACTGAACCGTAGCGTCAAGTTTACAGCTGAAGATGACTGATCAGCGGTGCACTTCATAAGATCACTATTTTAAGAATTATTTCCTTGGCCACCCCTGGTGAAGAATGCCTAGAAACAGGCATGCACAAAATGTTAATTCCCTTTATAACTAAAGTTAGGATATTAAATAGTTTTTTTTTAAAGATTTTATTTATTTATTTACTTGAGAAAGAGAGTGAGCAGGAGGGAGAGGGAGAGAGATTCTGAAGCCGACTCCACGCTGAATGTAGAGCCTGACACGGGGCTCGATCCCATCACCGCGAGATCGCAACCTGAGCCGAAGCCAAGAGTTGGATGCTTAACCAACTGAGCCACCCAGGCACCCCTAAAGTTAGCATTTTAAATGGACTCTTGTTTTTCCCACTTTGTTCCTCTTATGTGGTAAAACCAAAATGTCCTTTTTGACTTCTTATTTGTAGTTAAACTGAATGTCTTCTGATTTTAGTGCCGTTAATCCCATTTTAAAGATTCAGGGCGCCTGGGTGGCTCAGTTGGTTAAGCGACCGCCTTCGGCTCAGGTCATGATCCTGGAGTCCCTGGATCGAGTCCCGCATCGGGCTCCCTGCTCGGCAGGGAGCCTGCTTCTCCCTCTGACCCTCCCCCTTCTCATGTGCTCTCTCTCTCATTCTCTCTGTCTCAAATAAATAAATAAAATCTTTAAAAAAAAAAAAAAAAGATTCAAGGATTTGTACATTCTTCAAAAAAGAAAAGAAAAAAAAAAGACCATATTGAAAACATTCATCTTAGCAATTTCCAATAAAATGATAAACCTGATTTTAATCTACTATTGATTTTTACCAAACTTTTAAGAAGCTTTAGTTTATGAAACAGGATCACAATTTCTCTTCCCAGTTACTAACACCCAGACTGTTTCAAATTCCCAAACTGGAAATCCAAAATATCATTCTGTAGGATTTATGAGTTAGCGTCCGCAACTTTCCTCTGCAAAGGAGCCAGGATGACCCCGACATTCTTCTCCTCACTCTCATAGCTATACAAATCATGCTTTTCGATATATTCTTGGACAAGGTCTGGTACCAAGTAGCGAATGCTCTGGCCCCTTCTGAGGGCTCGCCGGATCTTTGTGGATGAGATGTCATTGGTGATCCATTCATTCACCAGGTGAATGTTGTTCCGGTGTTTCCACAGTGCATCAGATTCATAGATGAATTTCTGAGCATCATTTCCAGCCCGAGTAATACATATGAGCCCATAGTCTCCCACAATTTGGGTGATATCCTCACTCTTCCACAGATTGGGAACAGCAAAGGACTCCAATAAATCTGCCCCACACAGTAGCTTTACCTCTGGCACAACTGGGAAGAAGAAGAAAACACAGCTTCAGGGTCTGCTTTGCTAATAACTCCCTGCATCAAAATGAACACAACAATGTGTTTTTCTGGCTAGAGGGTTCATAGTTTTGATCAGAATCAGATTCTCAAAAGAGATCTAGGATACCACAAAAGTTAAGGACCACTGTAGGAGAAATAAGCTCAAGATGCCTTTTCCTTCCCTTCCCTCCCTCCCTTCACAAAACTAACAAGGGGCATTTTCCAGGCACTCACACATACTGAATATGAAATGAAAATACAAAGGGGGCTTGCTCAGCTCTAGAATTTTATCTACTTTAGTTGGTAAGTCTTGATGAAACATACAGACCTTTTGGTTTTGGCTCTAGCAATTTCTTTTGACTAAAATCTTGTCTTTGTTCCACCCACTTCCTTTTCTGTCCGGGCCTCCCTGACGTAGGTGAGTCCTGCTGGTGGTCACAGCTCCCAGCCTCCAGTTTCTCCTGATGGTGTCTACAAGACAACAAAGCAATAGCGCATTTCTCTTCTCACAACATTCAATTAAAATACTGTCTCTCTGGAGATGCCCGAGAGCCTCTGACCCAAAGTTAAGGCTGTGTGATATTAAAAACATTTAACCACAAGAACCCCTGATGCCTGACCAGTCAGCATGGATGCTGGCCAGTGGTGCTGGGGACTGGCTATCAGGAACAGAAAGCAAAGAGATCCTGGGAGCACAACAGATGGTGGCTATTACTGTTCGAAGCTTTATGTGTGTGTCATAATAACAAGAGTGAATATTAGTTATTTATTATGTGCTAAGCACTACACTAGGTCCTTTGCATGGATCATTTGATTAAATCTTTTCAATATCCCGTGCCATAAATATTATTATTGTTATTATTATTCCCATAGTGGAGGGAAGTGAAGGCTTGGAGCTGCGACTCCAGCTCTTGGTAGACTCCTTGGGACACAGGAGGCATTCAATAACAATCTGATTGAGTGAATGTTTTGGTTATTATAAAGCAGCTCTTTTATTCCCACTATCATATCAGAATTGTTCTCCCCATCGAGACAGGAGACTAATTTGCCCAAGGCCATTTTTTTTTAAGTAGGCCCCACACCGAACATGGAGCCCAATGTGGGGCTCGAACTCATGACTGTGAGATCAAGAGCTGAGCCGAGATCAAGAGTCAGATGCTCAACCGACTGAGCCACCCAGGCGCCCCTGACCAAGGCCATTTAGCTTATAAGTAGCAGAGCTAGTATTTGAACCCCAGCAGTCTGGTTCCAGAGCCAATACTCTTGACCACTGAAGAGTGTGGCTTGACCTAGTAATGGAGAGCCACAAGGCCAAGGATAAGGTCGTAAAGGGGACAAGTGCCTGAGGCCTAAAAGGAAGGGACCACAGGCAGTAGTCGTGTGTAGCTTTCTTCTTGATTGGCAGCAGGATGCCCACCACTTTACCACTGTGAAGTTACCCAGGAAACATGAGCTACAGCTGGGGGAGCCCAGGGTGGGTCCTCTGTGCCCCTAACTCCTTTCCCTTCTGAGCAGCTGAGTTAATACGGAATGGACAGTGCGACCGCTGTGGAGCCCGCGAGGGAAGGCTGGGCCAGGGGGGCGTGCAGAAGCCCGCCGTCTGACGGGAGAACTGCTGGCCAACGAAGAGGGCAGACTCTTCCCTGCCGAGCCCGAAAAGTCACTCCTCTTCTTAAGTTGCTGTGCTGCATACGGTCTGCTGGCTCAGTGTCCAGTCCTGCCCTAAACACACTTCCCAGAGTCCCTGCGGCACGTTCTCGATGTGACAGAGATTCTGCTGATGAGATTCACTCACGAGAGACTCGGAAGGAAGAAGGGAGGCAGAGGCCGTCTCTCTGGGCTGTGGAGCCTGAGAAGCATCTCTTACGGCATGAGCGTGGTGGCCGGACTCCATACTCCACTGTCCAGTCACCAACTTCAGGAGACTGAGACAGGTGAACAGCCGTATTTGTGGTGGCAGAGGCAGGGACAGCTTCCTGAACGCTGACTGAGCTAAGGAGGTACGACCTTGGAACAGACCCGACTTCCCTGCTGCCATCCCTTGACACTTCCGCACGAGCACCTAAATCCCTTTCTGCTTTTGGGGCGCCTGGCTCAGTCAGTTGAGCACCCAACTCCTGATTCTGGCTCAGGTTGTGATCTCAGGGTCGGGGGGATCGAGCCCCACAGCTGGCCCCATGCTCAGCATGGAGTCTGCCTGACGGTTCTCTCTCTCCCTCTGCTCCTCCCCCAACTCATACTCTCTCTCTCAAATAAACAAATAAATAAAACCTTTAAAAAAGCAAAAACAAAAAACACTCAGAGTGGTCTCTATTTCCTGTTGAAACCCTAACTGATATGTTTAGAACCAAAGGAATCAGAACTCTAAGAACAGACATTAGACATGAAGGTTTTTCAGAAAGTTCTCTGATACTCAAGATAATATTAAGTAATAATTAGATGTCACTCCCTCTAGTTTCTGAATCCTCACCTGGAACTGTTTCAAAGGTGACAGAACAGAGATCTGGGACAACCCCCATATGTGGTCACGGAAGCAGCATGTAAAATCAGGGCCGTCCATGACCAAGTACCACTGCTTCTCTCGCTTTAAATTACCTGCCTCTCGGGCACCTGGGTGGCTCAGTTGGTTAAGCGACTGCCTTCGGCTCGGGTCATGATCCCAGGGTCCTGGGATCGAGTCCCACATCGGGCTCCCGGCTCAGCGGGGAGCCTGCTTCTCCCTCTGACCCTCTCCCCTCTCATGCTGTTTCTCTCTCGCTCGCTCTCTAATAAATAAATAAATAAAATCTTTAAAAAAAAAAAAATTACCTGCCTCTCTCTTTTCTACTTAAAAGATTAACGACAAGGGCGGGCTCCCTGCTCCACGGGAAGCCTGCTTCTCCCTCTCCCACTGCCCCTGCTTATGTTCCCTCTCTCGCTGTGTCTCTATCAATCAATCAATCAATCAATCAATCAATAAAATCTTATTAAAAAAAAGGGGGCGCCTGCGTGGCTCAGTTGTTAAGCGTCTGCCTTCGCTCGTCCTGGGATCGAGCCCCACATTGGGCTCCCTGCTCCGCGGGAAGCCTGCTTCTCCCTCTCCCACTCCCCCTACTTATGTTCCCTCTCTCGCTATGTCTCTCTCTGTCAAATAAATAAATAAATAATCTTAAAAAAAAAAATCTTATAAGATTAACAACAAGGGGCACCTGGGTGGCTCAGATGGTTACATGTCTGCCTTCAGCTCAGGTCATGATCCCAGGGTACTGGGATCGAGCCTCACATCGGGCTCCCTGCTCAGTGGGGAGCTTGCTTCTCCCTCTCCCTCTACTGTTCCCCCTGCTTGTGCTCTCTCGCTCTCTCTGTCAAATAAATAAATAAAGTCTTTAAAAAAAAAAAAAAGAAAAGATTAACGACAACATCTTACAACTGTGCCTTTCTTGTCTGGGGCACAGACAGGCCGGGCAGGCTTCTCTATGTATTCTCTCTCGTAGAGATACACTAACAAGCATGCAAACAGCTCAAAACATGATGAAAGGCATAAAGTCTAAGGAAGCCCCATGCTCTGCGGCTGTGCTCTACACCCAAGAAATCAACGTATGTGGGAAGCCCTCCCGACCCGAGTCACAGTTTGCAAATCTGTATTTCACCGACACAGGCAGCACTGGAACATGGCAAAAAGCCCCTAACCCATTTCCGAAGAACTGACAAAGCTGATTTCACCATAAATACCTTAGCACCTTAATGGTCTCTACCCATTCCTTCTGAAGACTTTCCCAGGTGTCAACTTCCACCCATTCTGAATTCTTGGTGGCGAGTTCTGCCATGATAACTCGGTGGTGGGCAGAGATGAGTCCTTTCTTCTTATATGCATCGCCAACAGGAGAGATTATGCCTTTGATAACTCTATATTTTCCTGGATAAAGAGTCAGATTTGATGTGAGGTGTAACAAGTTAGATTTTATGCACAGGAAATATTATCATCAATATGGTTTTATAACAGACCCCCCCTTTTCAAAACAGGGATTCAGGTTCATTCATACATTCATTTACAAACAAGGTGAAATAGACAGAACATAAAATTCACCATTTTAAGTGCACGGTTCAGTGGCATCAAGCACATTCACACTGTTGTGCAGTCCTCACCACCATCCGTCTCCCACCATCCGTCTCCAGAACTTTCTCATCTTCTCCAACTGAAACTTTGTCCCCATGAAACACTAACTCCCCAACCCCCTTCACAATATAAGTTTTGATATTGCCAAATTGCCTTATAAAAAGCCTTAATCAATTTGTACAGTCCACCTACAGTGTATGTAAGAACCCATTTCTGCCCAACCTCTGATACTTGACACTATCAAATTTAAACATTTTTGTCGATGTGATGGGCAAAATAGATCTCATTTTTAAATCTTAGTTCCCTGATTATTAGGATTATTAGTGAGTCTGAGCAACCATCCATCTATCTAGCAGCATATGCATGATCATTTATGTAACAAAACATACTGTGTAGGGGAGGTAATAGTTTTCCTCAACCCTCCTTGGGTCCCTGGCTGGGTCTGAAAATTAAACTGACAAAAACAGAAAAACAGAAGGAAAATGTAGAAATTTATTTAATAGAAGGTTTATGTGACACGGGTGTCTTCATAAGGAAATGAAGACCCCAAGAAACAGTTAAACCTGAGTATTTTTATGCCAGGTTTAGTGAAGAGTGGACAGTCGTCGAGAAATATGATAGGGCAAAGAGTACAAGGTAAGTGTAGTAAACTCAGGGAAATTTGGCAAGGCCCATTAGTTTAGATTCTTCCAGGCATCCATCTGTCTTTAGCAATAAGGATGCTCCTTTCTTCCCAGTATACGGAGGGCACTTCTCACATCAAGATTTTATGAGCTGCTTCAGGGGAGAACGGTTTGGAGGAGGTCAGAGGGACCTTCCTGATTCTGCCATTTTTTCAAACTCCTTCAGCTTAAAATACCCAAAAGCCACAGTGCCATATTTTGGGGTAGTGTCCTGGCTACTGTTCCTACCTGTTTCATTCATGTAGTCCTTAGCCAGCTCAAATAGCCGGAGATGCATGTTGGTGATAGGATTAAAGGAACCACAAGCAAGGAGAACCACTTCGGTCTTCTCTGAATTTTCCATGCTAAGAATTTGAAGTTGTTGATCTGAATGGAAAACTCTGACACTTTGCTTGTGGTCTGCAAAGGAAAAAGGAAACAAGTTCAGTTCTAGGTCTTTAGATGTCCTTCCACCTTCCAAGTGGATGGACAAAAGCCTGTGGCTTCAATGACAAAGACAGCCCCATCCTCCACCCTTCCTTTTCAGGGTGCATTTGCAGCTCTTGCTGTACGGGGATGGGATCTCCTTCCCCCTCTTTGTGACTTGCTTTGGACAAAACAATGTAGCAGACGTGACAGTGTGCGGTTCTGAGCCAGGCCTTTGAGGCTTTGCACACTTCCACACTCTTCTGGAGTCCTGCGTCTGCCATGAAGACAAGCCAGGGCCAGCCTGCTGGAGGATGACAGCCCGCCTGGGAGAGAGACTACTCCCACTGATGGACAGCCAACCACACCAGCTATGCGGCGGGGGCCGTCCTGCACCAGCCAAAGCACAGACGACACGCTCGGACACACAGGCAAGCCCCAGCGAGGTCAGCTGAGCCGGGCTTGTATCAACAAACCCCCAAGCTGACCCTCGACTCATGAGCAAAAATTAACGTTTATTATTGTATGCTGCCGAGGTTTTGTGATGCACTACTGTGGTCACAGTTAACTGATACAATGACATTATCAACTACCAGATAAATAGGACTCCCCAACAACCTGCCCTTCAGAACAGTAGTCTGGGGACGTCTGGGTGGCTCAGTCAGTTAACTGTTAACAGTTAACAGTTAACAGGGACGCCTGGGTGGCTCAGTTGGTTAAGCGACTGCCTTCGGCTCAGGTCACGATCCTGGAGTCCCGGGATCGAGTCCCGCATCAGGCTCCCTGCTCGGCAGGGAGTCTGCTTCTCCCTCTGACCCTCCTCCCTCTCATGCTCTCTGTCTCTCATTCTCTCTCTCTCAAATAAATAAATAAAATCTTTAAAAAAAAAACAAAAAAAAAAAACAGTTAACAGTTAACAGACCTGCCTTCGGCTCAGGTCATGATCCCAGGGTCCTGGGATAGAGCCCCGCATCGGGCTCTCTGCTCTGTGGTGGGAAGCCTGCTTCTCCCTCTCCCACTCCCCTGCTTGTGTTCTCTCTCTCACTGTGTCTCTCTCTGTCAAATAAATAAATAAAATCTTTAAAAAGAAGAAGAAGAAGAAGAATAAAATTAGGAATGCATTTCTTCATTGTTTCCTAGCATCCAACACTGCTGTTGAAAGTCTAACGCCATTCTGACTCTTGTTCCTTTTTTACATGACTTTTTTCTTTTTGGCCGATTTGTGGGATGTCTTCTTTATCCCCAGTGCTCTGAAATGGAGTAATGTTGTATCTTCGTGGGGGTCTTTTTCATTCATTGTGCTGGGTGTCAGCTGAAGGGGTTCAGAATGTGCCACTTTGGCATGCAGATTACTTTGAGTGGAAGGCATCTGAGACCCTGCAGGCTCAAGAGAAACTTTTCTCCCTCCCTTAATTACACAGAAGAATCTAAATTGGGGGTCTTTCCCAGAATAAGGGTTATTAGCAGAGATAAATTTTATCTGAGGGACCCACCTGTATGGCAGGGCAAACATCTAATTACCAAACATCTGCTCTTCTTGCTGCCCTGTGAGATGCATTCCTTTCCTCTGAAATCCCAGACCTCCACTCTCTTCGCCTTAGTTCAGAATGACATAATATGCCTCATTTTGCCTGACTGTCTTTGGAATTTCCATGTCTATGTGGATTCCCCGTATGTACTCTATTAAATTTGATTTTCTCCTCTTTATCTCTCTCATGTCAATTTGATTCTTAGTCCCTAAGCTAGAAAGACCTGAGAGGACAGGAATTCTTGCTCCCTGACACAATGAACATTTCCATCCCTCAAAGTCAAATCACTCAGTTCTATTTTTTCGATAAACATTGCCTATGAACCATCAAAAAACAGTTTTGTTATTATAAAGTTTTATTTTTTTTTAAGATTTTATTTATTTGACAGAGTGAGACACAGCGAGAGAAGGAACACAAGCAGGGGGAGTGGGAGAGGGAGAAGCAGGCTTCCCGCGGAGCAGGGAGCCCGATGCGGGGCTCAATCCCAGGACCTGGATTTGACTTTGAACTTTGGGGAATGACTTGCAGAGGTCAGAGTATTTTTATAATTAATGTAGAAATACAGTAAATGGCAATAAACAAACAGTTGTATGACACTTTTTGACGTATAAAATGCTTTGACACACATGATCATTTAATCTTTATCACGCAGGGGCGCATGAGTGGCTCAGTTAAGCCCTGCATCCTGCTCCGCAGGAAGCCTGCTTCTCCCTCTCCCACTCCCCCTCCTCTGTTCCCTCTCTCGCTGTGTCTCTTTCTGTCAAATAAATAAATAAAATCTTTAAAAAAAAAAATCTTCACCACGCAAACACACAAAAACTTGGCCAAAGTCATTTAGCTTGTTACAAAAAAAAGCTATTGTTAGATATTTCATTTTTCCAGTTAATCTTCTATCATTGAACATGTAGGTTTTTCTAGTTTTTCAGTATTACAAACATCTCAGAAAAAAAATGGGTTGAGAATGAGCTGGAAATTAAGGCTATACAACACCTCGCTGTGCACTTCTTTTTAAGATTTTATTTATTTATTTGACAGAAAGAGACACAGCGAGAGAGAGAGGGAACACAAGCAGGGGAGTGGGAGAGGGAGAAGCAGGCTTCCCGCGGAGCAGGGAGCCCGATGCGGGGCTCGATCCCAGGACCCTGGGATCATGACCTGAGCCGAAGGCAGATGCTTAACGACCGAGCCACCCAGGTGCCCCTCGCTGTGCACTTCTAAGACTTGCCAATGCTCAGAAGATCTGTGTGTCAGGACCATTTATTTATAGCCCAATAGTGTTCAGATCCAACTGCTAGGGTGACCAACTCACTTCTGCTCAGATTCTATGCTCATTGGACAAAGCTAGGGAGTGAAAGAACCAGGGTTAGCATCTCAGTTTCCTGAATCCTAGGCTCTCTCGTCAAAAAGAAAAATGGGAGATAAACGGAGCTGTGCAGAATAGAAAGGAGCCCTCCTAGCTGAGGAGCTGAGGAATGTGACTGTTAACCCCTTAGGCAATGAGAACCTCTGAAGCTTTCTGAGCAATGGAGTGACAACAGGGTTCTATAAAAACAATGTTTTAGAAAAATAAGACATGGGTACTTAAAACCTTTATTCGGTTTTACCAACTTAACCAAATCACTTAATTATGTGTCTTCAGTCTCCTCATCTGTAAAACAGAGACTATGACAACCAATTTCAGTTACTTTGAGGATTAATTCTGATTAATGGCAAAGTGCTTAGCATATTGCCTAGCACAGTGTAAAAATAAATGCTAGCTGTTATTTGTGAGGAAAGTGACAATACTGATGATGGTAATGCTAGGGGATTAACTGGAAGGGGCAAAACAAGACAGGAAGTCCAGTTACAAAGTCATGAGTGCCTCAATTCAAGTAGTCAGTGAGAATGGAAATAAGAAACATTTATTCAACAAACATTTGAGGGGCGCCTGGGTGGCTCAGTCGTTAAGCGTCTGCCTTCGGCTCAGGTCATGATCCCAGGGGTCCTGGGATCGAGCCCCGCATCAGGCTCTCTGCTCAGTGGGAAGCCTGCTTCTCCCTCTCCCACTCCCCCTGCTTGTTTTCCCTCTCTCGCTGTGTCTCTGTCAAATAAATAAATAAAATCTTTAAAAATAAATAAACAAACAAACAAACAAACAAACAAACATTTGAGGTTTCTCCCAACAAAGCATAGTGGTAGGGATCAGAGGGATGCTAATTGTTGCTAAGAAACAAAGGACAGAAGGGTCAGTAATGCTCCACATGGAAATAAAAAAAACAAAACAAAAAAAAGAGTTAATTCGTAAGAATGATTTAAATGTCCTACCTTTCAATTATCAGCCTAAGGATGATACTGGGGTTCACTTGAGGCTCATTCCCACTCCTCCCATCCCTATCCCCCAATTCCCATAGGAAGTGCCTGTGGTATTATGGGGTGGTGGTGAATACAACATCCCCAAGGGTACTCTAGGCCCACATGGAAACCAGGGTAACCGGCCAGCAGCAGAGCAGCTCCAGCCCTGCCCACCTCAAGCTTCAGGCACCGCTCCCCCCCACCCCCGGAGACTGTGCTGTGAGCCGCAAGAACAATAAAGCTAAGAACAGGAGGTATGGGTCCCCAAGGGAGCTGCCTGCTGTTCAGGGAAGGACAGAACAAAGAGCTTGGAGCCCTTCCCCAACCTTGGGGATGCACTCAGGTTTCCAGGTCCTCCCCAGGGGAAAGGCTGGGAAAGGGGCTGAGGGAAGCTGATCTCTCAGCTAAAGGAAGCTTTCTCCCTTGTCACATTCAACCCATCTCAAATATCCAGCTTGGTTTTATTAATTCCCCGTGAACACAGCCCACTTGAGCTAGGACCTTCAAAACCACAGAAGAATTAAGTTACAGTGAGCGTCCATCATAGCTCAGGGTGGCTTTAGAAGAACAAGGATCTGTCCCTCTCCAAGGAAAAGTACTTCCTCTGGATCACTGCAGGGTACCAGAGTACTTGCACTGGGAAGCGGGACAAGCTGAGGACAAATTGGGGGAGTAGTAGTTTGGGAGCTCTAACAGGGCTGCTCTGGATCCTCCGTGCCCTGCTCCAGGTGCTCAAGGACCAGCGTCCCCATGATTCACTTCTGTCTGGCCCACACAGCATACCACCTGCACTGCTGGCTGCCGAGATCACACCGGCTCAGGCTGTAAGTGTCCCTCCCCAGCTCAATGACAAAAAGCCCATTTCTTCCTGGGACAGTCTCAACATTTAACTAAAATTTATTTTCAATTTTTAAATCATTTTATAAAAAACAGGTGTACTTGACATAACTACTGACTCTTAAGTTTTAAAACCTGATATGTAAACATTAACGAAATATTTTGTAAACATTAAGCCAGTTTTTTAAATGTTAACATTTAAAAAAATAGTTAACTGTCTTTTCTTGTCACATTTCAGAAATGCTCAATATGATTAAATCTATGTTGGCTGACTGTTAAAATAATATGATTGACTTGACAACTGATCAGAATTTATACCCTTAAAAAGATGCTATTCCTTCCAAAATGGTCACATTAAGCCTATAACTATATCCTAGTTATATTGTAACAATGTGCGATTACCAGTCTGGGGGTCTTTGAAAATTGTCTGGTTTTTTTTTTAGTACTTTCAATGGGGATAAATCTTTTTTTTTTTAAACATTTTTTTATTTATTTGACAGAGAAAGACACAGCGAGAGAGGGAACACAAGCAGGGGGAGTGGGAGAGGGAGAAGCAGGCCTCCCGCGGAGCAGGGAGCCCGATGCGGGGCTCGATCCCAGGACCCTGGGATCATGACCTGAGCCGAAGGCAGACGCCCAGCCTGAGCCACCTAGGCACCCCCATCAATGGGGATAAATCTTTGTCTTTGGAGGGTAGATTTGATTTCTACAAATACCCTAAATTCTTTCATTGTTAAACCTGATTAATAAAATAATTAAGGTAAATAATACAATTTATGTGAAGAGATTAGTTATTGCAGAAGATTTTCTTATATGCATGGAAACTATGTACACATAATCTCAAAAGAATTTCAAAAATGAGCAGAAACAGCAGACTTCATTTGGTTGTGTAAGCTGTGGTAGGTAGGTGTACTCTGTTTATTAGTTACACTCAGTGTGAACCATCCGGCCAGAACAGAGCTAGCGCGGCACAGAGGCATGGTTAAGACTCTCGGACCTGGTTCAAAATTCTAGCTCTATCACTACTCAGTGTTTGTCCTTGGAGAGGACACTTCATCATTCTGAGTCTCGGTTTCCTCAATAAAATGGGGAACCACAGTCCCTACCTCATAGGATTTTGTGCATATTTTTTTAAAGATCTTATTTATTCATTTATTTGAAAGAGAGAGAGAGACTGAGCTGGGGGGAGGGGGGAGGCAGAGAGGGAGAGGGAGAGAATCTCAAGCAGACTGCCTGCTGAGCGTGGAGCCTGACACGGGGCTCAATCTCACAGCCCTGAGATCACGACCAGAGCTGAAACCAAGAGTTGGACGCCCAACCAACTGAGCCACCCAGGCGCTCCAGATTTTATGCATATTAAATGAGAAAGTGAATAAAAAATGTTTGACACATTTGTTTACTAATGATGAATATTAACTTTTACTATTACCCGTGGGTTGTCTTATAGCATTAACTTATAGTCATGGTAAAGGAACGAAGGTTCTAAAGATTCCTTAGAGACCAGTATCAACAGCGCCTGCTACATAGTAGGAGCTCAATAAATGGTAGCCATTATTCTTAGTGAAGTATTATTAGACATAATTTTGCTCTAATGGGATAATCTCAAGTCATCCTTGTTGTGTTTAAAACTTTATCTCCATGGTTTAATGTAACGTTGTTATGAAACAGAACCTAAATTTGGTTTCTTTTTTTAAGCTTTTATTTATTTATTTGAGAGAGTGATAGAGAGCACAAGCAGGGGGAGAGGCAGAGGAAGAGAGAGAAGCAGGCTCCCCACTGAGCAAGGAGTCCGATGCGGGGCTCGATCCCAGGACTCTGGGATCATGACCTGAGCTGAAGGCATACGCTTAATGACTGAGCCACCCAGACACCCCATAAATTTAGTTTCTTGAAGCCATTTTATCACTAAAGAAGTAACGTAAAATGTAACTCGCTGTGTCCCATGCAGGCAAGTGACAGTGTTCTTGTTTGGGATCACCGCTCTGGTCCTCCAGTTGTATGTTCTGCTAAGGTAAGTTCTTTCACCACCAACCCTCTTACCTGACAGCCCAGCATGCAGGTCTTACCTCTGGAGATGGTTGGGGTACGCTCTGAGATTCCTGTTACGTGTTTAACTGCAGCCTGCCTCATTGTTTCTGCCCCTATTATCAATGGTAGTTACCTGCTTTACCTCTTTGGAAAGTCAAAAACCTCAATACCAAAAGAATAGCTGGGAATAGGGCAGACTGAGTTTAACTTAACACAATTTCTTCTGGTACAAGAAGCCATTAAATGGGAGACAACGAGGGCACCAACATTTCAACGTATGGATTCCCTAGAGACCAGTCCTGACGGCCTCCCATGAGCTAACGTCTGCAGGGCTGAGGGTGACACAGACATATGTGACGAGATTGGGACTTGATACATTATTTTAGATTCTATGGAGGACATTAGTCTTGGCAGAAAAAGTCAGCTAGTAACTGGACAAATGAAGCAAATGCCATTTGATACATCAAAATAAAAAAACTGTAGCTCTAAAAATGTGGAAATTCTAAAACAATCTGAAAACCGAGAATCTACTTAAGTGACAAGAAAAGGAACTGTGATACTCACTGTAATTAGCCTAATTTAAACTTGCCAACGTCTGTCATAGGAGTTTTGTGTGCAGTAAGGCCTATTTCCTTACTCCAGAAGGCCAGAATTTCCACAAGATATTTTCTCACCAAAATATCTGGTTAACATGAATTAGAAAGATGATAAACATTATTTGTCCACCGGTTGTAAATGTTAACAACTCTTACACTACTTGTGGGCTGTTTTCACACTATTAATTTGCAGTCATGGTAAAGGAACGAAGGTTCTTTTTTTCTTTTTTTTTTTTAAAGATTTTATTTATTCATTTGGGAGAGAGAGAGCACACACAGGAGGAGAAGCAGAGGGAGAGGGAGAAGCAGACTCCCCACCGAGCTGGGAGCCCGACGTAGGGCTCGATCCCAGGACCCTGAGATCATGACCCGAGCTGAAGGCAGATGCTTAACCCTCTGAGCCACTCAGGCGCCCCAGGAACGAAGGTTCTTTTTTTTTTTTTTAAGATTTTTATTTATTTTTTGACAGAGAGAGAGAGACAGCGAGAGAGGGAACACAAGCAGGGGCCGTGGGAGAGGGAGAAGCAGGCTTCCCTGTCGAGCAAGGAACCCGATGTGGGGCTCGATCCCAGGACCCTGGGATCATGACCTGAGCCAAAGGCAGACGCTAAACGGCTGAGCCACCCAGGTGCCCCAGGAACGAAGGTTCTTAAATGAGTTGCCTGCAGCCAAATGAACCTTGGGCCAGAATTAGAATTAGAATTCAATGGTTAGTGCCTTCTGGTATCATGCTTATAGGGTGAATTTCTTCTAATAATTGATAAATTAATGACCTGTGTATTGATTTTAGGCCCAGATCTTCCCGATACTGCAGGCAACCTCTCCTTACCAACTTGGTTGGCAGTATCATCTTTACTTTCTTCACAATTGGTAAGTGTGCATTTATCAAGCACTTATTAAGTGCCTATTATTTGCCAGATATTGCCCAAACAAAAATGGGTAAGACTTATTAAGTGCCTATTATTTGCCAGACATTGCCCAAACAAAAAAGCTCCTTGGGAGCTCAGAATGAAACTTCAGAAAAAATTCACATTTAAAATTCAGGTGAAGGAAATTTTTTATAAGTTCCTTAGTAAACTGTTTTGGTTGTCCTCAAATTTGGGTCCATACAATATGCTGTGTTGGTGTTATAAAATTCATTAGTTATAATATAAAAAAATATCAAATTCATTCATTCATTTAATAAATGGTTACTGGACAGGAGATAATACCGTGTAGAAAACCAGGGACCGGGGGCGCCTGGGTGGCTCAGTCGTTAAGCGTCTGCCTTCAGCTCGGATCATGATCCCAGGGTCCTGGGATCGAGTCCCGCATCGGGCTCCCTGCTCAGCGGGAGGCCTGCTTCTCCCTCTCCCACTCCCCCTGCTTGTGTTCCCTCTCTCGCTATCTCTCTGTGTCAAATAAATAAATAAAATCTTAAAAAAAAAAGAAGACCAGGGACCTCATCAATTTGAAATAAAGAAGTGACAGAGACGTGTTGGACTCTGAAATGTAAAGTTTTAGGATTATCTTAATACATTTTGATTACATTTTCCTATGTGTGTGCTTATAAGAGCAATGTGTGATTTATTTATTTTTTTTTTTTAAAGATTTTATTTATTTATCTGAGAGAGAGAATGGGAGACAGAGAGCATGAGAGGGGAAGGGTCAGAGGGAGAAGCAGACCCCTCGCTGAGTAGGGAGCCCGATGTGGGACTCGATCCCGGGACTCCAGAATCATGACCTGAGCCAAAGGCAGTTGCTTAACCAACTGAGCCACCCAGGCGCCCAGCAATGTGTGATTTAAATAAAAACTATGTCTAAGATTTTTTAAAAATTTTTTTGAAGAGTTTATTTATTCATTATTCATTTGAGAGTGAGCGAGCGAGCACAAGCAGAGGGAAGAGGCAGAGGAAGAGAGAGAAGCAGACTCCCCACTGAGCAGGGAGCCCGATGAGGTGCTCGATCCCAGGACCTTGGCATCATAACCTGAGCTGAAGGCAGATGCTTAACTATCTGAGCCACCCAGGTGCCCCATCTAAGATTTTTTTTTTAAGATTTATTTATTTATTTTGGAGATAGTGTGCCCAGGGGTGGAGGTGGAGAGGCAAAGGGAGAGGGAGAAAAGCAGACACAGGGCTCAATCTCATGACCCTGAGATCATGACCTGAGCCAAAATCAAGAATTGGACGCTTAACCAACTGAGCCACCGTGGAGCCCCTAAATTTTTTTTTTAAGATTTTATTTTTTTAAGTAATCTCTACACCGAACGTGGGGCTTGAACTCACAACCCCAAGAACAAGAGTCGCATGCTCCACTAACTGAGCTAGCCAGGCACCCCTACAATTTTTTTAATGAAAAAATAGTCACTGGGGCGCCTGGGTGGCTCAGTCGTTAAGCATCTGCCTTCTGCTCAGGTCATGATCTCTGGGTCCTGGGACCGAGTCCCACATCGGGCCTCCTGTTCAGCAGGGAGTCTGCTTCTCTCTCTCTCTCCCTCTGACCCTTCCTACTGCTTGTTCTCTCCCTCTCTCTCAAATAAATAAATAAAATCTTAAAAGAAAAAAAATGGTTGAATGCCTTAGGCACTGTTCTAGAGTCTCCTGCTGAATCCCAGCTCCACAGGAGGCAGCATATGTGATGGTGAAAGTACTGGCTTTAGAGACAGAGGGAGGCCGGCGGAAACACTGACTCCGCAACAACAGGGGCTACCTAACCTCTCTGAGCTTCCTGCTCCTCATTTATGGAATGGAGATAAGGGGCGCCTGGATGGCTCAGTCGGTTAAGCATCTGACTCTTGATTTCGGCTCAGGTCATGATCTCAGCGTCGTGAGATTGAGCCCTGTGTGAGGCTCCACGCTCAGCAGGGAGTCTGCTTGGGATTCTCTCTCTCCCGCTGCCCCTATCCGCCCCCCCATGCTCTCTCTCTCTCTAAAGTAAATAAATAAATCTTTTAAAAAATGAAATATAAAGTGGAGATAAAAAAACTGGCTTCAGTTTTGCTAAGGTTTAAATGAGATAATAGAATTGTGAAAAAAGCAGTCAGAGCTCTTATCACCAGCAATGCCAATAATAAGAACACAGCCCACGTCAAAGGAAAACCTTAGCTTGGCTAGGTTTTGAGCATCTGTGTCCCATGGGAGGGAAGCGAGGAAACATCCTCTATTTAGGTTTGCATTCAAGAATGTTCTTCCGAGATAACTACACCCAGTAAATGGATGCTGTTCTGCTGTCCTTCTAGGGTTTACTGTGCTGCTTACGCATATGGAACCAGTCCCACAGGCACTCAAGAGGATGTTTGCTCTATTCGGTGTGGGATCCTTCGGTGAAGGAGCCTGTACCATGGTGTTAACAGTTTTGGCAACTGACTGTGTGTGTTTTTAAATACTGAATTTCTCAAGGGCTCATCTTAATCTGAAAGCATGTCTATATATAATACACCATCAATCTTCAATATTTATTTTCTCCTCACACTAAAAATAGAGATATGTAGAGACAGAATTCCTAATTAGACACGTGTCACAGCTAAAACATTTCACCAGGGGAAGTTTAAAAATTTCATGAGAGATTTTTCTTTTTGTGGGTGAATTCCACTTTACTAGACTTTTAAAAAAAGAAAAAAGATAACCTATCAATCAACAGCGCAAGTGCTGGCCTGCATTTGGGCAGGGAGCAGCGAGCCTTCCATCTCTTGCTAAGCCGGTGCCATTGTTTAAATCCTTTGGCAAAAATGTTGTAAATACAGGTTCCAATCAAAAGATAAGTATTCCTCACAGTGCTTTTTCCTCCCAAATATAGGAAAAAACGACCCCTGAACTTTACTACTTGTCTGTGCTGCTGTCAGTGAGCAGCTTGGTTTCTACAGGTAAGCAAAACTTTCCAAGTAGCTTATCCTTGTCAAAGCCTTCAAGGAAGCACCTGCTCAGCTAGGGTGGTCACAGTGTAAGGAGGAAGCCCTGGTTCCTCCTAAAGCAAGAGCTCCAAGAAGCAAAGGAGTAAAAAGCCATCCTTTTCACATGATTTCCCACCCATTTAATTAGATCCCATTCATCCTGCAGTGCTTTCCTCGGGCCTGGGGCTGAGCCGCCTGGCCAGCGCGGCCTGCACACAACCAGACACCAGACCAACGGTCTGACGCCGGCTCGGGAGCCCTCTGGTCTCGGCTTCACGCGGATGTCTTCGGCAGGTGAGCCTGTCCGAGCAGCACTGCCACCTGACCGCTGCCGGAGCAGAAGCTCCTCTCCCACCCTGCCGCTCCTGAGTGAGATGGTCAGCTGACATCAGAACTACGGCCACAGGAAGCACATCAAAACCAGTCATCTGAAAGTTGTCTTTAAATATCGATTAGCACTGACAATCGATAAAAAGGAACAGTTCAACCCAAATCACTGGATTGACATCACAACCAAATTCACCCCAAATAAAGATACTCTATTAAATACTTTCAAGATTATGACACTGACTTTCTGAACCTCCTTTTTTGTTTCATGAAACTATTATCATCAGCTGGATGGTAGCTACAGAAATAAGCACTGAAAAGGAAGAAGGAAAATAGAAATCTTAGTAATGAACAGAAGTTTAGATTTAGTTTCAAGAGGATACAGTGATTCAGATGGTATATTTGAACAATTTGTTCTTTAAAAATGTAGTGGGGGGCAGCCTGGGTAGCTCAGTCGTTAAGCGTCTGCCTTCGGCTCAGGTCATGGTCCCAGGGTCCTGGGATCGAGCCCCGCATCGGGCTCCCTGCTCGGCAGGAAGCCTGCTTCTCCCTCTCCCACTCCCCCTGCTTGTGTTCCCTCTCTTGCTGTCTGTCTCCCTCTCTCTGTCAAATAAATAAATAAAATCTTTAAAAAATAAAATAAAATAAAAATAAAAATGTAGTGGGAAATTTCAGAGTAAAAATAACCAAAATCTCCTCCATATGGGTGACAACAATCTTCTGCATCATGACAGTAAAGGTTGTCTAGAGAAAATAACTAATTGATCCACATAATGTTCATCTTCTTGCTTTTCCTGTGTGTATTCACAGATTCTGAGGTATTTTAAGTAGGAGCTAGTTAATCACAGATGCTCTCAACATTTTTAGGAAGTGAAGACAACTCTATTTCTTGAGGAAAAGAACTATATATGGCAGGAGGATCAAATTCAATATAAACATCTCCCAACACATCTATGACAGGCACAGACCTTCACAAGTGGGAATGACTGTTCTCCACCTGCTTCTCTATTCAGGGGACACCTGCCGGAGGAAAAGTTACCTAACAAACACTATCCATCTAGCACGCTGACATTTCTGAGGGCTTTCCACATCTCAGACATAGTGCTGAAACTTATGAATTAGAAACCTGATTGGGGGGTGGGAGGGTGCGTGGGTGGCTCAGTCAGTTAAGCATCTGCCTTGGGCTTAGGTCATGATCCCGGGGTCCTGGGATCAAGCCCCACATCGGGCTCCTTGCTGAGTGAGGAGCCTGCTTCTCCCTCTCCCTCTGCCCCTTCCCACCACTTCTGGTCTCTCTGGCTTGCTCGCTCTCTCTCTCTACCTCAAATAAATAAATAAAATCTTAAAAAAAAAAAAAAAAAAAGGAAAGAAAGGAACCTGATGGGGGCGGCTGGCTGGCTCAGTAGAGCATGTAACTCTCAATTTCTGGGTTATGAATTCAAGCCCCACCTTAGGGTTAGAGAGTACTTTAAAAAATAAAATTAAGGGGGCGCCTGGGTGGGCTCAGTCGTTAAGCGTCTGCCTTCGGCTCAGGTCATGATCCCGGGGTCTTGGGATCAAGTCCCACATCGGGCTCCCTGCTCCGCGGGAGGCCTGCTTCTCCCTCTCCCACTCCCCCTGCTTGTGTTCCCTCTCTCGCTATCTCTCTGTCAAATAAATAAATAAAATCTTTAAAAAATAAAAATAAAAAATAAAATTAAGGAGCACCTGGGTGGCTCAGTTGCTTAAGCAATGAACTCTTGGTTTTGCCTCAGGTGATGATCTCAGGGTCATAAGATTGAGCCCCGCGTTGGGCTCCACGCTCAACAGAGTCGGCTTGGATTTCTCTCTCCCTCTCTCTCTGCCCCTCCCTGCTGCATGCACCCTCTCTCAAATAAATAAATAAATCTTTTAAAATAAATAAATAAATTGGGGCGCCTGGGTGGCTCAGTCATTAAGCGTCTGCCTTCAGCTCAGGTCATGATCCCAGGGTCCTGGGATCGAGCCCCACATCGGGCTCCCCGGTCCGCGGGAAGCCTGCTTCTCCCCCTCCCACTCTCCCTGCTTGTGTTCCCTCTCTCGCTGTGTCTCTCTCTGCCAAATAAACAAAATCTTTAAAAAAAAATTAAATTAAATAAATAATTAAATTTTTAAAAAAATCTCCAAATTCTCAGCACCTGGCTGGCTCAGTTGGTAGAACAAGAGACTCTTGATCCCCGGGTTGTGAAT
Source organism: Halichoerus grypus (assembly GCF_964656455.1). NCBI lineage: Eukaryota > Metazoa > Chordata > Mammalia > Carnivora > Phocidae > Halichoerus > Halichoerus grypus. The sequence continues at coordinate 180,327,862 of NC_135716.1, forward strand.
TCAAGCCCCACAATGGACAGAGCTTACACTAAAAAATAAATTAAATAAATAAATACATAGCATATATACCCCAGAAAGAAACAAAATATGTATGCTAACTAGCTGGAATTTAAATAAAAACTTGGAGGGGCCCCTGGGTGGCTCAGTCAGTTAAACAACCAACTCTTGATTTCGGTTCAGGTAATGATCTTGGGGTCCTGGGATTGAGCCCCTTGCTGGGTCTGAGGGGAGTCTGCTTGTCCCTCTGCCCCTCCCCCTGCCTATGCTCTCTCTCTCTCTCTCTCTCTCAAATAAATAAATAAAATCTTAAAAAAAAAGTTAACATGGAACTACTAGAATACTGTTTTCAGGGTCTTTCCACCCTCAAATGTGATGTTAGGGAGATTGGATTTTATCCTGTAAGGAATGGGGATGTATTCACGGGTTTCAACAGGAAGTAATGTACCGGTGAACTTTAGAAATAGTTCTCATGTATTCATCATAGTTTAGCAAATATTTCTGAACAAACACTTTGCTGTAGATGCTGGGAATAAAGCAGTAAATGCAACTGTCAAAATTCCCGATCCACACTGGAGCTTACATGCCAGTGTTGGGAGACAAACAATAATCAAAATAAATACACATATACTCTGTATATTAAATAATGGGGCTGCGAGAAAAACAAAGCAGGGCAAGAGTTAGTTAAGGAGAGGTGGGATTCTAAGTAGGGTGTTCAGCAAAGGCCCCAACGAGTGACATCTGAGCAAAGAATTAAAAGAGGCAAGAGTGAGCCATGCAGATTTCTGAAGGAAGAATGTCATAAGCAAAGGTAACCACAAAAAATCAGAAGTATGCCAGTCATGCTCCAGGAACAGAGAAACCGGAATGGCTGAGTCAGAGTTCACAGACGGAAGGTGGAGCAGATGTAGTCAAAGAGGTGAAAGGGAGCCACTGTGGGGTTTTGAGCAGAGAAATGACATGATCCAACAGATTTTTAAAGGATCTTTCTGGCTGTTGAAGTTGAGAACAGAACGTAGAGAGAAATAAGGGTGGAAGCAGGGAGACCAGACAGGAAGCTATTCCAGTCAGCCAGGTGAGAGCTGATGCTGACTTGGACCAGGGTGGCAGCAGCATAAGTGGTGACAAGGCACCAGAGTCTGGAAATAGTATAAATGGAGAGCCAATGTGATTGCTGAGGACAGGAATGTGGGCTGTGAGAGAAAGAGGAGTCAAGGACGACTCCAAAAACGTCTGGCCTAAGCAACTGAAAGAGTAAGAGTCACCTTTAATTGAGAACAAAAAGATGGCCAGGGAGGAGGTTTAGGGGAGAAGATCTGTAGTTCAGTTTATTCAGAAGTTACATTTGGGAGGTCTACTAGCTACCCAAGTGGTCACGGTAAGGAGGCAAATGGAGAACAGAGCCCAGTTCAGAGGGGAAGTACAGACTATAGAGATTTACTAGCGATTTGGGGTCATCTGCATATAGATGGTATTTAAAGTCACAAGACAGGATGACATTACCTAGACAGGGAGTGAAGACAGAACGGACAAGTATGGGCATCGCCTGGGGGCTGGTTAGAAATGCAGAATCACAGGCCCTACCTGAGGCCTGCTGAATCAAAATCTATGTCTTAACAAGATCCCCAGGTGATCTGTATGATTCTTTAAAGTTCACAAAGCACTGCTTTGGAGCACTCCATTGGTTCAGATGAGAGACAATGAAGGGTAGTAACAGGAGGGATGATGTCAAGTGTTCACAAGTGGCTGAATGGAGGAGAGAAGGAAATGCAGGGAGAAGGAGGAGATTTCTGACTCAAGTGACTGGGTAGATGGTGTGCCACTAGTCGACAAAGAATATTAGAGGAGGTGTGGAGGGAAGGCATACAGAGGCTACTGTTTTATAGGTATTGAATTTGAGGCACACACCGGACATCCAAGTAGAGATCTCGCAGGCAGACAGACGTAGAGAGAGAGAGACTAGAACCCAGAGATATTAAACACTATCTTCAGTGAGATATCATGATTAAGAGAAGGTTGTTTAATTTTTTTTTAAAAAGACTATTGCTAGGTTGGGGAAGTCACAGAAGCTTCAAGAAAGTGAATAATTGATGGAGGAAGGTCCTTAAGGAGACTACAGAGAAAGGATTTTAGGTACAATGTAAAAGGATAGCTTAAAAATAATGGGGAGAAGTGCGCCTGGCTGGCTCAGTCAGTGGAACATGCAACTCTTGACCTCAGGGTCATGAGTTCAAGCCCCAGGTTTGGGTATAGAGTTTACTTAAACAAACAAACAACAACAACAACAAAAAACAGGGACATCTGGGTGACTCAGTCAGTTAAGTGTCTTCATTCGGCTTAGATCATGACCCCAGGGTCCTGGGATCGAGCCCCACATCGGGATTCCTGCTCAGTGGCAGGAAGCCTGCTTCTCCCTCTCCCACTCCCCCTGCTTATGTTCCCTCTCTCGCCGTCTCTCTCTCTCTGTGTCAAATTAAAAAAAAAAAAATCTTAAAAAAAAAAAAGACTTACAATGGTACAAGCTATCTACTGGTAGACATTTAAGAGATCCACATGTTCAGAGAGCCTTTGGCTCATGTACTTCTTGTTAGCCACTCAAGCTTCATCTGCCCCAGCATTTTCCCTACCTAGTTGGAGCAACCTGCACTCTCTGGGCTCCCATCGCAAGTCCAAGTCAAAATGTCCTAAAATCCTCCAGCTGCCAAACAGTACTTATCCCAGTTTCCCAGTTATGACTCCCAGGTCTGACGTTATTTCCCCCATGCTCTCTCCAGTGACTACCTACCTAACATGTTATTCCTATCTTCCCAGTTTCTTCTCTTCCCTCACCAACCCCTCCAAAGCCTTGATTCTGTTTTCGTTTGAGAACTGGAACCCAAACCAATTTCTCTTACTTATGCACTAGGAATACTTTTTCGTTATCCGTTGAATGGAGACAAGAACCCAAGGAACACCCTCAGTATAGAAGTGCTGAATCCTATCAAGTCACTGAGAAAGAAGAGCAGGCAAACAGAATGCACGGATCGGGTGAGGCCTGTCCTCCACAGCTCCTATGATTGCACGCACTAAAACCAACACAAATGCCTGAATAGAACACCGTATTAGCATCCTCAAAATTAAGGGAAGTAGGGGTGCCTGGGTGGCTCAGATGGTTGGGCGTCTGCCTTCAGCTCAGGTCATGATCCCAGGGGCCTGCCCAGAGGAGGGCTCCCCGCTCAGGGGGGAGTCTGCTTCTCCCTCTCCTTCTGCCATTGCCCCTGCTTGTGCTCTCTGGCTCTAACTCTGTCAAATAAATAAATAAAATCTTAAAAAAAAAAAAAAAAAAATTAGGGGAAGTACACTATGAGCAAATGTGTATTTAGCAAGTTCTTCCAATGGTGAAACAAAGAAGTATATTTTTCAGTTTTGTTTTGTTTGGCACCGACCCTATTTGTCCCTGGGAGTTCCGCATTTCTCAAAGCCTTGACCCGTCCACACGCATTCGCATATCAAAAATTAGAGATGATTACATTAACAGAGCTGTCCACTTACTTTCACAAAGGAAATTCTGTGAACACGAAGCCTTTTGCAAGGTAGGTTATTGGAACCATTCCAACTGTGTCAAGGTTCTCTAAGTTGGGCTGCCACAGCGGTTTCACACCCAAACTGTAACTCTGAAAAACAACGTATGGTAGTAAGTACGAAATCCTACAATTCGAACTGGCAGAAGTAACTCTCTCTGGTAGACTCCTATGGTAACTTTAGTTGGAAGTCTGTTTGGGGTGGCTGGAATAGAATTAGCCTGAAAGGCAACATCTCTGAAACAATTTTGCCGTCAACCCTCATGTGGTCTTGGGAACTACGGACTCAAGGAGCGGGGATGGCAACAGCTGGTCAAAGGGTTTCCGCCCACGGTCTCAGTAACTTTAAAAGTGCTGCCCAACAGCTGGTAGTGTCCTCAAGGGGCCGTGAGCGTCAAACCGCTTCCTGGGGGGCGGGTCTCGTCCTTATGGATTTGGAAAGACAGATCTCCTAGGAAAGAGAAGTCCTTCAGAATGGAAAACTTCCTCCTCCGCCCCCCGACCTCCGCCAAGCTCAAGAAGCCTCTACAAAGGGATTTTTTTTTTTTCAAGGTGAATCACCTGTTCAGAGGACCAGAGGAAAAATTACCGAGGCTTTTGGTTCCACAGAAAGATGGAAAGAGGGCACCTGGGTGGCTCAGAGGGTTAAGCGTCTGCCTTCGGCTCAGGTCATGATCCCAACGTCCTGGGATCGAGTCCCGCATCGGGCTCCCTGCTCAGCGGGGAGCCTGCTTCTCCCTCTGCCTCTCTCTCTCTGTCTCTTATGAATAAATAAATAAATAAAATCTTTAAAAAAAAAAAAAAAAAGAAAGATGGAAAGAATGAAGGGGCAAGACTCCTTGCCCCAAACTGGAATATGACCTTGCCTCGGGGACCGTTATACCTGCCTCTCAAAGGTTCCACCATCTTGGACTCCCCCATGCTTGCGACAGAGTCCTGCGCTGACTCCCCTAGAGACTGGTTGTTCAGGGGGCTCGGGCTAGAGGGCTTACCACGTCCTCAGGGTCGACCGGCCCGAGTCCTCCCGGAGACGACCCGCAGCCCGGACGCCAGACGCGGAACACCCCTGGCTACATTCTCATTGGCTCCTGGAGGCCGGAAGTGCATGCGTCCGGCGGAAGTACTCCTACTGTGAGCGTCGGCCGGGCCGGGACCCTCAGGTAGGCGGGGCCCCTGGCTCCGAACTCTGGGACCAAGGCTGTGGCAGAGGGGGAGAGGGGACCCCGAGGGCCCCAGGAGGTTGTCTGGGTTTTGGTCTGGGAGGGCTGGAAGAGTTTCGGGGGCAGGGGTTCATGGCGACCTCTGGTGGCAGCCGGGGCCTAGTCGAGCCCGGCCGCCGCAGGACCCAAGTGCGGGAGCCCGGAGTTCCCCCGTGGAGACGGCGTTTGGGGCGGTGGCCCGAGCTGCTCCGTGTCGCGTCCCGATGGTTGAGGTCCCTAGCTGCTCACGTCCAGCCGGGAAAAACGTGTGCTCTCCGCCCTTATCTTATCCGTGCTTCTGGCTTTGACAGCCGCGCTCCGGACACGTGGGGGTGCAGGGTTTTCCTCAGGAACACCCGCAGCATCGCCAGGGGACGCCTCAGCAAGGCTGCCCGAGGCGCTGTGAGGAGAGAAAACGTCTTCTGCCCCTCCTCGCCCCGCTCCCTCTCTCCCATGGTGTCTTCCTAAAAAGAGAAGGGTGTGTGTCCGATGCAGGCTGCTCAGGTGGAAGTTATCTGGACTGCTTTAGGCTGGTTTCTGTGAAGTCAGTGAAACTACTTGTTAATGGTTCCCTGTTTCCCAGCCAACTCCACCTCCAAGTGGTTTGAACTTTGAGCCTCTTGTAGTCCTGATGAACAATTTCGCTTTCCTCAAGTTTATGACACTTGGAACTTCGGCAGTTGGAGGTTTATGCACTTTGGGACCGGCCAAGAGTGTGCAGAGTTCAGAGTACTAAGAGACAAGGTGAGCGTGAATGAGTGCATCTTCCGCTCCGGATGACAGTTTTTGAGTGCTATTTCGGCAGTTTCTGTGAAAGCTGCACCGCCTTTATTGGATACTAGGTGGTGCCAGCGAGTCAGTCTTTCTGGGATAAATTTCAAATAACGGGCAGCACCAGGTTAAGGCTTTCAGAGTGCCCCATCTTCCCTGAAATTTATTTAAAATAGTTTTACCTCCTTTAAAATATCTGGTGCCTTTATACGCTGTATCCAGTTATCAAATACCTATTCCCTCTTAAGTGCTGAGGATGCTAAAAGAGGAATCAGACTCATTTTCTCCTCTCCCAGAGTTTATAGTCTGGAGAGAATGACCAGTAAACAATGTGCTGTAATGAAATCACATATAATTTAAGGAACAAATAAGTGCTAAATAGAGAATAAGATGTGAAATGCCGTGGAAGAAGCAATCAGTTCTCATTATTCATTTACCAATTATTTATCCAGTACTTTCTGTCTGCCCAACGTTATGCTGGATGCTGATGCATAAAGAAAAAGTAGGGGCGCCTGGGTGGCTTCGTCGGTTAAGCATCTGCCTTGGGCTTAGGTCATGATCCCGGGATCCTGGGATCAAGCCCTGTCAGGCTCCCTGCTCTTCTCCCTCTCCCTCTATCCCCTCCCCCAGCTCCTGCGATCACATGTGTGCGCTCTCTCACGCTCTATCTCAAATGAATAAATAAAATCTTTTTTTATCAAAGATTTTATTTATTTATTTGACAGAGAGAGACAACGAGAGAGGGAACACAAGCAGAGGGAGCAGCAGAGGGAGAAGCAGGCTCCCCGCTGAGCCCGGAGCCTGATGTGGGACTCTGTCCCAGGATGATGGGATCATGACCTGAGCTGAAGGCAGACACTTAAGGACTGAGCCACTCAGGTGCCCCGAATAAATAAAATCTAAAAAAAAAAAAAAAAAACCCTGCTCACAATTTAGTGATTGGGAGGGAACCAAGTAAGACATGGAGAAACTGAACCTTGAGCTAGACCTTGAAGAATGGATTACCTGGGCTTGATAGGTAGGAAAAAAAAAAAAAAAAAAAAAGCTGGCTCAAAAGAGAAGGATGAAAGTGCATGGCACGTTTTGAAACACCAAGTTGTGCTCGCTTCGGCTGCACATACACAAAAATTGAAACAGCACATAGTTTAGCGTGGTTAGACTGTAGGAAACTGAGCCTGAAAAGACACTGTCGGTTTTAGGTTTGGTTTTACTTTTACTGGAAAATTCAGCAGATATAAAATAAAGTTTAATTGTATGTGTCCCAGGAGAAATTATACATGAAGCATAGCTGTAATAAATTATGTGTAATAAATTACACTTCTGGCTAACCTGTTATACATGAAATTACACTTTTGGCTATAATGTAGCTCATTTGTATTTATATATCATTAATCATTGTAGATAAGCCAATTTTAAAAGATACAGTAGTAAGAATAGATTTTCACTGATTACATTCTATTTTGAGTGTAATGTAAGGAATCCTCTTCGTTGAAGTTCACATATCAGATCATCTGGTAATGATTATGTGTGGGAAAATTTTAAATGCTTTAATAAGTTACCCTAGGATTTAGGGTTTTTGTTTTTGTTTTGTTTTGTTTTTTTGGTGTTTGTTTTTTTAAATTTTTGTTTAAGTAATCTCTACACCCAACATGGGGCTCGAGCTCATGATCCCAAGATCAAGAGTTTCGTGCTCCACTGACTGAGCCAGTAGGCGCCCCAGGGTTTAGGTTTTAATGAATGGTTATATCTAATATTAAGCAAAATGTGTTTCCTGAAAGGAATGTAAGTTTAATTTTTATAAATGGAAAAACTTAAATGCTATAAATGTTAAGGTAAATGCATGTAATATCAACATGCCAAAATCAGTAACTTTTCTCTACACTAGCAATAATCAGAAATTTTTGTGTTTTTTTTTGTTTGTTTTTTTTTTTTTTTTTTTTTTTAAAGATTTTATTTATTTATTTGAGAGAGAGAATGAGAGAGCGAGAGAGAGCACATGAGAGGGGGGAGGGTCAGAGGGAGAAGCAGACTCCCTGCTGAGCAGGGAGCCCGATGCGGGACTCGATCCGGAGACTCCAGGATCATGACCTGAGCCGAAGGCAGTCGCTTAACCAACTGAGCCACCCAGGCGCCCCAGAAATTTTTGTTTTTAAGTAAGCTCTACGCCCAACATGGAGCTGGAACTCACAACCCTGAGATCAAGGGTCGCATGCTCCACCGACTGAGCCAGCCGGGTGCCCCACAATAATCAGAAATTGTAATAATAAAAAGTCTATTCCCAGTATTAACAAAAAATACAAAATGTCTTAGAATAGCCAATGTTCAAGGCCTTTGTGAATAAAACAATACTTTTAAAATTAGAGATCATGAAAGAAAGCTGAGATAAATGGAGTGATATATTCCTTAATAGGAAGATTCAAATTTCAAGGATACAGATCTTCTCATATTAGTCTCTAATTTTAATGTAATCCCTGTCAAAATTTCAATTGCATTTTTTTTTTTTTTTTTTTAGATTTTGTTTATTTATTTGAGAGAGGGAGCGGGAGAGAGATCACGAGCAGGGGGGAAGGGTAGAGGGAGAAGCAGACTCCCCGCTGAGCAGGGAGCCCAATGCAGGACCCGATCCTAGGACCCTGGGACCATGACCTGAGCAGAAGGCAGACGCTTAACCAGCTGAGCCACCCAGGCGCCCCTCAACTGCATTTTTAAGGGAATTTGACAAGCTGATTCTTTAGTTCATCCAGAAGAGAAAATGCGTAGGAATAGCCAAGAGTTATGGGGGGAAAAATTCTGTAATAATAAAGGCAACTCCTTATCAGTTATCAATGTACACCAGCTCTACTGCTAACAATTAAAATAGCAAGGTAATGTCTTAGGACCAGAACATTATCAGTGAAATCAACTTCAGTCTGTTTCTATTGAATCTGTATTAAAAGTGGCATGGGGCACCCATGTTGGCTCAGTTGATTAAGCGTCCGACTCAATCTCAGCTCAGGTCTCAATATCATGGTTGTGAGTTCAAGCCACGTGTTGGGCCCCATGCTGGACATGGAGCCTATTTAAAACAAACAACCAATAAAAGTGGCATAAGTACTGACTAGTAAACAGTGTTGGGGCAACTGGCTGCCCATCTGAAAGAAAGTAAAAGTTAGACTCCTATTTTACAGCATTAACAAAAAAAGTTGCAGGTGGCTTAACTGCATGTAAAAAGAGAAAAATTTATGTACATCTTAGAATACAAAATACATACATTTTTAAATCTTGAGATGGTTAGGGCCTGCCTTCATGGGACATAAAACTAAAAAGCCTTAAAGAAGAAGACAGATTTGGCCATTAAAAATAATAATTTACTGTGGGGCACCTGGGTGGCTCAGTCGGTTGAGTCTGCCTTCAGCTCAGGTCATGATCTCAGGGTCCTGGGATCGAGTCCTGCATCGGGCTCCCTGCTCAGCGGGAAGCCTGCTTCTCCTTCTCCCTCTGCCTCTGCCTGTCCCCCTGCTTGTGCTTTCTCGCTCTCTCTCAAATAAATAAATAAAATCTTAAAAAAAAAATAAAAAGTAAAAATAATTTATCATGACAAAAAACAACATTAAGTGAAATTTAAAGTTAAGAGACAAGGGATAATATTTGCAACATAACTACAAAGGCTTCATACTCCTATAAATCAGTAAGAGAAAGATAATCCAGTAGAAACATGGGCACATTTCCAAAGAAGAAATTCATATCAAAAGTTGTTAATGCCCATAAGTCAGGTAAATGCACATAAGACCAACAAGATAAGGCTAGGAGTGTTCTGAGTCCTGGAGAGTACTTAGTAAGAATGAAAAAGAATGTTATAAAAATCTTTTTGTAACGCAAAGTCACACCAGATCTATTTCTTTATAAAATTGTGTTTCCAATTCGTTTAAAGTAAGATGGACCAATAGTGAAGATTTCTTTTTTTTTTTTTTTTTACTATTTTATTTATTTATTAGAGAGAGAGAAAGAGAACACAGGCCAGGGGGAGAGGGAGAAGCAGGCTCCCCGCTGAGCAAGGAGTCCAGTGCCGGCTCGATCCCAGGACCCTGGGATCATAGCCTGAGCTGAAGGCAGCCGCTTAACCAACTGAACCACCCAGGCGTCCCAAGAGTAAGATTTCTAATTAACTTGTCAAGTCAGTTAGGAAGACTGCCAGGCATTTTTGTGGGGTTTTACTAGTATATGAGTTTAAACTTTCATATGTAAAATGAAATTCTCTTTGCACAGCTGTCTTTCCCACACCTGTAGCTCAGAAAGAGTATAGCCCATTTTAAATTGTACTGGTATGTTGAATCATTTCAGATAACCAAATAATACTATATGTGGGCTTATTGTTCTACTTAGAGATCAAAATGGCTTCGAGAGGAAAGACAGAGACAAGCAAACTAAAGCAGAATTTAGAAGAACAGTTGGATAGACTAATGCAGCAATTACAAGATCTGGAGGAATGCAGGTAATAGTGTAACTGGATGCTGCTCTGCTGTCAAATGGCTTTTTTCTGCAGCTAGATTCCCAGCCGTGGGTGCCGGCCCATGTGTGATTTTGGTTTCGCCTGTAGTGTTCTTCCCAGTGCTTTGTCTGTTGGAGAAATAGAAGTGCAAGCTTTGGAGTCATAAAAGTAACTCCCTTAAGTTTCCATTTCCTTGAGTGTGAAGTAGAAATAGTAACACCTACCTTGTCTTCAGTATTTAAAATAGCCCTGCCTGGTATATACTTGAACTTCTAGTGTATTTTCAGCCTTAACTGTTCAAAGGACTGAAACCATTCATTGCCTTTTTTAACAACTTTGAAAGGTTGTTGTAGGTATTTCAAATGAAGAGTAGGCTTGGCCCAGAGTAGGTGCTCAATAAATGGTAGCTATCATTATTTGTAGTAAATGTTTAATAAATGGCTTGTTCCATTAGTGACTAAAAATAGCCTCTTGGCTAACTGAACATAATAAAAAAAACTAGCCTCGTGCTCAGATGACAGGTACTACATTGCTGTTGTATTTCACGATGCACAAAATTTTACCTACCATTGATAATGGTGATAAAAGTAGCATCTATTTTGTCAAGTACCTATTGTTTGTCAAGGACTTTCTGTAGTTCATGTAATGTTCATAGCAACCCTATAAGGTAGGTACTATCATTATCTGTGGCTTGTAGATCAAGAAACTGAGGCTTGGCTGTGTTAAGTATCTTGCCCATGGTTATGAATTGATTCATAGACTGCTTAAAAGGAAGTTATTATGTGGTTTGTTAAGTGTGCCTCATTTTGGTAAAAGAAAAATGTTTAATTATCAAGGTAACCACATTGCAGGAAAACGCCCATATTACTAACATCTGAACACATCTAGTGTTAGCATTTTGTCGTTTCCTTTCAGCCTTGTCCCCCCAGATATTTTTTGTAAATATATGTATCTGAAGTCTTAGAGTACAAATATTAAGATTGCTTTTTTCACTTGGAACTCTTGTGTTTTTCTATATTGTGTTTACTGTACTTCAGAGAGGAACTTGATACAGATGAATATGAAGAAACCAAAAAGGAAACTCTGGAGCAACTAAGTGAATTTAATGATTCACTGAAGAAAATTATGTCTGGAAATATGACTTTGGTAGATGAGCTAAGTGGAATGCAACTGGTAAGCATAATTTACATACACTGGTGACACAGCTGGTTTTTCTCTCTTTTTTTATAAGTATATTTAAGATAGAAAAGAAACCCTGTCCCGGGCAGCCAGCATTCATTGTACAAGTTCCCTCTTTGGAAAACGGTGTGTGGGTGTTCAGTTCTGTGTCTGGTGAATATGAACAGACCGTAAATCTCCCTGTGATCTGTGGTAGCTGCGAGGCAGCTCTGGAACGTGAAGAGCTGTTTGGTTTGAACCGTGAAGAAAACTGTGTTTTGAGTTTAGCTGAGATTAAAGAAAAGTTCATCAAGTGACTGTTAATGTACACCTGGTTATTAAAATAACTATGAAATTAAAAAAAAAAAAAAAGAAACCCTGTTTGGGGGTTTGACTTCTAGATGAGTGTCTACTTATGGATAAAGCAGCATAAGCTTCCAGATCTTCATTTAGTTATGTATTTGGCTCCAGTGACATGCACAGAAATAGCAAAGGGAAACTAAATTTTTTTTTTTTAAATTTAAATTTTAGGTAGTTAACATACAGTGCAATGTTGGTTTCTGGAGTAAAATTCAGTGATTCATCACTTACATACAATACCCAGTGCTCATCCCAGCAAGTGCCCTCCTTAATGCCCATCACCCATCTAGCCCATCCCCCACCCACCTCCCTCCATCAACCCTCAGTTTGTTCTTTATCGTTAAGAATCTCTTATGGATCATTTCCCTCTCTCCTTTTTTTCTTTCCCCCTTCCCATATATTCCTCTGTTTTCTTTCTTAAATTCCACATATGAGTGAGATCATATGGTATTTGTCTTTCTCTGACCGACTTATTTCACTTAGCATAATACACTCTAGCTCCATCCACATCATGGCAGATGGTAAGATTTCATTCTTTTTCATGGCTGAGTAGTATTCCATTGTGGGGGGTGTGTGTACACACACCACCCACATCCTTTTTTTCCATTCATCAGTCAATGGATATTTGGGCTCTCTCCATAGTTTGGCTGTTGTTGCTAATGCTGCTATAAACATCGGGGTGCATGTATCCCTTCGAATCTGTATTTTTGTGTCCTTTGGGTATATACCTAGTAGTTGCAATTGCTGGATCGTAGGGTAGTTCTATTTTTAACATTTTGAGGAACCTCCATACTGTTCTCCAGAGTCGCTGCACCAGTTTGCATTCCCACCAGCAGTGCAAGAGGGTTCCCCTTTCTCCACATCCCCATCAACATCTGTTGTTTTTTGTTTTTGTTTTTTTTAAAGATTTTATTTATTTGTCAGAGACAGAGAGAGCACAAGCAGGAGGAGTGGCAGGCTGAGGGAGAAGCAGGCTCCATGCGGAACTCGATCCCAGGACCCTGGGATCATGACCTGAGCCGAGGCAGATGCTCAACAACTGAGCCACTCAGGCGTCCCCAACATCTGTTGTTTCTTGTGTTGTTAATTTTAGCCATTCTGACAGGTGTGAGATGGTATCTCATCATGGTTTTGATTTGTATTTCCCTGATGATGAGTGATGTTGAGCATCTTTTCATGTGTCTGTTAGCCATCTGGATGTCTTCTTTGGAATAGTGTCTATTCATGTCTTCTGCCCATTTCTTAACTGGGTTATTTGTTTTTTGGGTGTTGAATTTGTTAAGTTCTTTGTAGATTTTGGATACTAACCCTAATCAGATATATCGTTTGCAAATATCTTCTCCCATTCTTTAGGCTGCCTTTTACTTTTATTGATTGTTTCCTTTGGTGTGCAGCTTTTTATCTTGATGAAGTCCCAGTAGTTCATTTTTGCTTTTGTGGAAACTAAAATTATAACAGTGTTTGACAAACAGGGAAGACCTATTTGTAATTGAAGACTCATCAGTCAGTTATTGTAATATTTGATTCATTGGAATATTTTGCTCAGTTTTTACCTTCTTGTATTCTAGGCTATCCAGGCAGCTATCAGCCAGGCCTTTAAAACCCCAGAGGTCATCAGGTTATTTGCAAAGAAACAACCAGGTCAGCTTCGGACAAGGTTAGCAGAGGTAAAGTTTCTTTAAATTGATTTATTTGCTGTGTGTATTTGTTTTCTCAGCTCCAGAATTTCATTATGTTATTCTGAAATTTAAAAATTGGTCAGGTGAGAATGTATAACACCACCAAGAGTGAACCCTAATGATGTATAGACTATGGAATTGGGGGATTATGATGTGTCAGGGTAGGTTCATCTGTTGTAACAAATGAACCATTCTGGTGGGGCATATTTATGATGGGGAGGCTGTGCATGAGTGGAGGTGAGGGGTATATGGGAAATCTTTGTACCTTTCACACAATTTACTGTGAACCTAAAACTGTTCTGAAAAATAGTCTGTTAGAAAAAAAATTGATCAGTTGATTTTTTTTTTAAAGATTTCATTTATTTGAGAGAGAGAGAAGAAGTGGGGGGTAGGGAGAGGGAGCAGACTCCCCAGTGAGCAGGGAGCCTGATGCAGGGCTTGATCCCAGGACCGTGAGACCATGACCTGAGCCGAAGGCAGACACTTAACTGACTGAGCCACCCAGGTGCCCCTGATTTTTTTTTTAAGATTTATTTATTTATTTTAGAGAGAATGTGGGGAGGGGGAGAGGGAGAGAGAAACTTTAGCAGACTCCTCACTGAGCTTGGAGCCCAACATGGGGCTTGATCCCACAACCCTCAGATCATGATCTGAGCTAAAACCAAGAGTCAGACCCTTAACTGACTGTGCCATACAGGGGCCCCTGATCAGTTGATTTTAGAGCCACAACCCATAGTTTTCTGACAAAATTAGTCTTTTGAGCAATTATTATTGATAACGAATATGGAGGTTTAAACAGCATATGACAGTTTATACTGCTACTAACTGCTTCTACTTGGACCCTACCTTTAAGGTTTTACCATATACTTCTGGAGCCCTGAGTTGAAATTCCATCTAGAATCCATTAGCGGCATTGCTCTCTGCACATGTGGCCTTTGTCATCTAAGAATTTCAAACATCTCTATAAACGTGGTACTTGAGAAAGTCTGTTTATAGGCTTGAATATAATTAAGACATTAACAGGTTATTTGCAACCACTGGTAATTCAGTAGCATAGTGGTTAAGAGCGTGAATGTGGGTCAGACTGGCAGGATTTTTATCCCTGCTCTACTGTGAAGGTAGCTGACCTTGGGGAAGTTATTCTTTTTTTTTTTTTTTTTTTAAGTTTTTATTTATTTATTTGACAGAGAGAGACCGTGAGAGAGGGAACACAAGCAGGGGGAGTGGGAGAGGGAGAAGCAGGCTTCCCACCACTGAGCAGGGAGCCCAATGTGGGGCTCAATCCCAGGATCCTGGGATCATGACCTGAGCCGAAGGCAGATGCTTAACGACTGAGCCACCCAGGTGCCCCTTGGGAAGTTATTTTTAAATTGTTTTAACACAATTAATAATCTTTTTAACAAATATTATTATTGAAGTTGGATAAGTTATCTTATTCAACTTCTTTGTGCCTCAGTTCCCCATCTATAAAAAGGTGATACTGGTAGTCCCTACTTCTTAAGGTTGTTATGAAGAATAAATGAAGTAATATAGGTAAAACACATACTATGTATAATATGTAATACATGTAAAGTACGTGGAATAGTACCCAGGCTTAGTACATGCTATCAGTGTTTCTGATGATAGAGGTGATGATAACCAACATTCCTAGAGACATGATACCAGTTATCTCATTCAAGCCTATAGACCACACTTCAGTTTAAGGGAATGAGTTCTTAGAGGACAGCTTCTCTCTAAAGGAAGCTATTGACTTCCCAGTTCCTCAGTAGAGTTTTTAATCAAGACAGTGGTTATGATTATCATTAAGATTTATTAGAATTGGGGTGCCTGGGTGGCTCAGTCGGTTAAGCGTCTGCCTTCGGCTCAGGTCATGATCCCAGGGTCCTGGGATCGAGCCCCACATCGGGCTTCCTGCTCGGCGGGGAGCCTGCTTCTCCCTCTGCCTGCTGCTCCCCCTGCTTGTGCTCACTCTCTCTCTCTTTCTCAAATAAATAAATAAATAAATAAATCTTAAAAAAAAAAAAGATTTATTAGGATTGAGGGGCACCTGGCTGGCTCAGTCAGTGGCCCATGTGACTCCAGTTCTTGGGGTTGTGAGTTTGAGCCCCATATTGGGTGTAGAGATTACTTAAAAAATAAAATCTTAAAAAAAAAAAGATTTACTAGAGCTGTGTAAATTGCATTCCTGGCATGTTTGCCTTGAATTTCTGTAGTTCTCTATATTAGTCCTCAAGAGGATCTTTTTTTTTTTTTTAATTTTTATTTATTTATTTGACAGAGAGAGACACAGCGAGAGAGGGAACACAAGCAGGGGGTGTGGAGGAGGGAGAAGCAGGCTTCCCGCTGAGCAGGGAGCCCGATGCGGGGCTCGATCCCAGAACCCTGGGACCATGACCTGAGCTGAAGGCAAACACTTAACGACTGAGCCACCCAGGCACCCCTCTAGAGGATTTTTTTTAAGAAGTAGTAGATTTGGGGGCACCTGGGTGGCTCAGTTGGTTAAGCATCTGACTCTTGGTTTCAGCTCAGGTCACAATCTCGTGGTTCCGGTGATCAAGTCCTACATTGGGCTCTGTGCTCAGCAAGGAGTTTGCTTGAAGATTCTTCTCCCTCTTCCCCTCCCCACCTAAAAGTAATAAATCTTAAAAAAAAAAAAAAAAAAGTCATAGTAGTTCTGGGGGCACCTGGCTGACTTGGTCAGAAGAGCATGTAACTCTTGATCTCGGGGTTGTGAGTTCGAGCCCCACATTGGGTGTAGAGATTACTTTAACAAAAAAAAGTAGTAGTGGTAGATCTGAAAAGCTGGATTTTATGGGCAGAATGTTTTTAACGTAAGTACCATATACTTTGCATTCATCCATTTCAGATGGATAGAGATCTCATGGTAGGAAAGCTGGACAGAGGCCTGTACACTCAGCAGAAAGTGGAGATCCTAACAGCTCTCAGGAAACTTGGAGAGAAGGTACCTGTATTTAACTTAATACATCAGGTATAAAGAAAAGGTATAAAGTATTTGGTACAGAACTTCTTGATCTGTGATCCAGTTTGTGGTCCTGAGACATTCTTAATGGTGTTTCTTAGAACCACTTGTTAACATTGGAATCCACTCCCTTGGGCTTTGTTTTGTTTTGTTTAGCTGACTGCAGATGATGAGGCCTTCTTGTCAGCAAATGCAGGTGCTATACTCAGCCAGTTTGAGAAAGTCTCTACGGACCTTGGTGAGTACCCTCGTGTTGCTGAAAGCTGAGCGTGCATTACTGCTCCAGATTACTGGATGCCATGGGTAAACATAACAGGATGGCCTTTTCTTCATTTAAAGGTAAAACCAGAAGTGTTTTCTTTATAAATCCCTCTTATTGGGTTTATTTCCTAATACTTTTTACTTAAAAATAGTTAAATTAATATAACTTAATATTTTAAAAATACTTGTCAACTAAAAGTAAACTAAATTTTATATATTCTATTTCGCATTTAAAGGTAGAGTAAGGTTTTGTAAGCAATAAATCACCCTGTGTATGTCAGATGTTTGTGCAGGGGAAAGGAAATTGGGAATTGGCACTGGGAAGGTTTGGGGTAATGCTCTGATAATAGAAGCTCATTTTATTTTCTATTTCAGTATATATGGGATAGATTTTCCCCTTGTTATCTGGAACTGTAAATGCATTTGAAATAACCTTTTGTTTATTATGTGTCTTTCTCCTTAGGCTCCGGAGACAAAGTTCTTGCATTGGCAAGTTTTGAGGTTGAAAAAACAAAAAAATGACATGGTGTGGAGGATTGGAACATTGGTCACATTCTTGCTGTAAATGGCGTTTGTCTTCTAGGGATTTTGAATCATTGCAAAGCAATCAAGAGATTCTTGAAATGCACTGATAACCTAAGAAAAGGTGACAGAAAAACATACTTGTGGCTTCTGGTTATACCCTTCATCATTGTGCTTTGTGTAGGGCTCCTGCCTGAGTCATCCTAGACTTGTTGGGATGAGGGACCCATTGGACCTTATTCATTATGTCTTGTGTGTTTGAGAGAGAGAACAGAAAACAGTTTCTCTGCCTGTTTTTTTTAAGCCTCCTTGTTTTTAAGTGCTGATAGTAAATGAAAAGATGTGAACTAATGATTCTTTTCTGTTCATAATTTATCCCCATTTATTGGAGTGAATAGTGTACCAACATCAATAGACCTCATGTGTGTTCATAGAATTTTAGAGTTCTAAGTGATCTTAGAAATCATTTCCATTTTATAAGCAAGGAAACTGAGGCTCAGAAAGAGCAAGTTAACTTGCTTAATGTCACATCCAAGACAGAGCTGGTGATAAGACTTGGGTGTCCTGACTCTCAACTTTGTGTCCATTGAGTTTTATTTCTGTATTTTGTGCTGTTTTTAAAAACTAATTAACACATATTTGGGCAAGTCTGTGTTTATGAAAAATTCGGTGTCCCAACAGAACTTGTCTCTAAGGGACCATTCCTCAGCCTGTAAGGCCTCCGTATGAATGGGGCCCATTGTATCTCTGAGTTTTGAGCTTAGAACAATGGGAGCCCTGTTGAGAGTCTCCTGGAGTAACTTAACCTCCTGCCATTGTTCCACCAGGGAGGCAATTGAAAGTGGCAGCTGGAGGCCCTCCCTGTGTGTGACCTCTTTGCTGAAACCCAGAGGGTGGTGACTGTAAACTATTATTTACTCTTCAGTCTTTAGAGAAACACAAAATAAGTTATGAGGAAAAGCATACTATTGAGTGTTTATGTTTCTCTGCATGCTTAAATATATAGATTTCCCCATGCAGGTGTATGTTAACTTATATTCTAGGCTCTTGGCCACTTTATATTTTTTCATGTATTTCTCAATTTTCTTTTTCTTTGCACTTTATACAAATTAAAAGCATTTTTAAAGCTTCTTGTATACTGTAAACTCTACTAGGTGCTCTGCCAACTGGACAAATTAGGGACCTCAGCTTCATTAATGCCTTATTTGGAACTTTTAATGGGTAACTTTTTATATATGGGTTTACGATGGTCAAAAACTCATTGAAATTGTGACAAACCAAGAAGAAGCAAATGACCTGCTATTCATCTAGGACTTTATGGTCAATCATCATTTCATTATCCTGCATTTTTGCTTGTCTGTTTTATTAAGTAATCTCTACACCCAACGTGGAGCTTGAACTCATGATCCCGAGATGAAGAGTCGCATGCTCCACTGACTGAGCCCTCCAGGCACCCCTATTCTACATTTTTTTTTCAATCAAGGTGAAACTCTCATAACATGAAATTCACTATTTTAAAGTGTACAATTCAGGGTGTTTAATAGATTCACAATGTTGTGCAACCATCACCATCTTGTTCCAAAACATTTTCACTACCCCAAAGGAGACCCCATGCCCATTAAGCAGTCACTCCATGCCCTCCTCTTTATCCCAGCCCTCCAGCAACCACTAATCTGCTTTCTGTTTCTATCTCTGGGTTTAGCTGTTCTGGATATTTCATATTAATGGCATCATACCGTATGTGACCTTATGTGTCTGGCTTCTTTCACTTAGCATCATATTTTCAAGGTTAATCTAAGTTGTAGCACATACCAGTACTTCATATCTTTTAATGGCTGAAAATACTTCCTTGCATGGATACCACATTGTGCTTATCTATTTATCTCTTGAACATTTGGTTTTTTCCACTTTTTGGCTATTGCAAATAGTACTGCTATGAACATTTGTGTAAGTTTGTTTAAATACCTGTTTTCAGCTCTTTTGGGTATATACCTATGAATGGAATTGCTGTCTGTATGTGTATTTTGGGGTATTTTTTGTTTTGTTTTTTAAGCCATAACAAGATTCCCCCTTCCCCTCCAGTAGTAGGATAAGGAAAATTAGGAATATTTGGTATTTGAAAGGGGCCTAGATGAATCCCGAGTCCTTAATTTTGGTTTCTCTTACACTTTTTCTAAGACTAACATCAGTGAAATATTTTGTCATTAATCACATTAGTGTATTCATTTTGTAAGCAATGACTAGTACTCAACTTAAAATTAATCTTCCTTTGGGAAAGTTGCGAAGTTTGCAGTACCTAGCAAGACACTGTCATTTATGGCCATGTGACCTTTGGTAGGTTACTTAATCTTTTTGAGTCTCATTTTCCTCTTCTGTTCAATGGGGATAAGTGGGTAGGACCTACCTACCACATAGGATTACTGTGGATTCCCCTCTTTTCCTTAATGCAGAAAGGTTTGCATTGGGGCTAATCTACCATTTAACAGTTCTTTCAAGGGCCATATGATATGTTTTGTTACACAAATTTGGTATAATTCAGAAAAATAAGTTGAAAAGTGAATAATTTGAAAATTCTGTACAATTATAGTTATTAAATGATGTGCAAACTATATTTCCAGTTCATATTTTACTATATTTAATCTTCTGGTTTTTTAAACTTCTTGGGAGGTTTCAGACTGCAATAATTAATGCCAAGGCAGCTAACTTTTTGATATCCTTAGGTCAAGCTAATATTTTAATGAGAAGAATTCCTGCATTTTTCAAAGAACTGGGGTTGAAGCAGAAGTAAATTCCAACAAGCAAGTGTACAACTGGGCTGTTTAATAAAAGTTAATAATTTAAAACAATTTCTAGGGGCACCTGGCTGGCTCAGTCTGTAGTGTGTGACTCTTGATCTCGGATTTGTAAGTTCAAGTCCCACATTGGGTATATACATTACTTAAAAATAAAGTCTTTAAAAAAATTAAAAAAAAAACCCAAACAATTTCTATGTTTCAGTGCTTTGTTTTTTCCTGTGAGCGGTAAGATAGGTATGCTAGGTGGGTGGTAAAGAAAGAAACCAAGCAGTAGAATGAGTTGTTCCCAGGAAAGAGTTGGAGTTGAGACAGATATTGTTAACTTTGATTGTTAGGCGTTTTTTTGAAGACAACTCAGCCAAAGAATGGTCATCTTAGCCAAAATAAAAGACTGTACAAATCCACCACTGGATGGTATCTGATTACAGTGAATGATGGATAGTTTGAAATTATTACAGAAAAAATAAACCCAGACCATTTTGCCTAGCGCTTTTCAACCACTTTCCTGTCTTTTTTTTTTTTTTCCCCTTACTCTATTCATTACTAAGGCCAAAGAATGCTCTTCTTTGCCTCTCAAAATGTTTTTCAGCATTAATATGTAAATTAAAACTGTCAGCATTCCCACAGACCCCCATGAACAAGCCGTAATTGCTTCCAGTCTGTTTGGCCCTGGAATTAAAAAGATTTAGAAACTGGGTTAACTAGTATTTAATATTTTCATTAAATTGCTAAAAGCAGGGGCGCCTGGGTGGCTCAGTTGGTTAAGCGACTGCCTTCGGCTCAGGTCATGATCCTGGAGTCCCAGGATCGAGTCCCACATCGGGCTCCCTGCTCAGCAGGGAGTCTGCTTCTCCCTCTGACCCTCCCCCCTCTCGTGTTCTCTCATTCTCTCTCTCTCAAATAAATAAAATCTTTAAAAAAAAAATTGCTAAAAGCAGGTTAAAAATACGGTTCTTCTAGCTATTCCCCTAGAGTGTGGCCTTTTGACATCCTAATCACTTTCTTTTTGAAGTCCCTCTCCCCGCCATACTGACAGTGAAGCGGGGAGACGAAGCTGCTGAAAGCCTCCTGCACCGGGCTCACGGCGCAGCTGCACGCCGTCTGCCATCCATGCAGAGGACCAGGGAAGTTAGAGGTTTGAGGCTGTCCGTTGGAAGCTTCGTAGTGCTTGGTGGTTTTCCTCTGGAAAAGACCACATTCCTTATGGCCTCAGACAACGGACTGCAATTAAAAATAAGTAAACAAGTAAAATTATTTTCTGTAAAGAAGGTGAAGGAGAGTCACCAGTTTTGTGTTTTTGGGGTTTTTTTTGTCTTGTTTTGTTCTGGTTTGGTTTTTTGAGTAAAGAGGAAGATTAGGTAAGGATTTTTTCTAAGATAATGCACCAGCCACAGATGCTCTGCCCCCAATTTCTGGCCCCTTTGGGAATTTTAGAAGCCTTCCCACAAGAACCTGTGACTTTGTGTTACAGTCATAATTTCAGTACATGGTTTAAGGGCTTAGGTTATCTTGATTATGTATGTTTACTCTCAAACGTCTGAGTAGGTCAGGTACTATTCTTTGTTACCACTAAATTGTCATGTGGGGCTGTTCTTTCCTATAAGAGGAGTTTAAGGATTTTTTTTTTTTTTTTTTTGCTTGTGTGAAAACTGTTCTTTCAGGCCTGGCATCACTCCTCCAACACTCATAAACCAGACCAAGTTGAAAGTGAGGCTGTTACCTGCAGTGGTAATCAAAGAGGTAGGTAATTAGGTAAAAGCAAGTATTTGGCCTAGATTAGATTATAACTGATTGCCCTAACCCTGTGGTTTGACCATGATCTTAGAAAATGTGGTACTTTTACTACTACATGTATGTAAAAAGAAAAGAAAGAAACTTTCTTATCACAAGTTTTACATCAAATTTAATCTAGGTTTTGGTAAATTATAACTTAGATTTGGTTTATAAAGCTCTGAGCTTATACTCTTACTTAAATATTTTGTGTCATATTTACTCAGGAAAGGAGCATTTGTACTTTATGAGCAAACATGTAAAATCTCAGTCCGTTAGCCTTAGTCTTATGGCATTTCTTTTCATCCTGTCTTCTGGAAGCTTGAGTGGTTTGTTCCTCTGCAAGAAAATACCATGAGCAAGACTGTATAAAGGAGTACATATAGGGGCGCCTGGGTGGCTCAGTTGGTTAAACGACTGCCTTCAGCTCAGGTCATGATACCGGAGTCCCAGGATCGAGTTCCGCATCAGGCTCCTTTCTCGGCAGAGAGTCTGCTTCTTCCTCTGACCCTACCCCCTCTTGTGCTCTCTCTCTCTCGCTCTCAAATAAATAAAATAAAAATCTTTAAAAAAAAAAAAAAAGTACATATAGACCTACCAAATCCACTTCCCAGTCTCAGAAAGGAGAATGTGGACTCTGTCTTTAACTTGTGAACTTGGAGGAGAAATGAGGGATGTGAGCGCGTTCTTGTTCATGTGCCTGCCTCTCTTCTGGGAGTCTGACTGGAAAAGTGGCTTGTCTGCTCCCATCAGGCACTCAGGACCTCCCACAGTGCTGTTCTTGCCAGAGTGGGAGGTTGACTGTGCCAGGTTAATTCTGTTAAAGCACTGGGCAAATGTACTCTAGGCCCTTTTGGTTTGAAAAACTCAAAATGTGCTTTTCCCTGGTGAGGATTAGGTCTTGAGATTGGTGAGAAGAAACCACGTTTTGAAAAATCTTAACAGTAATTACTGTGTGGGAACAAGGACAGTTTCTATCGGCTACCTCTTCTGACTATGATGTCATTTCTTCTTTCCTCAGACGTTTTCTTTGTTTTTTTTTAAAGATTTTAATTAATTTATTTGTCAGAGACAGAGAGATGGAGAGCGTGCACAAGCAGGGGGAGCGGCAGGCAGAGGGAGAAGCAGGCTCCCCGCCGAGCAAGGAGCCCAATGCGGGACTCGATCCCAGGATCCTGGGATCATGACCTGAGCCAAAGGCAGACGCTTAATGACTGAGCCACCCAGGCGTCCCTCCTCAGACATTTTCTGAGCGCTGATATATGCCAGACACATTGCTTGGGTCTCTTTTGTTAAATTTCCTTCCTTCCTCCCTTCCTCCCTTCCTCCCTCCCTCCCTCCCTCCCTTCCTCCCTTCCCTAGGCTCAACACCCAGAGTGGAGTCCAACACAGGGCCTGAGATTGAGACCTGAGCTGATATCAAGAATCAGACACTTAACTGATTGAGCCATCCAGGCGCCCCATTAAACATTCTTAATTGGATATTGGATAGTCTTTAAAAAATATATTTTTTTTTAAAATTTATTTGAGGGGAGGGAGAGCAGGAGAGGGAGAGATAGAATCTCCAGCACACTCTGTGCTGAGTGCAGAGCCCGACAAGGGGCTCGATCCCAGGACCCTGAGATCAGGATCTGAGCTGAAACCAAGAGTCAGACGCTCAACTGACTGAGCCACCCAGGTGCCCCAGTGTCTTTTTTTTTTTTTATGACTCTTTAGGAGGCACCTGGGTGGCTCAGTTGTTAAGCGTCTGCCTTCGACTCGGGTCATGATCCCCAGGTCCTGGGAGCCCCAGGTCTGGCTCCCTGCTCAGTAGGGGTGTGCTTCTCCTCCCTCTGCCCTTCCCCCCTGCTCGTGCTCTCTCACTATTTCTCTCTCAAGTAAATAAATAAAATCTTTTTAAAAATGACTGTTTAAGGGTGCCTGGGTGTCTCAGTTGGTTAAGTGTTTGCCTTCAGCTCAGGTCATGATCCCAGAGTCCTGGGATCAAGCCCCATGTTGGGCTCCCTGCTCTGGGGGGAGCCTGCTTCTCCCTCTCCCTCTGCTGCTTCCCCTGCCTGTGCTCTCTCTCTCTGTGTCAAATAAATGAATAAAATCTTTTTTAAAAAAATGACTCTTTAGTATTCATATAATTAATACAGGTTTAGGGGTGCCTGGGTGGCTCAGTCGGTTAAGTGTCTGCCTTCGGCTCAGGTCATGATCCTGGGGTCCTGAGATTGAGCCCGACGTTGGGCTCCCTGCTGAGTGGGGGTCTGCTTCTCCCTCTCCCTCTGTGCTTTCAAGTAAATAAAATCTTAAAAAAAAAATAGAGGTTTGGGGCTCCTGGGTGGCCCAGATGGTTAAGCATCTGCCTTTGGCTCAGGTCATGATCCCGGGGTCCTGGGATCGAGCCCCACATCGGGCTCCTGGCTCAGCGGGGAGCCTGCTTCTCCCTCTCCCTCTGCCTCTCCCCATGCTCATGCTCTCTCTCTCTCTCTCTATCTCTATCTCTGTATCTCAAATGAATAAATAAAATCTTTAAAAAAAGATATTTTTAAAAAATAGAGGTTTAGATATCCAGCTGCATTACCAAGAGGTTTATTTTACAGTGATAAAATTAGGTTTTAAATAGACCTAACAATAAAAAAAAAAAAAAAGATATGTTACTCTATCATAGTTAGCTGGGTCCTTAGAAACATTACTTCACTGTGTATCTATATATTGTAAAGAATATTATGCTGGGGGGCGCCTGCGTGGCTCAGTTGTTAAGCGTCTGCCTTCGGCTCATGATCCCAGGGTCCTGGGATTGAGCCCCGCATCGGGCTCCCTGCTCGACAGGAAGCCTGCTTCTCCCTCTCCCACTCCCCCTGCTTGTGTTCCGTCTCTTGCTGTGTCTCTCTCTGTCAAGTAAATAAATAAAAATCTTTAAAAAAAAAATATTATGCTTGGAAATAATCCTGATCTATATAATTTGATCTAAATGATCTCTTTCATCTATAATTTTTTACTTCACCTTTTGGTCAATCTTGGAAACTACATAGCTCATGAAAATTTTTGTGCCATTTCTCAAATTTCTTCAACTTAAAATATTCCATGTGCCAAGGTGCCATATTTTGGGGGAGCACATCCTGAGCCCCGTCACTCCATTTCTAGTCCTACTTCTGCCACTCTCTTAGGTCTGTCCCACTTTGTCAAGTTGCCTTCCTTATGAGAGGTGCCCTTCCAGTACCTAGAAGCAAGCAGCATCCTTATCTCTGAAGACAAGGGACAGGGAGAGGAATCCCAACAAAAAGAACTTGCTAAGTTTCTCTCAGTTCACTACACTTATTTCATCTTTACTACACTTTATCAACATCTTTCCCTGACTTTCCACTCTCCACCAAACCTAGCATAAAACCACTCAGGTATTTCTCTGGGTCTTCATTTCCTTATGAAGACTCCTGTGTCACATAAAACTTATATTAATTAAATGTGTATCTTTTCTCTTGTTAATGTCTTTTGTAATAGGGGTCCCATTCAACAACATTAAAGGGTAGAGGAAGGATATTTTTCCTCCCCTACAGAAGTATTCCAACTTCCTCTCCATTTAATATTCTCTAAAACAAGACAAATGTTTTCAAATATTCATGTAGCTATTTTGTGAAGAGTGGCTATTAAATGTATAAATTGCTTTGAAACTGTGATGTAAGGAGCTGTATAAAAGCTAAATAATACCACTTTCATTAGAATAAAATATTTTAAATCTCAAACGTGCATTTTAAGAATACTAAATAAAATGGAGGCATTGTGTTTGGTTTGACTAAGGGAAGCTCATATTCATATTCTAGATATTTGAAGTAATGGGAAATTAAGATCATAAAATTAACTGGGAGTACCTAATGTGGGAAAAAGCCTACTTTTGTTACTTTTGTTTTTTCCTTTCCTGGAGGTGAGATAAATTACTTTTTCTGTTCTATTTCCTTTTAGTGATATAAGTTCTGCTAAGGAGATCTTATAATAAATAACCCAAGACATTCTACTGAAAGAATGTTACTGAGTTTATGGGAATATTTGTGTTAATATTATAGTCTGTCTCAGCAGGGTGTCATTAGCTGCAGAAATGGAAGGCATATTAAAACTAGCCTCTTTATCTTTTCCAGACTCTGCAGCCCCTTTAGCAGGCTGTTTCTATGTGTCTCTTACTCTGAAAAGAAATTAAATGGAAATTGCCTGCTCAAAGTTGTTTTTAAAAGTCTCATGTGTCACCTGTATGCTTGCTTGAGGACTCCCTGCCTCCTGCGAGCCTGTCTTCTCTTTCCTCAGAAAGCTTTTCTACTCATTAGTGAAGTAAGTGTCCCTTTCTGTTCTGTCTGTACTTAGCCACCAATTAGTAAGATGAGCAGAAATGCTCCCATGCTGAGCCTGTGCTGGGGGCACGGAAGAAGTTGACACTACTTCACGATGCAAGCTATATAAGCACCTTTTTATCTCCTAGGAGAGGTTCTCAATAGGTTTGGTCTACCCCCTGGAGCCTGGAGCTATTTCAGTCTCAACTACTCATTAAAGTCAACCTAAGATATTGCAAAAGCCTTTGGGTTCTTTAAGTGAATTGCCTCCACTTGAATTCAGCTAAGAATAGTTCACTTTTACTCCCCAGGGCTGCTTCCAACTTAACCTGAACTTTCCCCTCAGCCTTACACCCCACCAAAAATGTTGATGCCCATAACAAGCCTAGCTTGTTATTAAAGACCCAGGACAATTGCTATGAATACATGCCTAACTGCTAAAGCTGAGCCCAAGAATATGAGACAAGAAATCAGGGCTTGGTGGGGGGTGGGGGGGTGGGGGGGACAACAGATTTTCCTGCAAAAAATAATTTTTTTAAAATGCAAAAAATAGGGTGTCTGGGTGGCTCAGTCAGTTAAGTGGCTGCCTTTGGCTTGGGTCATGATCCCAGGGTTCTGGGATCAAATCCTGTGTCGGGCTCCCTGCTCAGGCTGGGGGGGGGGGGTCCTGCTTCTCCCTCTCCCTTTGTCTCCCCCACCCCCACTCATGCTCTCTCTCTCTCTCATGCTCTTTCTCAAATAAATAAAATATTTAAAAAAAAATACAAAAAACAAAATTATATCTAAACATTGATCAGAGAGGGGCGCCTGGGTGGCTCAGTCAGTTAAGCGTCTGCCTTCGGCTCAGGTCGTGATCCCAGGGTCCTGGGATCGAGTCCCACATCGGGCTCCCTGCTCAGTGGGGAACCTGCTTCTTCCTGTCCTCCCCGCTCTTGCTCTCTCTCTCTCGCTATCTCTGTCTCTCTCTCTTTCTCAAATAAATAAATAAAATCTTTAAATAAACATCGATGAGAGTACATAGCACTATGCCAGAGCCATCCATCATAAATTAGGTACCTACTATGACTTTCTCTCCTCTCCATTTGGAGACCATTGTAGAACCGGTAGCTTTGGAGTAACTGGCAGAAGAGGGAGCGTTCCTGGGCAAGGTGGAGCCAGCCATGACAGGAAGAAACTCCTCTCATGTTTACATAGAAGTACGTGCAAAAAGGGGTCAATCTGTTTCTGAAAACTTGTAAAATCATCATTGCATCCATAGATCCAGTGAAAAAATTGGGGTTGAGGACCCTAAACCATTCTGTGAATGATCAAAGTAGTTCTAAGCCAATATTACACCAATTTTATACCATACCCTACCTGTTAATGGCTTTGGGGAAATTAAAGCAGTTGTTTGGGGGCTAAAGCAAGGTGGCTTAGGATGAGGAAAGCAATAGCCTCTACGATTTATTTGGTTTCCATCAGAATGGAAAATGCCTTGATCATCCCCACTTTGTTATGTTGGAATATTACTCACCATCCCACTGTTTTGGGCTTGGCCATGAGACTGCATGTGGCCAATGGAATTTTTATGGATATGACTTCTGGAGAGGTCTTCAATGTGCATCCATCGTTTAGCTTGGCACTCTTGCTCTTTTGTCATTCATCATAAGAGGAGTATGTCCTATGTAGCCTCTGGTCTGAGGAGAATGAGGAGACATGTGGAACAGACTTAATCCCATCCTGAAGCTGAAACCTGCTGATCCCAGCCCAAACCAGCAGAATCAGTCAACCCACAGCCTGAAGTAGACCCACACCAGGCAATTCGCAGACCCCTGAGCTAAAATTATAAATGTTTGTTTCTGCCATTGAGTTTTGAGGTGGCTTTTTACGCAGCAATAGACTGATACATCACGTTTTGAAAAAGATTTTAGGGCTGCTGGGTGGCTCGGTCGTTAAGCGTCTGCCTTCAGCTCAGGTCATGATCCCAGGGTCCTGGGATCGAGCCCCGCATCGGGCTCCCTGCTCCGCGGGAAGCCTGCTTCTCCCTCTCCCACTCCCCCTGCTTGTGTTCCCTCTCTCACTGTGTCTCTCTCTGTCAAATAAATAAATAAAATCTTTAAAAATAAAAAATAAAAAAGATTTCATTTATTTGAGAGAGAGAGCATCAGCAGGGGGAGGGGGAGGGGCAGGGCGAGAAGCAGACTCCTGGCTGAGCAGGGGGCCTGGGATGTGGGGCTCGATCCCAGGAACCCAGGATCCCAGGATCATGACCTGAGCCGAAGGCAGAGGCTTAACTGACGGAGCCACCCAGGCACCCCTAATACATCATTGTTGTTTTATTTTACTTCATTCTCCATATTAAAGCCATAGTTCTCTATTTATTTGATAGAGCACGTGCAAGTCAGTGGTAGGGAGGGCAGAGGGAGAGAGAGAGAGAATCTCAAGCAGTCTCTATGCTCAGCACAGAGCCCAATGCAGGGCTCAATCTCACTATCCTGAGATCACGACCCCGAGATCATGACCTGAGCCGAAATCAAGAGTGGGACGCTTAACCAACTGAGCCACCCACGTGCCCCATATTTCTCTATTTAAATACAAACCCACCATATCACGTCCTTGTTTAAACCTCTCAGTAGTTCTTATTTTGGAATAAAGACCAAAAGTTTAGCATGATCTATAAAGTGCTGTACCATCAGTGCCTGGCCTCTTTCCCATCACTCTGCACTCCAGCCACCCAGCCTTCTCTCAGTTGTTTGATCTCACCATGCTTTCCTTTCTCCCCATGACCTTTTTATGGACCGGTCCCGGTGCTAACCTCTCCTCCCCACCTTCTGCTTAGTTAATGCCTAGTTAAGTGGAAGCTTAAATGTTACATTGCCAAGGAAATTCTCCTTGACCCTAATGCAAGGTTAGATTCTCAATAATACGGCCTCACAGACTGGTGTATTTCAGCTTTTAGCACTTAACTATAGCTGCAGTGAATTATTCAATTGTGTAACTCATCTTAGCCATCACGAGGGCAAGGACGATATTTGTCTGATGTGCTGCTTTATCTCCTGCTGAGAGTGATGACATGCACCTGGGAAGCAGCTACTAGTTCTTGAATGAATGAATGAGTACAGAGACTGCTTGAACAGAAGTCAGGGAATAGGCCACATGTGATGTTGATGACGATCTGAATCAGTTCAACTAAAATATCCTGTAAGGACTTAGTGTAAGAGAGTGTGAATATTGGAACAAGGTAAAACAAAACAAAACAAAATAAACGAACAAAAAAACACCTGCAAAGGAAACAGTCTCTTGTTAGTCACAGAGCCAGGTTGGTTATAATAATAATGAGAGTTGATTTCTAAATGGGACTGAATGAGAAATGAAAACTCTGATTATAAGAGGAAATGTCATTAACCGAGGGACTGACAATGTGCGAAGGTTGGACTGGTTTCAACCAAGTGAAGGTAGTCCAAGAATTTGAAAATAAAATAAAACCTATGCCCTTTTGTATTCACAGCTTTTGGGTTCTTAGCATTTTAAATCGTGTCACAGCTTACCTGAGAGAGAAAAACTGTTCTCAGTATCATGATATTTACAGAGAAAAAGTAAAACATACCAGGAATGACACGAGCTTTGAAATTTGAAGTGAAAATCTCATGAAGGTTTCAGTCCAAAGAACAAAGGAAAGAAAATCAGGGTGGAGGGAGCTTCAACTTTCAGGTTTCAATGTCCTTACCGCTTATGAACACGAAAGACATGTCTTCAGGGGAGCCTTGGAACTCACGGCCTTAGGATTCACTGGCATCTGCAAAGATCTGACAACCTCTTCCAGTCACCCCCGTGCGACATCCACCCCCCCTTCCATCACTGAAGGGAGCCTATGGAAGCCATTTCACTGTCCTGTTCCAGTTTATCAGCAACATACACAAATGTAAGCTAAGTTGTCTTTTCTTTTAAGGGAAAAAAGTGGTAAAGAATTTTTTAAAATTCTTTAGCTATTAAGTATGTTGGTCTATTTCCCTTGGCTCTATAGCTTGTGCTAATTAAAATGGTTTCCACAGAGGATCCTAGAGTGCAGCTTCCTTTTTTTTTTTCCTGCCTGTGTTGGCTCTCATGTTCTTTGCTTAAATAATTAATAATCATTACTATCTGTTATGCAGCATGTGGGAGAAGAGTGAGTAAATCTTGGATCCCAGGACATTTGCACCATGCCTGTCCCCTTTTCATAGGCTTTCATCTGAGGCTCTTCATTAGCTGACACCAGGGTGTACATGTGCCGCCCTCAGCCTTCAGTGTTTATTAACTATAAAAAAGAGCCCCATCTGATGCACCAGCTGGGGGCAAATACCTGCTGATGGGAAGAAATTTCCCGGAAGAACAGTAATGAAGAAAGTGAGGGGAGGGGGACGTGGAGGAAAGAAAACCACAAAGTTCATTTAGATTGAGCAATTGCTGCTGGACCAAAATGCAAAATCTAAGTGTCTGTCACATTACCCCAAAGCCAGGCTTCAGTGTCACAAATAGCAAAGGATTTCAGGAACTCCCTGACAAACATATGAATGTGAAACAGGAGGGTTTATAATCTCAGGTTTGAAAATTTCCGCTCTTACAACAGTGCAGAGTAGGAGCAAAGCTACACATATTTAATCAGAACAGGCCCCTCTATTTGTTTACAGCAGTAAAGTACTGGGCAATCTGTGCCTCAACAGGGTGAGGAACTGCCTGTCAGGAATGTTCTTCAGTCTCACCCTGAATACATTGGTAGCATTGCAACATCTACTGATAGGAAGCCTGCTGGTATGCGCTGGGGGAAAGAGCTGTTTTACTGTTTATTCCCAGAGAGTAAAGGCTATTTGCTTTTAGGAATGGTAAATTTTTTTTTATTACTCATTTTGAGAGAGAGAGAGAGCTAGCTCGCACAAGCCAGGGGGAGGAGGAGAGGAGAGGGAGAAGGGACTCCCCACCGAGCAGAGAGTCCAATTTGGGGCTCAATCCCAGGCCCCTGAGATCATGACCTGAGCTGAAGGCAGATGCTTAACTGGTTGAGCCACCCAGGCGCCCCGGGATAGTAATTTTGGACGATAACCAGCAGGAGGAAAAAGGTGACAAACAGACTAGTATGCTTAAAGGGTGATAAGCTGAGTATTTGGATCCAGATTGGAGTCCTGTGTTGGTTTGTCTTTACTAGGTGATTAAAGTGTTTCTGCACAGGGGCGCCTGGGTGGCTCAGTTGGTTAAATGTCTGCCTTTGGCTCAGGTCATGATCCCAGGGTCCTGGGATTGAGCCCCACATCGGGCACCCTGCTCAGCGGAGAGTCTGTTTCTCCCTCTACCCTTCTCCCCTGCTTGTGATCTCTCTCTCTCTCTCTAATAAATAAATAAAATCTTTAAAAAATAAAATAAAATGTTTCTGCACAGACAAAATACATTTACAAGACATGTTGGTCTACCCTCAGCTAAAGAAATGAATAATCGTTTCTTCCTGTTGTTCCCAAGTGCAATACGAACAGAGTTCTGTGATTTAGGAGGATCTACCCATGCAGAAACCAACGCTCTGGGGACACGTTGGCAGAGAGCCAGATGTTCACAGCTGCACATAGCCCACTCGTGACACAAAATATGTATATTCACTGATCTACAAAATGCTTTCATCATTGTGTTTAATAATTCCTTATTATCTCCAAAGTAAAATTAGATGACAAGTCATTTGCAAAGCGAAACACAGGAGAATGGCGCGTGACTGTGGCTCTCCTTGCCTGCTGTGCCCTTAGCCCCCTTATCACTCTGTCCTCCGAAAAGTTAGAGCTGCACCAAATGTAAACCGGAAGACAAACATCGGGACCAGAGCAAAAGACAAATTATCTTCTTTCTATCTTCCTGGAAATTATTAATTAATATTTAAAATGTGGTTCTCAAAACACAAGAAGAATGGGTTCTCATTTTTCTTTACTACCAAACCTCGTCCTTATTTGGTACAAAGTCTCTTCCTTTCTTTCCCATCCTCGTTCTGTACTCGCTAAACTCCTAGGCAGGAAGGCCATCTTACGGGGTAAAACTTGAGGACCGCTTTTTGCAAGCCTACTTCAGAATAGCTCTCCTTTCCCGTAAGCCTGTGACTCCTCTGTTGTTTCACACGTGGCCTAAAATTTTGTACTGTTATAGTTATCCCTTTGGCAGAGAGGATAGAGATTTTTTTTGGCCCCGGAAAACAAGTATTTAAAGATACATACATGTCTGGGAGCACAGAGAGGCCCTCCCCAAAGCTGAAAGGATAAAATCCAGAATCATAAATGTGATGAGTGAAGAGTGAGGAGGGGTTGATAGCATTGCGGTTGGGGGTGGAGCTGGGCAAGCAGGAGTGGCTGCCCAGTGGAAGGGACAGTCCTGGGCAGGGTATCTACATGGGTTTTATTAATTTATTTATTCATGCAACAATATTTGGTGGGCATCTGCATGTGCCAGATCCTGTGTTAGGTGGGAGTGGTTTGCAGGGACGTCCTTGCCCTCCTGGAATGTATGGCTAGCACAGGTTAAGAAAATTCTCCTTGGGGCGTCTGGGTGGCTCAGTCAGTTAGGCGTCTGCCTTCGGCTCAGGTCGTGATCCCGGGGTCCTGGGACTGAGCCCAGTGTCGGGCTCCCTCCTCAGCAGGAAGCCTGCTTCTCCCTCTCCCTCTGCTGCTCCTCTTGCTTGTGCTCACTCTCTCTCTGTGTCAAATAAATAAGTAAAATCTTAAAAAAAAAAATAAATAAAAGTCTTCTTAAAGAAGATCAAATATTCAGTCGTGTGATGAAGGGAAAAGTGGAGAAGAACCACTGAGGCAAAGGGAACTGCACAACTAGAAGTCATGAAGCACAAATTACCCTGTGATCAAGGAACAGAGAGAAGGCCTACGTGGGGCTGGAGCCCAGTCAGCAAAGCCCAGTTACAAGATCAGGCTGGAGCCAGATGACACAGGGCTTTGTAGCCATGCTAAAAAGTTTGAACTTCATCGTGAAAACGAAGAGAAGTCATTGAATAGCAGAGGACTGACAAGATTGGTACATTTTAAGGAGGACAATGGGGGGATGCCTGGGTGGCTCAGTTCTTAAGCGTCTGCCTTCGGCTCAGGTCATGATCCTGGGGTTCTGGGATCGAGCCCCATGTCAGGCTCCCTGCTCAGTGGGGAGCCTGTGTCTCCCTCTGCCTGCCAATCCCCCTGTCTGTTCTCTCTCTGTCAAATAAATAAATAAATAAAATCTTAAAAAAAAAAAGAAAAAGAAAATGGATTGGGGGTGGTAGGGAAAGCCTGAAGGAGAGAGCATTTGGAAGTTACTGTTGGAGACAGGATGAGAGTTGATGATGGGTTAAGAGAAGTGGAGGTGGTGGGAAGTGGGGACATTCAAGAAGAGGTTTGGGGGCAGAAATGATATGGACTGGATATGAGGGATAAAGGAGACAGCGTGTCAAGGAGACTCTTAAGCTTCTGGTGCAAGGAACTGTGTGGAGTGTGGTGGCGGTTACTCAAGGTGGGGAGTGCTGGGGGAGAGGCTTATTTGGGGACCTATTAAGTGTGAGATGGTATGAACAGAGCTGGTACAAGGTCTACTGAAACTGTGGATGTTAGAGGTCTCTCTTCTTCTCTACCTGTTCCTTTTTCCTCCTTCCAAATATTGGTCCCTTTCTGTCTTGTAACATTGACTTATTCTTTCAGAATTTTCCATGTGGTGTGTGGAAGATGATACTAACATTTTCGAGGTCATATCCTTCTAGCTCTTGATCTAATGGGAAAGAGAGCTTCCCTTCATTTCCAATTCAGAAAGTTTTAGGGAATGGGTGCCTGGGTGGCTCAGTCGGTTAAGCTGCTGCCTTCGGCTCAGATCACGATCCTAGGGTCCTGGGATCAAGTTCTGAGACCAGCTCTCTGCTCAGCGAGAAGTCTGCTTCTCTCTCTCTACCTCTGCCCCTCCCCCAGCTTGTGCTCTCTCTCAAATAAATAAATAAATAAAATCTTTAATAAAAGAAAGAAAAAAGAAAGTTTTAGGGAAGGACTCCAATTGGTTCAGCTTGGGACTGCTTCTTAGCCAGCAGTCAAGAGAATGTAGCACTTGACTGGTCCAGCTTGGGTCCCATGTCTCTCCTGTTTGTTTTTTTTGTGGAGAGGAGAGGGCAGAATACTGTAATTGATAGCCTCCTCGGGACCTCTAGGGGGTAGAGGGTAGGGAGGAGCAGTTTCCTAAGGGGAAGAGACAGTGCTGGACTGTCAGAACTAACAGATGTTCCCTACATCCTAAACCTTCAGTGTTTCATTCTAAGACCCTACAGATGGGTGGAGCCTGAGTTAATCCTGAAGTAATACTCTTGTCTAGAAAGGAAGAATTTTCCAGCTCGGAGCTGATAGGGTAGCTGAGAGACTGACTGTAATGATGAACTTATTGTAACTTTGAACTATAAAAACAATAGATTTATGAAAAATTTGAAAAAAGGAAAAGCATCCATTATTTCACATGGACACATTTTCATCTTCTGCCTCCTTTTCCACCTTTATCCTTAAGCATATGTCTTTTTTTTTTTTTTAAGATTATTTATTTATTTATTTGAGAGAGAGAGCAAGAGCAAGGGGGAGAGGGAGAAGCAAGCTCCTCACTGAGCTGGGAGCCCGACACCAAACTTGATCCCAGAACCCTGGGACCATAACCTGAGCCGAAGGCAGACACCCAACTGACTGAGCCACCCAGGCGCCCCAAGCATATGTCTTTTATTTTTTATTTTATTTTTTTGAAGATTTTATTCATTGGGACACTTGGGTGGCTCAGTGGGTTAAGCGTCTGCCTTTGGTTCAGGTCATGATCCCAGGGTCCTGTGATCAAACCCCATGTAGGGCTTCTTGCTCAGCGGGGAGCCTGCTTCTCCCTCTGCCTGCCGCTCCTCCCTGCTTGTGCTCTTTCTCTCTGTATCTCTCTCTCTCTGACAAATAAATAAATAAAATGCATACATTTTTTAAAAGACATATGCTGGGGCACCTGTGTGGCTCAGTTGGTTAAGCGTCTGCCTTCGGCTAGGGTCATGATCCCAGGGTCCTGTGATCCATCCCCCTGTCGGGTTCCTTGCTCCGCGGGGAGCCTGCTTCTCCCTCTCCGTCTGCCGCTCCCCCTGCTTGTGCTGGCTCTCTCAAATAAACAAATAAAATCTTTTTTTTTTTAAGATTTTATTTATTTATTTGACAGGGCAAGACACAGCGAGAGAAGGTACACAAGCAGGGGGAGGAGGAGAGGGAGAAGCAGGCTTCCCGCGGAGCAGGGAGCCTGATGTGGGGCTTGATCCCAGGACCCTGGGATCATGACCTGAGCCAAAGGCAGACGCTTAACGACTGAGCCACCCAGGCGCCCCTAAACAAATAAAATCTTTTAAAAAAAAATGCATTTATACATTATGTCTTGAATACCAAGCAACTTGTTTAGTTTTAACTCATTTGTTTAAACATCAATATTTACATAATAATCTGAATGTGTACATTTTTTGCATTGGTGTGCTATGGGAAACTTGAAGGATCCGCTGGTACAGTGTGGGCAAATATTGGTTGAGCCCTTGCCGTGGACATAGTAGCCTGGATACTAATGGGGATACAGACATGACTAGGACCTATTTCTGGCCTTTGAGTTCATAATCTCATGACTTTAATTCTTTTTTTTTAAGATTTTATTTATTTATTTGACAGAGAGAGACAGCGAGAGAGGGAACACAAGCAGGGGGGAGAGAAGCAGGCTCCCCGCCGAGCAGGAAGCCCGACGCGGGGCTCCATCCCAGGATCCTGAGATCATGACCTGAGCCTAAGGCAGACGCTTAACGACTGAGACGCCCAGGCGCCCCTCATGACTTTAATTTTATTTAAAGTCCACCTAATTTTGATAAAATATTCCTCAGTTGTAACTAAAATAGTTATGAACTCAAAAAGAGTAATATGGACATTACAAAATGTAAACACAATAAAGTAAAAAAAAAAACTATTCTTCTCGCATAAGGATGGGGAAGAAATGTGAGGGGAGCGGAAGAGGATGGGATGGAAAAGAGGCGAAAGGAAAGGCTGGAAAAGCCGGGCAGGAGGGCTTCTAAAGTGTAGTTAGTGTAACACTATGTAACTGTTAAAAATGTTGAAAATGAGGCCACTCTTAAAGACACGCGTCCCTTTAAAAGGGAAAGTGGGTGTTCAAAGCATTTCATATTTTGCCCAAAAAGGGCTGTTTCTCCCTGTATTCTCTCCAGACAGAGCCATCTAGCAGATAAACATTTTAATCATGGACCCTTTCTCCCCAGGCAAATGTACTCCCCACGAAGATACATGATGTTTTAAGTTGAACGGACCCACGGAGGCCCATTCCTGAGCTTTCTGGGCTCCGTGGATCCCAGGTTAGACAGGCGTCCAATTCAAGAGTGGGCCTAGCAGCTTCAAAGGTAGCTATGTTCCCAGTTCCACCGCGCAGGAAGACCACGCCTCGAAATGTTTTGCAACCTCGTCCGTTTCAGATTTTTAGGGGTCCTGGAGAAACCGGCCTCACCGAGGATTCCGCCCCGTCTGACCGCTCCCATTTTTAAACACAGACTCGTGTGTGGGAGAGGCCATTATTTTTACGGGATCTCTGTGCTTCTGGAGCAGCTAGGGACGGGCAGACTCGCTTCACCGCAGAGCCAGCTCCATCCTTAATCCGGGCTCCGCCCTCAGACCGCCTCCTCCTCCGAGCCCCTGCCCACCCTCCCCGCCCCCGCTCCGCTCCACCCCTTCGTTCTGAGCAAGGCTCGGCCACTACCCACGACCCTGTTTCCACCCGCCCATCTCGTGGCCCCGCCCCTGGATCCCTGGCCCCACCTTCTCCCGAGGAGCCCAATGAGCGTCCCCGCGCTCCCCCGAGCACCCTCCCCGTAGGCGGGAGGCCCCGCCCCATGGGCCGATTTAACCAATGGGCGCCCCACGGCCCCGCGGCCCCGCCCCACCCTCAGGTCCCTCCCCTGGCGCCCGGCCCTCCTTCCCCCCCCAAATCCCTCCCCCCCAACCCCGGGGCCTTGCGGTGGCCGCGCCTCCGCCGCCCGCGCGGAGCCAGGTGCCGCCCCCTCCGCCGGTCCCTCCCCCGGCGGCCTGGCGCCTCCCTCCCTCCCCGCCGCGGTGACTCACGGAGCGGGAGGCGGAGGCTCTGGCGGCCGCTCCCGCTGCTGCTGCTGCTGCCGCCGCCGCCACCGCCGCCGCCGCCGCCGCCTCTGCTGCTGCTGCCGCCGCCGCGGCTGCTCGGGCTGAGCGCGCCCCGGAACAGGCCGCCGCGCGCCGTGCGCGGACCCGCAGCCCCCGCCGGCCCGGCCGGGTCGGGCGGCCCAGGTAAGCGCCGAGGCCGGCCCCGCGCCCACAGCGCCGCGCCGGGGCTCGGGGGAGCCGCCGGCCCTTTGTCTCCCGGGGAGGGGCCGCGGAGGGCGCCCCTGACCCCTCTCGGACCCACGGGCTGGCCCCCGGCGCGGCGCCCTGGTCTGGGCCCGGCCTCCTCGCCCCGGCTGGTCGCCGCCGCCTCCCGCCGCTCGCCGCCCCCGACCCCGCCGCAGACCACCCTCCAGCCGTCCTCACCTTCGCCCCGGGGGCGCCTCCACAGGTGTCCGAGCCACCCACTCTGTGGTTCACCCCACCGCGTCGGCGCGGTTGTCACCGTCTGTCAGCACTCCAGGTCCCGTGCCCTCCTGACCGTCCCCTCACTTGCTCCCCACGCTCAGCATCCCGACCCTCCGTATAGAGCCCCTGCATATTTCCCCAAAGTAAATGCTGCCAAGGTCTGGCCGCTGGGCCGCCCTTCCTCTCTCTCGTGTGCCTGAACTGTCGCTTCCCCATTCCACCTCTCCCGGTGAGTGTTCCTGGAAGGTGCACATTGCGGGCACATGTTTCACCTGTGTGGTGGGTGTGCATATGTGAGCCTGCAAAATGAACCACTGGGAGCCCCAAACTGCACTTGTCACCTCCTTTTCGCCACCCCCACCCAACCACCTTCCTTATTCTTGAGCCTGGTAACCGAGGCACATAGATTGGTCTGGACACCCAACCTGTGTTAGGCCCCCATGCCTCCCTCTCTCTTGTGTGCTGAACTTGTCTGAGCAGTACCTGCGGTCAGGTTAGCCCCTGGGAAGGCGGGGGAGGCTTGCCTGGGCAGCAAATCAAGAGTTTTATGAATAATGAGATGTGTGGCTTGCAGCACCTCCTATCTGAGAATCTAAGTATGCTGTAGCTGTTAATTATTTTGTCTCCTGTCACTCAAAGAACGTAGGGAAGTGTGCCTGGCCGGCTGCTGGGTAAATTGAGGCATGGGCTGTGTCAGTATTGGACCTGGAGGCAAGTCAGAGTTTGTCCTGAGATTTTCTTCCCAAGTGCCTTGGATCTTAGCTCCCTGCTGCAACCACTGGGTTCTTGTTTCTGGTTTTGGGTAAATTGAGGCACGGGGTATGTCAGTATGGGACCTGGAGGCAAGTCAGAGTTTGTCCTCAGGTTTTGTTCCCAAGTGCTTTGGATCTTAGCTCCCTGCTGCAACTACTGGGCTCTTGTTCCTGGCTTTAGACCCTAAGTGGTATTCATCTTTTGGGCCATTAAAGTGTCCAAAGATACCAGTTTCCTCTGATTTAAAGCAGGACTTTGAATCATAAAAAAGGTGCTGGCTGTTAAAGGTCAGTGCGTCATTCATGGTTTTCTGGTGGAGTTAGTGGGCCTTGTAAATACAAGTTGCCTCTATAAGGTGGAGACTTACCCATCAGTGGTGAGTGCTATGTGACGTGCACCATGCTGAACCCTGGGGCTCCAGTGGTGAAAACAGACCCAGCCCCTGCCCGCCCGAAGCGGACACTCTAAAGAGGAGGGAGTAAACAAATAAGCAGACAAAATAATTTTAGTGGCGTTAAGTGCTATGAAGAACCAGTTTGGATCTTATTCCAAGTGCAGTTAGAAGCTGTTAGAGGATTTTAAGCAGAGAGGTGATAAGATCTAAGCTTTCAAAGATCTGTTCTGGCTGTTGTATAGGGACTGGATTGTAAGGCACAAAGGTAGAGGCAGGGATACCAGTTGGGAGATAGACGAGTGCACCTTCTGGGCAAGAGACGGTGGTGGCCTGGGGGACCAGGCTGGGGGTAGTAAAAGTGAAGTGAAAAGCAAAACTTCAGGAAACACTGACTCAGATTTATACGTCTAGCAGATAATTTCTAGATCATACTCAGGTTTAGTTCAGCTAACCTTGCTCAGCCCCATATTGTGAGCCACGTACTGTGCTAGACTCTAGGGATATAGACAAGAACAAGGTGAATAGGGAGTGGGCTCCACGTTATAACAATGTGCTCACGAAAGGGTCATCCCCTCCTTGATGGAAGAGGGTTTGTGGGTTTAAAAACCAGTTAGAGGTGGAGGAGCGCAGAACACACTGGGCTTCGTTCCCATATCTGGCTGCATTATTGAAATGAGAGTATTTTTATTGCCCTGCCGATGCTGTAAGAT
Source organism: Halichoerus grypus (assembly GCF_964656455.1). Lineage (NCBI taxonomy): Eukaryota > Metazoa > Chordata > Mammalia > Carnivora > Phocidae > Halichoerus > Halichoerus grypus. The sequence goes on from NC_135716.1 coordinate 180,367,134, forward strand.
GTTGCTCAAAGAAATTGGGACTGTTCTCATGGTAGATGAGACGACCAGTCAGTGGCCATGTACTTGAACTATTAACCAGAATAAAACTTGATCTCTGTGCTGCTCACAAACTGTGCTGTCAGAACATGTGAGAGGCAGAGGACCTTGGGGGTTGTGTAGGCCAGCCCCCTCTTTTCTGGCTGGGGACCTGTGGCCCCTAGAGGCTATGTGACTCCTGAAATCCCATAGCAGTTTGTACATTTTTTAGTGGCACCTGCCAATTTCGACTTCTGTTTTAGCTCCAAATGTACCTGCATGACTCTCAGCTTTCTGAGGCTAGGATCTCTGGTGGATTCATCTTTGTGTCGCTCCCAACGTCAAGATCAGTGTCCTGCACAAAAAGTAAACTCATCAAATATTAGTTGACTTGTCTGGGTGTCTCAGCACCTAGAACTAGAAGCCAGGAATCCTGGCCCCGTCCCTGTCTTGTCATCAGACCACACTTCCCTGCAGATCCCTTCTCATCCAGGGTGCAGTACGGTGGTAAAGCCAGCCGTCTCCACCTCACTGAGCTCACAGAACAGGGCAGCCCCTCCTCGATGGATCTGCTCTCTCTCCAGCCCTGCCTATAGAGAACAGCTGTGGGGGCCGCTGGCCGAGTCCTTATTCAACACTCAGCAAAGCTGAAGTGTAGCTCTTTTTTTTTTTTTTTTTTAAGATTTTATTTATTTATTTGAGAGGGAGAGAATGAGAGAGAGAGAGCACATGAGAGGGGGGAGGGTCAGAGGGTGAAGCAGACTCCCCTCCAAGCAGGGAGCCCGATGTGGGACTCGATCCAGGGACTCCAGGATCATGACCTGAGCCGAAGGCAGTCGCTTAACCAACTGAGCCACCCAGGCGCCCTGAAGTGTAGCTCTTAATCAGAGCATGGACTTTGTGCCATGACTATCTGGGTTTGGATCTTGGTTTCTGCCATTATAAGCTATGTGACCTTCAGCAAGTAACTTAACCTCCCTGTGCCTCAGTTTCCCCATCTGTAAAATACTAATCCTTCAGGGAGTTGTTGGGAGGATTAAATTAGGTCATACCTGTCAGATGCTTAGAACAGCACCAAACACTTAGTATGTGGTTGGTTGAAGTAGTAGTTATCATTTCACTGTTATTTATCTGTTTCTTATTTGCCACCAGAAGCTCTTTGAGGGCAGAGATTTTGTCTTTTTTTTTGGTCTACTGTTGTAGTCCAGTGTCTAAACTTTGTAGGCACTCAGTAAATATTTGTTAAATTGAATGACGTATTGAACATCTACTTTATGCCAGGCCCTGTGGTAGGTGCTGGGGATATAGCCAAGAACAAGATCACCAGGATCCGTGGTCTAATGTAGATTATATTCTGGTGGGGGAGACAAATAGTAAATAGGTAAACAAAATAATACAGGATGGTGAAAAGAGATATGGGGAGAATAAAACAGGTCACTAAGATGGAGATGACTGGGATAGGGGTTGGGATCAGAACTCTAGCTCGCTCTCAGGAGGTGACTTTGAACGGGGACCCGGCTGATGGGCACAGAGGACAGCAGGAGCCATAAGTCCAGTGGGGCTGGAGTGTGGTGACCGAGGAGTTGACAGAGGCTGGATCTGTGGCCATGGTGAGGAATTTGGATCTTACTCATCAATTCTGAACAGTGGGAAGTCACTGCATGAGAACTCTTCCTTGAGGGTTCATGCTAGGAGAAAGAGCAGGATGCTAGCAAGAGCAGTGAGTGGGTTCTCCTTGTCCTGGGAAGGCTTTTGGAGGCCAGCAGGCTAGCAGTGTTGACTTTATTCCCATCAGGTTCCTCATTTCTCTCATTTCTGTGTGTGTGTGTGTCTGTGTGTGTGTGTGCGCGCGTGCACGCGTATGTGTATGTCCTGCAGATTCCTTTGAGCCTTCTTCCCCACACCCACACCTCCCCCCCCCCGCACCGCCAAGAGTGAGGATAATCAGTTTCTTGAGTTGAATGAATGAGCATTGCCAGCTCATAGCATCTTGCCTTATACCGTGGCGTGTCGTATGTTCTCTGCTCTTCTCTGTAGGAGTTAAAGCTTCTTTTTTTTTTTAATTAAATACCTCTCCCACCTTTTTATTTTTTTAAAGGTTTTATTTATTTATTTATTTAGAGAGAGAGCACAAGCAGGGGGAGCGGCAGGCAGAGGGAGAGGGAGAAGCAGGCTCTCCGATGAGCAGGGAGCCCGATACAGGGCTTGATCCCAGGACCCCAAGGTTGTGACCTGAGCCAAAGGCAGATGCCTAACCAACTGAGCCACCCAGGTGCCCTGAGTTAAAGCTTCTTATCTTGGCAGTGACGCTGAAATAACGGAGTTTTGCTGTTGGTCTCCATGTGTGCATCAGGGATGTCCACACACATGTATGTCACAGCATCTTTGTTGAGATTGACTGGGTAGCTGTCTCCCCCCAGCCCACCACCACTTCTCTTCCAGGCCCCTGCTCAGTATCACCTGGCCCTCTATAGAGGGTCTGGCCACACCTGTCACCCATGAACACCTGTTTGAGCAGGAACACGGTGCTACCTAGAAGGCGTTGGCTGTCTTTGGTCTGGGCTGAGTGCAGCTGGGAAGCTCAGCAGAGCACTCAGAGAAATGGCATTTAGAACCCAGGGGTTCGGTTGGCCAGGAATCCAGAGTTGGCCTCGTTAGACGGGGTGCTGTTGGCTGGCTTCTCATTCAGGCATCCCCCTTGTCAGTTGGTGTTCACGATGCCACTTGCTCTGCTAACCTTGAGGGGCCAACACACGTCAGCGGGGATCTAAACTTGGTGTTGCAAGTCACTTTCAGGCTCCTGGGACATTTCATTGGCAGAATCCAAAATGCCTGTTAGTCGTATGTCATCTGCAGCCTTGTAAAAACTAAGCCCAGGGTGGGTGCAGCCCTTTTTTCAAGTAATTTTTTTTTCAATGAGAGTGATGTGTGCTCATTGAGAAAATGAACGAAAATGGCATTTTACGTACATTATCTCATTTAATCCTCACCCTGGTTTTGGAGATCGCACCATTAGTTCCATTTTACATATTCAGGCGCTGAGGCCCGCAAAGGTTAAGTAATTTGTTAGAGATCAAGCTAGTCAGGAACAGAGTCAGGATTCAAACCCAGGCAGTGTGTCTCCTGGTCACGAGCTCAGAGCCCCATGTCAGATACTGCTTCTCAGCAGAAACGGTAGAGAAGAGAAAAGTCTCTCAAGCCCGGCGTGGGTGACACTGTTCGGGTAGCGAGTTAGCTGACTGCCTGCTGCGAAGGGTTTGAATCCTATACCCTTTCCCTGTCTCATCTGACCTTGGGCAAGCTAATTAACCTCCCTTTACCTTACTTTCCCCAACTGTAAATGGGGATAATGATACTTGTACCTTCAGAGCTCCCAGGGGCATTGTGATGTTTGAGCCAAAGTGCTTTTGAACTTCTTTTATGAAAGGGCGCTGAGCACCAATTGCTGTTATAACTCGGTTATTAAAGACCCATTATGCCCTGATCCTCCATGAAGCCTTGTTAAAAGGGAAAGACAACAGTCCCCAGAGGGAGAGGTGTCCTTGTGTGGTGGACACAACTGGACCAAAGCATTGTTTTCCTCCTTCCGAAGTTTCGTAAGGATTGAGGGTCATGACTGTTTCTCCGTTTTTCCTGGTTGTGTCGTAGTGTATAAGCTTCTGTAAGCAGGTCTGCATGCCTCATAACATGATTGAGGACTACTGATGGCAAGGCAGAGAAGGGGGATAAAGGGCTTGGTTTCTAATCCTGGCTATGATGTCTTTATAAGATAAGCCAAAAACACAGAGATACCAAGAAGTGATGGCCTTCTTCCATTTGTCCTTCTTCCTACTCTCCTTCCTTCTAATGATTCACTGATTCAATTAATAAATATTTACAGAACTTTTATTACGATCTGGGCTCCATGGTAGGCACTGGGAATATTGTGATGAGCAGAGTAAAAATAGTTCTTCCCCATGCAAAGCTTATAGTCTAGGGCCAAGAGGCTTATTATCTAGATGGAGTCATGTGAATAAAGAAAGAATGTGTTGGTGAATGTTTTGAACTCTCAGGGAAGAGTGAGGATATAATTTCCAGGTGTACACGTTGGCTCCCCTGGGTACCTGCCCTAGGTGGGCCTTAAGGTGGAGGACTGTGTTTGGCTTCCCAGAAGAGCAAGGGGAGAGTTAATAGATTAGAGCCCTTCTATGTCATGCTTAACAAAAGCTGCACTTGGTGTGGGCAGTAAGAACTCATTTCTACTGAAAGCCTCAACCCTTTGTTACTTGAGTTCAAGTCAGGAAGCAATGATCATAGGCTCTTCCCCAATTTTTTTTTTTTTTAATTTATGCCACCAATCTGGTGCCTTTCTTTATGCCTTGTCTCTCCTGCCTGTCAGGTCTCCCTCTGCCAACTCTGGAAAGCAGGTATATGGCAGCGGGTGGGCTATGGCGCTAGTGCTTGGTGCCCTCCGGCAGGCCCACGGGGTTCCCGAGGGAACTGGTGCCTGTAAACACCTGTGTGGGGTCAATTTATACACAGTGGGGTGGGAGGGTTATTTCTTCCCCAAGTCTTCTCAGCATCAGGCCTCAGGATCCCTTCAAAGAGTGAGGTCAGGGAGGCCCAGCAGGTCATGGGAAAGCACACAGCGTTCTTCCTCTGTCCCTCCAGCAGGGTTGGGGTGGAGAGGGCAAAGGGCTGGCAGAGGCATCTGCCCATATTCAGAGTGAGAGGAAGACCCAGGACAGCATACTCCTGGGTGATGTTACTTTCACCCGGCCCCTAACATGTCACTGCCTTCCTGGGGCTAATCAACTGCCCCTTCCGCCTGGGGGCTCATCACCATTTGCTGCCGGATCAGGAGGAAATGGCCGGCCTGGCAAGAAGACCAGGTCACTCAGTGTCCCTGGACTTTTTTTTTTTTTTTAAAGATTTTATTTATCTATTTGACAGAGAGACAGCCAGAGAGAGAATACAAGCAGGGTAAGTGGGAGAGAGAGAAGCAGGCTTCCCGATGAGCAGGGAGCCCGATGCTGGGCTCGATCCCAGGACCCTGGGATCATGACCCGAGCTGAAGGCAGACGCTGAACGACTGAGCCACCCAGGCGCCCCCCCCGGACTTCTTTAAGTGTGGCTGGAGCCCACAGTGACGCTGGTTCAGCCGGGAGAATGTGACCCACTTCCATGTCCTCTCCCACATGGAGAGCTGGGTGGGAGGCTTTTGGAGACCAGCTCCAATTAAGGTTTTTTTCAGGCCCGAGTATCTCCTGAGTATCCCACCCACATGTTTCCTGCTGCTGGAATCCTGTGGTCCGTGCCCCTGAGCTGAATAACAGCTCCAAGACAGATGAAGTTACTGCCTCATCATCCCGCAGTCCTGGATTCTGCAAGCGAGGCTTCCTGTGGGAGTCAGGATCCCTGTGGGTTCAAACACCTTTCCTGATGTGGGCCCCACCCTTGTTCTTCCTGCTAAATCACCAGGCAAACCAGAGGCCCGGTTTCCAAGGACATGGGTTCGCCTTGACAGCCCCCCTACCCAGACCAAGGCTCACAGCCCCCTGCTCCAGGCAGCCCTGGCTTCCCACAGACCCCTCCTGACCCTCGCCTCTCACAGAATGTTCTTCTGCTGCAGGAATATGAACTGAAACGTGTTTCGGACCTTCCAGGTTTCTTCTATTCTCTTCAGGTAGAGAACATTTGAATGATTTTCTCTTTGTGATTTTGTTTCTCCTGTGGGGATGGGGGGGTGGGTGGAAGAAGGCTGATTTATAGCCTTGAAGATGTGAAAACTACCAAGATGATTTGGGGGTTTTAATCAGGTAAAAGTGGTAGTTCTGAGCCCTGGAATGATCCAATCGTATTTACAAAGGTGGGAGCAAAAGGTGGTAGGGCAACTGCAAGGTCAGCTCGGGTAAGCCATGACCTCAGACCGTGTGCTCAGCTTCCCAACTGAGACAGAGACTGTGTCGTCTCCCCCTCCCCCTCGCCCCCCACCCGTGTCTGTCCCCGCTGTTGCCGCTGCCCGGGGGCCTCTCAAGGCACACGGCGTTCCTCCAGCCGATCGCTGGAGTTGGAGGAAGATGGGGTGCCGGTGATTTTTAGGAGGACGTGGTGGGGCCTACAAGCCCGCAGGTCGGCTCTGGGGGTGTCTCTCCAGGGCCCTGGCTCTGCTTTCCTGCACAGAGCAGCCTTCTGGAGCTCACGGGAGAGCGGAGTCGGCCAGGACAAGTACAGAGTCCTTCTGCACCCCCCAGGGTGAAGCGGCCGCTCTGCCCGAGAGGCTGTGTGCCCCGTCACCTCATTTTTGTCGCAGCTGTTGGCTGCCCACGTTCTGTCTCGTAGGGAGAGAAGAGGTTTGTTAGGCCTGAGAGCCACGACCGAGGAGCTTGAATGCCCCCCACTAAGCACTTCCTGGGCCGGCGGGACCACCCAGAGGAAGAGCTCTCTCTTATTCTTGTCTTCTGACCCCCTTCCCCTTCCTTTAAAAAATAGCATTCATTTCTTTTGGCCTGGGTCATCGAGACATAGTATAGAATTCAAAAGGCCATATAGTCTTCCTTCCTGGCTTCCCAGCCCCAAAAGAGACCGCTGTCAGCCAGTGTCCTGTGTGTCTTAACCAGAGACATTCCACATGTGTGCGCATGCTTCGTGCACAAGCGTGATCACACGCATGCCTGACGTGCCCTGTTTGTTTGCACACCTGTCATACACAGTGTTCTGCATCTTGTTTTTTTCACCTCACAATAAGTACTGGAACTCATTCTGTACCAACACCGTCATCATTGTCATCATTCAGCTAATACCTCTCGAGCACTTCTTGTGTGCTGGGTATTGCTTTCTTTTCTTTTCTTTTTTTAAATAGACTCCACGCCCTGTGTGGGGCTTGAACTCGTGACCCTGAGATCAGATGCCCCATGTGTGCTGGGTATTGTTAAAAGTGCTTTACTTATATTACTCATTTACTCACAAAAGTCCTGTGAACTAAGTACTGTTATTGTCTGCAGTTTGCAGATGAGTAAACTGAGGCATGGAGAAGTTAAGTTATATCTAAGGTCATTTAGAACTGTCTTACTCATTTTAATGGTTCCATGGCATTCTTTTGATTGGTTGTATTTTATTTTATTTTTTTAAAGGTTTTTTATTTTATTTATTTGACAAAGAGAGAGCACAAGCGGTGGGGGGGGGGCAGGAGAGGGAGAAGCAGGCTCCCCACTGAGCAGGGAGCCCGATGCGGGGCTCAATCCCAGGACTCTGGGATCATGACCTGAGTCGAAGGCAGACACTTAACCGACTGAGCCACCCAGGCGCCCTGATTGGTTGTATTTTAATTTCTTAAAACCAGTCCCCTGTTGGTGAGCTTTTAAGTTTTCTGTCTTTTATTACTATGAACAAGGAATATTCTTATATACACATTTTTGTGCACTTAAGGGTATCTATAGGATAAATTCTAGCTGAATTGCTAGAGCAAAGGGTGCATCTATTTAGATTTGCAGTATTGTCGGGGCGCCTGGGTGGCTCAGTCGTTAAGCGTCTGCCTTCGGCTCGGGTCATGGTCCCGGGGTCCTGGGATCGAGCCCCGCATCGGGCTCCTTGCTTGGCGGGAGGCCTGCTTCTCCTTCTCCCACTCCCCCTGCTTGTGTTCCCTCTCTCGCTGTGTCTCTCTCTGTCAAATAAATAAATAAAAAATATTTAAAAAAAAAATTTAGATTTGCAGTATTATCAACTCATTCTCATGGAGATGGTAACATTTTATATGCCCATTAAAACTGTATATGCCCATTAAAACTGTACACGAATACCTATTTCCCCCATCCCTTGGCAGAAGTTGTCAAACTTTTTTTTTTTTTTAAAGATTTTATTTATTTATTTGACAGAGAGAGAGAGTACAGGCAGGGGGAGCAGCAGGGAGAGAGAGAAGCAGGCTCTCGCAGGGAGCCCGAAGAGGGGCTCTATCCCAGGACTCCGGGATCATGACCTGAGCCAAAGGCAGATGCTTAAACGACTGAGCCACCCAGGCGCCCCAGCTGTCAAACTGTTTAATTGTTGATAATCTGATAGGTTAGAAATGGTATTTCATTATCATTTTAATTTGCATTTTCCTTATGGAGAAATAGAGGAATTTTTCAGTTCATAGCTTCAAGAGCCATTTATGAGCAATGTGTTACACTGTTAGCTCATTTCTTTCTTGAGCTGGCAGTCTTTTCTTATTGATCAACAGGTGTTCTTTATATATTAAGGAAGTTTGTCCTGGGGCGCCTGGGTGGCTCAGTTGTTCAGCAATTGCCTTCGGCTCAGGTCATGATCCTGGGGTCCTGGGATCGAGCCCCGCATCGGGCTCGCTGCTCAGTGGGGAGCCTGCTTCTCCCTCTCCCGCTCCCCTGCTTGTGTGCTCTCTCTCTGTCAAATAAATAAATAAAATCTAAAAAAAAAAAAGTTTGTCCTATGGCTGTGATATACATTACACATAGCTCAACAATTTGTCATTATTCTTTTGATTATATATTTCTTTCCATGCATAGAGTTTTGATTTTATATGATCAGATTTTAAAATCTTTTATAATGTTTAGGTTTCACTTCATACTATTTTCTTGTCCCACTGTTTTCCTGCATTTTCATGCAATATACCTACTCTCTATTTTAGATATTTATTATTTATTTATTTATTATTATTTTTTTATAAGATTTTATTTATTTATTTGACAGAGAGAGACACAGCGAGAGAGGGAACACTAGCAGGGGGAGTGGGAGAGGGAGAAGCAGGCTTCCTGCAGAGCAGGGAGCCCGATACGGGGCTCAATCCCAGGACCCTGGGATCATGACCTGAGCCGAAGGCAGACGCTCAACGACTGAGCCACCCAGGCACCCCTCTATTTTAGATATTTAAAACTTTGTTCCACAACCAAGGGATCAAACCCGGCATCACCAGAGATGGGGCGAACCAGGATTGGGTGCCACCAGTGGGGTGTTGGCAACAGCTGTGAGAGCTTCTTGCCAAACAGTTAGTCTTATTCTTAATTCTAGGGATTCTTAGGCAAATCTAGATTGTGGGATGTCCTAAACACTACGTTCCTGGACTCTAAAAAATGTTCATGTCGTGATAGACAAAGAAAAGCTGGTGAACCATTCCAGGCTAAAGGAGGTGAAAGAGCATGGGGATTGAATGCACTTGAGATCCTCCGTTGGATCCTGGATTGAAAACCAGTGATGGCTGGAGCGGGAAGCCTGCTTCTCCTTCTCCCTCTGCCCCTGCTTGTGTTCCCTCTCTCGCTGTCTCTCTCTCTGTCAAATAAATAAATAAAATCTTTATTTAAAAATAAATAACTAAAATCTTTAAAAAAATTAAATAAAACCAGTGATGGCCACACAGGGCGGCTTGGAAACTGGGACATGGGTGTACATCACAGAACACTACTGGGTCAATATGAAATTCCTTGGGGGCGCAAATAGTGTCCTGGTTATATGTGGGAGGATGGCCTTAGGAGATAGCAGTGAGACATTTAGCAAAGTATCGTGATGTCTACAGCTTACTTTCAAATGGCTCAGGAAGAAAAGCAGGGTACACACCCTGGTGTGCCCACAACATGGAGCGACATGACTGAGACGAATGTGGCAAAATGTTAGCGAGCGGTGACTCTAGGGGCAGGTATTGGGATGTTCCCTGTACCAATCTTTCAGCTTTTCCATGGCTTTGACATTTGTCACAATAAAAAGGTGAGGAGAAAAAAAACCCCAACTTTGTTCCATCTGGGATCTATTTTGGTCTGGTTCTCCTGGCTTTGCCTGGCGCTCCTGGGTTACCGTCCTGGATTTCTGGCTTCTTTCCCCTTCTCTTCCAGCGTGCACAGTGGTCTATTTCCCTTTCTCTTAGGAACCTCTTTTTTGGGTGGGTTATTCTTTTTTTGGAGTTGGAAATTTTTATGACCTCGTATCTTTCTGGCAGACTTACGTGGCTTTTCTAGAAGCAGGTAAGAACCGGTGCGCGTTGGTGCTGGTATTCTTGTTTTGTTCCTACATTGCATTATGTGCTCCAAGTAAATTTGCAAGGAAGTTTAGTTCTCTGAGACCAAAAGCCGCAGTCCGTGAGAATACCCTCAAACTAGTATGTAGTGTCATTAACCTCTCTCTCTGCGAACCTTGATAGAAGCTTTTTCTTCTCAACTGAGAGTTTTTGCAAGAGGTCAGGCTCCACTTGCATTATGTGGATATGGTAAAAGACTCCTGCGTCTCATTTTATGAAATGTGATGGTCTTGGGGCGCCTGGGTGGCTCAGTCGTTAAGCATCTGCCTTCGGCTCAGGTCATGATCCCAGGTTCCTGGGATCAAGCCCCGCGTAGGGCTCCCTGCTCCGCGGGAAGCCTGCTTCTCCCTCTCCCACTCCCCCTGCTTGTGTTCCCTCTCTCTCTATGTCTCTCTCTGTCAAATAAATAAATAAAATCTTTAAAAAAAGAAAAAAAAAGAAATGTGATGGTCTTGGGTGGGTAGCTGGCCTGTAAAACCAGGAGCCTTTTTGCCAGGGGAGTGGTAACAAGTCAGTTTTGCTGGGAGCTTCTGCTCCCTGTCCGTGGCTTGGTGACTAATGGTTTCGTGGCTTTGGGAATGAGGGATGTCGTTACAAGCGGATGATGGGGATTTGGCTGCTGAACTGGATTATCTGGGTGTGCCTGGTCTGGGTGTTTATGCCTACACCCATTGGGAATGGGGACAGTTTCTTTCTCAGCCCCTGCCCGGGCCCCAGCAGCCTCCAGTCCATTTCGGTCCACTGTTCTGAGCTTCTCTGGTGGCCCTGGCCCTGAGCAGACCCTCTAGGTGACCGTGGCTGGATTCCTGCTGTGTTAGGTGCTGTGTTTTCCCTGACCGTCCCTCACCTCTCCAGCCGCCACCACATTTGTCCTCAGGCTGGAGCTTTGTGGCCCCCATTGGGGAGTTCTCGTCTTCATGTTACCCCCCTTCCCCCACCCACCTCGAGCTAATGGAATAAACGCATATGGATTCTGGAGTTGTCTTTGTTTGAAACATTTTTGTTTTTGATTATCAGCTTGTTAAACATTTAGAGAGGGAGGAAACTGAGTCTTCACAGCCTCTTAGGGGGAGGTTTCCTCCTTCCTCGGATTATTTTTTTGTTCAGAGGTAGCTGGAGGGTGAGGACACTATGCTTGTGTCATAGAGAGCAGAAGCAGTTATCCAAACAAACAGTGTGGCTAATGGCACGTGCGGGTAGAATGGATCCTTGCAATTTGTAGCAATGGTATGCGTATGGTTTTGAGGTAAACAAACATGCCTATGTTTTATGCAAATTAACGCACACCTATATGTTGAAAGCTTACAGGAGAGAGGAGGAAGTAATGCTGTAGCTTCTTTTTTTTTTTTTTTAAGATTTTTAAATTTTATTTATTTGAGAGAGAGAGCGAAAGAGAGAGCAAGCACACAGAGGGAGGGGAGGGGGAAATAGGCTCCCCGCTGAGCAGGGAGCCCCATGCAGGGCTCGATCCCAAGACCCCGGGATCATGACCTGATATGAAGGCAGATGCTTCACCGACTGAGCCACCCAGGTGCCCCCTAAAACTTATTTTCTTAAGGGTCTATAGGAAGAATTTTCACCCAGGAGGCCACGCTTCGAGCCTCCCAGCCGGATCCCAAGGATAGTCATCCCCAGAGCTGGGCGGTAAGGACCTGCAGGCTCTGGAGGCCAGGAGGCGGCCAGCCTGCTGCCTCTGGGGGAACTGAGCCCTCGCCCCAGCAGGCGACCCCATTGATTTAATGACCTAATTCTCACAACAGGAAGTTGGAGGCCTTCCTGGCCCTGGGATTCTGAGGGGATGCAGTGAACCCATTCAGGAAGCTTATTTACTTGAACCAATTATAAGAGAACTTTAATGGAAGGAAGGGATGGAGGGAGAGCTGAGGCAAAGGAAGAAGAGCTGGAGAGGCCAGCGCGGGGAGGGGCGGGGAGGGCCGGGCCGGTGCCATGCTTTTTGGCCTGCCATTACGAGGGTGGCATGAACGCGTCCATAGGCTTCTGAGTCAAGGGACCTCATGCAGCTCCTGAGAAATAAATAGCACTGAATAAATAGTCTTTCCCCTTCCTCTTTAAAAATATAATCTTTTAAATTTCTCAATTTAATTAAAAGTGTTAAATGGTGACCTGCAAGAATTGACATAGCTGTGGGCTGTGGGGTTGACAGGACTTCCATGGGTTGAGATTACCATTCTCGCCTCCTTCTCTGGAGGTGACACAGGTCTGTGAAACCTCCTGGCCAGGCTCCTTCCCACCAGGCCTGCAGTGGACTTCAGCTCTCTCCCTCAGAACACTGACCAGGGATGCAAAGTGAGTTTTCCCTTGGTGGAGGGGAGCATGGGCGTCAGCAAGCTGGGGGGCCTCTCAGATGTCAATCTAGGTTACAGGAGAGAAAAAGGGTCCTTCTGTCATCAACTTGCACAGGGTGGCTTCGGACGCTGCCAGGTGCTCAGCCCGTGGTGAGGGTCCTCCAGCCTGGGAGACCTCCTGCCCAGGACGGGGGACAGAGTGTGCTTGCACCCATTCGAGAGCAGAAGCTTCCAACTCCTCCATTCACTTATAAATAGACAAGGGCTCTGGAGTCTGCATTACCCACTCCCTGGAACCTGCCAGAGGCCGAGGGTCACGAATCAGACTGAATCAGAGGAAGATCCGGAGCCGGGTTTTGTAGGCACACTGGTTCCTGACTTCAGGTCTCCGGCTCTGGCTTGGCCGGGTTTCAGGGCTCCAGCCGTTCTCTGGGAAGAAAAAAGAATATTTTAAAATTAGGTCAAAGATGCTTTTTTCCTTCTGTCCTCATTCCCCTGTTGTGCCAAGAGAACACCACCACCACCTGTGTGTCCCTCGGTCGGAACCACAGCCTCGAAACTTAGCCCGGGATCAGGAGTGTCCCCGTGCAGCTGGGGAAACTTCCTCCGGCCCCTCCGCATTCCCTTCCTGTTTGCATTGTTCTCAGCTGAACAGCAGGCCTGCCAGGTACTCTTTCTTAGCTGTAAAAAGAGGGGCTTCACCCCAATCAGGACTTGAAGAGACAGCAATATCCGAGTAACTTATTTTTATCAGTCAGGCCAAAATCATAGGGAAAAAAAATTTTTAAGCCAGAAGTTCTAAAGAGATGCCTTATATCAGTGCAACCACATCAACATTATATAGTCTATACATACAGGCCCCTTCTAGTCCTCGATGTCTCAGATTCCCTGTGGGGACAGCGTTGGGGCTGGGGGCTCCTTTGTGGTTCCCAGGTGACTCTCTCAGGCTCCCCGAATCTGTTCATGCACATAACAGAGCCCCAGATGTGACTGGCGGCACTGTTCCCTACCCCCCGTCCAGTGTATCAGCTCCCTCTATGAGTGAGAGAAGAATTATATTTAATGAGATGTGTGGGTTCATTTTGATGTCTCTGAGAATAAGGCTGCCTGGGGCCTGCCCGCAGATAGCTTGCAGCTTGAGGTGGGAGGAGATGTGAGACACCCCAGGGCAGGGGCAGGGGGGGATGTCAGGCGTCTCGAGCGGGAAATTTGGGCAGGTGTGAACCCAGGGCTCAGGGCAGCCCAGGGAAGGTGCTACCGAGCAGAGAACAGTAAGTAGGAAAGGGCATTCTGGGCTGAGGGACCTGCAGCTGCTAAGGCCCAGAGGTGTGGAAGGAACCCCATGCAGCTGGTAACTCTGAGGTTACCAGAGGTAACTGAGGTAACTGAGGGAAACCACGGGCATCCCAGGGCCTTCGGCACCATCCCTGGCCCCTGCCCACTAGCATCCTCCCCATTACGATGACCAGAAATGTCTCAGACATCACCAGATGCCCCCGACTGAGCACCCCCGCTTCTCAGGGACGTGGTGGACAGCTGGTCCTACTACCTGCCCCTGCCCAAGGCGGGGTGTGGGGGGAGGCCCTTTCTTCTTGCCTCCTGTCCAGCGTGCAGGTCCTGGGGAGCCCTCTCTGGGCAGGTCTGTGCCTGTCCTGCAGCCCTTTGTTGTTATCGTTTAAAGATTTATTATTTATTTTGGGGAGAGAGTAGGGGAGGAGCAGAGGGAAAGGGAGAGAGAATCTCCAGCAGACTCCTCACTGAGCGAGGAGCCCGACACGGGGCTCCATCCCTGGACCCTGAGCCAAAATCAAGTCAGCCTCTTAACTGACTGAGCACCCCCCACCCCCGCCCGCCGATGCTTCCAGGCACCCCCTTCCCAGCCTAACCACGGTCTTCTGTGTGGCTGCCTTCCCCACGGTTGTCAGGACAGCTGGGCAGGGCGGCCGCGCTCTGCTTGCTGTTGGGTTGTTTTGAATCGGGTCCCATGGATTTGATTTTAATGCTGCAAGAACCTTCACCCAAGGGCCTTCATCAGAGCGGTTCACTCCTGGAACAGGATGCACCTGCCGCATTGCCGTGAAGGGCAGGTTACAGCTCTGAGGTGGGAGGTGTTTGGGGGGGTGAAAAGCCCAAGAGTTTGGACTCACTCCTGTGCCCACGAACCTGCAGCCAGAGAGGAGCAGGGCTCATCTGTGTTCGGGCCTCAGAGCTGCTCCCCACTACAGCAGGGCCTTCAGGTGGACTACACGTAGCTCCTCGCACACACACCCCCCCAACCCCAGAGCAAGGGCAGGCCTCTCCTACTGCCTTGCTTGACCATTTCCCAGTGGCTTTTCAGTGTTTTCCCGACTTTTCATTTTGATTTCAAATCTGCAGAAAAGTCGAAATAGTAGTGAACTATGACCTTTACCTAGTGTCACCAGTGTTCACCTTTTGCCATAGTTGCTCACGCACCTTCTGTGCACGCTCACACACACTTAGGCACACACACTTTTTTTTCCCCCTGAACCATTTAGGAGTAAGCTGCAAGCATTGAGATGTTTCACCCTTACGTACTCCAGCCCGCGTCGCTTAAGGACCAGGGTATTTTCCAGAGCACCCAGGATAAAATCACATTCAACACACACAACATTGATACAATACCATTATCTAATCAATACTCTCTAGTAAACCTTGCCTAATTGCCCAATAACGGCCTTTATGACTCCTTCCCCCTCTCTCTCCCCGGATCCCATCAAGGACCATTCACTGTGTTCAGTTGTTATGCTGTATTATCTTCTTTTCTGACTGGCAGGAGTTTGGGGGCTCTGGCCTTTTTTTTTTTTCTCTGAAGTGGATTTTCATTTTAATTTCAGTTAAAATGGCTGACGCTTCTCTCAACTCCTGAGCCAGGAGGCGCTTGATAGGATGGAGGGAGCATTCAAATCCGGGCCCTGTCACTTCTTAGCTCCTTGGCCTTGGGCAGGTTACTTAGCATCCCTGAGTAGCAGTTGTCTTATCTATCAAATGGGAGTAATTCTTACCTTGCAGGCTTGTTGCAAGGACTAAAATTAAACGAGACAAATGTGATGAATGTGACTGACGGTGTGCCTGTCCCTTGGAGAACGCTCCAGCAACAGCAGTAATTATCATTGTTCTGCCACGTCGCCTGGCTTCATGGAGCAGGAAGGAGCTTTGGATCAGGTTTGAACTTGGGTTGGCGACCTCAGGAGGAACTCCTTATCCCCAGCTCATCTCCGGAAGAATGATGCCACGTCCTGCAGACTCCCTGACTCGCCAGAGCTGCCATTAGACCTGTTTTGCTCATGCTGGTGGAACATGGTTCGAGAATGCTGAGCCTGGCTCTGGATTGAGGAGGCTTCAATGTGGAATTTATTAATTAAGGCAGTTGCTCATGAGGCCCCAGAGTCCAGGAGGTTGCAGCTTAATTACCGAGAGCAGAGCTTGTGGAAATTCTCTCCAGTGCCCTAGTTTTGATGTCGCTGAGGGTCTGAACTGCCGCCTGGTACGGAGCTGCAGACCGGGCTCGGGCCTGCCTCCCTGTCCTTGGCCCTGAGTGCTTTCTACCCATTTACACGTATCCTGGATAACAGTGTCACAGAGTGATTCAGAACTTGGACGATCTGGGTTTGAATCCTGCCTCAGTGCAGAGTAGGACGGACTGGCTGAGTGATCACTGGGTGATCTCTGCATCTCCGTGTCCTCACTTGTTGAACCTTACAAGGATGTTTGCTCTGAAGCCCGAATGATTCATGTACCTGAAGGGGTGAGCACAGTACTTGGCCAATAGTTAGAATGTGTGTCAACTATTTCTTTAGAGGAGTTCTCAACCTGGGGTGATTTTGCGTCCCAGGGGATACAATGGCAACGTCTGGAGACATTTTTGGTTGTCACAACCAGGGAGGGGCTGCTCCTGGCGTCTAGCGGATAGAGCCCAGGGCTGCTGCTAAATATCCTACAATGCCCAGGACAGTCCTCACAACAAAGAATCCTAAATTCTCCATCGTGCCAAGGTTGGGAAACTCTGCTTTAAAGCACCCCCAGTGATTCAGGGCGGCGTGTGGAACATGGAGGTGGGGTCCTGCCCTCCCCCCCGACCCCATAACTCTTCACCCCTGATCATTCATTTGAGCCAGTTGGGGGCCGATGGGTGAACTGGGAGGGAAAAGGGAGGAAAGGAAGCTGGGTATGTTAAGCCTTCGAATTCTTACTGTTTAGTCTTATTCCCACCACCCCCCATTCTATAACAAAAATACCCCTTACTCGCGTTGTCTATTATCATCTTGTGATCTTATCATTAGAGTAACTAGTGTTTATTGAGCGTTTGCTGTGTGCCATGTACTATGCCTAGTGCTCTCTGTTATCTCATTTTCACAGCCCTGATAGGCAGGTGCCATTATCATCCCCATTCTACAGATAAGGAAACTGAGGCTTATTGATGGGAAGGCTCCAAGCTGTCTGAAATTCAACCCCTGGTCCTTTTCCAAAACTGTTCCACCTGCATCTCTCCCATCTTGGTTGATAGGAGTGCTGCCTTCAGTTGCTCAGCCCCCAGGACTGGGAGTCCCCATCCCATGTACCTGCCCCCACTGCGTGCGGCACCCACTGGCCCTCCTGATGTCCCGTCCACTCCTTTTGCCTGGATTCCCACCACGGCCTCCCCCTGTTTCTGCTCTCAGCCCCCCACCTCCTCTCTGTGTCTGAGTCAGGGTGGACCTGCCAACACCCAAGTCAGGCCAGGCTACACCTCTGCTTGCTGCCCCTTCTTACAGGTCCAGGTCAGGTTTCCCAGAGGCCTCAGTGCCCTGGGCCCCTTGTCCCCGTGCGCGTTCCCTTCCTGTGGCCTTTCTTGCTCTTCCTCCAGCGCACCCCACCCTGGGGCCTCCGTCCAGCTCTGCTCTGGGCTCCCACGGCTCACTCCGTCACCCCGTTCCAGTCTTTGCTCAGGAAGGCCCACCCGGCCACCCCACATTCCTGATCCCCTCACCCAGCTCGGTTTTTATCCTAGCACTTCTTGGTCACCTTCTTCCATCCACACTGTATTATTTCCCATTGGTTGATTTTTATTTTGTTTTGTCTGCTCTCCCCTCTCACCAGAGTATGTAGGGACTTTTGACTGTTTTTTTGCTGATATATCCCAATACGTAGTAGGTGCTGAATACATTTGTTGATTGAATGACTTCCCCATGGCCACCTGGCTGGTAATGGGGTCACCAGGATGCCACATCTTCACCTTCATGCGTGTTGCTCCGTCCTCCCCACCCCGTCCAGGGCAGCATCTCCCAGATCTGGCTGCTCACCACGTTTTGACTCTGTCTCCAGAACACTTTGCAGATGTCCCCTGTAGGAACAACTTTATCTGAAGGGGTTCTGCCCTACTTGCCAGCCCCCGTGGGCTTCTCCGTGGCCTGTGGAGTCCAGCCCTAGCTCTTCAGCCTGTCCTCAGGGCCCTTACCAGCAGGCCTCCTGTGCCCTGCCTGCAGCCACTGTGCCAGTCCACGCTCTTACCCAGCTCCCATCCTGCCCTCCCACCTGCCAGCATGCCCCCACCCTTCCCCTCACCGTCCCTTCCCTGTCACCCCCCAGCCCAGGCCCTGGCTCCCTCCTGGTCTGCCCCAGAGTCTTCTTCCCACTGCCGCCACAGTGGTCTTGTGAAGCTCAGACCTTACCTGAGGACCCCCTGCTTCAGCGCCTCTCCTCACCCCTCTCTGAGACCCCTGGGGTCCAGTACCAGCTCACCTTGACACCTCTCACCCGACACCTTCTTCTTCCTCTAGGTTTTCCAAAGACTAAATCTTCTCTGGATGCCTTCCCGCAGGGCTGGGTCAGGCTCCCAGCTGCGTGTCCTCGGGGCACCGTGCACTTACCCTTTGCGTCTGCACTTATCCCAGTGTCTGTGGGTGCGCATACCTGGGTGTGACTCGCCAGGAGCCCCTCATCACAGGCAGACCACGGCTGTTTTGCTCAGCTGTCTATCTTCGAGGCCTAGCACAGGGCCTGGCATGTAACAGACGCTCAGTAATCGTTCAGACAACATCCCAGTGCCTCCAGTGCCCTTCTCCTTCCTCTCTGCCAGCAAACTCCTATTCATCCTTTGAGACCTAGCTCCAGTTTCCTCTCCCCGGAGCTCCTCTGCGTTCTCGCAGAGCTTCGCACATTCCTTCCTCTGCCACTTACTCCCCTGGGCGCAGGCCCCGGCCTTTCCCTGCTGCTGCGGAGCTGCTCGGGGGCGGGGGCCGGCGCGGTGCGCGCATCTGACACTCTGGTGGTGTTTGTGTCTCAGCCCGACCTACGTCCTTGGCTCGTCGTTGCTGTTTGTGTTGTTTCCCGTTTGCTTTGTGTAGTGTGATTTCCTCAGCATCATGGTCGCTTCCTGGAAGGAGGTGTCCCAGCCCCACCTTTGTATCTCCTGCTCCCTGAGCCTGACACAGGGCTGGGTACCCCAAGAAAGGTTTTAGTGAATCCTTCTTGAGTCTGTGTCACGTCTACTTCAGGTTCCAGAGCCCGTGGCAGCTTGAGAGGCACCTTGACACTCTTTTTCTCATTCTGGACCAGATTTATAATTTGCGGGGCCCCGCGCAGGGCCCCTTGTTCAAAAATGATGAAGCGTTTCAAGACTGTGATAGTAGAGCTCTAAACCAAGGATGGGGCCTTATTTAGGCCTCAGCTCATGAAGCCTGCCCTGATCTCATTGTATCCAATGAGGGAAGACATGGTAGAGGTCGTGATTTCCTTTTTACAGAGGGCAAAATGAAGGGCCCAAAGGGCAGTGACCAACCTCAGGGTGCACCACAGCTGATCGGCAACAAAGCAGAACTGAAAACATGCCAGCTCCTGGAGCATGCTTACTGCCTTCCACTGGCTCAGGGGCCCCCAGGACTTTTGAGCCTCAGTTTTCTCTGTAAAATGGGGACATTGACCTGGTCATAAAATGGCAACTAGAACAGCTGGTCGCAAATCCCCGGACAGTCCCATCAGGAACAGCACTGCAGCCTTTGGATGCCTTCCCCTTAAAGTCACTAATGCAAAGGTACTCTCTGCTTCTTGGAAGGACCTGAGTCCTGTCGACAGTAGGAGGCTAATTGGCTGTTGTGGTAGTTGAAGAAATTAAAGCCCTCAGAGGTGGGAGAAGGCTGTCTCTTCTCATCTCTTTTTCTTTTTTTTTTTTTTTTTTTTTTTAAGATTTTTATTTATTTATTTGACAGAGAGAGACACAGCGAAAGAGGGAACACAAGCAGGGGGAGTGGGAGAGGGAGAAGCAGGCTCCCCGCTGAGCAGGGAGCCTGATGCAGGGCTCGATCCCAGGACCCTGGGATCATGACCTGAGCCGAAGGCAGACGCTTAACGACTGAGCCACCCAGGCGCCCCTCTTCTCATCTCTTTTTGAAGGAATGTGGGGATTTGGGTGGAAGGTTCCCCAGGGAGCCTTGGTATTTTGGTGCTTTGATATCTAGAGGAATAAAAGAGCAATTAATCGCTAAAGATGCTTGTTCCCGTAGGGGTGGCTGTTCCCGCAGTCTGAAGGTGGAGGGAGTGTCCCCATAGGGGCAGTCGGAGGGCAGAGGGAGTGGCAGGGGTGGGTGACAGTTCCTCCATCCGAGGGCCCTTGCTGCTTGAAGAGATACGCAGACCAGAGCCCCGGAGGGTTCGAGCTTTTGAAATCTCACTTTCTCCGGGAAACCCATTTTCTTTAGCCCCCCCCCCCCCCACCGCAAGTGAGCATCTTTCGTTGCCGAAAGACAGTGGAAGAGGGGTTTCCCAGCTGTCCTTGGTCCCGCATCTCCCGCAGAACAGGTTTCTCAAAGTGTCATCCTCAGACCTCTGTCCTCACAGCAGGGCTGAGAGTTGGGAGTCCCCCTGTTGGAACCAGGGGCTCCGAGATCAGTGCACACAGCGGAGGAGGTGGCCGGGCTGGTGCGGTGGGCACCGCTCCCTGGTGCCCCCCACCTGCCTCCGCCTGTGCTCCTGCCAGAGTAACCTGCACGGGACCTCAATGATGAGGCTGGGCGGCAGGGGTGAAAGAGAAGACGGTGTTCTTTGATCCCGGCAAGAGTTGTGTTAGGGGCCGGGAGACATGCGGGCAGGCCGGTAGGTTGTAAGTGACCTGCAGCTGTGTTTTATGTGCATGGGGGGCGGTTAGTTTATGCTTACACGTCCAGCCACAGATGTTCACTAGGCACAGGACAGTCAGAAACGCACGTCTGAGCGCAGAGCAGGTGGAGGACCGCGGTGCCCGTGCCCGTGCCCGGCTCAGGTTCTGTGTGGTGGCTGGGACGCCTTCTTGTGCAGGTGCAGGACCTGCCCGTCAGCTGCCTGGAGTGACTCACCTCTGGGGCTGCGTCTCCGAGCGCAGCTCTCAGTTGGACTTGGTGACTAAGCCGAGGCAGGAGGGTGTGTGGTGACCTGCTTCAGCTGGAAGTGGCAGGCGAGCATAGCTGCAGTCCGCGCCTGATCCCAGAGGTGTTGGTGCAGGTTCCCCGGGCTGGCCAGACACACAGGTATTTCCGGATCGTGGCAGAGCCTGCTGCCAGGGGCTTCCCGCCAGTGTGGTGGGTCCATGGGCGTGGGGCGGGAGCCCCACCTTCGACTCCGGCAGCCCCGCGGGCCCTCCCGGCTCCTCCCGTGACCCATGTTCTGTGTTTCCGCAGGGCCCCACCTTCCTATTTCTCCCCGGCCACAGCCCGTCCATCACAGTTGAGCAGCTGTTTGCCTGAAGTTAATTTCCAGAGGCAGGTAAGGACCCCAGGGGAAGGACTTCTGGTGGCAGGCCACAGGGCAGTGCTGGGGAGCGGCTCTTGGGTCTGGGCTGCGGGGCTCGAGTGGAAGGGAGCTCCTCTCGCTTCCTTCTTCCACCAAGCCCGCTCCTGCTCATTTCTTCTGCCGCTGTGGGCCCCTCTCGTCAATGCCGTGGCGCGGCTCATTTCTTTTAGGCTGAGATGTGTGCAGTCTCTGGATTAATATTTTGTGTCAGTTCTGTGAATCACAATTATATGATGTTGTTTTACATTGCATACGTGTAAATGTACCTTTTTTAATGTGAGCATTTAAAATATATCACAACTTTTTAAAAAAATGGATAGAACAAAAGCCAAGTGCTGGGACCCCTGGAGCAGGAGGTGGATTGTGTGCGTCAAGGACGCTCCGGCTGTCTGGCCCCAGCCTGAGGTGACTCACTGTTTTCCAAGCAGGTGTAAGACCACCCCGGGTATAAATGTAAATTCCAGTTTTATAAATGTGGGTATTCAAACAGCATGAGCTTCAAGTTTATAAATAAGAATGCGTGCAGGTGGCTGTGTTTGTATTCGGGGCCACTTATGCCTGTCCAGAGGAGGCCAGCTTTCAAAGCTGTTTATCAGAATGGGCCTGATTGCCGCAGGGGACACTCGGCGGTCCAGCTCTGGGGTTCCTCCTGCGCCACGGTTCTTAAGTGACAGCCACTGCTTCAAAGCTGGAGACCGAGTTCTGGGAGAGGCTAGGTCCCTGCAGGGCAGGGCAGGAGCATGCTGTCTCACCTGTGGCCTGGTATCTCCCACGGAACGCAGTGTGGCCTCTTAGGCCATGGGCCACTTTGTCACTTTGGATCCCTCCTAGTGGTTGGGATCCCCATCCCAGTCAACCTTCCTCCCACAGAGATGCGGGCTCAGAACCAACAGGAACATAGGGGGTGTGGTAGGGAGTATGTCTCTGTGTGTGCACTGAATGTATGTTCCTTGGTTTCCCTTAATTGCATTTGTCCCATTTGCAGATGTAAGTTTCTGGACTCCTCCCCACTTTTTGCATAACACGTGGCTATCTTCAGCAGCATCTGTAGCCGTGGGCCCCTGCCCTCACCATTCATTTGGGTAGTTGATGGTTTCCTGTTTCTCTCTGTTTTCATTTTCTGGCTCATCTGCATTTTTCCCTAGTTAGCTCCCACAGTGGTAGCAAGGAGAGGGAGCAGGTCTGTCTCTGACTTGGGCCGTTAACACCGAGACATTTTCTCAGGGCTTAGAATGGAAGTGCCGCCACTGTAGATGATGGGATGTTTCCAGAGCAGCTGGGAGACCATAACTGAGAAGCACTGTTATCTTTGCCTCTCACGGCTCAAGACTACACAACTACTGTGTCCGAATTACTTGCAGTTTGGACTTAGGTGATTCAGACACATCTCACTGGAGCCCAGTTCTTCATCCCTACAGGAGAGAATACGGATTTTCAAATGAAGTTAATCTGATACTTGTCAGAATGGTGATGAAAATTTAATAGCATGTTTGCTGGGATAGGCACCAAACCCAAACATGCTTTAATAGACTGGTAGCATATCAGCGACTGCAATGTCTGTGTTGTTTGGGTTGACCATGGTTTACTCTCTTCAGTTATTAATTTTCTTCACATCGACCCCCCTGATGCAGATTCTGTTTAGGACAGAGCCATGTAAACCAGCCATGATGTCCTCCTCTCTTGGGCAGGCACGTGCACTCGTGGCCCCTACATTCTGCCCCAGATCCAGCCCTGGGTGTTTCCCCTTGTCGGGCAGCAGGGCAGAAGCAGCTTGAAGTAGAGCCCAAAGAATACTAGAGAACCAGAAGTTTTAGAAATGATGAGTCTGCCTCAAAGGAAGACTGTGTCTGCCGAGGAAGCTGAGGTGGGAGTAACCTGGCCCCAAAGATCCATTCAGGCCCCATGACACCCGAGGCCCATGGCTGGGTGGCAAACCC
The DNA here is from genome assembly GCF_964656455.1 of Halichoerus grypus. NCBI lineage: Eukaryota > Metazoa > Chordata > Mammalia > Carnivora > Phocidae > Halichoerus > Halichoerus grypus. The sequence continues at coordinate 180,390,149 of NC_135716.1, forward strand.
CTCCCCCCACAGTAATCACAGTTTGAGTGTGGGGGTTCCCCCCGGACGGTAAGGCTTGAGTAGAAGACAATGGAATGACATCCATTTGTACAGGATGCCAGGATTGTTGGACAGAGCAAAATTCTGTAAAAATGGACCATGTAAAATGATTCACACGCACTCAGGCTCATGGTCACACTCACACACTTCTGCAGGTTCCGAGCCTACCTCTCTATTGGAGGAAGCTTGGCTGGTCAGGAAAGGACAGTGAGGAAGGTGTCCCCAACCACGGGGAAGCCAGGACCCCTAGGTCCTGGGATGCGCAGCAAAACCAGATATGTATTCTTGCCTGAGTAGGGCCGGCCCCTGAATGACGAATAGATCTTGCTGTGGGACTGGGGTGTGGTTTGTGACATAGGATCAGAGTAAGGGCTTGAACCAGACGGGCCTGTTGGGGAGTTGGGGTGGGGGGCAGGCGGCGAAGCTTGCTGGAACTCTGGTTCTTTTGTGTGTGGTGACACCTAGTGGCCGGTCAGCGGTCTTCAGTGCTGCCTTTCACAAAGAGAGAGCAAACTGACCATTAGCCCTTGGACACAGGACGGGGGTGGAAGATTTTTACTCCCCGAAGCCCTGACTCCCAGTTTGAAGGCTTTGTGGAGTGTTTCAGAAGTCCTCTGGAGAACAGGATAGCCCAAGGCACTCCAATTGCTCGAATGGGAGCCCTTTGTCAAGGCTCAGTTGGGTTATGGAGACTAGGTACTCTGGTCAGTGTCAACATGGTGACATTTGGCCCTAAATCAACATGGATATTGTAGAGAGGGAGAAGCTTAGACATCACAGGCCGTCCTGATTTTCCAGTCAGCCAGCCGGGTGGTATGTGTTAAGTACCAGGCAGGGTGCTGGGCTATGGAGGATGGGGTGAGCTAAGTGGGCCCTGGCCCTCTAGTCGGGCAGGGGAGAGACGATAAGCAAGTACTCCAGCAAGACCCTCTCAGAAAATTGGGACTGGGCTATGTGACCCAGAGGGTGTAGGGGTTGGGGGGGGTGGACACAGAACAGGAGAGGTTCCCTGGGAAGGTGTCTTTAAGCACACTGAAGGATGAAAAGAAGCCAGCCCGGGCTCAGGGGGACACCCAGTGCAAAGGCTGCCGGGGGAAAGAGCTTCTTGGTATGTTCTAGAAATAGACTCGGGTTAGGAGGGCAGGGTACAAGGGGAGGTGTGAGAAGGAGGCAGGGCCGCCCATGCAGGCCTCGTGGGTCCTTGTGTGGGACAGTGGAGTGGAAGGAAGTGAGGAGGGGTCCATGTGAGAAGTGATGTCCCACAACTGGGCTTTCCCACTCAGCTGGCTAGGGAGTTAGGGTTGTCCACTACACTGGGGATGGCGGGGCTGCCTTCCATCAGTGCCCCTCTGGAGGTGGCTTACCCCTTTTCCTGGTTATCAGTGTTCATTAGGCTTTTTTCTGAGCCCAAAGGAGGTGACAGGTGAGAAGACAGTACCACAGGGAGCCTGGGGGGGGGGGGGGAAGGATGTGGGGGGAAGGAAGGCCCCAGAAGGAGACATGCTACATCAAGTATACAGCTCTAAGTAAGCCCCAGCTTGCCAGCTTTTAGCCCCTCGTGGGGACTTTTAGGGCCAGAGCCCCTGTGAGCTTATGGGGACTGAGCAGTTGACGGGGACCTCCAGGGAGGCACTGCCCAGGGCTGTGGCACATTTCTGAGTCTGCCCTCTGCACAGAGAGCAGGCCGGCCTGGGAGAGCCTGCTGGTCCAGGGCTTGCTGGCCCCTGAGGGATGGACGGCATGAGGAGTGTCCTTGGCTTGCAAGCCAGGTTCCCTTGGTCCTCCCAGCACAGCTCCTTGGCACCAGGGCTGCCGCGGCTCCACCCCCACCAGCTGCTGCGTTATTTCTGACTCATCCAGGGGTTACAAGTGTGTAACCCAAACCCCTCCACGCCCGGCTTCCTCTCCGCCGGCTCCTCCTGGAGGGGGGAAGCCCTGGGACTTTTCTCCTGGGACCTTTCTGCAGGTTGGGTCCCTGCTGTCCCTGGACGCAGCTGCTGCCTGCAGGCGCTCCCCTCTGACGGGGGGGTGGGTGCGTGAGGGTGACGGCAGTGAGCTCAGGTGGGTATCTGTGCCCCACAGCCCCGGCCTGCCTGTCCGCATCGAGGGACTCCTTGGAACCCAGCCCAGGCGCCGGCCTCTTGAATTCGTCAGGGGCTTTTGCGGAGGGGGGCCGCCCTCGTGTTCGGGGCTGGGCCCCGATCTCTCGGTTTCTCCAGCCAGGGGCGCCGGCCGGCTGCCTCTGGTCACGTCACTTCTGCTCCTTGTGGAAGTTGCATGCTTTGAAAACCTGGGACACTTCGGGCTTCATTCAGCACATCTCCGGGGTCTCACCGCAGGGTTGTTCCTGAGGGGGTGGCTGGGAGGTTAGGGTGGCCAGAAGTTCTGGGTCAGCTCAGTGCCGTGGGCCCAGCAGCTCCTCACAGAGGGTGCTGGCCCCCAGCGCCTGCTCCAGGCCCGAGCCGCTCAGTCTGGCGGGCTGGGGCCTGCAGGAGTGAGGCAGGAACAGGCAACTTGCCACCTGCTCTGGGCTCTCAGAAGCGGGACCCTGAAGCCCCGTGGGCTGCCTGACAACTCCCGCCGAGCACCCGGTCTGTGTCTGGTGTGTCTCGTCCTGACCCCCGCTTCAGTGCCTCTCCTTGCCCCGCAGGAGTCCCCAGGGCTGGCCAGGGAATGAACCGCGAGGGGGCTCCCGGGAAGAGTCCGGAGGAGATGTACATTCAGCAGAAGGTCCGAGTGCTGCTCATGCTGAGGAAGATGGGATCAAATGTGAGTGCTTCGGGGTGCCAAGCAACAGGTCCCCCAGGGCGGGTGCCTGATGTGGGCGGAACAGAGACCCGTAGCCACCTCCTGTGACAGCCCTGCTCTGGGAAGGGGGACGTGGGGCTTGTGGTTTGCCTCCGTGGCCAATTCTTGTCACCCAGAGCCCTGCCCGTCCAGTTCCGGGGGGACTGCTGGGGCGGCCTTCCCATCCCTGTGCCGAGTGTGAGCCGGGGGCGGGGTGTGTGAGCCCCTACAGGCCCTGACCTTACTCTCCTCCTGTCTCCCCAGGAGCTGTCCAAGGGGCGCTGGGCAGGATGGTCCCTAAGAGGACAGCATGATTCAGAAAGGGATGGGCTCCCTGGGCAGGTCCCGTGCTGCACGGAACCCAGTCTCAGATCTGATCCGAGCGGCAAGGCCTGGGGGACCATGGGCCAGACTTCAGGGTGGGGGCAGGGGGTGCTCGCTCCGGAACTGAAGGGTCAGGACTCAGGAACAGGGACCCTGGGATGAGAGGAGGAGGTACGTTCGGGGAGCCCGTGCGTGCCGCCCCTCACCCGTGGCTGTTTCCCCCTTGCAGCTGACGGCCAGTGAGGAGGAGTTCCTGCGCACCTACGCGGGGGTAGTCAACAGCCAGCTCAGCCAGCTCCCCCAGCACTCCATCGACCAGGGTGAGTCCCGGCCAGGGGGCCCAGCCACGCCCTTCCCAGAGGCGCTAAGTCGTGGCTCCTGGGGCCCATGAGGAGGGGCTGTAGCCGCCTCCCATCCACAGAGCTGAGCCCCAAGCCTGGGCCCATCTCTTTCACCAGATGGGAGCCGAGGACCCCCTCAGGTAATGGTGGGATCCCCCCTTTGTAGGCCCGGAGGAGCCGAGAAATCGAGGCATCTGGGAGCCCCTGTGACTGCAGAGGCTCTGGGTTTTTGCATTTCCTCAGTCTTTGGCTTGACCCCCGCCCACCCAGCACCTGGTGCAGGGCGAGCGTGAAACCACCCTCAGGGCTAGGACCTGTCCTGGGCACGGCTGTGAGGGGCTTGTGTGTTCCTGGCTGTACCCAGGCGAGAGGCCCCAAGGGCTCTGTGTGCCTTAGGTCTCCGTCTGCCCGGGGCAGTCGTTTCCGTTTTGGGTCCCCTCACCTGATCATAATAATGGTGGCAGGTAACACTCAGGTATTTATCGTCTAGCAGGCACCTGCTGAGTGCCGGGCACACATCATTTCATTTACTCATAGAGGTACCGGTGGTATTACTTGCACTTCACAGGCAAGGAAACGGGTTGGATCGCCCTGGTCTTACAGCCCATTAGCAGAGGGCTCAGGATGCACAACGTGCTGCCCGGCTCAGGGCAGGGCTTGTCACTGTCTGTCCTGGGGTAGCGGGAGGTGGGCACTTACGGGCTCTCCCGTTCTGGAAGGCTTACTCTCACCCTGGAGCCCACAGTGTCCTCACTGGCCCTTCCATCTAGTCCTTTCCTTTTATTTTTTTCGCCTCATTGGCATTACAGGCCATGAAATAGTGCGGCCTGTGGGGCGTCAGATGTGAGCTGGCTCCAAGCAGCGGAGCGCCGAGGGGCATGTGGCTGATCCATGGGGCCCAGGAGGAGAGCAGGTGTAGCACGAGAGGCCGCTTGTCTTGAAGCTGTCCTTGCTCTCCTGGAGATCACAGGCCTCAGCTCTGGCGCAGGGCCCGGCTCCCCGGCTCTGACGCCGGCTGTCACCTGGCCTGTGCACCCAACTCAGCAGAAACGTACAGGGCGTCCCCGTGGCTCGGGCAGCTCCTGGGACAGCCACTCGCCAAGCACAGCCTGCCTGGGTCACACTCATGCCGCAGCCGGTTCAGTACCAACGGCCAGGGGTGGAGTCTGCCCCTCCTGGGGTTTGTTTCTTTCTCACCCACGGCTGATCTGGGTTTCCAGCACGGCCCCCCCAAGGCCCCCAGGCTCCTGAACCGTATCTCCCTGAAACCCTCAAGCTCCTGGGTCCTTAGGACATTGCCTTTTCTCCCACCCCCATTTTAAGTCACTGAATCAACCAGAATTGGGACTGGGTGATAAGGATGCCTCGAGTAGGATGCTCTTAAAGGAAAAAAACCATAATAAGTTGTAGAACCGTATGTCATTGTAGAAAGCACCCCCCAACACACACACACTCACTCATGTATGTGTATGGAGGAAAAGCTGGAAGAATATAGACCAGGCTGTTAATAGGAAATTTTAATAGAGAATAGAACTATGTAAGGGACTTTAACTTTCCAAGTCACACGTTTTTTTGAAAACTAATTTTTTAACATTGCACATGCATTTCTCCTGTAATAAGGGGAAGTTTAAAAAAGCATTGAGAGAACTCTGTCTCACCTAGCTAACCCAGCAGTTGAGAATAAAAATGAACTGTGTGGAGAGTTAAGGTCATGATGGCCTCACCTGGCCTGAAACTGCTGAGCAGTCAGGAGTGAGCCATGGGCATGTGGGTGTGACCCCAGAATCTGGGCCCTCCTAGTTGTGGGGTGTCCGAGGGACAGCCAGGCAGGCCTCAGAGCTGTCTCCCCAGGGAGCAGGCTTCTGGAGCTGCACCAGGGCCCAGCTGATGGCTGGGGTGATTCTCTGCTGTTGGGGCCCCCTGCCTCCTGCCCTGGGTCCCCACGGACTCCCCTGAGCTGAACTGCACAGGAAGACACGCTGCTGCAGGAAGTCCTGAGGATTCCTGTGGACTGAGTTGGGGGCGAATGGGCAGCTGTGCCTGGAAGAGCTTTAGGAGCGTAGCATTATTTTTGTGTGCCTAAGGACACTGTAGACAGATGCACAACAAAACAGCAGTTGGTACAGTCTCTCCCGTCATGGGGGCGCAACCCCGGGAGCAGGACCCTGCGTCTCTGCCCACACCGGGGGGCCAAATGGGTCTTGGCTAACATTCTAGCCTGCCCACTTCTCTGTTGGCAGGGCCGACCTTAGCTGATGCCACAGGGATGCTGCTGGCAGGGGCTCAGGTGCTGTCCAAGTGGTAAAAGTCCCGGATAATTGCTCCCAGCATAAGAGACCCCCCCAGTAAAGGCCTAGGAGCAGTCAGGGTGACAGTCTGGGCTTGGACAGTCTGGCAGAAATCTGGTGTGAGCACCTCCTGCCACGAGGTGGCACTGTGTCTCAGCAAATGCCCAGCGCTATCCTCCGCAAGAGACACAACAGACTCCTTGAGTTCCCCTCAGTGGGGGTCTGAGGCCACCCACCAACGGGACAGAGCTTGGCATTGGTCTACCATCGTTAGACTCACACACGCTTCCCCTCTGGGGCTGGAGGGGTCTGGTACTGGGAGCCCTGCTGGCCCTCCCTAGCCCCAGGGAGGAGAGTGGGCTGGGCATCCCTCGCCCCATGCCCAGGCCTCCCACCCTCCTGGTCTTCCCTTGGTGAACTGTGAAAGTGTGTACAGTGTCTGCCGGGTCCGGGCAGGTGCTGGAGACCGTGCTGCGTGGGCCTGCACCATAGGGACTCCCTAACCAGTGCTGGCCTCTGCTGGTCTGAGACCTCCCATGATAGCCTCCTTCTGGAAGCCCTCCTTCCCCTCCCTCGTCTTCTGTGATACACCTCTCTCTGTCTCTCCATCTCCCCCAGCTCATCTTCTGCCCCCTCCGCTCACTGTCCGTAAGTGCTCCTTTTCCCGCACCCCACTGGTGCTTTCCACATTCTGCCCTCCCTTCTGTCACACCTCCCCCCTGGGGGTCTCACAGGCTCTGGCCAACACCCTCCAAATATACACCCTCAGCCCAGACCCTCTCCTGACCCCCCAGAACTTTACGTGCAACTCCCTCCTGATCATCTTGCCCCAGACAACCCACACTCAGATCCGGATTCATGCTCTACCCCCACGAATCTATTCTTCCGCCTGTATTCTCAGTGACGGACGTATCACCAAATAACCAGTGTGCCGGGGACTCCTCTTTGAAGACCCGAGTGTCCAGTGAGGTACCAAGTCCTTGTAATTCTTCTCCCTTAATGCTCCTCAAATCTGCTCTGTCTTCTCCACCTTGGTTTGAACCCTCATTTTGTTCAGAGCTCATTTTTGTCTTGATCCCTGCAAGCAGTTCCTGGCATCTTGCCTTCTCACCTTGCCCCTCCCGTGCACTTCCTACCCTTACCTCAGCAGGTCTTTGCCCAACTTAAAATCTTTCAGTGGCTCCCCACTGCCTTGCGGCTGAAATCCAGCCCCTCACGTGATCAGCAAAATCCCCTGACACGGTGGCCTCATGCACCATAAACAGCCATAGCGAATGGCCTTCAGCTCCTGTCTCGGGCTGGTCTTTGTGCCTCTGCATTTTCCTCTGGGCTGCTGGGAGCTCAGCCCTGACCCCCAGCCTTCACCTGCCTCTCGTAGGCTGGGCGAGGCCTCCTGTGGTTACCATCACGCACATGTACCCCAGCTGTGCTTCTCCCCACACCGTCTCCTGGCCCGTCTCTTGAGCAACTCTGAGCCCCTTCAGCTTGGGACTGTGGCTTCCCCCGTTTTGTATTTCTGGGGCTGGCCCCCCATGAGGCCCAGGGCATGCTTGTACAAATGAATGGACCAGGCTGTGGGTCTGAGGGCCCACCGTCCCCCAGAAAGGCAAGAACGTGGAGCCAATTCTCTGAGCACTGTCTCCTGCTCCCCCAAGGTGGCCAAGCAGAGCTGCCAGCCAGGCAGGACTGACTCTGAGCCAGAGGAGATCAATACCTCTCTGGGAAGGTCGCCTCGGTGAGAAAGCCAGCTGGAAACATGGGGGTCGAGAGCTGTAGCTTCCAAAAAGCAGGCTCGACAGAATGCTGAGTTCATTCTTTTCTTATTGCTGGTGCTACTCTCTCCATAACACATATTGATCTTTTTTCCTGGTTATAAAATAATGTACAGTCATTGTTGAAAGCGGGGAAAGGGAGAAGTAGCAGAAAAGCTGGATGGATTGAATCCGACCACACGGCTGCAAGCACTATTACCTCCTGCTCATGTTCCCATCAGCCTTTTAAAAATAGGCTTGTAGTGGCGCCTGGGTGGCTCAGTCGTTAAGCGTCTGCCTTCGGCTCAGGTCATGATCCCAGAGTCCTGGGATCGAGCCCCGCATTGGGCTCCCTGCTCTGCGGGAAGCCTGCTTCTCCCTCTCCCACTCCCCCTGCTTGTGTTCTCTCTCTTGCTGTGTATCTCTCTCTGTCAAATAAATAAACAAAATCTTTAAAAAAAAAAAATAGGCTTGTATTGGGGCGCCTGGGTGGCTCAGTTGGTTAAGCGTCTGCCTTGGGCTCAGGTCATGATCCTGGAGTCCTGGGATCGAGTCCCACATCGGGCTCTTTGCTCAGTGCGGAGCCTGCTTCTCCCCGTGCTTGTGTGCTTGCTCGTGCTCTCTCTCTTTCTCTCTAGCAAATAAATAAATAAAATGTTTAAAATAATAGGGTTGGGGGCGCCTGAGTGGCTCAGTCATTAAGCATCTGCCTTCAGCTCAGGTTATGGTCCCAGGGTCCTGGGATCGAGCCCCGCATCGGGCTCCCTGCTCAGCGGGAAGCCTGCTTCTCCCTCCTCCACTCCCCCTGCTTGTGTTCCCTCTCTCTCTGTGTCTCTCTGTCAAATAAATAAATAAAATCTTTAAAAAAAGAAATAGGCTTGTATTTACATCATAAATTTGGGACAATACAGTATAAACATTTTAATATCCATTTTAACATCCACGTTTTACTTATGGTAATTTTATAGTATTTTCTTAAAGATTTTATTTATTTATTTGAGATAGTGAGCATGAAAGGGGGAGAGGGGCAGAAGGAGAAGGAGAAGCAGACTCCCCACTGAGCAGGGAGCCCAATGCAGGACTTGAACCCAAGACCCCGGGATCATGACCTGAGCCAAAGGCAGACGCTTCACCGACTGAGCCACCCAGGCCCCCCAATAATTTTATAGTATTTTAATACAATTTTCTTTTTTTTTCTTTTTTTTTAAGATTTTATTTATTTGACAGAGAGAGATAGAGCACAAGCAGGGGGAGCAGTGGAGGGAGAGGGAGAAGCAGGCTTCCCGCGGAGCAAGGAGCCCGATGCGGGGCTCGATCCCAGGACGCTGGGATCATGACCTGAGCCAAAGGCAGACGCTCAACCAACTGAGCCACCTAGGCACCCCTTAAAACAATTTTCAAGAAAACATTTTAGTGATCACATAACATGTGGCCACCTGGCTGTGCCGTAATTCGTTGACCAGTCCTTTCCCGTTGGACATTTCTTTTTCTTTTTTTTTTAAGATTTATTTATTTATTTATTTGTCAGAGAGAGAGAGAGACAGAGCGCAAGCAGGGGGAGCAGCAGAGGGAGAGGGAGAAGCAGGCTCCTCACTGAGCAGGTAGCCCGATGTGGGGCTCGATCCCAGGACCCCGGGATCATGACCTGAGCCGAAGGCAGACGCTTAACGACTGAGCCACCCAAGCGTCCCCCCATTGGACATTTCGTTCTCGCCTCTGTTAATTACAGTAACAGCAAACACCTGTTGAGCTCCTCCTGTGTTGCCTGGCTTCCTTGTCCCGTAGCACACAGTGTGACCCGTGAGTCCCCGAGACCGTCCTGTGAAGCAGGTGCCGTCGCGGCCCCGCCTCGGAGAGGACAGGACGGGCCGGGAGAGGGTTAGGCCGGCACTGGGCCGCAGACTGTCAGGGCGGGCACCGGTGTGCCCAGCACCGAGCGCCCATCCTTGCACGTAGCTCTTCCTCGTCATCATTTATTTTAAGGTGAATTCTCGGAGTGGCTTTAAGGTCATGTGTGCTTTTAAGCAGGACTGCGTTTTATCTGAGGAACAGGGGTGATTTAGGCAATTAATGTATATCAGGAAGGTGCAGAAAACATTTGGAGTTTTTCGCTGCCTTTTAATACTGGGCCCTTCACCCGAGGTGCCTTTGAATGTGCTGGTTCTTCGAGCGCTCTCTCCCGGCCCCCCCAGGACAAGGTGCCCGCAGAACTCTCGTCCTCGTGCAGTGCCATGGATAGGCTCTTGTCCAGGTGTCCCGGGGCACTGGTCTAGACGTGGCCCATTTTGTGAAGGAAGCTTCTGTCCCTTCCCCGCCCAGGGGCCTCCAGGACATCCTTGGTCTGCCGCCGCCCCCCCTTCTTGGCCCTGGGAGCCACAGTGCTGGCACGCTGGCTGCTCAGGCCTCTTCCAGCCTCTGTCTGATCACACTCCTTCTCCAAGAGACTTTCCAGGGAAGGTCCCCAGGCTGGAGCCAGCTGGGCTGTCCCAGGGCTCTTCTGGCTTTCCCCCCTGGAAGCCAAAGCTGCTGCTCAGGGTATGCTGCCAGAGAGCCTAAAATAGGTCCTTTGGTCTCAGGGTTACCCTGGGAACCTTGTTAAAATAGTTGTGGTCACAGGCAAACCCGCAGGAAGCCAGCGACCCCGGGGGAGGGCCCACCACCACGCGGGCTTCACGGTTGACCAAGGGAGTGCCCTCCCCTGCTCATCCCCCCTTCGTGGCCCTCTCAGCGCCCCCGGCGAGGTCCTGGCACCGTGGGCCCTATTCCACAGCCAGCCTTCTTCCTGGAGTCCTCTCCCACGCCCTCCAGCTTCTCTTTCACTTCCTCCACGGAGCCCTCTCTGACTCCTTCCGGGGTCAGCCTGGGCCCCCCTCTTGCTCCGGAGCTCCCTGTGACCTTTCCTGCAGTGTTGCTGCTGTCATGTTGTCGGGAGCCCTTTGGGACCCAGGTCTGTGCTGTGTTCCCAGTGACACATGCAGCCCCTAGTCCAGATTCTGGCACAGAGCCGGAGTTTCCTGAATCCTTGTGCAGGCCAGGCCTCCAGCAGGCGAGTCCTGTAGGAATGGGGACCATCTGCTGGGGCTTCTGCGTCCTCTCTTCCCCCAGGTGGGGCTGCAAGGCTTCTCCCAGAGGCTCCCGGCGATGACAAACTCTGGACTGAAATGGCAGTCAGGCCTCGGGAGAATTCCAGTCTAGGGGACGGAAGATGATTTTTTTTTTTTAACTTTAATCAACATTTAGATGAGAATTACCTGTAACCTACTAATAATAAAATTGAACCAAAAAGATCACATATACATTGAATCAGACTGAAAAGCCAATCAGAAGAATTGGGTATGTGATAACCCAGGTCACAAAGAAAAAAGCATCCCAAGACCGGGTTAGGGATATGCTGAAATGTAGGGCCAGTTGCCCCGTCCAGCCTCTGGTCCTGGCCTGGGAAGGGCTGCTTTGACCTTTCTTTACCCAGCCTAGTGGGTTCTAGTGCATAGAACTAGAACAGGGGCCTCAGAGGTCTCAAAGCCCCTCCCGCAACACGGCGTTGACCTCTCAACACCCCACCAAAGGCAGACCCCTGTCCTGGAGCGGAGCGTCGGGGGGCCGCTCAGTCCAGCATCCATGGGACAGTGTCGCTCCTTTTGGCCCATCAATCCATGTGCTGGGCGTGGTGCCAGGTGACAGCCCCCGCCCTCGAGCTGCCAGTCCAGCGGGGCAGACGGATACACGAACAAATGCACAGATTGAAATATGACTCATCCTGAGGGGAGGGAAGCCCACCCAGAATTGCCTGAGCCCTGATGGATGTGTGGGAATGTGTGTAGGGGGAAATTGGAGGAAGCCTCAGGAGCCTGCCCAGCGTGAGTGTTGGGTGTCTTTGTGTCCCCTTAAGAGACTGGTGGGGTAGTGGCCAGGTGGGTGGTGAGTGGCCGGAAAGGCACATGGGCTCTGGACAGAGTTCATCTTGAGGACTGCAAGGGGTCTCCACGGATCCGAAGGGGAGGGATGGCTAGGTCAGATTGTCATCCATTTAGGGCGAGCGCTGGGGAGAGGTCACAGAACAAAGGGTAAGGCAGGGAGATAGCTGGAAGGTCACAGTGACACCCACGTGTGAGGTGATGCAGATATTTTTCAGAGGCGGGACATTCAGGACCAAGGACCTGCAGGCAGCGTGAACAGGTGGGGGTGAGGTTCGAGACCCAGGGCCCAGTGGGAGCTGCTGCGGGAGGCAGGAAGGGGAGCTCTGAGTGGGAGGTGCCTGGGGCTGTCTGGTAGGGGCGGGAGCCAGGTCAGAGCTCAGGTGCAAGGTGGGAGCGGGTGCAGGAGTGTGGGCCAGGGGGAGGCGGGGAATCAAGGGAGGTCGTACAGGGAGAGCAGGCAGAGTGAGAGGAGGACGGAGCCTGGTGAGCACAGCACTGAGGGCAGCGGGGGACACAGTGCAGCTCTGGAAGGAGGGGAGGGGCAGCAGGGTCATTGTCAGGGTCCCCCAGGCTTGTCACGAAAGGGTCAGTGGCGACTTTCCTAAAACAGTTTCTGTGGAGCCCGGGCTGGGAGCCAGATTGCCGTGGGCCTGGGATCAGTGAGGAAATGGAAGTGGGAGGACAGAAGTCTCTTTCAGAATGCTGGTGGACAAGGGACATCAGCTCAGGGGTGGGGGTGGGGGCCAAGGGACAGTCTGCGGCATTGAGTTCTCGGTGTACGGGCCACAGACCACCACCCCTGAATCACTGAGGGTATTTGTTAAAAATGCAGACTCCTGGGCCCCACCCCAGCTCTGCTGAAGCAGAGTGCCTGCCAGGTGAGCCTGGGAATCTGCATTTGAAATAAGCCCCCCCCAGGGTGATTCTGATGCCCACTAGAATTGAGAATATACCAGGGCTTTAGATGAAGACCTGGTCATTCCTGACCCTGTCCCACCCACTCCTCCTAGGTCCTGTCCCTTCTGCATACAGCCAAGCTCTCTGGTTTAGGAGAGCTTACATTTTTGGGGGGACCGAAGAATTTGAGGAAAACAAGTACCTCACCTGGGAAAACAAGCCCAGAGGTAGGGGGTGTGTGTATGTGTTGGGCTCAGCGGGGGTGTGGGAGGGTGTGAGGGTGGGCGGGCGTGAGGTGGGTTTGAGGGAGCTTGCCTGGGATTAGAGCAGAGCAGGTGTATTAGAACTCCCAAGTTGTGACACCCCCCCCGGCCCCCCAGAAGCTGTATGATGCTTTCTGCTGCAGATGTCACCCTGGCTGGTCAGATGGGTGGGCTAGGTGGGATCCGTCACATTTCACAGATGAGAAAATGGAGGTAGGTGTGCGGGCACGTTGCCCAGGTGGGCAGGGTCAGACCCAGGCCCAGGTGCTGGGGTGCCAGGGTCCACCTAGGAGGAGTGGGTGGGAGGGGTCAGGAATGACCAGGTCTTCATCTAAAGCCCTGGTATATTCTCAAAAATTCACTAAGCCCAGGGAGGCCCTCAGTGGCTGGTCAGGAGGCCCAGCGCCTCTGCTAGGAGCCCATCCCACGTCTGGTGCTGTGTGCTCACCTTCGGGCAGCCTGAGCGCCTGGTGATGTGGTTGTCAGTCTGGAGCCCAGTAGGTGCCACACAGCCTGGAGCCTGGTTTGGCTGCTGAGACCTTGGTGATCTGTGGCCGCTGTCCCCATGGCAACCAGCATCGTGCTGTCTCTAGGTAAAAGCCATCCCCTGGGAACTTGAGGCATCAGCGTTGAGATGTATAGAACCCCCAGGGCTCCTAGGCCGTGGCTGCTAAAAACAGCACGTGCCACCCAGCGGGTTTGTCTGGGAGGAGGCCTAGCCCAGGGTGGTACTGGAACCTCATCCCCATGGAAACTTTCCCCCTTGGAGGAGGGCCTGGGACCTGTTCTTCCAGAAGCCTTGCTGCCTTGCTCATCTCCCTGGAGCTGGTAGCTGAGCCACCGCAGTCTTGGGTAGCTAGGTAGCAGACCCTAGCTCATATCGACAGCAAGCTCCTGGGGCTCAGGAGGAAGGACCGCAACCGACAATCCTCGGTCAGAGAAGGGGCAGACCTGGGAGCTGGGAGTTGCCCTGGACACTTTGGAGCATGTGGCCATGTTTCCTCTCTAGCCCGTCAGCCGTGTGTGTGGAGGATGGCCGGGGCTTGGCAGGCCAGATGCCCGGGACTGTTTGGAAGCCCTTAGCCGAAGCAAGCTTCCTTGGTCATCTCCGGCTTCCAGCAGCCATGGGAATTTGAAACCTCTGAGGTTTCGGGGTTCCATTTCTGAGTTTTCCAGGCCCTAGTTGTTCACTCTCACGAGGAAGGTGTGAGGCCAGAGGTCAGGAGCTCCCTGGCCCTAGAACATGGGACTCTGGAGCAGTCCTAGGAAGCTCTGGCCAGCGAGGGGTGCAGGGGTTTCAGAGCCCGCCCCACGGTTGTGGGAGGCGGGGTCTGCACGAGCTCATGGCTCCAAGTTGGGTGATGGGGACACCCCCACCAGTGACTGATACTCCTGGGAGTCCCCCTTTATTTCAGTGACATCTATGCAGGGCTGTATCCTGGACCGTGGGGCCCAGGGGCCAGCCGCCTGTGGGAGCTGGACCAGGCTTTCCATACCATGGGACCGATTTCTAGGCAGGGTCTGCCCTAAGAGCTGTCTTCCCTCCCCATCCACCTTTGAGTGCTGGTTCTAAGGTGGCCTTTGCAGCATCCAGAGCTGGAAGAGCTCTCGGGGTCTGTTTGTCCCCCTGCAGCCAGGCGCTTTGGTGGAATGCAGGCAGGAACTGTGTGGTCGGCTCATCAAAGCTGCCTAGGAGGCCTTCCCCCCCCATCCTCCCGTGCCTGCCTCTCGCTGGGCAGGGTCCCTCCTGGAGAGGGAGGGTGGGATCCGGAGCCGACCTCATCTGCCCCGAAGCTTGCGCTCCAGGGTCTGTGCATTTCTGAGACCAAGCTCTGCCTTTCCTGGAAAATCGTGAGGGGCTCCACTAGGATTTCTCCAGACGGGTTTGTGCCACAGGCCATGAGCACCCTGTGCACATCGGCCTCGGGGCTGCAGCTATCTCCTTGCTCCTCTTTCCTGTTCTTTGTCATCCATGATCACCGAGCTGGCTAGAAACAGACAGCTGATAGGAGAGTGTTCTGGCAATTCAGGAAACATGTTGAGGTGCTTGTGTATTAATGAAAAGACCTTTGAAAGACTTTATGTTAGAGCCTCAAAGAGCAAGAGGGATTCTCCAGACGCTGGGGGTTGTGTGTGTGCCCCTGGGGCGTTCTCCATTCCATGCTGCCCCCTGCCCCCAGCCCCGTGCCCCCAGCCCCCTGCACCCTGTAGGGAGCCACGCTCCTTGAGGGCCACGTGCAGGTGCCTCCGGGAGCCGGGGACACAGCTGAGGGCGGTGCCGGTGCTGCTGTGAGGAGCCTGTTCTGGGCTTTGGATGCTGCTGCTGTGAATTCATCCTGAGCTTGCAAACAGACCAGTGAGCCCATTGTCTGTCTCCCACCCCCGGCGGGGGGTCAGCTTCTCTTTTCTAAGCTCCTGCATAGTTGTCATTTTTCTCTGCCCAGTCACTTGACTGGACTCTGTTAAAGGGGCAAAGCTGGCATCGGGCGTGGGACGGGTGCCGTGCCCTGGTTCAGAGAGCTATGTTCTCACCAGCGCCTTGGCCCTGTTTCCATGGCAGGTGAACCATGGGACTAGGGAGACATCTGGCAGAGCCCTAGGCCAGGGCGGGGAGTTGGGGGCTGGAGGCAGGGGTCTGGGCTCGGGGGTCCTCCCGGGATGGTGCTTTGGGCTCCATGTTGAGTTCTCTCCAACTATCCCAGAGCTGTTTTGGTGGTGGTCTTTAAATCCTGGGTCTTGGTTCCATTCCGATGGGGGCCAAGGGATGGGTCCAGTCTCTGCCGGGAAGCCTGAGACGCCACAGTGCCCTGGGTGACTGGAGCAGGTCAGCTATTGCCTTCTCCTGAGGAGAAATGACGGTGTGTGGTAGTGGTGAAGGCGCGGACTTCAGGGTCTAGGTCAGGGCCCTCCCTGTGCGTCTGACTCACCGAGTTGCTCCGAGTCTCTGAGCTTCAGGCTCCTCATCTATAAAATGAGGGTTCATCCTGTGTCCCAGGAACTCTCTAGGTGCTTCGAACATGTGAGTGAACAAGATAAAGTCCCTGATTCCATGGAATGTGCTTTCCAATGGGGAATCAGATCACATCAATATATAACTGCAGGTCATGCTGAAGCAGGCTACAGCCCCCTGAGGGACTGACGCAGGGCACTGTTTTAGAAGCTGTGTTCAGGGAGGGCCTGAAGAGCTCATTTTGCCCAGACTCTGGCATGAAGAGCAAGAGCTATGACATGAACTTGGGGAAGAGCACTGAGGCAAAGGAAACAGCAAGTGCAAAGGTCCTGAGGTACAAGTTACTTGTGCCTAAAGGACAGAGAGCCCAGGAGACCCATGGGGCTGGAGTGGAGTGAGGAGAGGGGTGTGTATAAAAGGTGAAGAGGCCGCCAGAGACCAGAGCATGTTGGGTCTTGCAGGCCAGGTATGGAGTTCGGAGTTTGCTTTGAGTGCAATGAGAAATCTTGCATTAAGAAGCCTTTGGAGAGTTTTGAGCAAAGCAGTGGCAGGGTCTGACTTATGTTTTTAAGAACTTTCTGACTCCTGTGTGGAGAATGGACAGTCGGAGCCAGAGTGGAGAGATCCAGGAAATGGGGTACAGGAAGCTAGCGAGGGACAGTGGTAGCCTGGACTGGGTGGTGATAGGGGAAATAGTGATGTATTCAGGATATAGTTTAAAAGTAGAGCCCGGGGCCCCTGGGTGGCTCAGTCACCGGTAGTTGAGCATCTGACTCTTGATTTCGGCTCAAGTCGTGATCTTGGGGTTGTGGGATTAAGCTCCGTGTTGGGCTCTGCTGAGCACAGAGTCTGCTTAAGATTCTCTCTCTCTCCCTTTGCCCCTCCCGCCTCCCCCACCCCCTGCTTGTGCTCTCATTCGTGCTCTCTCTTTCCCATACATACATACATACATACAAAGTAGAACCAACATGAGGCACCTGGCTGGCTCAGTTGGAAGAGCATGCAACTCTTAATCTCAGGGTTGTGAGTGTGAGCCCCACGTTGGGTGTAGAGATTACTAAAACAAAATAAAAACAAAAACACTTTAAAAAAAAAAATAAGAGGGGCACCTGGGTGGCTCAGTCAATTGGGCGTCTGACTCTTGATTTTGGCTGGAGTTGTGGTCTCGGGGTTGTGAGATCGAGCCCTGCGTAGGCTCCGCACTAGGTGTGGAGCCTGCTTGAGATTCTCTCTCTCCTTCTCCCCCTCCCCGCTCTCTCTCTCTCTCTCTGTCTCTCTCTCTCAAAATAAAATCTTTAAAAAATAACAATAAAAGTAGAGCCAATAAGATCCGCTGGTGTGCTATATGCGGAGTGTGTGTGTGCGCGTGCGCTCTGACGCACGCGTGCGCACGCAGGACGGGGGTGGGGGTGGGGAATCAGGAAGTACCCCCCACGCAGGGGTTTTGAGCAACTAGAGGATGGCTGAGGGTGGAGTGGGCTTGGGAGCCGCACCATTTGGCATTCCACCAGCACCATATGAGGGTTCCAACTTCTCCACCTCCTCCCCAACTCCTGTCATTGTCACTTTCTGATTCCAGCCATCCTAGTGGGTGTGAAGTGGTGTCTCATTGTAGCTTTGATTTGCATTTCCATAGTGACTAATGATGTTGAGCATCTTTTTGTGTGTTTGTTGACCATTCTTATATCTTTGGAGAAATCTCTATTTAAGTTCTTTGCCCATTTTAAAAATTGAGTTGACTTTTTATTATTACCGAGTTGTGTTGTTTATATATTCTAGGTACTGCTCCCTTACCAGATATATGACTTATACATCTTATATACAGATATATTGTAATTTATTTTAATTTTGTTTTTTTAAAGCTTTTCTTTTTTTTTTTTTTTAAGTTTATTTATTTAAGTAATCTCTAAACCCAACGTGGGGCTCGAACTCACCACCCTGAGATCAAGAGTCACATGCTCTTCCGACTGAGCCAGCCAGGTGCCCCCCACCTTTTCACTTTTTTGGTAGTATCCTTTGAAGCATAAATGTTTTTAGGTTCGAGAAAGCCCAGTTTCTTGATTTTTTCCTTTATCACTTATGCTTAGGGTGTCATATCTGAGAAATCATTTCCTAACCCAAGGTCATGAAGATTTACTCCTGTGTTTTCTTGTAAGAGTTTTATAATCTTAGCACTTATATGTAGGTCGTTGGTGCATTTTGAGTTAATTTCTGTATACGGTGCAAGGTAAGGGTCCAACTTCGTCCTTGACATGTGAATATCCAGTTGTCCCAGAACCATCTGTTCACTTCTTTCCCGCCCAATTGTCTTGATACCCTTCTCAAAACTTAACTGACCCTAAGTGGGAGGGTTTATTTCTGAACTCTTTGTTCTGTTCCATCATCCTACATGTCACTCCTTACGCCAGTCCCACCACATCTTGTTTGCTGTAGCTTTGTAGTAGATGTAAAATCCCCAAAGTGTGGGTCCAACTTTGTTCTTCTTTCTCAAGATGATTTTGGCTGTTCTGGATCCTTTGCATTTCCCTACGAATTTTAGGAGCGGCTTGTCAATTTCTGCGAAAAAGGCAGCAGGGATTTTGATAGGAGTTGTGTCGAATTTCTTCCTATGATGTTTTTGAACAGTGATGTTTTGTACTTTTCCGAGTACAAATTCCATACTTCATTTGTTAAATTTATTCCTAAGTGTTTTATTATTTTTTATGCTATTGCAAATGAAATTGTTTCCTTCATTTCATTTGCAGATATTCATCGCTAATGTATAGAAATACCAATGGTGTTTGTTTATTGATCTGGTATCCTGCAACTTTATTTGTTCTAATAGTTTTTTAGTGGATTCCTTAGGATTTTCTGTATACAAGGTCCATGTCATCTGCAAATAGAGTTTTACTTCTTCCCCTTTCTAATTTGGATGCCTTTTATTTCTTTTTCTTGCCCAATTGCCCTGAATTGAACTTTCAACACAACGTTGAATAGAAATGGCAGGAGTGGACATCCTTTTCTTCTTCCTAATCTTGAATGGGGAGAGCTTCCAGTCTTTCACCATTAAGTATGATAACAGCTGTGGGTTTTTAGTAAATGCTCTTTATCAGATTGAGGAAGCTCCCTTCCATTACTAGTGTGTTGAGCGTGTTTCCATGAAGGGGTGTTGAATTTTGTCAGATGTGTATTCTGTGCCTGTTCCGACAATTGTATGGTTTTTGTCTCTTTTTTCAGGTGTTAAAACACCCTTGCATTTCTGGGATAAATCTCACTTGTTCAGAGTATGGAATCCTATTTGTATATTGCTGTATTGTTTGCTAGTACTTTGTTGAGTATTTTTGCATATCACAGGTATTGTGAATATCTGTATTCGTAAGAGAGACGGGTGTGTGTTCTCTTTTCTCACGATGCCTTCGCCTGGTTTTGGCCATCTTTATCTTTCGGTATGTCAGAGAGTGTTGAACAGGAGAGGCTGCTCAGCTTCTCCCCTCCCGTGCTCACCTGCGTCAGGTGGGGAGGGATGGCCGGAAGCTCTGAGCCCGAGTCCAGACAGTGCCAGCAGAGCTGACAATGGGATGGACACAGCCTCATGTGTAAAATGGTAGGAAACTAGCCGACAGCCTGGAGGCGTGGGCTGGGCCTTCCTGTTCTGAGCTTTGTGATTGCCAGCAGGGAGAGCACCCAAGGGATCTGCCACATACTGGACTTTAAGGGAGCAGGAGGGACCGGGGGGACCAACCTGAGGCCCCCAGCTCTAAAGCTCTAAGAGCTCAATTTACAACAGCTAACTGAGCAGCGCACCCTCCCTGTTAGGCTGCTGGCCCAAATTTCATGGAGAAGAGGAGAGAGAAAAGCAACATCCTTGCCTAGAGACCTGTACATTCCCGGTCAGGCCCTTGTGGAATGACGAGTGCAGGCCAGCCGATGATAAGGACAGGTCAGACAATGCTCTTGCAGGGCCTGTCCCCTCTTGGTGAGGCCTGGGAAAAACAGCAAGTCCTTTGGGAACGGAACAGGGCACAGGATGGGCAGCAGCTCTGTGGGCCCTTTCCGCACCCGGCTCCCGCAGCAGAGTGGGAGGCTCTAAAAATGGAAGCTGCCGATTTCCCCACCCCAGCCGGGGCCGGGAGACCAGCCGGCACCGTGGCACCAGTGGGACTCTGGCAAATCTTCTGTTTCAGGTGTCTTGCTACCCTGTGTGACCTTGAGGAGGTCACTTCCTTCCCCAACTCAGAGCGTCACCCCGGTACACATGCCAGGCAGGCCGCGGTGTCGGGAGTCCTAGCCCCTGGTCTGTTCCCTCTGCAGACTCACCATTCCCTCCTAGGGTAGCCAACGCTATTTCTGTGCCTGCAGCTCAGTAGAGAGGCCTCAGGTCCCTGCGAGAGAGCCCACGAGGCAGGCAAGGAAAGAAGCAGGTGGGCTGCCACCGCTCGTGGCTGACCGCTCCCCTTCCCCAGCCCCCGCCGGCCCCTGTGGAGTAGCGAGCTGGGCAGGCGGCGCGCGCCCGGGAAGAGCCAGCGTCTGGTAGGTAACCAGCCCAGCTGCTCTGCAGCCTATGATGTCATCTTGGATTCCGTGGTTGCTAGGAAAATTCTGCCTGCAGTGATATTTCATGGTCCTAGGACCGAGGCGAGAACAGAATGTTCCCAAGAAGACAAGGGGAAGGATTTGTAGGACTTCCCAAGCAAAGGAGCCCCCATCCCAAGAAGCAGATAATTGGAGCTTCTTGCTAGATGCTTATTCCCCTTTTCAGGAATGGAAGTTGTGCTGGTAACAGCAGAACCCCCTCAAGGCGGATTGGGGTGCCCGTGGGGGGCTGGTTCCCTTGGCAGGACCTTGGTGCGCTGGTGGCCAGAGTGAAGGCCCATCTCTGTGACGTTGCGTCCTTGTGGGTGAGCCCCCCTCCTGCAGCACTCACAGCTGGGTGCCTCTGCCGGCCCTGGTGTGTGGTGGGACGGTTAGGAAGGAGGGGGGGGGGGCTCCTCTGTGGTGTGGAGGACGCCGGCCAACACCGTGCCTGAAACTCGGCCATGCACCACGCACACCGGCCCCCTCTTCTGTGGCCTTTCCTGTGTCTGCCCTTCCCATCCTCCCCTCTTGGGGAAAAGCCCTCCAATGGTCTGGGAGAGAAGTATGTCCCAAAGGCCCTGGCCGCTGATTCTTGTTCAGGGTGTGGTGAAGAACCATCCGTTAGAAAAGGGGGAGGGGCGCCTGGCTGGCTCAGTCGGTAGAGTGTGCGACTCTTAATCTCAGGGTTGTGAGTTTGAGCCCCACATTGGGGGTAGAGATGACTTAAAAATGAAAATAAAAAATTCTTAAAAAACAAATACTATGGAAAGAAAGAAAGAGAGAAAGAGAAAAAGGGGAGAAAACAGTAGGCCCCAGGGAGGGCCAGGGCCCAGGAGGGGGGCGGGACCTGCTGGTCAGCTCGCCTTGCCCTGCAGCCTCTTCCTGCTCGAGCAGCCTTGGGTGGCTGAGCTGCTTCGGGTGGCTGCGACAGGTCAGTATTTTGAGCTCTTTCCCTCCTCCCTCTTGCCTTTTCTGGCTGCATGTCAGAGCCTGTCTTATGGAAAACAAGACAAAGGAAGTGATTTCATGAGCGCCTGGACCAGAATCTCAAATCCATGATTAAAAATAACAATAATAAAGATTCTGGCCATTATCTATCTCTGTAGGAGGCAGGCCGACTGCATGCTGGAAATGGGCTCGGCTGTGCTCCTCTGAGCAGGTGCTGGATTTGGGCAAAGAGGGATGGCTATTAGAAGTCCTAATGAGGGGCACCTGGGTGGCTCAGTCGTTAAGCGTCTGCCTTCAGCTCAGGTCATGATCTCAGGGTCCTGGGATCGAGCCCCGCATCGGGCTCCCTGCTCGGCGGGAAGCCTGCTTCTCCCTCTCCCCCTCCCCCTGCTTGTGTTCCCTCTCTCACTGTCTCTCTCTGTCAAATAAATAAATAAAATCTTTAAAAAAAAAAAGTCCTAATGAGCAAGAACCTCCAAAGGGATCAAGACACGAGCCTTGAGAAGAAAGACGGAGGTTCCCAGCGCCCCTGGCTTTGGTGACCTTGGAGCAAGGGATGTGAGCAGAGCCCTGCGCTAGGACAGCAGCCCTGGGTTCTTGTCCTGCAGCCCTGCAGTGCCTTAGCCTTAAGCAAGTCTCGGATCCTCACCCCTACGGCCCCCCTGCCACCCTACGGCAGGGTTGCTGGCATGTCCCCTGGCCAGGCTGTCAAGAAGGCCTAGAGAGGAGGTGGGCTGCCCTGGAAGCACTGGGTACTGGGGAGGAGCGCACTAGGCGGACCAACGCTGCACCGGGCCCCAGCCGCCTTGCGTTGTCCCGTCCAACGGTTCTTTCCCCCTGGTCTGCAGGTGCCGAGGATGTGGTGATGGCATTTTCCAGGTCGGAGACGGAGGACCGGAGGCAGTAGCGGTGAACCCCTTGGAACACCCTGGAAGCTGGCAAGGGCCAAGAGATCTGTGAGGACCTCGGCCAGCTGAGTGGCAGCAGATCACCCTCCCGATTCCCCCGCCCCTACACCCCCACCCCGCCCCACCCCACCGTCACTCAGCAGCGCTGGCCTGGAGGGAGCCACCGGTGGTGCAGTTACAATTGGCTTAAGGGGACGGACTCATGATTGGCTGCAGAAAGAAACCCTTTTATTTTTAAATCTTGACCAACAGAAACCTTTTATTTTTATTTCTGACTTTTTTTTTTTTTTTTAATTTGCGCCTCGGTATATGGCTTCCCAGGAAGCTCTCCGAGATCTGGTGCTTTATTTAGGTCACTTTTTAGGAATGTGAAGAGGCCCGATTGGCTGCTTAAACTGGAAGAGGATTTTGATTGGCCGGCTAGTGGGAAACGGTTTTTTTCTTTGATTGGCTGCAGGTGTTCTGCTGATAGCAACAGCTTCTCTCTTTTGAATGCTGAAAACAGGGTTCGGGACATTGGTTGTTATATTTGACTTGAAAAGAAAAAAAAAAAGAAAAGAAAGAAAGAAATCAAGTGCGCTTTGCAATATTTATTACACAAAGAGCTTGCTGCTGCTTTTCCATGTTTTGTTTGTGTTTGCATTTGATTGGTTTTTGATACGTGTGTTTGGGTTCTCATTGGCTCGTCCAGGACTCCCGTTGCCATGGGCTTTCCCCCCACTCTGCCGCGCGCAGTCCCTCTCCAGGCGGGGACCCACCTGGAGAGTGCATTTGCTTTAATGACCACACCTGGCTTCCCCAGTGGGGGGACCCCCAAGACCTCATGCAGGGTCTACAGATGGAAAGCGGAGCCCCCAAAGAGGTTTGTGCCGTCCAGAACTCGCAGACCGCAGCTTAGAGGTGACCATTAGGCAGGATTTATGTGCATCACTTCCATGCATTGGCAACCAGCCAGCTCCCCCGGGGGGGGGTGGGGGGGGAGGATGGAATTGCTGGGCCTCTCCAGCCTGCCCATGCCGAGCACAGGAGCATCGCACTGGGCGGCTCTGTCTTTTCAGCCCTTCCCTCCAGATCTACTTCCTGAGGCCTCATCTGGGGCTCCTCCTGCAAAGGGCAGGAGCTGCTCCTGGCTGTGAGACCCCACAGTGGAGCAGAGCTCTCTGTCTAGGAGCCTGGAACCCTCACAAAGCTTGGCTCACAAGGCCCGGGAGGCCTTTGGCTCTAAACCCCCAGCCCCGACCTCCGCCAGCCAGGCTCCCAAGGTGCCTGCCGCTGGGCAGTAGGCCCTGGCCAGCACTCGGGGTTCTCGGATCCCAGGCCTGCGCCCCTCACTGCACCGCCTTCAGAGGGGTCTCTCTCCATGTCAGCCTGGAATGGACGGAGTCATTATTTATGAAGTGCCATCTGAGACAGCTGGCTGGGCCTTCGCTGAGCAGGTCCCACCAGGCTGGCCCTCAACTCAGGTCCCTGGAAACACATTGCCGAGCAGCCGTATGTGAAGGGCTGGAAGAACCCCGGGTCTCTTCCACCTGTTCCTCCCCCTTCCCTTGGGGGTAGTCCTCCCCCTGCCCTTCTCCCTGTGTCTCTCACCAGAGTGGAACCCGGGGGGTGGGGAGGTGGAGAAAAATGTAGGCCTCAGGGATGGGGAGCCTCCGCGCTCCTCCTGAGATAGTCAATGGCTGAGGCCCTCTTTTTGCCCCAGGTATCCAGAGCCAGGGGAAGGCTCTCGGAGCCAAATTTCCCCCTTCTCAGGGCTGGGGCTCCATGGATCACGGGAGCTGCCCTGGGACCATGTGGGCGGTTCATGCTGTGCTCTGAGCATCGTCTGGGCCTTTGCCCCAGAAGGACTTGTGTATCACAGCGTAGATGGCCCTGACCTCCTCCACACACGGGCCCCTGGCCCTGCTTAGCTGACCTGCTTAGGTTACCCTGCAGACTGTTGATCCCCCAGGAACGAGGACCGTGGGGCTCCAGCAGGGGCCTGAGAGCATCTTCTTCCCGGAGAGGTGGTGCGTGTGTGCGCTCACACACACACTCCCAGTCCCGAGTCCTGCAGCTCCAGTTGAGCCCCTGGGGAAAAATGAGCTTTTCCCCAGCCCCCTCCCCCCAGGTTAGGACATCTGTCACCAGGTGCCAATGCCATGTTGCCATTTGCCCTCTCTTTGTACCTGTAGCTCCCACAAAGGGTCCATGTCCTGGCCAATGGTGTGTTCTCTGCCCCAGCCTGCCCTTGTCAAGGTCACGGGTGTCCCTGTTGTAACAGCAATGACCCCGACTGTCTTGTCGTCTGAACGGGAGAGGTGAAGGTGTTGCTGTGGCTCCATATTTCGACTAAAAATATATCTGTTGGAGAAAAAAAATGAACAATAAAGATTTTTAATAGCTTGGTGCGTGAGCTGAGTTATCTCCCTCAGAGTTGGGTGCACTCACTGATTGCCCGTGTCTCATGGGCTCTGCTGCGGGGCCCTCTCTCCTCAAGGAGGCACCACAAGGAGGGTCAGAAACACCACATTTGCTGGTTTAATTGTCTGCGACCTGGAGTGGAGCTTGGGCTTTGGAAGGATTCCGAGATTTACTAGTGCAGCTGACAGGTCCATAGAAGGCTGAGCCCCCTTTTTGACCTGGAGGTTCTAAATATCATCCTAGATGGGACTGAGGTCAGTGGTCTTCAGAGGTGACTTCGCCCCTCCATGCTCCTGAGTGGACACGAGCACCCTGAGAGATGCTTCCTTCCACCCAGACACCCGGCATCCCGTGTGATGGCCGTGGTCTTGGGCTGCTCGTAACAAAAGTCCAAATAAAATATCCGGTCCTTCCATCATCCCAGAAGTGGGAGATTTATTGGTGTTCAGCTGTATATTCAAGTTTAGAAGCTGAAATCATTTCTCCTTTAGGAATTTTTGCTTTGGAAGCATTTTCTAGAATCTTTCATTTCTACCCTTCATCATCCCATTTTAGGTCTTCTTTTTTTTTTTTTTTTTTTTTTTGCTGCTTACATGGACTCACTGCTTCTATTTCCTTTTCAAAGAGTTTCACTGGGTGCTAAACACTGTGGGGTTCATAGAATACGAGGACGGATGGCACAATCGACATCATTCACTCTTAGTGTGGGGAGAGATGTTGGAGGTTGCCTAGCAGCCCACGCAGTGGCCAGATGTGTGCGTCACCTCTGAAATAGCTCTAAAAAAGGCTTATCCAGCCTTTGCTTGAATCCGCTCTAGGATGGGGCACTCACTACCTCACAAAACAGCCCATTTGACCTTCAGGTAACTTACATTCATCTTTACATTGAGTTGGCCTGCCTTTCTCTGTAACTTCCCTTTCCAGGAAGGACTTTATGGTTCTTGAGAAACAGACAAAAAAAGATAGTTATGTCAGCCAAACATCACAGAGACGCATCAAGGGCTCACATTAGGTAAATTATTTGTGTTCTGAGTTGCACTGTCGGGGAGTTAACCTCGCAGCCAATCTGCTCTTCTGAGCTGAGCCGCGGAGCAGAGGGAGGGGCTGGCTGGCTCTGGCGCCCACTGCCCAGCTCCCAGCAGCGAGCCTGGAACTGGAGCCCGGAGGGAGGGAGGCAGGCATCCTGCGGGGGGGTGGGGGGGTGGGGGGGGTTGCCTAACTAATGGGAATTAGGCCACCAAGAAAGAGGACTTGGGACACCTCAGCAGGCCAAGGAAAAACACTGGGGGCAGCACTGAGTCTTTGAGGGTCCCTCAGCCCGCACAGCAGGCAACCTTCTGGGTTCATCTTCCTGGGTACAGGTGCATGCAGCCAGGATTGACAACAACAGGTGGCCCTGGGACTGCTGAGGCCTGAGGCCAGCTGGGGGCCAGGCTGAGTCTGGGGGAGGCCAGGGATGGGCTGAGAAGGGGGGCAGGGCACCCTGCCTTTTGTTGGTGTTTCCCAGCCCTGGGGGAGGGTGGTTGAGAATGAAGGGCTGCTTTGCCTGTCCCCGCAGGTGCCTAGCAGCTGGGAGAATCCAGGCTGCTCCACCCTTTGAACGGGACCCTTTGTAGCAGGGAAACCAATCCCTCCACGGCACCTGGTTCGGTGGTGGGGGCAGGAACCGGCTTCCAGGGCCGGGAGCTCGGGGTGGGGGGGCCCGGGGACCCCACCACTACCCACCTGCCCCGCCTGCCCGGGGCACTCTCTCAATTTGCCTGTTGCCCATGGCACCCACCCCTTTCCCAGAAGATGAAATAGTCCCAGACTGACCTGAGGCCATGTGTAGAAAACGCTTCTCTGTCCAATGAAGGAACTGACTTTTCTTGGGCAATAACTGGGCATTTAGGAGATTTGAGGGGGAGGGGGCTTGGGGGTGACCATGGCTGCTAGTCCTAATTTAAAGAAAGGCCTCCTCAAAGAATAAGGGCGGTGAAATGCTTGTTGAATATCAGCCAGTGCTTTGCCTTCACTTTCCTCCTTGCCCTTGGAACTGCTCCCTCACGGATGGTTTCCCAGAGGGTCCTGCCAGTCCTGCTGGGCAAGCAGGCCAGGGGAGCTGCTGACGGGAGCCGAGCCACACCCCGCCCGGGCCTCTTCCCGAGTCCCCAGGGAAGGAGCAGAGTGTGCAACAGGTGGCCTCCCTGTTTGCACACCTGTGGGGGCCCCGCCCCACATACACGGCCCCGGGAGGTGACTTCAGACCTAAGACCTCTGAGAGTTTCCACCTCCTTGGCCTTTGGCCTTGGCCCTTGAAGGAGGTGGGTTTTCACAAACATCTTTTATGCAGGTAACTACCTTGTCCCCGTCTTTTTTTTTTTTAAGATTTTATTTATTTATTCATAAGAGACAGAGAGAGAGAGAGAGAGAGAGGCGGAGGGAGAAGCAGGTCCCCGCTGAGCAGGGAGCCGGATGTGGGACTCGATCCCAGGACCCTGGGACCATGACCTGAGCCGAAGGCAGACGCTTAACCCTCTGAGCCACCCAGGCGCCCCCTTGTCCCCGTCTTAATAGCACGAGGGGTGTGTGTCGGGTGCCACCCGTGTGCAGGGGCGCTGTGTATACGCCATCTTCAGTCGTGGGTGAGGTAAGGATGGCATTATCCCCATTTTACAGATGAGGGAGTGGGGGGTTACATAGTTTGCTAACGATCATCGTGCTCCAGTCAGAACTTGGACCCAGGTTGTCTGAGCCCAGACTCCATGCTTGTAGCCACTACTTTGATGGGGGTGGGGGTGGGGGAGAGCAAACCCTAAATCCCCGGGTTGCCCAGTGCCCTCTCTGTGACCCCAGGACCAATCTGGGGTTTGCCCTTGTTCTCTAAGTCCCACTGTGTCCAGCTATGGTAGGTTGTTAAATATTTGTCGGGTGCTGGCTCCTCAGGCCAGCCCTTACCTCTGGGGTGAAGCCTCTGCCTTTCCAGCCTGGGTGTGAAGCTGGCCCCCCACCACCTCACGGTGCCCCAGCGGCTGCCAGGAGCCGGCCATCGAAACTCCTGCTCTTCACCTTAAACCCACTCTGATGCCTCACGTGGGGACCCAGCAGTTCTCCAGGCTAAGCTGGTTTTTCTAGAATAGTTTCCTCTTCCATTCTCCCTGCCTCTTCCTGTTCACAGCCCTGGCCAGAACTGACAGTCCAGCCTCAAAGCACACCTGTCCCCACGTGAGTCAGTGAAAGAGCTCAGAATTGGGGGGCTGCAGGCTAGGCTAGGAGCCCTGCCTCCCTGCTGTGACCTCTGTACTCTTGGGCAGGTCTCGGCCTTAATTTTCTCATCTGTACAATGGGAATAATAATAAAGTCCATTGTACCTTTGACAGATTCTACACAAAAAAATGCTTTGAATCCAATAAAGCCCTAGATAAACACAGTTGTCTCTTGACCTGGTTTATACTGTTTAGTCCCACAGTATAAATCTTTATGTCCACGCAGGTGAGGGCTGGGGAGACAGTGAGACCTCTGGAGGCCGGCTGGTGGGACTGAGAACTGGCCCTGCCCCTAGGCAGCTGTGTGACTTGGGGCAAATTATCCAACTTATTGGAAAAATGGGAACGAGAGCATCTATCCCATAAGGCTGTTGCTGAGAATTATGATATAATGCAAATGACCAGTTTAGCAGAGACCTGCCCACAGTGGGTGGTCGGCAATTATGGGCGTCATTAAGTCACGTGATGGTGTCTCTCCCCCCCCCCCCCCCATCCTCTCTACTTTGAAGTCATTCAGAGCAAGGCCTGTGTGCAGTTCCTGGAGGGGAGGAATGTGGCCGCAGGTCCAGTCAGGTACTTGTTAAATGCTGCCTTTTTTTTTGTTTTTTTTTTTTTTAAGATTGATTTATTTATGTGAGAGAGAGAGAGAGTGTGCGAGGGCGAGCAGGGGAAAGGGCTGAGGGAGAAGGAGAGAGAGGATCCCAAGCAGGCTGCCCGCTGAGCACAGGGCCCGATCCCACGACCCTGAGATCATGACCTGAGCTGAAATCAAGAGTTCGACGATTAACCGACCGAGTCACCCAGGCGCCCCCGTTAAACACTTTTTTGATGCGTAAGAGAGAGCTGAGATGATCCCTTGATAGCGGCTGACGGAAGAGCTCCCTTCTGCTCCCCTACCCACCCCAGACCTCTCCGTCTGCTAAGCAGCTTTGTGAGGGGGAAGGGCGTTAATTGGAGCAGTCGTCAGCCTTCGCGCGAACCTGCGGGGCTGAGGGGGTCCCCCAGATGGACCTTGTCTTATCTGGACAGGCAAGGAGGGGCCTTGTCGAGCCTGGGGCGGGAGTCCTGTCTTCCAGGGACCCTCCTGCTCACTAGCTCGTGCTTAAACTCCAAATAGAATCAGAGCCAGCCAGAGAAGGGGATAAAATTAAATCCTTGATCATGATCAAGTGGTTAAAAAAAAACTCATCACAGCCAGCGGCTCCTTCCTCCTGCAGCCGGCTCTGCTTCCGAGCAGACAGGCGGAGGAGGACAGGGGGGCTGCTGAGCCCTGAGCCCTGAGCCCCCAGCAGCCCGCCCTGGCTGCCCTCCTTCGGGCCCTCCCAGGTCACAGATCTCAGCCCCCAGGGCCTAACGTTACCCTTCTCACACTGAACCCCGAGGAGTGGGATGAAGCCCCTCTAGGCCTCAGGCGGAGGCTGCTGTCAGGGGAGGCCCTCCTGGGCTCTGGGCTCAGCTGCACACACCTGGGATCCGATTCAGCCTCTGACAGTTACAGGCTTTTTTTTTTTTTTTGCAACAAGGTCCATCTGGGGGACCCCCTCGAGGGACTGCTCCAATGAATGCCCTTCCCCTTCACAAACCTCAAGGTTTCTCTCCCGCGTGGAGCCCGACTCCAGGCTCCCTCTCACGACCTCGAGATCAAGACCCGAGCTGAGACCGAGAGTCGGACGCTTAACCCCCAGAGCCACCCAGGCGCCCCTAGTTACAAGCTGTTGGATGGGGACGCACCACTGAACATTGTCAAGCCTGCTTCCCAATCTGGAACATGGGAGTAGTAATGGCACGAGCTCTCGGGTGCTGCCGGGAGTCAGCGTGTGAGAAGCCGCAGTGGCCTGTCCCCCCCTGCCTCCCGACACACACCCCGACAGGCAATAGGGGGTGTACCGGCTGGGGAGGATTTCACAACCACGAGACTGACTGAAGGCCAGGCTCCTCCTTTTTGTCTCCAGGACCCAGCAGCTCAAACCCTGGGGGCTGCAGGGCGGGGGGGGGGGGGTGGCCCCAATTTCAACCTCCCCCGAGGCAGGGGCTGGGCTGCTCCAGGGGTTTCTTCTGAACAGGCCGTGGGTGGAAAGAGCCATGTGTTGGGGGAAGACAGGCTGCGAGGCCCACCGCGGTCACGGGGTAGGCTCCCCTCCGGGCCCCTTCCCGGCCTCAGGCCCCCCTCCTGCAGACTGGGCCCGAGGCTGCCCCCGAGGGGGAGCTGGTGGCTGCCCTGCGGGTGCCTGGCAGGGCAGAGTCCGTGGTGGTCAGGCAGGCCCCGGAGCCGGGGGGGCTGTGAGGACAGGGGACTGAGGTGGCCCTTGGCCTGGGAGCTAGGACAGGGCACGAGGAAACAATGAGGCGGTAAAAATAGCTCTTTGTTTACCGTAGGCTGCACATCCTCATGTGTCCCTGTGTTTGTGTGAAAGAAAAACACCGACCACCCTGGGGAGCCCGGGCAGCACACCCCGGCCCCAGGCGTGCTGGGGGGCTCCACTGTGAGCGGAGAAGGGGCCTGGCGGAGGGGACAGCGGGACAGGGCCCCGGTGGGGCCAGCCTCCCCCTTGGCTGTCCCCACACACGCCCCCACCCGCCACAGTGCTCCAGACGGCCTCGTGGGCCTCTCTGGCCTCCGGGGGCCGCTCCCTCCGCAACAGCCCAGCCCACCCACCCGGGTCAGCCCACCGCTCCCGCTGGCTTGCTCCTTGGGAATCTGTCTGGGCGTGATGGGCCAGCATCCCAGGGAAAGGTGGTCTGTGGACTTTCCTCCGGCTGAATCACCCCCCACACCCCATCCGGAGCTGCCTAGGCGACAGACAAGCCATTCCCTGGGAGGGGCAGCCTGGACTCTGGTCCCTCAAGGTTTCTATCTGGAACCTTCCTTCCTCGTGGCTCTCACAGATCCTCCCAGCTGACGCGGCTTGCTCCAGAGGCGGGTGAGCCCTGAGCCATCTGGATGACCCCCAGACTTCTCCAGACTCCCGGAGCGTTAACCCGGCCCAGCTGCACCACTGAGCCGGTCAGGACCTGCCGGCCGAGGACCTGCCGTGGGTGAGCCGAGGAGGCAGGGATGAGAGGATGCGGCCTTGCCCTGTGGTCTCCGAGGCCGCTGGGCCTGACTGACCCGGAAACAGGCTGTAACAGAGCAGTGTCCCGCGGGGAAGGAAAACCCTGGTCACCGAGGAGGCTTGTCCGCAGGGAGCTGAGGGGGTCAGGAGGGCCCCTGAGAACTGCTGCACCGCCCGTGGGCCGTCCTTCTCCTGGCCGTGCCATGCGGCTCACGCCGGGGTCAGGGCAAGGAGGTGGCAGAGGCCTGTGTGTGCCCTGCTGGTCCCTGGCTCCTCCCCAGTAGCCAGACCGAGAGAGGGCAGCCGGAGAGGCCCCGGAAGCTGCTTCAGATGGAGAAAACCTTTGCAGTGATGTGTCAGGGCAGGTCCTGGAGCTCAGGCTGGAGCCTGGGGCTTGTAGGAAAACCAGCAGCACAGCGTGACCCGCCTGGCCTGGAGCCTTCCTCCTGGTGCTGGATGGGCTTGCTCTTCTCACCCCCGCCCTCCCCAGGCTGTGTGATCTCAGGGCCCCAAGCGTTTGTCCCTGGGGGAAGGAAAGACAAAAGTACCCTGTCCCCACTCTGAGAAGCCAGGAGGACGAGCTCAGGCCCGGGTGTGGAGGGCAGAGAGGCTTAGGAGATTGAGCTCCTCAAGGTCATTTGCCAGCAGAGGAAGCTGGGGGGATGAGGAGGGGGTGGGGCCCTGCAGACAGAGCGCGGGACCACCATGAGTCCCCTGACCTTGGTTGATTCTATTCCATGCGTCTGAGCCTCAGTTTCCCCGCTGTAAAACAGGGTTGCTGCTCGCCTCAGTGCTGCTCCTCGGATCCTCCCGGCCCCCTACCTCCCAGGCATGTGGAAAGGTTGTGTCCCCCTGTCCCCCTTTGAGTAAGTGTGACCTTGACTGGCTTTAGCTAATGAAGTATGGGTGTAAATGATGGGTCAGTGCAGGTAGAGCTTGAAGAACCACTTGGGAATGTTCCAGAGGCTGCTGCCCATCCACCTGGGTCCTGGCAAAGCCCCAGGCAGTCCACAAGTGAGCAAGGAAATGCGTGGTTTTGTTCCCTGGGGGTCTTGGGCCTGCCTGTGTCTGCACCATCAGCTGGCCTCTCCTCACCACTACGTTGCCTCAGGGATCTCGAGCCTCTGAAGCTGGGTGGCATCTGACTCTTGTCGTACCTGAGAATACTCTGGACCACTCCCAGCTCCACGGCTTCCCTGAAAGGCTGTGTCCAGGAGCCACCGCTCGCTTTTCTGGCATCTGAGAAAACACCAGGAACGCCTCCGGCCCCGGTCCCCGCCCTGGACTCTATAAGGCAGTGCTGCCCTTTGCACTCAGGATACAAATCTCCCTTCCCTATTGTGGGCGGCCCTGGGGGCTCAGGGCCCTGGCTCCTGGTGACCTCTGACCTCCGCTCCCACCGCTGTCCCCTCCTCCTGACTCGCAGCCTTACGTCCCTCAGAGCTCGTGCGCGTCCTCCCTCTGCCTGTACTGTTCTTCCCACAGCCCTGAATCCTCAATTTTTAGCTGTCAGCTTAAATGTCACCCCCTGTCTTAGACTCCTTGGGCTGCTATAACAAAATCCCACACACTGGGTGGCTTCTAAACAACAGAAATTCATTCCTCCCAGTTCTGGAGGCTGGAAGTCCAAGATTAGGGTGCCAGTGTGGTCGGGTTCTGGTGAGAGCCACCTTCCAGGTTCTGTCTTCCCTCCGTGTCCTCCCATGATGGAAGGGCCGAGAGAGCCCTGTGGGCTCTCTTCTACAAGGGCACCACCCCCACGCATGGGGCTCCACCCCCATGACCTGATCCCCTCCCCAAGCCCCACCTCCTAACACCACCACATTGGGGGGTGTTCAACACGTGAATTAGGGGGGACACGAATATTCAGACCATAACACCCTCCCTCAGAGGATTTTTTTTTTTTTTAAGATTTTATTTATTTGACAGAGAAAAGTGCACAGCAGAGGGAGAGGGAGACGCAGACTCCCTGCTGAGCAGGGAGCCCGACGACGACTCGGGGCTCCATCCCAGGACCCCAGGGTCATGACCTGAGCCGGAGGCAGACGCTTCACCGAGGGAGCCACCCAGGCACCCCGCGCCCTCAGAGCATCTTAACTGACCCGCCCTATTTTGCTTTCTACTTTGATGTGCTCTATTTTCTTTATGTGAAACATCTGCTTGTTTCTTTCTTGCTCCACTAGAAGGTAAGCTCGTGGGAGCAGGCCACCAGAGCCCCGTGCAGGGGGCAGCAGTGGTCCCTAAAGGGAAGAATGCTGGGTGGTCAGGGACAAGCTGTCCACTCTCGGGCTCTGGTGCTGGCTGATCCTCTGCGTCAGGAAACCCCACGGTGACACCAACCCTGGTGCTCAGCCAGCCTGCCACGGGGGAGAGGAAGAGCAGGGGGAGGAAGGGGGCCCTCCCATTGAGCTTGAAATCAGAGCTTTCTTCTTCCCCATTCGGACCTGGCTTTGCCAGCCTAGAGCGCCGCTGTGGTGTCACCAGCCCTGTCTGAAACGGCAGGTGTCCCACAAAAGTAAAAGAAGGCTGGAAAATGCATGCTGTACACATTCGTTTGGAGAGTCACAATGTAGTGAAGGTTCTGAGAAGTCCTGCAATGAAGACATCCATTTCATCTAGCTTCTACCTTATCTTTTTGACCACAGAACTCTTAAGTTCCTTACGTATTCCATAGAATATTCCATAAGAACTGCTCCTGTGGAGGAAGAGTACAAGGTGTAAAATCAGAACTCGGGACTTGAGTTTGTTACGGGTTATCTCTGACTTCTCCAAGCCTCAGCTTCCCCACCTGTAAAATAAGGGGGAATTCTAACCCCCGCAGGGTTGTCGTAAGTGTGGAAGGAGAACAGGCCTTTGGTAAGTATCTCCTAAGCTGCAAAGTGCTGTGTGGCTACCTGACCATTATAACTGGCTTAACCTGGAAAATAACGTACGCTGTTTACCTTACAAGGTAAGGGGACGCCAGAGGGAAAGAAAGTGACTCATCCAAGACTGGCCAAGCTGGTGACTGGTTCAGAGACGGGCTCTGAGGGGGGGAGGAGCTCTAGCAGCAGTACTGTGAAGAATGAAGGCCCAGGGGCCAGAACAGAGGTGACACTGATGGGTGGCAAGCCCTGGGAACAGGTATCTCTGGTGGGAGGGAGGTACTGACTATCCCTGCTGATCCCTTCCTGAGACTTCTGAGCAGACAGCAATGCTGGTGTTCCCTCTCCTTGTCCCCCCGCCCCCGCAGCCCCTGCCGTGGGGGATGCGCTGCCTGGAACAGAGTGGGTCTATGAGTTTGTTCGGCCTGCCTCAATGAAACCCTGTAGGTGCTTAACCAACAGAAAGGTACCGTCTCACGTCCTGGAGGCCAGAAATCCAAAATCAAGGTGTGAGCAAGGTTGGGTCCTTCCAAGGGCCGTGCAGGAGAACGTGCTCTAGGCCTCTCTCCTCGGCTTCTCCCTTGTCTCTTCATATTATCCTCCCTCTATGTAGCTAAATTTCCCCTTTTTGTGAGGACTCCAGTCATATTGGATTAGGTCATATTGGATTAGGTCCACCCCAGTGACCTCATTTTAACTCGGATGATGTCTGTAAAGACCCTGCCTCCAAAGATCACATTCCCAAGTACTGGGGGTTAGGACTTCAGCATCTGGTTTTTGCTGGGGGGGCCTGGAGGGGGACACCATCCAACCCATAGCAGTGGGCATTTTCCCAGTGGGCACTTCTCTCCATCTCACCAGCCCAGTTCCTTGGCTGAAAGCATGTGGATTCTGGCCTGCCAGAAGAGAGAGCCCATAATTGTGTTAATTGCCCACAATACTAGATCTGCAATTAATATGCCATGGGAACAAAGAGCAAATGCACTAATAGCACATAATTAGACCTAAACTACCCCCTCGGCAGAGCAGTGCAACTGAGCTCTGCTGTTTATGCTCCTTTTCAAATTAGCAGAGATGAGCAAATTAACATCCGCTTCCCCTTCACCCTGCTCAGAGGGGAGCTATGGGGGGAACCTTGGGATGGGGAACGGATGGTGGGGCACCCTGGACAGATCCTGTCCAGAGCCAAGCACCCGGGCCTGACCTTTGGAACTAGAGGCAAGTGAGGGCTTTGAAGGAGTGAGGAATCCAGATCTTTCCTCAAGTTCTGACATCACGACAACCTGTCTGGGCCTTGGCTGATGCCCGGCCCTGGGATGGCAGGGATTCTTGCGATTGGGGCGTGTGGAGTGACTCACAGAACACTGCGATTATTTGGGGCCCTGGGGCAGGTTTGAGTCAATTTGGAGGCTTGAGGCTTAAGTGCCACACCTCTCCTCCTCCATTCCTGGGGTGGCGGTCAAGTCCAGAGGCAGGGGGCAGACCCCCTCAGAAAGGGCCAGTAGATGCTCTTGGCCTCTCTTCTTTCCGCCCTGTCAGCTCGCAGGCCTGACTGCCCCGTGTCTCTGTGGCCCCGGCGACGGGCTGTCTGGGGCCTGCCCTGCCCATGCTTGTCTCCTTCGGCTGGAGGCGGCTGGCACGAGCTTTAGTCTCAACTCGTCCCATTGCCTGCCCAGCGAGTACCGGGCAGAGCCTCCCCGGCCCCCCACTGCCTGTCTGGGGCTCCTTGTCCTTGGTCTCCCCATGTGCCTCTCCCCCTGTGGACTCAGCCTGCAGCCTGCAGGTCAAGCACCCTTTCCTCGTCCACCAATCACTGTACCTTGCAGGGCCTGTGAAGCCAGGTGGCCCAGCGGGAGTAGGATTAACAGACTCCTCAGCTGGTCCCTTCCCCTCCCCTCTAGGCCACTAGGTCCTGCCTCCCTGGACCTGGGCAGAGGGTGACGGCCCTACTTGCTCGCCCCTCTCCTGCAATTTGCCTCCCTGCCCTTCCCGGGCTGTGCCGGCCTCCTCCCTGGCTCCTGCCAAGCCAGCCACAGCAAGGCTCATTGAGAATTCTCTGAGACCTATCTGCCCACTTCGAGAAGAGTCTCTTCCTCCAACAGACAGCCTCCTCATTTGCATCCCCTAAATCAATGCCCTCAGCGGATCAAAGCCCAGCACTACAATCTCAGTGAGGTTGGCTTGGGAGGGGAGAAGAGGCAGGACTCCCCTCCCCCTTTCCTGCTGCCCCTTAAGCCCAAGGGGAACTGGAAAGAGGAGGCCCTTGGGAGTGCAAAAAGGGGCAGGAGCAGAAGTCCCTCTCTAGGTAAGGTTCTCTTCCCCTGCTTTTCCTGCAGGCTGAACAGACAGAAGGACAGTGCCAGGCATGTGTCAGCAAGCCTTGCTGTGATGTCCCAGGCCCTGAGCATGACTGGGGCCCTGGGTCAGACCTGAGGAAAGGGAGGCTC
The DNA here is from genome assembly GCF_964656455.1 of Halichoerus grypus. Classification (NCBI taxonomy): domain Eukaryota; kingdom Metazoa; phylum Chordata; class Mammalia; order Carnivora; family Phocidae; genus Halichoerus; species Halichoerus grypus. Next base: position 180,426,128 of record NC_135716.1, read on the forward strand.
TGGGAGGAAGCCACCTAGCTCATCCTCCCCGGTCAGACATGCCAGGGCTCAGGCCTCAGGGTTCTTAAAGAACCAGCAGGATTTGGGGAGGCAGAGAGGAGAGGGTTAATCCCCCCCCATGTGTGACCAAAAACGTCCTCGCTGGCATGATCACCAACATCGATGGAGCACTGACCATGTGCTGGCTTAGTGCTCAGTCCTCCCGGGCATTATCACATTTAACCCACAGAGCATCCCTATAAGGCATGTGTCATTCTGCTCCCCATTTTATAGATGACAAACCAGAGGAGAGGCCACTGAGCTGGGAAGTGGCAGACTTTGGGTTAAATGAGAGAAGGTCCAAGAAAGGCTGAGTAATCTGAAAAGAGCTACAGGCAGGGGAGAAGGCCCTGTCTGCTGGTGTGTGAGGGTGGGAGCCAGCGTGGGATGACCAGGACGGGACTGTCCTTACACAGAGGGGACGTCTTGGCTGCCCTTTGGGATGGAGCAGGAGGCCTGGTCCTTGGTCAGGACATCTGCTTCCCCTCATGCCCCACTGAACTTCTTGGCTCCCTCCTGACCACCCACCATACCATGAGCCAGGTGGGGATCAGCCAAGCAGTTCTCCCATCTTGATGTCTTCTGACTTTCCAGGGCCATGCAGAAACTTTTGCCATCAGGCAGCTTCTGGGAGATAGTAATGTCGTAGGTAAGAGCCTCTGCTTTGGAGACAGAAAGATGTAGGTTCAAATCCTGACTCTCCCACTTTGCTGTGTGGCCTTGGGAAAATTACTTCACCTCTCTCAGCCCCAGTGTTGTGCTCCGTAAAAGAAGGACAATAACGGTGTTCAGTGCTGCTAGCACAGAATCAGACCAGGCTTTGGGCAGGGCTGGCCCACAGCAAACACTCACTGTGTGAGCTCCTGATTTCCGGGGGTGGTTAATCCCTGCTACCCAGATGAAGAAGGAGAAAAAGAGAAGTAATCCTGAGCAAGTAAATGAGCTGGAGGCTTGAAAGGGCCAGAGATTCTGAAGTCTGGCTCTTGATTTTTATTGGTGCTTGCTGGTCCGGGGAGCTTGAGGGGCAAGGAAAAAGCACAAAAAGGCCAGAGGAGCCTCACCTGAGGCCAGCTGAGCTACTTCTCCACTGACAAGTCACTTAACCCCACTGAACTCCTGCTTCCCATCAGTTAAATAGGGATGAGTGAAAACCTCTACCAGGAAGATTGCCGTGAGGCCCCAGAGTGTAGAGATGCCCTTCAAAAAAAAAAAAAAAAAAAAGGAGTATGCTGAGCAAATCCAAACTGTAAAGTGCTGTGTGAATACAGTTATTTATTATTATTATTATTATTTTATTTATTTATTTATTTTTTAGAGAGGGAGAGGGGCGGTGGGGGGGGGGTAGAGAAGCAGAGGGAGAGAGAAAAATCTTAAGCAGACTCCACACCCAGTGCAGAGCCCAATGTGGGGCTCCATCTCACATCCCTGAGATCATGACCTGAGCTGAAATCAAGAGTCAGAGGCTTAACCGACTGAGCCACCCAGGCGCCCCTGGGAAAGCAGTTATAACCATCATCATCTCCTCGGACCTTTTTTTCTTTTTTAAAAAGATTATTTATTTGAGAGAGAGAGAGAGCACAATCAGGGGAAGCAGAAGAGGGAGAAGCAGGCTCCCCACTGAGCAGCGAGCCCGATGTGGGACTCAATCCCAGGACCCTGGGATCATGACCTGAGCCAAAGGCAGATGCTTAAGTGACTGAGCCACCCAGGCGCCCCTGGGAAAGCAGTTATAACCATCATCATCTCCTCAGACTTTTCAAAGCATATTCGTATATATCATCATCATGGTGAGAACAGTAACTGCTAATTGAGCACCTTCTATGTGGCACACACGGAGCTAAACCCTTGATATGCATCCTCTCGTTCAATCTCCCCAGTAATCTAAACGGGGTATTATTGTATGCCCATTTTACAGATAAGGAAACTGAAGCTCACAGTAATTAGGTTGTCCGGTCTTTTCTGCTAATAACTGGAACCCAGGTCTGTCTGAATCCAAACGATGTGAGTAAGACATTTCTCCTATTTTTTTAAACCACTTTATCCTACTCTACCCCCAATTCCAGGCAATACGATGGAACTATGGGTAGAACCTAGGTTTGGTGCTGCTTCTGCTATGCCCGGGGAGTGGCCGTGCTCCCTCAGTGGCTCCAGGGAAGCTGTGCTGTTTCTCCCCCTGCCTTTCCGTCCTCCCTTGCTCCTTCCCAGACACCTAGCCCCGTCCTCTCCATTGGGATGTTGTGTGTAGACAGGGCACATCATGTTTGCCTTGTGCGTCCACAGAGGGACCATGCTTGTCCATATGTTGTCTGTTCGTGTCGTGCGTTGAGTATATAATTCATGCTGCAGAATGAAAGAGCCACCCCTCCCCTCCACCACACAGAAGAGTGAGTAGGTCCTGTGCCTTTCCCAGCTGTCTACCCAAAAAGAGGAGGGGACTATGCTGTGTGTCACCTGGGGGAAAGCATAAGTAGGAAACCCCAATCCTTGTCCCACCTTTTGGGGGTGCAAAAGCGAGCTGCCCGGCTTCTATGGGAAAGTGAGATTTTCCTTCTTTGGAAATTCTCAATAGCTAGTGATGGCTGATGTTGCCTGCGTGGGAATGCCTGCTTCCTTTGCAAATGGAGAGCCATAGAGAGCTTTAAAGGGAGTCTGAAACAAACCGTCAGGCCTCAACCTGACTCCCTGGAGACCACAGGGATGTCTCTTCCTAAGTCAGGGTCTCTGCCACTGCCAGAGAGGCACGAAGCTCTGAGCCATGACGGTAATGAACAATAATGATAGAGACTTGTGTGTTGGCTCATCTATTCCTCACTACCACCCCCGCCCTGCCCAGGGAAGCAGGCACTGACTTATCTCTGTTTTACAGATGAGATACTGAGATTGGAGAGATGAAGTGCCTTATCCAGGACGTAGAAACCACACTATTAGCAAGAAACACAAAAAGGCTCAAAAAAAAAAAAAAAAAAAAAAGAAACACAAAAAGGCTCACTGCAGCTCTCTTTGTAAAAGCAAGAGATTGGAAACAGCCCATCAGTGTGGGAGAAATAGTCATCAATAGAGGACTGATTCAGTCAATTCCGGTACGTCCACATGAAGGAAAACATTATATGTATGCATGTCAGATGTACAAACATGGTGTGTATGTCACACTTCTGACACCAGATGTGTAGGTTTTCCACACCAGGCAATTCTCTGATTCTCTGTGGACACCAACTGCCCCCACTTCATTTTTTAAAAAAAAATTTATTTCCTGTTTATTTTTTTAAAGATTTTATTTATTTATTTGAGAGAAAGAGAACACAAGCAGAGGGACGAGGCAGAGGGAGAAGCAGGCTCCCTGTTGAGCAGGGAGCCTGATGTGGGACTCAATCCCAGGACCCTGGGATCATGACCTGAGCCAAAGGCAGATGCCCAACCGACTGAGCCACCCAGGCGCCCCCACTGCCCCCACTTCAGGTGCCAACTGCAAGTAGTGGGTCCCCAGGTGACCTCCCCTTCTGTCTAACTTGGCTACCTTTCCAGGGATTCCCATGACCCCGTCCTCAGGTTCAATATTTTGCCATAAGGGCTCTCAAAACTCAGGGAAATGCTTTACTTACATTTACCAGTTTATTATGAAGACTATTATAAAGAAAACAAGTGAACAGCCAGATGAGGAGTACATTGGGCAAGGTGTGGAAGGGTCCCGAGCGCAGGAACGAGTGTCCCTGTGGAGTTAGGGTGCACCACCGTCCCGGCACGTGGATGTGTTCACCAACCCAGAAGCTCTCTGCATCCTGTAGTTGAGGGATTTTGGAGCGGCTTCATCACATTGGCATGATTGATCACTAATTTGATCTCCACCCCCCCCTCCCCAAATTTGGTGGGGAGGGGGCTGAAAGTTCCAAGCTTCTAATCATGGCTTGGTTATTCTGGTGACCAGCACCCAACCAGGAGCCATCCGGGAGCCTGCCTAGAGTTCCCTCATTACAACAAAAGATGCTCCTCTCACCCAGGAAATTCCAAGGGATTTAGCAGCTCTGTGCTAGGAATTGGAGATGAAGACCAACCATCTATTTCTTATTATATCAGAGTATCACACCGCACAAGAGAGTGCAATGCAGCTCTGAAAGGGATCCTGAGATGGAGCCATCTCCAGGATATTTTATTAATAAAAAAAAAAGCAAGATGTGGATGTGATATGCTTCTTTTCATCTAAGAAAGGGGAGAGTACTATATTAGCATCCTTGCTTGTATTTTAAAAACCCACAGTGGAAGGATAAGCCAAAACCAGACAGAACGGTAATTTTAAGGGCAGGAAGGGACAGGGAGGAGCACACACGAATGGAATCAGACTTTTCCGAGCACCTCGTTTTCCGGATTTGCCTTTGGAGCCTTGTAACTCTTTAATATGGCCGTAAAACAAAATTAAATGGAAATTCTGCAAAAGGAAAGGAAATGGATAGAGATGCGTTTGAGCCCGGTGTGTGTGTGGGGGGCAACTGGAGTCTCTGCTGCTTTTGCCCCTCATTAACTATCCCTTCTTACAGCCATGGAGACACCTGACCAGGCCACCAGAAGGCAGAGACAGGGCCAGATCTTAAACCTTCGGGGGCTGCAGGGGGACCCTAGTGGTGATGCTGGGGGTTGTGGTTTTAGTATTTTGGGGGCATTTGATTGGCGGCTCTCATCAAGATTCCCACAGCCGCATTCTGCTGCTTCCTTAAAGTGGGTCAACTTCCAAGCATATCATTCACAGTGGCCACAAGGGGTGCTTACTCCCTCTAGCTCAGTCCCACCAACACTGGCCTAGGGCACACTGTTGCTAACAGTCCTAACACGCCACCCGACAGGGGTTCAGCTTCCTGGCAAAGGGTATTCCTGCATGCGACCATGTTTCCTCCTCTCGGCAACTCTGGACCTGGGAATGACTGTCTTGGTGAGAAACCCAGGCTGGATGAGAATGCCTCCCATGGCTTCAGAAGAGCTGCCAGGTGGCAGGGCCCCACCTCTGACTCTGGTGGCCCAGGCTGATGACTCCACGCTGCGGGATCCTGCACAGGGCTTTTTTCTCCCCCTTTGGTATTGGTTGTGTCATTTCACATAGGGGCTGAGGCATTGTTTGGGGATCAGACCTACATGAAATTGAATCCCAGGTGTCCTGCTTTCTAACAATGGGCTCTTTATCAAATGTTACATTTTCCTCATCTAGCACAAAAGTACCTTCTGGAAAGGTTGCTGGAGGCATAAATGAAATGTCCCTGGTAAAGAGCTTAGTGGAGACTGTTGTTACTAGCAGGAATCATTACAAAAGATGCAGCACCCTGGAAATTCTGTGTTCTTCTACCTGTCACACAGATGGGTTGACTATATGCTCAAAAGCTCAAGTCTTCCTCGGCCTGGTTATCAAAGCCTGCTCCTTATCCTCCCATGTCTGACCCTGACTAGGACACACCTGGGGTGCTGCCTCATTTCCCACTGCTCTGGGACCCCCTGGTGCTGCTCTCTCAGCGGCTGGCTCAGCTCAGGAGAGGCCCCTCTCTGCTAACTGTTAAGGCTGGATCGATCCCCATCTCAGGGCCATTTTGAGGATTAACTAATCCATCACGTGGAGACCTTTGAAAAGTGCCAATATGGCCAAGGCTATTGTCAGGCAGACCGGAAACTGAGTTCACTGGTTTCCCTGGCTTCCAAGACACTCAAGCTGAGCCCTGCAGCTGGACGAACTCTCGTGCGGGCAAAATCTCAGCGTGCGCAGGTTGCACTGAGCTCACCGGCCGTCTGTCTGCCCACCTGCCGCTGAACCTTTTTGATCTACCTCTTTGTTTCTTTAAGGGACAGTGAGGGTAAGAAGATAAAGGGATCAGGATTCCAGACACCAAAGAGCTTTTGTTTGTGTTTCTAATAGAACTGAATACATTACATTTTCCCTCTTGGCATCAGCTTATTGACTCAAGACATAGTTCTGAGATTTATACCTTTCTGACTTTATGTTTTGTAAATTTCAAAGGTCCCTGGAAACCTACAGGGTATGTTTTTTATCCTCTGAGGTGTGATCTCCACAATACAAAAATGAATACAGGCATTCATTGAGTTCATCGCTGAGTATTTATTGAGTGCCTACTGTATGTTTAGCAGACACAAGCAGCTCAGAAGCTCCCCGAGGGAAAAAAAAGAAGTTCCTATGTGTTTAGACCTACTACGTACTAGGCTCTGTGAGGCACTTTCATTGCATCATCTCATTTAATTCTGACAACTCCAGGAAATAGCTATTGCTATCCCATTTGACAGGTGAGGAAAGAGACTCGAAGTTCCGTGACTTGTTGAGATCATTCATAGTAGAAGCAGCCAGAGTTCCTGTCTGGTGCCTCTGACTGTACTGTCTGGGTCCTTTCCACTAGAACACAGTGGGGAGCAGAAAAAGACACACACGGGTTACTTAGTCAATGGCACAAAGTAGCAGATTATCAGTCCTGGACTGCCTGGTTTGGGCCGGCCTGACGGTCAGGAGGACTTCCTGCAGGAGATAGCCCAGGTCTGACTCCGAGCAAAGGTGAGGGAGGATGTGCTACATAATGCTGGCCCTGGGCAGAAATGAACTTGAGCACAGACTTTGTTGAGAGAGTAGGTCCTGAGGTCAGCTGGGTGGGGCCCGAGGTTGAGGGGTGGGAAGCCTGGCAGAGCTGTCTGGACCAGATAAAGTGGCAACAAGGAGCTAGCAGGAGCCGGGGGGGGGGGGGGGTAAGCTCGGAGAGGATGACTCTGCAGTGCTGGCTGAAAGGAGTGCAGCTGTGAGGCCTGGAGATGGTAGGGGCCAGGTAGGTACCTCGGGAGGGGTCCATCCAAGGGGAGTCCAGTCCTCTTGGACCCAGGGAAGGGGGTGGCAGGGGAAGGAGAGATGGAATCTGCAGGCTTTGCTAGAGGATGCCTTCGAGGGACAAAGGACAGGGAGGAGCATATTCCATTACAGGATGCTTTGAAACTCCCATCAGGTCACATGAGGCCTCTGTTCACCGCTGTTCAAGGTCTTCCTGTGGCCCGGAGCATCATCTGGCCACGAAGGCACCTCACACTCTGGCCTGAATTTACTTTGTGGGCTCTTCACCCACTACCCTGCTAAATAAATCCTCCGCTCTCCTCCTACTTCTCCCAGCCTCCAAAGGGGCCCCCCTCCTGAACCCCACCCCAAGCTGGCCTCCACAAAGCCCACCGGCCTGCCGGACCCTCTTAGCTTTCACGGCTATGACAATCACAGTGTTCCAATCACCTTCCAGAGCTCTTGTAGCACCGTCTAGAATAATTCACATTTTACTGTTATTTAGCTTTTGCTCTTCGGGTCTTCCTAACGTCACCTCCCTGGCCTTGACGGCTGAGTGTTCTTTTCACTGTAGTTGTCACAACTGGGGATGTCATTTTGCCTTTCAGTCTTTGTTCCCTCATCTGCAAAATGGGGCCAATAATGTCTCACAGTGCCTGGCAGAGGGGCCCATCCATGACTGTGCCAGTCCTTTCCTCTAGCGTGGGGTGGTCCCAGGGGCCGAGGGAAGGTGGGGGAACCAGGACAGAAGGGGAGGACTCAAGCCCCCCCCCCAACCCTTCTTTATCCAGTTGGATCTCTGCATTTCTAAGGGACCACCGGCATCACACTCAGATCATCTAGAAAGGGCACGCACAAGCCGTCTTTAAACAGCCATCACAGATTTCTCCAGCAGACGAAGGGATCTGCATTTACAAATTCCGGACGGACTCCCTGGGGCAGCTAATGCCCCCTCCCAGGGCGGAACCACGGCAGCACGTGCTGCGCGGTCCCTGACTGTTTACAAAGTGCGTTTCGCTGACCTCCATCTCCTTGAAAACCTTTCACGACCCCGCAGGCTCCCTGTCATCACTTCCACTTGGCAGCAGAGGACACCAAGACTCTGGGAGGCGACGTGCCTTGCCCGAAGTGGCCCAACGTGTTGGCCCTCAGGGGCCCCGGCTGCACCCTCCAGCGGGGTCTGCACTCCGCGGGGCTGGGGCTGCGAAGGGCTGAAAGGCCGGCGCCGGCCCCAGGGTACCGCGCTTGGCTCCGGAGCCCGGGGGCGCGCGTGGGGATGAGGGGCTGATGCTCTCGGCCGCAGCGGGGGCAGGGGGTGCAGCCCCCAGACATCTCGCCGCCGCTCGGGAGGTACCCCAGGCGCGGCCCCGCGGGCGCGCGCTCCGGACTCCGCCGGCGATCCGAGGCGCGCGCCCCGCCCCCGCCCTCCCCCCCCCCCGCGCGCGCCCCTCTCCACCTCTCCCTCGTGCGCGCGCCCCCTCCCGCCGCCACCCCGCCCCTCCCGCGCGCGCGCGCGCGCGCCCCTCCCGCCGCCACCCCGCCCCCGCCGGTACCCTCGCCGGACTCGAGAGAGCGCGCCGCCGCCATCTTAGTTGCTGCCGCCGCCTCCAGCCAAGCGCTACCTCGGCGGAGGGGAGGGCGCCCGCGGCCCGAGCGCGCGGCCCAGCGTCGCGGCGGCGGCTCGTCGTACCCCGGACTCGCCGCGGCGCGAAGCAGCCGGCTCCGGGCCGCGAGAGCCCTGCTCGGCGCCCCGCGCTCGTGCCTGCCGCTCCCGCCTCGGGCCGGCCGCGGCGCCGGGAGCCGGAGCGATGCTGCGCCGCCCTGCGCCCGCGCTGGCCCCGGCCGCCTGGCTGCTGCTGGCCGGGCTGCTGAGCGGCGGCGGGGTCTGGGCCTCGCGAGGTAAGCGGCGGGCCGGGGCGGGGCCGGGGGAGTCGGGGCGGGCGCGGGGGGCCGGGGAAGCCGGGCTCCGTCCCCAGGCGGGGCGCCGGACCCCCGGTTGGCGGCCGCGCGGGGCTGGCGGGGACGTGCAGAAGGGCCCAGGGGTCGGTCCCCCTTCCTCCGCAGCGCCTGCAGGCGGGGGTGCCCCCCGGTGAGAGGCCGTGTACGTGTGTTGTGTGCTCAGATGTGCATCAGGCTGGGGGTGCACGCACAGTTTTTGGCGTGTGCTTACATAAGAGCCCACTCCTCCGCATCCCTTTCCAAGGACCCCGGTTCTCTGCTGCTGCACCGCGGACACCGCATCCTCGCCCCTTTTAGATCTTGTCTGTTTTCAAACGAGCAGAAGCTGAAACTTCTCGCTCCCCACCCACGTTTCATCCAAAGGTGAAATTGTCATGAGGTTTACGATCGCGGTCTCACCCCGCGTTAGAGATCTGCGTCTCCTCCGCTGCCGACACCTCGGTGCGGTTTTTCTGACGGTGATTTAGATCGTTCAGGGGCTTACATACCCTCAACGGAAACCTCTCTGATTCCTCAGGGCCGACATTATTGTACGGTTACTTGGCAAAAAAAAAATATTTCTTAGTGAATTGTTTTGTTGTTGTTTTAACCTTCATCCACTTAACCTTTTAAACAGTACACGCTTTCTGATATTGACTGATCTTGCCAACGAAAAGCTTACGCATTGCAGATACTTGCTTCCGAATGGATCTTGGAATCGTAAACATTTTCCTTGGCCTTGGAGCAAAGTAATCTAGGTGTAGTCTATAGAGGACTTGGATCTGTTCTTTTGATTTTTTATTTTTAATAAAAAATCGGAGGGGAGAGCTGATGGAAGTCTAAATGAAACGGTCATATTTCGTATTAGCAAGCTTTTAAAAAATCCTCATTTTCTCTTCCTTGGCATGACAGACGGAGTTAAGTATGGTGTTCACAAATTAAAGGGCAGAAGAGGCAAATGCGTCTTTTGTTCCGCGTTCCTTTCTTCACATTGGGGCTGATAAACTTTGAATACTTCATTTCTAACATTCTGTTGACTGTCATAGTCAAGTCTCAGTCACTAAGTATCTAATCGCTCTCAGTTTGATTTTTAAAAGTTACATCAAGCTGAGTTTGAAATGTTCTTTCCAGATGTGGAATGGAGGTCTGAAAGTCTAATATATCCAAGAGAAAATGTCAAAGTTCTGCTTCTCTTGGGGAAAACCCACACATTTCACAGAAATATGTGCTTGGATTGAGTATTTTGGGAATAGTTCAGATATATTTAGTTTAGTCAGTGATAACATTTCTTGTTAAAATCCGTATTTTCTTGTTTGTCCATTCACCTCCATTTGCTATTCATTATTGAATTACTTGGGTTATTCAACAAATATAAATTTCAGCTATCAAATATCTTCATTGTGGTGGACTAACAGAACTCTTATGTGAAAGATGTGTTTTGCTGACTTTCTAAGCTTTTCTTGGTGCATTTGTAGTATTTAAGAATAATTAGTGTTCAAAATAAAAGCACAGTTTAAACATCAGTTATTCTGTTGCTTTTTTTTTTCTTTTCCCCAGCCTGCAAGGTAGAAAATGTCTTGTGAATATTACAAGAAATGCTAATAAAATGATTTCATTTTGAGGGGTTACAAGTGGATTTTATATGTAAATACGCAATTTGTAGAGACACTTGCTGTGGGCTCATTTTAAAAGGTGATCATTTCAACTAATATTCTGATTTTTTTTATTGCTCTAAGACAGTACGACATGAACTGCTGGCCATACTCTACCTCTAATAATTATTAATGGGATAAATATCACATATAGATTGCTGGAGAGAATGTTAGGTTTTGTAATATAAATTGCATGTTGACTATTAATTAGTTGTTTAATAGAGAACTCCGAATTTCACTTTAATTTGTAGCTGTCGTTCTTAAAAAACATCGAATAAATCAAAATATTAGGCATATCCTTGGCATGCCCTACGCTTCCTGCTTTCTCTCCAGTCAGTCAATGATCAGGAAATAGTAAATTGAAATGGAGCATATAGAAAGCTTATGAATATATATATATATATATATATATATATTTTTTTTTTTTTTTTTAAATGCGAGCACGGACTGCATTTCAAAGCCAAATAAATCATTTTCATTGTTATTGTCCTGTTTGTTTGCACACAGACTTCTCAGTGAGGCCTCCCTTCACCATCCTCTGTGAAATTTCATCTCTCTCTGATCCCCTGAATCCTCCCTTCCCTGCCTTACTTTCCTTCTTTCCATAGCACTTGATCCCATTCAAACAGCCTTATTCTGTTTATTGTCTGTCTCCCCTCACTAGGACAGAGGCCCCGAGATGGAAAGGTGTTTGGTCTGTTTTGTTCGCATGTGAATCCTGGACAACTCTTATCTCAGTTTCGACAGCATAGTATTTTTATGTCCTAATTTTCATCTGACAGATAAATGTTATATACTGAAAAAGGCATTACAGACTATAAAACAAACCTAAATTCTGCATTATGATATAGAAATTCATTAGTAGATAATTTTTCAAGGATCTTTGATTGCAGTGTTGGGGATATTAGACCATAAAAATCTGTAGCAGCTTTTGAAGGCTGTAGCTTTGTGGCTACCACTCTGAGTCTAATTTTTTTTTTTTTTTAAGATTTTATTTACTTATTTGCCTGAGAGAGAGAGAGAGGGAGAGTACAGTCAGGCGGAGCGGCAGGCAGAGGGAGAAGCAGGCTCCCTGCTGAGCAAGGAACCCCATGTGGGACTCCATCCCAGGACCCTGGGATCATGACTTGAGCTGAAGGCAGACGCTTAACCATCTGAGCCACCCAGGTGCCTCTGAGTCTAATTTTTAAAAATACTGTAGTTCTCTGCTTTTTTGGAAAGTGGTTTCTTAATTTGTTACCTTGTTTTTCAGAAGTAACTTTGAGGAAAAGTCTTTAGAATACAGACTTCAATATTATACTTAATCTAACAGTTGTATTGCTGGGAATAAATGTCATTTATTTCAAATAGGAGACCTATAACTACTAAAGAAATAAGATAGATTTTTAAAAATAATTTTTTTATTAATTTTTTTTTTAGATTTTATTTTATTTGACGGAGAGAGAGAGAGTACGAGCAGAGGGAAGCGGCAGAGGGAGAGAGAGAGGGAGAAGCAGGCTCCCTGCTGAGCTCTATCCCGGGACCCTGGGATCATGACCTGAGCTGAAGGCAGACGCTTACCTGACTGAGCCACTCAGGCACCCCAGATGATAAAATATTAATAATTCTGAACGTACTCCAGTTTAAGAGCTCTAACTCAGTTAACTGGAACCTTCAGTTAACTAGAGTTCATCTTCTGGCTGCAGACCCCTTTTAGGCGGAAAAGCATAAAACCAAGCAGTTTCATAGGAATTCTTTTGCAAAAGGAAGTTTTAGAAGTTCATATCATACATTATCTGTGTCGGTACTATTTGATTTTTAAACGAAAAAAAGCAATTAATATTTCAGTTTTAGATATGAAGAATATGGCCCATAAATGAAATTTTAATGAAATAAAACATTTTTGCATTCAAGTTAGAAAATGCTGTAATTCCATGATACTGGTTTCAGGACTTGGCTGAGTTTATTAAACCATCTCTTAATGTTTAATGTGAGGATGTTAAAGTTTTAAGACATTTTTAAAAATGATTGAGTGATTTTTTATTTTATTTTTTTTAAAGATGATTTATTTGACACAGAGAGAGAGAGCACAAGCAGGGGGAGCAGCAGAGGGAGAGGGAGAAGCAGGCTCGATGCGGGGCTTGGATCCCAGGACCCTGGGATCATGACCTGAGCCGAAGGCAGACTGAGGCACCCAGGCGCCCCAAGATTGAGTTATTTTTATTATTGCTTCCTAAGGCAGTAAAATATAATTTCAGGGGCAAGGGTAAAGTTTTCATTTATAAGAGTTGAAACAAAATCGGAGGTCTGATTATCCTGAAAATCACCAAGAGTCTGTTTCTAACTTACTCTGGTTAATTGAGGTTTAAGATCATTATGCTTTAAAAAAAATATATCTTTTTCTGTGGTCTTGATTTGGTAAGAGCAGAGGTATTTGAAGATATGTTGTGTCTTTTATAAATGGAATTTAAGATAATTGATTTGTTACAAAATGCAGAGTTTGGTAGAGCTTCAGAAATAGGGATTCAAGATTGGGGGAAATGATTTACGCGGCGTTGTGTTCTAGCACTGTATAAAAACAACATTTTGATATTAGTAGAGACTGTGCAAAAGCCAGAGATGGGAACCCTCAAACTGACGACATTCCCTTGCCTCCTGTGAGCTGATGATGTGCTGTGGCCATCCTTTCTTAGGGCCACCACCATCTAGGAATGGGGATACTGCATTTGTTTGTCCCCGATTTGATAGGTCCTTTCTTCTCTGTGTTTTAGGCGTATTTTTGTTCATTTTCTCATTTAGCTGTAGGATATCATTGTTAAAGTTTTTCACAAGATGTGTTGCCAAGGCTTTTTCATTTTTAAAGTTTTAGATGAAAATTCATTTACTTCAAAGTAACTGAATTGAGAACATCTTAAAAAGCTATAAAACACATCTATTCCAGAACCCCAGTAAGAAGTAGGTGGTGCCAGAGTAAAGGAGGAATCGTGTTTTCCTTTTTTACCGGAGGTCAGGCATGAATATTATCTTTCAGCCATCTGTTTTGGACCAGGCTGATTCTCTTGTGATAAGAACTTTAGAATCTGCTACTTTTCAAGTCTACCTTGATCTGTACTTTCTTTTTTTTAGATTTTTATTTATTTATTTGACAGAGAGAGACACAGCGAGAGAGGAAACACAAGCAGGGGGAGTGGGAGAGGGAGAAGCAGGCTTCCCGCCAAGCAGGGAGCCCGATGCGGGGCTCGATCCCAGGAGCCTGGGATCATGACCTGAGCCGAAGGCAGACACTTAACGACTGAGCCACCCAGGTGCCCCTGATCTGTACTTTCTTAAACTCATTGTTTAGGGCAAAAGAAGACTCTCTTTTCCTTCATCCCCTCATTTATTAAAGATTTATTTGAGAGAGAGAGAGTGTGCATGCTCGTGTGTGTGTGTGTGTGTGGGGGGTGAGCAGTGGAGGGGAGAGACAGAGAGAGAGAATCTCAAGCAGATTCCCCACTGAGTGCAGATCCCGATGCAGGGCTCAGTCCCAGGACCCCAAGATCACAGCCTGAGCTGAAACCAAGAGTCAGGCGCTCAACTGACTGTGCCCCCCAAGTCCCCTCTTCATCCCCTTTTTTTAAAGTTTTTTTTTTTTTTTTAAGATTCTGGGTTTTAAAGATTTTATTATTAAAGTTTTTATTTTTTATTTTTTAAAGATTTTATTTATTAGAGAGAGAGTGCACAAGTAAGAGAGCACAAGCAGGGGAGCAGCAGAGGGAGAGGGAGAAGCAGACTCCCCACTGAGCAAGGAGCCTGATGTGGGGCTCGATCCCAGGACCCTGAGATCATGACCTGAGCCGAAGGCAGCTGCTTAACCAACTGAGCCACCCAGGAGCCCATAAAAATTTTATTTTTTTTAACTTTTTTTTTTTTAAGAGAGAGCATGCATGAGCAGGGGGTGCCGGGGGCGGGGGGCAGGGAGGGGCAGAGGGAGAGGGAGAGAGAGAGTCTTAAGCAGGCTCCATGCCCAGCGCAGGGCTCAATCTCATGACCCTGAGATCATGACTTGAGCTGAAATCAAGAATTGTTTGATTAGCTGACAGAGCTCTGTGCCCAGTGTGGGGCTCGAACTTACAACCCTGAGATCAAGAATCGCATGCTTTACTGGCTGAGCCAGCCAGGCATCCCTAATAGTTTTTTTTTTTTTTTAAGTAAGTTCTGCATCCAGTGTGGGGCTTGAATTCACGACCCTGAGATCAAGAGGTACATGCTCTACTGACTGGGCCAGCCAGGCGTCCTCATTTCAGAACATTTTCATCACCCCAAAGAGGAGCTCCTGAGCCCTTAACTGTCACTCTGATTTCCCCTTTCCCCAGCTCTTGGCAACCACCAATCTACTTCCTTTCTCTATGGATTTGCCTGTTCTGGGCATTTCGTATCAGTGGAATCCTACTGTATGTGATCTGTTTGTGACTGGCTTCTTTCATTTGATGTTTTAAAGGTTCATCTATGTTGTAACGTGTATCAGAACTTCATTCCTTTTTATGGCTGAATAATATTTGCCATAGGTCTGTGTCCCTCCAAGATTCGTATGTTGAAACCAAATCCCCAATATCATGGTATTTGGAGATGGGGCTTTTGAGAGGGGATTAGGGTCTGAGGGTAGAGTCCTCATGAGGCATGAGTTCCCTTATAAAAGAGAACCCAGAGACCTCCCTAGTCCCTTCCACCAAGTAAAGACACAGCGAGAACATGGCCAGCTGCAAACCAGAAGAGGGATCTCACCAGAACTCAAACATGTGGGCACCTTGATCTTGGACTTCCCAGTCTCCGGATCTGTGAGAAATAAATTTCTGTTGTTCATAAGTCACCCAGTCTGGTATTTTGTTTTGGCAGCCCAAATAGACTAAGACACTATTTCTTTATATGGATAGACCACATTTTGTTGATGTGTTCGTCACTCGGTGGACATTTGGGTGGTTTTCCACTTTGTGGCTACTGTGAATAATCCTGCTCTGCCCATTTGTGTGCAGGCTTTGTGTGCACACATATTTTCAGTTCTCTGGGGTGTACACCCAAGAGTGGAATTGCTGAGTTGCATGGTCACTGTTTAACATGTTGGGGGACCTGCAGAAGCATTTCCCAGAGTGGCTGCACCACTTACACTTGCTCTTGACCTCTGTAATTGCTTCTGGGAGCTTTTTCCTATTTTTTTTTTTTTTTAAGATTTTATTTATTTATTTGACAGAGAGAGAGACAGTGAGAGAGAGAACACAAGCAGGGGGAGTGGGAGAGGGAGAAGCAGGCTTCCTGGTGAGCAGGGAGCCCGATGCGGGGCTCAGTCCCAGGACCCTGGGATCATGACCTGAGCCGAAGGCAGACCCTTAACGACTGAGCCACCCAGGTGCCCCCTGGGAGCTTTTTTCTAATCAGATACATATTTCATGGTTGTCTGCGTTTTCTTACAAGGGTTTTAAGTTGCTGATGTTTTCCTGCTCTAGGGATAAATTGGTGTTTCATCCAACCAGCCCCTTCCTCCACCATCTTCTCCTGTATCATTTCCAATGTCGTAAGTTCTGCCCTCTACACCTAAGTAGCCTTCCTTGTAAAAACAGATATTTCTTCACACTCCCCTGACATTTGATCATTCAGCCTGGGCACCTGCTAGCACAAAAAGCAACACTTTCCTGGAAAAACACTGAGACTTGAGTTGGCTTTCCTTAGGTCTGAAGCTTACCAGTCCTTCAAATCTTTGCCTCATCCAGCCCTGCAGCTGTTTTGTTTTTACCACCTCTCACTTTAAGAAAGGCTGAGACCGTTTGCAGCCTGCATCCAACCCCAGGCTCTGATTTCTGGCCGTGATGAGGAATGGGCTCATAAGGTGCAGACTCTCTGGTTGGGGGACAAGCAGAGTGAACCTCAGCTCCAGGAGCAGGGTTTAACTTTTTGAAAGGAAATGGATGAAATGCTAGAATTCTTTTTTTTTTCTTAAAGATTTTATTTATTTATTCCGGAGACAGAGAGAGAGAGAGCCAGCGAGCAGAGGGAAAGGGACAAGCAGACTCCTCGCCTAGTGCGGAGCCTGATGCAGGGCTCAATCCCAGGACCCTGAGATCATGACCTGAGCCGAAACCAAGAATTGGACACTTACCTGACTGAGCCAGCCAGGTGCCCCCGAAATGCTAGAATGCTTAAACAACTAGTTTAGAATATGACGTTTCTTCATTCGTTACATTTTTGTTCCGCTAATTGGCTAAAAAGTGTGTTTTTTTACAGTGAATTATTTTGGCTCGTCCTTTGATTTTATTCTTAAGTAACGATTTGTTATTTATCCAATCTTTAATCATAGTATAAAATACTTAGAAAAATGTATGTCTTCCGATTCAAAGTGAATTTTAAAACTCAGTGAATATGAATGCCATCTTTGGTTAAGACCTATTTAAGGTGTAACAAAGACATTCTGAGCTCTTCCTAATACTTAAAATTTTTTTCTTGTATAATACAATACTTTCATTTTAAGGATCACCAAGAAAAAAATTGATTGTCATAAACTTAAATTGAAGATATGTAAAACTTGAAAATGATTTGTATGAAGTTGTCTATTAAGTGGCTTTTAAAGAACATAATTTATTACGTCTGAAATGCAGAATCCAGTCACATTTAATTTTACATATTTTAGATGTAGTTAATGATGAATATTGAGAGGACCAGCTGCATAATATGTGGGGCCAGGTGCAAGATCAAAGTGCAGGCCCCTTTGCTCAAAAATTATTAATAATTTCAAGATGACGAAGAGCATTAAACCAAGCATGGGGCCCAGCAAACCTAGAAAATTGTCTTGAGTATTGATAGACTTACATGGCAGGGTATTAATAGTCGGAACGTTGGCCTGGCCCTAGCATTTTCACCAGAGCCCTTGCTCCTCTGGACCTGCTCAGATGAACCAGTTTATGCCCTGCCTTCCTCAGCGGCACCTTCCCCTGATGCCCCCCTCCTCGTGGCAAGACTGATGGCCTTAGGGTGGGGGGTGTTCACTCTTCTCTCCTCAGCACCTAGCAAAGGACAGAGTATACTCAGCTTACAATAGTGTCAGCAAATCAGAGGTAGAAGCTAATTGAGGAATAAGGTTGCTTTTGATTTGGGGGATTAAAGCCTTTGCATCAGCAGATGATGTTTACTTTTCAAATGCCTTGACTAGGGCGCCTGGGTGGCTCAGTCGTTAAGCATCTGCCTTCAGCTCAGGTCATGATCCCAGGGTCCTGGGATTGAGCCCCGCCTTGGGCTCCCTGATCAGCGGGAAGCCTGCATCTCCCTCTCCCACTCCCCCTGCTTGTGTTCCCTCTCTTGCTGTGTCTCTCTCTGTCAAATAAATAAAATCTTAAAAAAAAATAAAATGCCTTGACTAGTTCATGCCAGTTTCCTATTACTTATGGAATCGGTAACAAGGACAATAGAAATAATTAAAATTCTTGGATAACCCCTCATCTTTTTTTGCCACGCTTTTCAAACATTCATCAGAGTAGCTAGTAAGTAGCGAAATGCACTGGCTTGTATTGAATTTTCTTCCCAGGCCCCACTCACTTGGGCTGCAGTTATTATAGGAACCCCACAGGGATTAAAAGGTGGGCAGGGGCCGTTCTCGGTATGGGAACACCTGTTACTAGTGCTGTGATAATGGGGTACCTTGATAATCCCCAGCCTGTATTATAAAGCCCTGAATTGGCAGTGTTTTTGAGCTTGCTTCTGAGTTGTTTGTAAGATATCCATTAATATCTGCCCATGATTCCTGAATGAAGCATTTTCATTTGGCAAGGGTTTAAAAAGTCCATGCCCGAGTGTAAGAAACCGCTCGTTTAATTAAGAGAAGCAACTAATAAGCATCTTCCAAACATTCACAGCCCAGAAGAGAAAATGACTTAAATTTTTTTTCTTTATATGAGATCGGTCATTTTTAAACCTGGAGGAACATGTACCGGTGGGATATTTTCATAACATAGTCTCCCTTTTCCCCTGATGGTGACTTTAATTAATAACAACTGCAACGTTAATATTTATTTGATGAAATGTTTTAGATAGGTCATCAATGCCAGTGATTAGTATATATTTGCTTATTCATTTGATAAAATTTATTAACCCCACTTTTTCTAGAATTGTTCTTTGAGTATTCTTGAAAGGCTTGAGGTTTTTACCACTACTTTAAAAAAGTAACGCATAAGGCAAGTATGTATTTGTTGCATTTTTTCTCTTCCTATTAAGTGTGTATTTATGTGGTTTTCAGTGCTGATGGACAGAGTGGAACCAGGGGCAGTGAGAAAGCAAATGTGGGCCACTTGGACCAGGCTTTGATGGTTTGGGACTGAAGGAGGAATGCTAGAAGGGTTTCCTGAAGTTCCGGTGTTATCTGGAAACTCAGCTCGGTGGTGTAGGAGAGCAGATAGGGATTTGGGGCAGAAGCCTCGACTTGGAACAGAGCAGTCCTGACTGTACCTTCTTATCTTTGGGAAATTCAAGTACAGGCAGGCAAACTGAGGCAGGCTGGTGCAGTGGGCGGTGACGGGGCCGCCACCCCCTCAGCAGTGGCCAACAAAAGTTAGTTAGATGCCTGGGTACGAGCTCCTTGACCACCTCAGCTCCGGGCAGTTGGGTGGTCTTCTCGTTCAGCTGTTAGCCGAGCTTTGACTTGATGATGTGTTGCTTCCTGGGGCCCGTTTCTGATTCCCAGGTGTATCTACCTATTAGGAATTCAGGTTAGAACTCAATTGCATTTTCCCTTGGAAACATTGTTATAAACCCTTTAAGCTCTAAAAGTGATCGTCAGAAACCCATTTAACCCATAACACAGGTGGAAACCAGGCAAATTTATAGTAAAACACAGCATGCACACTATTACAGTATTAATTTTATAAACCAGAGATGAAGTGCTAAATATCATAATATCTGTGATTTATTTTAAAATATTTCAACAAAAAATAATCAAATATATCAAAATGTTAACAATTGTTAAAAGTAGGTGATGAATAAAAAGGTTCATATTCTTCTAAAAAAAATATGGTAAGTAGGGCTTGAAGTAGTAGAGTGTCTTTAAAAGATTTTGTGGGGAGCATTAGCTGTGATCAGTCACGCTTGGCTCACACTGGGACTGAAGAGGGTGACTTCTAAGTGACCTGGCCCCTGAGAGGGACGGGTGGGAAAGCGACCCGTTCATTGTGATCTTGAAGAGGAAGAAAGCGGAAGCGGGGAGATGTGGGCCAGCAGGCCCCCTGGTGACCAGGTGGCAACACTACAGGGGTGGCTGAAGCCTGTGGGGGGGTTTGCGCAGGATGGGTGCCGAGGGCTTTCTGCCAATAGCTGTGTCTACTACATGAACTGCCTGTGTGTGCTGGTCACCCCCTGTAGAGAATGCTTACTCATGTCCATCATTTAAAGGAATGACTTACGGTCACATGTACTTTCATCAAAGAAGATTTTACTTAAGAATTGCCATTTAAAACCATTGCTTAGGGGCACCTGGGTGGCTCAGTCTATAATAAGCGTCTGCCTTCGGCTCAGGTCATGATCCCAGGGTCCTGGGATCGAGCCCCGCATCAGGCTCCCTACTACGCAGTAAGCCTACTTCTCCCTCTCCCACTCCCCCTGCTTGTGTTCCCTCTCTTGCTGTCACTCTCTCTCAAATAAAATCTTAAAAAAAAATAAAAATAAAAAATAAATAAAAAATAAAATAAAATAAAACCATTGCTTGGATTGTCCAAGTTCCAGAATGTATACAAATTAAATTTACTCCTTGTAGAGTTAATTTACTAAAGCAAATGTAAAAAAGGTGGTTTACATAACCCCCAAATATTCTTGATTGGATGTGTACGTGTTGTTTACTGGTGGTCATCCCTTCTAAATAGTGGTGACCTGGTGACTTCTAAGAGTACCGATGATAAGGATGCCTGCAGGCCCCCTCTTCAAATCATTGTCTAGGATGGTCTCTGAGGCAGTTTTTCTCTAAGGGTGTTACGTGGTTAGGTGTTATTTGGCAAAAGAGGTCTGTCATACGTAAGTTTGGGAAATGCTGTCAACGCTGTAGGACTTCTCAGAACCCTTAGCAGACTGTGTTGAAGAATTGCTGGGGGTGAGGGGTGGGGAGGTATAATCCACATTCATTCAGCTAAAGACCATGGACTCTTCCGTGACACCACTGTACCATAGAACACAGTTTGGGAAATGCTATCACCTCCATATTGTAGAAAAAGAAAAATGCGATTTAGTGCAAAAAGAATAGGTTAAAATGACCTAAAATACTGCCTCTTTGAGATCACTAGTCTTAACCCTTTTGTGTATTTCTCTAGATTTTTTTCTCTTGTAAAAATTTAAGTAGTCAGAGTTTTAAACAAAATTGAGTTCACTTTATACAAGTTGTTTTGTAACTTTCTCAATGTCATTAATTAAACATTTGTCCCGGGCATGGTGGGTATATCCATTAGAAGGATGTATGTAGTAGGATCTATTTAACAATCCTGTAGGGTTCCAGACTGTTTGGTCTCAGGAACCCCTGTGCTCTAAAAAATTATTGAAGACCTCAAAGAGTTTATGTGGGTTTTATCGATCAATATTTACTCTTAGAAATTAAACTGAGAACCTATTAAAATATTTATTAACTTATTTAAAATAGCAGTAATAAACCCATTAAGCGATAACATTATTTACTATATTAAAATTGAAATATAGTTGGGCAACATATTTTTAACGAAACACACTGTATTTTCCAAAACAAAAAACAATTTAGTGAGAAGACTGGCATTGTTTTACATTTTTGCTAATCTCTGTAATGTGGATTTAAGAGAAGTCAGCCAGATTCTCTATTCAACCCCTTGCTATCTGTTGTTTGGTTGAAGTCAGTGAAGAAAATTTAGCCTAGCACAGATATGTAGCTGGAGAAGGGAGGGCTTTGTGGCCCTCCTGAAGGGGTCTTGGGGACCCCAGGAGTCCTCAGACCAACCACATTCTGATAACAGTGGTTGATGTCAAAATACAGTTGAGGGATATGTCGCCTGTAATTTGCTTCTAAATAATAGATGAAGTAGAAAGCAAAGCTTACAAAGGATTTGCTTTAAAAAAAGAGAGAAATTACAGTTAATTGAACTGATTCCTGTAATCTTGTCTCTTCCTTATTTACATTGTCATTTGCTTTCTTGAGTGTTCTAGAAGACAGTGCGGCCCTGGGGCCCAGGCGTGGACTAGCCTGGAATGTGCAGATGGACAGCACATCTTGCTGCCACCCAGTGAGGGGCCTTTACAGGTCGGCAGTCAATACCCTGTATGTGAGGAATCTAGATCTCGTGTGCCTGTGGTTGATTACTTTGGTTTTCCTTTTAGTTTTACTGTAGGACAAATTTTTAATGAGGGAAAAGGCAAGAATAGGTGAAAAAATAGATGTTAAAATCAGATTTATTTGGACTTTTTCTTTGGGAGTATACACTTTATTAGTATTTCTAGAATGAGATCTAGAAAAAAATCAAGCTTTTTTTTTTTTTTAAAGTTCAATACTTAAAAGAAAAAATTACCATCTTTTTTTTCCTTATAAGATGGCCCTTTTGAGACCTTTAAATGGCTGATTTCATTGTAAAAGTGCTTTTTATAACTACCCCAATAAAGGAAGTCTCTGGTGCTATTTGCTTTCTTTTCCTAAAAAATCTTTTGTAGTTTTCTCAGAATCTGGAATAAGTTATACATAAGTACTTGTCCTGTTTATCTTGGTGGGGAATGGTTGTTTGGTTGTTTTGGCAGGATTCTTGGTTAACCGATGACCTAGTTCTCGGTTGGACTATATTCCATAAATCTAATTTCCTCTTCAAAGGTCAAATCTAATCCTTTTCCCTCTTTTATGATAAAGTCCTTTACTTTAATTTTTTAGTTTTTTTTAATTTTTATTTTTTTAAAGATTTTATTTATTTGACAGAGAGAAACACAGTGAGAGAGGGAACACAAGCAAGGGGAGTGGGAGAGGGAGAAGCAGGCTGCCCGCTGAGCAGGGAGCCCAATGCGGGGCTCGATCCCAGGACCCCGGGATCATGACCTGAGCCGAAGGCAGATGCTTAACGACTGAGCCACCCAGGCGCCCCCCCCTTTTTTTTTTAAAGATTTATTTATTTGACAGAGACACAGCGAGAGAGGGAACACAAGCAGGGGGAGTGGGAGAGGGAGAAGCAGGCCTCCTGCCGAGCAGGGAGCCCGATGCGGGGCTCGATCCCAGGACCCTGGGATCATGACCTGAGCTGAAGGCAGATGCTTAACGACTGAGCCACCCAGGCGCCCCTTTTTATTGTTTTAAAGATTTTATATTTAAATAATCTCCAGACCCAACATGGGGCTCAAACTCACAACTCTAAGATCAAGAGTCGTGTACTCTTACAACTGAGGCAGCCAGGTGCCCCAGCGCCAGTCCTTTACTTTTTTAAAACCTGACAATTTGTGGGGCGCCTGGGTGGCTCAGTCCTTAAGCGTCTGCCTCCGGCTCAGGTTGTGATCCCAGGGTCCTGGGATCCAGCCCCGCACTGGGCTCCCTGCTCACAGGAAGCCTGCTTCTCCCTCTCCCACTCCCCCCTGCTCGTGTTCCCTCTCTCACTGTCTCTCTCTGTGTCAAATAAATAAATAAAATCTTTAAAAAATAAAAAAATAAAACCTGACAATTTGTTTTCCTACTTAAGTAATCTCTGGTTACTTGTATATTATTGCATTAGAACTTCAAGTACTTTTTTAAACCTGGCCTAAAAACCTACTAATCTATCTAAAAAATCAGTTTCTGAATTATATGGCCAGAATTCTAGAAATGGAGAGGATTTTAGAATCAGTTTAGCTCAATCAGCCCATTTTACCAAAGAATAAACAAGTGAAGTTGTTATTGTTGTCAGTATGATATTTTGTAGCTCATACTATGAAAAGCAGGAATATGTAGAGCCCCATCTAAAGTCTTTAACCCATTTTTTTCTGTAATAAAGAATATTCAGAAAGCATAAATTTGAGTGGCTAGTTAGGAATATTTCATGTGCAGTTAAGTCAGGAATGATTATGAAATTGGAGTGGAGTCTGGAGAAAGTACACTGTATTAAAGTCACATCATTTTTAATTCTGTAGCACTTGTTTGTGCAAACATCTCAGATGTTTGCACACTATGCCCAAATCACAGTGTCAGAGTTGACAGTGATTCTCGGCATGTGATTTTTCTCTACAATGAGGACTGGCATCAGTTAGCTAGTGTCTGCTGGGATTCATCTAATCGGGGAGCTCCTTTCATTTTGGGGGGCGGCAGCCTTCATTGCCAGATTTAAATTTTTTTTAAAGATTTTATTTATTTATTTGAGAGAAAGAGTGAGCGAGTGTGAGAGAGAGCACGAGTAGGGGGAGAGGGAGAAGCAGGCTCCCTACTGAGCAGAGAGCCCTGTGTGGGGCTCCATCCCAGGACCCTGGGGATCATGACCTGAGCCGAAGCCAGATGCTTTAACTGACTGAGCCACCCAGGTGCCCCTGTCAGATTTAAATTAATGAACCTTTTTTTTTTTAAAAGAGCAGTTTTAGGTTCAGAGCAAAATTGAGTGGAAAGTACATAGAGTTTTCATATACCCTGTTCCCCACACGTGTACAGCTTCCCCCACTTTTGACACCCCGCACCATAGTGTTACATGTATTACAATCGAAGAACCTACATTGACACATCATTATCACCCAGTCCATAGTGTATGTTAAGGTTCGCTCCTGGTGTTTGTTGTACATCCTGTGGGTTTTGACAAATGTATTCACCACTGTAGGATCATATAGAATAGTGCCAACTG
This sequence comes from Halichoerus grypus, assembly GCF_964656455.1. Taxonomy (NCBI): domain Eukaryota; kingdom Metazoa; phylum Chordata; class Mammalia; order Carnivora; family Phocidae; genus Halichoerus; species Halichoerus grypus. Next base: position 180,450,325 of record NC_135716.1, read on the forward strand.
CCCTAAAAATCCTCTGTGCTCCACCTGTTTGTTCCCTTCCCCACCCAACCCCTCAGCCACTGATCTTTTTACTGTCTCCATAGTTTTCCATTTTCTAGAATGTCGTAGAGTTGGAATCATACAGTAGGTAGCCTTTTCAGCTTGGCTTCTTTCGCTTACTAACACACTTAAAGTTCCTCCGTGTCTTTTCATGGAGGATAGCCTTTTTTTTTTTTTTTTTAATATTTTATTTATTTATTTAAGAGAGAGAATGAGAGAGAGAGCATGAGGGGGGGGAGGGTCAGAGGGAGAAGCAGACTCCCTGCTGAGCAGGGAGCCCAATGCGGTACTCGATCCCGGGACTCCAGGATCATGACCTGAGCTGAAGGCAACTGCTTAACCAACTGAGCCACCCGGGCGCCCCCCCTCCTTTTTTTTAAGTGCTGAATAATCCTTGTCTGGATGGAATACAGTTTATCCATGCACCTACTCTAAAGGACAGCTTGGTTGCTCCCAAGTTTTGGCAATTATGAAAAAGGTTGCTGTCAACATCCATGTGCAGGTTTTTGTGTGGACATAAGTTTTCTACTCGTTTGGGTAAATACCAAGGGGTGTGATTGCTGGATCATATGTTAAGAGTATGATTAGTTTTGTAAGAAACTTGCCAAACTGTCTTTCAAAGTGGCTCCCAGCAGCAATGAATGAGAGTTCCTTATGCTCCATATCCTCCTCAGCATTTGGTGTTATCAGTGTTTTGGATTTTGGCCATTCGAATAGGTGTGTAGTGGTATCGTTGTTTTAACTTGCAATTCCCTAATGACATATGATGTTGAACATGTTTTTATATGCTTACTTTCCATCTGTATATCTTTGATGAGGTGTCTGTTCAGGTTTTTTGCCCATTTAAAAAATCATATTGTTTGTTTTCTTATTGTTGAGTTTGTGTGTTTGTTTTCTTATTGTTTGTATATTTTGGATAACAGTCATTTATCAAATGTATCTTTTGCAAATATTTTCTCCTAGTTTGTGGCTTGTCTTCTCATTCTCCTGACATTACTTTTTACAGAGCAGAGGTTTTTCAATTTTAATGTCCAATATATCAATTCTTTCTTTAATGGACTCTGTCATGACAGTGCCCAAGGTCATCTGCGTTTTCCCCTACATTATCTTCCAGGAGTTTTATAGTTTTGCATTTCATATTTAGGTCTCCTGCATCCATTTGGATTTAATTTTTGTGACGGGTGTAAGGTCCAGTTGTTCTGGCACCATTTGTTGAAAAGATTTTGTTCCATTGTATTGCCTTTGATCCCTTGTCAAAGATCAGTTGACTGTATGTGGATCTGCTTCTAGGCTCCATTCTGTTCTGTTGATCTATTTATTCCTTCACCAATACCACACTGTGTTGATTACTGTAGCTTTGTATAAAGCCTTTTTTTTTAATTATTCTTTTTTTTTTTAAGATTTTATTTATTTATTTGACAGAGACAGAGATAGCGAGAGCCGGAACGTAAGCAGGGGGAGTGGGAGAGGGAGAAGCAGGCTTCCCCGCAAGGAGGGAGCCCGATGTGGGACTCGATCCCAGGGCCCTGGGATCATGACCTGAGCCGAAGGCAGACACTTAACGACTGAGCCACCCAGGCGCCCTTGTATAAATCTTTGTTCTTCTTCAATATTCAGTTGGCTATTCGGGGTCTTTTGCCTCCCTTTATAAATTTTAGAATCAGTTTTTTTTTTTTTTTTTTAAAGATTTTATTTATTTGAGAGAGAGAGAATGAGAGAGAGAGCACATGAGAGGGGGGAGGGTCAGAGGGAGAAGCAGACTCCCTGCCAAGCAAGGAGCCCGATGCAGGACTCGATCCAGGGACTCCAGGATCATGACCTGAGCCGAAGGCAGTCACTTAACCAACTGAGCCACCCAGGCGCCCTAGAATCAGTTTATTGATACCCACAATATAACTTGCTGGGATTTTGATTGGAATTACGTTGAATCTATAGATCAAGTTGGAAAGAATTGCCATCTTGACTATATGGAGTGTTCTTTTTTTTTTTTTTTTTTAAAGATTTTATTTATTTGACAGAGAGAGACACAGTGAGAGAGGTAACACAAGCAGGGGGAGTGGGAGAGGGAGAAGCAGGCCTCCCGCCGAGCAGGGAGCCCGATGCGGGGCTCGATCCCAGGACCCTGGGATCATGACCTGAGCCGAAGGCAGACGCTTAACGACTGAGCCACCCAGGTGCCCCATGGAGTGTTCTTCATGAACATGGAATATCTCTCCATTTATTTGGTTGTTTTTTGATATCTTTGATTAGATTTTTCCTCATCTAGATCTTAGGCATAAATATGTTAGATTTTTACCCAAGCATTTAATTTTTTGGGTGCTAATGTAAATGGTAATGTGTTTTAAATTCTGTTCTGTTTGTTCACTGTTAGTATGTAGGAAAGTGATTGATTTTTGCATATTAACCTTCTATCCTGCAGTCTTGTTATAATCACTTATTATTTCCAGGAGTTTTTTTGTTGTTGTTGTTAATTCTTTCACATTTTTTTTTTTTTTTTTTTTAAGATTTTATTTATTTATTTAATTGACAGAGAGAGAGAGAGAGACAGCGTGAGAAGGAACACAAGCAGGGGGAGTGGGAGAGGGAGAAGCAGGCTTCCTGGTGAGCAGGGAGCCCGATGTGGGGCTCGATCCCAGGACCCCGGGATCATGACCTGAGCTGAAGGCAGTCGCTTAACCACCTGAGCCACCCAGGCGCCCCTCTTTCACATTTTCTACATAGATGATCATGTATCATCTGAGAACAGAGGATGGTTTTATTTCTTCCATCCCCGTCTGCAGACCTTTTATTTCCTTTTCTAGTCTCATTTCATTAGCTAGGATTTCCAGGACAATGTTGAAAAGCAGTAGTCATAAGGCATTTTTTTGTCTTATTCCTCATTTTAGCAGGAGAGCTTCAAGTTTCTCACCATTAAGTATGATGTTAACTATAGGTATTTTGTAGATGCTCTTTACCAAGCTGAGGAAATTCCTTTCTTTTTTTTTTTATTTTAATTTCTTATTTTATTTTTAAGTAAGCTCTACGCCCAACGTGGAGCTTGAACTCATGACCCTGAGATCAGGAGTTGTATGCTCTACCGAATCCAGTGAGCCAGTCAGGCACCCCAGGAAATTCCTTTCTATTCCTAGCTTGCTGATAGTTTTTTTGTTTTGTTTTTTGTTTTTTTGTTTTTTTCCCAAGGAGTGTTGGATTTTGTCAAATGCTTTTTCTCCATCTTTTTTTTTTTTTAAGATTTATTTATTTGAGGGACACCTGGGTGGCTCAGTCAGTTAAACATCTGCCTTTGGCTCAAGTCACGATCCCAGGGTCCTAGGATCAAGTCCTGCATTGGGCTCCTTTCTCAGCAGAGAGCCTGCTTCTCACTCTTTCTGCTCCTTCCCCTGCTTGTGCTCTCTCTCTGACAAATAAATAAGATATTTTTTTAAAAAAAGATTTATTAGGGAGAGAGTATGAGCAGGGTGGGGGAGGGGCAGAGGGAGAGAATCTCAAGCAGACTCCCTGCTGAGCTCAGAGCCCATTGCCCCATCACCTCATCACCCCATCACCTCATCACCCCATCGTTCCATCGCCCCATTGTGGGGCTTGATCTCACGACTCTGAGATCAGGACCCTGAGATCAGGACCTGAGCCGAAACCAAGAGTTGGTTGCCCAACCAACTGTACCACCCAGGTACCCTGCTTTTTCTCCATCTTTTGATGTGATCATGTAGTTTTTCATCTTTTACCTATTGATGTGATGGGTTACATTAATTGATTTTTGTATGTTGAAACAGCCTTACATACTTAGGATAAATCTGACTTGGTCATGCTGTATAATTCTTTTTATACCTTGTTGGTACAGATTTGCTAATGTTTTGTTGAGGATTTTTCCATGAGATATATTGGTGTGATAAGATATTCATATAATATCTTTGCTTAGTTTTGGTATTAGGGTAATGCTGGCCTCATAGAATTAGGAAGTTTTCCTTCTGCTTCTGTCTTCTGGAAGGGATTATGGAGTACTGATATAATTTTTTTCTTAAACGTTTGGTAGAATTTATTAGTGAACCCATATGGGCCTAGTGCTTTCTATTTTGGAAGGTTATTCATTATTGATTCAGTTTCTTTAGTAGATTGTTTCATTTCTGATATTAGTAATTCGTGTTTTCTCTCTCTCTTTCGTTATCTTGGTTAGAAGCTTATCAGTCTTTTTGAAGAACCAACTTTGGTTTTGTTGTTTTTTTTCTTTTGTTTTGATTTTTTGGTCTCTGTTCATTTCCTGTGTTCAATTTCCTTGATTTCTGCTCTTTTATTATTTCTTTTCTTCTGCTTACTTTGGATTTAATTTGCTCTTCTTTTCTAGTTTCCTAAGATGGAAGCTTAGAGTATTGATTTTAGATTTTCTTTTCTAATATATGCATTCCATGCTATTAATTTCCCTCAAAGTACTGCTTTAGCTGCACTCCACACATTTTGATGAGTTGTATTTTCACTTTCATTAGTTCAGAATATTTTCAGATTTCTCTTGAGATTTCTTTTCTGATCTCTGTGTTATTTAGAAGTTTAATGTTTAATCTCCAAGTATTTGGGGCTTTCCCAGCTATCTTTATGTTATTGATTCTTATTTAATTACATTATGGTCTGGGAGTAAATGATGTATGATTTTTATTCTTTTAAATCTGTTAAGGTGTGTTTTATGGCCCTGAATGTGGTGTATCTTGGTGAATGTTCCATGTAAGCTTAAAAAGAGTGTGTAATCTGCTGTTGTTGGATTAAGTAGTCTATAGATGTTCATTATACCCAGTTTATTGGTGCTTTTCAGTTCAACTGTGTCCTTACTGATTTTCCCAGGACCCTGGGATCATGACCTGAGCCAAAGGCAGACACTTAACCGACTGAGCCACCGAGGCGCCCCCTGACAATCTGTCTTTTAATTGGTGGATTTATACCTTTGATGCTTACAGTGATTATTGGTTTAGTTGGTTTAATATCTGTTGTCTTAATTACTGTTTTCTTTTTGTTGCCTTGTTCTTTGTTCCTTTTTATGTCTTCCATTATCAAGTACGTTGTTGCTGTTGTTATTTTGAAAAACTGTATTTGTTAGATCAATTAAGAGTAAGAAAAATAAAAGTTTTTTTTTTTTTTTTTTAAAGATTTTATTTATTTATTTGACAGAGAGAGACACAGCGAGAGAGGGAACACAAGCAGGGGGAGTGGGGGAGGGAGAAGCAGGCTTCCCGCGGAGCAGGGAGCCCGATGCGGGGCTCGATCCCAGGACCCTGGGACCATGACCTGAGCCGAAGGCAGACGCTTAACGACTGAGCCACCCAGGCGCCCCAAAATAAAAGTTTTTATTTTACCTTATTCATACTCCATTGCCCTTCCTTTATGTACATCTGAGGTTCTGGTTTTTTTTTTTTTAAGATTTTATTTATTTATTTGACAGAGAGAGACAATGAGAGAGGGAACACAAGCAGGGGGAGTGGGAGAGGGAGAAGCAGGCTTCCCGCTGAGCAGGGAGCCCGATGCGGGGCTCCATCCCAAGACCCTGGGATCATGACCTGAGCTGAGGGCAGACGCTTAACGACTGAGCCACCCAGGTGCTCCCTGTTTTGTTTTGTTTTTTAAGGCTTATTTATTTGAGAGAGAGTATACGTGCATGTGCGCAAGTGGGGAGAGGGGCAAAAGGAGAGAGAGAATCTTAAGCAGGCTCCATGCTGAGCAAGGAGCCCAACGTGGGCTTAGTCTCACATCTCAGAGGTCACAACCTGAGCCAAAACCAAGAGTCGGATGCTTTACCGACTGAGCCATCCAGGCGCCCCCTGTTTTATTTTTATATTTATCCCAGTTGGTGTTCTCTGAGCTTCTGTGGTTTGGTGTCTTTGGGGAAGATTCTGTCATTGCTTCAAATATTGCTTCCTTCTTCTCCTTCAGGTATTCCCATTCCGTACATGTTAGACCTTCTGTAGTTGTCCTGCAGTTCTTGGATATTCTGTTCTTTTGTTTGTTTGATTGTTCAGTCTTTTTTCGGTTTGCTTTTCAGTTTGGGAACTTTCTGTTGTCATATCCTCAAGCTCAAAGAACGTTTCCTTGGCTGTGTCCAGTCCAGTCGGAATGAGACCTTCAAAGGGCATTCTTCATTTCTGTGACACTGGTTTTGATCTCTAGCATTTCTTTTTTATTCTTGTGTAGAATTTTCATCTCTCTCCTTACATTATCCATCTGTTCTTGCATGTTGTCTGCTTTTTCCATTAAAGCTCTTAGCACATTACTCCGGGTTTTAAAAACTCCTGGTCTCACAGTTCCAACACTCTGCCATATGTGAGTGCTTCTGATGCTTGTTCAGTCTCTTCAAACTGTGTTGTTGTATCTTAAATCTTGTAGTTTTTTGTTGAAAAGTGGACATGATGTGCTGGGTGAAAGGAACTGCCGGGAAGAGGCCTTCAGTGAGGTAGCGGTGAGGGGTGTGTGGGGGTGCTTCCTAGTGCTGTGAGTAAGTCAGTCTTACTGACTGTGAACAACACGAGCACCTCTCAGTCATCCCTCTCCCCACCGAGGTGGGACAGGATGGCTGAGTGGGCTGGAGGTGGGTATTTCCTTTCCTCCAGGTGGGTTAGGCTCTGATCAAGTAGTTCCTCCCAAGGGCAGGCCCTGTAAAGAAGGACAGAATGGTCTGGTATATTTCATAATGCTTTTTCTCCTTTCCCTCTGCTGGAAGCACTAAGGGATTTTCTCTGATATTCGCTGTGAGGATCTTGTAGGGCTCCTGGAGATAAAACTCACAAAAGCATGGGGGCCTCCCGAAGACTGGGCCCTCCTGGAGTTTTTAGCTTTCAGACTTGTCCACACCGAGCCTCCAGCTGTTCATCAATTATAGTTCAGGATCTCTTACCCGGGCACTGGTAAGAGAGGGTTCTGCTGAGGGTTTTGCTCAGATGAATTGTTAGTTCTCGCTCTGTATTCCTGTCCCTACAGTTTAGGGGGGCAGTGGTCTGCCCTGTGACCTCACTTCTCTGATGACATAAGAAGAGTTGTTGATATTGCAGTTTGTTCAACTTTTTACTTGTTGTTAGGACAAAGTGGTGACTTCTAAGCTCCTTACATGCTGGACCAGAAACCACAAGTTCTCAATATAACTTTTTTTTTTTTTTTAAAGATTTTATTTTATTTATTTATTTGAGAGAGAGAGAATGAGAGACAGAGAGCATGAGGAGGGTCAGAGGGAGAAGCAGACTCCCTGCCGAGCAGGGAGCCCGATGCGGGACTCGATCCCGGGACTCCAGGATCATGACCTGAGCCGAAGGCAGTCGCTTAACCAACTGAGCCACCCAGGCGCCCCAATATAACTTTTTTTTTAAGATTTTATTTATTTATTTGAGAGGGAGAGAGAGAGAGAGAGAGAGTACCAGCGGGGGAAGGGGGAGAAGGAAAGGGAGAAGCAGACTCCCCGCTGAGCAGGGAGCCTGATGTGGGGCTCGATCTCAGGACCCTGGGATCACAGCCCGAGCCAAAGGCAGACCCTTCACCGACTGAGCCACCCAGGTGCCCCATCAATATAACATTTTAAAGCGTACAGTTCAGTGGCATTTAGTATATTCACAATGTTGTGTAATCACCACCTCTGTCTAATTCCAAAATCCAAAACATTTTCATCACCCCAAGTCACTTTGTCTCCCCTTCTCCCCTGAGTCCTTGGTAACCACTAATCTGCTTTCTGTCTCTGGATTTAATTGTTCTGGATAGTTCATGTAAATAGAATTATACAATATGTCTGACTTCTGTCACTTAGCATAACATTTTTGAGGCTTATTCACAATGGAGCGTGTGTTAGTGCTCCATTCCTTCTTAATGGCTGAATAATATTCCACTGCATTTTGTTTATCCATTCATCTGCCGATGGACATTCTGGCTTGTTTCTACCCGTTAGCTGTTGTGAATAGTGCCGCTGTGAATATTAGTGTATGAGTATTTGTTTGAGTACCAGGAACAGTTTTTGGGGTATCTACTGAGGAGTAGAATTATTGGGTCATATGGTAATTCTTTGATTGGGGAACCAGAGAACATGCCTGAACTATTTTGCATTCCTACCTGCAGAGGGCGTTACTACCTCCTCCATCCCGACACCTCAGCTTTTTACCTCTCAAAGTAAAGCATCCTCTATTTCTTCAACTGTTCTTCATATCACTTATGACTTTATTAACAAAATCTCTGCCAGCCTGCCTTGTTCCTTTCTCCTTGAGTGCTCCATGGTGTAGATACCACCTTTCAGATGGGGCAGAGGGTTTAATAGAGCTCTGCATACAGGAGCAGAGTTGGAATGCTGTGGGGCTAGCACCCCCTGTCTGTGCTTTTCAGCCACTTTGTCACACCAACTTTATTTAACCAAGTCCTTCCACCATGTTGGTGTTGAACCACGCTTCTCATCTTCTAACTCGATGCTTTGTTTTAATGCAGGTCTTTACATTTCATCTTACTGTGTGTGACCCACCACCCCATTCTGTCAAGTGAGTTTTGATCCTGACTCCACATTCCATCTGTTTGTTCTCAAATTTGATGTGAAGGCTGGAGACAGCCAACCAAGTATGAACTTAGAAAGGGTATGAGACACCGTCCTAGGTTTCCTCAGGTTCATTATTCAGTGACCTTTTGGGGTGTCATTAAACCCATTTAAGTCCACCCATCTTTATTTCCATCCAGTTTCCGTTTTGCCATCTTGTTCTTAGTCACAAGAAAATGAAAGTCTTCGTCAGATGCCTCGTCACAGTTTAGTACACCTTTTCTGGAGTTTCATTTGAGTTGTGGTAAGCATCGTTTTTATTGAGGTGCTTGGCACTTCATAAATTGTAGCTGAAGTTCTTCTTCCAGCATCCCTGTCACTTTCCTAGTAACCGAAATGTGTAGATCACTTGTACTTGTGAGTAATGTTACCAGCTCTTCGTGATTTCTTTTCCTTCTCTAAAGGCACAAAAACCAATCTAGAATTTTGTTCATGATCAGTGTCAGACTCACTGAAATACAGTTTCGAACTGTCCATCTTCCCATTTTGAACATTCGGGTATTATGTGTTTTGCAAATTCCTTAAAGTTTAGTGTAGTGTAGCGATTCTGTCCGTATGTTTTCTCCGTGTCCTGCGACTTAACCCCTCCCCCGCCCCGAAACTTAGGAGAAGTGTGTCCTTTTCTTCTTAGTCTGTATGTCTTCCCTAGTCTTGGACTGGACTTCTCTCATCATTACAGCGATTCTGCTCTTTCTACTATAAACGTGCTTCTTGAGAGATGAGGTGGCAAAATAAGATTGAGCGGTTCTATTTTCTGTGTTTATCATAAAAATGTTACATTGATTTTTAAGTAATGTAAGAACTCTGTGTAAAAGCATTTATCTGGCTGTGGGTAGTATTGTAAGAATGTAAGCAATGAGCAAAAAATAGGGGAGCAATGGACAGAATCTTCATTTTTCTGACCAGCTGTCCTGGATTTATTAGGCAATTCTAGTCAACTTATGACAGTATTTTGGGTAACAGCTGTTAAGGACTCTGCATTGATAATGAATGTCAGCAGGTCTTGAATGCTAGGTGGCCTTTTCTGAACTATATATGATAAAGTTTTCCATTGTATATGAAGGTCAGGAGACTAAAAAAAACATGCAGAACTTGGAAATTACCACCAGACTATTATGTTACGATTTGGGACAGCGCCCTGTCCTATTTGAATTTGAGACAAATGTGGTGATGATAAAGAAGAAAGGAAAGGGCATTCTTGGCCTGTATTTTCTGATAACATTGCAGAAGAGGAAATTTAAGGAAATCATGGCCTGCACTTTGTTGTGTCGCTAGATTTCTGATTGACTTGCATTGTAAGGGTTAATTGATAAATGGATGAATATGAACCAACTACTTGAAATGTTCTGATCGTGTTTTGGCAGTGAATTTGTTACTGTCATGTTATATATTTAATTCTGTAGAAAACTGCATAAAAATATATGTACTCTGAATCCTTTCCATGCTCATAAGCTAGGAACTGAGAGGCGTGAAAGGGCTCTGTTCCAAAAATATTTTCCTCCAGCAGCTTGCAGCTTGCCTCCACTTCTTACCTTAGTTTCTACTTTTATATTAAATCATTGCAGTTCTTTGCAAAATGCAAGTGTGGGTACCTTAAGTCATTGTCATTGATCAGCGCCCAACTCAAGTTCATTTCTCAGACCAACTGGCCAGTCTTAGCAGGACTGTGAGGAAGTGGAAAGTTGCTGCAGGTAAGTTTTGATTCGGTGCAAAAGAGGAGGTCAGGAAAATCTGGAAGCACATACTGATGGGGGAAGGGGCAGGTGTACACGTTGGAAACTGGCCTGCCAGGGGAAGCTCTGGGAACCTGTTAGTAGCGCGTATAGAAAGGCAGTGGATTGACACCGAAGAGAAAGTTCACACTTTTGCATCGCTTTGTCTGTGAGAAATGCTCTATGTTACATTTCTGACAATTAATAGTCATGCGTGAGATGATTTTGCTTAAGTGGGGGGGGCTCTTGTGCTAAAATAAGCAAGGAGCCAGTGGCCATAGTTGGTACCAGCTATGAGTAAGTGTCCTAGAAAAGCTAAGCCAAAGACAGGTCCCTACCAAAATAGCCTGGAAGTGGGGGAGTTTTGGGTGGGGAGGACAAAGGGCAAGAAAGCATTTAAGAGAGCAAAAGTGAAAATGGCTCAGTTTCTCTGACAAGGAAACTCTCCAAATGTCTCTATTCATGAGCCTTCTGTGATACGTTTGTTCTTTGTTGGGGAGTGCGTCAGAACCAACTGGAGAATGTTCCATTCCAAACCTGCCCAGCACCAGGTCAGCCTGCCTGACTCAGACTCCGGGGGACGGCCAGGAGGTGTAGTTGATGGGAGGCGTCTAGGGGATTCTGCCTCACACCGGGCTAAGGAGCACTGCTGTGGCTGATGAACTGAGGCATATTCTTTGCTCTCTGGTTTGGTCTCCCCTCCTCTGTTAGGATACTAATTTTAATGGAGTGTCTCCAGTTTCGCACCTCCCCTACTTGCTGCAGAGATAAACATCTGAAGGAGGAAGACACGTTCTCCAACTCCATCTCTTCCTCCCTTTTCACTCCTCCTCGTAAAACGTAGTTCTGAAATGCATGCATGAACAGCCACCACCTGAGGGAACAGAGCTTGAGAAAAAACTCAGGACCTTCTGGACCTAACCCAACGCCCACCCGTGTTGGTCAGAGAAGATCCCCAAGTCCCCTGGGTATGCAGACCAGCAAACAGTGCCCTTTCAGGCACCCATCTTTACACGTCCTTCTGGGGTATTGTGGGATTCAGGCCGAGTGCTTGCTCTGTTGCCAGGGCTCCTGTAGCTGAGGGCAGGGCTGTGGGCTTCAGGGCAACAAGGTTGGCTGCAGGGCATTAATTACCAGCACCTGCGAGGGATCCTGTGACTCCGGGAGCACGTCCACCAGGACCCTTCCAGATGTGACCGCCTCATCCTGAGGGAGACCCCTTACTCCGTAAACGTTTAAGAATTATCCTCCCTGTGCTCATTGCCCATCACCTTTGGAACTTCTGGAAGAGTTGTGTAAGAGTTTTTGCCTTTGGAAATCCTACTGAGCTGGACACAAGGTTCCCATACTAGTGTGGCTGCCACATGACATTTGTGACATTAAAGAGAGGCTCTCAGTTAATACATGAGATAGTTGCTCAGGAGACGAAGAATGGAACATGGACATTAAATTCCTATTAGCCTTGCTGGTTATGTTTTGGGTTGGTGCCTGGCCTTTTAATTTTATGTGGTAAATCTTAATATTGAGTAAAACAAAATTTGATTAGGAAAGTAATTGATTTCTGCACTTCATGCTAGTGAAATGTTTTCATTTGATTACTAGAAAAGTTTGTGAGTATGATCCTGAGTTACTTTGGAAAATTAAGTGTAACTTCTTATGAAAATCTGGGTGGTAGAAAAATGAGATAATAAGGCCCTGAGGTGTGGCCTCTTTAAATGTAAACATCAAAAAATTTATTAAAGACTTCTTTAAAATATACACATTTTCCTGATAACAGTGAATAAAATATACCAACTGCTCTTGATTGGCTTAGGATAGGTTGTTACTCTGTGCTCTGGATGGGTGCATAGACAAAGCAGGGCTTCACAGACCCCTCTGTAGAATATACCCAGAACTTGTTTAAAGAAAGAAACCCTTATATTGTCTGTCTGTCCATCTCTCTGTATATCCATCCACCCACCCATCTATCTGGCTTCTGTTCCAATCTTTCTCATAACAGTGAAGTGAGAATGCTGAGTTACGGAACCTGTTGAATAGTGTAACAAAGATGTCCGTCTATAGAACTAATTAGGGGAACAAAAAGGAAGCAACCCTCTTGGGAGTTGGTTTTTTAGAATTTTTATTCTCAATAAAAGCATAATGTTTTTGTCTTTATTCTTTACTTCTTACCATTATTCAAAGCATACGGTGTCATTTTAGCTTCAAATGAACTTCTTTGTTGCTTTCAGCCCTTCTGTGTCACTAGGCTATGCGTCCTCTGGAAATGCAGCACCAATGTCACTGACGCCTTACTTGTATCCCCTCCCTGGTCTCTTTCCCCAGGGTAGCACTTGGGGGAGTCTCCTGGGAACTGTTAAGATATTGTTGCTGAAGAGAATACAAGTAAAATTTGAGAAAGGCAGGCATAAAAGAAACATAGTGTTACAATTTGATTCTGAAGATGCTAGATTTCTTAGGGTCATTAATAGAGATTTCACTATGTTTTAGAATAGTGATTCTTAACCTGAACTGGTTTCAGCAGGAGTCTGAAGCCCCTAAAACCTCCTGCCTAGTGTTTTGTATGTTTGCATTTTTTCCTTCGGAGGGGTTTTTGTGGCTTTCTATAGGTTCTTTTTTTTTTTTTTTTTTTTTTTAAGATTTTATTTATTTGACAGAGAGACAGCGAGAGCAGGAACACAAGCAGGGGGAGTGGGAGAGGGGAGAAGCAGGCTTCCTGCCGAGCAGGGAGCCCGACGTGGGACTCGATCCAAGGACCCTGGGATCATGACCTGAGCCGAAGGCAGACGCTTAACGACTGAGCCACCCAGGCGCCTCTTTCTATAGGTTCTTAAAAGAGTCCATAACGTGAAGATGTTATGAACTTTGCTTTAGGGGGTCATGCTACTTCCATAACAGTTCTCCAGTTATTTGAGTTTGGGGATGCTATATTTAAGCCAGATTTAATATGAGAAACATTCATTCCACTTGACTTTTTTTTTTTTTTAAGATTTTATTTATTTATTTGACAGAGAGAGAACACAGGCAGGGGGAGTTGCAGGCAGAGGCAGAGGGAGAAGCAGGTTTCCCGTTGAGCAGGGGGAGCCCGATGTGGGGCTCGATCCCAGGACCCCGGGATCATGACCTGACCCGAAGGCAGACGCTTAACCGACTGAGCCACCCAGGCTCCCTCCACTTGACTTTTTTTTATCCTAATTTTTAAAATCACAGTTGAGATCATCACACTCTGATTTCTCAAAAATAGCATTGTGACTGTTGCTGTCTCTTGCCTAATCGTGTAGCTACATCTCTTTTAGAAAATTAGTCTTAATGGTAAACAAAATTGAGCATACAAAGTGCCTAGAACGTAGCCAATGATCAGTGAGTACATGCTGTATTTGATGTTGAATATACAAAACTGGGGTATTAAGCCAGTAGAATTTTTTTTTTTTAAGATTTTATTTAATCTCTATACTTAACATGGGACTCGAATTTACAACCCCGAGATCAAGAGTCACACGCTCCACTGACCCAGCCAGCCAGGCGCCCCTCAGGCCAGTAGAATTTTCAGGTCAACACAGAACTGAATTGAAATGTATTATTGAAATACTATTTTTTTTTTAATTTTTTATTTTTTTATTTTTATTTTTTAAAGATTTTATTTATTTATTTGACAGAGAGAGACACAGCGAGAGAGGGAACATAAGCAGGGGGAGTGGGAGAGAGAGAAGCAGGCTTCCCGCAGAGCAGGGAGCCCGATGCGGGGCTCGATCCCAGGACCCTGGGATCATGATCTGAGCCGAAGGCAGACGCTTAACGACTGAGCCACCCAGGCGCCCCGAAATACTATTTTTTTAAAGATTTTCCTTACTTATTTGAGAGAGAGTAAGCATGCATGAGAGAGGGTGAACGGGGTGGCGGGGGTGGGGGCAGAGGGAGAAGCAGACTCCCCGCTGAGCAGGGCTCATCCCAGGACCCATGAGATCATGACCTGAGCCGAAAGCAGATGCTTAACCAACTGAGCCACCCAGGCGCCCCATATTATTGAAATACTCTTTAAAATGACAATCTCAGTAAAGCTGTTTGAAAAAAAAATCCTCAATACAATATTAGCAGAGCAAACCCAACGATGTCTAAAAAGAATTATACAACATGACCAAATGGGCTTTATTCCAAGTACACAAGGCTATTTCAATATTCAAAAAATCAATAATCCACCATATCAACAGGTTAAAGAAGAAAAATCACCGATCATGTCGATCAAAGCAGAAATAGCGTTTGACAAAATCTAATACCCACTCATGACAAAAATTCTCAGCAAGTTAAGAGTAGAGGGGAACTCTCAACCTGATAAAGAATAGTTACAGAAAAACCTAATTAGTAGACATACTTATTGGTGAAAAAAGTCAGGAACGTTGTAGAAACCACGAAAGCATTATTGTTTAAAATTTTTTCTTTCATGGCAGTAGACTTTATGATGAAATATGTCAGAGAGATATATTGGGTTAAATCATTTGCTATAGCAAAATATCCAGATAAATATGAATCCTGACTGGGTTTGTTTTTGATGCTATTAAGTAATTGTGAATTATTTAGATGATAATGCCCTTATGGTTTTAAAAAGAGTTACTGTCTTTTAGAGATGTGTGTTGAAGTATTGAGGGGTGAAGTGTATGAAGTTTGGGATTTGTTTCAAAATATTTGAAATTGGTGGTGTAGAAATCAAACAAGATTGGCCCTTTGTTGCTAACTGTAGTGGTGGAGTCATTCATTATTCTATTCTGTCTACTTTTATATCTTACATAATATAAAAAGATAAAATTCTTCAATGTAAAACTTGTTTGGTCACACCCATTAGGGTGGCTACTATCAAAACCCAGAAAAGAACGAGTATTGGCGAGGATGTGGAGAAACCGGAGCCCTCGTGCACTGGTGGTGGGAACGTAAAATGGTGCAGCCACTGTGGAAGACAGTATGGCGGTTCCTCAAAACATTAAAAATAGAATTACTTGGATCCAGCAAGTCCACTTCTGGGTATATACCCAAAAGAGTTGAAAGCAGGATCTCGAGAAGATATTTGTACACCCATATTCATGACAGCATTACGCACAAGAGCTGAAAGGTGCAGCAACCCAAGTGTCCACTGATGGATGAGGATAAACAAAGTGTAGTATATCCACACAATGGAAGAGTATTCAGCTTAACGAGGAAGGAAATTCTGACACAGTATATAACATGAATGAGCCTTGAGGACATTATGCTAAGTGAAATAAACCAGTCATAAAACAAATACCCGCTTATTGGGGATAGTGTAGTCAAATTCATAGAGACAAAGTAGAATGGTCACCAGGGGCTGGGGGAAAGGGGGATGGAGAATTGGTGTTTAATGGGGACAGTTTCAGTTTTGCGGGATAAAAAGAGTTCTGGAGATGGAAGGTGGTGATGGCTGCACAGCAATGTGAATGTTCCTGGAACCATTGAACAGTACACCTAGAATGGTTAAGATGGTTAGTTTTATGTTGTTTTTGACTCCACAATTAAAAAAAAAACTTGGGGCGCCTGGGTGGCTCAGTCGTTAAGCGTCTGCCTTTGGCTCAGGTCATGATCCCAGGGTCCTGGGATCGAGCCCCGCGTCGGGCTCCCTGCTCCGCGGGAGGCCTGCTTCTCCCTCTCCCACTCCCCCTGCTTGTGTTCCCTCTCTCGCTGTCTCTCTCTCTGTTAAATAAATAAATAAAATCTTTAAAAATAAATAAAAATGAACTTGTAATACATATAAATTATAAAGTTGGCTATTTTGAAGTCTACAAATGATTTTAATGTGGAAAACTTTGGTTTTCCTTAAGGAAGTGGGTATGTCAGTGGTTCTCAAGGGATCTGGGGAGGGTGTTTGCCCCCTGAGCACATTGGCAATGTCTGGAGACATTTTGTTTGTCACAACTGGGGACGGTGCTCCTGGCATCTAGTGGCTGGAGGCCAGTGATGTGGCTAAACATCTTGCAGAGCACAGGACGGCTCCACCACAGAGAATGATCTGGCGCAGGATGGTTGAGAGCCCCTGAGCTACATGATAGAGGTTTTCCCAACACTTTAGTATTAAATTTATTTGGGATTGTGATGAAGCCCTTAACCTATGCTTACAGATTTTGTCTAGAGGTTCTTTGGAAGTGTTCCATTTTAGAAAAAAAGTAATTTTAAAAAATGTATTTTACGAAGTCAGGGGAAAGTGATGCTGTTTTCGTTACTAGGAATGGTGTCCCCTGAAAGGGGGAACTACTGTTTGTAAATTTCATGCAGTGTTACTTTGGTTAATTAAAAAGTTTCCTCTTTTACTAAAAAAAAAAAAATTGCCACTTTTTTGGTTTGCTTTTTGTTTTACACTTAACAATATTACTGTGTATAATACTACTTAATTCCTTTCTTTCCTGAATAAAAGGAATAAAGTGAGGCCCCTACAGGGTTTGAGACTGTAGGGATTTCCTGTAGCTCTGGGCTGTACTTCAGACGATGATGATAGGGAGGTCATCACGGGAATGCCTCCTGAGTCTCCTTAGCTCTGCCCTCGCAGTTATTTCTGAAACCTAGCTCTTGCTTATACTTAATTTATCCACAAATATTTGTTGAGCACCTGTGTGCCAGGCACAGGGTGGGCTCTTCACTGATGTTATTTATAATCCGCCAAACAAGGTTGTGGAAGGTGGTCCCATTCCTGACTTACAGTGCAGAAATAGGTAGGGGGTGGTTAAAGAATCCACACCTAGTTACAGAGTGAGTCAGAAACAAAATTCACTTACTTACTACATTCTGTCCGATCCCAAAGTTCCTGCCTTTTCTACCAGACTGCACTGTCTAAAACTTCTAACAGCATCTTGCTGTCTAAAGAATCAAGAGAGCTTATTGGTGGAGGGGGATGCTCCCCGTCAGTTGTAAGTCAGGCCCTCTCCAGCTGCACCTCATTATACTCCTAGAGCCGTACATTCAGCAGCCTTGCTGGGTCCATAATGTGCCACAGACCTGGTACACGTTTTTATTCTGTTTAAAATACTCCCTCACACCCGGGAGGCCTCAGTTATCCCTTCACAGATGGCCTTGGGAGATCTCCGCTTGTACTTTGATTGACCCTAGAGCTGATCTCGGATTTCCAGCCCTTCTTCCAGACATGGTAGCATGGCACTTCTCCCCCCGGTGGGTTTGGGTGGGGCCGTGTGACTAGTTCTGGCTGAATGAGTGAGGAGCCGTGTGTCCTCGGGTGGAAGGTGTCGCTCCCGTGACCCCTTTCCCTCTGGCACAGGGCAGGGCCACATTTGAGATGGTGGCTCCTAGGTCATGTCGGTCTCTGCTGGCTGATGAAGTTCCCAACACTGGGTGAGTCCCCTTCTGTAGTTTTTTTTACCACACTGTGTAGCCCTTTAATTATAGCCACGCCATTTTGGAATATTGTAGATGGCTGTTGCTGTTTGTGTCCTCAGCGAGCCTGTGATTTGATTCCCCAAAGCCCCGCACCTTGCAGCGTGCTCATGTGTGGTAGATATTCAGGAAGGATCTCTTGGGACAAAATCAAAGTCAGTGGGATGTGAAGCTGAAAGGACCTTTGACATTAAGCTGGCTTGAATGACCAGGGACGGTCTGATTTAAATAAGAATGTATTGGACTGAGGACTGTCCCAAAGAGAGTCTGTGAGAATGTGTGCCTTTTTACATTTTGATTTTGGGACTTTTACTTATTCTAAATGTTTCTTTGAGGTGAAAAAGAATCAGCTGGAGATTTTATACTTACAGAGTGTAGGACACTTTTCTGTGCAGATCGTCTTGAGCTGAGGGCCCGGTGACTCAGGTTACATTCTGCTCGTTCCCTGAGGCAAGGGCTGGAGTGGTTCATCCAAGCCGATCAATGGTACCTCTCGCCACCTAGTGGCAGCATTCCTTAATTGCAGATTCTTTGGATGGCCTGAGATGAAAAGCAAACAAGACGTAACACCGTCTAGGATTCGCTCTGAAATGCTGGCAGTCTCTTAAGACATCGAGCTGTTATTATTTATTATGTCATTCTTGGCCCAGTGTGACCAACCTGAGTTTCTGGGAATGAGAAGGGGCACACATTAAGTTCTCTTTCGAAAACAGTGGATGTCTCTTTATAGAAGAAAGAAGTCAGAGGGAAACTGCTTGGTGCTGGGTTGATGTCAAGGCCACAGAGGTGGCTCCAGAACCACCTCCCCGGGGCTAGGTGACTTGTATGGCCTGGATGGGGACCAGCCTCTCCTCAACCCATAGAGTTGGGATGTACTAGGGAGGCCTAAGTAATATATTTGAAGTTAACCCTGAGATTGACTGTTGGCATTCTTTTCCTCTTGATTTTTAAATTGATGGCAATTTCTAATGATTAAAATCTATCACAGGGCGCCTGTGGGGCTCAGTTGGTTAAGCGTCTGATTCTTCTTGATTTTGGCTCAGGTTGTGATCTCAGGGTTATGAGATCGAGCCCTGTGTCCGCCCAGCGGGGAGTCTGCTTGGGATTCTCCCTCTCCCTCTGCCCCTCCCTCCACTCACGCTCTTAAGTAAATAAATAAATCTTTAAAAAAAATAAAATCTCCCACAACCACAAAACCAGCCATGTCCTAAAATCATAGGCATGTCCCCAGATGGAACTTACATGTACGGAAGGTCTGATTGCCAGTCTTGGCTATTCCATGATTTCAATTAAAAATTGAATTGGCTTTTTAATGACCTAGAATGTGGTGAAATGAATCAGGTGAAGACTCTCAACATGGGTGACATGTTCCTTTATTTGTGATTTTTTTGGGGGAAGATGACAGAAATATCATTCACTTGTTTGTATAAATATTTGATAAGGCCAATTGAATGTGATGAAATATTAAAAATATCATTTATTAAATATTTAAAAGTTCAGTCCTTGGAACTGGCCGAATCTCTTCATTCTACTGCCAGCTGAAAGGAGCAATTTATAAATTCTGCATTACAAAATTAGGAACTGGGAATATAGCTATACAATTATTTTTGCTTTGAACCATTAGCCATTTTCAGCTATGGGCCTTTCTTTCTTCTTCCTTTCTTTTCTTTTTTTTTTCTTTAAGATTTTATCTTTAAGTAATCTCCACACCCAGCATGGGGCTCGAACTCCCAACCCCGAGATCAAGAGTCACATGCTCCACCGACTGAGCCAGCCGGGCGCCCCACTACGGGTCTTCCCATGAGAGTAGCAGAGGGGCACACACTGTGCTTCTACCCACCACAGGCTTCCTGCGGTGTGCTCTGCCTGGCATTTCCACATTTCTAGGGGGCTGAACACAGTCATTTGGCTTACGTGTCAGGACGTTTATGGACTTGCACACTGGAATAATCTTCAGCTTTATTTGCCACGCTTATAACTTTATTAATGAAACCTTTAATATGAAAACAAATTGGAACCAAATATTGCTATTAATGGTGCATTGTTAATAGTAAGTCGAACTCACATTTTCTGTGTTTTAAAATGAGATTAGTGGGGCGCCTAGATGGCTCAGTCGTTAAGCGTCTGCCTTTGGCTCAGGTCATGATCCCAGGGTCCTGGGATCAAGTCCTGCATCGGGCTCCCTGCTCGGCGGGGAGTCTGCTTCTCCCTCTCCCACTCCCCCTGCTTGTGTTCCCTCTCTCGCTGTGTCTCTCTCTGCAAATAAATAAATAAAATCTTTAAAAAAATTTTTTAAAAAATGAGATTAGTGACAAAAAACAGAGGGCTTTGCACTACTTCCTTTCAGGTGGCCTGTTTCTCAGTATTGTCTCTGTAACTGCAGGCAGTGTTCCAGCCTCCGTCCTAGATGGTTTAACGAGCTGTCTGGGGAGGGTGGGAATCTCGGCAACTGGGTAAAACACTCAGCCTGACTGCAAAGTGAGCTTATTTCCTGTGTTCGGTGGGACCTTCTCAGACCAGTGGCCGCAGCAGACTGCGGGGCCCCTGCAAGTTACTCCCCCAGGTAACGCGCCTCTGTCCTGGGGAGTATTTCTGGAGAAGGGCAGGTGGGGCACAACCATCTGAATTCTCTTCTTCACCAAGTCTCTTGTCCGGCTGTAGCTTTTGTGTGTGTGTGTGTGGGGGGGTGTTGGGGGGAGATTTCCCAAAGGCCCTTTGAATTTTTGGTCTTTATAATCGGGGTTTGGTTTCCCCTCATATCTCCCTACAATCTAACCTCAGCTCACCTTTCCAGGCAGATCCCACGGTATTTTGATGTATTCTGTGCCTCCAGCTTCTCTAGTCTCCTTTACTTGTAAGGAACATCCACCTGCCAGAAACAAACAAACAAACAACAAAAAGCACCTTCCCAGTGTCTAAAAGACCAAATCATACCTGTTTTTCAGTTCTCAGCACCAAAATTATCTTCTCTGTGGGAGAATTTACAAACCAGAGCACTGACTTTAATTGTACTATAATGAGATTCCTTATGTACTCGTCCATCTAGCCAGTAGTTCCTGAGGAATGGCACAGTGCTAGGTGCTGGGAATTACCAGAGAACAAGAGGTCTCCCTCTCCTGGAATCTGTGTTTTTGTTCACGTTTGAATGGAGGAGAAGTCACAGCGACACCTAATGGCATTTACTGAGCGCCAGACTCTCCTAAGCCTTTCACCGAACAACCCATCAGCTGGGTACTATTGCCATCCTCAGTTATGGGTGGGGAAACTGAGGCCCATGGAGGAAGCCACGTAGCCTGCCCCGAGGCCCCCGGCTCACACCGCCGCCCTCTCCCTGACGGTGTGGTGACGAGCAGCCGAAGAAAAGGAAAAGCGGACGTGGGGACCAGAGTAGAAGGTGCTGTAGCTGGAGGAGGGAACGTTTGAACGGAGACCTGAGTGAGGTGATGAGTCCCCTGAGACCCTGTTGGGTTGGAAGAGGTCAGAGCTGTTTTAATTACGTTAAGACGTCGCTTGCCTTTTTATTCCTTGTCTCTCGCGTGCCTGCTGGAGCTCTCTAGGGGCCGCGTGACATGTGGCAGAGCGGCCCACAGGCTGCGGGAGAAGCAGGACTCCGCCGACTGTAGAAAGACTTGCAAACATGTGACACGTCGCCACTCTTCTTCGTAAACTCTGTTTTAAAAAGTATAATTACTTCCACGAAAATGTTACCCTAACATGTCATAGGCTTATTGTTTTTAAAAATGAATTGATAAATAATAAAATATTTCTTGATTTTGATTCCCAGTGCAGTAAATGCTGGTTAGGTCACCAGTTAATAGATCCCACATGAACAAAAGCCACGTAGGGTCCTCAGGAACACGTGTCCGTGGGCTCTGAGAGCAGAGGTGGAGGAGCGTCCGTCCGGCTGCCATGCAGGGGGGCAAGGATGAGGTTGGTTACCTGGATTTTGTAAATAGTCCAGGTGAGCAGCACGGACGATGAGAAATGGCTCCGTCTGGATTGATTTTTGTGTGTGGATTTTTTTTTTTTTTTAACTGTGGTAACGCACACGTGAAGCCTCCCGTCGGAAGTGCACACTGTGTTAAGTACATGCATTCACGGTGCCGTGTGGTCGGTCCCGGAACTGTGTTCCTGTCACAAAACTGAAACTCTGTACCCACGAACCAACAACTCCCATGGGTCTGGATTTACTTCGAAAGTGAAGACGACAGGCTCTGCTCTTGGTTTAGGAGAGGCATGTGTAAATGTCTGGTAAACGCGCCATCAGTCCGCGAGACGGGAGCTTCTGTCCCGCCTCCGTGCTGGTGTAGAAGGGCACGCGGGAGCGGCAGAGCGCATGCCCGGGAAGCCCGGTCTCCTGGCGGCGCGTGCTGGTCGTCACGTGACAGCAAACACCTCGTGGTGGTTAGTATCACATCGTGGCTGAACCCTGAATCTTAGTTTTAGCTCCTTCTGAAGGTGGACGTACGGGAAAGAATCGGGTCGTTCATTCAACCAATAGGCACCATCTACTTGGAAATAGAGCTTCTTCATACCATTCCTTCTACTTAGATCGGCTCAGCTGGGGCCGGCGCTCGGCGGTGAATACACACACCGAGGTGGTAATGTGAGCGCGCGTAAGGTGAAGGTAAAAAGAAGTGAGAAGGTTTGGGCCGCCCAGACCGTGCTGGGGGAAATGGGGACTCAGAGAGGGCCCTGGCTCTGAGCGGGAGGAGGTCTCACACGGGCCAGGCCCCGGGCAAAACAAATGGACAGGAATGAAACTGGGTTTCACCGGAGAGCGGACCGCCAGGATGGCAGCTCTTACCTTAGGATCAAAAGCATCCGTGCCAGTGCCGAACCCAGAAGGACACAGGTCGCTTCTCCAGTGATCTGCCCCAGCCTTGGGGGTTGTGCGCATGTCCCTGGTGTGCAGGTGACACTGAGATTAAGAGGCCGGTTATGTGCTAAAGGTCACGCAGCCAGTAATAGGAGGGAGCTGGAATCTGACCTTAACGCGGCCTCACCCTCAAAGTGGGCTATTTGTAAACACTGTTTTCAGTCAAGGTTTTCAGAAATTTGCGTTTAGTTTTATTTATACGCTGTAATTTTTTTTTTTAAGATTTTATTTATTTGTTTGACCCAGAGAGACAGCAAGAGAGGGAACACAAGCAGGGGGAGTGGGAGAGGGAGAAGCAGGCCTCCCGCAGAGCAGGGAGCCCGATGCGGGGCTCGATCCCGGGACCCCGGGACCATGGCCTGAGCTGAAGGCAGACGCTTCCGACTGAGCCACCCAGGCGGCCCTGTACTCTGTAATTTTATATTCATAAGTTTTCTTTTATATTTTTATTTGTAATGCTAGTTTTAAATAGGTAATACTGTATTAGTATTGCCATAAAGAAGTGATAGTATATTTTTCTTTGTAACTTTTCTGTGATAGCTTAAAAAACAGATAATTTGTCTATAGCCATCAGTCATTTAATTTCTAGAGCAGTTTATTTCTTAATTCCGGTTGCTTCATAGACTCAGTTTCTATATTACTTACTCTGGAATTCAGAATTTCATCCCATTAGGGTCTTGATGCCAAACTTTTCAACAAAAAATACAAGTGTTGGGGTGTCTGGGTGGCTCAGTTGGTTAAGCATCTGCCTCAGCTCAGGTCAGTACTGGGATCGAGCCCCACGGTCGGGCTCCCTGCTCAGTAGGAATTTTGCTTCTCCTTCTCCCTCTGCCCCTCCCCCCTGCTCGTGCGCTCTCTCTCTCTCTCACACTCTCTCTCAAATAAATAAAATCTTAAAAAAAATTACAAGTGTTGCCTTCCAGACTAATGAGTGTTTTATTATTTTAGTAATAGATGTGTGTCTTTAAAAGCAGTGGAGTTTAATCATTCTGACCTGGTCTGTTCCCTTCTTTTTCTCTTTTTAAACACAGTTAACAAGCACAAACCATGGCTCGAGCCCACCTATCATGGCATAATCACAGAAAACGATAATGCAGTGCTTCTCGACCCTCCTCTGATTGCCCTGGATAAAGACGCACCTCTGCGATTCGCAGGTATGAACGCGGCTTTTATCTTACTGTTGATAAATGCGGACTGGATGCGAAGCATTTCACATATCCCGTTTAGATGATTTCTGAGCCTGTCTGAAAATGTCTTGATAGTTAAGAGGTGTTTGTGGCTTCTGTGTATGACATTTTTTCCTTTTAATTTTAATAGTTGGAGTAACTGGAAAGAAAAAACCTGTCCTTGCTGAAAAGCAAAATATTTATTGCATCATTGTATTCCTCAGTGTGACCAGATAGAGAACACCTAGACCAGTGTAACTCAGACTAGCGTGCACACAGAGCACCTGAGGATCATGTTTTTATGCGGATTTGGGTACAGCGGGTTGGGGAGAACCTGCGATTCTGCCTTTCTGACCTGTTCCCTGGTGCTGCTGGTTCGTGAGTGGCTCGAGGCTGTCCTTGCGTGGCCCAGATGTCAGGTACCAGGAAAGACTGAGCTGAGAAAACGGAGCCGTGTTTATAGAGGAATCCTTTTGGCTTAGATTTTTACTTTTAATAAATTTTTAACATGAGTTGCTTCATAAGCTTGTAACGTAAGTATTTATAAGAGACAAATCTCTGGGATTGCTTTGGAGGTTTTCTGCTTTGTAACATTTAATAGCACTTTCCAGATCAGAACTGTGCTTGCTTTTACACAGTGACTATAGTAGCTTCCTTAGCTGGGGGGGAAAGTGCTGCTTCACCCTTGGTTTGCCTCAGAGTCAAAACTGACATTGTGACGGTAATTTTTGTAAAGAGTAGTTTTTGCAGGATGTTTTTCCCGAACCCAGTTTCTCATATTAAAGAAGGTGTTCTCTTTGTCTAGGGACAGATATGGACTATTCAGTGAACTCGTATAGATTCTATCGTACATTAATTTTACTGTGGTAAATTGAGGGAAATGAGTGTGCGGTTGTTTCTGAAGAGCTATTTTTACAATGACTGTGTTCTTCATATTCTGTTCGAGTGCCACATCCCATTTTCAGGAACGTAACCTGGGCACCAGTTTGCGCTCCTCGAGTCAGTGGTGGAGACAGACCAATTAGTTTTACTTGTTTATTGGTTTTTACAGAGAAACCCAGTTAGATGGACAGGAGAGGAAGCGCTCTGTCCCGGGAACGCACATAGTGTTTGTCTATCAGCTGAAGTGGTTTGTTCCGTTTTGTTTCCCCTAGGTTTAAAACCATTTTAGCATTGCGTGTTGGTTTTCTCTGTAACTACCTAGGTTTTGGGGGTGTTTGTGTGTATATATATATATATATATATGTACACACACAGACATCCCATGTGTACCGTATGGTTATTATGTCCAGTTCTTCCTCGGGAGTGGGATATTTAGTGCTGTGTAAATAAGTTTATGTTTTAGAGTGGATTTACACCTTTCATGCATTTGAAGAGGTGACTGCAGTCAGGAGTTCTAGACTCATTCCTTTGGGTCTCTCTGTGGAGTATCCGCTGCAGACCTGTTGTGTGCAGAGCACCCTCCTGCTGCCTCACTAATAATACGGAACGTGTATAGAGCCTTTGAGATCTTGCAGGCGCTGTTCTAGGTTCTTTACAAATACAAATTTTTATGTAATCCTCCACGGTCTTAGGGGGTAAGTACGCTTCCTGCCATCATCCCGGTTTGTTTCTTTCTTTCTTTTTAAAGTCAATACATTTTTATGTAAGGAATTTACATGTGATTCCTTCCACTCCCAATCACCTTAGTTCCTCCAAAGTCAGAATCGCAGTCTTCAAAATAGTCCTTTTCAAAGGAACTTTTTTTCAGTCCTGGTTGTCACTTCTCAGTCCACAGTTCCTCCGGTTAGGCTTCTTTGACCTCTGCTTGAATATGGACATACTTCAAAAATTCCCCTCATGTTTCAGGTCAGAGTAGATGGATCTGCCTGGTTCTCAATTTCAGACACCCCCTTAACCTGAAGAAGTTCAAACCGTGTTCACCCCGGAACGATCACCCCCTAGCACTGGACAGATTTGGGGGATATGCTAGTACCTTGAAGTCCAGACATTGTGTTCTCAAGTGAGAAGGCATCTTTGTTTCATGTCGACGTAAAAGTTAGAATGTTAAATTCAGTATAGCTGAGATTTCTCTTATGTCCTAAGCTTTTAGTCATTTTGTGGTCCTGGACCCAGCCTTCCTGTTGACCAGCACCCCCACCATCAGTTTCCCCTGTTTTAGGTGTCGTGTTCCTTCTTATCCGTATCAATAATCAGACTGAATAGTGAGTTCTGGGCTGCCAGACAGGACTTACCTCGTGCTCTTGTCTAAGTCTTTGCCCGCAAATGAAACAAAAGCAGATGCAAGTGCTTTCTGCCATCCCCATTTGAAGGAGAGGAAGCTGGAACACAGAGCAGTGACCCCATCTGTCAGCATGTGTCAGAGGCAGGGTGGCTCTTTGCCATGATGAGGCCCTGGTGGGCACTGCAGGAAGCTACAGCGGAAGCAGGAAGCGAAATACACTTTGAAGAAAGAGTCCTATTAATAAAATGTCATCTATTTTTTCTTTCTCGTTGGATTAAATGTTATTGCAGCATTTACCAAAACCTAATGTATTATCATGAATGAAATAATACTTATTTTAAAGTTGTATGTTTTTAGGGGTTCCCAGCTGTTTTTTATTGATGTGCAAAAGTTAACATATTGAGATTTAAAAAACTATGAAGAGAAGCAGTTGAGAGCCAAGTCACAGTGGTAACGTGATTGTATTTGCCCTAGTAGACAGGTAAATCGGTCCTTTCCTTCTGGAGATTTTCACGGGGGACCAATTATTCTTATATTCTTCTTAAAAAATATAATCCACACAGCAGAAAATCCACACAGCAGCAAAGTATATAGTTCACTGGGTTTGAGTATATTCACAGGATTGTGCAGCGATCAACCACTGTCTGATTCCAGAACATTTTCATCACCCTCAGAGAAATCCTTGCACCGATTAGCAGCCTCTGCCCACATCCCCCTCCCCTTTGGCAACCATTCATCTAGTTCGTGTCTGTGGATGTGCCTGTTCTGGATTTGTTGTGACTAGTGTCTTCACCTCACCTGGTAATTTGAAGCTTCACCCATGCTTCAGGAGTCACATGCATCCGTCCTTCCTTTTTATTGCTGAATAATATCCCATCGTGTGGACATACCACATTTCCCATTTGTCTGTTCATCAGCTGACACGCATTAGGATGGTTTCCACTTTGTGGTGATTATGATACAAGTCTTCGTGTGGACGTAGGTCTCCGGTGTGCGTGGGTGTACTCCTGGGCGTGGAGTTGCTGTGCAAACGCTCTTCCTAAAGCACAGCCCTGGTCCCCCCGCCCTGGGGGGCGGCAGCTGGGGGGCCTCCCTCCCTCCTCTGTTGCCATGGCACCCGTCCCGCCGCAGCTCAGAACGCCGCCCCCCTGAGGCCATAGCTGGCAGGTACGTCAGGAACACAGACCCCAGCCTGGGCTTGAGTCCTGTCT
Organism: Halichoerus grypus; assembly: GCF_964656455.1. NCBI lineage: Eukaryota > Metazoa > Chordata > Mammalia > Carnivora > Phocidae > Halichoerus > Halichoerus grypus. The sequence goes on from NC_135716.1 coordinate 180,477,472, forward strand.
CGGCCAACTACTGGCTGGATGGCCTTGGGCAAATGACTGAACATCTCCGTGTCCCAGTTTCATCCGTTGTAAAACGAGGAGAGTGACGTCACATACCTCCAGGGCTTGGGGATTATTTGCTTATTTATAAAAATGAAGAGCTCAAAACAATGCCTGGTACATAGTAAGTGCTGTATACAGTGTTTGCTGCTGCTGTTATTAATAGAATCTTCTAGAAACATTTTATTTAACATTTCGTGAGAAATGTTTTTCTGTCTTTCTGTAATAGTCCTCATAGTGTTCCATTTTCTCACTGAGTTTCATAAATAGTTTTTTGGGTAAGGCAGAGGCCCCATTGGGAGGCTTATTTTGATCTTAGATTGGTTTTGGTGATGAAATGCAATTTAGTTTACCAGCATGATGGTGCTGGTGCTGTGGCAATGGGAGCATCCAGTGCTTGCTGAGCAGGTGGCAGAGGTTGTTCTAAGGGCTTTACAGGGGTCACTTCCTCTGATTCAGCAGACTCCTGCAGTGGGTGTGCTCGCTGCTGCTGGCTTTCCGGGGGGGACTGGAGGTCGGAGTGTGTCCATCAGCAGCATGCCAGCCTCGTTCTTCACGTAGTCCCCAGCGCCCAGGCTGGCGTGTGGGAGTAGCCGATGCCCCACAAACACTCGTAGAAGGAACGAGAGGCTTTGCCCAAGATCACCCAGCTCAGAAGTGGTGGAGCCAGCCTCAAGCCAGGCAGTCTGGCTCCAGTGTGGATTCATACATTCGCTGTGCCCACTTCCCCGGCGTTATCTTTAAAACACCGTGAACGTCCCAGCTCACAGTTGTATCCCATCACGGGACATGAGTGTGGGCAACCACCACGGCTTACTTGTCGAAGCCCCGAGATAAATACACGTAGTGTTGGAAGCTTAGTCACCAGAGTGCTTTGTCAACGGTCTCCAATCAGACACTAGTGTTGAACATACAGGGTCCAGCCCAGATTGTTTCCTTGGGGGAAACCCAGAGACTAAAGTCTTGGTACTTGTCAGCTATTCTAGGAAATTAAAATGAGTCAATTCCTTACTCAACCCCTTTTCCGTAATCTGCTAATAGCCCAGGTAGACGTGGGTATGGAAGTATGTTGTATGTTTTATGTATTCCATGGGGAGTTAGGAGCCCGCACCCCTTATATAGGCCACCCCTCCTCACTGCCTGGAGGAGAAACCCCAGTCTCCCCCTCGCCCCCTTGTTTGCAAGCTCTTCCCTTTACTACGTGGTTCCAGCCCAGCACTCATTTCCTGCCTCCCCAGATGGAGTTCGGATGATTTGCAAGAAGAGAATCCAAAGGAAATTTCAGGGCAAGAATGGAAACTTTATCTTTGTTGATATTTAGTTAGAACCAGCTCAGATCTGTGATACTTTTCTCCATATTCTGGGTAATTTGTGTGACTCATGTGGCCTGAGGATGGCCAGGGGGGTTGACCGCCACACATCACCACCCAATTCTGCTTTTTTAGCAGATGCAACTGGGCAGACATTGTGTTTGCCACAGTGACTTGGATATGTTCGGTTAAGCCACATGAAATCGCCATTGTTGTGTGTCGAAAATATCAAAATATTTGAAAAAATAGAATGCCAGAAATTTCATGTGGCTCAGCCTAACATAAGGCAGTTCTCCATTGAGTTAGCAGTTTTCAGTATCTGAATGTTAGGCCAGAAACTCCACGTTAAGTTATGGACTAGAGGGAATTCATTTTGAGTGCAGTTGCCTTCAGGAGAGGTTTGAGATAGTAACCATTAAATATTAGGTAGCCACGCCAGGTCTCCCAGAGAATAGAAAAAAAGCATAAAAGTTGGTGTTGATTCTCAAAGCACCGATAATCTAGGTGGGAAGCAAAACCAGCATTGACCAAGAGTTAAGTGGGGATACTTGGAGTTTATAATTTAGTGCCAAGTGAGAGCGGCGACACGCAGCCTGGACTGGAGATGGTGTGGGTTAAAGAAGGCACAGAGGTGACTGGGCGTGAAGGATGAGCGGACCTGACATACCCGGTGGAGAACAGTTGAGCAGGGGGGGGAGCCGGAGGGGCTTCCAAAGGGAGAGATGGACAGTTCGTGGGGCGTGTGGAGTGAGCACACCGTGCGGGAGCAGAGGGTTGGAAGTCAGCTTGGGGCCCCAAGATTTCTGTTGCCAACTTGAGTAGATGGGATGTTTCTGCACATGTGGTTTTTAATACCGTGTCCACATCACCCAGGCCTGCGCGTTGAGTGCAGTCACTGAGGTACAGCCTCGGCTGCCTGAATCTAAACGTCCAGGAGGAGAGCCTAAGAAATCTGTATCCAGCCGGCGAGGTTTGGAAGCCAGTGACAGGCCAGGCTCTCGAGTGTAGACCACATTCTAGCTGCATTGCAGCTGCCTGTGACACTTGTTAAAAATGCAGGTCTACTGGGCTGCGCCGCAGAGCCGCGGAGTCAGAATTTCTGGGGATGGAGCTCGACAGACCGCATTTTTAACAAGCTTCTCCGGTGGTTCTTGGCACAGGAAATTTGAGAGTCGTGGCTGAAGCCAGTGAGGAGCTTGGAGGGGAAGCCCCTGGGTGTGTGGTGGTTGCTGCACATTTAAGCTGGAAAACTGGGGCGCTGGGCGGCTCAGGCTGGGCGTCTGCCTCCGGCTCAGGTCGTGATCCCAGGGTCCTGGGATCGAGCCCCGCATCGGGCTCCCTACTCCGCGGGAAGCCTGCTTCTCCCTCTCCCACTCCCCCTGCTTGTGTTCCCTCTCTCGCTGTGTCTCTCTCAGTCAAATAAATAAATAAAAATCTTTAAAAATATATATATAAACTGGAAAACTGCTCTGATTAGAGCAACATTCAAGCTTGTCCCAGAAATTAGCCTGGACTAGTCAGCAAAGGAGTCAAGTCACTGAAAATAAGGGTCAGCCTGGACATCCAGCTGGCGAGCATGGGCCCAAGGCTGTGTAGAGAGAATTGGGTTAGGGGCAAGAGTGGGACTAGGAGGGACATGGTATTGGACACTTGCTCTCAGCAAATGTCTATTTTTCCTTCTTCTTTTTTTTTTTTTTTTTAAAGATTTTATTTATTTATTTGACAGAGAGAGACAGCGAGAGAGGGAACACAAGTAGGGGGAGTGGGAGAGGGGAAAGCAGGCTCCCCGCTGAGCAGGGAGCCCGATGTGGGACTCGATCCCAGGACTCTGAGATCATGACCCGAGCCAAAGGCAGACGCTTAACAACTGAGCCACCCAGGCGCCCTATTTTTCCTTCTCAACAGCCCCTGACCTCTTTCCCGCTGGGTCCAGATGGTGATCTGCAGTCCATTACCACACCTTCCCCAGCCAAGTGCATGCATAACCCAAGCTTGGCCAACTAGATGCTCCCTCCGTGGATATGAATATTGAGCAGAGGGACAAAGATGCTAATACTATTTGCAGTTGCATTCCATCCACCCCGGTCGTTTTGCTCTGGGAGTGTTATGGCCCCTATTCCTGCCTCGTTTTTTTTTTCTTAAGATTTTTAAATTTTTATTTATTTAACAGAGAGAGACAGCGAGAGAGGAACACAAGCAGGGGGAGTGGAGAGAGAGAAGCAGACTCCCCACTGAGAAAGGAGCCCGATGCGGGGCTCGATCCCAGGATCCTGGGATCGTGAACTGAGCCAAAGGCAGACGCTTAACGACTGAACCGCCCAGGCGTCCTCCTGCCTCGGTTTCTGGCTCTTTCCAAGTCCTTTTCTCTGGCTTGCAGTCAATTCCATGGGCTTCTGATGGTTCTTCACTGAAGTCCCTTTTTGCCTGAGTTTAGCTGGAATGGGTTTCTGTTGCACCCGCAGAATCCTAACTGTCCGAGCCGGCACTAGTGACCGGCTTAAGATCCCTTAATTTAAGATCCCTTAAATGTTTCCTCCTGAAACTGCCTTTGATTAGTCCTTTTGAGATCCCATCAGACATACTGCAGTATTTTAACTTGTTTACTTGCCCCTCGCTTTGCTCCACTCGGGCCCATCTTCCTGGTCTACCGCCAGGTCTGTAGCTGGTGGCTCGGCGGGCTTAGTGATGCGTAGGGTCCCACAGCTGGTACGGAAGACCCAGGTCTGCCCGAGCGTGAACCTGGCGCTGCTCCTGCTGCAGCAAGCGCCACCGGGCCAGACGGTGTCTAAAGTCGTTCTAGGCGAAAGGACCCGGCCTGCCAGCGATTTAATAAGTACGTGGATTTGAGGCGCCAAATCCTTTTGGTGCAGCCCATGATTCAAGTAGCCCCCTTAAATACTGAAAATAGGTGAGGCTATGTAGGAAAGACAGAAGTACACCCTTTTGCTGTTCTCATTATAAATGGATCCAGTCTTTTAGAGAGCAGCCTGGAAATACAAGCGTTTAGATAATTTATATTCTTTTATTTGATAATCATACCTTTGAGAGGCTATTCCTTAACACATTGTAATACAGATGCATGTTCAAAGCTGCAGCTCGCATTCCCATTCCCTGTCCAGACCTTCTGTCCGTGGTCTCTCCCATGTCGGCTGCAGGGAACTTATTAATCCTTGGGTTTCTCACTCGTAATCCCACGGCATTGTCCGTACTTTCAGAACACAGCCCGAGTCTGACCACTTTCAGCTTCTCGTGCCTGCCTTATTCCAGTAGCCATCCTTGCCTGCTTGTAGACTTATTTCCAACTCAGCAGCCAGTTGGATTCTTTCAAAATATAAACCATACTTTTTTTCCCTGCATAAAATGTTCCAGTCATTTCCTTCTCACTCGGAGGACAAGCTGCAATTCTTGTAGGAGCCCCTGTAGCTTCAGGTTACTCACCTGTGTCGGACCTCCTCTGCTGGTCTCCCCTTTGCTTAGCCACTGCAGCAGCAGCAGCCTCCAAGTTCCTAAGCCAGGCCAGGCCCAGGCCAGGCCCAGGCCTGCCTCAGGGCCTTTGCACTTGCTGTTCCCAGTCTGAAATTCTTCCCTAGATAATCATGTGGCTTGCTCCCTTAGTTCCCTCTGGTTTCTACTCAGACATTATCAACGAAACCTCCCCTGAACACTGAAATATAAAATTGAAACACCCCATTGTCTTCCTACACACTCTACATTCTCCTCCTCCCGCCTCCCTGCCTGGTATCTCAGAGGAGAGAGTTAGGGAGTGTACATCTTTTGGCAAATAGTTCCACTCCTCATGATAAACTCATGGTCAGAAACAGTCTCAAGGACATTGCTTGAACGAGCCTCTTTATACTTTTTTTTTTTAAGATTTTATTTATTTACTTGACAGAGAGACAGCGAGAGAGGGAACACAAGCAGGGGGGGAGTGGAGGAGGGAGAAGCAGGCTTCCCGCCGAGCAGGGAGCCTGATGCGGGGCTCGATCCCAGGACCCCGGGACCATGACCCGAGCCGAAGGCAGACGCCTAACGACTGAGCCACCCAGGCGCCCCAGCCTCTTTATACTTTTATTCGGTGATGCACTACGTAAGCAGCATTACCCACGATAGATACCTCATGGCAGGGTCTTAAATCTGCACTCACCTACGCAGCGGCCTTTGCCAGGAAGGCACCCTCGGTCACTGTCAGGTATGCCAACTCCGATAATGTGGATCTGGATCACTGTTTCTCTTTAGAAGAGTAAACTCTGAGTTGAAAACTGAGCAACTTGACTTATCTTAAAATGCATTATGCAGTATTAATATACACCCAAAAGAAGTGTAAACATAGGACATTCTGGAAATTTGACATACCTGGTACTCAGCAGTTCTCTACACAGAGGTGTATCTGTTAGTGATCAGCAAATGTCTGTAAAGGGCTGGTAGTGAATGTTTTAGACTTTGTGGCCCATAGGGTCTCTCTTGCAGTGACCCACATTTGCCACTATAGTGGAAAAGCAGCCGTAGACCATACAGAAATAAAAGAGCACGTCTACGTTCCAGTAAAACATTACTTATGGACACTGAACTTTGAATTTCAAACAATTTACTTTTGTCACAAAGTAATATTTTTGTTTGTTTTTAACGATTTTTATTTATTTAACAGAGAGAGAGCGAGCACAGGTAGGCAGAGCGGCAGACAGAGGGAGAGGGAGAAACGGGCTTCCCGCCAAGCAGGGAGCCCGATGCGGGACTCGACCCCAGGACCCTGGGATCATGACCTGAGCCGAAGGCAGCAGCTTAACCGACTGAGCCACCCAGTCGGTTAAATATTACAAAGTAATATTTTAAAAAGTAAAAACCACTCTTAGCTTCCAGGCTATTCGAGAACACACAGAGGCTAGATTTGGTGTGCAGGCCATAGTTTGTCTGCCTGGATTCTGAGCAGCTCTGTCCAGTAGAACTTGCTGTGGTGACAGAGATGTTCTGTGTCTGCATCCCACACTCAGTAGTTACTCCTCATGTGTGGCTACTGAGCACCCGCGGTGTGGCAGCCAGGGCGCTTGAGGAACTGATTTTTAATATTATTCAATTTTTTAAAAATATTTTTTTTATTTATTTGAGTAAGCACGAGTTGGGGGGAGGGGCAGAGGGAGAGGGAGAAGCAGACTCCCTGCTGAGCAGGGAGCCCGATGTGGGACTTGATCCCAGGACCCTGAGATCATGACCTGAGCCGAAGGTGGTTGCTTAACCAACTGAGCCACGCAGGTGCCCCAATATTATTCAATTTTAATATGAATTTTAGTTTAATTTTATTTATTTATTTTTTTTAAAGATTTTATTTATTTATTTGACAGAGAGAGACACAGCGAGAGAGGGAACACAAGCAGGGGGAGTGGGAGAGGGAGAAGCAGGCTTCCCGCGGAGCAGGGAGCCCGATGCGGGGCTCGATCCCAGGGCCCTGGGATCATGACCTGAGCCGAAGGCAGACGCTTAACGACTGAGCCACCCAGGCGCCCCTGAATTTTAGTTTAATTTTAAACAGCCCATGTGGGCTAGTGGCTCTAGTTTTGGGCAGTACGGGGCCTGCAGTGACTGCAAACGTGCAGCAGAAAGCACGTTTAGAAATATCTATCACAGCGTTGTCCGTCGCAGAAAACGGGAATGATGGTGCACTCACACAGTGGAAAATACTTAGAGTTGTAGCAAACATTTGTTGAGTGCTTTCTTTAAGCCAGGCCGTGTTCTAAGCACTTCAGCTGCTCTAACTCCTTGGATTCTCGCCGAATGTAGTAGTGAAAAGAAATAAACTGTATTCTGTATCCACCAACAGGGATGAATGAATCTTAGATGCACAAGGTTGAGTGAAAACGCAAGTCACGGGGCATCTGGCTGGCTCAGTCGGTGGAGCACGCAACTCTCGATCACGAGGTTGTGAGTTCAAACCCCATGGTGGGCACGGAGCCTACTTAAAAAAATAAAGTAGGGGCGTCTGGGTGGTTCAGTCAGTTAGGCGTCCGAGTCTTGATCTCAGCTTAGGTCTTGATCTCGGGGTCGTGAGTTCGAGCCCTGCATTTTAAGTAGGCTCCCGCCCAGCGTGGAGCCTACTTAAAATGAAAAGAAAAAATGAATAAATAAACTTTAAAACAACAACAAAAAAGCAAGTCACAGAAATTGCACACCATGTGATACCATTTTTCAAACCTCAAAAACAAGCAAAATGAAACATTGTTCAGGGATATACAAATATATGGTAAAACCATTGGAAAGCAGGAGAAAGTGGGTACGTTGCCTTTGGGGCAGAGAAGATGCCCCAGTGAGGCTGGCTCTGTCCTGAAGAGGCAGCGGGGCTCCTGACCTCCTGACCTCTGCGTGGTGGCACTCCTCCGTGGCAGCCCTGGGGGGGGTGGTGAGCAAGCATCACTTCTGTTGACTTTGGAGAACAGGGTTTTCACTAAAAGCCCCGGTCATTGTGGCATCACTGCAGTTAGGATCGAACCTGGTTTCAGTTCACATTCAAGTAGATATTCCGTTAGACAAGGGGTTTATGTGCGTTGCCTTGGTTGGGTCCTTTAGATTAGAAAACGTGGTTATTTCTCCCGCTCAAGAACAGAGAATTAAAACCCTCTGGTCCCCAAATGTTTGTTTTTTGTTTCATCAAATCTCGTACTGGGTTGAATGTTACCAGAATTGAGCCACAAGAACTCAGTTTGAAAATGAAAAATCTGAAAACTATAAAATAACAAATAGGTTTACTTATTAACTGTTACTGTGAAAGTGGTCATTAAAAATGGTCCAAACGGCACCTGAGGGGTGTTATGAAATTTTATAGTAGATCTCACCTCCGGGTTGGTGTAATTTCAACATTACGTAGTGGTTTATGGTGTTGGGTTCAGAGACATTTGTGCTCCTGAAGATCCAGTTCTCTGGAGCGATTCTAGCGAGTGGCTACTGAGCTGATTGCTGAATTATGTCAAGCTTTTCTATGTAATATGTGCATCTTTGACTTTTTTCCTTATTGTTCCGTCTTTATTCTTTCCTGCATTACTGACATGGGTTTGTCTTTTCTCCCTTTAGAGAGTTTTGAGGTGACAGTCACCAAAGAAGGTGATAAAGGGTTCTTTCTATCCCTCTTATGAATATTAACCCACTAACCTTGTTTATAAAATTGGGAATCAGCCCTTAAACAGAAGAAACTGTCATGCTCTTTTACCCTGATTTATTCTCCTACTTTGTTTCTATTTTTAAATATGTTGATGGAAATTGTATGTAACCAAACCCTTGGTTAGAAATATCTGGAAATCAGACATCCATTTGAACTGTATGGATAATACTGTACATTTTTTTTTCTCAATTGAACTTCAGAGATTCACTTTGTAACCGTTTTCTGTGAGTTGTAATTTTGGAAGAGGGCAGTCTTATTTTTATGTGAAATACATTTTTCTGAAGTTATGTATATCAAAACATTTTTGTTTGTTCTCCCACAGGCAAGAATGGAAACCTAGATTTTCACCCCTAATTTAGCTTGTGAGCCAACTTAGATGTACTGATGTCCCCAGGCAGGCTTCTTTTCCAGGTCTGGTAGTCTAGTGTTGGCAACAAAGGCAAGTCTAGCCAATCCCTGCCCGTGACAGAACCGATCTTAATAGTGGACTATAGTTGTTGAAATGGATGCCTGAGAAGTTGGTATTTCTACCTTTCTCATTCAGTAGTTTGTTTTGATTCCCTAATTTTAGCCAGGCTCATTGCACAGGAAGACTTGTTTCTTTTGATTTTTCTTTCTTTCTTTCTTTTTTTTTTTTTTGACAGAATTTCTGTAATTATGGTGTTGAACCTATAACGTCACACTTCTTCCCTTCTCGACACTTAACTGCATTTTAGCCTTCTCTCTGGTCCAAATCAAAATCGCTGCCCAGCTAGCTGGGGACAGCTCTCCGTGTTCTCAGGCCACGGCTGTTTGCTAATGACACTGCTTTTACCCTGGAGCTATCTTAAGTACTCCTGTGAAATGCCTGTCTATATTTTCTCTTTTTCTCTTTTGTACTCCTGCATGAATGGATGCAAAGTTAAGCAAGTTGCTTGGAAAGCCAGAACATGCTTCTTTTTACTAAAGCCCCAGAACTTATCCCTGTCAAAGCACAGTGCCCTTGCTTTGTCCACAGACCCTCTAAACCCCTGGCTGCTGAACTGTTGTCGTTTCTTTTCTTTTTGGGGGCGTGGGGCCGGGGAGGGGAGGAAGGGGGTATGTGCAGATGCACGGCGCAGAAATTCTAACCTGCGCTGCTTTGACTCCCTAGGTGAGATCTGTGGATTTAAAATTCACGGGCAGAATGTCCCCTTTGATGCAGTGGTCGTGGATAAGTCCACTGGCGAGGGAATCATTCGCTCAAAAGAGAAACTGGACTGTGAGCTGCAGAAAGACTACACATTCACCATCCAGGCCTATGACTGCGGCAAGGGGCCGGACGGCACCAACGTAAAAAAGTCTCATAAGTAAGTAAGCTGGGCAGAGGGCGGGTGCGTGCGGAAGGCAGTAGTGACCATTGTCCCTGTCCCCAAGACTCTTTTTTTTTTTTTTTTTTTAAGATTTTATTTTTATTTATTTAATTGAGACAGAGACAGAAAAAGAGAGAGAGCATAAGCTGGGGCGGGGGTAGAGGGAGAGGGGGAAGCAGACTCCCCATTGAGCAGGGAGCCCGACATGGGGCTCAGTCCCAGGACCCCTGAGTCAAAGACAGATGCTTAACTAACTGAGCCTCCCAGGTGCCCCCCAAGGCTCTGTGTTTTTAAAGATGAGGCAGAAGATATTTCTGGGTTGTCCCCTATGACACTATAAGCTCTTTGAGGGCAGGAATCCTGTCTGTTTACCCCACAGCATTAGATGTTGAATAAATAAATGAATGAGTAATTTTATCCCACCAAATACTCTGTTAAAGACACTAAGGCCCTATGCGGAAAATTGGAAAAGCCCACTTTTTCCCGAGGGAGGTATTTTGTTGTTAGGTTTCTTTTTTCTGTGAATTCTTTTTTTTTTTTTTTTTTAAGATTTTATTTTATTATTTATTTGACAGAGAGGAACATATAAGCGAGAGAGGGAACTAGCAGGGGGAGTGGCAGAGGGAGAAGCAGACTTCCTGCCAAGCAGGGAGCCCGATGCGGGGCTCTATCCCAGGACCCTGGCCGAAGGCAGATGCTTAACGACTGAGCCACCCAGTCGCTCCTTTTCTGTGAACTCTAAGGGTGTAGAATTCCTTCCTGCTGGTGGGAGCAGGCTGAGTGCTGCGTCCCCCTCCTGGCTGTGTCCCCCTCCTGGCTGTGTCCCTGTCCTTCCTGCCGGCTGAGAACTACTGGTGTAACTGACGGGACTCTGGACAAGACCTAGATTTAGATAGAATCCAGTCTTTACTTTCTTTCTTTCTTTTTTTTTAACGCTTAATCCAGCAGCATATACTTTTTTTTTTTTTTTAAGATTTTATTTATTTATTTGACAGAGAGAGAGAGCACAAGCAGGGGGAGCTGCAGGCAGAGGCAGAGGGAGAAGCAGACTCCCCGCAGAGCAGGGAGCCCGACGCGGGGCTCGATCCCAGGACTCTGGGATCATGACCAGAGCTGAAGGCAGACGCTTAACCGACTCAGCCACCCAGGCGCCCCAGAATCCAGTGTTTTCTCCACCACTTGCCATCCCTTCGGCATTAGGCAAATTTCGTTTTGTTGAGTCTCAGTTTTTACTTAGCGCCTGGGCTAAGGGGAGAGGGGCACTCGGGACGATAGCAGGTGACCCACTGTGCTGGGTCAGGAGGATGCTCCACCTTGGGTGTGGAGGGTCTTGGCGAACACTCGGGTGCTGAGAGCCAGTGAATCTCTCCTCATCCCTCTCGCATGGTGTGACATTACTGTTGTCCTTGAAAAAGGCATTATTTCAGTCAGAGATCTTGTCTGAGTCAGAAACATGCCCTGATCAATAGCCCTTGAGACTGACTGTTTCCTCTCTTTGCAGCCGCGTCTGATGGCACCTTTGTTGCCTCTTGCCCAAGCTGGGGAGGTGGAACGTGGCAGCAAGGGGTCTGCTAGGAGGGGAACGTTGAGGTCATGTTGAGGTCCTTCGTTGGTTGGATCAGTAGTGGGGGATGGGTAACAATGGGTTGCTAGTGGTCTCGGTTCCTTAGAAGTGGGACAGAACTTGTTTCCATGCTCCTAGTCAGACTCCCCGTCCATGTTTCCCATCTTCTATGTCTTACCACTTCTTCCTTGGGCTCTAATTTTGTCTTATCTAGTTTATCCCCCTTCTGCATGCCCTGTCCCATACTGTCAAGAAAACCCCAAGTCTCTCTTGTTTTATACTACTGCCCCTTTTTTCTTTTTTTTTAACTTTTTTAATTAAAAAAAATTTTTTTTTAAGATTATTTATTTATTTGGCAGAGAGAGACACAGAGAACAAGCACAAGCAGGGGGAGCAGCAGAGGGAGAGGGAGAAGCAGGCTCTCTGCTGAGCAGGGAGCTGGATTTGGGGCTCAATCCCAGGACCCTGAGATCATGACCTGAGCCGAAGGCAGACGCTTAACGACTGAGCCACCCAGGCGCCCCCCCCCTTTTTTTTTTTTTTAAACCAGCCGCCTTACTCTTAGGACCTGGAAGAATCAACTCAAATTCCTATTTTAACTTTCTAAAGTCGTCTCCACGCTGAAGTAAAAACAATGACTTGTTTAATTTTGATCTCCATCATTTGATCTTCATGAAACAAGATAGTAGCAAAAAGAAATTTAAAACCAGGGCAGAATTGCTATGCTCTAGGGAAAAAAAAACAAACCGAACACATAGCTTTTTTTCTTTTTCTTTCAGGGCAACTGTCCATATTCAGGTGAACGATGTGAACGAATACGCACCGGTGTTCAAGGAGAAGTCCTACAAGGCAACCGTCATCGAGGGCAAACAGTATGACAGCATCTTGCGGGTGGAGGCTGTGGACGCAGATTGCTCCCCTCAGTTCAGCCAGATTTGCAGCTATGAAATCGTCACTCCAGATGTGCCATTCGCCATCGACAAAGACGGTAAGTCAGAGGAGCAAGCCTTCATTACCAGGGCGACGGTCCGTGGACAGGTCTGCACACGGGCGAGATTCAGATTCGAGACCATCTTCGTCCGTCCCTTCAGGCAGCTGTAACAAAGTACCACAAGACGCTTAACTTCGCATGGTTCTGGAGGCTGGGAGACCAGGATCGAGGTGCTGGCAGATTCGGTGTCTCATGAGGCCTGAGGCCTGGTTCACAGGAGGTCTTCCTGCTGCTTCCTCACGTGGTGGGGAGAGAGAGAGCCCTCTGGGATCCCAGTGTGGGGCCCACCCTCACGACCTCACCTAAACCTAAGTTCCTCCCCAAGAAGGACCTCCTTGTAACAACATCACATTGGGTGTTAGGACTTAAGCGTAGGGATTTGGGGGAACACAAGCCTTCAGTCCATAGCAGAGAGCCCTGATGGGGTGTGTGTGTGTGTGTTTCACATTTTTTTATCCTGTCTCCTGAAAGCCTTGCTCCTGGCACCTGAAGTTGCGCCCTTCTTTTTCCTCTCCCACCAAGGTCTAAAAAATCCCCCACTTAACATGTTTTTAATCCGTACCTTCTCACCTTTCCATCAGTGTGCACCCGAAAAGACTGACCTTTGGTTGGTCTGTTTTCTGTTGTTAGATTTGGATCTTCTGCCTCATCTGGAACGTGAAGGTTTATGCCTTCCTGCCAGATCCTCCCGTCCTTCGTCACTGAGCTGAACGAACTCATGCTAAACTCCGCTTCTTTATTAGGTTATGGCTTCTTGATGGTGACACAGTGTCTCTGTGGTTGATGCACAGTCCAGAATCTTCTAAGGAAATCACGGACATTGCAGACTCTTTGCAGACATCTGCACTCAGATTCAAAAGCAGGCTCCTGTTCTGGTGGGTGGGGGTAGGAAATCTCTGTCTCTCTGACACACACACACACACACACACACACATACACAAAGTAAATCTTTTAATAAGAAATACTTAGTGCAGCTTGATCTTGTATTTCGTATTTGAATTACTTGAATTATTTTGTCTTCTTTGTCCTCTTACATGTGAACTACTTAATCTTAAAACAAATACATAAAACCAAAAAAGAAAGACCATAAGAATAAATGAAGGTTGAATTGTCTAGTCTTGTTCCTTCTGTTGGAACAGTCCTTAAAGGTGGACTTAGTGTGTGTTCAAGCTCGGGACAGCCAGACCGAGTGTTAATTATCTCCAGCCGAGGTCTTATTTCGCCATCAGTGTTTATGACGCTTGAAGCTCGTGAACTTGGTGTCTCAGTCCGGCTCTGCGTTCTCACTGTTGTTCTGCCCCTCTGGAAGGTTATATAAAAAACACAGAGAAGCTAAACTATGGGAAGGAGCACCAGTACAAGCTGACGGTCACCGCCTATGACTGCGGGAAGCGGAGAGCAGCAGAAGATGTCTTGGTGAAGGTCAGCGTCAAGCCCACCTGCACCCCGGGCTGGCAAGGTGAGCTTCGTTCTCCTTTCTGCTCTCGCACCTATTCTTAAACGCCATCTACCAGAGAAAACTAAAGTGTGAGTTTTCCTCCTTTCTCCCCACCCGGGTTTGTGGACCGACCCAGGATGGAACAATAGGATCGAGTATGAGCCTGGCACGGGCACCTTGGCCCTCTTCCCCAATGTCCACCTGGAGACATGTGATGAATCCGTGGCCTCGGTGCAGGCGACGGTGGAGCTAGAGACCGGCCACATCGGGAAAGGCTGTGACCGGGACACCTATTCTGAGAAGTCCCTTCACCAACTGTGTGGTAAGGGGGCCCGGTGGTCTTCAGGGAAGGCGAGAGACCCCCTCTCAAATGGAAGGCAATGTGTGCATGTGTTGCTGGTTAGAATCAGACATTGAAACAGACTTGGACTCTTCATCTGAAGTGGCCATTACTGCCTTCCTGGCTAATTTTCATACTTTGGGCTTTAGGAGGTTCATAAACCCCTAACAGTCTGTTCAAAATGTTACGTGCATGTGCATTTTAAGAACTAGTGATTGGAAGAAAGTATTTCTCTAACCTAGGGAATCCTCAAAAGAGGGATTATGTAAGTGGAGTGAGTTTGAAATGAAATGAGATGTTTATCTCAGGACTGAAGAAAAAAACATAGGTAATGCAATAGCTTATGGCAAACATGAGATAGAAAATCAAAACTAAGAATACTCCCATCTAATTTCGAGTCTCAGCAGATTCTTTTTACCACAAACATTACGTGAAGTCAGGAGACCAGTGGTTACAAATCTGATCAAAGCCTCGAGGTCTGTCTTCACCATCAGTTGTGGACATTTTTCTGGCTTATCTAAATGAGGTAGAGGTGAGGTGTGGATGCCTGGCGTGGAAACTGCTGAGGAAAAATGTTTCATTTCACCAGTGACAAGATACCCATAACTTGAATGAGCTCTTCGTGATCTGAGGGTATTTTGTGCTTCAAGAGCTACTCAGTGTCCGCTGTGTGGCAGGTGCTCACCCATGCTTACCTGTCTTTCCACCAGCCTGATCACAGCCAGCAGATTGAGGATTTCTTACAAAACTGGAATAAGCAAAAACAAAAAAGTATATTCTCTGCTAGCTTATCCCTATGATGAATATACTGTGGTATTGCATGACTCTGAGTCCAAATATTCATGTACTTATATATATAGTTAAGAGGACTGGGACATATTCTGTTTTAAACTATGTGTGGGTAGGGGCAGAGGGAGACAGAGAAGCAGGCTCCCTGATGAACAGGGAGCCCGATGGCAGGGCTCGATCCCAGGACCCCAGGATCATGACCTGAGCTGAAGGCAGACGCTTAACTGACTGAGCCACCCAGGCACCCCATACATATTTAAGTATAATGTTTAAAACTCATTTTCTCTCTCCAGTGCCATGATTTTTTAAGGTATTAAATGAATATTTTCTCAGAACAGTTTAAAGTCAGGAAGAATGGAAGAATTTCATATGTGAGTGCCTACTGCATGCCCTGAATTTCCATGTATGCCCATCAGGCCTACAAGGAGGTGGTGTTGACCTCATTTTTACTGAGGAATGAACTGTGACTGGAGGAGGGTAGGTTCACATTTTTAGGAAGTGGCAGGCGCTCACATCTGACTGAGGTTTTATGTTAGGTCACGTGGCTCCGAGGAAGAGGGAAGGACCAGGTGACTGGGGGAGCGCAGCCTTCTTCTGTGGACACATTTAAAAGAAAATTGAGCTTGGCAGTGTATAACGACATTTGGAAAATTTTTTTCATGTTCTTTGGCTTACTGATTCCATCTGTAGGACTTTATGCTAAGGGAATAATGATGGAGTCACACAGAGGTCCTCGTAAAGGCAAGGTTTGTCATAGAAAAAAGTGGGGACAACCTCAGTGTTCACTAGGGAGACCTAATTAAATCACAGCATATCTGTGCAATGAAATGCCTTTCAGACATGTAAAATTATGCTGTAGAAGAATATTAATGGGGGTGCATGTATGTATGTACGTTACCAGACTCCCATTTTTATAATATGTATATACTCATAAAGAAAAGACTGGAAGTGTTTATATGCAGATGTTAATAGTGGATATATTTGGGTGGGATTGCAAGTAAGGCTTTCTTCCTTTTTTCCTTTTTTCAAAATATTCACAGTTACTATTTATGATTTTTTTTTTTTTATCAAAACCGTTATTTTTGAGGGAATGTAAACTGGGACTAGCCGATTGTATAAGATAAGGATGTCACCTTAGTGTGGCTTTGAAACTATGCCTTTTAAGCCCGTCACATAAGGTGTGTTAAACGTTACTGCGTTGGCCTAGGTGCTGCGTCTGGCACTGCTGAGCTGCTCCCTTCCCCGAGCGGGTCCTTGAACTGGACTGTGGGCCTCCCCACTGACAATGGCCACGACAGTGACCAGGTCTTCGAGTTCAATGGCACACAAGCAGTGAGGATCCCAGATGGCGTTGTCTCGGTCAACCCGAAAGAGCCTTTTACCATTTCTGTGTGGATGAGGCACGGGCCTTTTGGCAGGAAGAAGGAGACGATTCTCTGTAGTTCGGACAAAACCGGTAGGTCAATTTGCCGTCCTGGTGCCCGTCGTACTCGAGTGGCCCCCGCAGTGGTTGCTGGAGGTGGGGCTCCTGACTTCCCCCAGAGGCTCCCACAGGCTGGTTGGCGACACACAGCGTTCTGTGCTCTGGGCCAGGGCGCTCTGTCCTCAGGATACTGCACTGGTATTTGGTTGTTAGTTTTACTCAGTGAGTTGGGCCCCACATCGCAGTGAAACCCAAGTGTGTTTGTTTCTAAATTCTGCCGTGGCCCAACTGGAGAGGTCACTTATGCTGATAAAACCGTGTCTTCAGAATCCATTAAGGAGATGGCCTTTACTTCTCCTTTGGGTCTTAAGTTGGCAGTTTACCAGTAGGATTTCTTTCTGCAGACATGAACCGACACCATTATTCACTCTATGTCCACGGCTGCCGGCTTATTTTCCTCCTCCGCCAGGATCCTTCGGAAGAGAAGAAATACAAACCTGCAGAATTCCACTGGAAGTTGAATCAGGTACGTGCCCGGAAAGCTCGCTGATTCTGATTCTGATCTTTCAGAGACTCTAACTAGGTGCTCCAACTTTACACAGGACCAGCTACTTATGGGCAGTTTATGGGCACCGTATATTTATATTTATGAATAAATATAAAAATATAAAAAACTTTTTGCAACCTACGTAGACATTTTAGGCACAGTAACCATGTTTAGTTTCTGCTGATGACACTTCAGAAAAACTTTATTATATTTATTATATTACCTGTGGGTGATAGGATAGCAAATTAAATCCTTTGAACTCCTTTCCACTGAAAGCCTTAGTTTTTCATTTCAGAAGTGTGTATTTTATATATCCAGTATTAATATAAAGAAATTATAGGCTTTAAATTAAAAATACTGTGTTGTAATTTATTGAAATAAGCAGCGCTTGCTTAAAAATTGGGCTTGAGGTCCTTGTATTGGTTTATTCATTACTTAAAGCCTTGGCTCCCCTGGGGGCCTCTGCAAATTTGGGGGTGCCACGGGATATTTTAAATTGTCACGGAGCCAGCAATCTCGACATCTTTCAGAACCCACACAAGCTACTAGCAGGAGGCAGTTCACAGTTTCGACATGAGGTCACGTTATATCCGTTTTGATGATAGCCTGTCTCTGCAAAGCCGCCTTCCCAATAGTTTCTGTGATAAAAAGCAGGTATCACGTGAGAAAAACCAATGTGTTACAGGAAACAAGGGGACGCTGTGAATTGAGGCCCCTCCATTAAAATCACAGCGGATCATTTCTCCTCTTGATTTCTGGTTGGGTCAAGATGGAAACCTGTGGCCTGAGCTTAGTTCTGTCTCATGGAGTTGGTGGGCCAGGGCTGACAAATATGCTCCCGTAGTTGCTGGCACACAGCATCGTCCACGACACGTACGGGATAGAGGGGTGTGTGCGAGCATAAACGGGAGAGGAAGACCGTGTGTGGTAGTGCGAAGACAAAGTGATTGTCCAGCTGGTAGCATCCATATCTTACTGTGTCATTTTCATTTACATAGAGACTCGGTCTCAGAAACTTTTATACATACAGTTTTTCAAGAAACTAAAGAAAGGTACAGTCCAGAGAAAGCTTTTTGCAGTGTACATAGAGTTCATAGGTACAGTTCTTTTATAATAACCATAGTCTATATTTATGTGTTTAGTTTCTTCTGATAACATTTAAAAAAAAAAAACCTCACCATGGGAAATTTCAGAGATACGTAAAAGCAGACAGATTAGTGTAAAGAACAACCCCACATCTAGCTTCAACAGTTAACACTCGGCCAATCAGGTTTCATTATCAATGATTGTCGTTAGCTCCTCGAGGTAAATCCCAGATGTGGCGTTTCGTTCTCTGTGGAGATGATGCAATATGTGTCTCTAAAAGATAAACATAATCATAATACTTTTTCACGTCTTAAAAAAATTAACAGGGTGCCTGGGTGGCTCAATCAGGTAAGCATCCAACTCTTGATTTCAAGTCAGGTCATGATCTCAGGGTCATGAGATCGAGCCCCGCATCAGCCTCCACGCTCAGCAGGGAGTCTGCTTGAGATTCTCTCCCTCTGCTTGTGCGCATGTGCACGCTCTCTCTCACTCTCAAAAAAATTAACAATTCCTTAATATCGTCAGATATCTAGCCAGTGCTCAAGTTTCAGATTGTCTCATAAATTCTTTTTTTTTTAATTTATTTGAGAGACAGAGCATGAGTTGGGGGGAGGAGTAGAGGGAAAAGGAGAAGCACACTCCCCGTCGAGCAGGGAGCCTGACGCGGGGCTCTACCCCAGGACCCCGAGATCACACCCTGAGCTGAAGGCAGACGTCCAACTGACTGAACCACCCAGGCCCCTGTCTCATAAATATTTCTACGTTTATAATCTGTTTGAATCAGGATCCAAATAAGGGGCCGTACATGGTGACTGGTTGAGTTTATTTTATAATCTGTAGATTTTTCTCTTGTCTCCTGTAATTTATTTGATGACAAAATCAGGCCGTTTGTCCCACAGAGTTTCCCATAGTGTAGATTTGGCTGGTTGCATCCCTGTGGGGCCATATATTCGGTTCTCTTCCTTACAGCCTGTAAATCAGTAATGTGGCCTTGAGGCTTGATCGGGCTCGGGTTTGCATGTTCCTGGTCCCTTTAGGCTCTGTGTCTGGTTGTTTCTGTTTCTGTGATGTAAGGAGCCATTCGTGCTCACTCTGTCTCCATCATCTGTGTTGTGGGGCATGTGTCCTCAGGAGGGATTCGTGGGAACAGCCTGAGTTCCTCCATGTTTAATAGTGTGTCTGTGGCCTTTACACGGAAGGTCAGTTTGGCTGGATATAAAATCTCTGGCTCCCATTTAGGATTTACAAGAACAGAAGATCTCTCTGTCTGTTGTCTTCCGACATAAGATGCTGCTGGTTGTCTGATGGCCATCCGGTCTTCTTTCCCTTGTAAAACACTTGGTCTTTCGTTTGGGTGACCAAAGGATTCTTTTCTTTTTTAAAGCCAGTTAATTTTATGCCTACATCGTGATTGTTTTGGGTCTGTTTTCCCAGATATGTGGTATGCCCTTTTTTAGTATATAGTTGAAGCCGTTTGGTATTTCAGGCAAGTTTTTGATGTTGTTGTGAACAGTTCTTAGCACGCCCCCCTCATCATTTTGCTTTTCTTCCCTGGGGACCCTTCGCCTTTGGTTGGTATTCCTTACCTGTTTTCTGTATCTGGCACTTTCTATCCGAGTCATTCCTGTTTTGTCAGTGCTCAAGTTTCAGATTGTCTCAGCCTGTAAATCAGTTCTCATCGGTTCAGTTTTTTAGAAATTAGGCAAGCTTATTTAGAAATACCTTTTTAAGACAATCTTGTCAGAGTTGCTGTAGTCAGGAGCTACGTTCTTTTTTTTTTTTTCTTTAAAGATTTTATTTACTTATTTGACAGAGAGAGACACAGCGAGAGAGGGAACACAAGCAGGGGGAGTGGGAGAGGGAGAAGCAGGCCTCCCGCCGAGCAGGGAGCCCGATGTGGGGCTTGGTCCCAGGACCCTGGGATCATAACCTGAACCGAAGGCAGACGCTTAATGACTGAGCCGCCCAGGCGCCCCCAGGAGCTATGTTCTTTCGTGTTTTGTGTCACTTTCCTGACGTTTCTAGTGTGTACATGATCATTTTCATGTTTGTTGCCGGCGTGTCTTGAAAGGGGGTCTGGAGGGATATTATTCCAGCAGTTCTCTTTCTTTCTCTTAAAAAGTTCCTCATTTTTCTTACAAAATTCCTTTTCCTGTACTTTCAAAGGGGGGGGGAGTTGGGTAGCATGACCTTTTTCCTAGTTTCTGGGCTCTGCCTCCCCCTTCTGTTGTCATAAAGCATCTCAACAAGTAAATACGGTCACACCGTCCTCTGATATCCCCCGGACCTGGAGCCCCGTTGCTTTTCTCCACCTATGCGCATCTCAGGGTGCACCCGGGCACTGGACTAAGGAGTATCGTGGGTGTTGTCTGTGGCTTTGGGCTTTGCTATTCTGCTCACCCAGTTTTCAGGGAAATCCGGAAATTATGCCAATTCTAGCCCTGTCTTCCCAGAATACTCTCATGGACTTTTGACTAGAGTCAAATGGATTTTCCATTACAGTGTCATTCTGCTGATGCTCCAGAAACTAGGGGGACAATAGAAATTGCTTTCGGAAGGAGCTAATACTACAGAACTTGTTTTAAATACAGACAGGCTGAAATTAAGATATTACCTGCCTCAAAAGTGAATTGCTGTGCAATTCCTTCATTTAAAAATGTTTCATGTAATCAGTATATGTACTGATCTGTTATGCATATGAAATAGACGTGTGCACGGTGTTAGAGGTTTGAATTTTTTCTGTAATAAACTCATCAGGAGCAGTCGCTTTTTTCTGGGGGGTATTCTTTGGTAATTTCTTCATTTATTGTGTTGTTTCTGGTCTGTTGAAGTTCTCATCGGTTCAGTTTTTTAGAAATTAGGCAAGCTTATTTAGAAATACCTTTTTAAAAACTTCTTTATCCCACTCCGTCTCTTTCTCTGCCTGTCTCTGTTCTTGAGTGCCTGCCTCTTCCTCTGAAGCCAAAGATGAGGGAGTGCCAGACTGAAGGGGCCTTGCCGGACTGAGAGCGCTGCTGACCAGTGCTTTCCCTCGGCCGCGAGAGAGATGCTTGTTCACGATGGGGAAGGAACGCGGTTTAATTTATCATGCCCTCTGAGTTGTATGCTCAGTTTACTTAGATCATCACCTTTGAATTGAAAAAGAAGATACATGTGCTGCAGCATGCCTTATCTTGAGATGGGAGGTGTTTTTCATTTTGATCCAGAAAAGGAGGCATGGCCAGTAGGCGGGCTAAGCCGGCTCAGTGGCAGGCTGTGCAGCCTGCCGATACCAGAATCTCCTGGTGTCAGACTATTGGCAGAAGAGAATTGGGCAGTTGCGTATTCTGAGGCTCTGTTGCATGATGAGTGAGCACTGCCCTCTGGTCTGGAACGCCCTGGAGGGGATAGTGTTGCTTTGGCCCTTTGGGGTGAGATGTGGTTGAGTGAGTGAGAGAGATGTATTTTGTCGTTAGGTTTTTAAAAAATCGTTTCCTTTTTCAGAAGACATTATTCCTTATGGGTGACTTGCTCTCCGTATCCAGTTGTATGGCTTTCGTTGTTTCTGGATGAGAGGGAAGGTAGACATTTTGTGCTCTGGTTTTTCCACTGGCCTCTCGTAGGTCTGTGATGAGGAGTGGCATCACTACGTCCTCAATGTGGAATTCCCAAGCGTGACTCTCTACGTGGACGGAGTTTCTCATGAGCCCTTCTCTGTGACCGAAGATTACCCGCTTCATCCATCCAAGATCGAAACTCAGCTCGTGGTTGGGGCCTGCTGGCAAGGTAAGGGTCATTGGCGCCCTCTCCCCAGTCTCGGGAAGTAAATCCTGCCTCTCGGCCTTAGCGGTGGAATCAGGCTCATCTCAGTGTCTCACCCCTCACCCTCGTGTCCTTCATCTTTTTGTCCCTTCTCCTGGGCATGGCCTTTCTAGGGACACTGCTGACGTCATACTTTGGGGCGCTCACTAACGGTGTGTTATAGGACTGAAGCAACCAGCCCCTTCTGGGAACCTGGGAGGGAGAGTGCAATTGAGGGATTGTTTTTATAAAGTAATCTGTTTATTGAAAAGTTCACGAAAACATAGAGGCGGCAACTGACCATCAGGCACAGAACTGTAAGTGTGCTTTGACCCAGAGGACTCTTCCAGAGCGTTGAGTGAGGGCTAACCCAGCAGGAGCGGTACTTGAAGGGACTCCCAGGACGTCTCTGCTGCAGGACCAGGGATGGGATATGACAACCACCAGAGCAACAATACCATTTATTCATACTATCTGACTGGCAGGCCGCGTGCCGGTTACTTTATATGCGTTTTCTCACTAATCCTTAACAGTAAGTGTGTGGGGAAAGAGCAGTTTTTAGCCCCATTTTATAGCCGAAGAAATAGGCTCAGAGCCCAGGGTTACCCCGCTAGTTAATCTTGGCATCAGGATTTGAACCCCTGAAGCCGGTGCATTGAGAGCCTGTGATCTGATGGGCACCCCTTCTCAGGATAATTTTATATTAATCTATGAAACAAAATACATAGGATTTCCAAGGTAACCAATTAAATTGAAAGAGAGTTATCAAAGTACTAGAAGACTGTTTTGAAATGGTAATTGCTTTATTAACAAATGGAGAACAAGCTCTGGCAGCAAGTTTAATAACTGCCATAATCTGGAAGTAGTAACAGTGTTCGTAGTATTTGCAGCATCACGACATGCTAGAAAGTAGTGGTGACAGCCAGGGCTGTGCTTTGTAGCGACATTCGTACCCGAAGGGAAAGCTAACCTTCAGAAATCCGTGGAAGTAAGCACGTAATCTTTCCCGCCCGAGTTTGCGGGACTGTCAGTCTCCCCTCGAGGTTCATGGCCTCACACATGAATCCTCACACTCGACGGGGTTGCCCTGACTGCCTGTACCTGCCGAACAGACCTCTTGGTATTTCTTTCTCCCTGTGGAAACATCGTACCTTGAGGTCGGGGAGAAATTTACCAAATAGCCTAATTCCCATGACAGCGTTGCTTTAATTTCAGAGACTTTGAATTTCATCATTTTCCTGCAGATCCTTTTAAATTAAAAAGGTTAAGACAGCATTTTAGAGTGAATCTCTTTAGCTGACTCCTAGATTTCATTTCGGGGATGGTTCATCTATGAGAAAGTGGAACTTGAGGCCAAGGAACGAGGAACAGATTACAGGGAAGTGGGAATTGTTTTAGTTGCTAAGTTGTTTTTTTTTGTTGTTGTTGTTGTTTTTTTAAGATTTTATTTGAGAGATAGAGCATGAGCGGGGGGAGTGGGAGAGGGAGAAGCAGGCTTCCCGCGGAGGAGGGATCCCGATGCGGGGCTCGATCCCAGGACCCTGAGATCATGACCTGAGCTGAAGGCAGACGCTTAACGACTGAGCCACCCAGGCACCCCCTTAGTTGCTAAGTCTTAACATTTCAGTCCAGAGTTGCTTCCCAAATGAAACAATAATTCACGTTGTTTTAAAATAAGAATAAAAATATGAATGGAAACCCAAGAGCTTTGCTGCTTGGGTCAAAGTAAAGCCCCTGTTCTGGGCTGCCTCCGGGGCCTGTTTGGGCCAAAGCGTCTGTCACCCACTGGCCATCAGCTTCATCTCTTTCTACCTCAGCCTCTCAAGATCCTCAGCCAGGAAAACACACCTAAGCTCCCAAACACATGGTTTATAAAATGTAGTTACCCGGGGGAAAGATCTCCTTCCTCCCTTTAGATTTGACACCACTTCCCTTACACATCATGGTGGAGGACCCATGCTGTAAGCAGCAGCCTCCCGCCCATCGACCGAAATGTCATCCCTAACGGTGTTCTGGAGGCACCTGGAGGCATCATGGGAACGCAGACGCTTACGCCAGGCCTGTCCCCAGCGCATCCCCGTGCTGCTGCAGCACGGGAAGCATGGGGGCCTGTGCCGTGGGCTGTGGGGTGCTCCCACGACACAGTCTGGAAAGTGGAGAGTCTGTGCTCAGTCACTGGGCCTGGGCCTCCCTGGCCTGCTGTTACTGTCAGCACACCGGGCCAGGGCCAAGAGGGATCCGTGGTTAGAGGCCCCAGGCCCACCACCGATGACTGATGACCTGTTTCTCTGGGTGAGTTCCTTAACCCCAGACTCTCCCTTTCTGTTCATAAAAAGTGGGTAAAAATGCCTTCATTTCTCTGTGACTTAGGGGTTAAAGTCTAGACCAAAGTGAACTTGTTTGGAGCTCAAAAAACACATACTTTTATATGTTTACCGTACACATACCAGGCTTTGGGTGCTTACTGGTGTTGTCCCGTTTTGTCTATACAAGTGTCCTCCCTATTAGGGAGAGAAGTGCTCTGGGCCCAGGGTTTGGTTGTATTTGTACCTGGCACGTCTCTGCCGTCGGTCTGAGCGGCCTCTTTGGAATACCCCACCCAGTAACACGGGCCGAAGAGATGGGAGTTCAGTGGACGTGCTTTTGTTCGTCCTATTTTGAATTGGGCCTGGGTTTTGGCGAGGCAGGTGTGCAAAGATAAAAGAAGAATGCGGAGAGGCAGGGAGCAGGGGGTTGGAAAAGGTGATGGAGTATGAGCTTGCTTGGGGGAGGGGAGGTGTCCCCAAGCGGCCCAGACAAGAATTCTTCTCTTTGTGTTTTATATTCGGTAGCTTTTCAAGACTCATTTTCAAGTTCCAATGTGAAGAGCCTAACCTCTTGGTCCTTTTCTATTGTCTTTGTCTTGCTTTTCTACAGAGTATCCAGCATTTGAAAATGACAATGAAACCGAGTCTGTGCCTATGGCCTCAACAGGTTGCTGGATCTTTCCCTACGGTTCACTCTTGTGTTTCATTTAAAGACGAGACATCAATTCATTCCACATTTCGCATGAAATGCCCGAGTTGCATTTTGGTCCCAGAACCATTTGAGCTGCTGCTTTGCATTATGCTCCCCCCACTGCTTCACGGGATTGACCCTTTTTTTGCCCAATCTGATCCCAGTTGAAGTGAGGGCAAATGACTCATCAATGCACTGCACTAATGGGACTCCCCCTCCCCCCCCATCAGATTTGACCCTGATCCCACTGCATGAGGCTCCCTGCTGAAATCTCACAGGTCACATCAGGGAGGCCACCTCCCGGTTCCCCTGTGGCTGAACCACGAGACGGGAAGAGACTCATTACTAGATTCTCTATCCTGACCGATACTAAATTTTAGACATATGTTTCTTAGAAATTTCAGTCCCTGGTGATGGCTCATAGTGTCTAATGTCCTTATCAGGAACGAGACATGCTGTGGACATGGGTCTCCTTTGTCATTGCGAGAATAAGTTCTGTTTCACCTGCTTTGGGCTCTTGGCTACAGTCCATCAAGGGCCACTTTCTGGGTCTCCATTTTCCTTATAACACCATCAGTTGCCAGCTATCCTCAGTCGTGGGGGCCGGCCCGATGGGACTCAGCCAGGTAGCAGCCACGCAAGGCCTCTGACGTGCAGGCTGGGGGAGTAAGCGTCCCTCTTATCTTCCTAGTCCTGTCGGTGTGGGTTCGTTCCCAAGTTTGTATGTGTCCCCGAGTGTGCTCAGTCAGAAAAAGCAGCCCAGAGCGTGACCCAGCTGATCGAGAAGGCAGTGACCCAGGAGGCTGGCGCTACTGGAAAATGTCACCAGTGCACAGGGTGATGGGGGCAGTGTAGGCCACCCTTTCCAGGAAGTGGCCGGTTGCGTGGGGACACTCATGGGACCTCTTGGCTTCCGGGCTCGGGTGAGGGACCCCCACCACCTCTTTTCTCCATGCCATGTGCATGATCATAAACAATTTAATTTCTCCATTGCGCTTCCATGTAGATTGCAAGGCTAACAGGATTTGGTACGAACTAACCCGCATGTCCCTCCATCCAGCTGTCACCACGGGTAACGCTGCATTGTGAGGCGAAGCAGGAGGCCCCGGGCCGTGCACGTAACTGCCTGCTTTGTCCCCCCGTGTCCCTAAGGTGGTGAGCTGCACATGACCCAGTATTTCCGAGGTAACCTGGCCGGCCTGACCGTCCGTTCCGGGAAACTCGCTGACAAGAAGGTGATCGACTGTCTTTATACCTGCAAAGAAGGGCTGGACCTGCAGGTCCCCGAAGACAGCGGCAGAGGCGTGGAGGTAACCTCGGCATTGCCTCGCATGGCCCTGCCGACCTCCTCGAGCACCGGCGTGCAGGCTGCTGGCAAAGGACTGATGTGTTTACTCACAACACCTCTGACCCCAGACGTGGCGGGGGGGGGGGGGGGGGGGGTGTTCCCTGGAACCAGTCCCCACCTCTCCAGACACCTGCACCTCCACGTGTCCTGCAAGTCGCTTCACTTCTGACACTGACTCCCAGGAGTTAGCACAGAGCCTGCAGAAGAGGAGGGCGCGGTGCCACCACACTGCCCTCGCTGCAGATGCTGTGTGCAGGTGCCGGGCCCTTGGGTTACCCACACTTCTGTCCAGCTTGGCTACAAAGTTAGGGGCCCCCGTTCTCCCCCCTCTTTTGGGTTTCAGTAATTTGCTTGAACTACTCAGAAAACTGTAGAAAACACTTTGCTTACTGCTGCTGGTGTATTATAAAGAATACAACTCAGGAACAACCAGATGGAGACGTTGCAGAAGGCAAGGAAGTGGGGAGGAGGAGGGAGCTCCCCCCCGCCCCAGGAGCGCCACCCTCCCACACACGGGAAGCTCCCAAACCCTGTCCTTCAAGGGTGTTTACGGACCACACACGGGAAGCTCCCAAACCCTGTCCTTCAGGGGTGTTTACGGAGCTTCTGTTAGGTACGCACAGCTGGTTAAATCATTGGCCAGAGGTCAGGGTTGGGGCTGAACGTGCCAGCCCTGTAGTCACATGGGCTCTGTGGTGGCCAGCTCCGTCCTGGACTGCCTCAGCCGCCCAGAAACCGCTCGTTAACACAGATGCTGCTGTGCTTGGAGGGGCTTATTGTGAGTAACAAAAGGTGCTCCTATCACTCAGGAAATTTCCAGGGTTTGGGGGTCTCTGTGCCAGAAACTGGGGATCGAGACCAAATATATATATATTTCTTTTTTTCTTTCTTTTTAAGATTTTATCGTTCTTAAGTAATCTGTACAATTGCACAGTCGAGTCACGCACTACACCGACTGAGCCCGCCGGGCGCCCCCGTATTTCTTATACCACAGATGCATTTGCGCCTTGGGTGTTTTCCCTTGAACAAGAGGGTCTCATTGCTGCAGTTCCATGAGGTTTCCTCCCCAGGTCCCCAATTCAGACCGATCCCCAGCTGACCCTCTTTCTTTGCCAGAGTGTGTGTGATTTCAGCTTCTTGCAGTTTGAAGCCTTTTTTTCTCCCCCTCTGGCCTGATTTCAGATCCATACGAACCCCAGTCAGTTGGCGTTGACCTTGGAGGGAGACGACATCGGGGAGCTGGATAAGGCCATGCAGCACGTTGCCTACTTGAACTCCAGGCAGTTCCCCACACCGGGGATCCGAAGACTCAGAATCACCAGCACGGTCAAGTACGTGCTGATTCTTAACTCTTGAGAAGAAAACGTGTATATTTAGGTTTCTAAGACACCCCAGCCATCATTTGTTACCAGAGGGCATGGACGGTGTCCGTGAAGGGTGTTGGGCCCGGCCGCTACCTCTGTCCCCCCAGGGGCTTGGGCAATCCATGGGCCATTGCGTGTGTAGCCTGCAGAACCGCTTCTCAAAGCCCTGACCCTTGCCTCCTCCATCGCTTGCCGGCAGGTGTTTCAACGAGGCCGCCTGCATCTCCGTGCCCCCGGTGGACGGCTACGTGATGGTGCTGCAGCCCGAGGAGCCCAAGATCAGCCTCAGTGGCGTCCACCATTTCGCTCGAGCTGCTTCCGAATTTGAAAGCCCAGAAGGGGTTTTCCTTTTCCCTGAGCTTCGGATCATCAGCACCATCACGCGAGAAGTGGAGCCTGAAGGGGAAGGGGATGAGGACCCCACAGGTAACAGCTCTGCCGGGCTAGCGGCCTCCCCTTGGCTTGAACCCGGGCGGCTGACACCCCACGGCTGCTACCTACTTCCTGCGTTCTTTTTTCCTGAGATTTTGAGAGATTTGGATGTTTTAATGTTATTCTTGGGTCTGCTCCTGGAATCTGACCCATGGTCAAGAGCTCATTGTGCTCTTCGGAAGCCCACCTGGAGAGTCCTTTCCTCCTTTTCCAGTGGGATGTCCGGATCTGAGCTGCCCTTGTGCAGGCTGAGCGGATCCGGGCCGACGGCAGCGGACGATGCTGCTCCCGCTGCCTGCATGGGGGCCAGTCCTCCCAGACACAGAAGGCACCCCGATTCTGCAAAGGGCCTCTCTTGTCCCTCTGTCATCGGTCTTTGAAAGGGCTCTGTGAGCTCGAGGACAGCCAGCAGGCCACCCAGCGTGACCGGCCTGCCTGGGCTCCCCGGCCTCTGCTATGGGTGCTTGGTCTGTTTTTGCAGTCCAAGAGTCGCTGGTGTCTGAGGAGATCGTGCACGACCTGGACACCTGTGAGGTCACGGTGGACGGGGACGAGCTGAACCCGGCCCAGGAGAGCCTGGAGGTGGACACGGCCCGGCTGCAGCAGAAGGGCATTGCAGTGAGCGCCTCCGACCTGGGCATGGTCTTCACGGGTGAGTGGGCCAAGGCCAGGCTGGGGGCGGAGCGGGAGCCTCAGCCCTGCCCCTGTCCTCTCTGAGCCCTGGGAGAGTCCGAGTCCTGGAGGCTCAGCATGGGCTGCTCGCCTTCTCCTGGCAGGAAGTACAGGTATTGCCCTACTTCCTGTCCTTACGAGGGGGTAGAAGTCAGGCTCGGGATGGCACCCGAGAGGGGGGCAGACGTGCCCACACACTCGCACTTCTCCCCGCAACTGGAAAGCCAACACACGTGCCCACTTGGTCCAGCCGCCCCCGGGCCCGACTCCGGCCTCCCCTGACCCTGGCTTTGACCCCGGCTTTGGCCCCGGCCAGCAGGCAGCCTTCTCACCCCCCCGCAGGTGTGGACAGCATGGCCAGCTACGAGGAGGGGCTGCGTCTCCTGCGCTATCGGAACTGGCACAGCAGGTCCCTGCTCGACCGCAAGTTCAAGCTCGTCTGCTCCGAGCTAAACGGACGCTATGTCAGCAACGAGTTTCAGGTGGAGGTGGGTGATTGGGTGCCTACCTACGGCCCTGATGTTTGCAAACGCCATTTTCAGAGCATTCGTGTGACAACTGTTGGGGTGCGTCCAGGTGCGCGCTAGCCTTTCCCAGCCCGGGGGGCTGCTGCAGCTTAGACCCGCGCAGGTTTGGGTGGGCCGGGTGCAGCTGGGGTGCCCCTTCCGTGGGCGTCTGAGGGGCCTTTGGAAGGAGGTGGTCGAGAGCTAGAGGCAGTTAATACCTCGTGAGTAGAGCCAACGTTGTTGTTAAGATTTGACTCTGCTTGAGAAAGAGCGATTCCCAGGGAACCGAAGATTCTTTGCAGACTGCTGGCCCCGGGGAGAGGGGTCCCGGCGCGGGGCTGGCCCGGGGAGAGGGGTCCTCACGTGGGGCTGGCCCGGGGAGAGGGGTCCCGGCGCGGGGCTGGCCCGGGGAGAGGGGTCCTCACGTGGGGCTGGCCCGGGGAGAGGGTTCCTCACGTGGGGCTGGCCCGGGGAGAGGGTCCCGGCGCGGGGCTGGCCGGGGGGAGAGGGGTGCTGTGCTGTCTGCCGAGCCTGATGGTGGCAACTCAGCACGCGGTGGTCAGAGGGTGCTCACCCTGCTCTGCAGTCTTCCACAGGCTGGGATGGGAGCCCCTTCGTCACTCAGGGCTTCTGTGGTCCGAAGAAATGGGCCGAGTTATTCTCAGCAATCGAATGTCTGCACAGTGACCTCAGAGCAGCAGAATGCTGAAGTCACGGTGCTGAAGAATCGATGAGGGTTTTGTTTGAGCCAAAGGCTGACATATTTGAAAGGAAATAAATGGTTATGATTTGTGCTCTTTCATGTGGCTGTGGTTTTGGGGAAAAGTGGGGAAATGGGCTATGCCGGTGCTTCTCGAATGACCCGCAGTGAAGGACGGTGGTGGTGGTTTTTCTGTTCTTTTGTGGACAGGTTCTTTTATGAAATACAATGAAAGGGAATTATTGGAACAGCGCTCTATTTCTGGGACGGGGGACAGCGTCAGGCAGTTAATGATGGTTTCTGAGAGCTGACCCTTGATTTTTTCTCTATTCTCATCTGCTCAGCAGTGCTGGTCCAGGGATCCCTTTGAGTCGCGCTAGTCCCGGTAGCTTCCGAACTGCATTTCCGTCCCTGGGCCACATTCAGGCTGCTGTGTGTGTCTCTGCTGCAGGTGAACGTCATCCACGCAGCCAGCCCCATGGAGCACGCCAGCCACATGGCAGCGCAGCCCCAGTTCGTCTACCCGGAGCACCATGCCTTCGTCGACCTCTCGGGTCACAACCTGGCCAGCCCCCACCCCTTTGCAGGTAGGACTGTGGGCAGAAGCAGGGCTGTCTGGGTCAGGTCTAGGGGGGACACCCTCCCGCGTGCTGCTGGGAGCCCAGCCCCCGGTCCGAGCAGCCCTAGCTGACTGGGCTCTGTGATTCTGCACCACCCGCGAGGGATGGAAGCACAGCAGGGCAGAAAGTGGCCAGCCCAGGGCTTGAAACCTGTGCTCAGACTCTCCTTACATCTCTTCCTTTCTCTGGGGTCAGACAGAGCAGCCGTGTGTGCGTGGGGCGGGGGGGTTGCGGGCACGACCTGGGGTGGGCACCAGCCTCACCGCCCCCTCTCCCCTTGATCACAGTTGTCCCCAGCACCGCCACGGTGGTGATTGTGGTGTGCGTTAGCTTCCTGGTCTTCATGATCATCCTGGGCGTGTTCCGGATCCGGGTTGCTCACCAGCGAACCATGCGGGACCAGGACGCCGGGAAGGAGAACGAGATGGATTGGGACGACTCTGCCTTGACCATCACCGTAAACCCCATGGAGGTAGGTGCTGACAGGCGACCCCGCAACTGAAAACCACTGCAGGCCTGGGCCAGAGCGACGCGTGCCCCAGAGAAGCCATATGGCGGTGGCACATCCACGTTTATGTGGCTTAGATGTCACGTGATCCACATGACAAGTTGGTGAGGTGCAGGTGTCCCCGCTCCTCAGGTGGACACACTGAGGGCCCAGAGAGGCCTTATCCTAGCTCGTGCCACCGCACGTGACAGACCCCGTGGGAAGCGACTAGAGCTGCGTTTTCCCTCCCGTCTGGGATGAGGTGACTTCCAGCGTGGCCCAGCCCTCCCTCGACGTGGAATGTGACGCGGGGAGTTCCTTCCTCCGCGGCTCCCGGAGGGTGAACAGCCGTGCACGCTCGGCTCGTGTGCAGAGGCGGGGCCCGGGGGCTCGGTTCACATGCCGTCTCTTTGTCAGACGTACGAGGACCAGCACAGCAGCGAGGAGGAGGAGGAAGAGGAAGAGGAAGAGGAGAGCGAGGATGGGGAGGAGGAGGATGACATCACCAGTGCCGAGTCGGAAAGCAGCGAGGAGGAGGAGGGGGAGCACGGGGACCAGCAGAACGTGAACAGGCAGCAGCAGCTGGAGTGGGACGACTCTACCCTCAGCTACTGAGCCGCGAGGCCGCTCCCTCCGCCACCTCCCGTTCTGCTTCAAGAGACTCTGCTGTCATCTGTCCTCCCAGGCCCAAGGGTCCACGGTGTACAAAGTCATTCTGGCCAGTAGGTCTGCAGACCCTCCCCGTCGCTGACCATCCGCCTGTGCTTGGTGTGTAGGCCCCCCCGCCCTCCACCCAGACCGCTCTTAAGTTATGTGAGGAGCTGACGCACGCTGTCCACGGCTCGCTCTGCGCGGCCCCCTCGCGCCTCCAGAAAAGCTGCAGTGACCGGACTCGACCAAGGGTTAAAATCGCTCACTCCCACCTCGTAATCCGTTTTTTTCTTCTTTTTTTTAAAAGTTTTTATTTTTTCCAAACTAGTGCATGTATAAAATGGCAGAATGGGGGTTAATATGTAGATGATGAACTGACTTTTTAATATTTTGTAAATAAATTGCGATTCCTCGTGTCCTCCATGCTAGCGTGACCCGGGACTGGCATATGCAAAGTGAAGCCTGAAACACAGCGCAAGAGAGACCCCGCGGGCTCCTGCCTCACCCCCACCCTGAGAGGAGAGGGACCTGCCCTGCTTGGGCCTTGCTGGGTGCACCCCTCGGTGGGTGGCCAGGCAGTGAGGGGGAATGGACTTGTGCTCCCCCCCAGCTCAGCAGGAGGGCACCAGATCGGGACCCCTCTCTGGAGGCTGGAAACGGCCAGGCCTTTCCTTTGGGATTCTACCCATTTCTGATCTGGCAGAGGGGTGGGCGTGCCGGGGTCCCTGGCCTCTTTCACACACTCCTCCGATGACCGGCAGCTCCTTGCGCAGGAAGCTGGACTCCTCGTGCGCAGCCTTGGGTTCATACCTACTAGATGTCCGTTGCCCTGCTGGTGAGTGTGCGTACGGACGGTGCAAAGTGTCTGGCCACTTGGTTGGAGACAGAACAGGCCTGAGTGGCCCGTACTCAGAACGTCCGAGGACAGACGCACTGCAAGGACGCCCTGTGGCCGGAAGGCAAAGTGCTAGCTTCCCCCCCAACAGCCCCAGAGGTAAGCCCCCTCCCCAGGAGTGGGGAGCCCCGCTGCTCGGCCTGGTCGGGGAGGAAAAGGAGAGGACACGTCCTGAGCTAAAACCCCTGTGGCACTTTGTTTTTAATTTACATGTAAAATTTTAGATTTCTAAAACGGGGGGAAAATCATTTGAATCCTGTTCTGTGATCATGACTGCTAGTCACGAGGACACTGCGGCTGTCCTGCGTCGTGTGTGGCTGTCCTCCGTGTCCTGTCGCTCTAGCCGCCCCGTGTAGACGATGGTGGAGGCTGATGCGGGCTCCGCGTGGGCCGCTCTCCGGATGTGTGTACTGCTGAGACCAGAACGTGTGTACACGACAATAAAGTGCTGGTTCGAACCCCAGTGGCCGTGTGTCAGCTTTGGGCCCGGGTTTGTTGGAATCCTGCATCCCCTTTGTTTTTTGTGGTTTTTTTTGGCTTTTGGGGTTTTTTTGACCTGAGAACACAACATAAAAAGGCTTTTCTTTCTTTTAGTATGCTTTTACCTCTCCTGTCAAGGCTTCACAGAGTGCGGGTCTTCAATCCCCACGGGTTAAGTGTTGAACTCACCTTCCCCATACAGAAATGTTAAAAGACCAAAAAAAAAAAACAAAAAAGATTCTTTCTCGGCAGGTGCACGGGCCGTGTACCCGAACCAGAACGCCAGGAAGCACATAGACTCGTTTAAATAAATAACACAACATAGAGACATACACTCGGCTCTTCCTATTGCCAAACCGGCGAGGTGGGGCGAATGAATTCACTTAGTTGGGGACAAGGGTGTGGTCAGTGGTGGTCTGTGGCCGGCACTCCCTGCTCACGGACTGTGCCTCTAACCAAAGAAGGTCGGCACCTGGCTTCTTTTTTTTTTTAAAGCCGTGCACCTGCACAGAGGGCAGCCGCTCCTGGCTCTGCCAGGCCTTGTGAGGCCTTCGACAGACCAGTAGTGAGCTGGGTGGGGCCCAAGGCGGCTGCTAACACGTCAGGCTCGCCCGTGGGCTTCGAGAAGCCCCGATTCCTAGCCCTGTCTCCGGAGTCGGCCTCAGACGGCCGGGAGGGGCCCAGGAACCTGGCATTGCTAGAGCTCTTCAGGTCCACCGAAGGGGAAGCCTGAACTGCTTCAAGCCAAGTACCGTCAGAGAAAAACATTCCACCACAGACCGACCTCACATTTCCGATACCTGATTGCTCACCCGCAGCAGGTTAAAGGGGCGAGTCTGGAGAGCAAGTCCTCTGTCCTCAAAGCCTGCTTTACGAGGCCGGAGACAGATAATTGCACCGAGTGCTCTGACCTGCGTTAGCCTTGATCCATGGTTGAGCTCAATCAAGCTCCAATCTTTTTAATGTCTTGAGGACCAGCGTATATTATACTTCTGGGGCTGAGGCCATTCTGAGCCATCGAGGTTCAGTGAGTAGTTTGGCTGTTTTCTTTCCTACCCGCAAACAAAATTGCTTTACGGCAGAGCGATGGGAGCAGTCCCGTACCCGAGTCACTTTAAAAGTGGAAAGCAAGCATCCCTGAATCTAGAGGGTACCCAGGCTTCCCCTGGGAGCTGCCCAGTGCTCAGTCAGTGGAGAGCACAAAGGTGGAGGGGGGGAACGGAGTCGTGGGCACCCTGTCACCAGGGTGATCGCCAGGCGCCAAGCCCTGTGCGGCCCGGCGGGAGCCCGGGAAGAAGGCAGGCTTCCCGGCGGCGGGGAGAGAGCAGTCTTTGCTGGGTCCTGATTCACCAGCTGGAAGACTCGGGGTGACTGACGGTCCTTAGCAAGATGCGGCCTCGGAGGTGCCCGACTCCCAGCGTCTCCTCCTCAGAGCCTGAGGCTTGGATCAGGGGCGCGGGAGGACGGCGCCCCTCCCCTGTACAAAGGATGCATTTCCATTTATGGCTGTTTAGCTCCTGAAACATTTCAAGTCATAAATAAATAACCAGTGTAAACAAAAGGCAGTGTGTAGGCGCTTGCCCACGGGGTGCCGTTCAGGCTCTTTCGGCCCCACAGGACGGCTGAGGGTGCCCGGTGCCCGGTTCCCGAGGCGGGTGGGTGGTTCGCGGGCGGCTATTGCCTGTTATCTTTGGACACATTGTGGGCCAGCCAGTTCACTTTGGTCTTCCAGCTCTCCCGGAGGGCTTCGTTAAACTTCACTCGGAAGTGCTTTAGAGCCTCCTCCTCAGTCTTCCCCAACGCCAGAGAGTCCTGGGGTAAAACCATCAAAGCAGTGAGCTCGACCCAAGGGGGGGCAACCCCCACCCCTCCCCGAATACTGTAAATTCCCTCCTGAAAGACTCGCAGGAAGGGAATCAGGAGACAGCCACCAACGTCTCCCCTGGGAAAAGCTCTCTGTTCTGATCCCAAACCGAGATGGGTCTTCTGACCCACCCTCCAAGTAAGATGCCAGCTCCAGCCAGGAAGCCGCGGGCCCCCAAAGTCGCAGGGGTGGACAGGTGGCCTCACCTTCTGCACAGGGGGAGAGGAGGAGGGGGCAGCGTCGTGCATGAACCATGCACCACAGAGGGGCTCGTGGCCGACCACCCTCCCGACCCCCCAGCTTCTCCCACACTGAAAAGACACAGGAAGGAAAAGCATTTTTAAGCGAGGACGGAATGTATCTAGTCACGCCCTCTTGTCCGAGTGGAACCACGGCAGCCTGCGGAGGACGGGAGGGCGGGCCAGGGGAGGTCCCAGCACATCTGCCACGGACCCAGGCTGACCCCCGGCTGGGTCGCGGGCGGCATGAGGAACCCCCACCGGGAGTGCCCTGTGGGGTCCACGGTGCTCAGAGGCGGGCCTCGGGGACTTGGGGGCTACCGGGTCTGCCCGGCTGGGCCCTACCCTGGCATTTACCTTGAGATACTGGGTGTCTTTGGAGCAGCTGAGCTCCGGCAGGCCGGCGGCCCGCATCAGGGCGAAGAGGTGAAGGAAGAGCAGCCCGTGACGCCGCAGGATGGTATAGGCTCGCTCACAGTAACCCCGGAATCTGCGGGGCCAGAGGGACGTGGCAGGTGGGGCTCTGGCTCCTCCCAGCCATTCCCACGGTGCTCTTGCCCCGGAAAGGGCCCCCAAACCCTCCCCCTACAGGACCCGACCCTGAGCCCGGCCCGGGACCCTGAGCACCCTCACCTTTCAAACTTCTCACTGTTATTCGTTTTCCCCTGCTGGATCACGTGCACAAAGTCATACGTGAGGATGAACGGGACTCGCTCACGGTTGATTCCAAACTTGGTCTTGAAATTCCCCAGAAAGTGGCCAAAATCAATGTGGAACAGCTAAGAAGAGGGAGGGAGAAGCGGTCAGAGACGAGAGTGCCCCGGTCGGGGAAGGGGCGTCGGGAGGGAGAGAGAAAGCCGGGAGGGTGCAGCCCACCTGGCAGCCGGCTCTGCCCTACCTGCCCATTCTCGCGGATCATGATGTTGTCGCTGTGCCGATCACCGATGCCCAGCACGTAAGTGGCCACGCAGTAGCCGGCGCAAGAGAGGGTAAACTCCTCGATGGCTCGATCCAAGGCCTCCCTGTGTGTGTGTTGGTGGGAGGGGGGATTCAAAACGGTGGGCACGCATTTCCCAGCAACTTCTACGAAGAGGTGGGGTCTGTCCCCTCCCCTTGAATCTGGCCTTATGACCAGTGGGACAGGGAGGAAGCGGTGTTGGGCTCACCCCGCAGCCTCGGCCTTAAGTCACCTGGCAGCTCTCGAATCTAACCTGTTGCCAGGCCGGTTCAGGAAGCCAAGGCTGGTCTACTTGCAGAGGGGAGGCCACGTGGAGACACGTGACCAGGGCCCACCCGGCCGGTCAAGGCACCAGCGGCGAACAGTGGCCTGAGTGGTTCCAGGCCAGAGAACCACTTAGCTCAGCCAGTTCAAGCTGCAGGTTTGTGAGCCCATAATACCTGGTGGTGGTTTTACGTCCCTAAGCTGAGAGTGGTCGCTACATAGCGACACGGGGAACCGATCCCTGGGCTCACGGAGACCCACCCCGCCCCAACAGAGCAGACCTGGTCCCCGGCTGAGCCAAGAAGCCGTGGAGACTGTCACGGGCCCTGCCCCTCACCTTTGACTCCTAAATCTTTGACTCTTGGAAAGGAGAGGGCGTCCGTCCCCCGGGCCCAGAACCTACCCAGGGTTCTTGGACTTGAGCCAGTTGAGCAGGGCATCCTTGTTGAAGGCCGCTGTGGCCGCCATGTTGCTCTTGTTGAGCTGGATGTTGGCGATGGTGTCTGAGTGAAGCACCACCTCAATGAGGCCTGTGCGGTCCCCCGTGGAGAGGCAGCCATAGGGGGTCATCCTAGCCAGAGGGGAGGAGGGGCAAGGAAATGCTGAGGTCCCGGGCTGTCCCTGGGGTGGCCTGACACTCCGCCCCACCCAGAGGGGCTCAAGACAGCCAGAACAGCCCCAGGAGATGCTGCAAGGGAGGGGAGAGGCGCTGGGAGGGGTCCGTGAGCCTGGAACTCGGGGGGAAGACTGCTTGGAGAGGTCAGGACCTGCACCCAAGCTGCACAGAAGGAACGGAGGCGCTTTGGCCGAGCTCATGTTTGCTCAGAGAGAAATCCAGGTGGCCTGGAAGAAGATGCCACCGCTTCCCAAGATGGGGCAGGAGGCCAGGGATGCGTGGGGCGAAGGAAACAATGGAGCGAGACAGACGCCGAGGGCCAGGCCTGGCCTCTCCACCCTCACACTCTGAGGCCCCATATCGCTTCCCTTGGCCCTAATTTTAAACTGGTCTCTGCTCTTCTTAGAACAACCCCTTTTCCAACGGAGGTGGCAGTGTGGGCTCTGACAGAGGACTCCTCCAAAGGGACAGGGTCCTAGGCCTGCAGCGAGAACAAGCGGATGACAGGAGGGCCTCTCACCTCAGGTCCAGTCCCTCCTGCTTCCACAGAACATCCATGAGCTGGATCATCTGAAGAGTCAGCATGTCCTGGCGGAGGTCTGGGCAGCCGCCCCCGGAAGGAAAAGCACGAGCTTCTGGTGGGCTCTCCGCTCCCAGCCAGGCCCAGGCCCCGGAGCCCCGGGACCCCATCTCCAGGCCGCCCTCCCCATCCCCCCACCCAGCGCAGCACGGGTCGGGGGCCAAGGCCTCCGCGGCACTCTGCCCCGGGGCCCAGCCTGCTCACCGTCCCCGTTCTTAAAGATGATGCCCACACTGCCGTCACTGCCCGCCTCCTCGTTGCTGTACATCACCCACAGGGGCTTCATCTTGGAGTCCATGAAGGTGCACTGCTCCACGCTGCGGGCCGGAAAGCAGTCAGCGGTGGGGGGCGGGGCTCAGCAGGGCGGGAGGAGGCGCCGGGGGCTCGGGGCTCACCAGACTTCAGCCAGCAGCGTGCTGGGGTCCAGCGGGGACTGCAGGTTGGAGAGGGCCTCCAGGTAGGTCTCCTGGCGTATGCACAGGTGCATCAGCTCCTTGGTCTGGGGCTTGGTCGTCTTCTGGGAGCTCACTTTGACGAAGTCACTCAGGGCCTTCAGCTTGCTCAACGCCTCCCCCTGGCAGGGAGCATGGGCCGGTGGGTGGGGAGGGAGGCCAGCAGGGGCAGGCTCTGGGCCTCGGCCCCGCCCCGGGGGCTCCAAAGGGCCCGACCCCCGCAGACAGAGCCTGGCCCAGGGCAGGGACTCAGGGCCCGAGCCTCACCTGCTTCATCAGCACCTTCATGTGGTGGGTGCTGCCCCGGCAGTAGGCTTCCATGATGAGGCCAAAGCGCAGAGCCACGGAGGGCACGTGCATCTCGGAGCTGGACGGACGGAGGGAGGGAGGGGAGGACGGCTGAGCCTCGCGCCTGGCAGGGCCACAGCCCCGAGGCCGGCAGGAGCGGGAGGCCGGCGGGCCGGGGGCCCCTGGTCCCCAGGGCCCTCGGGGGGACACAGAGGCCCTGGCGCGTCCATTACCGGAGGTGCCAGAAGAGGAAGTGGCCGATCTTGCGGTTGGCCAGGGCGCGGTCCAGCAGGAACTTGGTCAGCTCGCAGTCGAGGTAGGACTCGTACTTGAGCACCTGCACCAGCTGCAGCAGGTACTGGAAGAGCTCGTCGTCCCTGCGGAGGAGGGAGGCCGGCCTCACCTGAGCGGGGCCCGGGCGAGGTCCAGTCCTCACCGGGCACGGGCTCCGCCTTCCGGGGGCAGCGGGGGCCAGACCGCCCTCCCGAGGAGCAGGGAGCCCCGGGGGCCTCACGTCAGCTTCCGCAGAGACTTGATGGCGAAGGAGCCCACGTGGAGGTCGGGGAAGCTGAAGTCCAGCAGCTCCAGGGCGCTCAGGACGGGCAGCTCGGGCCAGGAGCACAGCAGGTAGAGCATCTGCGGGGAGCCGGTGGTCAAGGTGCGGGCCGGGCAGGAGGCCCTGCCCCCCTTCCCCCACCCCTCCCCCGCCTGTCCCCCCACCTGGGCCACATCCTCGTGCTTGTTCCACTTGGTGACCAGCAGCAGGCGGGCCAGCGCCTCGGGGAAGCGCTCCTGGACCTCGTGCCGCATCTTCCACACCAGGTCCTTCTCGTGCTCGTACAGCTCCCCGGAGCCCCGCCGCTCCAGGATTTCCCGCAGCTGTAGCTGCTGAGGGGTGCAGGCAGGGTGAGCTGCGGCCCAGCCTGGCGCCCCGCCAGCCCCGGGCCCCGGCTCACCTCCTCCTCACTGAAGCGCCCGTGCTCCCCGTGCCGCCCCAGCTCCAGAATCTGCAATGAGTGGCCCCATCTCAGCGGAGACCCCGGACCCTGGGCCAGCCCTGGCAGGGCCCCGGGGCCGGCGGGGGAGGGGGGAGGGCACCCCTGACCTTGGGAGCCTGCGACTCTCAGCGGTGAAGGCTGTCCTGTGCACAGCATCCCCGCCTCCACCCCACAGATGCCAGGAGCGTCTCTCCCACCAGCTACGACAACCAAAAGTGTCTCTGGACATTGCCCCAAGTCCCCTGGGGAGCCACGTGGCCCTGACCGAGAACCACTGCTCTAGAGCGCATGAGGGTTCTAGAGAGTTAAGGAAGTCCCCGACTGTGTGGGTGACCAAGCCCCATCCCTGGGCAACTCAGGGGATGGGCGGGGGGGACCCCAGAGGCAGGGTCAAGAATAGTCATCTTTAGTCCCACAGCCTCTGGACCATCCCAGACCCTGGACGGCGAGGGGGCTGACCTTGTCCAGGGTGGGGTAGTACACAGGGTAGGGGGCCACCTCAGGGAGGCAGATGACGAGGGCCGCAGCGCTCTCCGTGTTGGGGTTACTCCGCACTGTTCCTGTGGGGTTCAGCAGCTCCCCTTTCTCGTCTGGACACAGGGACAGACGGGAGTTGCCCGGGGAACGCCACCATCCGGGAGCCCGCTCCCCTGCGCCTCTCCCTTCCGCCCGGGCGCACCTGGGACGGACGGCCACATGTAGAGGCAGCATTCCCCGGTCTTGAGCTGGTCCTTGTAGTCGAACAGCATGAGGTTGGCCCAGGCGATGGGACAGTCCTGGGAAAGAGCACGGGCAAGTCAGGGCCAGCGGCGGAGGAGCCAAGCTTCCCTGCCCTCACCCAGACTCCCTGCGAGGAAGGCAGCAAGGTCAGCCACCTCTCGGCTCCCTTCTGCTCCCAGAGGCATCCCTACTGCCGGCTTCTTGAGAATCCCCCAAACCAACCACACCGGCCCCGGAAGGCTGGCCCAGCTCGGCTGTGGGGTAAGTCGGCGTGGCTCAGTGGCCGGTCACATCCTGGGCCTGGTGACTCAGGGCCCACCCCCCATTCCTTCCCTGCCGGCTGCTGACTCAGGACACCCTGCTCCCTGTGAGGACAGCGTGCTTGTCCTTCCACCCCAGAGAGCGGCCTCCAGGTTCCCAGGTGCCTCCGAGTCACCCTGCTCACCAGCCCTGGGACCCAGAGCCGTCACGTGGCAGGGATGGTGGCCAGGGTGGGAGGGAGGGCCGCCCCCATCCCCACCCCCGAGGTGCACGCCTGCTGGGAGTGGACCAGGAGCGGCGAGTGGCTCCCGGAGGCCTGGCCCCAGCCTCCCAGCCAGCCCCACCCACCGCCTTCTTGGACTTCTTCTTGGTGGAGCGAGCCTTCTTGGCCTTCTCGATCACGGCGTAAAGTGCAAAGCAGAGACGGGCCATGCGAGGCAGGTCGCAGATGTTGATGTCGAACTCCAGCCGCTGTTTCCACACGGGCTCCGAGCACACGCTCACCTCCGAGCTGGACACCGTCTTGCACAGCGTCTCGTTGCCGTGGAAGAGCCCAGCCTGCACCACCAGCTGGGGGAAGGGCGGGCGTCGGTGCCAGGCGGCAGAGGCCCAGCCTCCCTCTCCCCTCCGAGGTTCTCCCACCCACTTAAGGCTCAAAGCTCCTGAAACGTCCTTATTTCACATGGGTCTGAATCCCACTTCCCACTCGGAAGAAAGTGGCGCCGAAGGGGGGTGGCTGACTGCTTGAGCGGGACAAGGGGCCACAGGGTGAAGGGAAGGGCACCATGGGCACTATGCATGGGCTCCCCACGACTCTGTGGGACCCCAGGGCATGTCGCTTCCCTTCTTGGGGCCTCAGTTTCCCCACTGGGGCTTGGGAACTCCAGGGGCCCTTCTCGCTCCGATACCCACGAGCTCCCTGCACAGCTCAGAATCATATGAGCCCCGTGAGCAGGCAAGGATTTCATGCCGCCTGAACACCCCTACCCTGCCTCCTCCCACTGCACCTTGACAGCCCTCAGGGCCCAGCGAGAAAGCTGCCTCCATCCAGGGCTCCAGGATGCCATCAGGGAAACCCAGCCCCGCCTGCTTGTGAAATCACCCCGACAAAAAGTGCTCCACAAAGAGACTGGACCTCTGTGGACCCAAGCGTAACATCCAGCAAATGGGACAATGAAATAAGCACCTCGCTAGCTGTCCTGGGGACGGAGGGAGATGGGGTGTGGGAACAGCCCCGAAGCGAAGCGGGTTTGGCCCCCAGGGGTCCAGGCGGCACGCCTCCCAAGTGCCCCCTGGGAGTCCCAAGGCCCCGGGGCCCAGCCAGAGCCGCTCCTCTCCCACAGTTGTCACCTCCCAGACCCTGCAGTTCCCACATCCCTGGGACTGGGCCTGGCCCCACAACTTCCACCTGAGTCAAATACCCAGAACTTGCTGGGCCTGGTTTCTACGAATTAGCCTCTCTGGCTGGCCAGCCAGCTCCCCTCCCCCCTTCCTGTTTTGAAGCGGCTCACAACCACCCCAGGCAGGGATGCTGGGTAATGTGGTCAGGTGGCTTTCATGTGACCCCCCCCTTCTTCCTCTGCCATCCCTCTAGACCACAGCCACCTTGTTTGTGCAGAAAACATCCCCCCTCCCCCCAGGAGCCCCCTACCTTCATCCGCTCATCGGCATTCACTTTGCTGCCCTGAATCAGCTCCACGCGGAAAGGCTGCTCCAGGGACCACAGGGACAGGGAAGAAGGCTGGGGCGGGCCGGAGGGGGAGAAGCAGGGCCGTCAAAGCAGAGGAATCCAGGGGAGCTCCCGTGGCTAGCGCCCCTGGCCCCTCGCAAGGCCCGTGGGTGGGGTGAGTGTTGCTGGTTGGGGATAAGGTTCAGGTGCCCGCCCGCAATACCAGCTGCTTTGTCAGAAAACCTGCCATGCAGCTGCCCCAGGACCCCCGAGCTCTGCCGGGCATGGCGTTCTGTCTCTTTCTCCAGTACAGGGGGCAGGAGGGACATGAGAAGGGCAGCCCGTGAGCCGGGCCTGGGAGCTGCCCCGGGAAGCTCAAACAGCACCCGCTGCCCCTGCACACTGGTGTGGTGGTGGAAGGCCAAGCTCAAGGCCCAGCTCTCAACACTGACCCACCAAGGAGCACGAGACAGGGGCCCTGGACCCACTGCCAGCCCGCAGCATTGCCACTGGGCTCTAGGGTTGGCCGACAAGGGGGAGGAAGGGATGGAGGGGAGGGGAGGCGGAAGGCACCGGCTCACCTTCTTCATGGGAATGGGGGGTGGTTTGGTGCGTGGTTTCTGGACTTGGGGGGCAGGGTCGCTCTGCTCGTCCCGCATGGCCAGGATGGACGAGGAGTGCACCATGGTCAGGTGGGGGGTGAGCCCGCTGTGCAGGCAGCTGCAGATGTACTGCGATGGGGGGGGCGGAGTGAGTGGCCGATGGGGCAGCCCCAACCTTGTCCGGGTAAGGGGCTCCCCGATGCTGACCACCGCCAGTCCCAGGCCTTCCAGGCCTCTCCTGCTGACCCTTCTGCCCTCACCCACTTCCTGAAGTTGGAGCCCTCCTTGTGCCCCTAGGGAGGGCAGCTGAGCAAGGGGACCCCCAAAGTCCCAGCTCCCTACACCCTGCAGGCCCCAGGAGCGTCCCCCCTTACCTGGAACTGGCACAGGGGGTAGCTGCCATACAGGTACTCGTGCTTTCCGTTCACCTGCAGCGTGTAGTCCTCGGGCTGCTCCACCAGGGGCTGCCGGAACACGGTGGCCTTCTTCCGGAGCGCACAGGCCATCAGCGCCAGGGGCACGTCCTTGGTGGACACCTGGAAGGTGAAGCTCTCCTGGGGGGAGGAGGGAGGGTCAGCCCTCCACCCTCGTGCAGGGCCCATGGATTCTGGGTTGCAGAGGGCGGCGCTGCCTATTTGTCTGGAATAGCCCCCCCCCCAGCCCCCCGAACGTGAGGCAGAGTCTGATGAAGGCACACGGCCAACACCCCGGAAATCGTTATTGAATGAATGAATGGACCCACGACCAAGGCCATCGGGTCATTCGGCCTTGTCCAACTTGCCTGGTGGGACGTGTGCCCGAGCCCCTCACAGGCATGGGTGCCCCACCAATCCCCCCGGTGCCCCTGGGAGGAGAGCGAATCTGGGGTGCTGGTGGAGGGCTGGGAAGTCTCACGGGAAGCAGCCCCCTAGTGGGCCCCGGAGCCCGCACGCTGCCAACGGGCTCACCTCGCTGCCCTCAAACTTGACGTTGACCAGGAGGGCCCGGGTGGGGACCCGCGCGGTGCCGGCCCCCCAGCTCCGGGCCGAGGGCTCCAGCTGCAGAGGGAAGCTGTACTGAAGCCAGGCCTCCCAGCCCAGCTGCTGCCGGCGGGCGGCCGCCTCCTCGCAGAACTGGCGCATCTTGGTGCGAAAGGCATTCACTTCGGGGTCATGCAGGGAGTCGAACTCATGGAGGCCTGAGAGGCGGGGAGGCTGGGTCAGCGCGGGGGGCCGGGGGGGCCGGGGGCCGGGCGCCGGGGCAGGCTCCGCCCGCGCGCGGGTCACCTTTGCCGATGAGGAGGCTGATCTGTGAGTTGACCAGCTTCTTCACCCTGTCCCCCTCTCGGGCCACCAGACGCAGCACCGGCAGGAAGGGCTGGATGTCGCAGAGCCGCCGCTGCTCGTCCTCCAGTTCCTGCTGCTCTGCGGTCTGGTTGACGCAGGTGAACACATAGGCCTCGGGGTCGCTGAGCATGTGGAAGAGTGGCTCATATTGGGCTCGGTGCCACAACACCTGAGGGGACAGTGGCCGGTCAGCCCCTCCAGCCGAGGTGAGCAGGGCCACAGGCAGCCACGAGGTGGCTGGGGCTGGCCTCAGTCAGCCCTGCACGACCCTGACCAGAGGGCAAAGCCAAGATCCCCAAACCCTGTCCTCTCCTGACCCCTTAAGTGATGACCACATGGGACCCCGGGAGTCTCTGTCGCCGCCCTTCTGTGGAGGGCGCCTGGGATAGGCTAAAAGCCTGTCCACAGTCTCCCCTGTATGTTACCCTTGAGAGACGGCCGGCCGGACATGACCTCCAGGCACCCCCCAGCTAATCGTTCGGGGGTTCATCACCCTGATTTCCAAATGTTGGCAACGAATTCAGAAAAGCTGAACACACGGAGACAGCTGTCAAACCCTCTATGGGCTGTGTTCAGCTAGGGCGGTCAGTGGGTGCCCTCAGGGCAAGGTGTCCCCAGGGACCCCTGGGAGAGCCATCTAATGGTCAAGCTTTATTGCAAAGGTGTTCACCACTGAGTCACAGAGAAGACAGAAAAAAGAACAGTCCTATTCTTCTTCCATGACGGATGTATAATTATGGTCCATCAGCACAAAGGGATAGCATGGGGAGCATGACCCAGAATCTAGGGATACCTGTATGAACAGGCACAGAAGGCTCCGAGAGACATGCTAA
This sequence comes from Halichoerus grypus, assembly GCF_964656455.1. Lineage (NCBI taxonomy): Eukaryota > Metazoa > Chordata > Mammalia > Carnivora > Phocidae > Halichoerus > Halichoerus grypus. Next base: position 180,522,075 of record NC_135716.1, read on the forward strand.
GTAGGAAAAAACCCCAAGGTATATAACAGCAGATATAATTCAAGCCCATTTCTGTAAAAACAACTCGAATAAACATCATAATGAATAGAGACGGGGATTTGACAAAAGGAACTATGGTTTGCAGGCAAAACCTGGTCCACTCCCAAGTTGCTAGAAGACAGCCATGCCCACTCATTTACATGGAGTCTAAGGCTGTTCTGGACCCACACTGGCAGAGCTGAGTGGTTGCGACAAATACCAGAAGGTCAGCCAAGCCTCAAATATTTACCAGCTGGCCTCTCGGATAAAGAAAAGTATGAAGAAACCGAAGGCAAATTGGGGTGTATGCAGGGACCCATGTGTTTTGCATTTCTGTTCTGTTGGAATTGTAGTAGGATGCATGTATGGTTCAGGAAAATCAGATTACCCTTAAAATAGAGTTAATCACATGAAAAAGATGTTATAATGTTAACTCAGGGGAAAAAAAAAGATCTCAAAGTTCATAATCAGAATTATCACAAAAAACAACACTCCATAGAAAACAGGAAACACCCGAAGTGTTAACTGTGGTTGTCTCATAAGGGCTGGATCACAGGTGATTTTTTTCCTTCTTCTACTTTTTCCTATTTTCCCCAATCAATGCGTCCATATTACTTTTGAAATGGAAAACAAAAAAGAAGAAGAAATTTAATTTAAAAAAAAAATCTCCCAGGAAGGGGAGATTAAAAAAGCAAAACAAAACCTCAAGGATGATCCACGATCCACTGCTTCTTTCCTTTTTTTTTTTGTTCTACTCCCAAGTATAAGCTTTTAAAATTCTGAGCTGAGGTCTTGTCCTCTGGCATGACCCACTAAATCCCACACTTCGCAAGTGGGACAAGCCCGCTGCAAGATCACAAGACACTCTCTGCCAAATACTTTCCAGATGTCTAACCCTTTGACTCAGTAATCCACCCTGAAAATTATTCAACAGAACCCAAAACTATTTCCAAAGATGACGTTTACTATGATGACAGCTCTACAGAGAAAAGACTGATAAGACTCTTTTAAGTGGCCAGGGCTGGGGATCAGTTCCAGAAATGATAGCATAGTCATGGAGAGAAGAAAAAGCCACAGCCCGAGGCTCCCACTGGAATCTAGAGAGGGTAATCCTGCCCCGATAAAGGGAGAAGCTGAATTCAAAATGCTAGCTGGGCTCTAACTATAAGCTTGCAAACAAATTTTAGATTTTTTTTTTTTTTAATTTTTTTTTTTTTTTTTTTTAAAGATTTTATTTATTTATTTGACAGAGAGAGAGAGATAACGAGAGCAGGAACACAAGCAGGGGGAGTGGGAGAGGGAGAAGCAGGCTTCTTGCTGAGCAGGGAGCCCGATGTGGGACTCGATCCCAGGACCCTGGGATCATGACCTGAGCCGAAGGCAGACGCTTAACGACTGAGCCACCCAGGCGCCCCAAATTTTAGATATTATTTATCTTTTGAAATTGGTTTTATAGGATCTCAAATCTGAGCCTGAGCATCTGTCTGTCTGTCTTTCCCTCTGAGTTCCAAGCTCGAAGGTCGGGATCGTACCTTCTTGATGGTGCTGAGGTTGGCATTCCGGGACACGGGGAAGTTCAGATAGACCCCGGTGGGCAACAGGAAGTCAACGGCCACACTCTGATTCTCCTCCTTGGTCCAGAATTCCATGGGGCAGTCAACCCCAGGGGGCATCCTGCTCTTTCACTTCTCAGACCCTGCTTGTCCTGAAAAGGAAGGAAAGGCAAAATGAGCCATCCCAAGTGTGCTGGATGAATCCTTTGAAAGGATCCTCTGGAAAGCAGAATGTCAGGACCTTTGGCGGCAGGAGGGTCCGGAAGGAGTCTCTCCCGCGGGTACCTGAGGCTCGCCTCCCTCTGGGCCTCATCCTGCCTGGGGTGGCTTTATTGCCCCCCAGACCCCACCTCCCCTCTCATCACACCCTGCATCCCTCACCACAGTGGCCCAAATTCAAGACACCAACAGACCCATTCGAAATCATTTTTTCTCAGGAACACATACACGTGGGAGACCCCTCCATGACCACCAGCTGGCAGCCACAGGCAGGGGATGGCAGGGTCGCTGGTCAGACAACCCAGGACTCGAGAAGGACCAAAGGATGCAGTTCTTGGAAACTTTTTCTTTCTTTCTCTTTCTTTCTTTCTTTCGTCTGTCTTTTTCTTTCTTTCTTTCTTTCTTTCTTTCTTTCTTTCTTTCTTTCTTTCTTTCTTTTTCTTTCTTCTTTCTTTCTTTCTCTCATATTTTATTTATTTATTTGACACAGAGAGAGAGCACAAGCAGGGGGAGAGGCAGAGGGAGAGGGAGAAGCAGGCTCCCCACCGAGCAGGGAGCCCAATGCGGGGCTCGATCCCAGGACCCCGGGATCATGACCCGAGCCGAAGGCAGCCACCTAACTGACTGAACCACTCAGGCACCCCTCTTGGAAACTTTCTAACCAGAAATCAAGTGGCTTAAAAACGGCTTTGGTCATCAAACAATTTGTTGAAATAGCTGAATCATACCAAACCCCCCTCAGTCATACCCACTCCTCAGTAACAAAATGCTATAGACACAATTAAAGGTCTTTCGAGTATCTCCCCCCCTCCAGGCTACCACCATCTGGATTCTGGTTGTTTATAATTTCCATGCATGTTTTTATACTTTGATTATACTAATATGTATTCACAAACAATTCCCAATATTTTTGCATGCTTTCAAACTTCCCATGAATAGGGAGTCTTCTGCAACCTGCAATCCACATTATGTTCTTTAGGCTAATCCGAGGGGATACATGTAGCTATGTAACTCCTGTGTTATTTTGCTGTGTCAATAAACCACAATTTATTTACCCCTCCTCTTGTTGATGACCCTCAGGGTTTGTTTCCACTCTTTGGTTATTACAAACAATGCTACAATGTATATCCTTACACACCTCACTTTGTGTGTATGTAGAGTGGGGATGAGTGTTGTCCAAAGAAATACAATGCGAACCACATGCATAATGTCAAAGTTGCCAGTAGCCACATTCAAAAGAAGTAAAAAGATAAAAATTAAGTTTAGTCATCTATTTTGCTTAACCCAATATATCCAAGATATAGTCATTTCAAAATGTCCATCAACATAGCAAAACTACTAATGAGATATTTTACGTTCTTTTGGGAGGGCATGAAGTCTTTGAAATCTGGTGTGCATTTTCACTTAGAGCACATTGCAGCTTGGGTACTAGATTTCCATCAGAAATACCTCATCTATATGTCAATGTCATACACTTTACAGATGAAAAAGGAGGGCCGCGGACTCAAGTTGCTCCAAATATACTGAAAAGTTTTCCAAGAAACGAGTTGAGTATCCATTCTTACATTTGAATGAATCAAAATGAAATAAACTGCTTAAAAATGTTATTCCTCAGTCACTCTCCCTCATGTCCAGTGCTCAAGAGGGACACGTGGCAGGGGGCCGCCACGCTGGACCGCACGGGTCCAGGGGAACTGTGGGATCACAGCCATACCTAGGACAGCTAGACCAAGACCCTGAGCTTTACTAAAGTAAAGGTAAAGCAGTGGTGCCCGTTAGCAACGGCACCAGCGTTGTCCACCGCTTCCTCTCCACATCTCCATCAGCGCTTGGTATTGTCCAATTCACTCATTTCTGCCAATCTGATGGGCACGGAATGCTCTTTTGTCATTTTAATTTGCATTTCCCTGATTAGCCATAAAATGTTTATCTTCTGCAAATAGCCTGCTTATAAATTTTGCCCATTTTTTTCCTGTGGGGTTGTCTTTTCCCTTTGGTTTATAGGGTTTTTAAAAATATACTCTAGATTCAATTCCTCTGTTGATTAAATGAGTTGAAAATATCTTCTTTTGGTCCAAGTCACCTTTTCACTTTGTTTATGGTGCCTTTTTTTGGTGAGGAAAAGTTTGTAATGCTGATGTAGTCAAATATTGTCCTTTATGTCAATTTTTATTCTTTCAAAAAAGATTTCCTTACCCTAGGGTCACATCCTCGGAGATTTAAATGACTTTGAAAAATAGTTGAAAGAGATTGTTTAGTTTATGAGAGATATTCTTTTGAGGGCTCTGCCAATAGGGCCCAGACCTCAGCCTTGCAGAAGCGCTGGATGCAGAATCTGCCTGGAGCTGCAGGACATGCGCATCACGCTGGTGCGACCATGTTACCACTGCTGGGATCCACTTCCTCTGATTGTAAAACCACATCCTACTTTGGGTTCCTCTTTCTGAGAATGGCCAGGCCAAAGGCTTTCCTTTTGATTCAAAATGTAGGAGGGGGGGCAGGCAGGAATCCTCGAGAATCCACTTACAATGCTAAATGTGCTTTGGCCACGCTCAGGAAGTCAGGGGCACCTTCGGCCACTCGATCCCGAGGCCAAGATGAACACATGTAGCATGAGCTCCTTGGGACTCCAGCCAAAGGGGTGGTGCCTGAGACAAATGCATCCCCTTGCTCTTCTGCCCCTTAGTGTTGTGGAATGAAGCCTTCAACTACACTTACCCACCTGGGATGCATGGACATACTTTCATGTATAAAGCTCGTGCCTAAGGAAGGAAGACCCAGGATGGTGTTGGCAGCACATAATCAAATGCCAGAGATTCGAGAGGAGGAATAAGGAACCCTCTCTCTTTGCGGGCCCAGGACCCAGGTGCAGCTACTCACAAGCCCCAACTCTCTATGAAGCTCAGACTCATCACTCTGCAACGTACGGGACAAAGATGCCAACTAATCCAGGGACTTTAGAACTGCTCCAAGAATGCAAACGGGTACAACCGCTTTGGCAAAGTATCTACTCTTGGCAGTATCTACTAAAACTGAGCACATGGTGCCCTATGACCCAGCAATTAATTGCAAGCCTAGGTATACACTCACCAGAAACATGAGTCCATGTGCAAGAAGAAACACAAACAAGAGTGTCTACAGCACTGCTATTCCTAATAGCCCCAAACTGGAAACTTCCCAAATGCGCATCCGCAGTATAATGGAGAAATAAATGATGGTCTCTTTTCCCAATGGAATGTTACATAGCAATGAGAATGAACGATCTACAAATACACACAACAGTATAAACGAAGCTCATAAACATGAAGCTGAACAAAAGAAGTCAGGCACAAAAGCGTATGTGCTCATGATTCTAATTATCCAGAGAACACAGGCAGAGCTAATCTATATTGGCAGAGGAAGAGACAGGGGGGAACCCCAGAAGGAGGGCAGTTACCCCAGGGAAAGAGGTATGAGGGGCTTCTGGGGGCTGGTACTTTTCAGTTTCTTGATCTGGAAGCTGAGGACTTTTCACAAACGCAACACACCCTCAGTCCAAGTGGTTCAGCCAAGTTGATTTCACTCCTGGCCACTAGCATGGCCTGAGCCTCAGGCCCAGCCAATCAGAGCCCGAATTTCCCACCCACCCCACCCCCACCCCCGGCCGCAGGGATTGGATTGGAACCAGGAAGGGGGTTCGGGCCCAGCCAATCACTGTGTGTCCTCTCCTGGCCACTGATTCCAGGTTGGGCGTGAGAATGTCAAGTCAGTCCAGGGCGTTTGACACCCGGACTTCTTTGGGTACTGCCTCCCGGGGTGGCAAAAGAGAGAGTATCCACCTAGAGCTGCTGGTGAGCACCTCCTGCTGCTCTCAGGGGTGAAACCTGATAAAATACCACCACGAAGGAGAGGAGAGCTCAGAGTGGAGTGGTGGGGTCCGAAGACACCCTCTGAACCCCTGGAGGCCGGCGTGCCTGACGCCACACTCTATCCTTGGACTTTTCAGTTCTTTCAGCCAAAAAAACCTCCCTGCCTCCCCCCCCCCCAATCTTTTTTTAACTTAGAGCAGTTTGAGTTGGTTTTGGGGGTTTTTTTGGTTTTTTGTTTTTAGTTTTTTGGTCACTTGCAGCTGCACGTTCCATTTTAGCTTTTAGTGTTTAGAAGATTCTTTCCTTGGAACTCGGCCTGTCTCTAGGAGCCAGCCCTGGTCTTTGTGTTGTCATCTAGAGGTGCCGAGAGCTGTCTGTCATCTGATGGCTCTTTCTGCTGAATGATGGCCTCGGTACCTCTGACTGTTCTCCCTATAACACGGTTTTTAGACTCTTCCCAAAGTTCGGTACTCTGAGAAAACAAGAGGTTGCTGTGGATGGGGCCTGACAGGCCAATTGTAGAAGAATGTTCTGGGCACCAGACTCCCACTGCTTAGCCTAATAAAAGCATATCAGCCCCTTTCCCCCAAGAAAGTTCTTCAGTGGTCATATCACTGAGCTCATTGGCTTGCCAACCTTCTAGCTATTTCTCCCAGGAAGCCAGGTTCTCCCAATGAATCTCCTGAATCTGAATGCAGAAATTCACTATTACTGTTGGTGATTTCATCTCTTGGAAATAATTGGCACCTGTGTGTTACTGGATTTGATATTTTGTACATACGACTCAGTCTGAGATACACTAGTTTAAACTATTAAGTGCCAAGAGTGGTGCAAGGGGGAGACACTAATACCCGAGCCCAGAGTAGGTAGGAAGAACGATCACACCTTATAGCAACACGGTTAAGACAGCGTGCTAAATGGTGATGTAATGGAGAGCAGCCTACTCCCTGTGGGGAGGCCAGGAAGAGCCCCTCTGAGAAGAGGGTACCAGAGCAGAGGACAAGAGTGGGCCAGTTGTGTCCAGAGCAGACGGAAGGCAGGCCACTGCCACTGGAGCGTATGGGTGGGGCAGGGAGGGGAGGACATAGGACGAGAGGGGCTGAAGAGGTCAGCAGGGACCAAGGCTTGTGGAGTCTTTACAGGGGAGACACTTGGGTGTCACTCAAAGAGTGATGGGCAGTCTTAGCAAAGGAGCCATGGGACCCGATTTGCACCTAAAATGATGCCACTGGCTCAGTGTGGAAGGACTGGAGAGAAGCAAGCATGCCCATGGGGAGTGGGGTGGGGGGCTCGTGCCCCAGGGGATGAGAAAGGCAGGGAATCAGGATATATTCAGGAGCTTGGCGGATGAGATGGGAAGTCGTGGGGGAAGAAGTAAGGATGACAGCTGGGTGCGGGCTTGGGAGACTGGAGGGGTGGTGGAAATACACCGAGATGGGGGAAGTGTGAGGGACAAACAGATTTGGGGGGCAACAAGACGGCAAGAGGTCCATTCCAGACACAGTGAACCTGAGCTGCTTAGTGAACAGCCCTGTGAAGAGAGCCGAGGAGCAGCCCCAAGTGTGGTGCCTAGGGGAGAGGTCTTTGCGGTTCCCAAGGTATAACTGGGGGTCAGCAGGCTCCCCACAGAGAAAGGTGAGCTGGCCTGGAGACAGAGGGTAAGCGAGGGCCAGGACCACCTCAACGCACTAGAGGCGTCAACCCAAGATGAACCATGAGCCATCCTTCCTTGCTCTGAGTCAGCCCGACTCTTGCGGCAGCCTTCCCTGTCTGTCCGCATCCGAATCATGAATACAGTGTCAAAGGAACTGGCCAAGCGGGAGCACAATCCTTCCACGTCCCCACTCTGGCCAGCGCCATGCACAGAACGGCCGTGTGACGGTGGAACCACCCCAGCCGTGGGGCTCTGTCCCCGGAGCGCCCCGTCCCTCGGCCGGCTGTCCTGAGATGTGCCCAGTTAGCCGCGCTCCCTCCGGCCCGAGGTCGGAGCGCAGTTCCTCGGGTTGCCCATGTCTGAGTCCCGAGCAGCCGGGAGAGGAGTTTCTCCCCAGAGTCCATAAAAGCATGTATGCTACCTCCGTCCTTCCCAGCCGGCCGCAGAGAGTGTTTCAAGGGCCTTAATTTCTTTCTCTCTCCCTCTCTTTTTTTAATGCAGTTTATTTTTATTTTTTTTTAGAGTGGGGGGGAGAGAATCTTAAGCAGGCTCCACGCCCAGCGCAGGGCTCGATCTCACGACCCTGAGATCATGACCTGAGCCAAAATCAAGAGTCAGACGCTTAACCGGCTGAGCCACCCAGGCACCCCAACAGCCCTAATTTATTTCTAAGAGAGGAGGGCAAGCGAGGGATGTGGCATCCCACAGCCACAGTGCTTTCATCAGCCTGGGAAGGAAGCGGCAGCCCATCGACTAGTCCGCCTCCCCGGCTGGAGGACCTGCTGGCTGGTGGCCTGTGCCGAGCTCAGGACCCCTGAAGCCTCCCTCTCGTTTCTTTGAGGTTCCACCATGTCAGGGCTGTGAGCTGGTATCTGGCTCCTGGGTCTGCTAGGGTTCCACATCTTTCTCGCAAGTGTGGCGGACACTCTGAGCAGGAACCGCTGCCCAGCATTTGTCAATGTAAAGACAGGCTTTCTGGTGCTCGAGTCACATGCCCCGGGGAACAGCTTCCCAAGGGAACACATGAGTCACTCTCAGCGGGCTCGGTGCAGGGGACAAGCAGCAGGGAGAAGGGAAGTTGTATCCTGCTTATCTGAGCAATAAACATTCTCCTCCCTGAGGGTGCCCTGAGCAAGACAGGCCTCGTAGGTCCCCCTGGGTCATTGTTATGAATCCGTCTATAGAGAGACATGCTCTGTTCTTGTAACTCTAGGACAAAACATCTGCTCAAAACCCGGATTTCAGAGCTGAAAGTTACCACCCCAATAGCTCAAGAGGAGTCTCAGAAACGTCTCAAAGGTGGTTACACACATTATCCAATATCTACCATCAACCACTGGGACAAGGGACAGCGAGCCACACGGGCAGGCCTTCTGCACCATGCTGGACAGAGCAGAGTCCAGTCAAGCCTCCTGACCTGGGCTGATTTTCAGGTGCTTCTCAGCCTCAAAAAGTCATTCTAAGAAGTGTTCTGTTTCCCACACTCTCCTCTGTGGAGAATGAAGTGGATGCTTTTCCTGTTGCCTAACTTATGTGGAAAGTGGGTGCAGGTGGGCACTTCAGAGGTGAATTCCAAAGATGTTTTACCCAGAGGTCCCACTTCCCAACGGAGCTCCTGGATGTTTGCCTTAAAGGAGCCTTCTAGAAACCACCCCTGTTCTGGCATCCAGGGAAAGCCCAGAGACGATTCAATAACCACATCCTCCTGGAGACCCTTGGGAAAAAGGACATAATGGGCCCCCTTCAGCCCAGGAGGCTGCAGGTTGCAAGTTCTGTTCATTCATTCATTCCGCAAATATTTATTTGAGCATCAGGGAATGTGCCCATCGGGAATGGAACAGGCACCATCCCTGATCCTACAAAGTTTTTAGTCTAACAGGAGAAAATCAGAAAAAGAATAACAAACAAGATGACGTCAGATAAGAAAAGAGTTGGAATGGAATAAAAAGGGCTTTGCAGGGAGGGAGGGTCTCCTTTGGAGGGCAGGTCAGGGGAGGGTGCTCAAGTGAGATCATATTGGAGTTGAGGCCCAAAGGATGAGAAAGAACAGGCAAAGATCCACGAAATAGGATTCAGGCAGCTGGAACAGGAAGTGCAAAGGCCCTGAGGCAGGAGACCACGTACCTGGAGCCCAGGACCCAGAGGGGAGATGACTGGGAGAGGCAGTGAGGCCGATCCTGCAGGGCTTTGTAGCCACAGTGTGGAGCCAGATTTTGTTATCACTGCAATGGGAAGCCACTGGAGGGTTTTAAGCAGGAGACTGATATGGCCTGACTTTATGCTTGACAAAAATTGCTTTGGCTGCCGTGAGGAAGATGGAAGTGAGAGAGGCAAGAATGAGGTGGGAAAGCAATCAGGCCAGGGCCCCAGGCAAGAGCTGACAGGGCGAGATTAATGAGGGAAAACTTGGGCCCTACCTGCCACAAAACGCCCCAATCCTCTGCTCTTAACAGCTGAGGATCAGGCATTCCAGCACCCCAGCCTTGAAACTCCCCGTCCCTAAGAACCTTCTTGACAAAGAACTGAAGCTATAGACCAGACGGAAAATGGACTGGCCCAGGGTCCCCCCAACAGGTGCAGTTTTAGGACAGGTGAGCTGTTCTCCCAAAACACAAAACCCTTCCTGAGGCCCGCGTCAGTGTGTCTCTCCCGGAGACCCGGGGGTAGCAGCATCCTCCGTCCCTGGTGGACACCCCAGTTGGTGGGGCAGAGTCTGCACCGCAGCAAAGGAACGGCAGAGCAAAAGTGGCCTTGCCCTGCAGACGGTGTCCAGTGGTGGCCAGGTGAAGGAGGAACCTGTCCCCAAAAATGGAATGGGAGGGAAATCTCCAGAAGCCAGAGGCCAGCCAAGTAGGACATCCCCAAAACCATGCCCAGGACTAGGAAGGAAGGGCCTGTCTGGAGGGTGGTCTGACACCCCAAGCTCCCACCACAGGAGGAAAAGGGATGCAACGGGTGAAGGCCGGGGATGGATGAAATAAAGTGACATGAAATCCTGCAAAAGGCATCCTGATGTCTGCTTGGCAGGTAAGCTGAGGACATGAGCTGCCTTACTCCATGTCTATCCGCTGCTGCCTCCCTCTGTTCTTTCTTTGTTTCTTCTTCTTTTTACTCTCTCCCACTTTTTTTTTTTTTAAGACTTTATTTATTTATTTGAGAGAGAGAGCATGAACGCAGGGCAAGCAGAGGGAGAGGGAGAAGCAGGCTTCCCGCTGAGCAGGAAGCCCGGCACGGGACTTGATCCCAGGACCCTGGGACCATGACCTGAGCCGAAGGCAGCCGCTTAACCGACTGAGCCACCCAGGCGCCCCATACTCTCTCCCATTTTAAATGTGTCTCCCTTGAAGCCATATTATTTAATAGAGTGGTAACTTTTATTTTGAATATTTAAAAATGAAGAAAAAATCCTCAGTGGAGGAAAACCAAATAGACAAATAGACATCGAAGAATGAGGGGCAAAGATCTCTGGAAATTCTGTTCTATAAAAAGAGACAGAGGGAGAGAGAGAGACTCCTGACTTCTTCTGCTGTCATCAGAAAAATGAACCAACTATCCTACCAAAAAAATTCTATCCCAACTATCCCCTATGATGCTCAGTTCATGGCCCACCCAGGGAGGCCATAGGCCTGCACCCAAGTGGAAAATCCCCTGACACTACCCATCAAAATCAAGAGAAAGATCCATGGTCTCAGGTCTGGTAATTTGGGGAATTCGGGAATCGTCCTAAGGAAGCAATGCAAAAGAAAAAATATATGAAAAGCTATATGTACAAAGATATTCATTTGTGGTATTCATGGAAGTGGAAAATCAAAAAAGAACAGGGAAATTATGATAATTGACTTAACAGGAGTGAAGACAGTCATTACAATGGCACCTGTGTAGAATACAGAGCAATGCAAATATTCCCCCCATGAAATGGAACCCAAAGATGCCCCTCCACTTGGCCATGGCAACATCTGTTTATGGACAAAACATTTCAGAAAGGGGAGAGAAAATGAAAACAGCTATAACATGGGTGGATATGGATGCTATAATAATGATTTCAAAATGTTGTTATCTATGAAAGTTAGGCAAGCACACGGTTTTAAAAATTAATTAAAGCTAAACTGTTTGCAGCAAAAAAAGGAGCAGCCCCGTGCCCTGCACATCCAAACCTCCACCCCCCGATTGCAGGTGTTTCTTTGGGTATTTATCTCTGATTATCTAAATAATCGATTTAGGCAGGTATTTCTCGATTTTCAACTATTAACTTCTGATCTTAGAAGATGAATTTGTGCCTCCTGCACACACACACATCCTCTCCTCCATCCTCTGAACACAGCTATGTGATCATTTTTTTGTTAATCAAACTTGAGGATGCCTGGGTGGCTCAGTTGGTTAAGCGTCTGCCTTCGGCTCGGGTCGTAATCTCGGGGTCCTGGGATCGAGCCCCACATCGGGCTCCCTGCTCGGCGGGGAGTCTGCTTCTCCCTCTCCCTCTGTGCTCTCTCTTTCTCAAGTAAATAAATAAAATCTTAAAAAAAAAAACTTGAGTGCTTACATTATTATGACTACATAAAATACTGTTCAACACTAAACCACATAGTATACTCTGGTTTTCTTTCTTTTCTTGTTCAACTTTTTGTTATTTCTACAGTTGATAGTTGCCTCACTTATAATTTGCTTCATTTTCCATGTACAAATATAATTCCTTTGTTTTCTATGTACTAATATGTAATTCTTCCCTCAACTCTCTAACAGAATTATAAAACTCTTCCTAATATGGTAAATATGTCAGATAATCCATCAGCTTCATTTTTTATATTCCTCCTGGGGTCCTCAGCCATACTGCTCCAAATTCGCCCGGTTCATCTCTAGATGAGCTGCGCAGCTATACCACTGGAACTTTGCTTCACCATTATTATGGGAATTCTCCTCATCATTCTCTCTACCAGTCAAGGTTCTTGGTTGCAAGTAAAGAAGCCAACTCCCACTGATGAAGCAGAAAATTTGCTGACAGATTATTTGGCTTATTTACTGCACTGTGAGGAGTTTCACAGTTCTGTTGGAGAGTTTGAGGAAGAATTAGTAGTTAGTATATTGCAAACATAGCAAATAAGAGATGAGGTGCTTATCAACTCCAGGAAAAACAAAAAGTTGAACAAAAAAGAAGAAATAGAACCTAGTACACTAGATTCCATGATGCATGTCTGATGGCAAAACTGCCCCTATTTGCCACTGAATACTGAATGCCAGTTTGTACTTCTGTCATTTCCGTGCCCACAAGTTGAACTTGTAGCCCATCATTGCCGCCACCGCCATAACCACGGATACAGCACATGCTTCATCCCTCTCCTCTGTCAAAATACAGCATAGGTACATCTCATCTGTGGAGTCGAGGTCACAGGTCCTGGCTACAGGGAAAGCTTGGAAGTCAGTCCTTTTCAGTTCCCATGATGGGGTAGGTGTTTGTTTGTTTTTTCTCCGCACTTCCAAAGTGCGGTAACAAAGTAAGGTAACAGCTGAAATACTGAAAGCCGTTTGGAAATGGAGCCAAATGAGAACAAGAGACAATTATATATTGTATCACTTGTTCCTCTTTCTTAGTTTACTCTCATTTTCGTAGAGTACAATCTCCACTAGTTTCCTTGAATAGCGATACAAAGGTGCACACACCCAGAGCTTTGGAAAATTCACATCTACAAAGGTGCCTTTATTCTATTATTTTGCTTGGATGACAATTACAGAATTCTTGCTCAGGAATTAATTTCCTTTGGAAATTTGAATGAGCTGTTCCATTGTCTTGTAGCTTCTGGTGTTGCTTTTGTAAAGTCCAGTGCCATTCTTTTATCTGATCTTCTAGATGTGGCCCCTTTTCTCTTTGTTGACTTTTGGCAATTTCTATCTCTGGAGTTTTGAAAGTTCGTGATGATGTCCTGCAGTACATACTTTACTTTTATGTAGTGTGTCTTTTATTATTCATTGTTGGGTACTACTCAGAGACTCTTCATGTTGAAGTTCCTTCAGTTCTAGAATTTTTTTCCTGTAGATTGATAACTTCCCCGTCTTCATTTTTCTCTTTGTCTTGGGTTCCTCTGAGGTGGATATCAGGAGTCTTGAACTGATTCTCCAGTTTTCTTATATTTTCTTTCCTATTTTCCTTCTCTCAAGTCTTTCTGTTCTACTTTCTAGAAATTTAGTTTTCAATCTCCAGCTCTATTCTATTGAAATTTTTGCTTCTGTTATTAGTTTTTTTTTTTTTAAGATTTTATTTTTAAGTAATCTCTACACCCAACATGGGGCTTGAACTCACAACCCTGAGATCAAGAGTCGCACGCTCTTCGAACAGAGCCAGCCAGGCACCTCTACTATCAGAGTTTTTATATCCAAGAGCTTATCATTGTTTCCTAAGTATTCCTGTTTTTAAACAACCATGTTTATGACTTCTGGCTCCCTTTTTTCTGTTTGTTTGGGTCTCTATCTTTCACGCTGGAGGTTTCTTTCTATGTGGGATGATCCATAGCTGTGTGTTCAAACTTAAGAGAGAGGCACTCAAAGCTGTTTGTACACAGGTAAGGTCAGTTGCTTGGCAGCTTTCCAAGAGGGTCCCTTCAATGTTAGTATTTGAGGGTCATTTTTTCTTGTGAGCTCAATTTCCTCAGAGAGAAGTTCTTCAAGGCCCTGACTGGAGAGTGGTATAGAGGAGGTTGCCATGTTCTGGGAGCCAACCAGGAAAGGGTCTCACTGTTCAGTATATAAACTTTCACTGAATCTTTCTGTTCTCAATACAGTGCCTCTTGCCCTCAGCTGCTCCCCACAAAGCCTCCTCCACCCCAGGCTGGGCCTGAGCTACTCTGGTTCAGCAATGCCTCTGGGAAAACAGGCATCTTCTGCTGGGAAGGAGGAGGGAGCCACCTAACTATGTGGGCTGAGAGAGGGGTCTGTTGCTCCAACACACACCTTTAATCAACCTTCCTGCTTCCAGCCCACCCTGCAGCCTGTCATCAGGAACACTGTAGCTCCCACTCTTGGACTTTTGGTGGGTCCTTGAACACACCAGCCTTCTTCCAGCACAGCACGGGACATTCAAGATTCTAAGCTTTGCATCTCTTTTACCGACCTGCCTTCTGTCTCTCAGTGTGTTTGCTCACTCCACCTCCTCCTCCTCAATCATTTCCTTTTCTGTTTCCTTAAGGATTTAGTCCTATTTTAGTCCTTTATTCTCATTTTAGTGGGCTTTTGAAGCAGAGCCAGGAGAAACATATGCATTCAATTAGTTACGTTATTAGTTTTCACAGAAGTTCATAATAATATTTAATAATACATAAAAATCAAGTTTCCAAAGATAGGCACATAGAAGGCTTTCTGGAGGATTTGGGGGTTGGACACTCCATCAAGGAAACAGTGGTCCTCTGGGGGTGTAGGGGAGGGTAGGTTATGCTAATTTTTTGGGCAAACTCTCAACAGTAAATCGGTATTTTTTAATAAATAAAAAAGCATGAGGGTTAAAAATTATTAAAAGGCATCTGCTGAAACAAGAATCAAGATACTGTTGGGGCTTCTGGGTGGCTCAGTTGATTGAGCATAGGACTCTTGGTTTTGGCTTAGGTCATGATCTTGGGGTTATGGATCGAGCCCTGCATCAGGCTCGGTGCTCAGCGTAGAGTCTGCTTGGGATTCTCTCTCTCCCTCTCCCTCTGTCCCTCCCCCTGCGTGCGCACTCTCCCTCTCTCAAATAAATAAATAAACCTTAAAAAAAAGAGAGAGAATCAAGATATTGTAAATAGGTAAACAGGTGTATAGAAGAAACTCTAATCCCCCAACAGAGGTCTACACAACTCATGGTTTTTTACTATGTTCCAGGGGGTCCTGGGGTTCCATAGAAGCACCCCAAGGTCTTCAGAGGGTGGCAGAAGTGGGACAGGGTGCTAAGTGGAAGTCCTAGGCCAGTCTCTGCCTGGACCACAGGGCACTCTGTTTTTATCTACTCTACAGGTCAAAATTCTGTTTTTAATATCTTGATCTTTTTATTTTATTTTATTTTAAGATTTTATTTATTTATTTTGACAGAGAGAGACACAGCGAGAGAGGGAACACAAGCAGGGGGAGTGGGAGAGGGAGAAGCAGGCTTCCCGCCGAGCAGGAAGCCCGATGCGGGGCTCGATCCCAGGACCCTGGGATCATGACCTGAGCCGAAGGCAGACGCTTAACAACTGAGCCACTCAGGCGCCCCCAATATTTTGATCTTTTTAAAGAGAGCTGCACTAACAAAGAAGTTTGGAAAGTACTGATGAAGATCTAGAGAAAATGAGGTTGGGGTGGGGCCCCGGGGAAGCTTCCAAGGATGACACCATGCTGTAACCTTGTGCTTCTTTCCATCAGAAATGACAGGAGCTGCTCAAGCATCCAGGTAAGAAGGAATGTACTTTGCAGCCGGAGCATACCTATGTACCCACAGGGCTTGCAAATGGGACTGTGGCCTACCCGTCTGGGAGCTTGCTAACCATACCCAGCTAGCCCCAGACACCAAAGCCAATGCTCAGCCAATGTCAGTCTCTGGCCTCAGTTTCTTCATTTGCACAATGAAAGGACTGCATTCATATCCCAGCGAACATCTAAGAAGTTCCAAGGAGCACTGTCTTACTGATACAGCGATTGCCAACTCTCTGGAGAAACAGAACGTCTCTACCTAAGGACTCTTTGAGAAGCAATGCTGAGTTATAAGAATTCAATCCATTCCCTTTGGAAGAATGTTTTCATTTTTCTCTCCCCAGATGGGCCAGCCCAACTCTACCATGACTGAAGCAAGTCAAATAGCTTATTAATGAGCTCCACGGCTTCTGGGAGCAGGGCCCCCCTTCCTTTCAAAGGGAGCAGCACCCCTCTCCTGGGGAGCTGGCCAAGGTCTAATTCACTTCCCCTTGTTGGCTCATAGAACACATTTGGGTCATTCTCTTCCTTTGCGTGATCTAGTCCTAGGTCGGAAGTTAAGAGAGCTTCTCCTTTGGCTGGATGGTCAGGGAGGGCGGAGTCTGTTCAAATTCTTAAGCTGTCTACAAAATCACATCTCTTCTTCCCCACACATTTGTCTCCTTCACCCAACCTACCTCTCTGGAATGGTCCAAGAAAGACCAGCAGCAAATGCCCCTCTGGCTGGCAGATCAAAGATGCTTTGGAATCAGTGAGCACCATTCCGCCCCTGCCTGACTCTGAGCTCCTTATCTGTCTGGGGGGGGGGGGGGAAGAAAAAGAATGAATGAATGAATGAAATTTTTAAAAGAGAAAGTCTCACAAACTTTCTATGCGTTCCCTCACAAGACTTTAGCTCAAAAGCTACTCTTGCATCTAGGCTCCCATTTTGCAAACCAATCACATTCTGCTTGATGGGCTCTTCTTACCACCCGCATCAATGCCACCACACACACACGCACGCACGCACACACATGCACACGTGAGCACACACACGCACGCAGATCCAGATAACTCAGATCATTCTTAAGTATTCATTGCTTTTGTTTGGTTTTTGAAGGCAAAGTGAATGATCTGCGCCAAGCCTGGGTTCAAGTTCCATTCAATGGCTGGTCCCATTGAAGAGGGAGGTCCCTACTCAAGTACTAAATTGCATCATACAGGAAGACTCATCCCTGCTTGCTGGAGGTGAAAAGCCTAGGTGTGTGGAGAGAGGGCCGCCCACTCACTGCATCCGTGGCGTTTCTTTTCCCCCACTGCCGGCCACTCCTGGAAATAATCTGACCCCAGAGACAGGAAGACACCTGAGCTCCGGAAGCCCGGAAGCCCAGCCGGCTGGATGCTAAGAGTAGGACCCGCCCCTTTCTCCAACCCGCGGCTCAGGGCACAGCTACCTCCACAGCGGGAACCCACTGGGCAAGGCTAGGGCGGGCTCTTGAGGATCAGGACCCCCAAACCATTTGCTTCTCCATAAGCAAAAAGCCCAGTGCCAGGAAGCAGTTGGAAAAGGTGTCCATTCCAAGAATACATTTCCCAGGGTCCAGGCTGGAATTCTCACTGCTGAGAGACTAATCCCTGGAAGGATATCCCATGGACCCTGCTGCAGGAGCCCGGGAACGGGGACTTGGATGGTCTCTCCACTCAGCATCCAGGCGAGGATAGCAAGGGCTTCCCAAGAGAAATGAGAGGTCAGCGCCAGGAGCTAAGGAAGAAAGAACTTCCATTGCTGACCAATGGAGTTTAACAAGGGGACAAAACCCAGCAGTTCAGTCACAGGGAAATGAGACATGGTTATAAAGAAAACACTTTCAAAATGAGGAAAGACAAAGCAGAAAGCATGATGGAGCCTAGGGAAGGAAGAGTTAGGGAAAGCAAGAAGGAATTAGTCCTCAGGAATTCAGGTCAGGAAACAGGGAGCTGGGGCAGAATTCACAAGAGGGCGGCCAAGGAGGAGGCTCTTCCCGGAGGAAGGTGCGTCTTCTGCTCTGGCCCTCAGTCTGCCCAAGACCTCAGGATCTGGGTCGGCCGCCCTCTAGCCCTCTGGGTTCAAGGGCAAAGCTTGGGAGGCAACGCCAGGAATGGACACAGCGCAGGATGCTCCGTCCCGAATCGGGGACAGGGGGAGGGGAAGATGCGCACGGCAACTGCTGGGTCCCTGACAAGTAAACAGCTTGCCCTGAACAGGCGCGTCCACGTCCGGAGCCCGGCTGAGGGCCCTGCTCATCCCATCAAGGGCGGCAGCGGGACACCCCGATCCCCGCCCCCCCCCCCCGGAGGCACAAAAGGGATGCATGGAGATCTGGAGAGCCGGAGAGCATGAACCAGCCCACACCCGAGAATCACAACGCGAGCGCGGCCCCCTGCCTCGGCCTCCCCAGCCGGGTCCGGTCCGCCCCGGGACGCGCGCGCCTCCCCCAGCCCCCACGCCCCTGGACCCCGATCTCCCCAGGCGGACAAAGCCCCGCGCTGGGCGGGGCGGGGTGTGCGCAGGGGGGCACTGGGACCCCGCAGACGCCCGCACAGGTGGGCTCCGTACCGGGTGTCGGTGCCGGGGGCGGGGCCCGATCTCCCTGGAGACGGTTGCCCAGGGGACGCGGCGGGCGGGTCCCGGAGCTACGCGAGCCTCCCGGCGGCGGCGCCGAGCCCGCGGGGGCCTGAGGGCAGGCCCGCGGCGCGGAGCCGGCGAGCCGGGCAGCGGCGGAGGGGCGCGGCCCGGGGCGGGGCCCGGACAGCAGGCCGGCGCGGGCGGGGCCGGGGGCGGGGCGACGGCCGGGGGCGGGGCCAGGGCCCGCCGCGCCGCGGGGACCGTCGGCAAATTCTCGCAGCCCCAGCCAGGCGGAGTGTCGGAGAGCCGGCGACCGCGGGGAGCGCAGCGGACGCCGCTGCAAATCCTCCCCGACCCCTGCTGCTCCCGCCCGGCCCGCAGGTGGGGTGCGCGCTTGGAGCCGGGAGCCCCCCAGCCGTCGCGGGACCCCGGGCGGCGTGCGCACGCTGGCCCTGGCCCCCCTCCCGCCTCGTAACCGGAGAACTGAAAGTGCCATTTGCAAAGGGAACGGGGCCCGGTGGTCCGCCAAACCGCTCTCCCCTCCCGGGTTCCCAGGGAGTCACCAGAACCGACGGGGCGCTGGACCACCGTCACTGATCCGGAGCCGGGGTCACCCACGTAACTGGCCATCCCGGGCTCTGGGCTCCCATCCGGTGTGCGAGCTGTTCCCCAGCCGCTGGGCCTTCCTTTCCATCGGGGTTCCCCTTAACAGGTCGGATTCGGAAGGTAAACGAGTTTGCCAGGGACCTTCGCTAGCGCATCCATTCATTACAATGAACCACGTTCGCGCTGGCGGGGCGTTGGTGCATTAACGCAGTAACCCCCCGTCCTGCACCTCACACAGCGCTCCAGTGAACCCACGCATCCCCCTGCGAAGTGGGTGCTGTTTTCCCTCGGGTTGTAAATGAGAAACCCGAAGCTCCGAGGGCAAGCAGTTGACACTCACATGCACACAGGTCCGCACGCAGCGGCAGGGCTAGCTTCGGAACCACCTTGGTTTGGTACCGGACTGCAATGCTTCTTGCCCCGCAGTGTCCTGTGTCCTGCAGAATGTTCTTTGGAGTCCACAGCCCTAGACTTCAAGCTTTGCCACCGTGGAGCGCAAGAGGAGGAGGGGAGTGTGAGTTCAGAATCACCCCGGGTGTCCTTGCAGGTGCGGCGGACGTGGGGTGGACGAAAGTGGTCTGAGGACGACTCTGGTGGTCGACTCCGCCTGCAGTGAGCGCTCCAGATGAGGCGCCCGGGGCGGGGCCCGTCCATCCGAGCCCCCAGAGCCTCCCTCAGCCCCAGCGTCGCCCAGTGCCCCAGAGGAGGAAAAGGAGAAAAACAGCCCTAAGCTCCTGGAATCGTGAAGAAGCCTGGGATGAGAGGGCCGGGCTGTGGGTTGGGGGGCTCCCGCCACCCTCGGTGACCTTTGTGTCCCCGCCCCCAGCACCCCACAACCCTGTCAGAGACGGGTCCAGTGTCCCTGACATCTCAGGGCTGGAGGAGGCAACCCCCCTCGGCAGCCCCTGATGTCACAGTCACACTCACAAAGACAAACACTCCCGTACACGTTCACACACACAGGCACACGCCAAGTCACAGACTCCCTCACATGCACTCAGACCCAGAGATCAAAGCCACACGTGGATGCACTTTCACGAAGACACACCCCCCCACACACAGTTATGTAAACGGACACACGATGACACAGACACAGAGATCACACACACACCGATCACGCACATTCACACACCGAACCTCACCCAGCCACCCACATGGCAGAGGAGGTCTGGAAAAGGTGGAGCCTGGGCCTCGGATGGGGACCGCCCCGTGTGCCACCCCGTCCACCCCAGGGCGGCACCTGCTGGCTTCTTCTACTTTGCCCTTCGCTCCTCGCACCCCCAGCTGGGAAGGGGAGCGGTGCAGCAGAACACAGTCCAAAGGAGGTCAGGGTGGTGGAGGGCGGGCCTCCTGCTGAGCTGCCCTTGACTCACAGGCGGGGAGTGTAGGGGTGCGGGGGTGGGGTGGGGTGGAGGTGCAGTATGAGGATGAGACATAAGCCGCCAGAAGTCACAGCCCGATCTTAGACAGGCTGACTGAGCTGAGAGTTCTCTCTGACAACCATCTTGGCTGGGGGTCCGTAGTATCCCCAACAACCCCCAACCAGGAAAGGATAACGACCCCATGCCGCCAAGCCAGGGGAGAGATTGTCGGCGGGCAGACAGGCTTCCCGGTTCCACTCCCCCATCCTCCCCGTGCGTGCCCTTCTCCTTAGGGGCCCAGTCCTGCAGACTTCGCTTTCTTTCCAGCATGGAAAGCCAAGTGCAAAGACAAGCTCTTTATCAGCAATGGAACCCAGTGACATGGCTTGGGGTTCAAACTGGGAGCGTCAGGTACTAGTTCCTCTGGAGCCCCGAGGAAAAGCCAGCATTCCTTGAAAATGGCAGAAGCCACCAAAAGTCATCCTGCCCGTATCAGAACGACGTACTGAAACTGCGCTAACAAATCCAGAAAGACACATCACATAATAATTGGGAGGGAATGAAGTGAATTAATACAGGTGAGTGGAAAGTCTCTAGAACAGTACCTGACGTGTAGAGTAATTGCTCGAAAAGCGTTTGCTCTCACAGATAGATGGGAAACATGCAAAGACGGAGTGACGTGCTCAACATGGCAGAGAGGAAAGGAACACCCAAGTGTCCTGATTCCTGCCTCATTCGGGGCTCAGGTATGTTAAATCCTTTCTGGAATACAGATGAGGGTCTAAATAAATTAGTTTGGTGGCTAAATAGGTTTCACCAACTCTTAGGAAATCAGAGTAAACAGAAAAATTAGATTCCTGCCCTCCTACTTGCTACAGCCAAAAGATTGGATCCTCTTTATAAGTTCGCAAGCACAAGGCAGGAAACCAGATGAGTCTCTGCTCCCACCCGTGAGAACCCTTGCTACAATCAACAAGCTCCATAAGAGGGAAACTTCTCTGCTCCATTAGTTGCTCCTCCTCCTCTCTCCTGACACTTCCAGGTAAGCTCAAGGTGAGGAAATGTCAGCTTCTCCCAGCTGCCCACCAATATCCCAACCACCAACCTTCCTGGAATTTTGGTGGGCTCTTCCTATTCACATTTGGCACTCTGCGCTGTAGGGGTTTAGAATTGTTACCCCCATATGCCACTTTGGCATACTGATTATTTTGAATAAAAGGTATTTGAGAAACAGCAATGCAAGAAAGACACTCTGAACCTCCTTTGTCCCCCTGACAGCAAGAGCTAAATCTCGCATGTGAAAGGTACCCCTCCTGTAAGGGGCAGAGGGTTGGGGTGGGGGCCTGGGGAGGGTAGAAGGCATCCTTATCACCAGGGACTGGGAATTTAGGGCCAAGAAGGCCATATAAATAAACCTTGTTACTTCACCATTTTACTACCCCAAGCCCGAACCTCTCTGTCTTGTCAATCCTTCATACATTTATTGTTTCTTTGTCTAAAAAGTATAAAGCCCCTTGCTCTGGTGACATCTTTGAATCTTGTATTTTTGTGGGGTTCCCATCCTTTAGTAATTAAATACATTTTTCTCCTGTTAACCTGTCTTTTTATCTTTGGGTGGGGGATTCTCAGCCAAGAATCTAGAAGGGTAGAGGGAAATTTATTCTTCCTGCCCTACAGCATTTTTAGGTGTGATCGGGTAAGATGCGGAGTAGAGTCGAGAACAGGAATGCTACAGTCAGTAAAAATAAGATGCAACTAACAAGAAAAAAAAAACAGCTAAATGTTTTTAATTCTTTTAGGAAAAACAGGAGGACTCTGGAAAATAATCCTCCTCAAAGGGGAGAGATAGTTTCCGTAGTTATTCACATAATCCCCCCATGGCTTTGTCCCCTTGATCTTTTTACTTTCCAGGCACACAGACGAGGGAGCCTAATTACAGGAATGTCTGGCCCCTGCTCTCCTGCCATCTTCACATATTTCCATTAATCTTCAAGACTCTCACCCCCCATTAATTCAAAATTGCCTCATCTGTAGTTAAAAAGTGAAGTTAATTAGACTCTGGAGCTTCTTTCTTTTTTCCTTTGGCCAATTCCCCAAGCTTAGACTAAGAGTCTGCCTTCATTGAGGCTTTCTGAGTTTGTGACCTGGGGTGGAGAGAGGTATACCAAAAGCACTCATGCTTGCAGGGACTCTCTCACAAAAGGCAGGAGCATGAGCCCTGGCGTTAGATCTGGATTTGGAGGAGTTTCTTAACTACTCCAGAGCTGTTTCCTCAGCTGTAAAAGCAGGTGCCCGCACACAGTGCCCAGCTCGGCTAGCGGAGGCAAATATCAATGGGACAGCCTCTGGAGGGGGGTTTCTAGCCAAGACCTCGCAGCAGAGCATCCGGGGACATGCTGCATTCTGCCACCGTTTCCTGGAGTCTGAGGTCTCTCCAGTTCCAGAATGTGATCCTCGTGGGAGGATGCCCCGTCTTAGACTTCTTTATATCTTTTAGAGAAGGAAACCTATTCCTTGCTTGTGAAGAAGATCAAGTGTGAATACGTACTGGGAGAAATTAGGGTAAGGGGGATAAATGGGACCAACAGGGCGTTCATTGTGTGAGTCACACATCAAGGCTCCTGAAAGATACCCTGGGGACTCAGGAAACTGATCTGCTGGCCGTTCCGTGTTGACTAAATGCGTTTGAGCCTAAAACTGCTTCTCACAACAAAGCTTCCAACTACTTCAGGGTATGAGGCTCAGTTTTTTAATGCATGATATATGTCCCTTTTAACAAGACCTGATCCTGCCCCTCAAGACAGTCTCATGGGCCATCTGGGAAAGAAGGTGTCTCCAGCAACTTCTGTGGGATGGTGTGATCCCGTGCCGTGGTGGGAAGTATCAAACCCACTGGGATGGGTCCCGGGGACGGTTCTAGTCAACATCCTTCTTGACCACACGAATGAAAGGAAATCCCAAAGCTGACTCATCCATTTGATAGAAATGCACACAGAATTCACAAATACCTGGAAAATCATCTGTAAAAATTATTCTACGTGAAGTGGATAAATCAGGTGGTACAAAGGGCAATGTATATAGTTACACGCTCCGTTCCCTAGTTACAAATACAGAGCGGGGAAAGGTGGAGGAGGCCTGAGCGGAGCCTGGAACCACAGAACTCACAGCCAACCCAAGGCTCGTTCAGAGGCAGCCCAGTGGGCCCTTCATGAACAAGCTGGCTGGTAGCTCGCTATCATGAGGACCATTCTCCATATGAAACCATATCCAGTCACTTGCCCCTCTTGGTATTCACACCTCTTTGCAGCCCCCACCACATGATAGCATGATTGCTCTGTGTGACCAAGAGAATCTGGCAGAGTGATGGCACGTCACCTTCAAGATTAGGTTCACAGAAACTGAGGGCTTTAGCCTTGGGCTCTTTGTCTTTCTCATCTCTTAGTATCAGGTAAGCCGGCCGCCATGTTGGAAGGACACAAACTGCGCTGTAAAGAAGCCCACATGGCAGGGGTGTGGGGGTGAGGGCGGGGGGGTGGGGGGGCAGATATCTGGCCATCAGCAGGACAGTCACTGAGACCTGCCAACAAACCGGCTCCAGACACCTGCAGCCCCAGCTCCTTCCAGATTCTGGACCCACAGCAACTGTGAGATGGTAATTAATGTTTGTCGTTGAAGCTGCTAAGTGTTGGGATCATTTGTTACACAGCAGTTGATGACTAATACACCTTCCACGGCTGCTGCGTTCCTTGCCGTGTGGCCCAGCACCTGCTGCAGGCTTAGGACAGCAGATGCCCCATCAGTACTTGTGATGGAGTAAATGATCGGTAGGAACAACCCCTCTACTGTAATTGTATGAGTCAGACATGTTTCTAAAGAAGAGGCAACAGGCTGAGTGAAAGAAGCTGGCCACAAAAGACCACATCCTGTATGATTTCATTTACTCAAAATGTCCAGGATAGGCAAGTCCATAGAGACAGAAAGGAGATTCATGGTCACCAAGGGCTGGGAAGGCTGGGGAGAAGTGGGGAGTGACTGTGAATGGGTATGAGGTTTCTTTTTGGAGTGATGAAAATGTTCTACACTCAATTCCGGTGACAGTTGTGCAACTCTGTAAATATAGGAAAACCGTGGAATTGTGCACATGAAGTGAAATATAAAGCTTGTTTTATTAAAAGAGGAGGAGGAGGAGCTCAGGCAAGGTCACGGGTCCCAAGTAGGGAGTGGCACCTAGGGAGGCCGGCCACCAGCAAGGCTGGGGAAACGAAGTGGAGGGGTTTCCCCATGCCTGGGGCAGAGACCTTGGTGCGAAGGATAGCTACCAAAGCCTCGGATGCCGTGGGGTGGGATGCTTGGAGCAGCTCCCCGAAACTTGGCAAAAGGAGGTTTGCCTGCTAATCTTCCAGGGAGACCCTGCCTGGTTTCAAGCTGCGCAGAGCCCAACGTGCCGAGCCTGGACATGGCTCTGACTTCCCATCCTCCGTAGATGACGCCCCCCACCCGACGTACACCCACCTCTCCTAGGCCCTTCCACCTGCCAAGCCAAGGTAGGGCCACAAAACCACAGGCGGCAATTGTCCCAAAGCTCAGCTGGCCCCGTAAGTGAGCTGACATTACAGGAGTCACCAAATGATTCAGGTGAGTCGGTCCTTGCTGAAAGCCCCCCAAAAGGAGTAGTGAATTTTAGACAAAAGAAAGGATTTAAACAGCACAGAGTAAACTCGTACATGGTACCTAAGAGGTGGTCAAGGCTGAAAACAGAAGCAGCTTCGAAGCAGATTTTTTTTTTAAAGACAGAGAGCACATGAGCAGTAAGGGCGGGTAGGCAGAGGGAGAGGGAGAGAGAGAATCTCAAGCAGGCTCCATGCCCAGGGTGGAGCCCTATGTGGGGCTTGATCTCACAGCCCTGAGATCATGACCTGAGCCGAAATCCAGAGTCGGACGCTTAACTGACTGAGCCACCCAGACACCCCTCAAAGCAGACTTTGACTAAGTTGTTGGGCAAGAATGTCTTATGCAGCCCTCGGTGGTGTTGGAATCTTTTGTCTCTCTCTGGCCTTCGACACTGGCTTTGGAGGCAGCATCCCATAATGCAGAGAAGCCGGTGGTTGGACCCAAACAGTCCTTCGGTGCACCCTAATGAGTCTAGGATGAACTTGGGAGACACCCAGGAACCCCCTAACATTATACTCTAAGAGCCTTTCTCTGGGGGAGAGGTCCATGATCTTTAGCAGATTTTCAAAAGGATTTAAAATCTGAAAAAGATCAGGAGCCACTGAGTGGTGGGGGTTTTCTAGGATAGGTAGATGATGGATTTCTTCTTTGGCAAATCTGTATCTTACAAGCCTTTCATAACTAGCTTGCACTGATCCTATACAACTAAAAATATTTAGCACACACGCATGCACACATTTATAAAACATAGCACACATATTAAAAACACCCACGGGCAAGATCCCAGCCTATAATACCCAGAAGATCTAGACTGCCCCAATATCAAGACCCCCAAATAATTAATATCCTTTAAAACTGCAAATTCCACTTCCTCCTTCTGTTCTGACCCCCTAAGCTAATCACACGCACACACACACAGAGGGGTAGCAGTGGAGATGGGTTCCCTTCTCAAGGGTCTCAGCTAAGGGGCGGTTCACCCCCTTCTCCTGGGGTCTGGCTCTGCAGCTGGCTGTCTACCCAGGCACTCAACACTCCAGTTCCCCATCCGGCCATGGGTTTACATGTCCTCCTCCCCTCCTGTTCTTGCGAGACCCCAAATCTGCAGACTACTTATGTTGCGGACGACACACAGTGCTCTGAACACCTCCCTCCATCATCCATCATGGGGTCAGTCTCTCCTCGGCAAGTGCCCCTGGGTCACCTCCTTCCCCTCCCAGAGCAGGTCTCCAGGCCACTTCTGCCCCTGGGAGCTTCTGGATATGTTCAGACTCTGTCCGGAACAACAGCCTTGCATGGTTTATCGGGGCAGAGCCCATCGCTGGGCACCTGCCATCAGCCGGCAAAGCGTAGGCGCTTTCTGTCTCTTTTCTCATCTATTGGTCACGCCAAGCCCCTAAGGCAGGCCTCCTGTTTTGTGAAGGAGGAAAGCGGGGCTCAAGGAGGTTATGGAATGAGAGAGCCGGACCCAGGCTGGCCCCGGAGGCTGCTGTCAAGGCTACGCCACACGGCCTCTCCTGGGTCAGTGCAAAGGAACTGGATTGGGGCCGTTGACTGAAGAGACACCTGAGTTCTGCTGCTCTGTTTGTCACCCACCATCAGAGGACTGTCAGACGGACTTCCCGCAAAAGGTTCAAGAGTTGGGCAAGGAGGGGACTGAGATTTCAGATGCCAGGCCCTGCTTCCTCGGGACAGAGGGGGAGAATGGGCACCACCCTGGGCAGACTGGGGCAGGGCTGGGTACAGAAGCCACATCCTCCTGGCCTGTCTGGCTCTAGAGGACCAGAGGCCAGGATGTCAGCTCTCCCAGAGTTGCAGGACCAGCAAGAACAGGGAAGGCTGCTTGGAGCCCAACTAAGTCCTGGGGTGGGGAGAGGGGAGGGGGGACGGGTCAGAATGGGCTGGGAAGCCCCTCTGCATAGCCACGGACTCTCAGAGGCCTCGCCCATCCTCCTGCCTGGGGTCCAGATCCCCCTGCCCCAACCAAGTGCTCCCTCCCAAATGCAGCCACATTTGGAGACAGCCCAGCACAGGGGTGAGGAACAGGCCCTGTCACTTCCTGGCTGGGCAATCCCTAAGTAAGTTACTAAGTGTTTCCGTGCCTCGGTTTCCCCTTCTATAAAGCAGGGATCGCAACAGTACTTAGAAGAATAAATCTGCATTTTCAAAGTGCCCGCAACACGACAGAGTGGGTGCGTGTTGCCATTATAATTATCAGACAAAGAAACAGCCCGGTTAACAAAGGTGGCGATTCTGAGCTGGCTGATGGGGAAACTCCGAAGTACGAATGCTTGCTGATTGGCTCCACAGAAAAAGAAACTGGTTCTGGATGCCTCTGCTCTAGAGCTGGTGGTGCCCGTTCTCAGAGTGAGGGGCTGGAGAATTTCAGCCGGGAGTTCTGACCTGCTCTGGCCCTGCCCTGCGATTCCTTCTATCCCTCGGCCTTACCCAACCTCCCCCCAGCAGACTCAGGGGCGAATTGTGCTCCCCATGCCCTCTCCAACCCATCCTGGCCGATGGCCTCAGCGTGCTGACCACTGGGGCCAGCAGGATCCTCCTCAGGGCCCCAGGCCCTGCATGCTAACAGGAATTGGCTGTGCTTGGTTGGGCCCACATCAGCTCACGCCAGTTGCTCACCTTAGTAATTACACAACACGGAAGAGGAAAAGCAGATGAAATATGGGTGTATAAAGAAAGAGCCGTTTCCATGACAACGAAGCAGAATGCTTTAGAAACCCAATGAAGAGGAGTCATTAAAACAAACTTTCCATTGCAGCGGAATGGCCAAGGCATGAGAGACTGGGGGGAAGGAGCAAAGTTTACAGGGACTGTCGCCCTTGGGGCCTTGCCTCTGTGCATCAGTGAACCAACGTACATGTATGCGTTTTAGGTTAAAATGTCTGGATTTGAGGGATAACATTTTATTTTATTTCTTTTTCAGGTAGACTCCATGCCCAAGGTGGGGCTTGAACTCACAAACCTGAGATCAAGACCTGAGCTGAGACTGAGTCGGAGGCTTAACCGACTGAGCCACCCAGGCGCCCCTGGGTTTGAGGGGTAGCATTTTAATACTCTCTACACCAACCAGAGTTTCGGCGACTCAACCAGCGAATCACACAGGAAAACGGGACTCCTATTAAGCCGTTTACGGTTTGTCATGATTGCGGCCAATCATCCTTCACGCCGTTTTGCCCCGATCCACCCTTTCAAACTATGGTGAGAGATGCTGTCCTGGGAGTAGCGGAAGCCACAGAAAAAACACAAACATCTTCCCAGAGCGTCCATCTGACTCAATGTTTAGGGGGAACTATGCCTCCTAGTAAAATAAACACAGGCTTATCATGGAATAGAATGTAAAATTAACGTTCGTGTTAAAAATAAAACTGGAAGCTTCAAAGCAAGGTCATGGCTGGAGTGGGCTGCAGGAGGCCAGGCTTGCATCTCCCAGCCCCTCTAGGACAGGCATGGTCCATGAGGGCCAAGGTCACGGCCAGCCGCCAGACCTTCCCCCAACCACTTTCCCACACACCTGCGGCACAGGGCTCGTGGGGTGGCTGCCTTCAGGGCACCTTGCCCACTTGGTAGCCCCCCGTCTTGCTGCTGCCACTCAAAATGACCGGGCTGACCCAAGGTCCAACTGCCACGGCCAAGGTCCAACTGCCACGGCCAAGGTCCAATTGCCACAGCCAAGGTCACTGGATGGCAGACCTCACGGGCAAACTGCTCTTGCCTGCCAGTCCAGGCCAGGTGGGCTAGTCCAGGGGCTGCTCCTCTCACCCCCTCCCTTCTGCTCTGAAGGAAGAAAAGGCCCAGAAAGATCTCACCCCCTCAGCCCTCCGCTCTTATTCCCCAAACTCCTTTAGACCCTGAAGGGTTAGAAAAAGCTGGAAAAAAATAAACGTTGGGCTTTGACACATCTGAGAGAA
Organism: Halichoerus grypus; assembly: GCF_964656455.1. Classification (NCBI taxonomy): domain Eukaryota; kingdom Metazoa; phylum Chordata; class Mammalia; order Carnivora; family Phocidae; genus Halichoerus; species Halichoerus grypus. The sequence goes on from NC_135716.1 coordinate 180,550,921, forward strand.
GCAGGCTGATAACAAAGGACAAAGCCATTCCGACTTTTAGGTATAAAACAGTGGTATTTGTTGCCACATGCTCTGTGCCTTTCATACGGGTCAGCCCCGGGAGGGTCAGATGAAATGATGGGTGGATAGACTTTACGACGCAAGCAAACCCCAACAATCAGTGACCCCTGTCATTAAAAACCCACTCGTTCCCATAACGTGGGCTGCAAGGATTCATTCATCCAGTGGCAAAAATAGCGATTTTTGGAGAGCCCGTGACCTTCGACAGGTTTTTCCTTATTTCTAATCTTTTCGATAATCAAATAAAAGAAGTACTTGTTCCCGATTTTCAGAAAAAAACCTGGAGGCTCAGAGAGGGAAAATAACTTGCAAGGTCATCCACGTGTCAAGCGTCAAAGCTAAGACCTGGACTTCCATCGAATTCTAAAGTTCTGGCTTTTGACACTAACATTAAGCTTTCTTTCCACTCGTTCTTGAAACACTGTGCCTTGTGCTGTGCTTCCCACCAGAAATAGGAAGCCACACATACCTTCAGAAACTACCACATGGTCAACGTGCTGCTGCATTTAATTCAAAAAAAGACCACAGCTCCTCACGGCTTTCCGAATGATGGCAGATGGGCCGTATTACTCAAATATTCGCCACACCACCCAATAGGGAACGAAGATTCAGGACCTGGGGATTCCGGCGCCCAGACCCAGGAACCACCAGAAACAGGAGGTATGGTCTTGCTTGTCCTTTCCTTGGCTCTGAACACAGAGACAGGTGACGGGGAAAGTTGACGGTTTTCAGTGTTTTACCCCCTAAGAGAAAACTTCTTGAGAAAAGGTTATTTGAGACCCAGATCCCGGTTTCATTAACTTCCTCCTCAGACCCAGGTGGGCAGCAGAGGAGAATGCACACACTCAGCGCGCCCCAGCACTGTCTGCTCCCCTGGCATCCCCCTCACTTGGGGCTCCCTGAGGTCTACCGGAGAGTGGCCCCCACCTTCCTCTACGGGGCTGCAAAAGCAGGTTTCAAGGGCAGCAACCCAAGCTGGTGCCAAAGCCCAGGGGTCCTGCCTTTGAAGTGCCTGCCTCAGTTTCCCAAACTGTTTGATGGAGCATCTGGAGGTCAGCTGTGGAACAGCCACCAAAATGAGCTCTGGACTCGACCATCTAGTGAGTCTTTATCTGCCACTTGCACACGACAGAGACTGCGGGACCGCAGGGGGACAGGGTCCTGGAGAAACAGCCCTGTCGGGGGTTCAGGATTCTGGGCAGCCCGTCACGGCTCTTCTCATCTCCTGGGAGGTAAGCATCACGTGGCACAGGCTCATCCGCTTGCCTTAGGGAGGCTCACACCCAAATCCAGCCAGACAGCCAAGGACACTGTCCATTTCACCGGAGGGCGGCTGTCGGCTTCTTTCTGGGACTGTCTGTGTTTAGAGCAGGAAACTGATCCCTGTGTTTAACCTAAATCCCTTTGGCGTAAGTGTGTACCGTCTGCCCTAGTGGAAACAAGATGAATCTTGAGGGTGAGTGGAGACTTGTTAACTTAAATTAGAATAATGGTAAGGACAGTAACAGCTAATATTTCCTGACTGTCAACTACGGGCCAGCCAATGTTCATTATCTAATTTGATCTCATTTAATCCTTGAGACAACCCGACAAACAGGTCGAATTAGCTTCATTTTACAGAGGAGGAAGCCAAGGATCAGAGAAGGTAAATAATCTACTCAAGGTCACACAGCTGGCAAGTGGCGAAGCTAAGGTTTTGAATCTGAATCCATCCGATTCCAGAGTTCAAGGGTTTAAACCACTGCATTACACTGCAGCAAACCTCATGTTAAACACACAGCTAGAGCCAAGAAGAAAGCTATTTAACCTCATTAGCAATAAAAGAAACACATTTAAGATGATTACCTTTGGAGCCTATGAGTAAAACATTTTTTCCCAATATTATTTAATACTAGTGAACGTGTCATGAAACTATTATGTATCACTGGGATAAACTGGTCCAGTCTTCCTAAATCGAAAACCATTTAGCAGGAAGAGCCATCAAAATGTTCAATGCCGGGGCGCCTGGGTGGCTCAGTCGTTAAGCGTCTGCCTTCGGCTCAGGTCATGATCCCAGGGTCCTGGGATCGAGCCCCGCATCGGGCTCCCTGCTCAGGGGGAAGCCTGCTTCTCCCTCTCCCACTCCCCCTGTTTGTGTTCCCTCTCTCACTGTGTCTCTCTCTGTCAAATAAATAAATAAAATCTTTAAAAAAAAAAATGTTCAATGCCTTTGATGCAATGATTCTTTTTTTTTTTTCAAAATTTATTTATTTGAGAGAGAGAGTGCGTGCGCACTTGCGTGCACAACCGGAAGGGGCAGAGGGAGAGTCTCAAGCAGACTCCACGCTCAGCCTGGAGCCCGACGTGGGGCTCGATCCCATGACTCTGAGATCATGATCTGAGGCAAAACCAAGAGTTGGACGCGTAGCCAACTGAGCCACCCAGGCGCTCCTGATAGAATAATTCTCGAATATGGGCAAATGTCAATGACGGGATTTTGAGTCTCGTGGGCACGTGTGTGTGTGTGTGTGGCTGGAAGCAACATAAACGTCCCACAATGGAAGATGCTTGATAAAACGATGGTGTCCCTTAGGACACTTACAATACCACTGGGAAGGATGGCTTGGTTGCAAAGCAAAGAGGAAAAATGCCAACAAGCCGACATCGTGAAGGAAGCAAACTACAGAAGCACATGCCTTGCTCGTCAAAAAATTAAGCATAGGATTACCAACAACCCAGCAATTCCCCTTCTGGACCATGTACCCAAAAGAATTCAAAGCAAGGACGTGAACAGATATTTGTACACCCGTGTTCATAGCAGCGTTATTCCTAGTAGGCAAAAGACAGAAGCAGCCCAAGTGTCCGTGGACCGATGAATGGATAAACAAACCGTGGCATCTACACCCAATGGAACCTTATGCAGTCTTAAAAAGGAAGCACATTTTCACACAGGCCACAACATGGATGAACCTTGAGGACATTACGCAAAGTGAAATAAGCCGGTCACACAAGGACAGACGTTGTATGCTTCCACTAATAAGGCACAGAGAGCAGAATTCGGAGGGACAGAAAGTAGAATGGTGGTTGCTGGCCGGTGGCGGGGGGGGGGGGGGGCGGGAGGGAAGAATGGCTCCTTATTGCTTCATGGGGACAGAGTTTCAATTTTGCAAGATGAGAAAGTTCTGGAGATGGCGGTGCTGCTTGCAGGACAGTGTGAATGTACCAAATGCCACCGAACTGTACACGGTCAAGATGGCAAAGTTTTTCGTGTATATTTTACAATTGAGACACAAAAATATAAAAACTCACCTGCTTATGAGGTCCAACTGTATTAAAAGTGCACCCCCCCAAAAAAAGGGAAAAGATAGTCCAACTGGCAGTGGCTGCATTGGGGACAGCGGGATCATGACACTCACGGGCCACCCGCTGTACTCCAGCTCCTTACAGGCATTGCCTGTTCCACCATGGGGCTCTGTGCCTGGCCCTAGACATGTGACAACATACGAAATCTTACAGGCTGGTGATATTACTATACCCATGTTACCCCCGGGGATTCTGAGGTTCAGGAGGGTTAAGTAATTTGCCACAGGTCACTCAGCAGATAAAACGAGGTTGAGATTAAAACCCAGTCTGGCTGGCTCCAAAGATAATGCTTCTTCTTCCATGCAGAGATCCCTCCACCACCTCTGTGCCCCGTCCCACCCCACCATACTTAAGTGACTTTTCAAAATTTCAATAACAGGGCTATGACCTTGCTTCCCTGTTGATAAGAAAAGACTTCTCCCAGATTTCACAACCAAAGCAAAGAGCGGCAATGCACACACACACCCCTCTCCTGTCCTGGGGGGGGGAGGCTGGGGGAGGGGGAGAGGAGGCAGGAGAGCGGCCCTGCCCTCCAGAGAGCCCTGGAGCACTCCTTAATTGCACCCCCAGGTCCGGGGAGCTCCGGATCCCTCTCAGTACCACCAGCTCCATCCCACAGCAGACACAGCAGCAAAACCAGCCCTGCCCCCACCTCTCCTGGTTGGGGGCGGGGGCTGCTCAACAGAGGAAACTCCAAAATGAGAAGTGCTGTGTGGCCCCAAACAGAGGGTGGGGGAGCCCTGGCTGGGAGAGGCCCTGAGCAGCGAAGGAGCTGTTCTTGAAGGGAAGGGGGAAGGTCAGGAGAGAGACCGAGACCGGAGGACTGCCTGGAGGCAGGGGCAATTCTCTGCAGGTGCAGAACTTAGCCTGCGGGCAACTTCTCCAAGCTTGGGACTTGTCTTTTCTGCTCTTGGGACCCTGGGGAGGGGGACTGCCATTGGCAGAGCCACTACTAAGGTGGCTACCAGTTCACAAAGCTGGGAAAGGGAAGCTGGAGATAGGAGAGGAAGGGTAGAGACTGGGAAGCAGTAGCCCAGGGCCCAGACGCAGGGGACGGCTGGTTCCCTGCAAAGATAACTGTGTTCAACACCTTCCCGGGAGATACTGAAAGAAACGTGCTCCTGTCCACCTGCCGAGGGCTGAATGGTGGCCCCAAAAGGATGTGTCCATGTTTCAACCCTAGGAACCTGGGGATTATTTGGGAAAATCACTATCCAGAGAAAGAGTCGCTGCAGATGTAATTAAGTTAAGGATGGGCCCTAAATCCAATGACAAGTGTCCTTTAAGAGACAGCAGAAAGACACAGACACAGAGGAAAAGGCCAAGTGAAGAGGGAGCAGAGAGTGGGGTGGCGTGGCCACAAGTCAAGGACAGCCCGGAGCCACCTCGAGCTGGGAGAGGCAAGAAGGAGTCTTCCTTAGGCCCCTGGAGGGAAGTAAGGCCTTGTTGACACCTTGACTCAGAACTTCTGAGCTCCAGAACCGCGAGAGAATACACTTCTGCTGCTTGAAGCCACAGAATTTGTGGTAATTTGTTACAGCGGCCCCAGGAAACAGATATAGCATCATTCCAGGACATAAATCTGACCCAGGCAGCTTGCTCCCTTTCTGTGGCTTCCCTCTCCCCTCCCCCCACTCTCCTGGTATTTTCTCTAAGTGGAAAGCATTTTCCCCAAAGTGAGTGAAACAGAAGCGAACTGAAATACCACTTTAGAAATGCCACTCCCATTCCTCCGATCACTCTCCCTCTCGGCCCAGAAAGTAGGCGGCCTTGAGAAGCACCCTTTTCTAGAAGTCCTGACCCCCCCTTATCCAAGGGAGACAGGTTATCACCTCTGGGGAAGGAGTGGGTGGGGGGTGGTTCTCACAGGCCAGGGCAGCTGGAACCTTCACTGCGCCGACCTCAGGCCCCGCGGACTGTGCGGGCCCCCAGGGAGGGGAGAGTGGGCCACCGTGTGGGTCTGCAAGGAAGGAGTGGGGAGGGAGGTTCCCGGGGTTTTAAATTTTTTTTTTCCATCTTGAAACTGGCAGAATTTCTGATATGATTGCGGGGGATTTCCACCAACCAAATTAAAGAAAATTCAGTTTTAGCATTAGCTGCAAGGAGAGAGAGGAGGAGTTTTGCAAGCCTTGCCATTTATGAAACACTGGCCGTGGCACAGAGGAGAATGTCTTCCTCCCTTCCTGACAAGTCAGGCTCCTGCCGTCCTGCAGCTGGTGGTCAATGACTACATGCCTCCGCCATCAGACAGGGCAGCACCAACCCCCCATCCTCCTGGAGCACTTCCCTCTGGACCTGCCCCTCCAACAGCTTTGCTGGGAAACATGTTTGTCCCCTGGGGAGTGGCTGAAAGAGCTTTTCTAAGGTCCCACGGTAAAGAAACGTTTGGTGGGGCCCCACGCCCCATCACCAGACCCGCAGAAGCATCTGGCCTCTGGGAGGGAGGAGACTGCTCTCTAAACAAAAATCGTTTTGAAAAATAAGCCAGCCAAAGGGGAATTGCTTCATGAGTTGCACATTCACTTCTCCCTTTAACTGTGCAATTGAAGAAAAACAAGGTGAAGCAGGAACTGACCCCTCACACCCCCATTCACACGCCCACAATCTCCCCGGACACAGCAGTACTGGGAGTACAAGCTAACCAGGCCTGAGGCTGGTCTCTAGTTATGTGCGGACTGCCTTCATCTCATAAGCCCCCTACCCACCCACCCGAGGGCTGGTACCCTCCCCGCCTGCCGGCCTCGTTCCTAGCAGAGCCCCTGTGAGGGAGATCTCAGTAAACATTTGTTAGACGTAGGAAAGCCAGAGAAAAGTCCTAGTGGAAGGGGACCATCTGCGTGGCCAGGAGCGCCCCTGGGGCACATGCCCTAATTCCAGAAACATGTCTATTTGCTGCGTGGCCAGCACTGTTTCTAAACGTGGGCAGAGGAGGTGGGGGGCAGTGGGGCTCCGAAAGAGGTAAGCTTGGATGTCTCAGAACAGGCAAGGGCCAACTAGGTTTCAAGAGATCCGACCCCCCCCCCCCCCGCCCCATGCCCCTCCCCCCCCAGCGTCCTCCACCACTTGTAGGAGTTTGTGAAAGCGGCACAAGAACCACCCTCAGCAAGTGCTGGGCAGTGCTCTCATGAGGCACGATGGACGATGGGATCCTGAAGTTGAGAAATCAAACCACAGCAGGGTGTGGAAACGATAAAGGGTTGGCAAATTCGTGCTCTAGAGAACGGAAGAGAAAGTTCTATTCCCATCTCTTTATATTTGGTGACAGCCTCCTTAATCAGAAGGTTCTTTGTGCCCACTTAATCACCGCAGTCAAACCTGGTGGTTAATAGTAGGGGCGGCTTTTACCGGGTATTACCAAGGTGGGTCCCTTAGAGGCTGCATCTCTGAAGAGACACTCCAAGGGTCCTCGTCCCTACACCAAGAGAACTATTAGGAAATGTTCTCCTTAATCGGCAAACCCCAGCACCTACAGATGATGGAACTGTTCAGCGGGTTCTGGATCAGCTACTTGCAAGAAAAGTTATGTAACTTTTCTGGGCCTTAGTTTCTTACACTGGAGAATGGAGACATCAGTCAGCTCCTACGACTGCTTAACTGAACACACGTATGTAAAAACGATTGATTCTTTGTGAGGGGGGCGGGAAGAGTCCCAGGAGTACCGTTCACTTGACCAGAACAGCAAGGCCCTGCCAGGCGCTCCAGCGCCGTCCTCTCTCCTGGAAGTGAGCAGTGGGATGAATCCTCAGTTTCAGGGTCCCTTTGGAGCGGCGAACTTTACCCCCGAAGCCCCTGAAAGAGGACCACCCCCACACACACACACCGAGGGCACACCTGCCCCACATACGGGCGCGACAGTGCAGCACGTTTCTGCCGAGCGGGCGGCGCGCAGTGGGGCTTCTGCAGGAGCCCAGGTAAAGCCGCCCCACTGCATAATCTGCTGGGGTTCTAGACCTTCAGCTCTCTCCTTCCAGGGGATCTGAACCAAGTGAAAGCTCCTCGGTCATTCGAAGGCTCCCGAGCGCTCCATCTGCAAACTGGGCAGATCCCAAGGGTGCCGCGGGACCACTTGGTACGTGGACCGCCAGCCCGGGCCGCCCCGGGCGCCCGACCCCAGCCTCGGAAATCCCATCCCCACCTCGTCCCCTCCGGGAGCGCGCTTTTCGGGGCCTCGCATTAGTCCTTTTCCTGGCTCTCTGGACCCCCATCTCCCCACCCGGGCAGAGCACCGCCCGCTACGTGCTCCCGCATCCTGGTCCCCACCAAAGGTCTCCCTGCTCCCCTCTCCCAGATTTCAAGGAAGGTGCAGAGAAGGAAGCCTAAATAAAAACAGGAAACCCGATTTAAAAAAAGAAGCCTCATTCTGGCTGAATTACGGGTAAGAGTATTAAAAAGAAGGGGGGGAAAAAAAGTCCGGAAATGCAAAGCTGGAGGCGGTCTTGCCGCCGTAACCCAGGCTCAGCCGCAGATCCGGGGGCTGGTCTCCGCTGGCGGCTGCAGTAAACACGCGGCAAGCGGTTCCCGAGGCCCCGGGGCCCCCAGGCGCGCCGGGGGCGGGGGGGGCGGAGGGGGCGCCCGGCAGACTCGACTCCGGCGGCGCCCCAGCCCGGTCCCCGCTCGCCGGCGCCGGGGAGGGCGCGCAGGGCCAGGGCGCAGGGCACGGTACGCCGGGCTGCACCGCGCGTGGGAGCGCGAACGGAGCGCCCCCTGGGCCGGCTGGCCAGCGCTCGGGGCAGGGCGCACGCCCCGGGCTCCACGCCCCGCCGCTGGGAGCGCAGCCCGACCGCCGCCGCCGCGCCCGTGAACTCCCCGTCGGGCCCCGCAGGGCGCGCGGTAGCGGCGCAGAGGAGCCGTGCGCGCCCAGGTCCCGGCGGCCACCCCGGGGGGCGCCCCTTGCCGGGCTCTCTCCAGACGCGGGAGGCGCACCCGGCCAGGGCGCACCGCTCGTGGGCACCGGGAGACGCCCGCGAGCCGGTCCCCGAGGTCCCCGAAGCGCCGGGTCCCGGTGCTCTCCCCGACCTCCCCAGACGCAGCCAGAGGCGAGTGCTTACCGTCCCGGCGCGGCTGGCAGGGGCTGGGCGGCTCGGCCCGGCGGCCGCTAGGAGCGAAGGCTCTGGGCGCGAGTGAGCCTCGAGGGAGGGAGGCGGGGCGCGCTGGGGGCGCCCCGCCTGCTGACAGCCCGCACACTCCACTTCCCACTTTGTTTCCTTTTTACTTGCAACAGGAAAAACAACAGGTCCTCCTGCCGCCAGTCTGCACCCCCCCCCGCCCCCGTCCTCTCCACCCCCAAATCCGCACCCCGTCTGCGGCTGGAAGGGCATCATCCCAGGTGTCTCTGGAAGCTGCATTTTGCCCTTCTTCAAAACAAGTTTTCTTTTTATACAAAGGAAAACAACCAAATAAAGGTCCTAAAGCCCATAAAACCCCCACGCCTTCCACATTCACACACCAAGAATTTCCACAGTGGTCAGAGAAAGGCTGGAGGGCGGGAGAGGGAGGCGGCGGCCGCAGCTCCAGGCACCCGGGGGGTGCCCCCCAGCGCCAAGAGCGCCGGGGCTGGGCTCCAGGGACGGTCCAAGAGGCCAGGCAGACAGACTGGAGCAAAGTCCCACTGGCTCAGCCCTGGAGGGAAGACGTGGCCTCCACGCTTGGGGGAGTCAAGAGCAAGGAGGGGGTGTGGGAGTAGCCAGATTACAAGAGTGGCTTCAAATCCTTCTGGGGTGTGATGGCGGAAGAGTCGGTCAGTTGCTTAGACTTAAAGGACCCTCTCCAACAGGGCCTGGGAGGTAAAACACCTGTTTGGTCCCCTTGGAGATATGAGGAACCTGAAACTTGGGAAGACTCTTTCTACCCATGCAATACCCTGGCCTCCGGGACCAGCGTGGGCCCAGCTCTGGCTGCAGCAAAGGGAGGAGCAGAAACTTCCGTGTCCTGCCAGGAAAGGGGAGAGCATTGAGGCAAGACCCGTTGGGTAATAAACGCTTCCGGTGTTCTAAGATCTAGGCTGCAGGCTCTGAATTCTCAGCTAGGCATCTTTGGAGGAGCCAGAAGGGACCATATTGTCCCTTTAGGGAAGAATGTTGGGTCTGTCCCCAGGAACGTACCCTAACATCCTTCCCAACAAAACATCCCAGGCTCACAGCCTCACTCCTACCCCAGGCCCGGCTCACTGGTCCTTGGCAGAGGTCTCCAGACCACTCCAGGGTGCCAGAAGAGAAATGGGCACATCAGAGAGAAAATCTGATGGCAGGGTAAGCAGCCTGCCCTGAGGTTTCCGAACACCTGCCCCAGCCCAGCTTTTGCTAGTTTGCAGTTTAAACAATTTACTCCCTGGCTTTCAGAGTTTGGTGTAAGAAGCCGGCAGATGAGGAATGTTTTTGCCTCATTCAGAAGAATGCTTCACTGAATATTTGCTGACAGCCATTCGCATCATGCTCTGTAACATGCGAGACAGGGACCCAAGGCGTGCCAAATGCTCAGATATGCTCCACCTGTTATTATCTCTGATCCCTACAACAATCTCCCAAGGGCAATCTTAGCCCCACTTTACAGATCAGAAAACCGAGGCTCAGGAAAGTTTAATCATTTGGGGGCCACACAGTCTAACTGCTCCTCTGACCATATCATGCTGCCTATGGCCCAGTTCTAGAAGTTTCACTTTCCTGAAAACCCAGCACATTTCCGTTTTGAGACGGCGCCATAGGATCTCCCTGTGTTGCCCGGGGTGCCAGGAGAAAGAGGCTGACAGTAACACGGGGCTCTGCCGTCGCTCTCCCTTGTCTCTCAAGTTCCCGATAGACTCGCCTTCTGCCTTCCTCTCTATGGTTTCTGATCTCTCTTTCTCACTTTATTTTTAACTGTTGTCATGTGTGTTTGGAGGAAGCTACTTCAAGTTCCCTTTGAATTGTAAACAAAATAGACTAGCCATGGTGGAGAATTTATAGCAGTCCTAGAAGAGAAGGAGCATCTTAGCTGCATGGAAGTCAATGCCTCCTGATTGACATGATCTCCTGAAGGGCCAATCCTTCCGCCCCATGTTATGGAAGGGAAGAAAGAGGTCTCGGTTATTAAAGGGGCTGCTGGTCAGTGAAGAGGCTCCGGCCGGCAGAAGGTGCCCTGCAGCCCGGAGGGGCACACACAGCCCTCCAGACCTGTTTCCTTCTGTCCCCTCTCCTGCAAAACTTCCCCTCCAAAAGCCATCCAGCGTGTGCAGCTTCTCGCGGATGCAGTAAGCATCTTTGTTCAGCTTTGAGGGGCTTCAGCACGGACACCCACACATGCCCACAAGCAGGGTTATCTCAGGGCAGCCAGAGCCAACCTCAGAACCCCAGTGCAGGGGTGCAAGCATGAGAAGCCCACCTCCTCAGCCCCTCCACGAAGGACTCTGGGCACCTGTCTGTGTGCCCCGTCCTGGCAGGAAGTCCACTTTGCTGTGGGTCCTTTCCTCCCAAGCAAACATTACCCAGCTCAAACCCTTGCCCTTTTGCCTTGGCCAAGAAACGTGTGGTGAAGCTTCTTGATTAAGAGCACCTTCCCTGGAGCCAAACTCCTCAGCACTGCCTTGCTGTGGAGCTGTGTGACCTCCGGCAAGTGACTTAAAATTGTCTGAGCCTCCACTCCTCATCTGAGAAAACAGGGATGCTGATCATGGCTTTCGGCATTTAGAATTGTTCTTAGAGGGGCGCCTGGGTGGCTCAGTCAGGTTAAGCTGCCTTGGGCTCAGGTCATGATCTCATGACCTTGGGGTCCCAGGACCCGGACGGAGCCCCAAGTCAGGCTCCCAGCTGAGCAGGGAGTTTGCTTCTCCCTCTCCCTCTCCCCCTCCCCTGCTTGTTCTCTCTCTCTCTCAAATAAATAAAATCTTTTAAAAATTGTTCTTAGAATTACCCGAGGTAATAATACATGGAAACTGCTTCTAACGGTACTGACAGAGCGAACCCCCCAAAAAGGTTAGTTCTCGAGCAATCCTAGAGCAGGGTCTCTGTGCTCCGTGGGACTGGATGTTTCTGCTCTAAAACAACATTTCCCCACAACAGGGTGTGACATATGAACACGTTAGTGGACTGGAAACCCGCTCAGCACGTCAAGTTTACAAAAATGGAATAGAATAGAAATGATCAGATTGTATTCCACGTCGGGAGGGAGAATACTATGGCCTGCGGCTTTTGCCTGGTTTATAGGTACGCGTGAGTGTGCATTAAGTCAAGACATAAAATGCATTTCTTACTGCAGGCCCCGGTCCCGCGATGAGACAGCGGCTGCCTGGGGCAACGTCATAGTGGGGATGGTGCAAGGGCGTGAGACCTGGAGAACCAGGCCAAGGTCAGAACTGATTCCTGGAAAGTCTGACTTCTGAGGACACAGGCTCAGAGGAGCCCGGAGAGCTGGCCAGGTGCAGGTGCCCGAGGAAAAGAAGACAGGGGTCCTTGCAGCCCCCGTCCCCAGGCTGTGCCCTCCGGAGAAAGACTCAGAGGTGGATGGATCGTGCCCCTGTGCTTCATCCCGGGTCACAGCTGGACTGAACGGTCCAGAAAGACCCAGATAGTTCAGAGGTGGCCCAGGTGAACCAGGCCCTTATGGGGTCAGGTTTGAATTGCTGGAGATTGAGTTTCTGGGCCCAAGTAAATGGAGGCTCCAAACAGAAGTTGAGTTGTCCTTTTTGTAAAACGCAAACACTCTAAACCCAAGATGCCTGGGTTCCAATCCCAGCCCAAACCCCTACCCGCTGTGCAACCCTGGGGGGATCCCTCCGGCCCTCGGGACCGGGGACTAGGGGAGGGTCCTGCCCCTGGCACCAAGTCAGAAACAGCAGTTGGCTTTTAAACATACCTTCTAATGCTCTTCCTAGTCCAGGGTGTGGGGGTGTTGGGGAAAGGGGGTGGTGGGGAGCAGCAGGGTTTGGGGTCATGAGGCTGGATCCAAACTCCTGCCTCCGTACACTGGGGGTGACCCAGGCTTTGCAACACTGACTCATTCAGCCTGCGTGCCTGGTACAGTTGGGGCCCTGGGATACAGCGCCGTCCAAGCCAAAGACCCGCCCTCCCGGGGCTTACACTCCACGAAGAGAAACTATGAAGAATAAAAATAAGATACAGTGTCGTGAAGTAGTAAGCGCTGCAAAGACATAGGAGGTGGGGAGGAGGGGAGAGATGGAGGAGGGATAGTGGGGGTCTACAAAAACACCTGACCAGTCCCCCAAACGGTCAAGGTCATCAGAGACAAGGAAAATTGGAGCAACTGTCAGCCAAGAGGAGCCTAAGGAGGACATGACAAGCGAATGTTATGCAGTGTCCTTGCTGGGCTCCTGGAACAGAGAGAGGACAGTAGGTGAAACTAAGGTAGTTGGGATTCAGTTAATAATAACGTATCAATGTTGGTTCATCCCTTGTGACAAATGTACTGTAGTAGTTAAGATGTTAGCAACAGAAGAGACAAGGTGTGGGGTGTGTGCGAACTCTCTATCCTCTCTGCAACTTCCCTAAAAATCTGAAACTGTTCTAAAATTAAGCATTTATTTCAAGGAAAAATAATAGGGCACCTGGGGGGCTCAGTCGGTTAAGCATCTGCCTTTGGGCTCAGGTCATAATCCCAGGGTCCTGGGATTGGTGTGGGCTCCCTGCTCAGCGGGGAGTCTGCTTCTCCCTCTGCCTCTGTCCCTCCCCCACCCCCCACCCCAGCTTCTGCTCTCCCTCAAGCACTCTCTGCCTCTCTCTCTCAAATGAATAAGTAAAAAACCTTAAAAAAAAAAAAAAAAAGGAAAGAAAAAATAATAGAATGGGGAGGTGCGGGAGGCGGAAAAGGCCAATCAGTCCCTGGGGCTGGAAACAGGGCCTTCCCTTACAAGCCTAGAATACAATGGTTTGGGGGGGCGGGGGGGCAGAGTCACAGAAGGGGGGGCTGCAGAAAGTAAGAAGGCGTGACCTTATTCCCCACCCTTGGAGTCTAATGGAGGGGGGAGTGTATTTTTGCACCTTTTCTGGGGACCCTGAGACCCAGCCCTGCCCCCACATCCTCCTGTCTGTCCCTTCCTCCGTAAGATGGGGCTTATTACTCCAGCTTCAGAGAGCCTGTAAAACTAACAGATCTTTCAGTGAAAGTGGTTAGGGGACAGTCACAGCTTTGCAAATGGGGCGCAGAAGAGGGAGTGCTAACGGGAGCTGGGGTTTGCTCTGGTCCTGTGTCCCACCGCACCACCACCTGCTCTAAAAACCTCCTTCTATCTAGATAAGTACCCCTCTAGATAGATATCTATCTTTAAAGGCATCGATTCTGAGGAGCACCCCCATGCGAAACCCCAAAAACCTCAATGAGAAGGCATATGTCTGGTGACTTTTTCCCCAGACAGGAAAAAGAGAACAAAAGAGCATGAATGTTGAAGAGAGAGAAGAGTTAGAAGGAGAAGGAAAGCCATTTTCTACCTGGAGGGGGCTGGCTGGTGACCTCCGAAAGGGTATGTCCAAGTCCTAATCTCTGGAACCTGGAAATGGGACCTTATTTGGAAATAGGGTCTTTGCAGATGTAATTAAGTTAAGGATCTTGAGATGAGTTCATCCTAGATTATCTGGGTGGGCCCTAAATCCAATGGCAAGCGTCCCTATGAGAGAAAGACAGAGGGAAAGTCGAGACAGACAGAGGTGAAGGCCATGTGCAGTTGGAGGCAGAGGTTGGAGAGATGTAGCCACGAACCGAGGAACATCAGGAGCCCCAGAAGCTGGAAGAGGCAAGGAAGAGTTCTCCCTAGAGCCTCTGGAGGGAGTGGCCCTGCTGACACCTTGATTTTGAACTTCTGTCCTCCTGAACTGTGAGAGAATAAATTTCTGGTGTTTTGGGTTTTGGTTTTTAAGTCTGTTTATTTTTATTTATATATATATATTTTTTTAAGAATCTCTATACCCAACGTGGGGTGCAAACTCACGACCCTGAAATCAAGAGTTGCACGCTCTTCCAGCTGAGCCAGCCAGGTGCCCCAAATCTCTGTTTTTTTAAACCACAGGGTTTGTGGTGCTTTGTTATAGCATGTATGGAACCAGTAAACGTGGCCTCGTGGAAAGCGTCCGGGCTACACAGCGAATGAAAAAAAGTAGAACTATAGCGAGCTGTCAGCGTGGGCTGTTTTCATGCATTACCCTGTTTCATCCCCCTTGGAACCCTGTATGGTGCATGCTGTTCTTATCCCCATCTTACAAACAAAGAAACTAAGGCAATGCCAGGTAACTCGCCGAGGTCACCCAGATGGCAGGTGGGAGTTCATTAGGGGGCAGCCTTCCTAGAACTCTGAAGTCAGGTGACAGGAAGGGTGTGGGGTCTATTGGACCAGCGATCGCAGGAAGTTGGACTGTGAACCAAAAATGGGAAGAAGAAAATGTGTCACCTTAACACTGTGGAGGGTCTGCCTTCTCCCCTTGGCCAGAACTGCCCGGAGGAAAGCATGGTACATCCACTTAATGGAACAGTGTGCAGCCATTGAAAGTGGCCATCCTGGGGCGCCTGGGGATTGGTTAAGTGTCCGGCTCAGTCGGTTAAGTGTCCGACTCTTGGTTTCGGTTCATGTCATGATCTCATGGGTGGTGTGATCGAGCCCCACAGCGGGCTCCGGGCTCAGCGGGGAGCCTGCTTGAAGATTCTTTCCCTCTGCCCCTCCCCTGATTCATGCGTGTAATCTTGCTCTCAGATAAATAAATAAATTTAGAAAAGAAAAGAAAAATGGCGATCCTGGAGACCCGTAGCATCATGGGAAATGGTGACATCATCAAGGGGATCAAGTTCAACGCAGAACTGCCTCTGTGCAGGATCGCCACCGTGTAAGCGTGACATATGCACACGTATGTAGTGGGAGGAGACTGAACTGTGAAAGCCTCGGAGGAGGAGCGTTACAGATGTTTTCCTTGCCATTTTTCCTTTCTGTTCACATTATGCCAAATGTGTAATAAAACTGCAAAAACGTGGAATTTATCTCCTTTCCCCAAGTCAGAGCTAATAATCCCTCTTACTGCTGTTCACACCAGTACGACAGATGAGCCGCTGCTCCATTCTGCCTGGGCTCCGGTCAAACCGTGATGACCCCATGGCCTCGTCTCTCAGCAGGAGGGATGAGAAGCCCCTGGAGAAGGACTCCTTTGGGAATACAGGTGGCATCGGGGAAGTCCATCAGTGGATAGTAGGGCCTCAGCCAATGGGAACTACAGTGTGGGGAGGTGCTAGATGGCAAGAGCACAGTGCTCCTGGGGTGTATACCCAGCTCCTTTCTCCAGGAACACTTCTCCGTGCATCTGCGTGGGGATACCTGCAGTCTCCGGTCAGATATGCCGGCCTGGAAGCATGCCCAAGGTGATTGCCTCAGTGGTGGCCACCTGGCCCCAGGTTGGCCAACCAGTGGCTTCCTCAGGAATGCGGAATTAGAACCAAGAGCGTAGTGATTCTTCAGGTACCTAGAGCTTGGGTGCTGGGAGCCACTTACGCCTCTCGACAGGACTAAGGAAATCAGAGAAGCTGCCGTGCAGAGACCGAGATTGAAAGAAAACCAGCAAGCAGATGCACAGAGAGGAAGAGAGGATCACAGGTGAGAGAGACAATTTCGGGCAACTTTTCGGTTCCTTGTCTTGCATCAAGAATGTCCTTGCATTCTTCCCCTTGGGTTCCTCTGAAAGTCCCCTACGCCCTTATGCCTTACTCCTGTATTCTGCTTAAAATCTGTATCAGTTTCCTAGGACTGCGGTAACAAATTAGCACAATCCAGATGGCTTAAAACAATGGAAATTTATTCCCTTGCAGTTCTAGAGGCCAGAAGTCTGAAATCAAGGTGTTGGCCAGGTTGGTTCCTTCCAGAGGCTCTAGGGAGAATCTGTTCCAGGCCCCTCTCTTATCTTCCAGCACTGCTTGCAATTCTTGGCGTTCAATGGCTCGTAGAAGCATTCTTCTGATCTCTGCCTCCGTCTTCACTGGCATTCTCCCTGTGTGTCTGTGTCTTTGTCCAAATTTCCCACTTCTTATAAAGATACCCTAATCCAGGATGACCTCATCTTAACTAATTAGATTTGCAAAGACCCTCTTTCCAGTGAAGGTCCCATTTTGAGTTTCCATGTGAGCATGAATTTTGGAGGGATAATATTCAACCCAGTACAAACTCTCTTGAGTTGGTTTTTGTTTTTTGAAACAACAATAACAACACTCAGAATTAATACAGAAATCAGTATTAGAAGTGCAGCATTGAAAGAAACAGCTTTTCGGGGCGCCTGGGTGTCTCAATCGTTAAGCGTCTGCCTTCGGCTCAGGTCATGATCCCAGGGTCCTGGGATCGAGCCCCGCATCGGGCTCCCTGCTCCGCGGGGAGCCTGCTTCTCCCTCTCCCACTCCCCCTGCCTGTGTTCCCTCTCTCACTGTGTCTCTCTCTGTGAAATAAATAAATAAAATCTTTAAAAAAGAAAGAAAGAAAGAAAGAAAGAAAGAAAGAAAGAAAGAAAGAAAGAAAGAAAGAAAGAAAGAAACAGCTTTTCAAGGAAAGTATTGAAACTAGGTGACCTGGGGCAGAATGAGGGGTGTTGAGGATTCCCTATTCTTGGATGGAATTCTAGCAGCTCTTGCTATGTGGTAACAGATCAGTTGAACTGTTTTCAGTGGTCTCACGGGACTCAGAACATGGTAGCAAAGGGTCCAGCATATTAGTATATGATTTACTTCTAGCAGCCTTATTGGGGGAAAGCAGGGCAAATATTTATGTGAAGGGAGATCCCATTTTTCCTATAGCCAGTGACAAGCAAGCATCAGATAATCATGCACCTCACTGCACAGCATCAGCCACACTCTCTGCCATGCCCCGTGTCTCAGACAAAACGGAAAAGTCTGTGAGCTTAGCTTTGGAATAGGGATACCTGGGAAGAGCCACAGGAGTGAATAACCCTTAACCTCTGGTCCTTTAGCCTCTCATTGTCAAGTGGCGCGAAGGCTGGTAGGGGTAGTATTCCAAGAGAAATCAGAGAAAAATCTTTTTTTTTTTTAAAAAAAAAAAGATTTTATTTATTTATTTGACAGAGAGAGACACAGCAAGAGAGGGAACACAGGCAGGGGGAGTGGGAGAGGGAGAAGCAGGCTTCCCGCTGAGCAGGGAGCCCGATGCAGGGCTCGATCCCGGGACCCTGAGATCATGACCTGAGCCGAAGGCAGACGCTTAACGACTGAGCCACCCAGGCGCCCCCTTCTTTTTTTTTTTAAGATTTTATTTTTTATTTATTTGACAGAGAGAGACACAGCAGAAGAAGGAACACAAGCAGGGGGAGTGGGAGAGGGAGAAGCAGGCTTCCCGCTGAGCAGGGAGCCCGATGCGGGGCTCGATCCCAGGACCCTGGGATCATGACCTGAGCCGAAGGCAGACGCTTAACGACTGAGACACCCAGGCGCCCCAGAGAGGAAAAGCTTCTTTCCACCCAAGTTAGAGGATGATTTCCTCTTCACCTTTAGGCTAAAAGAAGAAACTAGCTGCCCTGAGACACGCTAACCCTGGGGGATGACCCAGCCTAAGGCCAAATATTCAACCAGACAGGATTTCATGGCAATGGTTATTGGTTAATGATAAGACCCAAAAGAAAATTGGCAGCCGGTTAACGATGCTTCTGTGGGGACTGAAACGCCAGGAAACCCTAAAACCTGGCACATTGGGGCTTGTGATGTCTTACCTTCGGCCCAGGTCCCAGCACCAATATGAAGCAGGCTACCAGGGCAGCTGGGTCCCTCCTAGAAAAAGGTTTCCCAAGAACCTTTCAGGGGCAGACCTGAAAGACCCCTAGAGAAGGGACCCCTTCCCAGTGAGCAGAACCTGGGACAGCCATGTTTGCCAACAAAGAAGCCAGAGAAGGTAACCAGCAGAGCAAACCCCATGCGGTATCTTGTTCCTGATGTGTAATTTACCTTGCCTGTATGGTGCTTCCCTTTTCTGCTCCATAGATCAAGCATGGAAGGAGAGGTGAAACTGATCACTCGGTCTATAGATTGAGGGGGACTCGGGGGAGCCACCTCAGAGGAGATTCAGTAGAAACAGACGGGGCTGGGTGTCCGCTGGAGACAGAGGCTCTGAGAATGGAGTTCTGGAAGCCGCAGTTTGACCTGACCCGGATTGCCTTACCTTCGGCAGGGGAGAGATATTTGTGGTGGACTTTGTGATATAAAGATTAAGCGACAGCAACTGGAATGGAGCTATCTGGGGAAAGCCAAAGGAATTAAGCACGTGTTTGGGTGGGGGGGTAGGATGAAACGGAATGGCCTAGAGTGGACGCCACTGGCTTTCAGGCTACTGGGCTGTTCCTCTGGCCCCCTTTCCTGGTAGCCCTTCCTCATGTAGTCACAACAGAAAAGCAGCATATCCACTTGACCACTGGCCATAACCGATTCCTGCTTCCCAGGGCTTGGGACCTGGACCTAGTTCTCTCTGGGTGAAGGGATCCAGGCCACATCAGCTTGGCAGGTGTGATGCCGGTGGGCAAATGGGGGACAGGCAGGCAGTGCTGAAAAAGTGTCCAAGAGTTCTGGCTCCAGGGCTCCAAAGCCAGGCTGCATCTCTGGGGTCCATGAGAACACCCCATACCTTTGCTAAAAGTCCCCTTTCCTGCTTCGGCTACCAGGGACTGATTGATTGCTCTCTCTCTCCCTTCCTTCCTTCCTTCCTTCCTTCCCTCTTTTTTAAAAATATTTTTTATTTTGGGGGAGCCTGAGTGGCTCAGTTGTTAAGCGACTGCCTTCGGCTCAGGTCATGATCCCATAGTCTTGGGATCCAGCCCCACATCAGGCTCCCTGCTACGCAGGAAGCCGCTTCTCTCTCTCCCACTCCCCCTGCTTGTGTTCCCTCTCTTGCTGTGTCTCTCTCTGTCAAATAAAAAAAAAATCTTTAAAAAAAAAAAAGATTTTTTATTTTTAAGTAATCTCTATACCCAATGTAGGGCTCGAGCTCAGAACCCTGAGATTAAGAGGTGCCCGCTCTACTGATTGAGCCAGCCAGGCGCCCCTACCAGGGACTGATTCTGACCCTTGGAGCCACTTATTGGCTGGGACAGCGACCTGCACTGGGGTATGGGGTCAGCTGTGGCTGGAGAACAAGCTCGAGGCATCTAATAATCAAGGGAGGCAACCCAGCCAGCCCCCTGGGGTTCCTCCCACCACTTCCCCCACCTCACCCTTCGTGCTGCACCTTGGGCTGTTTCTTGCAGCTCCAGACCTCCCCAGGCTCTCTGACTCTGGGCCTTTGCTCATGCTGTTCCCTTTGCCTGGAGTACCCTTCCCAAACTCTTTGTTTTACCCTACCCCTTCTCATTTGCCTGGCCAGTTCACACAGATACTACCCACTGAGCCCCCTTGTCTAGAAGGGTCTTTATTCCAGGCTGGGTCTGCTCAAGTGTGACAGCCTGGGTGCTCAGAGGCTCCTGGGAGCGGGGCCTCCACGCGGATCCAGGCTGGTATCCGGGCCCCGAGCTCTGTGTTGGGCACACAGAGTGTTACAAGTTGAGTGTGTGGGAATGTGGGACCAACGAATGAATGAATGACCCAGTCATGGCTGGACAGTGGAAGGGTCTTTGCCCAGTGGAAGGGTCAGGGGTCTGTAGCCAGGGGAGAGCAAGGACAAAGATCTTGGTCCTGCCAGTGTGGGAGCAGCGCCGTCATTTCCTCCCAGCGGGAGCTCAGCACCCAGTGACCTGGGAGCCTCAGGGAGCCCAGCCTCACCTTTCAGAGTAGCCCCTCCACCCCTCATTCCTTCAGAGATGTGGCTTCAGCTTGGGTCCGTCCATTCCTAGGTCCCGCCCCCACGTCTAGAAAAACCACCGCTTTCCGATGGAGGATGGGCACGAGGCCCCCTCTGCTCCTCCCATCAGGCAGCCCCCCGGCTTGCCACCCCCACCCCCAGCCTCCCAACCTCCACTGCTGAATCTGCTCTAAGCTGGAGACCACAGGGTCCAAAACTTGGCAGCTGGATGGCAGAGCACACCAGGCTAGTGCTCTCCCCGGCTTCCTGATGCCCCCCTGGGATCCTCTGACCCCCAGGGTTCCTTCCCAGGCGGGCCTCTGCCTTCACCTCACCACCCCCCAGCCTGCTCTGATGAAAGAGCAATGGTGCAAAATTCGTTGGGGAGAAAAACAGGAAGTGGAGCCTGAGAGCAAGGCTGCAGCAGCTACCCAGAGAATGTGGCAGCCCCCTTCCACCCGCAGCCTTACAGGAAAGTGGCGATGGGGCAGCCCCGGCCCGAACTGGAAGGGGGGGCACTGCGGGGGGGGTGCGGATGGCAGAGTCCAGTAAAGACCCTTCTTTCGGCTGTATTTTTAGGGGCCTTGTTTTTAGGCCAAACATTACATCTGTGTTCTGCATTTTACATCTTCTCTCACCTGTTCCCAGCAGCTCCTCAAGGTTAATACAACCCTCCTAGCTTACAGATGAGCAAATAGACTCAGAGAAGTTAAGTGACTTGGCCAAGGCCACACAGCATTTCCCACGGCCGGGTCATGGCTCCTTGATTCTTTCTCAGACTTTGATTTCTATTTGTGGCGTGTTTTTGTTCTGGGCCTGTGAGCGGACAGGGGGGTGGGGGGAGGGCAGAAGGGGGGAGCACTGTTTCTGGCTCCTTCATCTCAGCACGTCTAAGCTGGTGGTAAGAAAAGGCTTCTGAGGGCTCATCCCCTGAGATTCAGTTTCCTGCAATGTGTGAGCTGGAAGGCCCAAGTGCCCTGGTCCCTTTGTTAGAGAGGGGGTGGGGGTGCCCTGGAGGGGAAGTCAGCCAACTGACAGTCATGGGGGAGGGATCGACCCCCAGTAAAATCAAGTGTTGATAACCTCAGCTGGCTCACAGCCCAAAGGACTCAGAACTTCTGGTGAGTCCAGAACCCTCTTTCCCTTTCAGGCCTGGGACTCAGGGTAGCCCCAATCCTATAGTTTCGGGCCCGAGAGGCAGCATCAGAATGAGAGTCCAAGGAGAAGAGGGGAGGCCGGCTCTAGGTCTCCAGACAGGAGTGAGGTGATGAGGTGGGGAGAGAATGCTCCGAAGGCCACCCCACCCGATCGCACATTGGACCCTAGCTCGCCCGGCCCCGGGACATGACGCCCAGTTCACCCTGCTCACCCATGCCAGGACAAACCACAGCAGGCAGACCAGGACATCTGGGGACCCCCCCACAGAGTTCCACCCCAAGTCTTTCCTGGCCCCGGCTTCCACAGATCTGAGGCCTTGAGGCAGGAGATCGCCCTTCTGGCCCTAGTTTCTCCCAGGCCTTGAGCAGAGGGTCTTGCCCTGAGCTTCACCCGCACCTCCTTCCTGACCATCGCCTCTTTACCTCTGGCTACCTCTGGGCATTCTCCCACATTCCACAAAACTCTCGAGTGGAGTTTCCCAGGCCCACCAAACCTGGCTACCCCCCAGAGAAGGCACTGTCCCCCCCCGCCCCCAGTCTCTGAGGTTGAAACCACAGTGTGTTGTGCTGTGGCCTTCACTCACCCGCCACGACAGGGGTGCCTTTCCCAGAAGCCTGGGGGCTGTCAGACCACAGCAGGAGCCGGGCACGGACAGGCCAGGGGGCACGGTCGGCCTCACTGGTCCCTCTGCTGCTCTCTGAGTGGTGGGTGGGCTCTGTCCCCACCAGCTGCCCCTGCCGCCTGCAGCAGGGCCGCTGGGCTGCAGGACTGGAAACAAGAGAGGCTCTGGGCCGTGGGTGTCAGAGGCGCCCCTCCCTCTTTCTGCCCTCTTTGGGTAGCAGTCGCCCCTCAGTCCTGAGCAGCACCCCAGGGCCAGCAAGATGCCTCCTTTCCTTTGCAGAGAAGACCCAGGCTCTGTCCTCAGCCACGCCACATAAAAGGGAGCTATTAAAATGAGGTGTTAGAGGGGCGCCTGGCTGGCTCAATCTGTGGAGCCTGTGACTCTTGATTTCAGTCAAAGTCATGAGTTCAAGCCCCACACTGGGTGAGGAGCCTACTTAAAATAAATTTAAATAAATAAATAAATAAATAAATAAATAAATAAATAATAAATGAGCTGTTATATGTAAAGTGGTTAGAACAATGCCCAACCCTTAGTAAGAGCTCAGTGTATGTGTATTATCATCACCATCTAATTTAATCTTTACAACACTGCTGCGAGGTCAGGATTATGTGCCCATTTTACAGGTGAGGGAAGTGAGGCCGCATGCTTACTTTTAGGCAGCATTAAGTGACTGAACAGAAATTAAAGCGAAGTCTGTTGGAGGCTTGGTCTGGAGGCCAGTTTTGGATGCCCCCCCCGCCCCAGCACCACCCACACACCCACCCTGGGCTGCCCCCACCCCCGCAGGAGGACAGGATGGGGTGCGAGGCTGCACCCGACAAAGAGGCAGAGGTGGAGCCCGGGGCGGGGCCTCCCGGCTGGCCAGCCCCTCTTCTCGCGCGGGGCACCGACCTCGGGGACTCCCGGTTGGGCGCCAGGGAAGCACGGGCGCCACCTGGTGGCGGCGGGGGGTCAACGCCACCACCGGCCCAGCCGCGCTTAGCCGCTCCCGGCCGCGCGTTTGGCTAAGGTGTGCCGGGCGGGACTCTGCCAAGCTAATGATCTGGTGCCCAGGGAACTCCCTTTCCTTCCTGCCCAGCTTCCTCCGGGGCTGGGGGCGAGCGCGGAACCCCTTGCGTTGCTGCGCTTGGGCCGCTGCTGGTTTGCCGGCAGGTATCGAGACTGCAAGCTCATTCTGCTGAAAATGTGTTTCTCCACGCCTCCTATTCCTCTCTCAATTCCTGCACGCAAGCGGCAGATTATTCCAGAGCCGCTTTCTGGCAGCGCAGCCCCAGCCTCTCCCCCTTTCCCCAACGCGCCAGCCGCTCGCGGTTCTCGGCCCGGGGCCGCTGCGTCTCCCCAGCTCCTCGCCGGCAGCCCTGTGCCGTCTCCACCGGGACATCTGGCAGTCCCCTCCAACGGAATGTGACCCCAACCCAACTTCCCGCCCAACCTAGCCCGGTCCTTCACTTCCTTCCCGCCTCAGTGAAAGTGGTCCCTCTTCACCCCGTGGCCAAAGCAGAAACCCGCCTCACGGTTCACTTCTCTCTCCTCCCCCGCCACCACTGCAGGTGTCACCAAGCCTCGCGGTCTGTGCCACCATCGGGGGGCGGGGCTATAAGTTTCACTCACCCATTCAACACGTGTCAAATGCCACCAGACGTGTGGTCCTATGCCGTGAGAATACTGTGACCAAAGTCCCAGCCTCCAGGACATTCAGGTGGGGGGCGGAGCCGATGATTCAGAAAGAAGAAACAAATGCATTTCTAATACCTTGCAAGGTGGGTGGTACTGGGGAGAACAAAGCAGGGTGGGGGGCCACCAGACCAGGCACCCCCCCACCCTGCTTGGGCTCCACACCCCGCCTCACAGCTGCTGTCCTCACCCCACACCTCCCCCCCTCCCCCCTGGCCCGTGCTCTTTGGACTGAATTGTAAAGGAGGGAAGGGATGGAGGGGGAGCAGGCAGAGAGGGTAGTGGTCCCTCAACTGGATATTTTGAAATTTTCAAACCCTCCAAAAAGCAGAAGGAGTAGCTCAGTGAACGGCATACACCCTAAAGCAAGGCGTCTTCCGATAACAGAGGAACAGTCTGGTGGGGACTGGATGGGGTGGCGGGGTAGGAGGGAGCGGGAGCAGGTGCCAGCGGAGGGGCCGGCCCTGGAGGGCTGTGTGGACACTCCAGCCACAGGCGGGAGGGCAGGGGCAGGGGAGCTTGTGCGTGGCTGGTAGCTGTAGCCCGCGAGTCTGTGCACCTCTCTCCTGGGTTTTGGGGTTTTGTTCTGTGCAGTAGGAAGCAAGCGCATTGGCTGACAGAGGAGAGGGGAGGAGATGCTGAGAATGAGGGCGGGAAGTGAGGGTGTGGGAAGTCTCCCAGGAGCACCCAGCACACCCCCAGGAGTGGAACTGCGGGGCTGCAGAAGGCCCCTCGAGGTTTGGTGGCCATGCAGCCAAAGTGAGACCCATCCGCGTGGCTGCTTTTCTCCCGACTTTGGGCTTTGGTCCGAGGGGGTCTGCTCCTGCACCTGCCCCTCCATCTTCTCTTCCTGCCCCCCTGGGCTGCCGCCCCTGCCCGCCTGTCCTCACCCAAGGAGCAGCTGCTGGTTCCAAACACCCAGCCCAGTTACCTGTCCCCTGGAGACAGGGGCCCACATCCCAGCCTCCCCATCTTTGGGGTCGGGGCTATGCAGAGTGAGCTGGGCGAGCCGGAGACCTCCTCCCTGGGCCCTGAGAGGCACAGGGACAATGGTCCAGCCAAGTCCCACCTGGGGGTGCTTCTGATCCTGGCACAACCAGGCTGGCTCCTCACCTCCCCCCGAAGCTGGTCTGAGCTGGATTCTCCCACTTTGTCACCTGGCACATTTCAGTCGAGGCTTCTGACCCCAGGGTCTTCTCTCTAACCTGTCTGTCCTCCAGTGCTCTTCCGCCCCCGCCCCCCCCAGTCATGCTCACTAAGTAACAAGCAGTGGTTCGTTACCTCTGTTACAGACAAAGCTCCTTTGCGCTATGGACTCTTTCCAGCTAACAGCAGCTCTAAGGGGTAGGAAGCAATCCCCAGGTGTTGTAGACTCCACAGAAGTTTCCAGGAGATCCTTGCGGCTTTCACTCTGCCGAGGTCCTCTTCCCCAGGGATAGCTGTCCTAGCAGTCGGGTGGGAAGTCCCTTCCTGCCAGCACCGACTACATAATCGTGGGGCCTGGTGCAAAACGAAAAGGTGGGGCCCCAGGTTCAAAAATTATCAAGAATTTCAAGATGGCGCAGCTTTAGGGGTGTGAGGCCCATGCCGCGACACAGCCCCCCGCATTCAGAAAGGCCCCACGCTCCACCCCTAAAGCTAGCTCTGCTCCCTGGTTTGCTTCTTCAAATACACTCCTAAAATATGTTCAGGCTTTTAAATATGTACGGAGAGCCAACCTCCTAACTTGCTATTCTGCAACTGGCATTTGCCTTTTTATTTATGAAGAATGACACGTAATGCTATGTACCTTTCCAGTGCAATGAGGTAGGGATCACGGGATATAGGCAAAGTGTCCTTGTCCCCATTACACAGTTGAAGGGACAAGAGGCACGAGAGGAATAGCAGCTCGTCCAAGGCTATGGTGTGAGTGGCGGACGGCGGGTTGGAGGACAGGAGGTTTGGTCTGGGGTTTGCCCGGCTGACCTCTGCCTGGCGCCTCCTGACGCAGAGACTGTGGATGAGGAGCCGACTTCCAGGTCTGCACGCGCAGAGCTCTCTGTCCTCGCTGCCGGCAGCCGTCCCAGGCTGCACCGGCTGGAGATGTGCCATACTTATTTCATCAGTCTCCTGCCGACGGACATGCAGGCTATTTTCAATTTCTCGATCTCATGACCAACCCGAGTTTCTGGGGAGAGGATGTTTCCATGCAGTAGGCTGGGGGCTTGCAGTCTGAGCTGAGCCCCCCCCAGCGGGAATGTCAAGTCCTCAGGAGAGAGGGCTGTGCCAGGGAAATGTTTCACCTGGAACATCCAGGCGGAGGATAAGAGTGCGGAGGGTGCAGGTGTGAGGAGTCAGGCAGGTGCGGGAAGCGGCAGGGCCCTGGGGGGAGGGGGGCTTGGGCTGGGGGCAGGCGGTGTGGGGGTGGCATGACCAAACCACAGGAGCTCTGGATCTCAGCCCTGCAGCCGGTGAGAGAGCAGATCAGCCGAGGGCAGGGAGGGTTGCCCCGCTCCGAGTGCGTCCAGGCAGATACCAGGAAGGTCCTGTTAACTCCCTGTGGCTGGGGTAACAAGTAACCACAAAGTTCGGGGCTTAGAACCACACAAGTGCATCATGTGACAGCTCCTCAGGTTAGATGTGCCACGGGGGTCTCACAGGGCTAAGATCAGTCAAGGAGTCAGCGCTGCGTTCCTTCTAGAGGCCCCAGGGGAGAATCCGCTTCCTGGCCCTTTCTGCCTATTTAGAGGTGCCCGTTCTCCTTGGCTTCTGGCCCTTTCTCCAACTTCAAAGCCAGCAGCAAAGCACCTCCCAAACTCTCTAGGTCCAACAGGTTCCAGGAATTAGGGTGCAGACATCTTTGGGGGCCATTCATTATTCTGCCTGCCACCACGTCCCTTTAATCAAGTTGGGGGCCACACATCTGAGACAATGAAAGAGTTTTTAAAAACCTCTTTATTTTTTTAAAGATTTTATTTATTTGACAGAGAAAGACACAGCGAGAGAGGGAACACAAGCAGGGGGAGTGGGAGAGGGAGAAGCAGACTTCCCGCCGAGCAGGGAGCCCCATGCGGGTCTCGATCCAGGACCCTGGGATCACGACCTGAGCTGAAGGCAGACGCTTAACGACTGAGCCACCCAGGTGCCCTCTTCTCTTTTTAAAAAAATAAACATTTGGAGTTATAATTTATGTAGTGCAAACTGCATCCATTTAGAGTATCCTGTTGGCTGAGTTTCGACAAACGTAGTCACCCTTGAAACATTGCCTCTGTCAGGATGAAGAACATTCCCATCACTCCTCGAGATGCGTTGGGCCCCTTTGTATCTATCCTTCCCTCTGCCCCAGGTAACTACTGATCTGTTATTTTTTAAATTACAAAACCCAATATTTATTGAGAATAAAGAAAACCAGTTGGCACAGAGGCCCAATTTCAGTTCATCAAACTTCAGCTGAGGATGGGAAACAGGGCGGGCAGCCAGCCCGAAGTCACCCTCCCAGGGAGGAGCCAGCTCTGGGAGAGAGGGGCTGTCCCACCTCAGGGCCTGGCCAGGGTCCCTGAAGGAGGCGGGTGAGAGAAGACAGCAGCGCCCTCAGGTGTGGGCCGTGAACAGCTAATGGGGG
Organism: Halichoerus grypus; assembly: GCF_964656455.1. NCBI lineage: Eukaryota > Metazoa > Chordata > Mammalia > Carnivora > Phocidae > Halichoerus > Halichoerus grypus. The sequence continues at coordinate 180,578,101 of NC_135716.1, forward strand.
GGGGAATTGCAAGCCTAAGGGTGGCCAGGGGCCGGCAGGGGAGAGTGTGGTCCACCCTCAGGCACTGACTGGGGCCTGGGAGCTGAGCTCAGGCTGCAGCTCTGGGTTGGGGTTTGTTTTGTTGTTTGTTAATTACTGTAAATTAGTTTGCATTTGCTAGAATTGTAGTACTCCTTTGTGTCTGGCTTCTTTGGCTTAACATAGTTGATTTGGAGACCCGTCCATACTGCTGGCCGTGTGAGCAGCCCGGTCCTTGTTTCCAGGCAGTGTTCCGTTCTGTCGAATTTTGCTTATCCATCCACCCAGTGATGGACATTTAAGCTGTTCTCAGTTTTTGGCATTGTGACTAAAGCTGCTATGAATTTCATGTGCGAGTCTTTGCGTGGGGTCTGTGCCAGGAGTGTGGGTGCTGGGTCACGTGGTAACTTGGTGCGTAGCATTTGGACATCACGAGGCCTACAGTTCCTCCAAATCCTCGTCCACACTTGCTGTTGTCTGTCTCCGTCGTTCCTGGCCGTCCCCGAGGGGTGGGAGGTGAGGTCTCACTGTAGTTTTATTTCCATTTCTCTGATGACTACATGGTGAGCGATTGCTAATGTGCATGGGGTTTCTTTTTGGGGTGATGAAAATGTTCTGGAATTAGACAGTGGTGATGCATATACGGTGGTGATCGGTTAGGAACCAAGTGGAAGAGTGAAGACATTTATTGGGGGAAATGCCTAAGAAAAATATTCAAGTGACTGTCCCATTAAACAATGTTATTATAAAATGACCAGTTCCCCACATTCTGTCATTTAAAAAAAAATAACCTTTTTAGTTTAGAATAGTTTTAGATTTACAGAGAAGATAGAACAGAGTTTCTGTACACCCCACATCTGCTTTCGCTGATTGCTACCATCTCATATTGTTGGTGTGGGTCCTCTGTCGAAATGAATGAACCCGTAACACTAATAGCAAAACTCCACAACAAGGTCCTATTTTTACATAGGATAATATTTAGGAACTGCATGCCGGTTGCATGTATTCTAGTGATTTTGTTGTGGGGGGGGGAGGGAATGCAAGTTTAATAAAATGTGTTTAGAAGCAACTTGGGGTGCCTGGGTGGCTCAGTCAGTTAAGCATCTGACTTTGGCTCAGGTCATGATCTCAGGGGATCGAGCCCTGCATCGTCATGCTCCCTGCTGTCCCTCTCCCCAACCCTGGCTCGTGAAAGCACTCTCTCTCTCAAATAAATAAAATCTTAAAAATAAATAAATAAATAAATAAATAAATAAATAAATAAAAGCAACTTGGGGCACCTGGGTGGCTCAGTAGGTTGAGCACCCAACTCTTGATTTCAGCTCGGGCCATGATCTCAGGGTTCTAAGATCGAGCCCCACATTGGGCTCCACGCTGAGCTTGGAGCCTGCTTGAGAGTCTCTCTTTCCCTCTGCCCCAACCCCAATCACACTTTCTGTGTCTCTCTCCAAAATAAATAAATAAATAAATAAAAGCAACGTAATCCTGCTGTTTACTCAGCATAAAGGCAGAAGAAGGGACTTGCTAATTTGGTCTTTTTCTAGATTGTTCCATTGTGCCAGGGGTCACTTGGGGACATTTATATCAGCCCTTTTGTCAAGTCATCAGTGAATGCAGTTGGTAGTTTAGCAGGTTTGAGTGAACGGGCCAAATAAAAATGAAGTATTAAATTCAACTCCCCCCCCCCTTTACTATTTATAACATCAAAATAGAGAAGCCTGTTCCTCAAGCCTGACCACAGTGAGTTTGGAAGCTGCAAGTTCATGACAAATTGTCAGTGTCTCGGCAAAAAGAAAACAAAATCTTTAGACAAAATCCCAGCTCAGCAAACCTCTCTGCGGCTGTGGGGAGGACTCAAGGTCATAAAATGCCCTGACCAGTGACGGCAGCTCTGTACTAGACTTTGCTGTAAAGTCGAAAACCATGTCCCGCATGTTTTAGCTCTGTTGTTCTTCCTGTGTTCAGGCTACAGCAAGTGGAGAATGGGAAACCCCACATCCCCTCGCTGGGATGGAACACCCCGCAGGTCCTGGGCCTGGGGGTCTGCACGTTGGGGCCCTGCCATGTGGATTTGTGCTAATGTGCAGCATTTAGATGCATTAATCTGGAAATTTCCACTAGTATTGAAAGGAAGTTAAATTCATTTACAGAAATTATTTCTGGGGGTGCCTGGGTGGCTCAGTCGTTAAGCGTCTGCCTTCGGCTCAGGTCATGATCTCAGGGTCCTGGGATCGAGCCCCGCATCAGGCTCCCTGCTCAGTGAGAGGCCTGCTTCTCCCTCTCCCACTCCCCCTGCTGTGTTCCCTCTCTCGCTGTGTCTCTCTCTGTCAAATAAATAGATAAAATATTTTTAAAAAAAGAAGGAAGGAAGGAAGGAAGGAAGGAAGGAAGGAAGGAAGGAAGGAAGGAAGGAAGGAAGGAAGGAAGGAAGGAAGGAAGGAAGGAAGGAAGGAAGGAAGGAAGGAAGGAAGGAAGGAAGGAAGGAAGGAAGGAAGGAAGGAAGGAAGGAAGGAAGGAAGGAAGGAAGGAAGGAAGGAAGGAAGGAAGGAAGGAAGGAAGGAAGGAAGGAAGGAAGGAAGGAAGAAAGAGAAAGAAAAAATTATTTCTGCAAAAGGCCCCGAGTAGCCCCAGAAGCTTTTCTGCAACCCCGGCACCTGCACTGCCTGATTCTGGCTGAGACGCCAGAGGCATGAATTTATTGATTCCCACACGGGATTCAAGCTAAGTAAGTGACTATTCGATTCAGTTAAGTAGAGGAAAACATCAAACACGGAAAATGCTTCTCCGCACATAGATCTTGGACTCCGATCTTTTTTGGTTCTCCAAAAATTGAACAACTTTTAAGTTAAAAAAATTTCACCACCTGAAAATTCTTTCCGTCTTTAGAATCCATGGTAACAATGAAAAGACCCCAGTAAATTTCCCCCTGCCTCCTTAGCCCTGAGTGCAGCAGAAAAACCCCTGGGAGTCACAGCCAGCATTGCTCTCTGTCAACCCAACAGCGTATAATAGAGGTGTCTCCTCTTCTGGCCCTTGGGGACTCTGTCTTTGATATCATATGTGCTTTTTCTGGGCAGCAACAACTCAGTCAGTTTTTGGAGGTTCCCCCCCAAACCCCAGAGCCTGCACCGAGTCGGAAACCTGGCCCTGAGCAGCTTCTAAGCATTGTTAACATTAGGTCCTTATTTGGCTTTCGGGGGCAGGACAGATGCCCCAAGGGTCAGCTGAGGCTTCGTCCCTGGTTCTGTGCTTCAGGTCCAAAGCAAGCAGCTCCGCCCACAGTCACCACAGTCTGCGTGCTTCTGCTGAGGTCCATCCCTGCGGTGGCAGCCAAGGCCATGACCTTGGGCCCCCGGGAGGCCATCCCTTTGCCCCTGCACTCCTCTGTGAGGGCCTACCTGCCAGCCAGCAGACCCACTGTCCCATGAGGTCCCTCCCCACAGCCCCAGATCCAGCCTGACATCCTTCTCTTTGTTAGGGTCACAGCAGGTTGGTGGCCAGACCGGTCAGGACATTCACAAATGCCTGTCCCCCCTTCCTCCTCCTGAGAGACTCCCCGTTCTCTGAACCCCAGCTAGCACAGGTACCTCACCTCTGAATGTGGGTGACAGGCACCTTCTCCCGAATGGATCCAGGAAGTCAGACCAGTTCCCCGGTGACCTCCAGTAGGAGATTGGAGCTGGGCTTCCACCCTGAAACACCCCCACCAACCCTCATGGCCTGGGGACCCTCTGGCATGCAGGTGCAGCTCAGGGGAAGGGGGTCAAAGCTTGTGTCACTCAGGCCTCTGCAACCAGATGTGCTACAAACCATCAGGACCCCTTCCCTAAGACCAGCCTTCCGCCCTCTTCTGCTCCTGCCCCCACCTCACATAGCCCTCCCCCCTCCCTTCCAGGGTGGTGGATTTCCGGGGTGGGGAGGGGCTTTGGGTGCCTCCTGGCCTCTGCTGTCCTACCTGATGTTCTGACAGTAGTTCATTCTTTTGTGACTGTTGCTTTAATCCTGTGTCCCCTTGCCCCCCAGCACCGCAAACCCTAGGGGGACAGGAACGTGCCCCCTATGGAGACGGAATATGCGTGACCTCAAGCCTCCCGGGGGACCTGGTCTCACCCGTCTGCTCCAGTTCCCTGAGCTAGCTTCTGGCGCTCTTGCCTGGCTTCGGGGCGTGTGTCTCTCCTGTCACCTCTCCTCGGAGCTGAGACCTGGAAACACCTGCACGCTGGCTTCCTCGTGGACACCTCGTTCATTCATTCAACAGTATTTCGTGAGCCTCCAGCTATGAGCCAAGGGGTCTGCCCCGGTGGGAGTTCCCTTCCAAAGGGGAGGCAGCCACCGCTGGGACTGAATGGAAGTGACAGGATGCTGAGGGAGAGTCACGGGGGGATCCAGACAGAGGTCTCTCAAAGCAGGCGGCCTCTGAGTAGTGCCCGCGGCTGCACGGTGGGCCGAGGAGGGCTCTGGGCGCCCCGGGGCACGTGTCCACCCGCTGTCTCCAAAGCATCCAACGCAAAAGCTCGAAGCTGAGTTTCACAGAACCCGTGCTCGGCCCTGTCCCCCTCCTGGTTTCCCTAGATTAGGAGGGGCCCTTCCATCCAGCCAACTGTGCAGGCCAACAGCCCAGAGGTCCACCTGGACACCCCTCCGCCCCCACCTCCAATCGCCGGGTCCTGTGGGTTGTCCCGGGAATCCGGCAGTGTCCTCCATCCTCCTGGTCTCACTGCACCTGCTCTCCCCCTACCAGGCGGCCACCCCTGCTGGCTCCCTCCTTTCATTCTTGTGCTCTTCCAACCCGGGGCTCCATATTGTGCCAAGTGACCTTCTAAAAAATGCACATTTGCTCCTGTCACTCCCTCGCTTGAATGCAGGATCGGCATTCCCTTTGCTCTTAGGATGAAATCGAAAACCCCAGTGCATCCTTCGTGGGGGACCTCCTGCTCTCCTCCCTCCCTGGGCTCTTGCCACACTCTCAATTCCTTGAAAGCCCGCCCCTGAGCCTTTCCATAAGCACTGACACCCCCCCCACCCCACCCCTGTACGGTGATCTCCATCTTGTCTTCAAGCTTCCTCTCCAGCCTCCTGACTATTCACACTGGAGACGCTATGTCCTGTGACCTCACAGCCTTCTGCTGTGCGTGTGCAGAACGTGCTGTGGAAATCCCGGATCTCTCCCTTCCTTCACTGTGACCCCGCTCTCCCACCTAGTGAGTGGGGGGCACCCAGAACTCAAAGCCAGCAAGTGCGCACAATCCCACGTTGGCCCCGAAGCCAAGCTGGCTGTACCCCAGCCTTCCCCAGGTTCCCCAGCCCCCCGCCCCAGGTAGCAAAATGTCCTCAGAGCTGCCACCATAAAAAACATTTTGCAGATGCGTCCTCACAGGGGGGTCTTGCGTCTTGATCACCTCCCAGAAGGGCCAGATCAACTAGGTCCTTTGGCTCCTGCTGCACAGAGAGGTCCCGGTGTCACATAGCTTATTGGTAAGGGGGTGATAGGCTAGCAGTGGTTTTGAAACTTTTTAAAAGATCAGCAGAGGGGCGCCTGGGTGGCTCAGTTGGTTAAGCGACTGCCTTCGGCTCAGGTCATGATCCTGGAGTCCCGGGATCGAGTCCCGCATCGGGCTCCCTGCTCAGCGGGGGGTCTGCTTCTCCCTCTGACCCTCCCCCCTCTCATGTGCTCTCTCTCTCTCATTCTCTAATAAATAAATTAAAAAAAAAAAAAGATCAGAACTTTTCCTGACATAAAACTCAAGTGGAGCCCAGCAGAGAAGTGGGGGTGGTGCCAGGCACCCCGCCCCCCCACTCCCTTCATCCTTCCCCAGATTCCCCCTGGAGCCCGGGGTGAAAACCATCTCTTCACAAATATTACTAGAACTCCAACCTGATCATCTGCCCATCCCACCACGTAAGCTGTCTGGTAACCAGGGTCAGGTGTGCAAAGCAAAAGTCAGCTCTGCATTTTTCAAAAACAAATGAACAAAAAACCAGCACAAAGTCCCACAACTACGTAATTTTCTGTCCTTTCTAGTATGCAACCAGGCATCACATATAGAAAGCTTTAGAATCTTGATAAACCTTTGATAGAATGATTTGACTCTCAAGAATTATCCAAGGAAAGCCTTACATACAGAAGAAATAGGAGCCTACAGAGAGGTGAATGGCGGCCCCAGTTATAAATGCAGGGAGAACGGGAGAGTCTTCTAGGCGCTCAACAGTGAGGGAAGATCAACCACAGCAGTGCCACACGGAGCGGCCTCTAGGGGGAGGAGAAAGCCCACTTAATGGCATGGAAATAGTTTTATGATGGTATCAGGAGAGAAACAAAGTGACAAATGTTAGGTACAGAAAGACCCCATTTTTGTAAAAAAGATACATACGTAGATACAGACGTAGAGAAAAAAAGGGTAGGCCAGTACTTTAGTTGTGGGACTGTGGGGGATTTTCTTTCTTGCTCACTGGTATTTCCAGGTTTTCTACAATGAACGTGTTTCCCATTTATAAGAAAGCAACAGAAGACGTTAGTAGAAGATGAACACATCTAGGGGAGGAGGAGAACGCCTCACAGAAACGACACATTGGGACGGACTCTCCCACCGCCGGTCTGGTTCCCTCCTCATGGCACAGGGCCCAGGGAGCCCGGGGCGAGGGGACACGCAGGTGACCTGTGGGAGCCGCGGGCTTGTCCTGCGCACACACCTTGCAGGCTGGTCATGGCCTTAGGGGGCACGGCAAGCGCCCTCAAAGTCAGTGAGCTCTGCGGTCTGTTCGAGGTTCCACCTGTGAGCAGCTTGGCCCTGCCATCGCAGAGGACCAGCTTCGGCGCCACGGGTGAGTGGCCCAGCCCGGGCCCCTACCGAACGGCCCCCGAGAGCCACCCACCCACCACCCGCCTCCCCTTGCTCACATTTGCTGGGCTGCCCCTCTGCATCGTGCTGTGCTTCAACCTCCCTCACGCCCGCGCCTTCAGAGTTCGCGTGAGGCCACAGAAATGCAGACCCCACACAGTCACCAGGCAGCCCAAGCACAGAGCCCGTCCAGGGCACACTGACCAGGGCCACCCCTGCGCTTCTGGCTCAGCGTGGGTCCATTGGGGCACCTTCGAGCGCTTTCTCGGGACCCACCCTGCACTTGCCCTCGCTAGGCCTGAAGCCTGGCCTCCTCACCCAGGCTGGGCAGTGTCTGTCTGCGCACCTCGGGGGGTGGGGGGTCAGCGCCGAGCCTAGCTGCCAGGAGGGTCAGCGGGGGGGAGGGGGCTCAGGAGAAAGCAAGGTCTGTCGCCCCTGCAGCTCTGGGGTCAGGTTGGGGATTGCTGGTTGGGACAGGCTTTCTGCCTGAGGCCTCGCTCACATGTCTCCCGGGACACCCTCCTTGACTGTGCTCAGCAAACTCCTGTCTGCCCTGCCCGCCCAGCGCCCCCCCGCCCCGCCCCCAGGCAGCAGGTCGCCTGGCTCAAATCCCTTCACCTCCTGGGGACACGGTTACGCTGTACCTGCCACGGCGACAGCCACCGTAAGCCCCAGGACCCCACTCTCAACTCCATATTGAAGAAAGGAGAGAAATCACTTCTCACTGGCTGCGGGGCTGAGATCCGGGACCCCTCCCCACTCCCGCAGGCCTGAGCCGCCCGAGGGAACAGAATGAAGACCAGACGGACTGAGGTATATAGTTCAAAGGTTGGTATCTTTTTTGGTTTCCTTTTTTGCTTTTGTAAAGAAAAATAAGGTTGTGTTTTTTGTTTGAAAGAAAACATAAGTAAGCCCCCCTCCCCACTCTGCCTCTCCCCTGCCCCTGCGGGGTGCCAGGAGGGGCGAGAGGAGAGGGGCGGGCACTCTGTGTTGGGGCTTCCTCAGAGCCACAGAGGAAGGGTATTCGGGAATGGAGTTCAGCTTTGTTAGGCAAAAAAACAAAATTAAAAAACTTGACACGCATGCCCACTCTACAAACGGAGGCCCAAAGCACCACCTCCATGTTGGCATCATTTCTGGCAGTGGGACTCGGGGTCCTGGTGCGGCCCCTGGCCCCCCAGGCCCCAGGTGCTGGGGTGGGAGACCGGGCAGGAAAGAGCTCTCAGGACAGGAGTGGGGGGAAGAGGAGAGAGGGGGAAGTCAGAGCAACTCCTTCCCCACATGGTAAAAAAAATTACTAAAAAAGCACCCAAGGCTTAAAAAAACGAAAGCTCCCTGGCAGGGAGAACTGAGGGCATCCTGCTGACCCGCAGAATGCCTTACCTGGCAACAATGTATAGAAAAATAAAACTAAACTTTATCCCTGAATGGTAAAGACCCTTCCTCCTGCCCTCATGCCCACCACCCTCCCACCAGGCAGTCTCAGGATTCACCAAGACCGCCAGGCCCTCCCCAAGGGGCGTGGGCACCTGCAGGACACACACGCGGCCCAGGCCCGCGGCTCAGGCCCAGGGCAGCGGGGACGGGGGGACTCTGAGGGCCACAGGCACACACACACTCATTCCTCACAGCACGGGGGGGGTGTGTCCCTGCGCCAGACCAAGGGCCCCCCCTTCCTCCGCTCGGGGGCAGGACGGGACCCCGGCACAAAGGCAGGGGTGGGGGGCAAATCTGGTAGCAGTCAGCATGGCAGCGGCAGGGCCTGAGGGGAGTGGGGTGGGAGAGAAAGCCAGCCGAGGTGGCCTGGAGACCGAGGTCACACTGAGCCCACAGTGACAGTACAACGAAAGGGAGGAAGGAAGTAGGGCCTCGGGGGCCAAAAGGGGCCAGGTTGGTGGCAGGGCAGGGGCGGTGTCCGGTCTCCTCAGAGACCCGCAGGCTGTCCCGGGCCTGCCCTGCAGGGCGATGCAGGCTGAGGGCTCAAGCGAGGCCCCTGTGGGCAGTGCATGGAGGAGGGGCCCAGAAGCGCAGGCCTGGAAGGGAGGTGGGCTGGGCCCTGGGTAGTGTTCTCAGTGTCACGGGGCTGCTGCCTGGGAAGGTCACTAGAGGTAATAAAATGGGGGCATGAGAGGGCAGCAGGGAGGCTGGCGGGGGTGGGCGGAGGTGCTTACACTAGAACTCTGAGGGGCCCTGGGTTGGGGACCCCGGGCACCCACCTGCCCAGCAAGGAGAGCCAGAGGGCAGGCCGGGCCTAGAGCTGATAGGACAGGGCAAGACAGGGGCAGGGGATGCCCGTCCTGAGGGGGCCTGCCCCAGGGCTCTGTTCTTCCCCGGGCAGGACTGAGGAGGAGTGACACAGGGACCGTCGCTCCCTCCTCCCCACGGAACCTGAGGCGGCTGCGTGGGATCAGAGCACGGTACGGAGACGTGGTCCCGGCCCACAGCGCAGCGTCAGGAGGCAGCCAGCTCCTGCTGTGCTTACAGTAGTAATGGTCCTCCTGCCCGGCGGGCTGGGCAGTGGGGGAGGGGGCCCCAGGGCCCTGCAGCCCCTCGGGGATCCCTGGCTTCGGGATCAGGGTCAGCACCAAACACAAGTGATGTCAGCTGAGGAGACAGGCAGGGAGGAAAGTGACCTCACGGACCACGCTCAGCCCTGCGCCCTGTTAGGTGAGGAGGAGGGATCCCGAGGACAGGACTGGCCCAGTGAGGTCAAGGGCCCTGGAGAGGACAGCGGAGGCAGCCCCTTGGGGGGGGCTCCGAGGCCGGCAGTGGTGGGAGCAGCATGCACCTGGGCGCCTCCGAGCCCCTCTGGGCGCTGGGAGGCCGCGGACCACAGGTCAGCGCAGGACCTGGTACAGGTAGGCCGAGGTGAAGAGCACGTTGGCGGCCAAGCTCACAGCCAGGAGGCCCCGGACCAGGGAGGGCCTGAAACGACCTTGAGAGAGACAGTGAAGAGACACAGAGGGCAAAGGTCAGAAGAAGGACCTGTGGGTGGCGGGGTCGCCGTGCAGCGGACCACCGGCCCAGCCCTCCCAGAGATGCTGCTGTGGGGCCCAGAGGCCAGGAAGACCCCTGCGCCTGGGGTCACTTGGTCAAGTCCTGCCTCCCCAGAGGCGCCTCATTTCCCGAGCCCGCGCTACCAGGCAGGTACTGGGTGAGGGTGCCCTGTACTTGTACCCTGGCGAGGGGTCAGCCGTGCGACTCCCACTGCATAGGCAGGAAACAGGGCTCTAGGGGAGTGAGGAGTACCCCGCCCAGGCTCCAGGCTGGGGTTCCCGGTCGCACCCCAGACCAGCCGGATGTGGGGGAAGCACCTATTTCCGGTCAGCTCAAAACCATCTGCGCACCCCTGTCCATCCATCTTCTCCACACGTGTCCCCCGGGCTGACTGCTGCATGCCCACTGGGTGCCCGGCGCTTCAAAGCACCAGGATCTGATGTCACTCCCTGCCCCGCGGCGCTCCCGGCTGGCGTCCCCTGGGGACCCTGCGTGGGGGCCGAAGCGCTCTGCGTCTGTGCTAGTGATAGGAGCCCACACGTGGCTCTGGGGTACTCGGGATGCGGCAGCGGATCCAGACCCTGATCCGAGGATGGGCTGCTGTCTGCCGAGGGGTGGCTGGACCCAGAGGTGCTGGGCGGGTTAACTCACTGTCTTGCGCCACTCAAGAGCCTGGAGGGCTTTTTCTCTCAGGGTCCCAGACAGACCAGGAGGGGAGGGGAGCTGCAGCCCCGCGGCCCCCGCGCCCCCCTGCCTTCCACCCCCAGGTCGGAGCACAGACCTCGCCAGGCGGCGGCCTCCTCCGCGCACCCTTGGGTGGTGGTGTCCACCACGCAGGTGGACGACTGAGATGAGTCGTCCTCTTTCTTGATGGACCGGCTGCTGCAAACGCTGCCTCTTTCTGGCGCCGACCTCGTGTCTGCGGAGAGAAGGGGTGTCGGTGGGTGTGCACAGCTCACCCCCAGGGACGGACATGGGGCAGCGCTACCTCCAGTCCCCGGACCGCCCTTGGATGTGGCCAGCCAGCCCTGCCCGTCCCCGCCCACTTGCCCTACCCTGGGCAACGGGAGGCCAGGGCCTCATTGATACCCCGGCTGTGTGGCTGCCACGAAGGGGAGCTGGTTTTAGATCAGGAGCAGCAAACTCCATGGCCAACGGGCGCTGACAGATGGTGGCCACAAGCGAGGCTTCGGGAGGTGGGGCTGGGGGGGGCCGAGGCTGGGATGTGGGATCTCAACCTGTCCTTGCACCTGTCTGGCCAGTACCCAGACCCACTGTGGCCAGATCTTCTGACATTGTCAGAGGCACAGTAAATCCACACATTCGTGTGAAAGTTCTAAATTTTAACGGTTGAGGCCTAACTTTAAAAAATTTAAAAAATGCTTGGCAGAACACCACCATTTGAGCAAAACAAAAATATCTGCGACCAGACAGGTGCAGGCTAGCAGGGCATGATGCGTTTTTGATCCATCCCAAGGAACAAAGGACCCTCAAGGTCAATTGCAAAAGAAGAAAATAAAATCAGCCGACGGAGGGCAATGTCTCGGACGGTTCAAGGTCACCAGAAGGCAGGCGGGGAGTGTCTGGAGCTTGGGAGAGTGGCTGCACGTGCCCGGGGAAGAGGAAGGACAGGCCCAGTGCCAGCTCATCCCACACCTGTGGGCCAGAGGCACCGTCACAGCTCGGCTGGGCTCTCCCGACTCCCGGGGGGGGGGGGGGGCGGCGGTCAGCGGGTCGTACCCATGGTGAGCTTCGTGTCCTGTGCCGGCGATCTCTGGGGGACCTGGGGCGGCTCGATGGGGAAGAGGCTGCCGTTGTGGGGCGAGTGTTCGTCTGAGCTGCTGGGTGTGTTGGGGACCTCCCCGGGGGGTGACGGGAACAGCAGCAGCTTCTGCCCGTTCAGGTTGAGCCGGGCTGGGCTGATGAGGGGCCTGCGGTGACGCAGAGAGCCAGAGCTGGAGGCCACGGAGCCGGCCACGGAAGGCGCCGGGGAAGGGAGTGGGGAAGAGGGGTAGCATCCCGACAGCAGAGAGAAGTAATCTGGAGGGCAGGAGGACAGAGACCACGACTTTGGGTAAGACTGGCGACAAGGCGTGAGCATCCCCCACTGTCGCAGCTACCCTTGTTACGGCTGCCTTGTTCCTGGGGCTTCTCCCCTCATAACCCGGGAAGAAAGGCAACGCTGCACCCAGACGGGGGACAGAGGGAAGCCTGCCGGGCGCTGAGGGAGGGCAGAGGATCACAGACCCTTCGCCACATCCCTGCTGCCCTGAGGGCACTCCTGACTTAACTAGGGTCAGCGAACCCCAGCCCTGCTCCTGGCGGGATCGAGTGTGCGTCTCCGTCAGTCATCACTGGTAAGGGTGACGGCATGGTATCAAATCCTGGAAACTACCGCGCCCATTTCACAGAAGAGGAAAGCGAGGCACAGCGCTGTGAGTCACTTGCCCAGGGCTGCACAGCTGGGAGGCACAGGGCTGAGACTTGAACACAGGCCCCTGTCAGACCCTAAAGCTCACGCTTAACCACACTGCTGTCCCACCCACAGGATGCTCTGGAAACCCCGGCCCCGCACCGCCCCCGTTGAACGCAGCTTCCCCGTCCTCCTTACCTGAAACAGGAACCTCTCCAGATCGAGACACCTGAGACGGGGGGCGGCTCCCGCTGAACAGATACCCTGAGTCTGGAGAGGAAAGAGAAGGGCGACACGTGTCGGGCCGTGGTGACGACAGCCACCCACCCCCTCCATTCTCCAGTCCCCGCTCTGCTGACACTTAACCTTTGTCACTCACGCCAGGCTTTCACGAAAACACGCGCCCTCAACTGACTGCATCTCTCAGTGAGGAGAGATCCGCTTGGCCCGCTCTCAGCTTGCAGAGAAAGAAACCCACAGCGGCCCCTTGCCCCCATAGCTACTCCTTCAGCCTTCTGGGGTCCTCCCCTCCACTAACCTGCGCCTGCCGGCCGTGCTGCACCTCAGGGGGCACCGAACATGCTGCTTTTTCTCAGCCAAGTGCACCCCGAGGGCAGAGACACCCCCCCACGTATCCTATGTTCCCCCAGTGCTCGGCTGAGAGCTGAGTGTGCAAAGATCCAGCAGCCACCACGTGCCGTCCTGAGCGGTTGCTGTTTCACCACCCTTGGGGCTCCGAGGGTCCCTCGGTCACAGCGGCCGCCTGCCCCTTCCCCCACAAGGCCCAGGGACACAGACCCAGGTCAACCCGTGTCTGGGTAAGGGTGCCCGTGTTGCCCAAGCACAGAGTCCTTTCCAGAACCTGCTCTATAGATGCCAGGAGAGCAGTCTCTTTGCCGGGCATGAGCTCTAGGGGAGCAGGGATGAGGCTGGAAGCAGGGAGGAGCAGAGGCGAGTAGGGCGAGAGAGAGACAGACACACACAGGAAACGGGAACCTGGCCTGGCGCTTGAGCCCCGGACCACCGCGCCTCCTGGTTACCTGAGCCAAGGAGCTGCAGAAACTCATCCTCAACGCCCCCAGCAGGGAGACCCTGGGATCCCACCCGTCACCAGACATTCCGAGACCAGCCCGCGTCTCACAATTGCCCTGCTGTCCTTGCCTCCAGCCCCACAGGGCAACAGGGAGGCTGCAGGTCCTCCACGATGGGTGGGAGACCCTGCCTCCACGGCCTACGCCGGCTCTGGAATGCCACCCACCGCTCCAAGGTGCTGGAAATGGGAGCCCCCCAGCTCGGCCCCCCAGGGTCAGCGTGCACGGAGAGTCATCCCGGGAGCGTGGGGCCCAGGGCAGGGCTGCTCCTGGCGCCCTCAGCAGTCGGCGTGTTCCCTCCCCACGTTCTCTTCAAGGGCCACAGGGAACAGACAGGGACATCTCTGTTCAGGGGGAAAAGGAAAACCATCCAAGTATGAACTCGGGATATACGCAAAATGGCCTTTAACGGCCCTGTTCTAGAAGCTTCCCTGACATCATGCCCATCTCAGCCCTGAGGCACAGCCTCTGGCTCTAGACCCTCCCAGGGTCATGGGCTGGGGGCCTGCTTGGCTGCGCCCCGCTGATGGTTCTTGGCACTTCAGTTGCCCACATCAGGTGCTCACAACACCACCACGGCGCGTGTACCATCACCAGCCCGGCTGGTGATGGGGGAGTCTGAGCACCCCCATTTTGCCTCCATCAGACCGGCAGCTGGTGGGCTTTTCTCCAGAGGGAGGGGCAGTGGTAGGGAGCCTGGGGCTCACTTTTTCAACCCTGAGCTTGACTACAGGGGACAGGAGGGGTAGGAAGGTGCCCCTCGGAGGTCAAGTCCCTGCCTTTCACCCCGTAGACATTAACCGGAGGCATTTCTTTTTATTTTTTTTTTTAAGTAGGCTCTATGCCCAACGTGGGGCTTGAACTCACGATCCTGAGATCAAGAGTCATACGCTCTACTGACTGAGCCAGCCAGGTGCCCCAGTCATTTCATATTTTAAAGAGCAAAACAAGAGGCAGACTTCTCCCCCAGTCTGCATCTCTGTCCCTAAGACGGCCATCGAAGGCTCTGGCAGGACCCGAGGTGAGCTGGTCCTACAGAGGCCTGGGAGCTTGGGCCCGTCCCCACCTTGGCCCCAACCAGCCCCACCCTCATCCCCACCCAGAAGGCCTGATGGGACAGCTCCAGAGAACACTCTGGGGGAAGGGCCCAGCTGCTGGGCCTGTCAGGTTCCCACATTCAGGGAATTCCAGGGTCACCCCCACCCCCAGGGCCGCAGGCAGGGGATCAAGAACTCTGCTGAATGACCATTCCCGGAGGAGGGCAGCTCGCCCAGCAAGCCAGCTCACTTCTGGTTACACAGAACTATCTGGAGTCCGGGCGTCTGTATTTAGGGCAATCACACCTTCGGCCCTACCCCGAAGGCCTTGAACCCTACCCACCGTTATGACCCGTCCCTCCTGCGGTGTGACCCACCCTCTACCCAGGAGGATGCCTGAGCTCAGGAGCCAGATGACTGGGCACAAAGCCCAGCCTGCAGTGGGACCCTGGGCAAGTCACGGGGGGAGACTGAAGCTCAGAGGGGCATCTGACTGGAACTGGAGCCTCCAGCCCGGTGGAGCTGCTGAGGGGCTTAAATGAGACACCGACTGCAGATTATCAAGCCTGGATTAACCGAGATGACATCCACATTCTTGGAGGCTGCGATCCTGCCTCGTGGCTTCCCACTCCCAAACCTGCCACCCACGCAGCCAGCCCCCAGGACGCAGCCCGAGGAGGAGGCAAGCCCAGTCCGCCCAGGTGGCTTCCCAGAGCGCCGAGGGCCATCACAGAGAGCTTGCCAGGCTCCGAGGAGGAAACACTGGATTTAATTTATAACTGACTTCCCGGGAAGATTCTGCTGGAAAAGGTGAAGGATGAGACTCTCGGGACAGGGACCAGGTCTCAGTCATGCCAGGGCCCGCGTGCGGCAAGCACTCAGTAAATGCGGACAAATTTTCCAGCCCCCAAGATCTCAAAACAACGGCAGTGGTAATGACAGTAAGAGTGGTGGTGAAAGACAACGCCCAACGTGTGTGGATGTCTACCGAGTGCCCGCTGCCCTTCCAGAAGGTGCTTTGAATGTGTCACCTCAGTTTGCCACAAACACCCACAGGCAGGTTCTGCTACTAACCTCGTTTTCTTGGAGGGAAACTGAGGCTCAGAGGAGCGAGGCAGCTGCCGAATGGGCGCCCCAGGATCTGACCCCAGTTCCGCCTGTCTGTAGGGCAGGAGCTCTCGGCACCCTCCCGCCCCGCGCCCAGCCCCGCTCTGCCCGCCCCCGTCCAGCGCCTCTTACCTGCCCGCGTCAGGGAGGGTATGGTTCCCAGCGAGAGGGCCCGGCTGAGGCGGCCTGGCAGCGACGAGGGTGAGGCCCGTCGAGGAGACCGGAACAGCTGCTGGTTGGCGAGCGGCAGGAAGCCGGGTGCGGTGGGGATGAACAGAGACGGCGAAGGGCCCGCGCTCGGGCAGGGCACAGCCAGGCTGGGGCTCGCGGGGAAAAGGCCGGCCGCGTCGCGCGGGAAACACCTGCAAGAGCCCGTCGGGCACGGGAGAGAAGAGGAGGGTCAGCCCTGGGTGGCTCTGGAGGCTGCAGCCTCCGCCCAGGTCCCGTCCCCTGTCCCCTCTCCCCTGGTGCCAGGTGGGGCCGGAGCCGGGGTCCCAGGGAGGCGTGCGTTAGTTGAAGCAGAAAAGCAGTCCGACCACATTCACGCCATTAGGAGCGGGTGGCTGGGAGGAGCCAGCGTGACCCACCCCTCCCTGCATGCCCCCTCCGATCCCACCCACCCCTCGGCTTCACAGCAAACTAGTTCCACTACTAGTCTCGGTATTAAAGTGACACTGTCGCCCTTGCCAACCTCACGCCAACCCTTCGCCTTGAAGCAAAAATGCCCAACCCCGTGCCAGGCACTCAATGAAGGCCAAGGGCCTTGGGCTCCTGCTGGCCACTTTGTGCTCCGTGCCCAGAGCCTCCTGACAGGGCGGCTGAGCTCGGGGAGCCCCCTGCTCCCCAGGGCCCGGCTCCGGGAATCCCGCTACTGCTCTCTGGTCTTGGACACTCGTCTAAAGCCCCTTGCAGAGCGGAGGGGGAGGCGGCCAGGCTGGGGATCCCCGGGAAGAGGCTCTTGGGGGACACAAGCCTAACTCAAGCTTAGAAAAGACCGGTAAACGATCGCAAGGCTGCCCAAAAGACGGAAGGTGACAGTGTCTCTTTAACTCGAGAATGGGACAAATCACACAACAGGACCTGATGGCCCCAAGCCAGATTGTCAACCATGCTTCTGATTAAGGCAACCGATTACAGAGGGAGGAGAGGGACAGAGGCAGTTAATACATTAGTCCGCCGTCTGGACGGAGCTGGGGGAGGTCCAGCCTTACCTCAGTCCCAAGGGACAATTGGGGCCATGGACAAGGTGCCGATGGACGGGCAGGCTGGCTCAGGCCCTGCAGCAGAGCCGGGGGCCTGCTAAGGGACCCACCCTGCGCCCCTCGTGACCAAACGCTCAGGGCACCGCTAGCCAAACTACAGTCCACTTATTCCCCTATTTTTCACTCCCAGCCCTTGCTTTAAATAAATTCTAAGAGGCAAGTGTGGGGTCCACCGTTGCCCTCCTAGAGAATCATGGGACCTTTATAATGCTTTCCAAAGCGCCACGAGGCTACGTGGATGTCAGAACCAAAGGCGGGGCCCCCGGGTTTGGGGGACATCGGGAAATCGTGGCAGGAACTCATCAAGCCAATCACCAGAAGGATCCGGCCAACTCCAGGCTGGACGCGCCCACACTCCGCATGCTGACCTGTTCTGCCCAAGCCTGTCGGACACCCACCTCCTTGCCCCCCAGACACCTGAGAAAGGTTTTGTCTCTACACAGATTGATCTGGTGTTGTCACTGTGGAACTGTGATACCATGTGGCAGGATGGCACCACTACTGTGGGGGAAGAGCCAGAGGTCGGCGGGGGGGCACCTCACTCGCTGTGGGGGCAGGGAAGGCGCACTGGGGCCCCTGGTCAGCTTGCTCTGATCGCCCTGAAGTTCTGTCCCCTGCCGGGCCCTGCACCTCCCCAGGACCGGGTGGGGGCAGGGCACGTCTAGGCCTGTCCAGCAGATGGCAGCAGGACTCTGCATCAGGCCTCCTGTGCCCACCCCCTACCGCAGAGCCCACAGCGCGCCCCCCCCACCCGGGCAAGTGAGGGGAGAGGCTCCACGTCGGGCTGCAGGGTTCAGAGGTGGTCAGCTGTGCCCGGGAGAAGCTTCCAGGGTCTTTCCAGCTCTTCCCTGCTTTTCCCAGATCCTGCTCACACCTGGGGCCGCCCCAGGGCTTAAAACCCGAGTCTCTCAGCCATGTGGCACAGGAACTGTTCCCAATCTCTAATTCCACTAAGAACGCTGGCCCTAAGGAGCCGGTTCTTTGGCCCGAGCCCTCCTGCTGTGACACGCAGTGACATCAGTCACCTGGCAGATCCTCTGTAAAGTGCCAAGGGAGCCGCAGCCGGTCCCTGGGAACCTCTGCCAGGCTCCAGAGGGCTCAGAAGTATCGACGCTTCCTTTGGCTAGCAACCCTCCACAGCCCACCCTGCACCCTCAAGCCCCATCTCACAGAGGCCCTCAGCCCCGAATCCAAGTCTGTACGCTTACTGGAATAAATGGGTTCTGGGACGGGGCAGGCGGCTGTCCCATGTCCCATCTGACACGAAGGGAGCCGGCCGGTCTTTTTCGATCCAATCCCAGTCCGAGATGGGAACGGAAGGAGAGAAGGACTACATTTTAGGCAGCATTTTATTGAGACGGGGGAAAAGAGGACCTGGCAGGGCACGGAGGACAGCCGGGCCCCGAGCCGTTTGGGCCCCGCGTCGCCAGCAACCAAACCTGACTCCTGTGCGCATGCCTGTGCCCCGAAGTCCCCTGCCCCGGCCCCGAAGCCTCTGAAGGAACGTGAAAGAACAAACAAAAAAGACATGGTACCTGATGCCCGCCGGTAAAAGCAGAGCCCCGGAGGCATTTATTGAAAATACAGCATAAAAACACGACATCTACGGCCAGGAGTTACGGTTACAGCAAAGAGAGTCACCGGCCAATCCTCCGCAGGTGCGCTACACAACCAGAGAGGGCGAGCCACTTGGCAAGCGTCACAGACAGAAGGGACACGGGCTCCTCCCCGGGCGGGTGCGTCGAGGCAGTTGCTCAGCCCACGGTGGGGACCCCAGACTCGGAGAGAGAAGATAGCCAAGTGGGCCTCCCTCACGTCTTGGAGACAGTCACCCCGACCCCAGGTGGTCTGACAGTTGTCCCCAGTGGAAGGGACAGAGATCCGGGGTAGGGCGACACATTTCCAGTTAATAAGCCACGATCCCAGTGCTGCCTGCACTTCCTCAGCTGTTGCCAGTAAACATCAGAAGGTGCTGGAAATATGCTCCAAATAATGAACTTCAAAGGACAGACACGTAATTTTAAAAAGTCACACAGAACTCTAAAAAGCCCAGGAAGCCGCGCTCTGATGAGGCTCATCTCATGAGGGTGACTTCCCCCCACCCCCCCGCTAGAGGGCAGGAAAGACATCTGCTCAGCAGGGGCTCCTGGCCAGCAAGAGAGCTGGTTATGGTTATTATAAATAATTTAACTTAAATACACACATACACACAGATGTCCTGCTTCTACTCAACGCCAAGAAAAGCAGTAATTAGCATCACACTGTCCGTTTCCTTGAGAACGGGAGATTCCGGGTACGAGGGCACGCACAGCCAGACCACTGGCTCTCGGCCTGGTACCTGCGGCCTCCTCTCCCCTCTCGGGCAGACTGATGGGGGCGAAGGGACAGGCAGTGGGCCGCCCCCCCCCCCCCCCCACCGCCCAACAGCCAAGCCAGGCCAGCAGGTCTCGCTCCCAGTTCAGCCAGGCTCCCCACTCCTCCTTCCTGGTCAGTCACCTTGCACCTCACCCTCTGCAGAGAACAAGCCGAGCCCAGCCAGGCAGGGGCTTGATCAGGGGCCACACGCCTAAGGGGGCAGCTCCAGACCCACCCGGGTGCCAGGGCGGGGCAAGGGCTGCTGCACACGCATGTGAGTGGGGCGGGGTGGCTTCTTAGGACCCCGAGAGCATAGAAAGACTGTGACGGTGGGGCCCAGGCTCCATGAAGGGCCTGGCCAGGGTGCTCTCCGACCTGCCCCTCAGGCTCACATGAGCCTCACGTGCACGTCATCTGCTTTGCCTTCCCCCGGCTCCGATGTGTAAAGGGGAGTGGTTGGCATCCTTGGGGTCCCATCTGGAGGGGGACTGATGCTCAGAGTGATGAGTGGCAGGGCACACCGGCCCTGGCGGGAGTCATCAGAGTGCAGAATGCAGGACGGAGACGCCTTGGGCCGCCCACCTGCAGGGACAGCACTCAGAGACGGCACCCTAGGCTAACTACTTCCTCTGCACGCGGGTGGCACTTCTGTGTCCACAGTGTGTCCACGCCAAGGGCAGCACTCAGGGGCCCTGGAGAAAGGTCCACCTCTCATTTCACAGATGGTAAACTGAGGCTGGGAAGAGCCCGGGGCCTGGCTGGAACCAGCTAGTGAGTAGCAGGCGTGCTTCCCCGGGAGCGGTGGCTCTGTCCCCATCCTTCCGCCTGCCCCACAGGGAACTGGAACGCAGGAGCCTCAGTGGCCTCCACGAGCAGTGCCAGGAGCCAGGAGGGCAGTGACAGGCCAGAGAGGGATAAGATGACAAATGACCCAGTGTCACGTGTGTCACTCTTGGGCCCCTGCCCCGTGCTATCCGCAGGGAGCAAGAACTTCCCCCAGGCACCATACGGGGGCTGAGTGGAGGCAACGGGACATCCCAGGCACGGGGTAGGGGAGCGGGCCAAGAGCACTCAGGCCTCCACTGCCAGATGGGGCAGCCTTTGCTAGGGAGGCCTGCACCCCAGCCCCTGCAGGGGTGGGCGGAGGGCTCGGCCACCAGGACTGGGCCCTGGCTTTTAATGGCAGAGCAGCTGCGTCTCAGAAGAGGGAGCAGCACGTGTGTGCCCTGGTTCTGTCTAGCCCACAGCAGTGCCCAAAAAATAGATGAATAAAGAAAAGACTGCTCGGATCCCCACCTGGGTGAACTCCCCCAGCAGCCTGGCTGCTAAGAAGACACTTGCTGACCATACGAACAGCAGGATTCTCTACTGTCCCCCTCAAGAGCCTCGCCCCACACACTCATGGTCAGGCCCAGTTGGGACCCAAGAACTGTGTTCTCCATTCCTGGGGAAGGAGGCTGAGGGACCATGGGTCTCAGGAAGGCCTTGGAGCTGCAAGCGAACTGTAAACCCGGGGGTGCAGCCCTGTGTCCTCTTGCTTCCCCGGCTCCGCGAGGGTTGGCCGGACCACCGTCAGGCCCAGAAGGATGGAACAGGGAAGTGATGTGGGGACCGGGGTGGGGGGCTCTGCTCCGGCCCCTGCTCAGCAGCACCTGCCCACGCCGAGCAGCCCAAGGAGGCCATGCGGCAAGGGCCCAGCCCGCAGCCACGGTCACCAGCCCGAGCCAGGGGCTCAGGGATGGAGCAAAGTGAGAGGAGCGGCAGGGACCCGACGCTCACCCACGGTGTGAGAACCAGGGAAAGGGCGTGGCCAGGGTGGGGGCTCCTGGAGCTGCCAGCTGGAGGCCCTGGGTCAGAGGCAGGCCGTGCGGGTGCTGCCCGTGATCCAGTCTCGGGGCACTGACGGGGTCTTTGGCCAGAAAGACGGCGGCAGTGGTGGGCAGCTAGAGGGCACTTGGGAGGGTGGCTTGGTGGTGCCGGAAGGACAGGGGGCTCTAGGCTGGGCAAGGGCAGGAGTGAGGCAGGTAAGACGCAAGTCAGAGGGACCCTGCTCCGGGCCTGTCCGTCCGTCTGTCCTCCCCCCGCAGTCACTGCTGCTTCTCTGACCTTCGGGGCCGGAACCTCCGCGGGCCTGTCGCCTTCCTTGTGGCCACTGCTGCCGTGAAGCCCACCAGGCAGCACAGGGACGTGGTGCTGAACTTGAGCGTGTCCAGCCAGCCGGGTGAGGCGGCCTGCAGGTACTGCTCGGTCAGGTGCAGCCCCAGCAGCACGGCCCACAGGCAGGTGGAGAAGGCATCGATCCTCCGGAGCCTGCGGACAGAGGAGCGGCGGCGGTGAGGGCCCAGGGTGGGCAGGGTAAGAACATAGCCCCTCCTGCCCCTTCCAGCCTCCCACGTCCATCCCTGGCCCTGCTCAGAGGTCAGAGTCCAGGCCCAAGAGGAGAGCAGGGGCCTCTGACTCCCACTTCCCACACCCACACGCTACGTGACTCTGAATGGGCCTCCAGATCCCAGCCTGTAAAGCCGGCCTGAGGACCGTCCCTCAGAGCCGCTGGCATGACGCGGACACCATTCAGTACAGTCTCCAAGTGCACGGGGGGGCCAGGGACCCACCTGGTCCCCAACAACCGGAGAGGTAGGTGGTCATTACCACCCCGACTCTGCAGGCGAGGAGCCTGAGGGGGACAAGCATGCCAGGTGGCCGAAGCGCACGGCAGGGAGGGGCAGGCCAGCTCTAAGTGCCACCACTCCCTTGGGCAGGTCACACTGGTTTCCTCTGCCCCACCCCCCCACCCTGACTCCCAGCTGCCAGAGAAGAGGGACCATGTCTTGTTCCAGCCACACCACGGAGCTTTTCCTCCCACCGAGTCCCGCCCCGCCTGGCTCCACACACACCTGATGCGACCAGCCAGCAACATGGCCAGCAGGCAGGTGAGCAGTCCCAGGGCCACGACGCCCATCTGGTGGCTCTGCCCGAAGGCCCAGGCCTCGCGCAGCTTCTCTGCCGCGTGCTCGGGCAGCAGGCCCAGCAGCTGCTGCCAGCCCTCGGCCCCCGGGGCAGTGCTGTTGTCGGGTGCGGCTGAGCCATTGCCACCGGGCGGCAGGGCTGGGGGCAGGGTGGCCTCTGGGGCAAAGGGGTTGCTGGTGCCATAGAGCGCAAGGGTCAGCAGAAAGGTACAGGCCAGGAAGGCGAGGGCGCGGAGCACGATGACCTGGACTGGGGCCTTCACCGCGGATGAGAAGCTCTGAGGGACCAAGAGAGACTGGTTAGCGAGATGGCCAGCACCACCGACAGCCATTCCCAGTGCCCGCTCTGCGTGGGGGTCTGGCCAGGGCCCCAGAGCACTTGCTGAAGAATCCACCTGGTTCCAGGGGCGCCTGGGTGGCCCAGTCAGTTAAGTGTCTGACTTGATCTCAGCTCAGGTCTTGATCTCAGGGTTGTGAGTCCAAGCCCCCCTTGGGAAAAAAAAAAAAAAAATCCACCTGGTTCCTGATGGTCAGAGACAGTGTCTTTACTGGGTCTTAAATTCTTACGTACTCCCAGCTGTTTCTAGGTTTACTGCTGTGTTCCACCGATCTGTCTCCTTTCTCGGCCTTCATCCACCGCGGAAGTCACTATGCTGGGTAGGCTACTGCTCTGCTACGTTCTTTAGAGAAACCCTTTTGATATCACGGTGACCTGTTTTTTCTACTACGTTTTCCATTTTGTCAAGTTCTCATCAAAAGTTCCTATCATGCTCTTAACTACACACAGAGATAACTCAGGCCAAAATGCAGTTAAAAGAACCCAGCAATAAGTTGTTTGGTCTAGGAACACGGTGCTGGGGAGGAAGGCCAAAGGTCAGAGTGTCTGGCTTCCGGCTGTGCAGAAGTGCGCGTGGGGGCCGGGGCTGTGGCCTTGTGGTCAGGGGCCTGGGTGCAGCCTGGAAGATTTCTGGGGTGGGTGGTTTGTTTTGTTTTGTTTTAAGATTTTATTTATTTGTCAAAGAGAGAGCACAAGCAGGGGGAGCGGCAGGCAGAGGGAGAAGCAGGCTTCCCGCTGAGCAGGGAGCCCGATGCGGGGCTCGATCCCAGGACCCTGGGACCATGACCTGAGCAGAAGGCAGACGCTTAACCGACCGAGCCACCCAGGCGCCCCTGGGGTGGATGGTTTTACTTCTAAATGCACCTGCTTCACGTTAGAGTTTTTAAACCAGAACATTCCATCAACCCAGTATAGTCATAATAATTAAAAACACTTTTAGCAAGATAGTCCCGGGTTCAAATCCTGGTGCGCGGCGCCCTGCAAGTTAGTTAACTCCCCACGTTTGGTTTCCAGCTGTACCCGGGGGTCACGGGGCCGAAGGGCAGACCCACCATGAAGGGTGCCGTGGGGGACACATGCCGGTGTCGGGGCAGCAGCACGTACTGCAGGGCCCTGACAAGCCCCCGCTCAAGAGCACAAACACAAATGCAACACGATCCTGAGCCACTCTTCCTGGGACCCCTGCTCGGGCTGAGGACACGAGGGGGCCTGGGGACAGGTGGGGATGGGGACAGGGTGGGATGGGGCCCCCGGGAAGGCTCTCGGCTCTGAAGAGCTGCCCTCCACGCACGGGGTTTCTTGCCCCACTCAAAGCTGTGAGCCCCCGAACGCAGCGGGGGGCCTCGCTCCAACCTGCGTGTGCGTCTGGTCGGCCTCCCGGCGCCGGAACTGGTGGCTGAGCAGCAGGGCGCGCAGCTGGCGGTTCTGGTGCTTGAGGTAGTACTCGACGGCTGCCTGGCAGGGCCGGCACAGCTTGTACGTCTGCTCCAGGTGGTGGCGGTACACCTCGATCTCCTCGTCGTACCTGCCCTGCGGGGGGGGTGGGGGTGGGGCACGGCAGCGGCTCAGCGTCCTCGGGGGCGACCCGAGCAAGGCGTCCCTGCGGGAACCTGCTTCCGGCGGTGCCCGACCGGACCGACGGCCCACTGCCTGCGGTGATGCTGGCGCCCGAGCGGCAGGCCCGGCCCAGAAGCCGGCACACGGCAGGGGCCCACGGGCGACGGGCCTCTCGAGCCAGCTTCTGTGGCCGCACGGGAGGCACCGGAGGCCAGGGGCTCGGGCCGTGGGCCCTGCTTCAGGCTCCACTCCTGGGCTCCGGGAAGGCAGGTGAGTCACAGGAGAAACAGCTCCAGGCTGACACTACTTAGATGCAGACAGAACCACCCAGAGGCAGGGCCTGCCCTCCCCCGAAGACCAAGCGTCCAGAAAACACTAGCGTTAAGGGCTTTCGTGGGAGCTGGAGGGTCCTTTGGGCTTCAGAAAAGAGCCCAGATTGGAGTCTCAGCCCTCCTCCCTCCAGAGATGCAGCAACATACCTCCCCTTCCCCAGGGGAGTCAAACATTGCAGTCTGCAGTGGCCAGGAGACTTATCAGTTTGGTCTCTCCCTGGGACCGAATATGCCAGAACGACTGCTCTGGTTGCCAAACTGCACACGTCTTCCCTCCTTTATGCAGGTTTCCCATCTCCCCCCTGCCCAGCCACGGCTCCGTGCTGTACTCCTTCCCGCCGGCAGAACCGTGGGAGAGGTGGGCTCTTCCCCAGTGGTCAGCGAACCCCCAGACAGGGCGAGGCCTGGCGGTGGGCAGGCAGCTGGGCCGTGCCAGCTAACCAGGCCTGCTGGGCTCCGCGGCGGGCCCAGGGCAGGCGAGCTCCTAACACCGGGCTGCTCGGCGGCACCTAGTTTCCTCTCCCAGAAGCCGGGAGCGTCCTCCGCCAACTCCAGAGCAAACCGCCTGCCCAGCCAGTGGACAAGACTGACCCAGGGACACGGATGCGACGGCTGCGACAGGGCCCGCGCGGGAGCCCAAGGACCCCCCCCAGCCCCACACGAGGACAAACCCCTCTGGCAGGCGCCGGGGTCCCCACGAGGTGCCCAGGCCGGGAGCCCCGACGGCTGCAGCCACACGGGGGGAGGAGGGGGCCCCGTGCGCGCCTCCCCCGCCTGGCGCCCACCTCACCTCGTCACGCGGCGCGAAGGCGGCCAGCTGCTTGATCTTGGTGGTCTGGTGGTGGCTGCACCTCCGACACAGCAGCACCTGGCTGCTCACCCATTGCTGCGGCTGCGCGGGCGCGCGGGGGCCGGGAGCGCTGCTCACCACGTGGTTCAGGTGCTCCAGGTACTGGGCGGGGATGGGCTTGTTGTAGTCGCCGTTCTGGGGGCGGGGGGGGGGGGGGGGGGGACGGGAGTCAGCGGGGGAGCCCAGCCCCGCCGACGGGAGAGCAGACGCCCCATCCGGCGCCACTCCAGACGAGAGGTGGCGAATCTCATTACACGCCGCGGCGGGAGCTTTTCTTCCGAAGAGACTTCACGTGGAGCCCCCAGAGTGCAGCCTGCCCCCCACCCCGCCAACCCGCACCCTGCGGGCTGGCCGCCTGGGTTTGTGCGTGCCGTCTTCCCGCAGCAGAGCCCGGTGGCGTGGCAGGGCTGGGCGGTCGCGGCCGAGCACGGCCCACGGGGAGCCTGCCGACGCCTGGTCTGACGCAAGGCAGGCAAGGGGCTTCGGAGCCAGAACGAGCCGGCTGCGGACCCCGAGCCTCCACCTGCAGCGGCGTGACCCTGCCACCCCGGCTCCCTGGGCCCGCACCTCCTGGAAGCCGTTGTACTGCTCGCAGTGCGGACAGTCCCAGCAGTTGCGGTTCCCGTACGGCACGACCGTATCCTGGTTGCAGAACCAGCAGTTGACGATGGTGTGCGTCGGCTTCATCCTGTGGACGAGGACAGGGTCACGTCAGCCAGAAGAGCTCTGCCTCGTGTGCTACGGGGACCCGAGAAAGAGCACAGGAAGCAGGACGGGGGACCCAGAGCCGCAGACACAGCGGGCTGGAGGAAATGACTCGGCGAGGGGCTTGGCTGCGTGTTGAGGGCTCACCAGGAGGACCAGCAAGGAGGCAGAGGCAGGGTCAAGCTTCTCCTCAGGCCACAGGCTCCAGCCCCCACCCCACCCCCCACCACGGGGACAGCTGAAGATGCACCAGACCCTTTGGCTCCTGCTGGTCTACGTGGGAACCCAGGGCCACCAGCTCCCGGCGTCCTGGGGCTCAGGCAGGGGGAGCAACAGGGGGCCAGGCCCTAGGACCACCCTCCCGAGGCCTGCAGACCCTGGGCCTGTCCCTGGGCTGTGGAAACGGTGCTCCTCTGGGAGTTTCCAGATGGCAGGAGCCTCCTGTGCTCCACAGATGAAAACCCCAAGAGATGGAGGCCGAGGACACTGAGGGGCGGGGACTAGAGACAGCTGCTCAGACTGGAGCCAAGCGTCCCTGCTGGGGGGGTACAGGGCAGGCAATCCACAGTGGCCCTGGTCGGCCACACATGCGGTGACAGGTGGGGTCTACAGGATAATCCCGGCCCAGACACTGGGGGATCTGTGCTCTGGGCCCCTCCACCCACCTCACTGGCTGTGGCGGGGGCCGGGGGGAGTAGAGCAACTGCTCAACAAACCCCCCAGTCCCAAGGATCTAGAAACCATGTAGGCAATGGGCAGCAGCTACTTGAGCCCTGGGGTCCTGGCCTCACGGCCCCTGTCCCCCCCACCAAAGGCCACCTCCAGCTCTGGGGTACTGCCTGGGCCCCTGCTGCCGTGGGCAGCCACGACCTCGCGCTTCCTCGAGCCAGAGGCCCTGGCTCTGCCAACTTCTAGATGTGAGCCCCAGGAAGCTCCTTCTCGCCCAGCCGGGCCTGCACCTGCCAAGTGTGAGCGATCACAGAACCCGTGCATCCGTGTGTTACGATGATCCGAGGACACGAGACACATAAAGGTGCTCTGTAATGCAAAGGGCCAGCTCGGTCACTCTCCCGTCCCTGGGCTTGCCAGGGGCCTCGGAGGAAGTTCCTGGATCCGCAGCTGCCTCCTGGCCTTGCCCCTCCCTTGCCCCCTACTGGGCATGGTTATGAGGTTAACCATGGGCAGGTTATGAGGGTTGTCCAGGCCTCAGTCCAACCACCTGCCACCTGGGGACAAGAGCATGTCAAGGGTGGGAAGTACCGAACAATGCCAGCCTAAGTGCCTAATAAATGGTCGTGAGGGGCGCCTGGGTGGCTCAGTTGGTTAAGCGACTGCCTTCGGCTCAGGTCATAATCCTGGAGTCCCAGGATCGAGTCCCGCATCGGGCTCCCTGCTCAGCAGGGAGTCTGCTTCTCCCTCTGACCCTCCCCCACTCATGTGCGCGCTCTCTCTCTCTCTCTCTCAAATAAATAAAATCTTTTTTTTTTTTAAAGATTTTATTTATTTATTTGACAGAGAGAGAGAAAGCGAGAGAGGGAACACAAGCAGGGGGAGTGGGAGAGGGAGAAGCAGGCTTCCCGCGGAGCAGGGAGCCCAATGCAGGGCTCGATCCCAGGACCCCGAGATCATGACCTGAGCCGAAGGCAGTCGCTTAACCGACTGAGCCACCCAGGCGCCCCAATAAATAAAATCTTTAAAAAAAAAAAAAAATGGTCATGAGGCTGGGAAGGGGTTGGGGGAGAGGAGGATATGCAAGGAAGGGCCCCAGGGTACAGAGGGCACCCTGCGTCGCCCCCAGCAGCCACAGCAGCACACACCCTGCCCCCGTTCAGGCCAAAGCCCTCGTGATGGACAAGGGACCGCCACATCTTGTGAACAGCAAGAGGCCAGAGCAAGGCCTCGAAACGGCCCCGCCGCACAGCACGGCGATCGTGGCTGTGCAGTGTGGCCTCTGGGCAAAGTCACCTACCTCCTGGACCCTCCACTGCTTTGGGGATAATGGGGATAACGATAATCCTTGCCCCAAACGGAGGCCACCAAGAGGATCAAACCAGGGCATTTAGGAAAGCGCTGAGCCTGGCAGGTGGTTGGCGCAAGGCCCTTGGACAGCTTCCCTGGGCTCCGCGCAGAGAGCGGTGGGAGCGGCGCCAGGCAGGGCGAGCGGCGTGGAAACCCGCCCCGCCGAGATGCAGGCACTTGGCTTGCCCTTTGCTAACTTGTACCTGCTTTGCAGGTGTCTCTGTGATGGCGCAGGCCGAGAGATCTCTCTCTCCTGCCCCCGGGGCCCCCCCCTCCTCACCATGGGCCTCCTCTACCCCCCAAACCAGGCCACGCCTGGCCTCTGGAGAGAAGCCAAGCAGAGGAACCCGCAGCCTCAGCATCTAGGGCGAGCCAGGCAGGATGTAAAGGTGCTGGCCCTGGGGACCCACGCGGGCGAGCAGGACCTGCGGCTTCGGCCCCAGGGAGCCCCCGGAGCCCCTCCTGCCCCAGGAAGCCACCATTTCCACTCCGAGCCTCCAGCTCCGCTGCTCAGGAAATGAGCCCGGCCTGGAAGCGGGGGGCGGGGGGCGGGAAGGGGAGGCGGGGGGATGAGCTCTGGTCCCTGGGGCCAGCCAGCCGCTCTGGCTCCTGTCACTCTCATCCGTGGCAATCCCTGTCCGGGGCGGGGGTCCCCCGGCCACCGAGTCCTCCCCACAGCTCCTATGCGGCCAGTCCTCAAAGGGTCCAGGGCCCGGGAGCGGCGGATGGGCCAGTGGGCACTGGGGTGCTGGGCACGAGTGTCAGCCCGCCACCAGCGCCGCTCCTCCCAGGGCTGCACCCACCTCGGCCTCCACCAGTACCTGTAACAGGCCCGACAAAGGAGTGTTAGGGTCTCTATTCTGAGCCAGCTTAGCACTGGTCCTGCTCTTGCCCAGGGAAAGGCGCCCCCCAGGTCCCCTCCTGACACCTCCAAACCCCTTCTCCTCAAGCCAACAATCCCCATCCCAGGGAGGCTGTAGGACAAACCACTCTGAGTAGTGGACGAGGTCTAAGGGAGTAAGACAGCCTGTCCCTGTAACACAGGCAAGAGTGAGACGGGCCGTGGTCAGGCCGCCTGAGGGAGGAAGGCTGGGCCCCAGCAGGGGGGCAGACAGGAGGGTCTAGAAGGGTCCACCCAGCTTCTGCTACCTGCGAGCCGAGCTCCTGGGCTCTGCTGGAGCGAGAGGAGGCCTGAAGCAGCCAGGAGCAGGGTAGGCCCCTTGGGAGAAGCAAGGGGCGGCTACATGCTCCAGACCCACCCCTCCACAAGCGCTTCTAAACACACAAACTGGGGGAAAAAAGATGGACACGTGCTCTCAACAATGGTATCACCCCATCAGCTGTGATGGACGTTTAGTTAGAACGAAGCTCATGCCCTGACATTTCCTACAGATGCGGCGGGGGCGTCTGTCCTAGGAGTGAGCCCACCACTCTGAGGGATGCAGCTCTGCAGCCTCGACACCTGCTGGGAGCCTGGCACCGTGTCACACAGAGGAGGCCCAAGGATGGGCCTTCATCCCTATCAAGCGGGCTTAGCGTCTGGGGAAGACTCGTGTCCACCAGGCCCCAAGAAGCGCCGAGCCTCCCCTGAGAGGGGCCGGCCGGCAGCTTATGACTCTGGGCACTGCGTGCTGGCTGCATGAAGTCTGGCAGACGGGCTCTAGGAGAGTCAGGCTGGTTCCCTCAGGAACCAGGGGCAGGGCCCCAAAAGACAGCACAGGACAGCCTCACAGGTGAGGGGGGGCCTTGCTGGACACCCAGGTGGCTCCTCACTTGCTCCTCTGTGCCCCGCGTGCCCAGCACATGCCGCCCTATCCGGCCGGGAGAGTCCGAGCAGGTGCCCCCGGGGGCCGCAGCACCACAGAGCAACTGGGTGCCTCCAGGCCTCCCGCCCAGCCTCAAGGCAGTCCTGCCAGCACCCAGCCAGAAAGGCCCCAAATCCACCTCCCTGGGGGCAGACCTGGCCTGGGGATGGCGGACTGCCCTCCTTCCCCTCAGCACGACCTGGGTTTCCCGAGCACACGCTAGGCTTGCAGGGAGACAGAAATGAGCAAGGCTCTCCGCTTCTGACCTGGACAAGAGGACAAGAACGACAAGTTCACAGGGCAGCTGGTCACAGATGTCACAAGAGGCCAACACACAGAGCATTTGCCGTTACCCTAAGGAACGGGTCTGCTGGTCAGCAGGGCACAATGAGCAGATGGCATTCGAACAGGCGGGGCTGCTGGGCCGAGGGGGGAGGGGACACCCAGCGTGCATCCAGGGAGTGGTGGCCCCTCAGCTAGCAGCCGGAGTGTGTGGCCAGAGGTGGGCGGGAGACAGGGACTCTGGACGCCAGGATGAGGCTCTGCGACTTAACCCGGGAGGCTGCTCTTCTCCGTCTCCAAACCCCAGAAAGGAGATAATCCAACAAACACCCATGGGTGCCACGGGAGGCCCCTGAGGCCCTGAGCAGGGATATGCTGGCAGAAGATAAGATCCTGGACACAATGCGGAGCAGCAGGGTCCGGAGATAGGAGTCGGGTGGGGGCAGGAACAGGCAGCCATCGCGAGCGCCTGGAGGCAGGGCAAACTAGCCCCGGGAAGCGGAATTCAGGCTCCCAGCCCGTGCGGACAGTGGCGGCCTGCTGCGCGTGCTCAGCGAGGACCCAGAGTGTGGGGCTTGGTTAGGAGCTGAAGGGCTAGAGTGGATCTGCTGTTCAACAGAGGCAAGAGGAGGGCATGAGCCCAACCCCTCTGAGCCCCGGTTCCCTCATCTGGAGAATGGGTTTCTGGAGGGCGGTGGTGTGCAGGGACTACCGCATGTCAGCACCAAGTTACTAAC
Organism: Halichoerus grypus; assembly: GCF_964656455.1. Taxonomy (NCBI): domain Eukaryota; kingdom Metazoa; phylum Chordata; class Mammalia; order Carnivora; family Phocidae; genus Halichoerus; species Halichoerus grypus. The sequence goes on from NC_135716.1 coordinate 180,608,810, forward strand.
AATCCGGGCAGGACTGAGGCTCTGGGAGGACTGCAGCCCTTCCGAGAGGCGGCCTCTTCCCCAGGCTCCCGGGTCAGTCTGCCCTCTAGGTCTCCGCCACCTCTGTGCTGAGCCCACTAACACCCCACCCGCCCAAGTCGCTTTCCAGAAACAACTCTCCTCACACGCCCTCCCCCAAGGGTCACTCAAAACCCATGGTGCAGCCAAAGCCAACGTTCCTCACTGTCACAGCGTCCTCCCTGCTGGAGGGAGAAGGGCTCAGTCTCTGCAGGGCTGGTCTTGCTTCTGGAGCAGGACAGTGACCAATTTACGATGCCCAGACAAAAGCCAGTGCTTTTTGAAAATCTCAGAGCATTCTGGGAGAGGTCTGGTCCTTCTCAGCCCAACCAAGAGGTCCCCATGCCACACCATGACTCTGGTGTCATGCTGCTGGAGTGAAAAGGCCTTCCAGGTTCCCTCCTGGGTCCCCTTGAACCAGCTTGCCCAACACTGCCCCGAGGCTCCAGATTCCTACCTCCGGGAGAGGGGAAGTTGTGGCTAGCAGCCCAGGAGGGAAGAAGAGGACCCCTGAGAACAGCCACAGCTAAAGACACAGGGGCTTGAGGCACAGTGAGCAAACCCAGTCCGAATTCAGCCACACTAACACACACACCTGAAGCCTGACCCAGGCCCCGATCCTTGGTGTACCATTCCCCACCCCAGGGTAGCCGGCAGACAGCAGCGTCCAGGAGACAGGCCGGGCCCTGGACTCCCCTCTGCTGTCCACACCCTCTGGGAATCTGACCAAACTGCCACGTGCCCCTGCACCTCAGTTCCCTCATGTATAAAATGACCACTTTGAACCAGCTGGTCCTGGAAGCCCCTCCAGCTTCCCGAAATTGGGCAGGAACTGGAACACTGGGAGACGTGCGGTGTCAGGGACCCCTTGAATCAGAAGCTCCTTCGATCCCCACCTATCCTCCCCTGGGAGGCCACCCCCTCCTCAGCCTGCCCGTCTGGCTCACCCTGCAGACACAGCTGATGTCCCACCTACCCTTCCTCCTCCAGGAAGCCTGTGACTCAGTCGCCCTCACTTCTTTCTCCCTCGGGTGAGAAGCAGCACATGGTGGCGGTTAACGAAGAACCACCAGACTGCCCAGGTTCAAATCCCAGCTCTGCCACACCTGCTGCTGAGTGCCTGCAGGCAAGTCCTTCTCTTCTCCTACCTCCTATCTGAGCTTTGCGGGTCCCTTGCTGAAAGTACACACCCACCCACTCTGTCCCTAGGATGTGTTCATAGCCCTGTCTTTTTTCCCTGTCATCTGCCGCTGGACCAGATGTGGACACAGCTGGGCTGCCCCTGAGGCCCTGCTCAAACAAGAGGCCACTCGGCTTTTATCCCTGACCACGGAGGCCCCTCAGAGGCCAGCTCTGAATACGGGGGTCAGCATGATCTTTGAGCGCTGCCAGGGCTGGGGCAGCCACGGAACCAGCTCAGCAGCAGCAGCAGCAGCAGGAGGCTCTCCTGCTCCCGGAGGTAGTGTACCCCAGGGGTTAGCAATGCAGGCTCCAGGCCCAGGCGGCTTCAGTTCACACGGCGGCTCTTCTAATTAATGACAATTTACTCAGCTCTTTTGTCCCTGGGCTTCCTTCTCTACGGGCTGCTGGGGTCGTGACTCTGACTGGGCCCCTATGAAATTAGACCAACGCCTGAGACAGCGTACGCCGACCAGAGAGTGCCAGCTAGCATCAGTCCATTCCAACGTGTGCCCGCGGAGCAGGGCTGAAGGCGGACGACAGCGCAGTGCCATCTCGGCGGCTCTCTCCCGCAGGGAGCCGGGTGTCGGGGTGGGCGTGGGGCGGCCCCGCAGATCCCGCGGCTCGGCAGGCACGCGTCTCCGCGGGGGAGGAAGTTTGTAACCCACGCGCTGGCCGTCCTCGCCCGCCCCGCATTTCTGGGATCCCCGAACCCACTCCCCGGCCGCTTGCCCACCACGAAGCTGCCCAACCCAGCCCCCAGGGGGACGCGGGCGTGCACAGCGGGTCCCGGCGCGTGGGCGCACAGGCCGGGCCCCCACCGCCACGCCGCGGCCTCGCGGGCAGGGAGGAGCCGTGCGGCCCCGGAGCGGGCCGGGGCGGGCGGAGGGCGGCGGGCCGAGGCCGCGTGGGCCGCGCGCACTCACCTCCGCGCGATCCGGTAGAGCAGCACGCCGGCCGCGGCGCACGCCGTGACCCCCAGGCCGCCGGCCAGGCCGGCCGTGGGGCAGCGGGCCAGCAGCGCGCGCACTCCCTCCATAGTTCCCCGCGCGGGCGGCGGGCAGCGGGCGGCAGGCGGCGGGCGGTGGGCCGCGGGGCTGGGGTCCCAGGGCCGCAGGCGGGACGCGGGGCGGCGGCGCGCGCCTCCTCGCGCCGTGACCTTCGCCGCTTTGTAGCCGGCGCGGGCCCGCCCCCTGACTCGGCGCGCTCCCGCCGCGCAGCCAATCGGGGCTCGGGGCGAGCCCGGGGGGCGGGGCGCCGGCGGAAGCGGCGGCACCGGGCCGCGCGCGCCCCCCCGCGGCGGGAGGTGGGAGGCGGCGAGGCGCCCGCCCCCCCCCCCGCCCTCCTCCGTGCCCGCCGCCTCCTGCAAAGTCCGCCAACCTTAGCGCTTCGGGGCACAGACTGTAAGTAGTCTTTTCTCCCTCTAGTCCGGTCTGCCCAACGCTGGCCAAGACCAGCCTGCGCGCGAATAGCTGTTTTGCTGCAAGTTGCAGCTTTTTAAGCCACTCCATTAAACAAAGTAATAGTTAATGGAGACAGGAACGTCCATCCACAGGGGCGAGGTTGAACGAATCACGGGACAGCTCTACCTCGGAACTTCGGAACGTAAGGTGGGAGCTATGAGTATTGGCCTGGAGGGAGGATACTGTTCAAAAAAAAAGGGGGGGGGAACATGCACACTGATTTTGGGAATAACGAAGCTTGAATAAAGACACTCCTAGAAGGTGTGTATGCTTGTAGGAAATCGAGGACTGTTAGCGTTGAGCTGCAAAGTTACCCCAGGGGTCTGGATTTAGAGAAGATTCACTTTATGCCAGTTTCAGTATTATTGGCTTGAGCTAAATTACTTTCATAACTAAAAACAAAAAACCCAGCTGGTTGTAAATATTCGTATTCAGTTATACATGTCTCAGTGTCCACACTTTCCCAGCGTTTCTGAGGTCAACATTGGAGTTCTTCCTGTGGTGGACAGTGTCGGTGTGGGGTCATTTAGCAGCAAATGTTACCGTTGTTTCCTGTTGCCAATTAATCTGTCCTGCACCCTAGTCACCGGCATTTCTAGGAGCTGCAGAGAGGGCAGGGAGCAGGGCACAGGACCCAGGGGCTGGAGAGGGAGGCTGCTGCTGTTTCTTCCACGTGGGTCAGAGCCAAGGCCTCGCTTTGACTGTGTTGCTGCTCTCACCACAAATGCACAAAGAGCAGTGAAACCTCCTTTATAATGTGTGGCACTGTATTTAAGTACCATTTTCTTTCCAAGTTAGATTCAGAGACTGCACGATGTCCCACTAACAGGGTGGCCAACAGTGTCCTGGGGGTTACACTAGTGTGATCTCACCTTCATCAGTGGTAGTGCCTGTGGGCTCGTGATCCTTGAGTGAATGGAATGGTTTGCTGGATCTTGGCTTCGGTCAGACCATTCCACAGGCTCAGATGCCCCCTTTAGCTTATATTCATCTACCCAACACGCACTACAAACCCACTACTGGCCATTTTACAACTTACCATCTCTCAGACCTCAAACAAGTCATTAAACCTCTGAGCCTCTCTTATTTGTAAAATGTGGATTATGGTAATACCTGCCTCACGAGGTGGTGTCAGAAATAATTTCCATGAGGGTGCCTGGGTGGCTCAGTTGGTTAAGCGACGGCCTTCGGCTCAGGTCATGATCCTGGAGTCCCGGGATCGAGTCCCACATCGGGCTCCCTGCTCAGCAGGGAGTCTGCTTCTCCCTCTGACCCTCCTCCCTCTCGTGCTCTCTCTCATTCTCTCTCTCGCAAATAAAAAAAATAAAAAAAAAAAGAAATAATTTCCATGAGAAAATACAGAACATCTGACACAGTGTTTGGTACTTCAAGTCTTATATGTATGGCTACTTAAAAATAATGAAATCCCAATGACTGAGCTTGTGCGCAAGAGAGAAATAAATCATGGGATCTCCCCATGGACAGCTCAAACAGCGACAATTCCCATTTTAAATCTGACAAGCCACTTTATGGTTTCCTGCTTTTCTTCCTACTTCTGGTGCTCACCTTTTTCATTTCAATGTTCTGGTGCAGAAGCAATCAGAGAACTAAATGATCCTAGGTCAGCATCAAATTTATTAATTCAAGAATGTAGAAATGAAAATTATTTTCAAATAATTCTCATACCCAATTAGCAAATATTAAGCAACCTAATTTTTTTTTTTTTTTTTTTTTAAGATTTTTTTATTTATTTGTGAGAGAGACAATGAGAGAGAGAGAGCATGAGAGGGAGGAGGGTCAGAGGGAGAAGCAGACTCCCTGCCGAGCAGGGAGCCCGATGCGGGACTCGATCCTGGGACTCCAGGATCATGACCTGAGCCGAAGGCAGTCGCTTAACCAACTGAGCCACCCAGGCGCCCCTAAGCAACCTAATTTTTAAACCGTCAAATCTTGAGGAAAAATTCAGGTTCTAATATGAATACTAAAATAGGAAGACGCTGCTAAACGCCACTATCAAACAGTTAAACCGAGCTCCTGGAATAGAAATCTCTTGACTGCTATGCGGTTTACAAGCACTGATGCTTGACTAAAGTGATTTACTTGGACTTCCACACAGTTGTTACAGTTTAAGCAAATTCTACCAGTGAGCTCAAGCACACCAACTAACCTCCTTCATGCCTAAAGATGAGCAAAATTAAACTCCATTTAAATACAATTTGAAAATATCCTACTCTCATCCCCAGTGCATCTGCAACTGAATCTGAAACTATAATGCATCAGTTATTAGAATCCAGTATCTTTCTAGATATTCAGACTGAAAACTAATCTCAATGGACAATAAGCAAATTCCAGTGGAAGAGCTAATGCAAGGCCATCCGTCTTACCTGCTTTCTGCATTATCTTTGTCCCTTATTAAATTTCCTTTAAAAGTGGGGAGTGATGGGGTGTGGTTAAAATTCTGGTCATTTGTAGGCTTTTTTTTTTTTTTTTAAACATTGAACTAGGGTATTTAAACACACCTCCTGTGAGAATAAAAGTGAACTCTCTGAGAGGTGGGCAATCAACCCTGTGTCACCTCCCTCTCCGCAGTGCTATGGACCCAAGAACAGGGTTAAAGACCTGACAGGAAGGGTCTATTACTCACCCTACTCCACATTCACAGCTGACACTTATATAAGGTACCTGGGCTTGACCAGACTTAAACTTCTGGAAATAGGTCCAGGAGTAAGACAATCGGTGAATAGTTCATTAAAACTCCTACCTTTGGTTCAAACTGGGGATAAAGGATAACTTTAGAAAGATGTTTACAGTTTAAAATATTTAGTATCAGAAAGTTGTACTTATTTTTTTTTTAACTCAGCAGACTGAAGGCTTAAATTATCAATCTGCGTGAGACTTGGAAATGTACAGATAAGAAAAATGGCTGGGAAGTCTGTCCCGGTCCACCCAGTGCCACCAAAATGTGACACATCTTACCTGTTCAGCGGTGTAGTGTCACATGAGACAATAAGTTGTATTTTGATTCTGCAGGTTTTCTCTGCATTTCTAGGGTCATGTTTCACTAAAGTACTTAGGAATAAGTTTACAGCACAGTGAACATAAAAGAGGACACAAACCAAATTTATACTTAAATTAAGTAGCATGATTTAATTTAGCTGCTGCTTAATCCTGAATCCTCTTAAGTTAAAAAAACAAAAGTTATAATTAACTATTAACGTTAATGAATTTAAACCTTCCAGAAAACATGAATCCAAAAGGAAATGTCCAACGGGTGATACAGGCCACATATTTTATGGCCTTTCCTGTTTCAGTCTCAAACATTCTAAACATCAATGGAAAAAAATTTTCTCTAGAGTTTTTCAATTTTATTCTTCTAGGGCACAATTTTCTGGCCCATTACTGGGTACGGTCTTCTAACAGGTACACAATTAACTCATAGGTAGACAACACAATGGCAGTATTTGGTATCTGCCGGATGAGCTGGGCAAAGAGTCCTCTATAGAAGGCAAGGTAACCTTCTTCCCGGAAGACCAGCCGAGCAGTCTGGACAAAAGACTTGTACTTGGTGCCTTCCTCCCGGAGCCGTGTCCTTATGACTTCTGCAGACAGAAACACATACTTTATGCTACAAACGAACTGCATTACCAAGTGATACAATGAGAGAATTCAAAGCACACAGCTCTGTAACCGTCAATGTACATCTCTGGCTATTTGCCATCGGAGTTCTACTTGGACAGCAAAGTCGCTTAGGGACAATGAAAAGTTGCAATCTTTTTAGAACATTTTCTAACTCTGGGAAATGGTCAATTAGGGACATTACATATACAGACAAAAGTACAAAGTAACTTTTAAGGGACTGTAAAAGCTTACTTTGAATGGGACTTCATTTTAAGATAGTTTGTGGTTTTCTACTCCCAATTAAGCAAACGCTGTAATTTCACTGAAGGTGTAATTTGTATTAAGCACGGCAAATCATCAACAAGATTTTCTTTTCATGTACTTGCCAACTTCCTCTCCCACTAAAACCCTTCTCCACCACTCTCTCCAGCTCAAAAGCTGCCTCCCACATTTTCAAACCTTTGCACACCTGGCCCTCCCTGACGCCGGCACCCCCAGCCTGACACCTGTCACTGCCTGGCACGCTCCCATCTTCCCCACCCCACGGGACGCAGCCCAGCCTCTTTTCCCTGAGCCCTGGGGAGCCGCTTAGTGTCCCAGCATGTGACAGGGGCTCAATTACCTGCTTTGGAGCTGACCACGTACATTCGTCACAGCTGACAGCGCAGCGGGCTTTTGGAAACAAAACCCGTTTTGCATGGTACAATAAACTAAGCTATTCTTTTTTAAAGTAGGTCAGTGGATGGGGCGCCTGGGTGGCTCAGTTGGTTAAGCGTCTGCCTTCGGCTCAGGTCATGATCCCAGGGTCCTGGGATCGAGCCCCACATCGGGCTCCTTGCTCGGCAGGAAGCCTGCTTCTCCCTCTCCCACTCCCCCCTGCTTGTGTTCCCTCTCTCGCTGTCTCTCTCTCTGTCAAATAAATAAATAAGATCTTTAAAAAAAATAAAAAATAAAAAAATAAAGTAGGTCAGTGGAACATTAGGTCTCTAATTCCTTAAAAAATAGACTTAGCAAAGTAGCCTCACTCAGCACTCCATTCAAAGTGGAAGCTGAGAGATTTTTTTTTTTTTTTGGTTGGCACTCACACCATTTTTTTAAATTGAGGAATTTTAAATAAAATCCAGATTTCTGGCTTCTCTGAAAACACCTGAAGTTCTACAACAGAGGGCCCACGTTCTGCACAATACGTTTTGGCCACTAGTAGCTGGAGCTGAGCCGAGCCGAGCGCCTGCCGCTCCCATAACCTACAGACGGTAGAAGCCAGTTCACCTGTACTCCGTCACCTTGGGACCTGCGGACACTGGCACCGCACTGGGAGCTGCAGAGGTCTACATACACGGGCCGTGACACGAACCGCACAGCTGCTTTACTGTTCTGGAAGAAAAAGCAAAACATACCGTGCGGATAAGCGATGCAGGAAGCACATCCCTTAGAAATCGCAGCAGCTGCCATAAGTCCAAAAAAACTTGGGGAACTCTTCTCAGTCCCGTTTGTAGAAGAGGCTAATGGAGCTTCTTTCAGATACTTCTTCAAACTTTCATAAATAGCAAAACAGATGATAGTTTCTGAAATTCCAGCATACGAGGCCGTTAATCCCCTGTAGAAGCCACGGATGCCTTCTGTCTGGTAAACATAGCGAGCACACTGGACTGTGTTCATCTGCTTAGAGCCTCTCACTCTGTGTAAAGATCAGTGAAGAGCTGTTAAAATCCACACTCAGGAGGAGCTGGGCTCAAATAAGCGTTAAGTATAAAGAGAAATTGTACGGCAGGTGAAATACGTCTTCCGTGTCCTGTGTTCAGCTGAGCCCAGGCCCACCAGATGGGGCACCTGATAAGCCCCAGAAAGTATGTGCATCTGTACCCAGAGTCATGAAAACATGTCCATAGCCTCTGACCTAACTTTAGAAAGAGCCGGACGGAGGAAGATGTTCATCACAGAGGAAAATATAACTGCGATATAATCAAAACAGTCAGAATATCTAAAAATAGGAATAGATAAGTAAACTATGATACGCACACTAGGTTAACATAGTTGAGAAGGCAGTCAACTACGTGGAAGTGCTTGCGTGGAAAGCAGGACGCAATTATACGGTGAGTATAATTACAATCACGGCACAAATGTGCTTTCAGAAAATGCCGAAGGAAAAGCCTCACCAACATTCCGCCTGGGCAGTGAGCGCGAGGTTGTTTACACTAGTGAGCTTTCTTAACTCTAGTCTCCAGATGGTGTGTTTTGATTCCATTATTTCTAAATTTATGGAATGATAAACATCAAATAAACTACATAAGAACTAATAAAAGGCTTCAGGCTCACTGCTCCTGGCTGGTGATGGGAAGCATCCTAAACTGCCTGATGCGGAGGGAACCCCAGGGCCTGACAGCGTATCCACTGGTCTGCACCACGCAGTCCTCCCTCGGCGCTGAAGCCCAGCGCGCCCCTTGCTCCAACCAGTCACAATGGGCTCTCCCCTTCTTCCTTGTGTCTTTCCGAGGCTGCTTCTCCACACCCTAGCTGGAGCGACCTTTCTAATACAGATCTGACCACACCACTGCCCTGCTTATAAGCCTCTAATGTAGAGTTTCTCAATCTGGGCACTACTGACACTTTCCACCAGATGATTCTCTGCTGTGGAAGCTGTCCTTGCATTGTAGGATGTTGAGCAATACCCCAGCCTTTACCCACCAGATGCCAGAAGCATCCCACCTAAGTTGTGACAACTGGAAATGTCTCCAGACATTGCCAAATGTCCCCTGGGGGGCAGAGTGTTCCCCACTCCCACCCCAAACCACAGCTCTAGTGGCCCCCCATGGCCCTCAAATTAGAGCCTGAAGCCAAACTCCAAGACCCTCCCAGGGCTTTGAAGGATATGCCCCCTACCCCATGCATTTCTGCAGCCTTGGCTTTCTATGATCCCCCCCTCCTCCAGCGTGCACGCGCACACCACACACACACACACACACCCAGAGCACACTCCAACCACACTTCCCTTCCTTCGGGTCCCCAGAAACGAGTGTTTCTTGTCTCTAGATTTTCCGCATACCCTGTTCTTGGCCTGAAGCACGTGCAGTGCCAGGGCCCCCTCCCCATTATTTTTCAGACGGTAGAGGGTGGACATCACTGCCGCGGGAGGCCCTCCTGTGCCCGCCCTGCCTGGATGGCATGAGGGACCTCTGGGGTCCTTAGCATTTCTGGCCCCTATTTCATCAGCCTACAATTCTCTTTATTTTCTGTAAAGCTGTGGGCTTCTGGAAGGCAGGGCCTATGGCTTATCCCCCATTTCCCCAGTGACTAGTACACAGCAAGCATGTAACAAATCTGCATTGTTGCAGGACTGGTTAACAGAGCCCACCCAAACGAAGCTTTTTAAAATGTCCTGAGCATGGGGGCGCCCGGAGAGCTTGGTCGGTTAAGCATCCGATTCTTGATTTGGGCTCAGGTCATGATCTCAAGGTCCTGGGACTCAGCCCTGAGTCAGGCTCCGTGCTTAGCGGGGAGTCTGCCTGAGGATTCTCTCTCTCCCTCTGCCCCTCCCCCCACTCAGGCACTCTTTCTCTCTCTAAAACAAACAAATAAATCTTAAAAAAAAAAAAAAACACAACGTCCTGAGCATGGACATTGCATGGAGCATGGAGATTTAAAAGAGTGCACGTCCAGTCTCCTAGCTAACTTGTGCACGTACCTGCTGCTAAGCAGGAATGATACCAGGACTGTGTGGGGCACACCTGGAATGGGGAGTGATTTCCAAAGGTTTCCAGGAGAGGATGCTGGTCAGAAGCCTGAAGGACAAGCAGGTGTCCTTGAGCGACAAGAGGGGGAGAGGGATTCCTGGTGAGGGACAGCACACTCGGGGAGATGGAAGCCTAAGAGCACATGACAGTTTTAGAAAATTGCAAAGGACCTTGAATGTTAAGCCCAGGAGTTAGGATTTGACCGTGAGAGTAAGCAAGATTCATTGAAGGATTATCAGCTAGTGACCTGTCCAAAATGTTGAGATCTGATGCATTCTAGAAGGTTCTTTCACACAGAATGGATTGGGGAAACATGGAATCTGAGACAAATTCAGAGGTTTTCGTGGTCATTAGAGAGAAAAAACAAATTAAGGCAGACCCCTAGCTACACGTCTAGGGGGGTATTCTTGCTGCCTCTCTCTTTTCTTTACAGGTTGCTTAGAGTTCGGCTGGACTAGCTGAAAGCTTCCAGTGCCCACACGTATTTCCAGGCCACACGGTTACACAAGGGTTCTTAGAATTCGATGAGAGTGTCCCTTATCACTATCACGTCTTTGAAATTATGGTGGTTACTGGGCCACTGTTTGATCTTGTTATTTACTGTATTAAAGAAGTGTATTACTATATTGCATTTTAAAAAAAACATTGATGGGTGCCTGGGTGGCTCAGTTGGTTAAGCGACTGCCTTTGGCTCAGGTCATGATCCTGGAGTCCCTGGATCGAGTCCCGCATCGGGCTCCCTGCTCGGCAGGGAGCCTGCTTCTCCCTCTGACCCTCCCCCCCCCCTCATGTGCTCTCTCTCTCTCTCTCATTCTCTCTGTCTCAAATAAATAAATAAAATCTTTAAAAAAAAATAAAAAAACATTGATAATTATACTTCAACAATTGGTTTCCATTGCTTTCAAAAATATTACTCTGAAAAGCAACTGCAGAGGCTTCCCAGACTGCCAAAGGGATCCACAGCATGAAAATGTTAAGATCCACGGGCCAGGGGTGCCTACGTGGCTCAGTCGGTTGAGTGTCTGCCTTCGGCTCAGGTCATGATCCCGGGGTCCTGGGATCGAGCCCCACGTCAGGCTCTCTGCTCAGTGGGGAGCCTGCTTCTCCCTCTGCCTGCTGATCCCCCAGCTTGTGCTCTCTCTGTCAAATAAATAAAATCTTAAAAAAAAAAAAAAAAAAAAAAAAAGAACCACAGGCCAGAGTTTCAGGGCAGAAATCCAGTAAATCTGAGGGCCTTGGAGATTAAAATGACCCTTTGCCATTCTACCCTTACCGGCTGCTTCCCACTTAAAAGAGAGGCCATCTGGAGGAGCCCATAGCGCTCCAGTTGAGGGTGGGGTCGGCCAAGAGCGGAGACCCACCAACTATCTGAGAGAAGTCAGGAGCAGATCAGGGGCCATAAGCTTCCAACCTCCCCCGAGTGGTAACTTCTGTTGGCTCTCATATCCCCACAACGGCTGGCAGCACACATATCAAAACAAAAGGAGTTTCTACATATAGCTTATATTCAGGATAAAACAAGGATGGGGATGCCTAAGGGCTCTGTACACCTCATTTCACAACTGGAGTTGGGAGGAAAAAGAAAATCTCCACAAATATTTAGGAAGGAACAATTAATAACTTACTTCCGTTCTAGCTGCATCCGGGTTTTAACCATCCATATAGGATTCATTAAGGTATTTGTGACAAAAGCTGGAAGAAAAAAAAAGAAACAGAAAACATCATCACTGAACACAGTCCATGCTTATTAAAGCTATTTCATATGATAAACTTTGAGATCAGGATTTAAATGGCTTAATAGTAAAAATGGATAGTAGGAAGCAGTTATATTTCCAGACTGCAGATGGAAGGTACAGTCCCCTAAAATGTAACATCTATTGATATCTTGGACCTAAAAGAAATCTCTCAATCTTCTAGAGCCCTGTCTAGTTTTTCCAACCTGTAGATGGTGCTGTTGATATTTCTGTAAATGCAATTCCTATGATAAATATGTAAACTATTCTAAAACTCAATTTATAAGCTTCAGGTCCAGAAATAATTTGTTTTAAAAAGTTGGTGATCTAATCCAAAAGGTTACCTTATATCAAACTTAAAATAGAAGCCACTAAATCTCCATTTACCTAAATCTGAACATACACATTTTAGTATCTCACTAATCATATCAGGAAATTGGAAGTTTTAAAGACAGATCTGCTTATAGGAACCATTTTTCAAGTCTTCCTCATCTTAATGTTGCTCATTGTTCCAGACCAACCAGAAAGAGCAGTACCGTGGCATCAGCCTGACACATGGTGAGCTCTGAACACCTCGTCCCCTCCACAGTCCTAAGCAGATTAATTAGGACCCAGAGAGTGGTTTAGAGAACTCCCTCCAGGTCTCCTTTATTTGGCAACCTTTCCTCTAAGTTAATTTTGCAAAAGTCACAAAACCGATGAACAGCTTAGGGCTTATGGCTCACTTACTACCACCCTCATCAGTGAGGGTTGACCCGTTCATTCTGCCACTCTGCATTTCCTCCTCGGAGCTCTGTATTTGGCAGAAACTCCTTTCTTGTATGAAGCAGCAAGAAGATATGCTATCTTCTACTTGGGGTCTAGTAATTATGACTTATAACTACTCAGACAGGTTACTAGAACCTTTATGTGGAGTGACAGAGGCAGACAAAACCTTAGAGGCTGCCAGGAGGCAGAAACGTTTCACAGAATGCCTGTTTGAGTTCTCTAGAATACTCTTCTATTTACACAAGACATAAAATGATACCTAAAAAGACATAGCCTTCTCTCCGCAATCTACAAGTCCGTGGTTCTTTGCCAAGTATTTCCTGAGGAACAAATCCTGTTACGAATTTTCTATAGCGAGTGGAATGACTCCCATACTACCTGATCTGGTACCAGCCCTCCTAAAAGATCTCCTCCACAGCCCCAAGCCCTCACCACAGAACCCAGCTGTGGGCAGAAATGCCAGCTATCCACAGGGTACGCTGGACACCATGGGGAGTCACACACAAAAAAGCTCCATCTTTAAAAATAACTTAATGAAACAGAAAGACATGAAAATGCATTAATATTCCTTTAAAAGAGATGTAACACCAGTAGTATGCACGAGCACAGGTAAATTTTGAGGGAGAAGAGAAGTCTTAGTTATCAAAGAAAATGGAACCAAGTTACAAACTATTCTCATACATTCATGTTTTATTAGTTCTAACATAAAGCGTTAGAAAAATGTTTTTAGATGCAAAAGAAGCAGAGAGCTAATTTCTAATTCCTGGAAAAAGCTGTTTGGCACAACACATGCTTTAGGAAAGTGGGAAACTTATCTCCACTCACTAGGGTAACATACCTGCAGAGCCAGCTGAGAAAATATGCACAATATTACTGTTAGGCACAAAAATGCCATTGAACTGCTCTTTGGCTTTGGAGTAACACGCAAAGTACACAGCCCTGTTTGAAGAAAGAGAGAACGCTACAGACATTGGCATGGCACTATATACGTCCCTCCGCAACCTCTGAAAAATTTAGGAAAATATGAGAAAGAAGGTTAACATGTAACCAAAAGCTTGACCTCATCTATAAAACCAAAAGCTGCTGCAGGCCCCTGCAGAAAGCTCCTGCTTGTCCCTCCAGAAAGTATTCAGTGATGGTAGAAGTGTCCAAAATAATTGAGGAAGAGGAGATTTTGGTAATATATAAAATCTATTTACATTCTTCATTTTGGATGTCAATTCTTTAAGCACCAAAATCTATATTGAAACTTCTAAAATTTGTAATACTTCTAAAATATACCACACTCGTCCTGCCTTACACCTCAATGAGTATGTCAAATATAATTTGACTTTTTTGACGACTCAGGGTCACGTAGGGAACAATCATCACGAGCATATTTTCGTGTAGAGCTTCCGCCACTGAATACGCCCCCACCTCCCCCAACCCTGCAGCTCCTGTAGGTGGAGGCTAGGCGCCCCCCCATCCCCATCCCCAGCTCTGGTCTGGTCTTTGCTTTCGCTCTTTTGACTTCTTTCTTACTGGGGCTGGGGAGTAGGGGCTGGTTGGTATTTTCCCTGCTCCTTCACCAGCAATGCCAGGGAAAATGCTTCTTTATTTTGGCTGGCCAATGCATCAATCATAGAATGTATTTTTCAACTTAGGCTCTGGACTACTTATCATTATTGTGTTTATGTAACAGTATTCTGTTTTTTTCTAGGTCCCAACTGTTCTAAATGGGTGTGGCAGCCAGGAAGCTACATCAGATTAACACCTGTTACCAAATGAGCACTGTCCATGAGGAGATACAACTCAATTTTATTTACTATACATATGCAGTACGTCTACCATCTATTATAATGCATACCCCATATAATCTCACAGACTAGTGCTTTTATTTTTAAATAGATGATACACATATGCTACAAAATTCTAAAGGAACAAAAGGATTTACTAAGAATCTGAATTTTTACAACATTCTCAGGTGATTTGTGTATAAATCACCTCAGAGCACAAATCTGCAAGAATTCTAGGAAGCTTTTAGTCTTTACCTTATAGAAAACGTTTTCATTTTTGTTATAAAGATTAATTCTCTTTAAAGTCTATCCGAGTATTACATAAAGTAATATAAAAGTATTCTACCCTGCCACCCAGTGCCCCTCCCAGGAGGCAATTTCTAGAAGCAATTTCTTATCTACTTTTCAGATATGCTACACACACACTCACCTGTTCACTTTTCTCAAACAGGCTTTAAAGAGATACAGAAATAAGGGTGTTTTAAATAAAGTAAAGGCTAGAAGCCTTTAAAATTGCTTCAGATCAGTGCTACCAAGTGCATATGAATCACCTGGGGATCTTGCTAGAAGGCGGATTCTGATGTAGGTCTGGGGTATGGCCCAAGAGTGTGCAGGTCTAACAAGCCCCAGGTGACGCCAATATTGCTAGCCACGTACCATACAGGAAGTAGCAGATACTTGTTTAGAAGATTCCAGGTGATGAGAGGATTTTCACTGAAGAATAAAATAACTAGAGTCTCTCTCTCTCTCTCACACACACACACACACACACACCACAAGATACACTAGCAGTTGTCACTACTCTCTATGTCAGCTGCAACTAGGCAAATCCCATACAGAAAAAGAAACTGGCCATCTAGCAGGACTGCACTTCAGTAAGAAAGGAGTATTATATGTAGTGAGCCAGCTGGACGTTTAATGCTTACCTTGATGGCGCAACTCCAACCAAATTTGGACCCAAGCCTCTAAAAAGTGACTTTGGTCCCTCCTTCTCCAAGATTGACCTGAATAATAAGAGAAGATCTTTAAAATCCTTAGGCAGGGCCTATGCAACAGTGAGGCGTCAGCCTTCACATCAGGTCTGTGAATACAGAACAGAATGTTTACGAGACCCCAGACTCTTATCTGGTTATATTACAATACAGCATCAGAAGGCTGAAGAACACTGCTTTCATTACTGTAGTGAAAAAGCAGGCTTCAGAAGCATCAGTTTGACCTCTTTTCAAGAAGCCTTTTCCCTGGTTCATGAAGGACCAAGATGTTCAGGGTTTGTACTACACAATGAAATCTTAGTGAGGTAGGACGAGCATCTGGCAAAGCAGCTGATCCAGGGAATCATGTCTTATTTCTTTGGATCGTATTTCTTTTGGGTTTACTCCTTATTTCTAATAATCCTATCTTCAGATCTTTACTGACTGTAGAAGGGCCCCAATCAGGGATCTACAGAATAGAAAAACCAAATTATTTTCAAAGGCTGGATGAATGTTTTTTAAAGTTAAAGCACAGTATCTCAAGCTCCAAGAGAACACTTTTTCTTTTTAATTTTTAAAAATCATGGTAACATGGGGCGCCTGGGTGGCTCAGTTGTTAGGCGTCTGCCTTCGGCTCAGGTCATGATCCCAGGGTCCTGGGTTCGAGCCCCATATAGGGCTCCCTGCTCGGTGGGAGGCCTGCTTCTCCCTCTCTCACTCCCCCTGCTTGTGTTCCCTCTCTTGCTGTGTCTCTCTGTCAAATAAATAAAATCTTTAAAAAAAAAAATCATGGTAACATATACATAAAAACTTATCATTTTAAAGTGTACAGTTCAGTGGCATTAAGTATTTCCATAATGTTGTACAACCATTACCATCCATCTCCAAAACTTTTTCATCTCCTTGAATTGCAATCCATACCTGTTAAATACTAACTCCCTATTAACCTCCCCCCCCACCCCAGCCCTTGGTAACCACCATTTTGCTTTCTGTCTCTATGAATTAAGACTACTTTAGGGACCTCATAGGAGTGGAATTGTTCAGTATTCGTCCTTTTGTGGCTGGCTTCTTTTATTCAACACAGTGACATTAACGTTCATCTATGTTGCAGAATGTGCCAAAATTTCCTTCTTTCTTTACGGCTGAATAATACTCCATTGTATATGGGCCACATGTTGTTTATCCATTTATCTGTTGATAGATACTCGAATTGCTTCCACTTTTGGCTATCGTGATTAATGCTGCTGTGAACATGAGTGTCCAAATACTGTTCACGTCCGTAGTTTAAACTCTTAGGGGTACATGCTCAGAAGTGGAATTGCTGGATCATATGGTAATTTCTATGTTTAATTTTTTGAGAATCTGCCATGCTATCCTATCACAGCAGCTGTACCATTTTATATTCCTACCAACAGTACACAAGGGTTCCAATTTTGCCACACCCCTGCCAATGTGCTTTAAAAAAAAAAGTGTTAATATGTTTTCTCATTGAAAGTGACTAAGGGGCGGCATCAGGATGGCTCAGTCAGTTAAGTATCTGCCTTCAGCTCGGGTCATGATCCCGGAGTCCCGGGATCAAGCCCCGCATCAGGCTCTGTGCTCAGTGGAGAGTCTGCTTCTCCCTTTGCCTCTGCTGCTCCCGCTCCCCCTGCTTGTGTGTGCTCTCTGTCAAATAAATAAATAAAATCTTAAAAAAAAAAAAGTGACTAAGGAAAGGACTGTGTAGAACTTTTTTTTTTTTTTTTGACAGAGAGACACAGCGAGAGAGGGAACACAAGCAGGGGGAGTGGGAGAGGGAGAAGCAGGCCTCCCGCCGAGCAGGGAGCCCGATGTGGGGCTCAAACCCAGGACCCTGGGATCATGACCTGAGCCGAAGGCAGACGCCCAACGACTGAGCCACCCAGGCGCCCCTGTGTAGAACATTCTTTAGAGGCATTTTCCCGCTCCAACGTAATGATTCTTCAAGTTGGTTAAATTTATTCTTTTCAATGGCTCAACTTTCATGGTATCCAAGAGAATTTACATTACACTGAGGTCCCCTCTGATTTCATTTCCTTCTCTTACTGCAGATTTTTCTGCACTTGGTAATAGTACCTCCAATCTGACAGCATTCTAAGTTTATCTAGCTCATGAATAATTGTACTGTTGTCAAAAGAGTTTATATAAAGCTTTACTTTCATTAGGACACTGAAGGTAAAATAAAACGGTGTCTTCCACTTTATGGAAAAGCTATTGGTAAAGTGAATCCTGCCAATTTTATTTCTACCACCTTCCACTTTTCCCATAGAGAAAGTTTCTAGAAACAAAGCTGAAATTTTTGCTGCAGAAGAGGTTAAGTTGATGTTTTGGTCCCTAGCGTGCTGGATGATGTTCAACTTTTATCCATTCATAGTTTTCTTTCCTGTTCTTTCCTTTTTTCAGGTCAATGTAATTTTTCATGGTCTAGAGTCCCTGAATGTACAAACTAAAAAATGTGAATCTTAGCTTCTCTTCCTCAAATTTTTGATGTTTATAAAATATTTCAATTGCCTGAAAATGAAAGAATATTTGTACCTGTAAGAGCTATCCTCAAAAATGGCAGGCTAGCAATTATCTAGGTAAGAAAAAAGAAATAAAAGGTATCTAAATTGGAAACGAAAAAGCAAAACTATCATTTTTTTTTTTAAGTAGGCTCCATGCCCAGCATTGAGCCCAACATGGGGCTTTTGAACTCATGACCCTGAGATCAAGACCTGAGGTGAGATCAAGAGTCGGACACTTAAGTGACTGAGCCACCCGGGTGCCCCAGCAAAACTATCTTTATTCACACAGACAACACAATCTTACACATAGAAATACTAAGGCGTACACTAAACAATTACTATAATTAATAAAGTTCAGCAAGGTTGCAGGATATGAGATCAATATACAAAAATCAATTGTATTTCTACACAGTAGCAATGAACAATCTGAATACAAAAATAAAAACTGATTCCATTTACAACAGCATCAAGGGGAAGAACATCCCTAACCACAGAGAGATGGAGTAGATCAGTGGTTGCCAGGGTGGGGGAGGGGAGCTGGGACTGACTACTGATGGGTACATGTTTCCTTCGGGGTGACGAAAATGTTCTAGAATTCGATAGTGGTTGTGGTTACATAACTGTGACTACACTAAAGCCCACTGAATTGTGCACTTCACAAGGATAAATTTTATGGTATGTGAGTAATAACTCAATAAACCTATTCTTTCAAAAAGTAATGAACTGGACCCTAGTTCCATCTAAATAATTATTTCAAAATAATTAGGGGGACAACAGTCTTCTTTTCTTTTCTCTCTCTCTCTCTAAACAATAGTCTTATTTTCTAATCATAGAATGTTTTCCTTACTGGCAGTTATCAACCCAGGCCCTTTTAAGTGATCCCATGACACACTCCTGTTTGTGTAGCCCAGCCTAAACCCTCTGGCCACCCCTGAGCATCACATGAAGGGCCTCTGTCTGAGATACTACACAATTAGAGGGCACAGCTACCATAAGTAGTACCTTTCTTTTTTTTTCATGGCATCTGGGGAATGTAAAAGCAAGGCATTTAAAATGAGACCGAGCCATGCAATGTAACATTACTTGGCAATAAAAAGGAAGGAAGTACTGATACACAAAAACAAGGATGACCTTCAAGAAACATTAGATTAAGTGAAAGAAGCCAGACATAAAAGGCCATATGTTGTTTCATGTTATTTATATGAAATGTCCAGAGGAAACAAATCCAGAGACAGAAAGTAAGTTAGTGGTTGGTTGCCTAGGCTGGGGGTGGGCGATGGCGAGTGACTGCAAATGGGTGAGAGGTTTTTTTAGTAGGGATAAAAATGTTCTAAAATCAAATTAGTAGTGTTGGCCGCACAAAACTCTGTGCACATACTAAGAACAGTTGGATGATATTCTTTAATGGGTAAATTGTATGGTATGTGAATTACATCTTAATGTTAAACAAACCAAAAAACTTGGGGCACCTGGGTGGCTCAGTCATTAAGCATCTGCCTTCGGCTCAGGTCATGATCCCAGAGTCCTGGGATCAAGTCCCGCATCGGGCTCCCTGCTCAGCAGGAAGCCTGCTTCTCCCTTTCCCACTCCGTCCGCTTGTGTTCCCTGTCAAATAAAATCTTTTAAAAAAACAAAACAAAACAAAACAAAAACAATCCAGCAAGGAGAAAAGAAAGGCTCCTTGAAAAACGTCTAATACCAGAGTGGGGGGCACCTGGGTGGTTCAGTTGGTTGAGCGTCTGCCTTTGGCTCAGGTCATGGTCCCTGAGTCCTGGGATCGAGCCCTGCGTCAACCACCCTGTTCAGGGGGAAGTCTGCTTCTCCCTCTGCCCCTTCCCCTGTTCATGCTCTCTCTCTCAAATAAATAAAAGGAATGAATATGGACTGTAGATTAGTTAGAAAGCAGTATATAAATATTGAATTTCTTGAATTTGAAAACCATACCTTGGCTTTAAGAGAATACCCTTGTTCTTAGGAAATAAATGCTGAAGAACTGAGGGTAAAGGGGCATAATGCGTGTAACCTATTTTCCAATGGTTCAGAAAAAATATGTATGTATACAGAGCAAAAAAGAAAAAAAAAAAAACAAATGGGCCAATGTTACAAATTGGTTATTAGAGGTAAAGAATATAACCAAGTAATCTGTACCATTTCTGTAACTATTCTGTTTGAAATTATTTCAAAGTAAAAAGTTCTTAAAAAAAAAAAACAAAAAACGAGGTACAGGTCATAGATTATAAAAATATTAGGGGCGTCTAGGTGGCTCAGTCGTTAAGCATCTGCCTTCGGCTCAGGTCATGATCCCAGGGTCCTGGGATCGAGCCCCCCATTGGGCTCCCTGCTCAGTGGGAAGCCTGCTTCTCCCTCTCCCACTCCCCCTGCTTGTGTTCCCTATCTAGCTCTCTCTCTCTGTCAAATAAATAAATAAAATCTTTAAAAAAAATATTAAACTCATGACGACAGCCCACAAAGTCACAGAAGCAAGGGGTGGGGTAAAGACAATTCTTGGGTTTCTGTAAACCTAACACGCCAAATGAAGTTCCTGCACTTTGAGTGAACTTTCATACTGGCTCAAACAAGCCACTCAGCTCTTACTAGAGGCATGAGAATTTAGTGTTTTCAACTGTAAATACTTTACTTTTACTCAAAACAGGACTGTGCTTTCAAAAAGCCAAGCTCTCTGAACAAAAACTTCTCTCCAGTAACACCTTGAAGTGATTTACAACTTCTAAGAGTATGTAAACGATTTCAAATGGTCAGTATATTCAAATATTTTTAAAGTTTAGATTCTGTCTGTGGTCCCATTAACGTACAGGGTGCAGAGCCAGGCCCAGAAGGCAGTTAAACACAATTAAGGGACTCTGGCTCTAGGAAGCCTGAAGCCTCTCATCTATAATGCAGTAGGGAACTCATGTCCTCAAGTGACTCAGGCCTTTTCAGAACTGCAGAAAGACGGTCTCCATAGCTACGCATATTAACAGTGGGCAAAAAGTCAAATCTGTTACATAATTCAAACTGCTAACCTATCTGGATGTTTACAAAACTCTTCTGGAACAATCAAGTTCCTACTATAAATGGTACTCTTTGGCTTCATAATAAAGCATGTTAGGATCCAGACTAATTTTCCCACAGTCATTTCAACTTTGATTTAGAAAAGAAATGCAAAAGGAAATTAGGGTCTTATTTGGAGCATTTCATTCTCTTCACTAGGTTTAATCACAATACGAACACTACAGACTAATCCAAGACAAAGATCTCATCTGAACATAAAGGTTTTTACAAGATAGAGACTAGCTCACTAATATATTACTTTTCAGATTAAAAAAGTACTTGAAAAAACAAAAATAAGATACCTGAGTACTTTACAGAATAGGAGCTCTGATAGAAAGAAAAGAAAAAGAAAAAGATTAATGCTTAAGATTTTTTAAAGCAGACACCAGAGATAAACTGATATATTAATAATCTCTATGGCAAATCTAACAGCGAGAGCCTAAATATGCTAGCATCTTGCCTTTTTTCTTTTTAAGTAACTATACTCAAAATGTAAAGGTTACTGGTGCTCCGGTGGAGGATATTTTTTTTTTTTTCCTAATACGTTACCCTAACATGAGACACATGCAAACACTGATTTGCATTTTGAAAAATAAGCTTCCTGTAAAGAAATTCTGTTGCGTGGTAAGTCTTTTAAAGTCGTTCTGCCTGAAAGAGTAAGACTAGATAATAAGCTGCTTAGTTTTAAGTGAATAACCATTTTATTCACTTGGGTTTTTGGTAACCCAATGTCTTCTAAAACTGAACAGACAACCTTGATGGGCTTGTGGTATAGAGGAAAAGCCTGACTCTTGTCCTCCTTTTATCATTTACCAGATGAAAAGCCCTCTCTGTAGACCCCCATCACTGCCCTTGGCTCAGCCATGTTAATGGAAGAAGGAGAGAGCTATCTAATAATCTACGTGCAGGAGGAGGGCTGCTTCAACCAGGGTGGTGGTAGAGAGCAAAGCAGTCACTGGCTGTTACAGCACCCTGAACGCACGCTTCCCATGCTGGCGCACTCTCTTTATGTAAGTGCTGAGTAACACTCTGCTTTTAGAAGATTTTATTTATTTATTTGACAGAGAGAGACACAGCGTGAGAGGGAACACAAGCTCGATCCCAGGACCCTGGGACCATGACCTGAGCCGAAGGCAGACGCTCAACGACTGAGCCGCCCAGGTGCCCCAACATGCTGCTTCTAGAACGTAACAGGGAAAGACACATATCTCCCCTGCAGAGCAAGTGCACTTTCTTCAGATGAGAATTATGTAATAGGATATTCCCCTTTTTCTGCCTTGGCCACCAAGAAACTCAGTTATAAATCTTATGTTTAAAAAGCGCAGAGGGCGCCTGGGTGGCTCAGTTGGTTAAGCGACTGCCTTCAGCTCAGGTCATGATCCCAGGGTCCCGGGATCGAGTCCCACATCGGGCTCCCTGCTCAGGGGGGAGCCTGCTTCTCCCTCTGACCCTCTCCCCTCTCATGCTGTTTCTCTCTCTCTCAAATAATTAAATAAAAATCTTTAAAAAAAAGGAAGAAAGAAAAATAAATAAATAAATAAATAAAAAGCGCAGAAAATGGGGCGCCTGGGTGGCTCAGTCAGTTGGGCGTCTGCCTTCGGCTCAGGTCATGATCTCAGGGTTCTGGGATCGAGTCCCACATCGGGCTCCCTGCTCAGCGGAGAGCCTGCTTCTCCCTCTCCCTCTGCTGCTCCCCCTGCTTGTGCTCTCTCGTGCTCTCTGTCAAATAAATAAATATTTAAGAAAAAAAAAGCGCAGAAAGTACATATTATGACAGCAGCTAATATTTATTATTTACATGGTGCAGTGTGCATGCTGAACCCTTTATATTCAATATCTTACGACATGCCCCAATTCATTCATTCATTCTACTGCTACTGAATGCTTATTACTACGTGACAGGCAGCATTCTATGTGCGTGGGGACACCTCGGGGACCAAGATAAATCAAAGTCCCTGTGTTTAAGGAACCTCCATTCTGGTGGGGGAAGAGAGGAAACAATATAAATATGTAAACTACACTGTACCTTGGATGGAGGGTAAGTGCTGGAGGTAAAAATAGAGCAGGAAGAAGGGATGGGGTGTGAGGGGAGGGCTTAGTTTTAAATAGCATGGTCACTGCAAGGCCTTCCTGCAAAGGTAACAACTGGGAGTCAGCCAGGCAGATGGCGTCCTAGAACAAAGGCCCTTCCTCAGCAAATGTTGTACTGTTCCCAGGTGCAAAGGCTGAGAAGGAACAGAAAGGAGGCCAGTGTAGCTGGATATGGGAAGGGAAACATAAGGAGGTGAAGTCGGAGAAGTCAGGGAGGGGTGGCAGCCGTGGAGAGCCTAGTGAGTGGCAAGCACAACTCTGGCATCTCCCTGGCGGGAGAGGGCAGCCCCTGGAGGGATGTGAGCAGAAGATTTTCTGCTGAGGAGTGGGCACGCGAGACAGGACGCCAGTCTAGCAACACAGGTGAGATGTGGCGGCCGCCATCATGGCAGCAGCAGAGAAAGGAGGCAGAAAGGAGGGCAGAGGGGTCAGGTTCTGTACAGATTCTTTTTTTTTTTTTTTTAAAGATTTTATTTATTCATTTGAGACACAGAGAGAGAGAGAGCATGAGCAGGGGGAGAGGCAGAGGGAGAGGGAGAAGCAGACTTCCCGCTGAGCAGGGAGCCCAATGCGGGGCTCGATCCCAGGACCCTGGGATCATGACCTGAGCTGAAGGCAGACGCTTAACCATCTGAGCCACCCAGGCGCCCCCGGTACAGATTCTGAAGGCAGAGTTGGGAGATTTTCCTGTGGGGTTGCGAGAAATAAGAACTCGGGAGGGACTCTGGGGCTTCAGATCTGGAGTGGAAAAGGATGGAGTCGCCTTTAACGGACATGGAGAAGACTTTGGGAGCGGCAGGTTTGGGGAAGTTTCGTTTTCCACGAGTTACACTTTGGATGCCCAGTAGACATCCAAGCTAAGATGTCCAACAGGCAGCTGGACTAACGTGTGAGGCTCAGAGGAGAAACGCTGTCAGCTTACAGGTGGTATTAAAGCCACAAAAGTGAAGGTGATCCTAGAAGGGGCGGCTGGAGCTAAGGCAGAGGGTCACCATGGGAGCAGAGCCCTGGGGCCCTCCAACATCAACAGGCTGTCATGGAGACTCAGCAAAGAAGCAGAAGCAGCAGCTGGCATGGTGGGAATGTGGTCCTGTCGGGCGCTGAGCCAGAACCACTGCTGTTTCCACGTGAAAGAAGCAGCAGCAAAGGTTCGTGTTGGGGGCGGGGATTGTTGTCGTCTACTCTTAGCTGCTTCAAATCTTTCTTAGAAATCTACTTTAGAGGCGCCTGGGTGGCTCAGTTGCTTAAGCGTCTGCCTTCGGCTCAGGTCATGATCCTGGCATCCCGGGATCGAGTCCTGCATCGGGCTCCCTGCTCAGCAGGGAGTCTGCTTCTCCCTCTGTCCTTCAACCTGCTCTCATGCTCTCTCTCAAATAAATCAACAAAATCTTTAAAAAAAAATCTATTTTAAGATGAATATACATTGAAATGACATTGAACAAGTCACTTAACCTCTAATTTACATTTTCTCATCTATAAAATAAGGGTCTATAAAATAATTTCACACCAGAGTGCTAATCTCAGGGTTCTTGTGAAAAATCAATGAAGCAATACTACAGAAACGTGATCATTTTTTAACTCGAAAGCTAATGAAGATCAGTTGAGAATATTAAAAATGTATATATGCATCAAGCTAAGGAAATAAAACTTAACGAAACAGCTCTTGGGTGAAAAATGCCACTTTACAAACACTCTTCTAACAAAATATCATGACAAAAATTTTTCCGTTATTCATATATTTTTTTTTTTAAAAGATTTTATTTATTTGAGAGAGAGAGAAAGAGAGAGCACATGAGAGGGGGGAGGGTCAGAGGGAGAAGCAGACCCCCCGCTGAGGGACTCGATCCAGGGACTCCAGGATCATGACCTGAGCCGAAGGCAGTCGCTTAACCAAGTGAGCCACCCAGGCGCCCATCCATTATTCATATTTTGATGTGAATATAGAAGAGGTGATTTTGAAAAGTATTCATGTGTCA
The DNA here is from genome assembly GCF_964656455.1 of Halichoerus grypus. NCBI lineage: Eukaryota > Metazoa > Chordata > Mammalia > Carnivora > Phocidae > Halichoerus > Halichoerus grypus. The sequence continues at coordinate 180,633,745 of NC_135716.1, forward strand.
GGAATGTCTCACAATTGTGTAGCTGTGGCTGCGTGAAACAATGACTGCTGTGGGTCTGTGGGGACAAGGAACTGTCCTGTGTGTGGTGTGGTGTGGGCACTGTTCCTGTATTTTGCAAGACGGAGAGACATTTTTTTTCTTTGACTTACATTTTAATAAACAATTATCCTCAATGGGGGAAAATATGTACATACACATAGAGAGAGAGAGAGAGAGAGATTTACAGGAGATAGAAATACTAGGGATGTAGAACATGCATCCTAAAAAGTTCAACTAGAGAAACATCCCCATTTACCTCTGTCTACCTTACAAGCTTGGCCCTGTTGACACCCACAATTTCTGGGTAACAGTTCCCAGTTACAGTAAATAGATAAATCCGCTTGTCATGAGTTATTTGGCAAGCACGTAAGAGGAAGTTCTTTTTGGATGTCAGTAAAGTTGGCAAATTACCTGTCTGTTTCATTGTGTCCAAAACACTCCGTGTCCCTCAGAAGGGAGGTGTCATCTGAGACACCGCCATTGCCTAAACATGGAAGAAGGCAAACCGGGGGGGGGGGGGTGTCTCCACAGTCATGGCTCTTTAACGACGTGGGCTCGTCGCTCTCCCTACAGGGATCAAAGTGTACCTCCACATCTCTGTACTTCTCCTTCCTGGGCCTACCTCCAGGTAGGCTTTCTGCCTTTTGTTGTCTCCAAGCCCTTTCTCGGTATTTCACTAAATTGGCTGAGCGTCCCGGAGTCTTGGGTTTCCCTCCTTTTCCCCTAGCTGGGTTTCTGATCCTCTCCCTTGGGACCTTGCCCTCCGCAGCTGGTTTGCTGTCCAGTTTTGCTCAGTAAACTCAGATGCACTCTCATACACACATCTGGCATGCAGGCCTGGGTGACTCATTGGTAGACTTTACAAACAAAACGTACCTAAAAATAAATTAAGCACTTTCCAATTCATTCCACCTTATCTAAAATGTGACTGAATTCTGTCCAAAGTGCTAAGTGATATGGTTATTAAGACAGAACATCGCCATTTTATTGCATTTTTTTCTAACGTTTCCCAACTAAACATCTATATCGACAAAACAGCAATGTCTTTCTTGAACACACCCTTTTCTGGTGATAAGTTTCAGAGATCTGAGTGTCATGTTTAGCTAAATTCAACTACTATTTATTGAACACCCCTTTTATATTTATTTTTTTTTAGATTTTTTATTATTTATTTTTTTTAAGATTTTATTTATTTGTCAGAGAGAGAGAAAGAGAGCATGAGCAGGTTGGGGGTGGGGAGCAGAGGTAGAAGGAGAAGCAGGCTCCCCACGGAGCAGGGAGCCCGATGTGGGACTCGATCCCAGGACCCTGGGATCATGACCTGAGCTGAAGGCAGACGCTTAACCGAATGAGCCACCCAGGCGTCCCAAGATTTTTTATTTTTAAGTAATCTCTACACCTGACACGGGACTTGAACTGACGACCCTGAGATCAAGAGTGGTGCGCTCCAAATGAGCCAGCCGGATACCCCTGTTGAACACCTCTATTAGAGTAAACGGCCCCAAGCTGAAACGTAGGCATTGCCAATCACTCTTCTGCATTTCTGATTCTGCCTTAAGCCAAATTCAGCCTGTGAATATTCAGCCACTTCATAAGCAAATGAGACATTTTTAATGCAGTAAAAATAACACACTAAGCAGGTAGCCTCAGTATGAAACAAATATTTAAAAAACTATTTCACTAAATATATGTTGCAACTTTTCTATAAATGTAAAATTATTTCCAAACAGCAAGTAAAAAACATCAGAATATTTTGTCTCTATATAAGGCGCAGTCTTTAAATTTTTAATGTCACTCTACCAACCCAGATCTTGCCAGCCCTCAAAAGATTCTGGGCAAGAGCAACATTTTGATGCAACAATTTAAACATGGATTTTTGGTTTACTTTGTTTACTTTGACTGTCGCTGGATGATGATCACACGCAGCCCTGCTGCCAAGGGAGGTCAGAGCTCAAAGGTATTAGTACGGAAACCTAACTCTCAAGTTTGGACAGAGACTGCAAACAGAACACCCCATCTGATGGGCTTGACAGACCTCCTGTATTCAGTGAGAGTCGGGGTCCAGCACGGGGACTGAACTTACTTCAGAACCTGGAAGAGCCCAGGTGTCACGGACGTTGGTCTCACCATCCCAGCTCCACTAATGGTCCCCAGATGAACCTGAGGATAATAGACTGTCCGAAGAGCTAATCTTGAAGACTGCAACCGTGTCTTAATGACTTCTAGTGGACAAGTAAAAATAGCACCAACCGTGCCGCCACACCTGTTAAGAGAAGATATCACAACAGGATCAGAAAAGCTATACTATTCCCTAGACTGATAAAGTATGAAATTTCATTTTTCTCTCTTAAGAAAAAAAGGCACTTGTTTATTTCATAATTAGAACATACTGGGAGGTAAAAAGAATTTGTTGAAGTCTCAGCAGCTAAAGAGAGAACCACTGTTAACATGATGGCGCGCCCTTCAGGGTCTCTATCACTGGCTCTTTAACGTCCCCTCCCCAGCTTACCCGGATGCTGTGGTCATCTCTCTGCGGCCGCATCTACAGCTACCATACCATCTGTGATGGCTACACACTAGTCCTCTCTGCCAAGGTCCACCATTTTAACCCATTAGTACTGTTAGCCATTTCCAACTCCGCTGCCATGCTGCAGTGAATATTCTATTTTTTTTTTTTAAATATTTTTATTTGTCAGAGAGACAGGCAGAGGGAGAAGCAGGCTCCCTGCTGAGCAGGGAGCCCGATGCGGGACTCATCCCAGGACTCTGGGATCATGACCTGCGCCAAAGGCAGCCGTTTAACTGACTGAGCCACCCAGGCGCCCCTGCAGTGAATATTCTAGACAATGCATCTTTGCACAGTCAAAAATTATTCAGATAATGCTGCTATTTTGAGAAATCAACATTCACTACAACACAGACTTCTATTAAAATATGATTAATTTGGACTCCACTGAAAATAAAGCTAAAGCTCCTTTTAATGATGAAGTCCTCAAGCGTCCTTCAGTCTCCCTGATCAGGGTTCTCCCAACCACCCTTTATAATTTGTTCATGTCAAAATATTACCCGAATTAAAAATTTAAATATTTTTCCTCAAGACAACTCACTTATTTATCCTAAAATACCCACTTTCATCTTTTCTCTTTTTTTTTTTTTCAAGTAGACTCCAAGCCCAGCATGGAGCCCAACATGGGTCTTGAACTCATGACCCCGAGATCAAGGCCTGAGTTGAGGGGCGCCTGGGTGGCATAGTCGGTTAAGCGTCCGACTCTTGGTTTCAGCTCGGGTCATGAGATCGAGCCTCACGTCCAGCTCCATGCTCAGTGTGGAGTCTGTTTGAGATTCCATCTCCTGTCCCCCTACCTCCCCGCCCCAGGGGCTCTCACACGTACACGCTCTCTCTCAAATAAATATATCTTTTTTTTTTTAAAGATTTTATTTATTTGACAGAGAGAGAGACAGCAAGAGCAGGAACACAAGCAGGGGTAGTGGGAGAGGGAGAAGCAGGCTTCCCGCGGAGCAGGGAGCCCGATGTGGGACTTGATCCCAGGACCCCGGGATCACGACCCGAGCTGAAGGCAGACGCTTAACGACTGAGCCACACAGGCGCCCCTCAAATAAATAAATCTTAAAAAAAAAAAAAAAAAAAAAGACCTGAGCTGAGATCAAGATCAGATGCTCAACTAACTGAGCCACCCAGGGACCCCACATCTTTTCTTAATAATATCCATGAATTGCATGTTTGATGGGCTAGTTATAATTAACAATGTCAGGTACCATCTAAAACCATCCCACCACCACCAATAAATGTTTTACTCTTTGGAAAACACTGATGATCATGACCTGTGTCTTACTCATCTTTATATCCCCGACATCAGGACTTGCAAGTGCACAAACAGTATTTGCTAAGCCAAGGAATTATTAAATTGAGATTTCAAGGACAATGTCTTTCAAGGGATCTAAATGTTTGAAAATAGCATATACTCTTGGGGCGCCTGGGTGGCTCAGTCATTTAAGCATCTGCCTTCGGCTCAGGTCATGATCTCACGGTCCTGGGATCGAGCCCCGCATCGGGATCCCTGCTCAGGGGGGAGCCTGCTTCTCCCTCTCCCTCTGCCTGCCACTCTGCCTATTTGTGCTCTCTGTCAAATGAATAAATAAAATCTTTTTAAAAAAAAGAAAAAGAAAATAGCACATACTCTCTACCTTCTGTCACAGGCTCCATTACCTGGGAGCTCCAGGTAGGGAGGGGCTGTGTATTCACATACTCTTGCACTTAGAGAGGATAGCACCTGGCAAACAGGTGGCTCAATAAAAATGATAAGCACCAGCACCTGTGATTGGGAAACAGTAACGACAGGAAAGGACAGGCGCTGGCAGAGAGAGAGTACTTAAGTTAGCTTCCCTATGCCACCAGATGTAAATGTTGGAAATGTGGAAGTGAATCTAGCACCCAGCACAGACCCTGAAAGAATGAAGTAAAACTCCATGCAGTATTTTAGAATCAGGAGCCCAAAGTTCCATAGAGCAAGTAAAATGATGATAACTAAGAGCTGGAAGCTATCAGTTTAAATAATAGCATTACTGCCAATGACTATTCTATGACAGGCATTCAATCATCCAACAATCCTATGAGGTAGGAGCTATTATTTACCCCCAATTTACCATGAGGAGTATGAATGTCAGAAAAAGAGAATGAAATGTACAGACTGGGGGAGGGTGAAGAGGAAAATAGTAATTTTTGACAGTTTAGGCAAACCTGCTTTAGAATCATGATGATAATACACGTAAATTGAACTGTTTACATACAACAGTGTTTTCTGAACTGTGGGCCAAAGCCCATCAACCACAAAAGCAATTTAGGGGATCACAAACAGAATGGGAAGGGAGAAGGGCGGGCAGGACATGATGTATATCAGACAAGTACCATTCAACCCTCAAGGATTCTGCCACTGGTATTGTCTTTACTTTTTAGATGGGGAATCCTGGTCTCAATGAGGTCATATACTTTCTCAAAGTCACAAAGTGACGAAGTGGCTAAACTGAGACCCAAATCCAATGTTCTTCTCACCATACTCTTGGGAAGGATGATGGAAAGATAGTTTCGTTAGATAATTTAGACTATTTACATTCACACTCTACTTGGCCAATAGCTGATTTGACAATAAGGCCTTTAAAACTCTGTGTTTGGGGCGCCTGGGTGGCTCAGTTGGTTAAGCATCTGCAGTTAAGCGTCTGCCTTCGGCTCAGGTCGTGATCCGGAGGTCCTGGGATCGAGCAGAGTGCGGCTTCCTGCTCAGCGGGGAGTCTGCTTCTCCCCCTCCCTCTGCCTCTCCCTAGCTCGTGTGCACTCTTGCTCTCTCTCTCTCAAACAAATAAAATCTAAATCAATCAATCAATCAATCTCTGTGTTCTTCTGCACCAAGGAAAATTTGTGAGCCTAACTAAATACTGGTCTGTATAATTTGCTAAGCACTAGAATATGTCTAAAGAAAATGGGATATAGTGTGGAGTCTTAAAAAAAAAAAAAAAGTAAAAACTAACTCATGTCCATTCACACGAAATTACCCTTACCTATTAGAAAAATAACCATGTGCTTAAAAGGTTTAATATTTTAACACATTGGAAAACTCACATACTACAGAGTAAGATAAAAAAAAAAACTGAAATTTACTTATGTTCAATAACATGATTCCACAGTGCTGAAAAAGAACAGAACTTCTGGGTAGTCTTTCATAAGAAAGTCAACAAGTTCAAACACGACATAGGTCAACCACCTTTGCTTTGGCCCCATGTCAGTTATGTTCCTCACTCTGGCCAACCACCAACCAAACCCACGCCACTGATCAAAGGACGACCCGCTGGACGGTACGCTTGCCCCACAAAGCAGTGCCCTACTGAGGGCAAGTCGGTGAGCTCTTTGAGGCTGGCAGCCCACACTCACAACCACACACCCTCTTGTATGTTACACCCCGGGCCCATGGCAGGAGGGGGGCGGTGGTAAAAAGGCCCCGGCTGGCCTTCTAGACCACTCACCAGGGGACAAACTAAGGCACTCTCAGGCACCTCTTCTACAACGCAGAGTGATGCTGCCTCAGTGTTACAAGAAATGACAAAACGGGGAAAACACTGCCAACCGTAACCAGCGGTAAGAAGCAACTCTTCAGTAGGCGAGCCCCTCCCTACCTACTAGAAACCTTAGATGAGAAACAAGCATCGATTTTCAGTCATTTTAAATCATTTTTTAATTCATTAATACTTTTAAGTTATTAAGCTATGTTGGATACATCGTCACTAAAATACTCCTGATTAGAAGGAAAGAAGTTGATACTAAACTGAAATTTCCAAACAAAATTCTTCCCAAAATTTAAAACATTTCATAGCAGAATTTTTATTTACTTGTCAGAGAGAGAGAGAGAGAGAGAGAGCGCGAGCGAGTGCACAAGCAGGGGGAGCGGCAGGCAGAGGGCGCAGGCTCCCTGCAGAGCAAGGCGCCAGATGCGGGACTCGATCCCAGGACCCCGGGATCACAACCTGAGCCAAAGGCAAACGCTTAACTGACTGAGCCACCCAGGCGCCCCACAGCAGACTTTTTAAAGTATCTTTCAGCTCAACTTTTTTTCTTTCTTCATGAACCAGCACATATAAGACACTCATCAATCTGGGAGTATGAATAGAAATATGGACTTCTCTGAATTGGCTTTCCAAGTTTTTCTAAAAATATTTAATCATGTTGAGTCCTAAGCACTTGTGATTACAACAAATTACATTATTTGTTGAAAAAAGTTCCTGTTAGGGGCGCCTGGGTGGCTCAGTTGTTAAGCATCTGCCTTCAGCTCAGGTCATGATCCCAGGGTCCTGGGATCGAGCCCCACATCGGGCTCCCTGCTCCGCGGGAAGCCTGCTTCTCCCTCTCCCACTCCCCCTGCTTGTGTTCCCTCTCTCGCTGTATCTCTCTCTGTCAAATAAATAAAATCTTTAAAAAAAAAAAAAAAAAAAAAAAAGAAAAAAGTTCCTGTTAATTTTTTGATACAAAGACGTCCTTCAGTATTAGCTTGGCTCCTAACCGTGGTCACTCAGCTCAGATAAAGCCCTGTCCACTGTGACTCTGGGCAGAAGTTATTAACAGAGCTTTTTGAGTCTCAATTCAGAAAAAGACATTAGTTCTGTCCACCAGGCCTCCTCCATCTCTGCTATTCAGCTGTCCTCTACTGAATTCCCCCGTTCTTAGCAATGACACCATGGACAGATATCTGATAACTTCCAGGTCTTCAAATTCAGGCCCGTCTTAAACTTCCATCTCAAATCTCATTCAAAACTTCCCTCCAGCACTGCCAGCTGGAAGTATGGCGTGAGGGTACTTGGTCTGCTCTTTTTCTTCCCCTCTTTTAAGGGTTCTCTGGGCATGAGGACAGAGAGGAGTGAAGTGGTCTTATGTAACTGGTTTCGGTCTTGCTGTGGGTCCACCTGGCTGTGTGTTATATTAACGGCCTCGGGAAAGGTTATGATTTCAGTGTAGATGGTGTGCAAGCCTTCTTGGAGTGGTGTTCAATCCCGCTGGGCACTCCCATACTGGTCCCACCAGCAGTCCATCCCCCAACTTCCTTTCAGCCTCACTTGGCTGGGAACCCAATGGACAGCACTAGGTGCCTTTCCTTCCTCTGGTCCCCATGCTCCTTGACACCAAGCCGATGGGCCCACTAGAGTATTCTTCCATGTCCGTCAGGAGGCAGCAAAATTGGCCCTTGGTGGGAAGTCCCTCCCAATGTCTGTCCTAAGCACACCACAGTTTCTTCCCATCCAGCTGGCATGGGCTAATGCAGCAGCCTCTCAGCGGCAGGAAGCACCGGTCAGAGCCAGGTACCAGTCTTTCATCCAGTAGAGACTGAGAACAGGGTATGGGATAGTGACAGCAAAACCCTCTCTCCACGTGCCACAGTGCTGACAACTATGACCTGTCTGCTCTGTATATACAGTCTGGGGTGAGGTGGTCAAGGGCAGTCAGGCAGATCCTGCCATCTCTAAGTCTTACGGTAGACCCCTCTTGGTTCAGCTGAGGGCCATAGCGGCCAATGCATGGCCAACAGGAAAAGTCCCATCCAACATCCAATTACATGGTGACAGTGTTGGCATCACGTTGTCGGGAAAGCAAGTCTGACTGGATACCAATATTTCAGACCACTAATCTCCAAAGTGGGGGACATACTCTTAAGTGTGCACAATGGAATACTGGCATAGAGGGGGGAAAAAATTACAGAAAAAAAAAATTTTCATTTATTTATAATCTCTACCATTAAATTTCTATTTTGTGTATATGCTTTACAATATATATAAAATTAACAGGGTAATATAAATATAGATGCAGATATGCACGAACACTTTGCAGTTTATAGGACTGTGTGATCAAAGGCTGCAGAGCACTATTCTAGACCAGTGGTTCTCAACTGCGGCAGTTACGCCCCCACCCCAATGACATTTGGTAATGTCTGGAGACATTTTTGGTTATTGCTATTGGGGGAGGAGGTACTAGCATCTAGTGGGTAGAGACCAGGGTAGCCATTAAACATCCTACATGGGATGCACGGGAAACCACCCAGTAATACCGTGCCCCTCCCCACACAATTATCTGGCCAAGGTTGAGAACCTCTGTTCTAGATCAATAAAACAATCTATCTGAAGGCAGTACAAGCAATGTGGAGGGCGCTCCGGGTTGCCTCCCCAGCATCCATTCCCCACTTCCTCTGTCTTAACAAGACCCCAAATTTCTTAAGTCATATAGTTTGGATAATATTGAACCCATTTCTATGTCTCACTTAATCAACATAATACCATCTATGTTGCCATGTCATCTGTTCAGAGATGGGTACATGATTCAGCCCAAAATAAACAGCATAATCTCCTCGGAGCAGTGACCAGTTTAGAGATGGGTGCATGTCCAAGTTGGTCCAATCAGATTAAGCTTAAGACTTTTCAATGGTGGAGGGCGCCTGGGTGGCTCAGTCGTTAAGCGTCTGCCCTCGGCTCAGGTCATGGTCCCAGGGTCCTGGGATCGAGCCCCACATCGGGTTCCTTGCTCGGCAGGGAAGCTTGCTTCTCCCTCTCCCACTCCCCCGCTTGTGTTCCCTCTCTCGCTGTGTCTCTGTCAAATAAATAAATAAAATCTTTAAAAAAAAAAAGACTTTTCAACGGTGGAGAAACACTAGGAGCTGCTGGAAGCCAGTCCGTGTCCATGCAGGAACCAATCCTGGAATCACACAGATACTTCTGGAACACAGCAATCAACGAGGGGTCCCACAGTGACATTGCTGAGCCATTTAAATAAGCCCTCACCAAAGCCTGTTCTCTCTTTAGAATTTAGGTATATGTGCCAATAATCAAGCCATTTGGAAGTGAGTTTTTATTACTTACAAATGAAAGCCTCCTAAATGAGCCTAGTCAATAAAAAAAAATTTATACCCTCGTTTTCCAAGAAAGCACTTACAGAATTTTACTATTATCAGTAATCTTCCAAAAAGTAGTTAGGACTCATGTAGCTAGTAGGCTATGTTTCTAGTAGCTATGAGGAAACTCCCTGGATGTTAATATAATTTTGGTCCTGAGGTAATGCTCTCTAACCACTGATGCCAAAGTTCAGAGAGGACGCTCTGTGGGATATTCCACTCACTGAAACCATGGAAGTGAACAGAATGGCAGAAAGACCATGAACAGCAAGCCGTTAAATTACATGTCTGGGAGCAGTCAAAGAGTTGCTCTCTGAAATCTATTTGCCCAATTTTCTAAAAAATCTATTACCTGGATTTTTCTGTGCCTTTCCCCACTCTTACTACTTATTCCTGAAAGCCCTCCCCCCACTTTCTCTCATTCTTTCTGCCCAGAATTGAAGTCATGTGTTTAGTACATAAACATGGATTTAACCTTTTCTTTTTACCCACCTAAACCTTCCCCGATGGACTAGGCTCTTCTCTTCCAGTTTATAGAACAAAGCTAGACTATCACTACTACAATATATACACTGGATTTCTTCTTTTATCTTCATGTGACCAGAGACACAAAAAATTTTAATTATGCACACAAATTTTTGCATTTTAACTCTGAGTGTCAAGTAACAAGGACACCTTTCAAAAACTAGATGTTTTCAACAAGAACCTGTTTCCTGTATATACACACACAGTGTATATATTAGTGCTTTAGGCACTAAAGCCAAGACTGATATGCTATTTTAATCGCTACCCAACTGGTGGTCAACTGTTTCCCAGATTCACAGCTTATACATAACTACGTGGATTCCACCAACAAATGAACCTGTGAGACAACCTGTGATCCCAATCTCTGGAGTCTTCAAGGAATTCCCCCGTTCACCTGCTAACTCTATGGTCACTACTTGAAAACACTAGTGCCTCTTTGTAACTTTCTGGAATGTCTTATTTGAATACCTGGTACAGGGCTTGGAAGATTTTGATTATGCAAATTCTGTATTTACTCAGTCAAAGCAAAATGCCTAGTTTCTATGCAGCTAATTACCTTTTAGATGCTATTTCCTATATTCTACCTCATTTAGAAAGAAAAATTAAATAGCACCCTATGAATGAATAAAAAAACCCAACCCTATAGTACTTTCCAAACCTGAAGAGAATCATTATTTTTCACAAATACACAAATCCAAAATGTTACCTTACGCCAATATTGGTTCAGCAAATCTTACATATAGAACCATGTTCACAATTCATAAATAATCAAAGTACCGCTTCTCTTTATTTGGGACAATTTAACTGGCCACATAAAGCTAAACCCCCAGATAAGACACACACTACCTTTTTTTTTTTTAAAGATTTAAAGGCGCCCCGACACACACTACCTTTTATTCACTTAGTTAATCATTAAACAAGTATTGTTTAAGCATCTATAACAAGTGTGATATTGTACTCAAGATGTACAAGTGATGAAAACAGACATGGCAGCTATTCTCACGAAGCTTACTGCTAGCAGGAATCTTTCATACAAACACCATACAGCATTTAAAAATGTTTGTCACATACAGGGCGCCTGGGTGGCTCAGTCGTTAAGCATCTGCCTTCGGCTCAGGTCATGATCCCGGGTCCTGGGATCGAGCCCTGCATCGGGCTCCCTGCTCCGCGGGAAGCCTGCTTCTCCCTCCCCACTCCCCCTGCTTGTGTTCCCTCTCTCGCTGTGTCTCTCTCTGTCAAATAAATATGACCTTGTCCAAAAAAAAAAAATGTTTGTCACATATAAAAAATACACCGATGAAATAGTCAATTTATATTCTCGATATACATAAACCCTATATAAAATATTATGTGCACACTATTCTTGTCTTACCAAAATTTCTTTAATCATTTAAGTCTTGCATCTTCTCTGCATCGCTCCCCTGGCAAATACACGAACACGTGCCTAACACTCCCGAAGTAACCATTAGCTGATACAGATTACATTCGTAGGGACAAGCACAGTGTAGAAGTATATATACCAGGTGACAGCTGTCCATAATGGGGGGGGGGGGGCACAAAACACTGAATCTTGAAACTGTTTTGGATTATGTATTTTAAAACCTTAAAGACATACCATGTTCCCACTAAAATACATTTTAAAAGCTATGTGAGTATATCTGCTGACAAAAGAAAAAACTCCCGGCAGAGAAATAGCACTAAAGCATATAATCCGGGCCGTCCACCTCTAACTCCAGAGCCAGCTTAGCCCAGCTAGTTCGGGCGCTGAGCGTGTCTACTAAGTTGTCACCCGGCTCTCACTGCTTGTTCAGCAGGTGAAGGGCGTCGCTAACACTATATGGACTAGTGGAGCGCCGAGACATTCGAGAAGGAAAGGTTAAAGGATTTTTCTTAACAGCCATAAGGTCCTAGTCCCAGCAGGGCCACTTCAGAGGATTTCTGTGCCTCTCTTACTGAGAGAGTCTAAACAGTAGAAAAGGAACCATAGGTTTCTTTACGTAGTAACAACATCTGTTTGAATGTTTTTTATTTTGGCAACAACACTATCCAGATTTTGGGACAGGAGGGAAGAAAGCAGAAAACAGGAGAATCCCTAAAGATACTAAAAATCAGTATCAAGTGAATGGCATTTGCTCATGCAGAAGTAACACATCGTAAGAACTGGTTACGAAAGTGCTGGGAGGTAACAGAAGCCTTAAAAATGTGTTTTGACTCAGCGACTGTATCATTCCTGGTTTATCCTAAGGAAGTAATCAGAGAACTACACAGGTACATATAAGGATATCCAGTTATTTATGTTGGCAAAAAATCAGAAACGAGATTAAATAGAAACTATGTCATCAGAATAAATTAGGTAGCCCTATCATAAAATGACTGTAACATCCTCACTCTACATTCCAGTCACTGGGCTTGGAAACTTACTTGCCTTCTTCATTGCAACCACTGAACAGTAAGGACTGATTAAAGGTATACTGAGAAAATTCACTACCATGTTGCCATTAATGTATTACTAAGAAACCAATTTAAAGAATAGGAGCCTATTTTAAAGTAGCTATGGAATTACATTTAGTACACATACACATAACCCTCTCTGAAGTGCCTTTTTTAGGTGTTGGTTTGTGGGTGGTTTTTCCTCCAGTTCTCTTCTTCAAGGGTAACAGTGTTAAAAAGATGACCATTAGAGGGGTGCCTGGGTGGCTCAGTCGTTAAGCAACTGACTTCGGCTCAGGTCATGATCCCAGGGTCCTGGGATCAAGCCCCGCATTGGGCTCCCTGCTCTGCGGGAAGCCTGCTTCTCCCTCTCTCACCCACTCCCTGTTTGTGTTCCACTCTCTCACTGTCTCTCTCCAAAAAAAAAAAAAAAAAATCTTAAAAATAAAAAAAAGATGACTACTAGAGATTAAAGGAGTATTTTTGCCTTTGCAAAGAGCCCAAGAAACTGTCTTAAAAAAAAAATCAAAAAAATTTAAAAGACTATGAGTTGTTTGGGGTGTAGTTTTTATTTCCCAGGCTCTAAAATTAATTTTCAACGATTCCTAAGCCTCTTATACCTGGTAAAAATCATTATTCAGTATCATTAATTAGTGATAGCATTAAGGTTGTTTGATGTTAGTTTCCAATGGCTATTCAACAAACAGGAGAAAAGTGACAAATTTACAAAGGGCTCTGACTTCTGGAAAGATGCCAGCTTAACAACAGTGGAAACTAGTTACTTAGAGCAGAGCACTGCATCTGCCATCGGACCTGGTGGGACCACTGGGTTTACTGATTTTAACTATATGATATACTAAGCACTCAACACTTAGCTCCTGTTAATGCTCTTCCCTGAAAGAAATGGAAGTAATATTATTTTAGGCTAGTGGGAATGAATCAAAATCCAATTAGTTACTCTGAAAGCATCCTGTTCGAAGATTTCTTTTCTTTCTGGAGTATCTGCAAGTAATCCTGAGCTTTGGACAAAGAAGGAACCTGTTAAATACAATGGCTTCAGGCACCTCCCTAATAAACCCTCTACATTCTAATCAGTCCTCGCAACTTGTGCCGGCTACTGTAGTTTTCCTCCAACACAAGTTCAGAGGCTGCTGCTTGGTAGGAGAATTAGCAGCCCTGTAAAGGGCAGGTAGGGAGATTCATCAAGGCAGGGCAATGGATTATGCAGCAAGCCTCACAGAGGCTGCTCCGGAGCAGGTAACTCTTCCTAGTCTGGAAGACAAAGAAATTTTTTAAAAGCCCACCTCACAACAACATGAAACCAAAATCATGAAGTATAAAATCATTTTTAAGTTACCCTTCTTGGCTTGAGAAATTACTTTAACATGGCCAACTTGTTTAAAATTCCTTAGAATAACCAATTAATATACTGTATTAATTTAGGAATGCTCCCCCCTCCCCTGTGACTTTCAGGAAACACTGGGAGATAAAGTGAATGGATGAAGGGGGAATGACAGGGAAGAGATGAATGAGAAATTCTCCCTATGTATGAAGAACTAAAATTTTTTGGTTGGAGAAACAGAGTGGGTGGTCAAGTACAGTAAGAAGTACAAACACTTTTTTTTTTTTTTTTAAGATTTTTAATTTATTTATTTGACAGAGAGAGACACAGCCAGAGAGGGAACACAAGCAGGGGGAGTGGGAGAGGGAGAAGCAGGCTTCCCGTGGAGTGGGAAGCCCGATGCGGGGCTCGGTCCCAGGACCCTGGGATCATGACCCCAGCCGAAGGCAGGCGCTCAACGACTGAGCCACCCAGGCGCCCCGTACAAACACTTTCATCATAGTTATTTTGCAGGTAAGTTCTCAACCATTACTCGTTTGTAATAAGAAACATACCTCAGTCCAAGCTGCAACTAATACTCAAGTCAAGATGATAATCCAGAATAAATTCTATTTTATGCAGCATGTCCTATACTTAAAAATTGCTGTGCCAAGCTTGTGAGGTCCTCAAATAAGACAAAATATCTGGAAGACTCCAAAAGGAACCAAAGCCACTGGCTGTATTAAAAAAAAAAGAAAATTACTAATACTCATTTTCACTACTATTTTCTGAAGAAACAAAAAATCAGCTCCCTTCCTAAACCCCCTACCACCCAACCTCCCTAAAAATGCGTTGCCGCCACTGAAAAGTATCCGGTGCATGATGATCAAAAAAATGCAGCTCCCGGGCGCCTAGGTGGCTCAGTCGGTTATGCGTCTGCCTTCAGCTCAGGTCACGATCCCAGCGTCCTGGGATCGAGTCCCGCATCGGGCTCCCTGCTTAGCGGGGAGTCTGCTTCTCCCTCTGCCTGCTGCTCCCCCTGCTTGTGCTCTCTCTGTGTCAAATAAATAAATATTAAAAAAAAAATGCAGCTCTCAAAAACAGGGCAGATCTTACAGTGGATGCGTCCACCAGCAGATTAGAAGCATTTCTTCCTTTTTTTTTTTTTTTAAGATTTTATTTTATTTATTTATCTGACAGAGAGAGAGAGAGAGCGAGCGCGCAGAAGCAGGGAGGCAGAGGGAGAGGGAGAAGCAGGTTCCCCGCTGAGCAGAGCCCTATGTGGGGCTCGATCTTAGGACTCTGGGATCATGACCTGAGCCGAAGGCAGACGCTTAACCGACTGAGCCACCGAGGCGCCCAGAGAAGCATTTCAACACACCTTCCTGACCTCATTCCCCACCCCCACCCCCGTCCCCCAGTTGCCCTCCCACAGGTTGCCTGCTGGCCGGCATCACGGCTCGCCAGCACTTTCCAGCCCCCCGCCGATGTCCAACACCTGCAGCCCTCTAGATTGTCTGAACTCGCCGCGGCGCTACCCGGAGGAAGTCCCGGGCCCCCCGAGCATCCACGAGACTGCCCAGGGCCTTCGGAAAGAGGCCCTGGAGCACAATACAGGCAGAAGGACAGCGAGTGCAGCACGACAGAGCAGCCAGCTGGGAGGATGTGGGGCGGACCGAGCCACAGTGGCCAGGCAGGACCGCCCCCGAGTGACACTCGTCACACCAGCCTCTAATTGTTTAAAAGGAGAAAAAGCAGGAGACGCCGCGGGAGGGGAATGGGCGTGGGAGCCCGGCGGGCGCCGGCTAAAACCACCCTCGGGGTCTGCGGCCCGGGGCGGGGGAAGGCCCGCGCCCCCGGGGCCTCCCCACACCACCGGGACTTCCTCCTCCGGGAGCCGGCGCTCCGGCCCGGGGGAGGGCGGGTAACCGGCCGGGGCGCCCGAGGGCGCGGGGTGGGGCAGCGGGGTCGGGGTGGGGGACGCGGGCTCCGGCCGGGACGCTCACCCGCCGGCGAAGAGGTGAAGCAGGGTGTTCTCCTTCTGCTGAGTGCCCGTCGCCATGGCCGCGCCGGCTCCGCGGCCCGCCGCCGCCGGGCGCCGCGAGCACGAGGTCGCTCGAGGGATGCGCGAGAAGGCCCGCTCGGCTCGCCCGGCTGCTCTCACGCGGCTGCCGGCTCCGCCTCCATGCGCGCGCGCCCCGACACCCTGCGCCCTCGCACGGCGCCCTCCCCACCGTGGCCGCCGGCGCCTCACCGGCCTCTGCGGCGCTAGCCCAGCACCAGCCGGAGCCCGGCGCGCGGCCGTCACGTGGCGGGGGCCGGGCCGTGTCGTCACGCGGCTGCGCGAGTCCCGGGCGGCACGCGGCGGGGGTGTGGGCCCGGATCTCGCGCGCCCATTGGCCGCCGTTGGACGTGGGCGGGGCGATTGCGCAGTCTGGGCGGGCGTCTGCTCGGAGCGCCCGGCTGGGCGGGGCCGGCCTGGGCCAATGCGCCGGGAGTGAGATCCGGCCGAAGCTGCCTGGTCCCCGTCCTGATGCGGAGAAACCCGGCTTGCCAAAACGTAGGGAGACCCAGGGCCTGGACTTGCCTCCCATTTCCTAGCCTGTTTTTAGTTCAGTTTAGTTTTTGTGATACGATGTACAAAAAGGTGTCGAAATTACATATTACATCTCACAGCTCTGTATTCAACATCCAGCTTAGGGAAAACACATGATCAGAACAGCCTAGATAGACCTCGCCCCCAGTGTACCCCTAGTATAATGTTGTGTATTTTTTATTCTTCTATGATTCTGCAAAAACGCGTTTGGTCTATCCTTTCTGATCATCTGCTGCCCAGACTTCTGAGTTCCAAGCTTCTATAGTCAAGCTGCTTCTCTACTTGTATGTCCTTGGGTCACTGCCAAACTCAGCCTGGCATCTTACCTCCAGGTCTGACAGGCAGGCCTTCCCTGGCCACCCTGTAGCACGCTATCACATGATTCCACTTAATTTCCTCATATAGGCTCCTGCAGTTACTCTGTTGATTTATTCCTTTAAGCTGACCTTTTACCCCCGGAGTGTAAGCTTCAGGAGAGCGGGGATCTTGTTTCTTTTATTTCTCGTTCCTGGCAAGGTACCTGCCGCTAGTGATGCCCGAGAAAGTAATGAATAAATGTCCCGAACTAAACTCATCTCACCATTCTTCCCCTCCCCCACACCTGTCGGGCCTGTTGTATTTCCTGTCGTGGTGGTGACACGACCATCTGCACAGCCACTAACACCAGAAACTTTCCTGTTACCGTGGACTCGGCCCCCCCCCCCTCTTTTTCTCAGCAGCGCATCACTCACCTGGCACTTCCATTTCCTGAAATTCTCCCAAAGCCATCTCCTTCTCTGTGTTCCTGTCCTTACTGCTGCTGGAAGTTTTCATGCCTCTCATCTACTTTGTAGCAAAAAATCTGCCTGCTCGGGGCGCCTGGGTGGCTCAGTCGTTAAGCGTCTGCCTTCGGTCATGATCCCAGGTCATGATCCCAGGGTCCTGGGATGGAGCCCCACATCGGGCTCCCTGTGCTGCGGGAAGCCTGCTTCTCCCTCTCCCACTCCCCCTGCTTGTGTTCCTTCTCTCGCTATCTCTGTCAAATAAATAAATCTTTAAAAAAAATAAAAATAAAAAAAATAAAAACCTTTCCTTTAAAAAAAAAAATCTGCCTGCTCTCACAGGTCACCCCTTAGTCTGTCATCCCCCACTCCCATCCCCCTCCTGAGGCACAAGATACAGAATATACCAGCCCTGTGTTTTCAATCTCCAGAGCTGCTAAAAGCAGTACCTTGACCAGACCAAGTTGCTAGATGTCCAGTGTGTAAACACAAAGAGAGCTTAAGCAGAAGGGAAATTGTGTGCAAACACAAGAGCTAGGTATTTGATTGCTGGGACTCTTTAAAAACAGCTCTTAGGAGCAGTCATCCAAAACACAAACGCAGTGAATACTCCATATTAAAACCATTACTCCCAGGCTCAGAAAGGGGGAAAAGCACACTAGTGCTCCATGATATGGGAAAAAAGAGAAAAGGAAGGGAAGAAGACAAACAGGAAGGGGAAAAAAAAGTGAGTTTCTTTGTTTCCTAGATCTCCCAAATCCCTTGCTTTAGCTGCTGGTGCAGTCAGCGTTGGTCTTAACTGAAGATAATTTATGAGGCATGAATAGAAGGCAGGAGAGAGTAACCGGACCCCGTTAATCAGGAGGGAACCTCTCCCATATCTGGGCAGGTTCTAACCCAAGGAGATGCCATGGAGGTCTGAGGGTGGGACACAGGCTTGTAATGCCAAGGCAGCACCCAACCTCTTGCCTGCTTTTGCTAAGCTAGTCTGGGCTGTGCTGGACACAAGAACAAGCCTCCCCACCTCCTTGTTAATAGTAACGCTGCCTTCATGTTAGAGTTTTTCCAAGGTCTTTCACATATATTATCTCGCTGGACACTCACAATGTTTGGCAGACCTGTTGTTTTCGTTCCCGTTTCATGGATAAGCAGGACAAATTTGCCCAAGGTCACACAGCTAGTTAGCCGCTGATGCAATGATCTTTCATGCCTCTGTGCTTTGGAACATGCTGTTGCCTAGGATGCCCCCTTCCTCTGTTGGACCTCCTCTGAAACCAGCTCAACAATTAGCTTCTCTGTAAAGCCAGGGAGCAGCACCAGCATTCATTCCCTGGCATATGTGTTGGTGGAAGTGAAGACTGGGACAACATCGTCAGAGGGAAGTCTGGACATTTTGCCAAAATGTTGAAATGGGCACATCCTTTGACCCCCACATGGAGGAAGATGTTTGATTAATTCATTTATTCAACACATATTTATTGAGCATTTGTTCTGTTTAAGGTTGTTTTCTAGGCTCTGGGGGTACATCAGGGATTAAAATGGATAAAAATCCTTATTGAAACAGTAGCACTCAAATCCAGCGATATATATAAAGGATTATACATCATGACCAAACAAGATACGTCCCAGGAATGAGATTGGTTTAACATTTGAAAGTCAATCAATATAATTCAGCATACGAACAGAATAAAAAAAGAAAAACCAGATGATCATGTCAACAGATGCAGAAAAACATTTGACAAAGCTGAATACCCATTCCTGAAAAAAAACTCAGCAAACCAGGATTAAGAAGGAATTCCTCTACCTGATAAAGGGTGTCTATAATAAAGCTATCCCTAACATCTTACTAAAAGATTGTTTGCCTACCTCCCTAAGATCAGCAGCAAGAAAAGATGTCTGCTCTTACCACTTATTCAGTGTGGTACTAGAGGTCCCAGTCAGTGCAATAAGGCAAGAAAAATAAATACAATATATAAAGATCAGAAAGGAAGAAGGATGGGGCGCCTGGGTGGCTCAGTTGGTTAAGCGACTGCCTTCGGCTCAGGTCATGATCCCAGGGTCCTGGGATCGAGCCCCGCATCGGGCTCCCTGCTCGGCGGGAAGCCTGCTTCTCCCTCTCCCACTCCCCCTGCTTGTGTTCCCTCTCTCGCTGTCTCTCTGTGTGTCAAATAAATAAATAAAATCTTTAAAAAAAAAAAAAAAAAAAAAGAAAGGAAGAAGGAAAACTATCTTTAGTTATAGATGATGTCATAGTTTACTAGGCAATCCTAAGGAATCTATGTAACAAGTACTAGAACTAGTTAGTGAATTTAGTAAGATCATAAGAGACAAGGTCAATGTACAAGAAAGAAAGAACTTTTGCTAGCTGCAAACGGTTTCATATTGAAATTTTTATTTTTTTATTTTTTATTTTTTTATTATTTTTTTCAATATGAAATTTTTAAAAAATTCTATTTACCACAGCATCTGAACAACGGCAACAATCACAAAGAAGCCAGACATAAAGGAATACATAATTCCATTTATATGAAAATCTAGAAAAGGCAAAACTGTACATTAGTGTGACAGCGAGCACATCAGGTGATGCCTGGGGCTGAGGCTAGGAATGGGATGGGGGTTGACTGCAAAGAGGCCAGAAGAACTTCTTAGAGTGATGAAAATGTTCTCTATCCTGATCAGGGTATAGGTATTTGTCAAAATTCAGTAAAATAGGTGCATTTTATTGTATGTAAATTATATCTCAAGAAAGTTGATTGGCAAGGAAAAAAGCAAAGCAGACTACATGTATAAATATATGTACAACATATCAAGTTTAGGGGTGAGGAAGGGTGCAGACAGATGGTTATACAAGCAGACCCATTTAGATGCTACCCCATTTAAGCCACCACTCCCAGACTTGGTAGGTGAGGGAGGAGAGGCTTCTTTGGGTTTTTTGCTACTGTTTGAATTTTGAA
Source organism: Halichoerus grypus (assembly GCF_964656455.1). Lineage (NCBI taxonomy): Eukaryota > Metazoa > Chordata > Mammalia > Carnivora > Phocidae > Halichoerus > Halichoerus grypus. Next base: position 180,653,811 of record NC_135716.1, read on the forward strand.
GGGCCTGAGGCTTCCTGCTGACCTGTTGCTGGTTTCTTCTTGCTTTCTTCCTCTGATTATTGGCTGTCAAACCTCTAATTGCTTCTTTAATCCTTGTTTTTCTGCAAAGCTTCCAGCTGCCTGCCAGCTACTGGGAAAACACCTCCTCCCACTGCACCCCCAAGGGCTGGGATTTCAGATCTTTGCAGGAACTTGTAAGGAGCATTTCAGTTTTTCATTGAGCCTAACTCTGGGACAGGGCTGGTTTCTCTCCTGAGAGGCCTCATCTAGAATGAGCTGATGTTCAAGGCCTCTGTCTGCCCAGGGGGTATGGTTGGGGGGCAAAGGACAAATGCCCAGCAGGCTGCTGCCTTCCCTCCTTTTGTTTCTCCTTAAGAGATCCAGTCTGAGCCAAGTTTCTGCCACAGTCCAAGTGAGACTCTGTAACCCAGCCTTCTCGCTGATGAAAGGCCTGTGTTGTCCCTGCTCCTGCAAGGCTCAGCCACTGCCAGTGAGTTGCCCTCTTTAGGTCCGCCAGGCTGGAACCTGTTTGTCCAAACTCTTTGTAAGCGTTGGTGGTATAATGGTTAGCATAGCTGCCTTCCAGACTCTTTGTAAGCCCGTCGTCCCTGCCCCCATGTTTCCCTGTTCATTTCTTAGAAGAAATGCACTGTGGGGGAGGAAAAATAAATTTACTTCTACCCTTCTAGGTTCTTGGCTGAGACACTCCTTGTATTCAAAGAGAGATTAACAGGAGAAAAACAATTTGAGTTTCATATGTACAGGGCCCCAAAGATATCAGACCCAGGGAAGTGACCCAAGCAGGTAGGTTTTATACCTTGTGGACAAGGAAACAATAAAATTTGTGAAGGATTGACAGGACAAAGGGGTTCGGGCTTGGGGTAGAAACTGGAGAGGAAGTAACCAAGCTTTGTTTATATGGCTTTCTCAGCCCAGAATTCCCGTCTCTGGCGATAAGGATGTCTTTCTTTCTCCTGGTACAGGGAGGGTAACTTTCACATGAGAGATTATTTCCTGCTTTCAGGGGGACACAGGAGGGTCAGAGTGTCCTTCATGCACCAGCTGCTTCTTAAGTAACTTTAATTCTAAATAATCAACATGCCAAAGTGGCATATTTTAGGGCGACCTGTTCTGAGCCCCATCAGCATCTTCGGTATAATGTCAACTCCAGTACATTTTGAATAATGCTTGGAGCTTGGTGGAGACTGGATATTACCTTATGGCATTTGTAACCGGACTACCTGACTGGTCAGGCAGGCCCTGCCCTTCTTCCTCCCTTGTCCTTCCCTCCCACGCTTCCGTGTCCCAGCTTCTGAGCGGCAGTAGAGCATGGTGCCAAACTACCAAGTGACTTCATCTCTCCATTCCAGTTATGGTACATACTGCGGAGTGGAGATGAATCATAATAATTCTGCTAATTTTGAATGTGTGCCGGACACTGCTCTGTATCCTGCGAGGACTCTTTCAGTTGGAGCCATAACTTCATTCAAACAGCAGGCCTGGCTAGGAAGTGGCAGAGCTGGGATTTGAACAGAGGAAGTGCCGTGGTGGGAGGGCAGGGGCTTAACCACCCAGCTACAAGGTCTGAGGCAGGACACAGGAAGGGCTCAGAGCCCTGTCTGCGGTCAGGACTGAGCACACGGATGTTATTACCAGGACTTGTACTCATACCTGTTTGCAGCCGTTGAAATGCACCGGAAGCCTTGTTTCCAATATGGAAGAGCAGAGCGGGCTGGCAAGAAAGAGGTTAAGGAGCTGTCTAATCCTAAAACAAGAGAGAACTGTCATTTATTGAGCACCTGCTGTATGCCAGCCTCCTGTGAAGGATATATAAACACAACCCCTTTTCCCAAACCCCTGGAGGTTGTGTTTCACAAGTCAGAGCTGTTCTGATGATATCAGAGAAGTCAGAGGACGCATATATGCTAGAGGCCACCCCCAGGGCAGCACTCACTCTTCCAGCACAAAACAGTTTTGAACAGTTACACTTTGTGGGATTTAAAAGCACTCTGTGAACAGCCTCATGGTCAGGCAAGGTCAGGATTTGCCACCAAACGAGGCGGAGCCAGGTCAGGTTCTGCTGCCCAGGGAGTTAGCTTCCAGTCTTCGGGGCTTTTTGGATTTTGGAGTTGTGGATGAGGGACTGGGAGGGTGCCGTTTCATTTCATCCTCCAGCAAGCCTGGGAGGCAGAGCATTCGCCAGGCCAGTGCCATGGGCTCTTGTTATGCCCCTTTCGCAGATGAGCAGACTGAGCTTCGGAGAGGCTAAGTCAGCTAACTACCCCAGCCTGCAGAATGCGAGTGCTCCTCCGCCAAGCTGAGGCCGAGGTGAGCATGCCCACCCTAAAGTCGGGTCTTGGGGGTTCAATCCCAGAGCCTTGACCAGTCAGCCTCTCCGAGCATCTCTTTCCCCAAATGCAAAAGGACAGGACAGTAATAGTACCTGCCCCACGGGTTGTGGTAAGGATTAGGTAAGGTCATTGTGCCTGCACCCCGAGAAACTGCAGTAAACATAAGCTTTGTTATTGTCATGCTTTCAGCTCCGTATGAGGTGAAGCCGCATTACTGAGGGGAGCTGGCTGGCAGTTGGGAAATGCTATGGTGCCAGAATCCTTTGAGGACCCTCAGCAGAGGAAGTGGGGTCTGGGTTCTTGTCCACAGAGTGTGGCCCTCAGCCCGACAGCACTGAATCCTGAGGGATGCTGGGCCGGGAGCATCTACATGGATGTGGCCGACCCACAGGGAGAGGCAACGGTGACTGGACCCACAGTGGGGGGGCGGGGGGACAGAGCAGGAGAGAGAAACAGGGTTGATACACCCCCCTTCATTCATTGATTCACATGACCAGTACTGATTTGGCCCCCGCTCTGTTGCAAACCTGAGTGTGGCATGGGGCATCCATGGTGGGTGGGCCTCACAGAGTCCTGCCTGCCTGGGGCTGCCGTCTTGTAGAAAAGAAAATGCCGAGTGGGGGAGAGCTCTTTTTCTCGGGGCGGCTTCACCCCAGTTGTACCTGACAGTATTTTGAGAAATAACAGCTCTCTCTGGCCTCCTGGAAGACAACACAGGAGTTGGCAGAGACAAAGGACGCAGAACAGGGCTGGGAGTTCCAGCAGCTCAGGGCAGACACGCAGATGGACACGGGTCCCCACCTGGGTCCCCGAACTGCCATGGAAGCAGAGCAGTTCAGGCTTGGATGGGTCACTTTTCAGTGGGCCTTTTTCTGGGCCTGCTTGCCCGGGGAGGCAGAACCAGGGCACCCTTCAGAGTGTTGAAGGGGTAATATGCCAACAAGCCCCAGGGGTTTGAAGAATTCATTAGCTCCTGGAAACTCTCCCACGGTCACCGTCGTCCCTGGGGAGCTGGCTCCGGTTGCAGGCCTGACATCGCCATGGTCTAAGTAGGGCAGAGCCGGGATGCAGCTGCCCTGGGCCCAGGCCAAGGGAAGGGGACAGGTCGGCAAAAGGGATCCAGAAGTCTAGCTAACCTTTATAGAGTACCTGTGCTTGTATTAACTCACCCAACCGTTTCAACCCCGTCAGGTGGAGACTACTAATATTGTCCCCATTTTACAGAGGAGGCACAGAGGATTTGAACCAGTGTGGTTTGGCTCCGGAGTTTGTGCTCCAACCTCCTCCCAGGACCGGATTAGAGGCTCTAAGCAGAATGCATCCCAGACTTTCTTACCTCTGACGTTCACGTTAAGCTGATCTGTGAGCCACCTTCCCCAGGGATCACTCACCTTTGTGCTGAGGTGTAAACCTGTTACCAGTGAGGGAGGAGGGAGGCAGGGGCAAGAGAGGAGGGCAGGCTGGGTTCTCATTACTGCAGGGCTTAGCCTGCCCTGGCCGGGGCCGTCCACATCAAAGCTAAGATGACCGAGCCCGCGGCCGCCGTGTGGGCTGCCACTGGCAGGCTCCATGACTTCGAGCGAGTTCCCTGCCTTCTCGGAACCTTTCTTTTTTATGAAGAGGTGCTTCAAATGCCTCCTTCAGGGGCGCCTGGCTGGCTCAGTTGGAAGAGCCCACGACTCTTAATGTTGGGGTCATGAGTTTGAGCCCCACGTTGGGTATGGAGCTTACTTAAAAAAATAAATAAAATAAATAAATGAATAAAATTCTTACCTCATCAGGTGGTCCCGAATCTTCCCAACTCACACCCTCTCTGACTTAGAAGTGGCTCCTCCTGATTCCTTGGAACTCGGTCCATGTTTCCTTGTAACTCTCCTCCCTTTGCCTCCAGGCCTCTCCCATTAAAGGGTGGGGCCCAGGACAGGGCGTATTGTTCCCCCAGACAGGTGCTCAAGGACACTGGGGGAATGCGGGTTTTATTGTTGATAAATAAGGTAGATCCCGTGGCCCATGGCAATTTTACAAATGGGGAAACTGGGAGAGGTCACATCTTACGGAGTAGGGCAGAGATAAGATGAAACTTGAGTGTTATCATTCCAGATTCCAAGCTCCTTCTGTGGAATCCTAATGCCCACCACCAAAGGGGATGTTTTGGATGGTTGACCATGTGGTATAAATGTGGTTCCTACAGCTCAAAAAAATGCCAAACTTCCTCACCTGTGATTGGGGGCTATACCCTCTCCCTAGGTGACCTCCCCCAGCCCCAAGACTTAAAAACCATCTATATGGCATCCATATGACTCCCCATTTCTATCTGCAGCCCCACACCTTTCCTGAGATATGTTCTGGAGCATCCATCCACCTATCTACTTGACACTTCCCATGGGTACTGAGCAGGCAGGCAGGATTGCACATTGACAAAGCACCTCTGTTAATCCTTCATCCCATCCTCCCCCGCATCTGCCATCCCCGAAGCCTGCCTTATCTGCCCCACTGGACAGTTACCATCATTAGAAGGACATTGCCACCCACAAGGTGCTTTCTGGCCTGGAAGCAGCTCAGGGTTTAATGGTGTCCTTGAATCATGAAAAGTCTGAGATATAAATACAAGTTTATTGGGAGAGGTGGAGACGCATAACTTCTACCTGAATTCCTCCTGGTCTGGGCAGTAGGGACTCAGGTAAGAACAAGGAGTGGTTCCCTTGGAGCCTCTTGGAGCTCAGATTCCAGTTGGGGAGACTGTCACCAAACAAAGAAACAAATGGTACATTAAATCCTTACCTCGTGTCTGACGCCATGAGGGAATAGGTGGGGTGCTGTGTGACGCATCAGACATTCCCTTTGGAAAGGGTGGCCAGGGAGCCTCTCTGCAGAAATGCTGAGGGACGTCAGGGCCCTCCACTGTGGTCCCAGAGCCTCTGCTTCTGGAAAGAGGCGGGTTTGGGATCCCAAAAGATCCCCGCCCCCGCTAGAAAACACCTCCAAATCCAAGATGAGACATAACAAATAACATTTATTTATTTATGTATTGATGTATTTATTAAAAATTTGTAAGTAGGCTCCATGCCCAGCATGGAGCCCAACGCGGGGGCCTGAACTTGATCCTCAGATCAAGACCTGAGTCCATATCAAGAGTCAGATGCTCAACCGACTGAACCACCCCGGGCGCCCCACAAATAACTTTTAAAACACAAAGCTGAGGGGCGCCTGGGTGGCTCGGATGTTAAGCGTCTGTCTTCGGCTCAGATCATGATCCCAGAGTCCTGGGATCGAGCCCCACATCGGGTTTCCTGCTCAGCGGGAAGCCTGCTTCTCCCTCTCCCACTCCCCCTGCTTGTGTTCCCTCTCTCACTGTGTCTCTCTGTCAAATAAATAAATAAAATCTTAAAAAAAATAAACAAAACACAAACTTGAGTGATTCTCTGATTCATTTATTTATTTTTAATTCTAATAATATAGACCTAACAAAGCTTACCATTTTAACCATTTCTAAGAATACCGTTCAGGGGCATTAAATACATTCACATTGTTATATAACCATCACCACCATCTCTCTCTAGAACTTTCTCATCTACCCAAACAGAAACTGTCCCCAGTAAACACTAACTCTGTGCCCGCTCCTCGAGCCCCTGGTACCACCCTTCCACTTTTTGCCTCTATGAATTTGACAACTCTAAGTACTTCATGGACATGGAATAATACAATATTTGTCTTTTGTGACTGTCTCGTTTCCCTTAGCATCATGTCCTCGAGGTTCGTCCATGTTGTAGCAGGTATCAGAATGTCTTTTCTTTTTTAAAGCTGGATAATGCTCCATTGTACGTATAAACCACATTTTGTGTAACCATTCATGCACCGATGGTCACTTGGGCTGCCCCCGCCTTTGGCTATTGTAAGACTGTTACGAACATGGCTGTGCAAGTATCTGTTCACAATACTGCTTTCAATTCTTTTGGGTGTGTGCGCAGAAGAGAAATTGCTGGGTCATGTGGTCATTCTATGCTTAATTCTTTGGGGGAAGTGCCATGACGTTTTCAGTAAACCCATGAGAAATCTCCAGGGGTCAGCAGACAGAGTTGTGGCTACCCTCTAGCTATTTGCTGAACTTTATAACCCAGGTGTTTGGGGTCAGATGGTTGAGGGAATAGGGGTGCTGGAGGGGCCCTCCAGGGGCCACAGCCTCTGTGAAGGGTGGACTGGAACACATCCACCAGCAAAGATAGGGAAGGAGGTTTGTCTGTCATCTGGACGCAGGGAGGAGGGAAAAAAAACTCCTCTGAAAATGTGTGCTCACAGGCCTGCTTCCCTGTGAGTGTGTGGGTTGAACTGATACCACCGTGTGATCCAGAAAGAACCAGATGGGAAAGTTATGCTTTTCCCCAAAGCAGGGACTGTGATGGGGCTTGAGTGCGGCTAGTTTGTTTGGGAGGTGGTCCCAGGCGTTGCAGTGAGGTGAGGGAAGGGAGGAGAGAGGTCCAGGGGGTTCTAATGAGCTGTTACCACTGTGGGGATATGGGACCCCAGGGAGGCTGTGTGGGACACAGTTCAGAATGCCTCCCTCAGGGGCATGGAAGCTGCGTGTCTGTCCACCAGCCTCTATTCCTTCTTCGGGGCTAACTCCTGGCTCCCTCAGACTGCCCGTGTTCCCATAGCCGGGGACTGTCCTCATGGAGGATTCCAGAAGCCACAGGGGCCCACCAAGGAAGTGGCTGCCATGACTTGGGGCTGGCTGAGGGCATACAGGGGAGTCCCTGACAGTGTTTGATCCATTAACTCAGTAGCCCCAGGTGGCAGTGCTGGGGGTCTAATGGAAGTCGCACACCCTCCACCGTGGTTTTACAGGATTCCCATCCCCCAGAGCCCTACTGAATGTGAGCTCAAAGCCACCACCTCAAAGCACCATCTGCCCCCTGGCAATAGTTTCAGATTCTTCTGTCACGGGACACTCCTTCATGCCTCGTGCCTTTGTCCATGCTGTGCCCTCTGCCTGGACTCTCCCCTTTCCCTGCTGGTAGATCTACCTCAAATGCCACCTCCCCGGGGAGCCCGCTGCTCTTCTGCCCCAGCCCCAGCTAAGCAATCCTCCCTGTGCACCTCTGGGCACCTCAGCCAGATGTCCCAAAAGAGAAGCATTTGTTTACATTTGTCGTTTCTGCCTTAGTTTTCACTGCACGGTCTTGTCCCTTCCTCAGGAGAGCCCGGCTACTGCAAAGCTGGTCCACTTAGTTTCAATAACCCTGCGTCCTCGAAAACAATAGCATTTAGTTATTTAAAACGGTCTGTGAATTTTAGATCCGGTCTCCCTTCGAAGTGTGCATATCAGTGTTTTTGTTTTTGTCTTAAATGGTGCTGAGCTCTACCTCCTTCCTGTACAGTGGGGTTTCCAACGCACCTCTTGGCGCAGGGCTCCAGGGACCCATCCCTGGGATGGGACACTGGCGCGTCCTGGCAGCTGGTGGGAACTCGCTGTGCTGTTGCAGCATGGAGATGCCTCCTTCTTCAGCCCTGGCCCCCGCCAAGGGCTTTCCCCTGGGGGAGTGCAGGGGCTCAGCAGATGCTCTAGGACTGACCTGGGGTGGCTTGCACTTCTTAGGCAACCTCAGGGACAAGCCAATCTTTCCACCGAGAAACAGAACTGGCACTTCAAACCCTGGTTGTTAAGGACACGGTGCAGGGACTTGGCCCCCACCTGTGCCCTCACAGGAGGCCCTCACGGTCCCAGATCATATTTCCATCCCAAGGCCTTTAAAAATTCCTGAATGGCAGCTTCGGTTACAAGTCACAAGTCTTCAGTGAGGAGTGAACTGGGAAAGTGACTTTACGTGGATGTTTTTATTCCGGGATCAACTGCCCAGGCAGAGGGTGGAGGTGGGTGGGGGGGGCCCTCTCCCGGGGAGACAGCCCAGCTTAAGTTTATGTTTTATAGCTCAGACTTGGTATCAGGAATCATATCCATCAGGGAGGGGTGAAACAAAGGAAAACTGAAACTGATGAACCAGTTAGACTCAGGGCCATTTTATTATTCATCTGTCTTGATGGATTTTTTTTTAATTACTGAAATAGAGGTCATCAAACTACAACCCAAAGACCCATTTTTTTATGGCCTGGGCTCTAAGATCGTTTTTACATTTTTTAAAAAAAGATTTATTTATTTATTTGAGAGAGAGAGAAATAGAGTGCACGAGCACGGGGAGGGGTAGAGAGAGAGGGAGAAAATCTCAAGCAGACTCCACGCTGAGTGTAGAGCCCGACTCAGGGCTCGATCCCACCACCCCGAGATCATGACCTGAGCCGAAATCAAGAGTCAGACACTTAGCCCACTGAGCCACCCAGGTGCCCTGGTTTTTACATTTTTTAAAGGGTCGGAAGAAAAATACAAGAAGAATAGTATTTCATGACGTAAGACTAGAAATTCAAAGTTCTCCATCCTTAAATAAAGTTTTATTGGGACACAGCCACGCCCACTCATTTACATATTGTCTGTGACCGCCTTCCCTATAAAGGCAGAGCTGTGTAGTTGAGACAGAGATTGCATGGCTGCAAAGCTAAAAATAGTTATTGGTTGGTACTTTAGAGAAAGTTTGCTGAGCCTTGGGTTAGAATACTGATGATAAAGCAGTTAATAATGCCTCCCATCGGTAGCACCTGGTAAAACGCTGGGCGGCACTGAGCATTTGTACATATGTGATGAATGAATGAATGAGTGAATGAATGAATGAATGAAGCGGACAAGGTAATTTGGCCTCACACAGAGCTTTACCTGCAGCTGTTCCCAGATCCAGGCTGCACCAATGCTGAGGTTTCACAGAGGAGTGGCGGTCATGGACAGCACAGGTCGTACCCATGTGCTAGGACTCAGGGCGTCAGCAAATTGCCCTCTGGACAGCCACCAAGCCAGTGGCGCTCAGGAGCATACCTGTCCCCCTGAAAATGCCACTCCCTTATTCTCAGAGCGAGCAATGTCAGGTTACCTAATGTCTCAGTTTGCTCAGGCTGCCCTAACAAAGTGCCCCAGACTAGGGGGGCTTACACCACAGAAATGTATTTCCTCCCAGTTCCGGAGGCTGGGAGTCCCAGGTCGAGGTGCCACCAGGTCTTGCTTCCTGGGAGGCCTCTCTGCTTGGGTGCGGGTGGCCTCCTTCTCCCTGTATCCTAACATGGTCTTTCCTCCATGAGTGGGCATCCCTGGTGTCTCTCTCTTCTTATGAGGACACCAGTCCTACTGGACGAGGGGCCCCCACCCAAATGACCTCACTGAGCCTTGATCACCTCCTTACCGGCCCTATCTGCCTATACAGTTACATTCTGAGGTACTAGGGATTAGGACTTCAACATATGAATTTGGGAGGGGACACAATTTTATTTTTTTAAAGATTTTATGTATTTATTTGAGAGAGAGAGAGGCAGGGGGAGGGGCAGAGGGAGAGAATCTCAAGTTGGGAGCCCAACTCTGGGCTCGGTCTCATGACCCTGAGATCATGATTGTGTCCTTGAGCTGAAACCAAGGGTCGGATGCTCAACCGACTGAGCCACCCGGGTGCCCCACACCTAATTTTCTTTAAATCAAAGTGTATCTGCTCTGGGCCCTGTCATGTGGCAGAGAAGGGAAATTCTTTATTAGGCACTGCAGCCCCCGCCTTCCCACCTGTGGGCGTCCTAAGGTGTCCTGAGGCCCAGACACTGGGACAGGACCCAGGGAACTTGGGCGTCGAGGGTTGCTGCTGCTCAGCCCCACCTCCTAGCCACCTTCTTCTGGCTGAAGCCGCAGCCCCACCCCCACCTCCTCCAGGCAGCCTTCCTCCAGGGCCCTCAGTCTGCCCTTCCCTGCTTCTCTAAGCCCCTAGCCTCAGACAGTTCAACTTTTTTGGGGAAATTGAAAAAACTGAACTTGTCCCAGAGTAGAGAAGCCCTGAGTTTCTAGCCTCAAAGCCCAGATAGTATGTGTCAAGGAGGGGAGAGAGAGGAAGGGGAAAACAATTGCGTTATTTTTTCCAAGAGTAGGAAAACAAAATGCTCATTATTCCACAGCTCAGTAGGTGATGCCGTGTCCTCAGCTGGGTTCTCTCCTCCGCCCAGCAGTGGCCTCCGCAAACCTCCTTTTGCTCAGGCCCCACCAACCCTTTCTGCCCCCAAAGGATCCCAGCTTGGCTTCAAAGAGAAAACAGGTGTTGGGGCTGTGTACCTCAAACTCCCGGGGCTTCCTGCTGGGGACCCTGCAGCACCACGCCCCCCCTTCCTTCCGTGCAGTGGGAGGGGTCCTCCCTGTTATTGGCCCAGTGCTCCCCGACCCCCTCCAGCTCCACCGATGATCTCCTCTTCTGCATTTTAGTTTTGTTTTTTAATAAAACTTTTAATTTTAGAATCATTTAAATTCACAGAAAAGTTACAAAGATAATACAAGCGTTCCCTTAACAACACCCCCCTCCCAACCCAGTTTCCCCTCCATTGATACCTTACAGTTAGTATGGTATGTTTGTTACGACTAATGGACCAATATTGACACATTATTATTAACTTAGGTCCATACTTTATTCAAGTTTCCTGATTTCCTTAGTTTTTACTTAATATCCTCTTTCTGTTCCAGGAGCCCATCCAGGAGACCACATTTGGTTGTTGTGTTCTCCTTAGGCTCCTCTTGCCTGCAACAGTTCCTCAGACTTTCCTTGTTTTTGATGATTGACAGTTCTTTTTTTTTTTAAGATTTTTATTTATTTATTTATTAGAGAGAGAGAGAGAGAGAGTGCACGCGCGTGCGTACGCACGAGCAGGGGGAGGGGCAGAAGAAGAGGGAGAGCGAGAATATTAAGCAAGCTCCACGGGCTCAATCTCACGACTCTGAGATCACAACCTGAGCTGAAATCAAGAGTCAGACGTTTAACCGACTGAGCCACCCAGGTGCCCCATGACCTTGACAGTTCTGAGTACTGGGCAGGTGTTTTGTCCAAAGTCCTCAGCTGGGAATTATCCCATGTTTTGTTCATGAGTAGACTGGGCTTGTTTGTTTTGGGGAGGAAGACCACAGAGGGGCGGTGCCTTTCTCATCATGCCCTATCAAGGGTACCTGCGACCAACATGACTCACCACTGCTGGTTTGACCTTGGTTACCTGGCCGAGGTGGTGTTTGCCAGGTGTCTCCACTGGAGAGTTCCTCTTTGTCCCCCCTTCCTTGGTGTCCTTGTTGGAAGGAAGTCACTATGCACAGCCCACACTTAAAGGGTGGGAGTTATGCTTCACCTTCTCGAGGGGTCATATCTACATTGTTATTTAGAATTCCTCTGTACGTGAGGTTTGTCTTTCCAATTTATGTACTTATTCAATCATTTATTTGCATAAGTATGGACTCACGGACATTTATTATACACTTTGAGTTGTTATCAATACTACACTATTTATTTTGTTGTTCAAATTGTCCTAGCGTTAGCCACCAGGGGCCTTCAGTTGGCACCTGTCTCTTTGACACAGCCCCCACTGTTCTGCTTTTCGAGCACTTCCGACGCTCTGGATCGACAAGATACGTCGGGAGGCTGCTCTTATGTTTCCCTCCCCCACCCTGGCATCAGCCATTTCGCCAAGGAGCCCCCCGGTCCCTGCTGTTGAGAATGGGACCAGAGACCCAGATCTGGGTGCCATGTGTGCTCCTTGCCACTGGGTGCCATGCTGCTAGCCCTCTCGAGGGACAAAACTGGAAATGCACACACAAATTCAGTAACCTGGGCGCCTATGCATGTCGAGGATTTCTGCGTTCATCGTCTGTACTTACATTAGGCTGAACATGAGTTCGTGGGGATGTCTCCAACTCTAGACCCACATCGCATGGTTCCTTCTGGGCATCCCCCGTGCTTGTCTGTCACTCCTGCTCCAACAGCGAGGACCTGGCTCCCGCCCTCCCCACCCACCGTCTTGTGTATTTAGTCCCGGCACACACGCGTGGTGCCGCAGGACCATTGGCCCGCACACCGCCAGGCATGACGTCACCAGCAGGGAGCAAGGGCTTCTGCGCATGTTCCTCCGTCTTCATCCCCGGGTCTCCACTCAGCCCTGGTTTGTTAGATGACGTCGGGTGGGCACCCCCATCAGCCGGCCGTGCCCCGCGTTTCTAACACACTTAGGATTCTTCACCACAGTCTGCCTCTCATCCTCCTCATTGAGTTTTTAAAAGTTGGCCTCCATTAAGGCTCACTCCTGGAGCCAGGGATTTTGAAATGCCCAGTGTCACACGGAACAGGTTCGCTGCCCCCCAAATCCCGCCGTGTGTCACCTACTCAGCTTCCCTTCCAACCCTGGCAACCATTGCTCTCCCTCTTCTCCCTTTTAACTGAACTTGACTTTCCCTGTGCGTTCCAGCCCTCTGGCACTTAGCATCTTTGAAAAACCTTCTCCCCAATCACCTTGGGTTCCTCCCACCATGGCACCCCATGTGTCCCCCAAACTCTGGATTTGTCCTCAGCCTGACTCTAGCCACTGACACTGCTCCTGCCAAGGTCACCAATGGCTTCCTTGTTGCTAAACCCAGAGGGCCCTCCTCCACCCTCTGGCCACCTCCTGGTGAGGGAGCCCAGCCCGCACTTCTCCCCCACACTGTCTCTCCCCGTGACTCATTTCCTCCCGGGTGTTAATAAGCACCCACATGCCGGGCCCCCCCGTGGACACTGCGCCCAGACTTGTCTTCACTGAGCTCCTCCTGCTCTCCCCAGGACCTCCTGCCAGGTGTCCTCACAGGCGCCTCCAACACCACGGGACCCACAGCAACCTCATTCTCTTGCCGCCCCCCACGGTACTAGAAGTCATCCCAAAGCGGGGGGCCATAAAAACATTTTGTTTAAATAAATAAAAACTTAAAAAAAAAATCATTTAAAAGTGAATCAGCTGGCCGGCAGGCTGCTGGCATTCCTTCTCCTACGTCTGGCTGCACCCTCTCTGACCCTACGCCTCGTCGCCATGTGGGGTGAGCTGCAGTGAGTGGTGGAAGCATTTCTGGAAGCCTTGTCTGCAGACACTTAACATAACGGACTTGGCTATGGCCCATATAAATGCATGCCAGGAAACACAGCTTCCTGTCCCCTCCCCAGTCCCCAAGCATGGCCCACAGCCATTATCATGCAGGACCCCCGGACAGGAGGGGGAGTGAATTGGAGGGGGAGTCCAAAGGGAAAGAAGCAATATTTAACTGATTGTTGTTGAATATCTCACTTTTGCAAATTTTGCAAAAACATTGACCATTAGAGGACTGTTGCTAGGGTCCCCGACGCTTAAGAGGCACCCCCTCTCTGTGCACAGAGGTCCCTTCTCTCTCTGGAAAGAATTCATGACCCAAGCTCTCCTGGTGAGCAGGCCAGACGGTGCCCATGGTTCTCTTAAGGACATTTGCACATTTTCTACTTGTGGTCCCAAAAGAAACGCAATACTTCACAAACTTGCTGACACGAACACTCATAGCAACATTATTCATAATAGCCAAACAGCATAAAAACCCAAATGTCCATCAACTGATGAACAGATAAACAAAATGTGGTCTATCCTCACGATGGGATATTACTCAGCATAGAAAGGAAAGAAGGTCTGTCACCTGCTACAGTGTGGATGAACCTTGAAAACAGTACGCCTCGTGAAAGAAGCTAGACACACAAAAAAGCCGCATATTAGATGATTCCATTTATATGAAATGGCCAGAATAGTTAATCCATAGAGACGGAAAGGAAAGTAGATGAGTGGTTATTAGGAACTGAGGGGAAGCAGAATGAGTGGGTGATGCTTAAGGCTCCTTCTTCGGGTAAAAATGCTCTAAAATTGACTGTGGTGGTGATGGTTGCACCTACCTGTGAATATACCAAAAGCGAATTGTACACTTTAAGTGGGTGAACTGAACGGTATGTGAACTACAGCTCGATAAAGCTGTCGCTAAAAACTGAAACAAAATAAAACCCTCTCTGACTGCTTTAAGGCAGTCTTCGTTTAGATTAGTAATACTTACATGCACAACCGGGAGCTGTCACTGTGTAAACTGGCACTTTCATGACAACCCCAGCTTGGGTGGAGCAGCTTTAGATCAACTCAGGACCAGAGGAGGCGGCCTATTCAAAGCGCATAAAACCACATTACACTCGGGGCTGATGGCGCACATCTGTGAGGTCCTGGAAACCGAGAGGGAATGAAAAGGGAACAGGTGTGGGGCGCCTGTGTGGCTCTATCCTTTCAATGTCCAACTCTTGATTTTGGCTCAGGTCGTGATCTCAGGGTCGTGAGCTCGAGCCCCTGTCGGACTCCTCGCTCAGAGGGAGGTCTGCTGGAGATTCTCTCTCTCCCTTTCCCTCTGACCCTCCCACTTGTACTCTCTCTCTCTCTCTAACATAAATAAATAGGGGCGCCTGGGAGGCTCAGTTGGTGAAGCGTCTGTCTTCGGCTCAGATCATGATCCTGGAGTCCCAGGATCCAGCCCCATGTCAGGCAGGCTCCCTGCTGAGCAGGGAGTCTGCTTCTCCCTCTCCCTCTGCTCCTTCTCCGTGCTCGCTCTCTCTTGCTCACTCTCTCAAATAAATGAATGAAATCTTTAAAAAAAAAAATTTCACTTATTCATTTGACAGAGAGAGAGCACAAGCAGGGGGAGATGCAGGCAGAGGGAGAGGGAGAAGCAGGCTCCCCACCGAGCAGGGAGCCCGACACCAGGTTCCATCCCAGGACCCTGGGATCATGACCTGAGCCGAAGGCAGACGCTTCACCAACTGAGCCACCCAGGTGCCCCAGAAATAAATAAATCTAAAAAAAAAAAACCAACAACACTGGAACAGGTTGTGCACAAACCAAAAACAATCACATGATTCAGCTCCTGATTGTCATCTCTCTCCACTCTAAGACATGAACTCAGGATTGCAACCTGGGACAGTTTTGCAAGCGACAGAATTTTCGCCCCATCTGCAGGACTCTTGCCAGATCAAACGCAGACCCGATTACAGCAGCCGAGTTAAGAAACAGCCACAAAGCAGCCAAAGAACTTGATTCCAGAAGCTAAGCTGAGGGCGAGTTGTCTCACACCCAGTGTCGGATGCATCGGTTCTCACTGAGAGTGATTGGTCACAGGGGGCTGAGGAGGGAGGCCAGATGGGTTTGCAGAGTGATTACAAAGAGTTCACTTTCCCTCAAGTTCCAGCTCTACCTGCAGACTTTCCGGCCTCACTTGGGACCTCTCAGCAGGTTCGTGGTGAATCTGGACACTGTGTGGATTTCCTGCTGCCCGGTTCTCCCTGTCCACCACCAGTGGACAATGAAGGAGCTGGTGATCTGGCCGGGCCGGATCAGGACGGGTGGGGTAATGAGCTTCCCCAGGGCTCCTGCCCTTGGCTCTGTTGTACTCACGCCCTGGGACTGGAACACATACAGCCTCTGCCTGGCCCGCCCCTGAGATCTGAGGTTCCTTTCACCATTAACTCACCTGGGCATTAGGCCTTGTGCCACGTTGAATGGTGGCCCCGCAAAATATGAGCTCTCAGGACCTGTGAACGGGACCTTATCTGGGAAAAGGATCTTTGTGGATGTAATTAAGTTAAGGATCTCTAGATGAGATCACCCTGGATCCTCGGGGTGGGCCTTATGTCCAATGCCTGGTTTCTTATAAAAGAAGGGCAGATACACCCAGTTCAGAAGGCCATGTGGAGAGGAGACGGGGGTTGGGGTGGCCTGGCAGAAGCCAAGGATCACCTGGAGCTGCCAGCAGCCGGAAGGAGCCAGGTCCTGTGGACATTTGATTTCTGACTTGCAGCCTCTGTCACTGTGGGGGAATCCATTTCTGTTGGTTTAAGCCGCCCACTGAGGGGTCATTTGTTACAGCAGTCACAGGAAATCAATATGGTCCTTCCGAGTCTCTGTACCTCATCTATAATGTATTTATTTTAAAATAAAGCAGCATTTGCCACATGCCAGGAGCTATGTAGGTTAAGCATTAACCTACTTACGCCGTCTAATCCTTAGACTAACCCGCACGGTGGATGCTAGTATATTCCCCACTTGGCCCTCGAGAGAGGAAAGTGAAGACCGGTTGGGTGGTCTGGCCGGGCCGGATCAGGACGGGCGGGGTAATCAGCTTCCCCAGGGCTCCTGCCCTTGGCTCTGTCGTACTCACGCCCTGGGACTGGAACACATACAGCCTCTGCCTGGCCCGCCCCTGAGATCTGAGGTTCCTTGCACCAGCTAGCACTGCAGGGACCTGAGGGGCTGGGGGGTTGGGGCGGGGGCTAAGGGGTTAAATCCAAGCCTTAAGTGCCAGGCCTGGAAATGACCCTGGGAGTCTCCTGCTGCCCTGCCCAGAAGGACCTCTCCTTCAGCAGCTCCTCCCGCCCCTGCCAACCTCTGAAGTGCCCGAGGCAGGGGAGAAATGCTCTGTCAGGCCAGCACGTGTGCGCCCACGAAAGTCATCAGCGCCCTTCCTCTGCTCCCTGACGCCAAAGGGGAGGCCTGGGCCTGGTGGGACGGCCTGGGCGCCTGGTTTCTTCTCTGGGGCCAGGTGCGGAGCCACTCTTCATGACCCTGGCCTCCACCTGCGGTCCTGGATCAGACTGGCTTGTTTCAGTCTCCAGTGCCAAGCCTTTTCTCTTTCCAATGAGAATCTGAATTGGAACAGAGTCAGGTGAACCCAGAATCTAATCACTGGATCAATACTGGCTCACCACTCATTGTCAAGGCCTCAAAGGTTCAACTGGGTGCTTTTGTCTTCCACCGTCCCCTGGGCACAAATCCCTTCATGGTAGAAAGGAAGCAGGGAGGGCCACAGGCTCCCAAGAGCATCTGCTTAGAATTTGTCCTGGATTACGTCCTTCTCAGAGAGGGACATATAAGAACTTCATTGTTATTTGCCAAGTGGACTGAGGTTCCCAGAGAAAAGGCCTCCAGAATGTGCACTGTGGGGCTCAGGGATGTGCTATGACTTCCGTGGGCCCTGGGTGCTTTTGCTTTCGTGGGTCTTTTTTTCCATAAAGAAATTATTAAAAGTTACATTTTATAACCGTGTCAGGATAAAGATAAACATAATTCGGGCTGGATATACTATTATATATTTATTAGTAATATATTCATTTTTTCCCCTGATTTTATAAAGTAATTAAAACATTTTTGCAAGCCCCTAAAAGTATCAAGGCCTAGAGTCTCCTGGGCCTGAGGGGAGAGTCTGCCCCTGGGGTTGCTCGGGTCCCCCCTCCTACCACTGTTTTAGTCTTTCATGGTCACTGGTAATCGAGGCTCCCTGTGCTAAGCGATTTACCCATGGGGTGGGTGCCCTTGCTACCCTACATCCCACAGATGTGGCAACTGAGAAATTAGCTAAGTCGTCCGAGGTCACACACAGCTGGGGCTGAACCCACAGCTGTCCACCCTCCATGAGCCTCGTTCGTAACTTCTGTGCTCGATGCCTCTTTACCCACATTTGACTTTGAAAAGTTTACGTGCCCACGGCTCATTGCAAAAGCCGCACCCAGCTGCCTAGAGGCCTCTGTTAATCAGTAGCCACTTGCCCCTGGCCAGTGGGCACCACCGGGAGCAGAAAGTACAGTGCAAAGGGAACCGTGGAGCTGCGACTGCCCCCGCAGCATGCTCTGCCCTCCCACCCCCTTCTCTCATCTTCGCTGGCCCAGTGTCCTCATTGTGGTCCCGTGAGCAAGGCAGTTGGCTCCCTCCAGCCTCGGCTACCTCGGGCCCAGGGGCCTTGTCCTGCGAGAATTAGCAAGAGGCATCCCTTCCTCAAGATCCTTCACTGTCAGGAAATGGGTGCAATAAACATACAAATCTAGGATGTCCAGCATGTTCACGATGGGAACAGCAGTCTCTTCGATGTGTGCTGTGCACGCCCTGCTCATCCATACAGGGCTACCCTGTTCCGGCCTCCAAAGTGCTCCAGTACCATTGTCTGCCTTCCAGGAGCCTCTAATCTCCATGATGAGAGGCCGGTCCTGGGAGGAGGCTGGTGACTGAAGCGTTTGCTGCAGAAAGAAGGGGCACAGCGAGAAAGTGACATGGTGGCCACATAGAGACCCTAGGGACCAACACCACACTATCCCAGGGAGTTGTACTTGGGGTCAGGACCATCTAGCACAGTGTGCATTGGAGGTGGGGCTTGGCGCATGCACCAAATGCTACAAATGCAAAGATGAAGGGGCAATTCGTTCTGCTGGGGCAGAAGGGACAACCAAGAAAGGTTTCATGGAAGAGGGAACATTTGAGGTGGGCTTTGTAGGATGAATACAAGTTTGCAGTGGTAAGAATCCAGGAAGAATGTTTTAAAAGGAGTGAGGAAGAGAAGGAGCGGAGAAGCTGGAGACCGAAGAGCTATCAAAGGCCCCTGTGTCCCCCCCACCCCGCCCCGCCGCTCTGGCAATGATCCCCCATTGTTATAGTGGTTTGTTTACTCACATCTCTGTCCGCTTGCACTGTCTGCCCCTGAGGGCAGGGACTGGGTCTACTGGCCTTGTATCTCAGAACTGGGCTTAGGATCAGACACAACAGGGCCCTCAATACCTATTTGCAGGGTGGACACACCACCTGTCAATTTGTAGTAGGCAAATTTTTAGGGGCTGGGAGTTGGAGTGAAGAGGTAAGAGGAAGTGAGGCTGAAAAGACAGCTGGAGACATGGTGTGGGCCTGGGGGCTCTGCCACCGAGCCAGGGTCTCACCACGTAGGGGATGCAGAGTCCACAAAAGGGTGATCCAGACTTGCCCTTCCTCTGTTGCATAAGGTGTGGGGTGACCCCCAGTTCAAGTGGGCGAGCCTGAGGGCAGAGCCCTGAGATAGAGGAGAAAGGAGGAAAGTGTCGGGACTGTGGGCTTCTGACCACATCTACCTGCTCTGAAATGATGGGAATGGTCCCACTGAGGGAAGGAGGGAGTCCTCCAAATTAGAAGTCTGAGTCAGCAAAAATATCATATTCTCCTGGGTCAATTTCGATGGAGTGGGTGGGTGTGGCATAGAGCATAGGGGACCCATACACTGTCACAGGGCTAGTACATGAAATTATTCACTCAGCACCATGATCAAATGGGATTTGTCCCAAGTACAAGGCTGGTTCAACATTCAAAAATCAATTGATGTAACCCATCACATCGACAGGCTAAAGAAGTAAAATCACATGATCACAACACTAGATGCAGAAAAAGCTTTTGACAAAATCCAACACTCACTCATGATTAAAAACTCTCAGCAAACTAGGAATAGAGGGGAACTTCCTCAACTTGATAAAAAATGTCCACTGAAAACCTATAGCAGGAGCACCCGGGTGGTTCAGTTGGTGAAGCGTCTGCCTTCGGCTCAGGTCATGATCCCAGGGTCCTGGGATTGAGCCCCATGTCAGGCTCCCTGCTCAGTGGGGAGTCTGCTTCTCCCTCTCCCTCTGCCTTCTCCCCTGCTGCTCATGCTCTCTCTCTCTCTGTCAAATGAATAAATAAAATCTTTAAAAAAATTGGGCAAAAGATTTGAACAGATACCTCACCAAAGAAGATAGATAGATGGCAAATAAGCATGTGAAAAGATATTCAACATCATGTGTCATTAGGGAATTGTAAATTAAAACAACAATGAGATATTACAATATACCTATTAGAAAGGTCAAAATCCAGAACACTGACCACACCAAATGCTGGGATGATGTAGAGCATAAGTAACTCTCATTTATTTCTGGTGGGAATGCAAAATGGCGCGTCCACTTTGGAAGACAGGTTGGCAGTTTCTTACAAAACTAAACATACTCTTACCATGTGACCCAGCAATTGCACTCTTTGTCTACACAGTGTCCACACAGAAACCTACACACAGATGTTCATAGGACCTCTATTCATAATTGCCAAAACTTGGAAGCTATCAAGATGTCCATCGGTAGATGAATGGAAAAATGAACTGTGGAACATTCAGACAATGGAATATTACTCAGGGTTAAAAAGAAATGAGCGATCAAGCCCTGAAAAGACATAGAGGAAACTTAAATGCATATTACTAAGTGAAAGGAACCAATCTGAAATCAAGCCTACGTGCTGTATGATTCCAACTATGTGACATTCTGGAAAAAGCAAAACTATGGAGGCAGTACAAGGATCTGTGGTTGCCAGGTGTCAGGGGGAGGGAGGGAGCATTAATAGGAGGGGATTTTTAGGCAGTGAAACTACTCTATAAGATACTACAATGGTGGATGCATGTCATTATGTATTGGCCAAAACCCTTAGGATGTACAACACTGAGAGCGAACCCCAAAGTGAACTATGAACATTAAGTGATGATGTGTCAATATGGGTTCAAAGGCACCACCCTGGTGAGGGGTGCCGAGAATGGGGGAGGCTGTGCATGTGTGGGGGCAGGAGTAGATGGGAAATCTCTGTACCTTCTGCTCAGTTTTGCTGTGAACCCAAAAGTGCTCTAAAAATAAAGTCTATTAAAATAAATTACTCACTCAGCCAAAAACCCTTCACTGAGCACCCCCTTACCTCCCTCACCAGCCCACTTAGCTGGGAGTAGAAGGGACGATGGGGCTCGCAGGAGAAGAGCCTCTGGGAGAGGCTGCCTAAGGAGGCAGAGGACTGCAGTTTTTCCCTCATCCAGGCCTACCCAAGTCATTCTCATGTCTACAGGCCTGGTAGGGGACAATGGGGGGCTGATGGTGATGGTTGTAAACCTGGGAAACTCGGCGAGTCGGTGCTCATCTGTAAAATGGGGGTAGTTATTAGACCTCTGGCCAGCGCCGGTGAAGATCACCGAGGTGACACAGGTGGATGGCTCAGTGTGGACAGCTAGTTAGTGGTCCCAGGAGGACTTGCCAATTCCCTGTGGTTCCTGCAGGTGTCACTACGCCCCCTGGTGGCCGCATTAGTCCCTGAGGCTTTGCCGGGGTGGGCGCTGTGATATATTCATCAAGCGTTCCCAAAGGTGGCCACACTGAGTTTTCTTCCAGATTCCTCTCTCTCAGGTCTTGGGCCACCATTCTCAGGACAGGATTAGTGGGTGCTTGGGGGTCAGCATGCAGGATTGTGCTCCAAACTCCTTCATCCACCCATAACCAACCTTTCCTGGGATGGAGATCACTCCTCTTTGTCTCCACGCCTCCCCCACCCCTCCCCTACCACTCCATACCCCTCAGGATCTCCCAGGACACATCCCCAGAGGTGGAGGGAGCCAATCTTTCTCCCCTCTGGAGAGCCTGCACCAGCCCAGGGGAACGCACCCCACAAAATCAGTTGCAAGGGTTGGGTATACGAAGAGGTCCTCTCTTGGGACCCTTCCTCAAGGGGCAGGAAGTTCAGGGTAGGGCGCTTCCATGTGGTTTTTGAATGAAGCCAAGTACCAAGACTTGGGGTGGGTGATGGCAAGGAGAGAGAGTGGCAGGGCTTTACCCACCCTCCATCTCCAGAAACCCCAAATAAGTATAAGAAAAATGTGAAGAAGGATGTGTTTCAAATTCCCAAGTTGACGGTACTACTGTTTAGTTCAGGAAAGGAAGACATTAAGAGAAAGTGATAATACTGGTGAAATAATTGATTGGCCATTAGGGGGAAATTCTAGATTCCATTTTATTTTATTTTTTTTTAATTTTTTAAAAAGATTTTTATTTATTTATTTGAGAGACACGGAGAGGAGGGGGAAACACAAGCAGGGGGAGTGGGAGAAGGAGAAGCAGGCTTCCCGCTGAGCAGAGAGCCTGATGCGAGGCTCGATCCCAGGACCCTGGGATCATGACCTGAGCCGAAGGCAGATGCTTAACGACTGAGCCACCCAGGTGCCCCTTATTTTATTTTTTAAAAGAGTTTATTTATTTATTTGACAGAGAGACACAGTGGGAGAGGGAACACAAGCAGGGGGGGTGGGAGAGGGAGAAGCAGGCTTCCCGCGGAGCAGGGAGCCCGATGCGGGGCTCGATCCCAGGACCCTGAGATCATGACCTGAGCCGAAAGCAGACGCTTAATGACTGAATCACTCAGGTGCCCCTAGATTGCATTAAAAAAAAAAAAAACCCTATCAGGTAACCAATTCGTGAGGATAAAGTATTTACGAATAACATCTTTAAGGATGGTTTTCTGGTGCCGTCTTCAGATGGCCGATGATATCTTTCATGCAAATGTGCCCTAGCCCAGCAAAATAGCCACCCTATAGCCCTCTGTTGAGGGCGCCCCACCCCCGACCCCACCCCAATCTGGGTCTTTGATCTTGGTGAAGGTTATTAATCTCAGGATAGCCTGAGTGTGACTGGATTCTGGAGTAAACTGGTGAACTGACTGGAAGCAAATGGAGCCAACACCCCCAGCTGGGAGAGCAGAGTGGGGACCACTGGGCGCGGAAAACTGGAAGCTACGGTGTGTCCGTGTTTGGGTTTCAGTCTAGACCGGAGTGGGTTGTGAAATCAGGGCATTTGAGCCCTGTTTATCTGAACTTCAAAGGGCACAGTTGACCCAGAGTGACACCTCAGTCACTTACAACATCTGACGTCACTGGTGTCATCTTGGAGTCACGGCAGCACACGGGCTATGTGATAGGGCCCTCGGGGATTGAGAATGGCAAGTTGTTCTGGAAGGAGAGCCAGGCACCTGAGCTCAGGGAAGAGGAGCAGCTCAGAGAGAAAGGTCAAGGGCTCCCAGTGTAGACTGTGGCCAAGCTAAGGAGCTGAGCAGGGGCCTCATCTGCTCAAACCTAGACTCAGGCTCGCCTGGTTCTTCGCATTTCACACGGCTGTCTTCACAGACAGAATTATTCTTCACAGGCTCAGAAACCTCAGGACTTTGAGAAATTTTAGGCTCAGGTCATTTAAAAGAGGTAGGTTGGGCAGTATTTTAAATTTTTTCTTTGACATTGTCTCTCAGATGCATTTCTGTTTATTTTTTCTTTTTTTTAAAGATTTTATTTATTTATTTGACAGAGAGAGACACAGCGAGAGAGGGAACACAAGCAGGGGGAGTGGGAGAGGGAGAAGCAGGCTTCCCGCTGAGCAGGGAGCCCGATGCGGGGCTCGATCCCAGCACCCTGGGATCATGACCTGAGCCGAAGGCAGACGCTTAACGACTGAGCCACCCAGGTGCTCCAGATGCATTTCTGTTTTAAAAAAATGGTTTTTCTGGGGCTCTCGCTATCTCTCTGTCAAATAAATGAATAAAATCTTTAAAAAATAAAAATCTTAAAAAAAAAAGGTTTTTCTATGATAAAAGAATTAGAACCACAGAGAGCTGGGGAAACTGGGAGAGAAAGGGCCAAGAAAACCTCTGTAGTGGGGCTCCTGGGTGGCTCAGTTAGTTAAGCATCTGGCTTCGGCTCAGGTCATGATCTCAGCATCCTAGGATCGAGCCCTGCCCCTCCCTGTGTGGGGCTCTCTGCTCAGGGGGGTGTCTGCTTCCCCCTCTCCCTCTGCTGCTTCTCCCCTTCTCCCTCTGCCGTCTACCCTGCCCCTTGTGCTCTCTCCCCACCCAAATAAATAAATTAAAAAAAAAATATATGAAAAGACCTCTGTAGCTCCGACCATAAAACATGGTGGGGATGTGGCTTGGTTCCCTCTGTTCATTAACATGAACAATCCCAGGCCACTTGCAAATTTAAATTATGTGTTAAAATAGGAAAACACTAAGGGAATAGCTCTTCAGTGTTCTCAACACACACGGGCAGCTATGTGACGTGATGGGCATGTTAATTACCTGATTGTGGTGATTATTTCATGGTGTATGAATATGTCAAATCTTCACATCGTACACCTTAAATGTAGAAAATTTTTGCCTATTATACTTCAACAAAGCTAGAAAACATAGGAAAGCAAGTTTCTTCAACTAATTGCAAGATGAACAGAGAGACTATAAAGATAAATTTTAGTTTTATTTATTAATTTTTTTTGAGAGAGAGCTTCAGCAGGGGGAGGGGCAGAGGGAGAAGGGAGAGAGAGAGAATCCCAAGCAGACTCCACACCCAGCACAGAGCCCACGACCCTGAGATCATGCCCGGAGCCGAAATCAAGAGTCAGACGCTTAACTGACCAAGCCACCCAGACGCCCCTATAAAGAGAAATTTAAGTGGCAGATCAACCAAGCTCAGTGGATCCTGATTCAAACAGATTGTTTTAAAAAAAAAAGAAGGAAATAAACATTTTTGGTATTGATGAAACTATTGATAACATGACACTGAGAATTGAATAATGTTGAAGAATTTTTTTTAGGTGTGATAATAGTATTGTGGCGATGTTAAAAAGAGTCCTTATCTTTTATGCAAATATTGATGCATAAATATTTACAGATAGATAATATACTATCTGGGGTTTGCTTTAAAATAATACAGTTGGAGAGAAGGGACGGGGGTCAAGATGAAATGAGAACGAAATTGGCCACATGTTGGTAATTGTTGAAGGGAGGGGTTTACGGGAGGGGGTGTTCATTAGACTATTTCTCTATTTTTAAAAATATGTTTGCAATTCTCCATATAAATGACCCGTAATAAAAAAGGTTTTAAAAATTAAAAAAGAGGAGTCACACAGAGGCTTCTTTGGGTACAAAGGGACTCAGTCACTCAGAGGTACCCTTGCTGGCTGGGAGAGTGTGCCTGGCGGGCTGGTCCCTCCTGATGCCCCTTTCTGTGGCTCAGGCCCAGTGCCCACCAGAGGGCGGCCAAGACCGTGGTAACCCACCCAGGCGCCGCCCCATCCTTCCCGCCCTCCTTTCTCCACCCCCTCTGAGACCTGCTGAGATTTCAAACTCCTCCTCCAGGTGGGAAGTTGAGGCATAAACCTAAAAGATGTGCATGAGGTCAAGGCCAAGGTCAAGACTGCAGGAACATGCTGCAGACTTGTACAAACAAGAGGGGCATCTCAGTGTCACTTTGGAGAACTTGATTTCTTTGGTTTCTGTCCCCAAATTTCTCCAGTCTCCCTTGTGTGTGTATGTCTTAACAATTATTTGGGGGATATAATTCACATGTCATACAATTCACCCATTTCAAGTGTACACTTCATTTGTTTTTAGTATAGGCAGATACACGTAACTATCACCTCTGTCAATGTGAGAATTTTTTATCACTTCAAAAGGAAACCGTGTACCCTTTAGCTATATCCCTGCCTATCCTCCCATGCCCTGCCCCCAGCCCTAAGTAATCACCAATCTACTTTATGTCTCTAGATTTCTCTATTCTGGACATTCCTTTGTGGTTTTGATGAGTAAGCAGGCTTCTTTCTCTCCCACCCTGGAAATGAGAGCATTATGGGGGCTCCTGGGACCTCCTGCCCCTTCCCTCAAAGACCTTGGTCCAGAACATGGAAGTCACAGACCGCCATGATAATCTATGGCCTGCTCGACGAAATGGACGTCTCCAAACTTAGAGTCTAAAGAGTTAGGGTCCACTTCGGTGGATCACACCCTCCACCCACACACGTGGGCACACACAAGGAATGAGATCAGGGTGATGAGAAGTTACAGTTCAGAAAGGCCCAACCACCCTCACACACAGCTGGGGGATTGTAAAATGGTGCAGCCACTGTGGAAAACAGCCTGCCAGTTCCTCAAAAAGTTAAACATCGAGTCGCCCTATGACCCAGCAATGCCACTTCTAGGTACAGACTCAAGAGAATTGAAACCACATGTCTGTGTAAACACTTGCACACAAATATTCGTAGAAGCATCACTCATGGTAGCCAACAAGTGGGGAAAACCCAAATGTCCATCCACAAGGGGCTAGATAAACGAAGTGTGGCTCATCCATAGCATGGGAATGCCATTCCGCCATAGGAAGGAATGAAGTATGGATACATGAGTGAGCGTTGAAAACACTGTGTCAAAAGAGGCAAAAGGCCCTGCATTGTGGGACTCTGTTGATCTGAAATGTCCTGGTCAGATGAATCCATGGGGATGGAAAGTAGATCAGTGGTTGCTGGGGGCTGGGGAGAGTGGGAGTGGGGAGTGACAGCTCATGGGCGTGGGGTGCTTCGGGGGAGGGGATGAGATGTTGTGGAGGTAGATGGTAGTGATGATCGACAGCACTGTGCGTCTACTATAGACCAGTGAGCCACGCACTTCAGAATCATTAAATGGCGAGAGAGGAAGATAGAAACTGAGGGGCCAGGGAAATGGGAGCATCTGAGGATTCGTTCTAGAACTGTGGTGAGGAGCAGGGTCTGAAACCTGCTCCGGGCGCCTTTCGCCCTCCCCATGCCTCTGAAGTCACTCTTGACCAGGTCACTGACGACCTCCCTCAGGCCTAGTCTCTCCAACTGGGGCTCGCTCTTCTGTCCGATGAGTCCAGACTCCCACATCCACCTGCCTCAAAACCTTGCTGGGATGCCCAGTAAGGGAGCTCAGCCCTAACTTCTGCAAAATAACTGTCACCCTCCCATCCAAACCTGCTCCTCCCGCCGACTTCCTGACCCCCTGTAAACAGCAACTCTGTCCTTTCAATTGGAGGCAGCAGCGGGTGGAATATAATTCCCTTGTTACCAGAAGGACCGGAGCCTTAGGGTCCGGATGCGAGCATGGAGGGATTGCCGCTTCCATGGGAAAGGTAAGGTCTTGGGTTCAAATCCCAGCCCTACTTCCTGACCATACAGCCATGTTTGGTTATCTACACCTGCCCAAACCTAGCTTTTCCTCCCTGTGATGGCGGTCGTGAATCCTCCTAGGATGGTTGTTTCAAATGAAATACTCCCTGGCCCATGGGAGATGCTCCACTGACATTTGCAGGCTGCTGGAATGACTGGGGCGGGGTGGGGGGGGGGGTGGGACGGGCCCAGGGCTCCAGGATTACCCCCTGAGGCCCACACTTTGTTCTTCCAGTTGCATGTGCTTTAGGCAGAAACCGAGAAATCATAACCCGAAGCAGTTTCCTCTCGCAGCTTGATGAAGAGCATCTGGGAAGGGCAGAGAGGTGGGCCAGGAGAGGGGAGAAACCCGTGCTCAGAGAGAGCAGAAACCCTCAGAGTATCACAAATATGCTCAATCTGGCCAAAATCGTGTCTGCAGTCGGGCCCATGAGAAGTACTTTGCCCAAAAATAGCACCCTTGGAAATAAGAGGTTGTTTCGTATCTGGGGGATTTTCTTCTGGGTCTTCACACACCGAGGTCAGGGGCGGCTTTGGAGGGAACCTTGAGAAGCGGGAGAGAGGGCGGCGTGGCGGCAGGCGCGCTGGTTTCGGGGAGCCGAGGCCCAGCTGGCAGGTGTTAGGGGCCTAGATGTGGGGAGAGGTTCGGGCGAGTCTGGGAGGAGCACTGCTGGGATGTCACGAAGAGGAAGTGACAGGCTGAGGCTGAAGAACGGTTCTGGGCAAAAAGCCCGAGTGGGAGAATAATAGCATCCCAGGGGCCGCGGACATGTTCCCTGGCTTGACGGCGAACGTTCTACAAGATCACAGTCTTAGGAAGTGCCGTGCGGGCAGCGGCCGCCTCCCCACGCCTCGCCTGAGCGCCCAGCCTCTCCCCGGTTTGTCTGGGAGCGCTGTGGAGGGCGCACAGCCCAGCTCCCGGGGCTGCGGACGGGCTCGGGCCCACGGACCCGGCTCGGAGGACAGCTCAGCAAGGAGGGGCAGGCGGGTGGGATCGGCCGGCGGAGCCCAGGGGGGGCGACGACGGGCCGATGGACGAGGTGCTCCCACTGGTAACTGCCCAGCGCGCTCCGGCCTCTGCTTGGGGCTGCGCAGACATTTGCCGGTTCTTTCCGGGCCGGTGTCCTTGACTTTCCCCGGTTCCTCGCACTTTGGGTCACGAAGCCTCATTGTTTCTGGTTGACGAGGCAGTGCCCTGCCTGTTGGTGCCCTGGTCTATTCACTGCTACTAGTTGAAGCAAAAACATTTGGATCATCTTCTCTGGTCCCCTTATTTGCTGGTGAGGAAAGTGAGGCCCTTAAGGGGCAGCCCCAGCACCCTGGGAGGGTGTGTGTGGGACGCGGGGACCGGGTGGGATGACCCTGCGCCTAGGACATGTGCCAGCACAGCGCCACGGGGGCTCGAATGTGCCAGGAACTGCTGGGGCAGTGGACAAGGTGCAGACTTTTATGGAGGAGGGCCTGAGATGCTGTGTTTCCCACAGGCTTCTAGGGGATCCGACGCGGCTGCTCCGTGGGCCACACGGAGTGGCGAGGGTGTGGGCTCTGTGCCTTCCCTTCCTGGGAAGACAGTGTTGACGCGGTTTCAAAGCCAGATCCCGCCAAGCCCACTCTGCCTCCTCTCATGGTTGCTACCTGATGCTGCCACGTGAAACTGGACGATGAGACAGAGGACACTCCTTTCGTCTCCTGGATCGGGAGCCCCAGGGGTGGTCGGTCAGCTGTTCTGGACCCCTTTTGTGCATCTGAACGAGGTGGGGTGGGAGGCAGAGATTTTCAAACCCAAGGGTGCTCAGGCTGCACTCCCTAGAGATTCTGCTTCACAGTGGTCTGGGGTGGGGTCCGGGCCCCCTTGTTTCCAGAAGCTCCCAGGGGATTTTCACATGCAGCCAGGGCGAGAACCCTAAGTGTGATACTTAACCGTTCACAAATTCACTCGTTTGCTCCTTCCTTCCTTCATTTATATTTTATAATTTTTTACAAGATCGAAGTCCTAGGATCTGCTCTGTTGGGAGTGACCACCTCCTCCCCAGTATTTATTGAGCCCCCAGCATGTGCCAAGCCCTGGTCTAGGCCCTGCGGACACACTGTGAGCCACACGCCCCTGAGCAGGAAGTGAGAGGACCCTGCAGAAGGGACAGCCCGAAGGGGAATCGTGCATGGGGGCGGTTCTTTGCAGTGTGCTCAGTGCTCCGCCAAGGTGACCTCTGAGCTGACCCAACGAAAGGGAGCGGGGGTGGGGGGGTGGGGGGGCTATGTGGACATCCCGGAGAAGCACACTCTAGGAAGAGGAACAGTTTGCAAAGGTCCTCGTGTAGTGTGCTTGGTGTGTTTGAGAAGCAAGGAGGGGGGAAGATACACAGATACACTTAGCCAAGCAAAGTGGAGAACAGGGCCTTCTAAACTTGCTATAGATGTGTATTTCTTTGTCTATTTTAAAATGAACTCTAGCGGCACCTGGGCGGCTCCGTCAGTTGGGCATCTGCCTTCGGCTCAGGTCCTGATCCCAGGGTCCTGGATGGAGCCCCGCATAGGGCTCCCTGCTCAGCGGGGAGCCTGCTTCTCTCTCTCCCTCGGCCCCTCACCCTGCTTGTGCTCTCTCTCTCAAATAAATAAAATCTTAACAAAAAAATAAAATGAACTCTAGAAGTTTACCTCTGGGAGAAGTGAGTGGCTGGGGACAGGGGTTGGAGAGAGACTTACTGTATTCCCCCTGTGTACATTTGAAATTCTGGGCCAAATGCCTACATTATTTATTCAAAAATAAATAAAATTTAACAGAAAGAAAAAAACCTGGGTGGCCTGGGGCTAAGGGCGGAGCGGATGGGGGAAGGGGCGTGATCAGGAAGGCCATCATCTTAAGGCATTGAGTTTTATCACTACTGTGTGACCTTGGGCTAGCTACTTAACCTCTCTGTGCCTTTGTTTCTCAGGTCCTACCTCAGGACTGTGGTGAGGGCTAACGGGCCAGTGTCAGTAGTGCCTGGCAGAGACTCGGAGCACTCCCCTGCAAGAGATGGGAGCCTTGGGAGGGTTTGAGTTGAGGCGTGACTTCCTCTGTGGCAATAGGGCCCCTCTGGCCACTGTGTGAAGAGAAGTTGTGGGGTGGGGGGGACAAGCCAGGACCCCGAGGTAGGGGGCCAGGTGAGAGGCCCCCACACTCATCCAGGTGAGAGGCCGGTGGCTGGGACCGGCGGGGGCAGGAGGGCGCCGCCTGGATTCGAAGCAGAGCCAGCTGGAGTTTCTGACCAGGCCTGGGAGGGGAAGAGGGAACTTGGTGCTGCCGTTGACCGAGCTGGGGAAGCCTGCAAGAGGGCCTGGTGTGCAGCAGGGAAGGTCGGGACGCCGGTGGGAGGCGGGATGTCTGGGTCTGGGGTCCACGGGGAAAGTCGGGAGTGGAGATAGACATTTGGGAGTTGTCACCACATAGGGGGCCTGAAAGCCCTCTGTGGGGTGAGCTCACATAGAATGAGAGTGTGGGAAAAAAGACCCCTCTGGCCCTTAGAGGCTGGGAGAGGAGGAGGAGGGGGAGGAAAGGGAAAGGAGGAGGAAGGGGGATGAATTAGTCCGACAAGCATTTATTGAGCACATACTGTTCCAGGCACCACAGAGTGCCGGGATAGGGGATGGAAGGCCTGGACCCTGCGCTGGGGAGCTTCCAGGCAGATGACAGAGACCCAGGAACAAATTAGGGCCTAGTTTGGGGGCCCAAGCAGTAAAGAGGATCCAAACCTGACTCGGTATCAAGAGAGGTTTCCCAGAAGTGGAACCCTTGAACTGAGTCTCAAAAAACAATCAAGTGTTGGGGTGCCTGCCTAGCCCAGTCGGTTAAGTGTGGGATTCCTGGTTTCAGCTCAGGTTGTGATCTCAGGGTTGTGGGATTGAGCCCTGCGTCAGGCTCTGCGCTCAGCGCTCAGGGCAGAGTCTGCTTGTGATTCTCTCTCTCCCTCTCTCTCTCTCTGCCCCTCCCACTCATGCACTCTTTCTCTCTCTAAAGTAAATAAATAAATAAATCTTAAAAAAAAAAATCAAGTGTTGGAAAGGGAAGAAGAATGTTCCAGATGAACCCGCAAGAGCGGCGTGGACTGAGAAGTGCAGACGTTGGATGGGGTCCACGTGGGGCTCAGGGGACCCTGATGAGTGGTGTCCGGAGCCTCGTACCGTGTTTGATCCCGAGGGCTGTGGTCACCACGACGCCCAACGGCAGCCGGTGGGGGGTGGGGAGAGCAAATCCCACCCACTGTTTTGTATAACCTGTAATTTAGGAATGGTTTTCACCTTTTTAAATGGTTGGGGAAGAAAAAAAAAAAAAATCAAAGGCAGAATAATAGTTCGTGACATCGGAAAACGACAGGAAGTTCCCGTCCCAGGATGCATAAACTGTCGTCGCGACGCAGGCGCGCGCGTTCCTTCCAGTGACCGAGGCCGCTTCGCTCGGCGGGGCCGCGCGGCGGGCGGCGGCGGGGGTCGCGTGGTCTGCGAACTTCAACTTTACGGGGCAAAGTGGGGCTTTGTGAGCCGCTGTGTCAGAGACACACAGCAGTGCACAAGACAGAAATTGGGGCTCCCGGCTGCTGGGGCTCTGCGGCCCCAGAAGTTGCCCCTGAGGGCAGAGACCCTTTGGAAACTGATCCCCTCCTGCTTCCAGAATTTCTCCAGCTCCTTCCCCCTCCCGCCCCGGGCAGAGTGGGCGGTCACGAGGGGCGGAGCGAGTGGCCTCCGAGAGGCCGGGCCCCGCCCGCCGAGCCTCCCTCCCGACCCTCTGGGGGCGGGGCTGCGGGCCACGTGGGCCGCTGGGAACGGGCGCTCCGCGCGGGGGTGATGACGTCATCCGCGCCCGCTGCGTGCCCTTCGCGGGAGCGCGTTCTCGCGCTGGTAGAAGGAGGTCTCTTACCTAGAGTCAGGTTTCATTGTTTTGTTTTTTCCTTCTGGAACAAACTGTTCATTCAAGGGCAGGCGGAAAGCCTTGTTTTCTGCAGCAGGAGGCCTACCTCCCGGAGCTCCGCCGCGGGGACCCACCCACGGGCTCCTGCAGTTCACGCCTGAGGGCTTGGAGGACAGAGGCGGAACTGTTGGGCCTGGGAGCCCCCCCCCCCCGCCCCGGCTCCCCTGGCCCCTGACCCCTGACCCCTGACCCCTGACCTCGGAGTGGGCGGGAAGAGCAGGACGCCCTGAGATGCAGAGATGTGCCTGTGCCTGGCGACTTGCTCCCTGGGTGTGAATCCGTCCGGAGAGACGCGTCCCCCCCCCCACTCCCCCCCCCCCGCCCCCCGCAGAAGCAGCCTTCACAGGCGCTGAGGGCAGGGACCTGAGCCAGACCGCTGTTTGTGTCTACCACTTAGCAGCTGTGTGACCTTTGGCAACTTACTCAACCTCTCTGCCCCTGCTCCCCCAGCGTCTATAAAATGTGGTAATCCTAGTCCCACATAAAGCCGTTAAGATAATTAAATGGCTTAGCATTTGTTGTTAGAACAATGCCTGGCACAGAATGTTCTGTAAGCCCTTGTTCCATAAACTAAACAAAGGAGGGGACTCTCAGAGGGACTCTGGCTCTCTCTACTCTCCCAGGTCCCAGAGCACTTTATCAATGTGCTCTCCCAGCGCTTAGCTGTTTTTAATTTATTGTGATTGGCTCCAGGGTGGGCATTACCTAGCACAGAGCCTGGCTCATACTAGGCTCTGGATGAATGTTGGTGGAAAAACAAATGAGTGAAACACCACCCTTCTCCCCAAATTAATAGACTATTCCTGAAAAAAGGAGTCCCTGAGAAGCAATCGTCCACGGTAATCTCCCCAAAACTTTCAGAGCTGGGTCTGACTGGGTGCTCTCCTGCCGGCAGGTGGGGGGGTTGGGGGGCGTCTGGGTCCGGCTGGGGACGTGCAAGGGTGCTGAGGATGGGAGGTGCAGGTGCCCCAGGAAGGGAGGCAGCTGGAGGGTGAGCAGCTTCCCGGAGGACAGGGCTTCTGGGCCCCCCGGCCCTGTCCTGCTGAGCCCCGGAGAGAAGCCAGGCCCCGTTGACATTCAGCCAATGGTGGGTTCCCCCAGTAGAGCCTGGGATCCATTCTTCTTGATAAGGCCCTTGCATGGACCGGGTTATTATGACTCCAGGGGCCGGGTGTACAGCCAATCCTGGGAAGTTAAACCTGCAGACCGGCTCAGAAGCCCAGCAGCTCCTGGAGGCAGGGAGTGTCCAGAGAGACAACTTCTGCTCCCTGAAAAGTAAATGCAAGGACTGGCAGAGGAAGGAAATTGTCCCGGGAGCCATAACTCATCTCGCCTACAGCTCGGGTCAAGGCATCTGTGAATCTTCACCTCTGGCTTGGGCGCTCTCTGGACAGCCGGTTCCCAAAGCAGCCCTGAGTCATCCAGCTCGGCCCCACCCCAGCTGTTCACACCTTCATTGGCATCCGGAGGGGATGGT
This sequence comes from Halichoerus grypus, assembly GCF_964656455.1. Classification (NCBI taxonomy): domain Eukaryota; kingdom Metazoa; phylum Chordata; class Mammalia; order Carnivora; family Phocidae; genus Halichoerus; species Halichoerus grypus. Next base: position 180,687,096 of record NC_135716.1, read on the forward strand.
CCCTTCTGGGAGCCTCAGAAATAAAGAATGTGCCGGGGAGGCTCCTTGTCCCACCTTCTGAGCTCCTCTCTGCTCATGGAGGCCCAGACACTGAATCAAAGCTCGTGGAGCCAGCTGGCAAGAGGCCTGACATCACTGCCTTGGCCGGTCTGCAAATCAGAACCACCCGGGGAGGAAGGGGGGGGCAGACGATGGATGACTTCCCCTGACAGCCTTCGGGGTCTCATATTTAAAAACACTAATGTGACCACAATCAGAAGCATTAGATAGGCTTTGGGGGGGGGGTGCCTAAAGGCCTGAAGGGGATCATTTGGGCTGGGGGGAGACCTCTGTATGCCCCACCGTCAGCAGTGGGTGCCTGAGGCCTTCCTGTGAGCCACCACTGGCGAGCAAGCCCATCTCTCCTCATCCCTGCACAGCGGGGTTCAGGGAGGGCGTGGCCCCAGAGTCCAATCGCAGCCAAGGCAAAATGACCAATTGCTGAAATATTAGAAATCACACTCTCAAGTACAGGACAGAATGGAGCTGACGCTTGCCTGGATGAGGGCTGCTGGTATAAACGTAAACTATCTTTGGGAGAAACTTGGAAGTAAACTCTCTCTCCAAGCCGTCTTCCATGGCATTGGGTTCATTCATGTACAGGCCTTGCTATGGCCCGAGCATTGTGCTGGGCAGCAGCGAGCCAGACACAGACGTGGCTTTGAAGGACCTCTGCCCCCTTGGCCGTGTTGGGGGGCAGGAAGAAGCAGGGACAGGTCATTAAAAACAACTTGCAGTCAGGTGCTGTGACTGAGCCACACACGGGGCTGGGGGGAGCCCGGGACGCGGCTTCCAGCTGGAGGAGAGGTGGGGCGCTTAGTCAGGGGAGGCTTTCTGGAGGAGGTCATGCCTGAACCGAGTGATAAAGGATGAGTAAGCATTCGGGGGTCGGGCTGGGGGTGATGAGAGCGTTCTGGGCAGAGGAGACAAGAAGAGCAGGGACGCAAAGGCAGGAAAAAGCATTGTGTGTGTGCGTGTGTGTGTGTGTGTGTGTGTGTGTGAGTGAACTCGGTGGCTGGCATATTAAATGAGAGCTGGACTGTGCAAGGATGAAGTGGGGGGCAAGGGCCCGATCAGGAAGGCCGCATGCTCCCTGCTAAGGAGCTATATTTTATTCCACAAGGGCTGGGGAGACGCAAAGACAGGAGAGTGATATGGACTCACCTCTGCCACGTGTATTGTTCAGGTTTCTCTCAGTTGTGGGTCACGGAAACCCAGTTTCAGCCAAACCTTGAGCACAAACGGGGGTTATCAGCTTTCAAAAGTGCCGTATCCCAGGACAGCTCTGCCTTCAGGAAGAGCTGGATCCAGGGGCTCAGCCCGGGCTGGCAGGAACTCTGCCTTTCCTGTGTGGGCTCTGTTCTCAGGTGGGCACTGCCTGCATAGGTAGCAAAGGTGGATGCCCGCAGTTCCGGTCTCCCGTCCTGCCAACTGAGCCTGCCCCAGTGTGCATCCCGCGGCTGCTCTCATCGGTTGGGAGCGAGTCGTGAGATCCTTCTTGAACAAATCATGGCACCCAATTTGCAAAGCTTGGGTCACTTGCCACCTGCAAACGGGGGGCGGGGGGGGGGCAGGCAGCCCCATGGATTGAGGGGCGTGGGGTGGGATGACTTCCCTAAAGTCAGATGCAGGTGCTCTGATCAGGAGAAGGGAATTGGGGTGCCGGGCAGGTGAAAACGGCAGATGTTCAGTCACATACAGTATGGTTCCATTTATAGGAAGTGTCCAGAAGAGGTGAGTCCATAGAGACAGGATGAAGATCGGTGGATGCCAGGGGCAAGGAAGAAGGCAGGAAGAAGCAGAGGGTTTGGGAGGTAAATAGAAGCAATGTTTGGGAGGTAAATAGAGGTGGTGGTTGCTCAACACTGTGAATAAGCACTCTCCTAAACGCCACTGAACTGTTCATTTACAATGGTTAATTTTACGTTAGGTGAATCTCACCTTAGTAAAAAAAGAAAGGCATCCTGGGATGCTCCGTCATTCCACAGGGCCTGCTGGCCGGGGAGACTCCATTTCTTCCTGCTTTCTCCCTTCTTTGACCTCAGAGGGTTTGGGGCCTGCAGTGGATCGTAAGCCAGAGGCAATTCTAGGTGTGGTCGCCCACAGGGCCACTGCCCACCGCAGGGGCCGTGGGAACTGGGTGGTTGGTCCGGAAGCTGAGCTCATGTACTTCCATGAGAGCTGATCAAGCAAGCTCCAGGGAGATGCCAAGGACGTCTTGTTCACCAGCTCTACCTGTTTTCCTCGCGGCTCTGGGCGGTGGGAGGGCGCTGTGCTGCGCAGGGGGGCGAGGCTGGGGCCCCCACTGGCAGAGAGACGCTTGGCACTGAGGGTGCGCGTGTGACTCCAGCATGAGAGAGGGCTAGTCCCTGGGAAGAGCTATTTGCACTGGATTGTAAAGGGGAAAGAGTATTTTGGCTCACTCTCTGGGCCTTTCCAAATCCTCCATGCTGGGGTTTGGGCAGAGCCCAGAGCTGCCTTGGGGCTCTCCCAGAATGAGCCTGCATTGGCTCCTTCAGGAATGGGAGTTTGAATCCGAACCTCCCCTCGGGTTGCTCAGCAGAAGAGGACTTCTGGTCCTCGCATGCCTGGCACTGGGCTCGTCTGGCGTGGACGAGGGGACCGGTCCCTTTGCCTAGCTGTACTCTCTGCTCTTACCTTGAGCTGGAGACGGGTTGATCTCCAGTCCGGGATCTGGTCTCAGTGGATGCTTCAGGGGTTCAGGACATGGTCTTGGACCCCTCTGTACCTGCCCTCACGGAGTCACGTGGGGTTCAGGGCCTTGCTTCCAGTGCAAGACTGTGGCTCGCCCCTCCCCACCAGCCAACTGGGTGAGAACTGGCGAGTGATTTTACAAACCCCTTTTGGGGATTCGTCCATAACTGAAGCTGGAGAATGATGGGAGTATGGGACCATGCTTTGCTGGCAAAAGCTGAGATTTCCCACCTGGTCCCCCTCCTGCTTGGATGTGCAGGGTGGGCATTCTTGCAGATGTCGTGTTCTGGCACAGGTAGGACAGTGGGTCGTGGGACCATGTGGAACGGGTTTGAATCCTGACTCTACCATTTACTGGCAGAAGGACTCGGGAATAACCACTTCACTCTGCTGGTCCCGTTTGCTCATCTGTAAAAAGGGGATCCCCAAATTCACGTCCACCCGGACCCTCAGAATGTGACCTTATTTGGAAATAGGGTCTTCGTAATTAGTTGAAGATCTCCTTGTGACATCACCCTGGATTTAGGTGACTGGTGTCCTTCTAAGAAGGGGTGAGGACACACAGAGAGCCATGCACAGAAGGGAGAAGGCCATCTGAAGACAAAGCAGAGAGTGCATGGTGTGGCCAAAGGCCAAGGAATACCTGGGGCTACCGGGAGATGGAATACGCTGGGAAGGATTCTCCCCTGGAGCCTCTGGAGGGCACATGGGCCCCCTGACACCTTGATTTCTGACTTGTGGCCTCTTGAACCGAGGGAACTATTTTAAGCACCTAGTTTGAGGTAATTTGTCACGGGCAGCCCTGAGAAACAAAACACCCCCTCAAAGGCCAGTCACCACTGAAAGCATTTGACATACATGGGACATAATAGGTGTTCAGTGAACGTCCACGATCATCACTGTGCTGTCTGGGGCCCTGCGGAGGGCCGGCATGTCAGGAGGAGCATCATCCAGCCCCGGGGGTGCTCTGTCTCGCCCCACGCCCTGCTGGCTGCCTGAGGCTGGAGCCCTAGGAGGGCAGAGCCGGAGGGAGAGAAAACAAGGAGGCCGCTGGGAAGGGCAGCAGCAGGCTGAGGGTTGAGGTCCGCGGGAGGAATGCTCACCGCCATGAATCATGGCTTGCAGGCCAATCGCCGCCGGCTGACACATCACATCCTAGGGGGAGGACAGCGTGACCTCATGCTGGTTGTCCCACACTCAGGGCTCCTCCCAGCACCGCCCAGCGCTCGACGTTGCCCAGAGGGAGCTGTCCCCACCCCACCCCTGCCCAAGTGTGTCTGCTCTCTCCTCCCTTGCACACATAGCAGGACAAGCAGACCTTCTGAGCCAAGACTTCGGTGGAGGTTTATTATTTGGATGCGTTTGGAATGGGCAAGGCGAAGTTTCCATTTCCCCGAGGGCAGCCGGATCGTAAACCCTGGATTACGCGCTGCACATCTGCCGCGGCTGCTTTGGGAGAGCCTGCTGGGGTGAGCGTCGAAGGGGTGTGCTCCCAGGGCTGGTGGCCCATTCTCTCCTGCCTCCATCTCTAAAAACAGGGAAACTGAGGCCCAGAGGAGCCCAGGACTTGCTGTACACCTCCCGGTCAGAAACCTTCTTGGGGAGAGCAAGGGATTGGCATTAAGGATTTATCTTGGGCAAAGCGCTGTTCTACTTCCCGGACCGGCGTCCTCCTCTTCTTGGCCGCTGCTGTGAATCTCAACCACCCTGCTCCTGGTGCCTGGATGTACCCTGTAGAAACGACTCCATTTTCTTTGCCCTCGCCTTCTGAAAGCAAGCACGGCTACCCGCAGCAGTGATGTTAGCTCTACGAACTCCCTCTGTGCGCACCCCACCTTCCAAGATGGAGAAAGTTTTCCCCAGGCCTTGGATTCAGGTTCTTGGCCACTATATTGCCAGACCACCATGAGCAAGAATTTTAGGAGAGTCTACTGGGACAGGACATCTAGCACGGAGGATGGGTCCCTAGCATCCGGGGCGCACGCAGCCCCTAACCTATGTTCTGTCCTTGCTGGAGAGAGCTAAAGACTTGAGCGAACTGAGCCAGTTTGGTGCATGGGCTTTGACCGGGGCTCTGGAACAATGGGCTGGACCACTTTGAGCTCCCCAAGGCTCCTGCTTATTTATTTTACCATCATAACTTGAAGCCAATATTTAAACATTACCAAAGGAACAGTCCCAACCCTCCAGCCCTTGGTCCCCATCCAGCCCCACATGGTGGGGACAGAGCGGGAGGAGGAGCAAGGAAAATGAGTCAACCATGCCCCCCACCACCTCCCAACCACCTGGGAAAACAATGACCCAAAAAACAGATCCCAGCTTCCCTTCCAGGGTAATTGTTCTTTCCCGTGGTCCTATGGCTCTGTGCCTTTCATGCAAGTGGAATAAAGTCGAGCACACCTCTGTCCCCGTATTTTATTTTACTTTTGTTGTTATGCTTGGAGCCAATAGGGTTTTCAAAACTTTTATTGATATTTAATATACATGAAGAAAGTGTACAAGCTTTATAAGTGGACAATTTTGGGGTCACAGACTGAAGCACCCTTTCACCGGCACCCAGACTCAGCAACGGCACGTGGGCAGCCCCCCGCTCCTCATTACTATACCCCCAGGGTGACCATTATGCTAGCTGCTTACAGCGTAGCTTAGTTTTGCCTGTTTTTGTACTTCGTGTAAATGGAATCATACACTATGTTCTCTCCTGGATTGAAGCCAACAGCATTTTTAGTTACTGAGAGACTTGAGTGTCCCCTTCTCGCCACCAGCTCGGGGGAGGAGAGAACGAAGAGAAGGCACCTTCCCTGACCCACACGCCAGTGGCTGTCAAGACAGGAAGTGGAAAGCATATATAGGATGGGGGGGGCGGGTGGCAGTCTTGATTTAAAAAAGAAAGGCACAGCATCCTTTTCCCTTGTGCCCCATGTAACTCGGGTTTCCACCTGATGTTCAGGGAAGGAGAAAGGAGGGGAAGAGCGGAGTCATGTCGAGCCCGACAAGTGGGGTCTCTGGAACCTGGCCCCCCCACAAAGTCCTCACTTCTTCTGGTGGGATGCTGGGGCACCTGCATCATTGCAGGGAGTGAAGCTCTCCCCTGCAGGGCTGGCTCCGATCGCCCCTGGGCGGTGCAGGGTAGGGGCTCTAGCAGCTGCCACACCCATGTGTCCCTGTGGCATTGGGGGGAGGGGCTGGGCTCCTGGCTGCCTGGTCAGCGGCGCCCCCGGGGCTGCCTTGGGCCCCTGCAGCTGTGTGGATTTCACTGGTTTTGTCCCAGGACCAGGGAGGGGGGCAGTTCTTGCTGCTTCATATCCCTTGGGCCAGGGAGTCTCAAAGTCTCCGCAGAGAAGGACCAGCAGCTTTCACCATTTGCAACGATGGCAGACCGCTGCCTTTGTGAAATGCACGAACCACAGCGCACTCAAGAAAATGACGCGGAAGAAACAAGAGCCATGCAAGATACAAACCCTCATTTCTTTTTTATCATTAGAGTCAACAAAACTGCATTTCACAATCTATAATAGGACAGACCTAACAAGGGGAAAAAGGCATATAGAAGTTTCTCAGTGTTGACTCTTGCTTGCTATCCCTCTTTTGTTGTACTCTTGATGACAAGCTGTTTGCTGAGCCCCACTGGCCAGTGGCCCCCCAGGGAGCAGCACCACCTTGAGATCCCTCTGCCCGCCCTCAGCTGACCTTGTCCCATATCTGTGATCTGTATCTGCCTGGGGCCCTTTCTCCTCTCCTTGGCGGCCCCACCTTTGTCCGATTTCTGTATATGTAGCTTTAGCTGAAGTGAAAGACATATAAACCTCTGCCCCCCCGTTTGGGGATCCTTGGGTAAGATCTAAGCACACAGGCCACGCTCTCCTGGGTTGCTAGCAGATCCTGAGGAGTTATGTTTCACTTCCCTCCGCCGTTCGTGGCCGCTCTCTCTCGGACGTGGGACAAGGTCCCTCCGCAGCTGGGTTGGGGTAGTATCCAGCTGACGAGAAGGCGGTGCCACACCCCGATCCTCTCTTCTCCCTTTGCCCCCACCCACGTGCTACACTGAAGCCTGGCACCGCGGTGTGACAAGGGTGTCCCTAGAGCGTGGAGGAGGCACCATTTACCTCCTCGATGCTTGAGCCTCCATCCCGCAGTCCAGTCCTGAGCCCACACGTCCTGGGCTTGCTTGTCCTCTCGGGAAGGCTCTCAGGACTCAGGTGGGCTGGCAGCTTTATTCTGGCCGGGGTGACCACCAGGTATGTAACCAAGCCCCCTGTCCCCAGTGCCCTCTCTGTCCCCGCGGGAGATCTGTCGTCTTGGGGCCTCTTACTGCAGGGAGGGTCTGAGGTTGCTCAGCCCCTCCCCCTTACGGCCTGGTCCTCTCTCTCATGGCCATCTACTGTGTGACCAGCTTCCCCAGAGGCAGCCCACATATGCGTCCTCTGGCCCCAAGTGGCATGGACTCAACTGATCCCAAGTTCACGAGTATGTGTGGGACAACACACGGGAAGGGGGATGCCGAGAAGGGCAGAGGGCGTCTTCTGCGTGAGGTTGGTCTAACTGGGGCTTCTTTCGGGCTTGGTGTGGACAGGGTAACCCCAACCAGAGACACAGGCAGAACGAGCGGTGTTGGGATTTACGAGCTGTCACCATCCCTGCAAGTACAAGCCTGCTTGCTTTCCCTTTCCTCCCTCATTCCTCAGCTTTCTTTCTGTTTAATAACCCTGGCTGCATACTTCTCTAAACCAAACCATCTGTTTACTAGCTTTTTATAAGCAGTAATAAAGACAGTGAAGACCCAAGGGCCCTTTGGTCTCCAGGCGGCCGAGGAAGAAGTTGAATGCCGCAGTGGGGGCCGGGAGGGGCCGTGCGGGGCAGGGCCCTCGCCTTCTGCCTGCAGCGGCCCGTTCGAAGGCCTGTCTCCTTGCAGAAGAGCTGGGGCTGCCGTTCCACTGCTGCCCTTTCTGTGGCCACATCACAGGACTTGGGGGTCACCTGCCCCGCGGCGGGCTGCCTGCTGGACCAGGAGCTAGCGAGGAGGCGCTGGGAAATGATCCGGGCTCACGGGGGTGCCAAGAGGTCACTCCGAGGCAATGTTCTGAGCCGTGAGTGAGCCCAGGAAAACAATTCGACAACAATGCCGAGTGCCTAGGTGACAGAGAAAAAAAAGAGGAGTCTGTTTGGGAACAGATTTCGGCCTCCGCTTCCAAGGCATTAGTAATTCAAGCAGCAGTGAGTGTAATATTTACTTGGGAAACTATGAAAAGTCTCTAACAATGTTCTTTTCCCAGCTTTCATCATGGGCTCGCTCGGGTCCGAGCGCAGGCAGCCCCCTAACCGCAAACAGAGGCGCCCTCTGCCATCTGGCAGCAAAGGTATTAGCGAGCCGAGCCCGCCTCGCGCCAGCCTCCTCCACGCCGGCCCCACGAGGCCCGGGACGGGTGGGACGGGTGGGACGGGTGGGACCGGGTGGGACCCGGGTCGGACCGGGTGGGACCCACCCAGCCACTGCCGCAGGGACCCCGCGCACTGCTTGGAGGAGGAGCAGGGACGGTGGTGCTGATGAGAACAGTGTCTGGCTCGGCGCTTTAGACAATTTTCAGCTTATTTTATTTCATTTTTCGGTGGGGGGAAGAGGGTGGGGAGTGAGAGGGAGGGTGGCCAATGATCCCTGTTTTGCCTGGGACTGAGAGGGCTTTTGGGCTACAGAACTCTGTGTTCTAAAACCAGAGAATTCCCAAGCAAACCAGAATGAGCTGGTCACCCTGGTGGGAGGGGATGGCTACGGGGCAGGAAAAAGCACAGAATTCAATGTCAGCGTTTACGGTTTTGCCCCTAACTCACGGTTTGTCCCTCTGGGAAAGTCAGGTCACCTGTAAAAGCCAGGGCTCCCCTGTAAAAGGGAGAGGTGGGACCTGTGTGGGGAGATGCAAATTCACCCGGCTACAGGCAGGGCAGTTAAGCTGATGGGGAAGGGGGCACGTGTGAGGTCACGGATGCCCTATGGGGGTGGCGGGGTCCTAGGAGACCCCTGAGAGAAAGCTCCACCCCTCCCCCAGCCATCCCCCATCCTGGCAGAATGTGGGCCCTGGTCTACCAGACGTCTGAGTTTTTAAAGAATTTTTTTTGTGAAAGCTCCCAAATTCTGAAGTGTTGGCTCACGCATTAATGACATCCTGCAGAGGCCACACAAACACAGCTGATTGCCAAGTTGGCTTCTGGGCAACTTGGTTTGCAACCTCTTGACTACACATTTTCTGTTTCCTGTCAGTTCTAAATTCAGTGATTTTAGAAACTCCAGCCAGCCATCCCCTCAGTTAACTGGAAATGAATCACATGGTTTACTTTGAGAAAGAATAAACAAACATATATGTTTCAAAAGCTGATTTCAGGGGTTTAATTCTAAAAAGTGGTTTCTGCAGCGTCCCAAGCTGGCATATGTCTCCATTTGCTTAGGTGCAGTACAATCAGTATTGTTAAGATGTGGGTGAGCCTTCACAACATTATGCAAAACAAAAAAAGCCAGATACAGAAGGTCATGTGTTGTAGTATTCCATTTACATGGAAGGGTCCAGAACAGGCAAATTCACTGAGACAGAAAGTAGATGAGTGGTTGCCAGGGTCTGGGAGAATGGGGCGTGGGGAATAACAGTTAATGGGGATGGGGTTTCTTTTTGGGTTGATGAAAACATTCTGGGACTTGGTCGTAGTGATGGTTACACAACCTTGTGAACGTACGAGACTCCACTGAATAGTACACTTTAAAATGGTGAAGGTTATGGTAGTGAATTTGAGCTCCATTAAAAAAATATACTGTTCAGGGGCGCCTGGGTGGATCAGTCAGTTGGGCATCTGACTCTTGATTTTGGCTCAGGTCATGATCTCATGGTGGTGAGATCCATGATGGGTGTGGAGCCTGCTTGAGATTCTCTCTCTCCCTCTCCCTCTACCCCTCTCCCCCACTCATGCACGTGTGCATGTGCTCTCTCTCTCTCTTAACAAACAAACAAACAAACAAACAAATCTTTAAAAAAATATATACTGTTCAGGTGTTAATTTTCCTCACGCTGATCTGTAGATTTTATGCAATCCCAGTCAAACTTTCAGCAGGCTTTTTGGGTAAAAACTGACAAACTGATCCTAAAATTCAAATGGAAATGTGATACACATAGAATAGCCAAAGCAACTTTGAAAAAGAAGAACAAAGGAGGAGGTCTCATACCACCTGATTCCAAGGCTCATAAAGATACAGTAATCCAGATAATGCAGAATTGGCGGAAAAACAAACAAATAGATCAATGGAGCAGAATAAAGAGCCCAGAAATAGACCCACACAAATATGGACAACAGATTTTCAACAAAAGTTCAAAGACCATTCTGTGGAAAAGGGATACTCATTTCAACAAATGTTCTGTAAAAAAAAACAAACAAACACTGAGCCATACCTTGTGTCTTATAAAAGTATTAATCCAAAACAGACTTAAATGTAAAACTTAAAACTGTAAAACTTCTAGAAGAAAACACAGAAGAAAATCTTGTCATCTTGGGTTAGGCAGGGATTTTTTAGATACCGCACCAAAAGCACAATCCATAAAGGAACAAATGGATAAACTGGACTTAATCCAAATGAAAAAACTTCTGTTTTTTTTTTGAAAGATACCCTTACAAGACTGAAGACAAACCACAGACTGGTAGAAAATACTTACGAGTCACATATCTGGGGGCGCCTGGGTGGCTCGGTTGGTTAAGCGTCTGCCTTTGGCTCGGGTCATGATCCCAGGGTCCTGAGATCAAGCCCCGTGTTGGGCTCCCTGCTCAGCGGGCAGTCTGCCCCCTGCCCCACCCTACTCATGCTCTCTCTCTCAAATAAATAAAAAAATCTTTTAAAAAATAAAGTGTACAATTTGATAACTTTTGACATCTGTGTACACCCATGAGAACACGTCCACAGCCAAGATAAAGAACAGATCCATCACTCCCAAAAGTTCCCTCACACCCCTTTGTCATCTCCCCCCCCAACCTCTGCTGTTCCCCCATCTCTGGGCAGTCACTGATCTGCTTCCTATCACTAGGGATTAGTCTGCATTTTCTAGACTTTTTTTTTTTTTAAGATTTTATTTATTTATTTAACAGAAAGAGACACAGCGAGAACAGGAACATAAGCAGGGGGAGTGGGAGAGGGAGAAGCAGGCTTCCCGCCGAGCAGGGAGCCCGATGCGGGGCTCCATCCCAGGACCCTGGGATCATGACCCGAGCTGAAGGCAGACGATTAATGACTGAGCCACCCAGGCACCCCTAGACTTTTATATAAATGCATTCATACAGTACTATTATGAGATGAATTGTGTCTCCCCAAAATTCATATTTTGAAGCCCTAACCCCCAGCACCTCAGAATGTGACTGAATTTAGAGATGGAGCCTTTAAAGAGGTGATTAAGTTAAAATGAAATCGTTAGGTTGGGCCCTCATCCAATCTGACTGATGTCCTGATAAGAAGAGGAGGTTAGGGGGCGCCTGGCTGGCTCGGTCAGTAGAGTATGTGACTCTTGATCTCAGGATCGTTAGTTCAAGCCCCACGTTGGGCGTGGAGCCTTCTTAATAAAATAAAAGAAATTTAAAAGAAGAAGAAGGAGAAGGAGGAGAAGAAGAGGTTAGGACAAACACAGAGGGAAGAGACCATGTGAAGACACCCAGAAGAAGACCAATCTACAAGCCAAGGATAGAAGCCTCAGAAGAGACAAGACCTGCCGAAGCCTCCATCTCAGACTCCCAGCCTCCAGAACCGTGAGAAAATAAATTTCTGTGGTTTAAGCCCCCAGTATGTGCTACCTTGTTACGGTAGCCCCAGCAGACTAGTACAAGTACGTACCATTTTTTTTGTCTGACTGCTTTCGTTCAGCATCATTATTTTGAAATTCATCTACGTTTTCGCCCGTACAGGTTTATTTTTATTGTTAAATAAAATCTCATCCTATGGATACACCACCACGTATTCATCCATTCACCTGCTATGAGCTTTCAGGGTGTTTTCAGTTCTTTGCTTTTTATAAATAATGCTGCTATGGACATCAGTTTACAAGTCTTTGTATGACGTACGTTTCTGTTTCTGTTGGGTAAATACTTAGAAGTAGAATGGCTGGATCATATGGCAGTTGTATGTGGAACTTTTTTTAAAAGTACCAAACTGTGTTTCCCAGAGGGGTTGTACTATTTTGCATTCCCATCAGCAGTATATGAGTTCCAGTGGCTCCACGTCTCTATCAGCACCTGGTGTGGTCCGTTTTTTTTGTTGTTGTTGTTGTTTGTTTTTTTTAGTAAGCTCCACACCCAACGTGGAGCCCAAAACCAGGCTTGAACTTATGACCCTGAGATCAAGACCTGAGCTGAGATCAAGAGTTGGACGCTTGACCACCTGAGCCACCCAGGCACCCCAGTCTTTTTAATTTTAGCTATTCTAACAGATGTACAGTAATATCTCATTGTGGTTTTAATTTGCATTCCCCTAATGACTAATGATTTTAGCATTGTCTTATATGCTTAATGGCCATCCAGCAAGGAGAACATAAGCTTATTAAACAAAATTAGCATTTTTTTGGTGCAGATATTTTACCCATTTTTAAGTGGGTTGTTGTTTTATTAACTTTTGAGAGTTCTTTATGTATTTGAATACAAATCCTTTATCAGATATATGATTTTTTAAAAGATTTTATTTATTTACTTGAGAGAGAGAGAGAGCAAGTGAGCGAGCATGAGCAGGGTGAGTGTTAGAAGGAGAGGGAGAAGCAGACTCCCTGCTGAGCAGGGAGCCAACACAGGGCTTGATCCCAGAACCCTGGGATCACGACCTGAGCCGAAGGCAGATGCTTAACCCACTGAGCCACCCAGGCGCCCCTCAAATTGTACACTTTAAATATGTGCTGTTTACTGAACATCAATTATACATAATATCTTAATCAAGGTTTTTTGTTTTTGTTTTGTTGTTGTTATTTGTTTTTAAACAATTTTAGGCATTTAATTCTTTTTTTTTTTTCTTTTAAAGATTTTATTTATTTATTTGACAGACAGAGACACAGCGAGAGAGGGAACACAAGCAGGAGGAATGGGAGAGGGAGAAGCAGGCTTCCCGCGGAGCAGGGAGCCCGATGCGGGGCTCGATCCCAGGACCCTGGGATCGTGACCTGAGCCGAAGGCAGACGCTTAACGACTGAGCCACCCAGGCGCCCCATCAGGGGTTTAATTCTAAAAGGCAGTCTCCTCCAAGTGTCCCAGGCCTGGTACTCCCAGCTCCATTCTGTTCGCCTCTGTCTACGAGGACCTGATGGTTGAGAGGGTGCTTCCCACTCACGCACCTCCCCTCTTCGGGCCGTGCTCCTCGCCACCTGCAGTCCAGCTGGCCTTGTAGTGCCTCCCACAGACCAAGCTTCTTTCTCCCCAGAGGGTGGGGGGGATGCCGCCTCCTCTGTCCGGGATACTCTATCCCCCCCTGTTCACCTCCTCACCTCCTCCTCCTGCTCTGGGTCTCAGTGTCCACTTTGTGTCTTGGCCGAAGTCTAGAATGCCCCTCCCCCCAGCCTATGTCCTCATCCCCAGAATCTGGGACTCGGATAAGGCATCACTCCTGGGGTCGTATTATATCGTACAACACAGTTCACCTGAAGATGGGAAGACATGTGCCCTCAAAGGCGGAGCACTTCTCTGGCTGGGGCAGAAGAAGTCTCGAGAAGTGAGGCACGGGGAGGACAGGACGGACCACGGCTGTTCTGAAGATGGAGGGGCTGCGTGAGCGGGAACGTGGGTGTCTCCCAGGCGCTGAGGGCAGCCCCCTTGCCGCCAGCAAGTAGACAGGGACCTCGGTTCTTGCTGTAGACTCAGTGCTCACGTGTTGAAACCTGACCCACTGTGGGGGTGTTAGGCGGTGGGGCCTTTGGGAGGTGATTGGGTCACAAGGGTGGAGCCCTCGTGAGTGGGGTTAGTGCCTTTAGAAGAGACTCCAGAGAGCATTCTTGTCCCCTCCTGCCATGTGAGGACATTGCGGGAAGACAGCTGGCTGTGAACCAGGAAGTGGGTTCTTACCAGACACGGGGTCTGCGGGTGCCTTGATCTTGGACTTCCCAGCTTCCAGAGTGGAGGGAAGTAAACATTTGTTGTTTAAGCTCCTAGACTGTAGGGTTCTGTTTATAGCAGCCCGAACAGACCAAAGCAGGCCTGCGACTGCAAGAAACTGGACTCTGGACAAATGAATCGAGCCTGGATGTGGATTCTTTCCAAGAGCTTCCCGATGAGAGCCCAGCCCTGCCAACACCTTGATTTTGGCCACGTGAGACCCTGAGCCTAGAACCCAGTGCAGCCCAGCCAGACTTCAGACCTACAGAACGGTGTAATAAATGCATGTTGTTGTAAATGGCTGAGTTTATGGCAACTTGTTACACAGCTGAGCTCAGAGACGAATTCCCTGGCCGTCCTGTATCTGAAGCAGCCCCCGCCCCTAATACACTGGTTATTTTCCCTCAGTCCCTCTGTTACCTGCTAAGCAGTAATTCTGTCCATTCTGTGGGACTCTCTCCCATGCTAGCACTTAGCCCATAAACACAGAGCCAGTAGCTACCTCGTTCATCTGTGGGTCCCACGTACCTGGGCCCAGGCCTGACCAGCAACCGGCCCCTCATGAGTGTTAGCGAATGGACGGGTGATCCCTGAAGATCACCCTGATCAAGTGATCTTCCCTGCTCTCTTCCTTCTAAGGGACACAGCTGTGAGGGCTCATTTGAATTAGAAGGCTTCTCATCAAGTGTTAAAACAAAATCGGAGTTTAACATGATTGTTATTAATTTCATCTAACCCAGGCAGTTGGTTGGTCAACTTTCCCAGCTAAAATTGCGAGTTAGCCCCAGGACTTTTTTTTTTTTTTCCCCCAGAATCTTTCTGGAAAGATCCAGTGACATTGTTGTTTTGTAAAATATGACTGACCAATTTTTAGGACTCCTGAAAAGTGAATAGCGGTGGAAAGCAGTCTGGTGGTTCCTGGAAAGGTTAGACGTGGAGTTTCCATGTGATCCAGCAATTCCACTTTTTGGTGTCTACCCAAGCGAAATGAAACCATGTGTAAACAAAATCGTGTTCATGAGTGTTCACGGCAGCATTCTTCATGATAGCCAAAAAGTGGACACGAACCCAAATGGCCAGAAATTGGTGAATGGATAAATAAAATGTGGTATATCCATGCAATGAAAAATTATTCGGACACGAAAAGAAATACAGCACGGATACATACGTGGATAAACCTTGAAGACATTGGTGCCAAGTGAAGGAAGCCAGGACACAAAAGAATGTAGTGTGTGATTCCATTCATATGAGATGTCCGGAATGGGCAAATTCCTAGAGAAAGTAGATTAGTGATTACGTAGGGCTGGAGGGAATGGGGATGATGACTACAGAGTGTGGGTTTCTTTTGTGGGGGGGATGAAAATGTGGTAAAAAGGACTGTGGGGATGGATGCACAACTCTGTGAATATACTAGAAAACACTGCATGTGTACCTTAAAAGGGTGAATTGTGTCCCAGCATACAACTCATACAGTGGTATGTGAATTAGATCTCAATAAAAAAAAAAAAATTATATGCCACAAAGGTAAGAATAAGAAAAAAGTGGATGGGGTGAGAGCTGTAGGCATTACAAAGATGGAGAGGTGGGAACAGAACCCCCAGCCCCACGCCCTGCTGGGGGCAGGCTGCCTCCCAACACCACCACCAAGACTGTGGATCTGAGGGAGCGTTCCTGTGCTGACACAAAGGTGAGGGTGTTTTCAAGTTTGATCGTTGGTGGGCTTGTACTTCTAGAAAAAAAAAATCGATCTAAAATTTGGGGTGTGAAAGCCACAGAGTATATGCAATCTTCAGATCTTCTCTAATGGGATGGATGATGTCATGAAGGGGTCTTCTGGGTTGCTTCCTCAGGGTCCCTGATGGGCCTTCCAAGAGCCCAGACTCCCACCCTCTGCAGGAGATGGGTGTCAGGGTGCATAGAAGTCCTACAGCAGCCGTGCCTGATCCCTCCAGGGAATTTCAGAATGCTTGGGAAGAACCCACCTGAGTAACACTTACGGCAGAGAGAGGAATTCCTCTTAGATCCCCAGTGACTCTGGATTCAGGTCCAGAGCGCGTCTTATCAATGCTCCGTAGAGACAGATGTTGTTTATGAGAATCAAATCATGGGCCCTGGGTGGAATCTCAGTTTGGGACCTGGAACCATCAAGCAGGTAAATCTGAGCCTGGAGAGACTGTGGTGGCACCGGGGCCCGTCCAGATCTCACTCCCTGTAACTTCCTCTAGGCTTCAAGTCCAGGCCTGGAAAGAACAGAACCCATCTTTGGCCTTTCGTAGACTTTTCCACCTGACCTAGGAGGTGAGTCCCAGGGTTGGGTTGTTCTGAGACCACGGCCTTTTACAAGCACGTGGCATTACTCTTTCCTGGGACTGTCTATAATCCTACCTGACAAGTACGTTTATCCCAGATGGACGGAGATGCTTGGTTCAATGTGAAGGCTTCCTGATGTCTGCCCAGTCCTTACCGTGTAGGAAAACGCTGGGCCGCCGTAGGGGTGGTTGGCTAGGAGAGAGTCATGGGACCTGTGGGTAGCATCTGGGACCACAAGGCCTGAGGGCTCCCCGCCCCCCCCCCCCGCCCCCCCCCCCCCCCCGGCTGTCTGGCTATCTGTGATCTCAGCCCTTCACTGGTCTGTGCATCTCCCACTGGGATAAACACGTCCTTCCCCACTTGGCCACAATCTAAATTAGGTCTTTCACGATTGAGCCACATTAACTCCACATTGCCTGAAGGTGCAGACTCCGAAGGGCTTTGTGCAAAGCTCTTGATCTTGGGGTTTGCACAAAGGTGGAGGAGGTGAGGCAACTGGAGATGAGTCCTCGGTAGGTGGGAGCCCACTCTGGGTCTACGAGCTGCTCTCGCCAGGGGGCGCCACACTCCTCCTTTAGCGCTACCCTGGTCTGGCTTCCAGATTTCCAAGGCTCAGGAAAGGGGATGGCGCGCCTTCCAGATTCTCACAATCACACCACTTCGTAAAGTGCCTCTAGGCATTGAAGCTTCCTATGGAATAGCCTGATGATTTTCTGAGAGTAAACACAGCTGACCTACCTGACAAGGGCTCCTTGATAAAATAGCAACAGTGGGCTGCAAACTGAGTTTCCTTCTTGGTTTCCATTCTGCTTTTCGTTCCATTTTATGACTCAAAAGTACTTTCCTCCTTTTCCAAGTATAGCATCAGTCCCTTCTGGGATCTTAAGTGGTAAAGAGATCCTGAGAAAGTGGATCTGGCAAAATGGAGGCTTTCTCTAAAGAGTCTAAACAGACCCTAATTAGTCCTGGGGCAGCTGCTATGCCAAGAAACTGCACCAAGACAGTTTTCTTCCTTGGTGGCTGCTGGTTGTTATAAGGACACCACGGTGGAAGGTCTTGGCCACACGGGGCTGGGCCATGCTTCTCCACCACAGGTGCCCGGGGAGGTTTGTCCAGGGACGTATTCTCTGTTGTCATGGCTCTCGCTGTCCGTGGGACTGCAGGAGGGGAAGCTGCTCCGGATATTTGGGGGGAGACCGGCCAGGGGTCCTGAGATGGGAAGAGGTCAAACCACCCCGTTGGAGAGGGATCTCAACTCTCCTACCAGGTGAGCGAGGTGTGGGGCCCAAAATGGTGTAGGAGAGCATGTGTGTGTAACAGTCACAAGCATGCACATCGGGGGGTCCCCCCTCCCCGATTCTGCTGCTAGATGCAAGAGTTCACACCCATGCCCTGAACCATGCCTGAGAGCAGTCGATGGTCGTGGTCTGTGGGTCTGCGTCGTTTCCAAGTTTCCCGAGGCGGCCAGTCTTGGGTCTCCCCTTCCCCTGTGGATGTTCCCACCAGTGACAGGCTCCTGGCCTCACCGGACTCCATCCTGCAGACGGTACAGGGAACCTGGGACGTTGGGAAGAGTGCCCGGGAAGCCTCACACACTAGATACTTTCCTCGCAGAGCCCCGAGGCCACTCCTAGGATGGGTGGGGGCCCCAGATCTCAAAAGCAGCTCCGGTTTCACTGGGGGCCTCTAAGGGTCAGCGTGGCCCTCCATTCCCTGGGGATCTGTGTTCTGGCCACCACTGCCCTGCATGGGACTGGCCTCAGTGCATGCCGTGCCCTTCAGCGTGGCTCTCTGGCATTTTCCCAGTGGAGATGTCATATGGGGGGCAGGAGAGGATGCAAAGCAGAAAATGATGCTCAGGCTCATTTTCAGAAAGACGTCAGAAAAACTCCTTGTTCCTCATCCCAAGCCTTCCTTCCAGAGCCCTCCCCGCAGACTGCCTCGCTCAGCAGGTGTCGTCGGCATCCGGGTGATGGAGGAGTGCACACTCAAGCTCCAGGTGACCCTCCAATTCATGGTTCCCTAGAGCCAGCCATTTTTTTCCTTTTTAATTGGAAGGACTTAATGTTTCCAGCTTCTCATTTTGCCAAATAAGAACTTTAAGGACAACAGCCGTATACTATTCTGATCACTTCCATTTTTTTTTTTTTTAAAGATTTTATTTATTTATTTGAGAGAGAGAGTGAGAGAGAGAAAGAGCACAAGAGCGGGGAGCGGGAGAGGGAGAAGCAGACTCCCCGCTGAGCAGGTAGCCCGACGCGGGACTCGATCCCGGGACTCCAGGATCATGACCTGAGCCGAAGGCAGTCGCTTAACCAACTGAGCCACCCAGGCGCCCCACTTCCATTTTTTTAATGACTTTTTTTTTTTTTAAAAGCAGGTTCCGCACCCAATGTGGGGCTCAAACTCATGACCCCGAGATCAAGAGTCACACTTTCCATCGACTGAGCCAGGTCGGCGCCCCTATTCTAATCTTTTTTTTTTAAAAAAGATTTTATTTATTTATTTGACAGAGAGAGACAGTGAGAGAGGGAACACAAGCAGGGGGAGTAGGAGAGGGAGAAGCAGGCTTCCCGCCGAGCAGGGAGCCCGATGCAGAGCTCGATCCCAGGACCCCAGGATCATGACCTGAGCCGAAGGCAGACGCTTAATGACTGAGCCACCCAGGCGCCCCTATTCTATTCATTTTTAAAAAAGAAAACTCTTCCCACAGAATTACTTAATCTCAAACTAAATGACTAAAAGATGATCTTTATTATTTTTATTATTTTTTAAGATTTATTTATTTATTTTAGAGAGAGTGCATACAGAGAGGGGCAGAGGGAGAGGGAGAGAAGCAGACTCTGCTGAGTGCAGAGCTGGATCCCCAGAACCCGAGATCACGACCTGAGCTGAAATCAAGTGCCAGATGCTTAACCGACTGAGCCACCCAGGCACCCCAGAGGATGATCTTTAATGGAATATATTTAGCTTTATGAAACACTTGCCACGTTTACCCTTGTTTTTTTCTCATTTCTCTGCTTGTCTGTGATGGGTCCTCAGGCCCCAGCGGGCCCTGTGGATCGGAGGCCTCTCTCACCCACCTTCCCTCCTCCTCCTTGGGACCTGGGTGGCCTCTGGTGGGCCTGATGTTGCTTTTCACAGATACTTACGTGGTGGTCTTTTGCATGTCTCTGCACGCGTGTCCTAGTGCAATTCCCTCGGTGTCACCAACTGGCCTCGTCACCCCTTAGGTGGTGGTGGGTGGAGGGCTGCTCCGAGTGGCTGAGCCCAGGGGTGTCGAGCTCTCTCCTTTCCTGGCTTCTTCCACTAACTCCTGACCACACCAAACAGACATGGGACAGAAATACGCAAGTGAAGGGAGGAAAAGTCTGGATTACATGGAAAATCTTTGACATATGCCAAAAAGAAACCGAGAATTTGTATCAAACACCGGAGAGTCAGGACAGGACTTTTCAGCAAGTTCCCAATCTCTGTAGAAAGACAAGGTCCCTGGAAAATTTGACACCCACTCAAGGCAGCGGACTGAGGTGGCTGCAGGTGGAAACGCTCTCTGCCGGGTATAGCCCATGCCTGCCGGCCCAGAGCATCCTTCACGGCCCTGGCCTTGGCCCTGCCAGGCTCTTCGTGTTCCCAGCTCAGAAAACCATCTCAGCCTGGATTGGGGTGCCTCTAGGCTTCTGTCTCCTCCTACTCAAAACATACAAAGCTCACATTTTCTTCTTTTCCCTCTCTCTCTACCTTCCTCATTTTGCCACTGCCCTCCCCCTTCCCCCCATCATCCTCATCCCCAGGGCTTACCCAATGAACTTCTCCTTGCCGGGTTCTGCCACATTCACCTCCAACCCAGGAGGGTTAACTTTTCCCATATAAGGTGATCTGGAAGAGCTTTTTTCCTGTCCTGTCTGCGCCCAGCCCACAGACATATTTCGTCTCTGTCTTTCTGCATATATACATAGTGGAGCCGGCCATTGAGCAAGAGACTAAATACCAAGTTGCATTGCTCTGGATGAAGTCTTTTCTCCTGTTAAAGAACACATTATTCAGACACTTGTTGAAGACGGTAAGGCAGACTTTATTCAAGGCGGGGGCAAGGGGATAGGTGTAGGGACCATTGCAATGGGGTCTTGCGGTAGGGGAGAGAGCATGGGCTTCACTCTCAACACAGCAGGGGCAAGTAGGAAATTGTAACCAAGGCGTAAGATGGGGGTCCGGGGTGGGAAATCACGGAGAGGAAATGTCAGGGGTAAAGGGGGTTCTGGCTAAACCCATCTAATGCGGTTCCTGTTGAAGGCAGGCCAGGGTGGTCAGACATCACCTGGGGGGGCGGTGGGGGTGAGGAGCCCCATCAGGCATTGAGGGTGGGCGTTCTTGCTGAACTGACTCGGCAGGGTTCTCTTACAAGGAAGGGCACAGATAGGGGCAGGAGGAGTTTCAAGAGCCTGGAAAAGTTTGGTCAAGCAAAGAATCTTTGTCCTCCAACATTTTGCCCCAAGGATAGTGATGTGGGATATGCACGGTCCCGCACAGGGCTCTGTAATGCTGGGGTGTGGGAAGATGACTTTCCTGCCTCACGGAACCAGCGTTCTCATTAGGGAACAAAAAATCTTTGTTTAGGAAAAGACCCAGCTAAAGGCTGAAAGGTAAGGCCCTCAGAGTCAAGAGAAAAGGGGACCAAGAAACAAAAGCCCCGAACACCGTGAGTGGCTCTGCATCATTCGAGAACGGGCATTTGGGGAGAGGGAGGAGGAGGGGCGAAGAGGCCGGAGGCAGGGGACGAGGACCAGAAGTAAGGTGAAGGCCAGAAGCACATTGGCAGAAATGGCGTAAGGGAGTTTCAGAACAAGGAAAAGGCTAATAATCTGTTTTGTTTGCATTAGTACACTTGCTCCGTCTCCCCAGACTTTCCGCGAGAGGACACAGAAACGTCTTTGGCTAATATTGTTCTCACTCGGTTTGCAACTCAAAGGAATGAGGCTGCACCTGCCGTGGGTCAGTGCTCAGGTGGAGGTAACGCAATGGGGAGAATCCGAGCCGGGGCCGGGGCCGAGGCTGGACCGCGGGCCAAGCAGAGGCCAGGAGAAGCATGATGGGGAGAAAGCCTGGGGATGGTGCCCATGCTGCCCGCTGCTTGTAGCGTCTGCCTGGGCTCACGTCAGGGATGGTCTGCACGACGCCTGGAGACAGGGAAGTAACTCTGCGAATCTGCTCTTTCAAGGAGCATTTATGGAGCACCGACTGTATGCCAGGTGCGCTGCTGCAGGACTAGGACGCCGAGGAGGCAGGAGGAACTTGAGCACAGCTCCGTGGTTTCTACCACTCCCCGGAGGAATGACGGCTTCCTTCCTTAAAAGCGTGGCCAGCTCCTTCCACCTGAAGGTGAAGGCCGAACAACTGCCCATTCCGGAGGATGGATGATGACCCTTGACTGCCCAGACCCAGCTCGCCTGTTGGGGCCCTCCTCTGAAATCCCTCGGGAAGCCCCTCTACCCCCAGATCACGTCTGATTCCTGGATGTTTCTGGAATGCACCAAGCAGGCTGCAAAACTTCCACCCCCCGAATTCCATTCCCCCTGCCTCCACACCTTCTCCCCTGGTCCCTTCCTGCCCATCCTTCCAAGCCGGGTTAGTGGGCCCCGGCCTCGTGGCCCTCCCTGACCACTCCTTCTGCTCTCCCCACCCAACCCCTACCGTCCCCCAAACCAGCAGCCTCCATCATGCTGGCATCCGGGCTCCAATGGTGCTCCCAGCTGGCAGGGATGGACCAGATTATCACGAGCTGCTTCCGTGACGTCTCTCCTCCTGAACTGTACCAGCGGGAAGAGCCTTGTCTTATTCATCTCGGTGCCCACCCAGCGCCTGGCACTCAGTGAGCTGTCTAAGCAGCGAGGGTGAGAAATATTTTCACCTAAGGATCTGCAGAACTTTCTCCAGTGTTGGGAGGACAGGAACCTCAACTATGGGTACAGCCTCCCCTCTGACTAATTTTCATTCAACTCCCAGTATAAATAGCTCCCTTTGCCCATATCAGAAAACATCTGCTCCCACTAGCTGCCCAGGCCTGTACCAGCTCTATAAATATCCTGGCTGCATCTCAGCTGCTCTGGCGAGGGGACCAAGAGAACTTGGAACGAGTGAACACCAAGCAAGATGAGGGCAGTGGGAGCGAAGAAGCAGAGATTGCCCCATCTCCCCCTCTTGCGCCTCCAGGCACAGGCTGACAATGCCTCCCACTTGGGCTTGGAAACCCCCAGCAGTATTCCTGGGAATTGGGCAGAGGCAGATAAACGTCAGCTACTCCTGGTCTCATTGTTTTCAACACACTGTCTGATGCAAAGCCCCAGCTCCTCTCTCACCAGCTGAGGGGCAGCTTGAAACGCAGTTTGAGCCAGCCCTCTGCATTCCAGCAGGGCTCTGGAGATGCAGGATGGGAGATGATACGGCTTCGAAAGGGTTGCTTTTTATGCACCTTTATAAGGAGTCATGTAATTCTCTGCTCCTTGAAGCTACTTTTTCTGTTTGATAAACCAGAGGGCTAAATTCCGCATAGTATTGTGCTCTAGAACCTGCAGATTTCCAAGGAGGATAAAAGGGGGGTTAGTGTTTGGGAGAAGGAATGTGGGAAACAGTCGGGTTCCATCTAAAAACACCAGCAGCAGACATCACGTGCTGTGTTTGTAAAACCGGGGTGCGGTGCAGACAATATTTGTGGGTGCACAGGAGTGAAAGCCCCTTCTTCGCTCCCCAGCCTGTTCCATACTCCCTGGGGGGCCGGTTTCTCTTCAAACCCCCTTGTGAAATGTCTGGCAGCCCAGTGACCCTCAGTGGCTGCTGGATAACGAAATGTTTCCTGGTTACTTTGAGTCAACAGGGTTTCGGTGCCCCAGAGATTCACTGAAGTTAAATTTTTTCCCATCCACCTCAGCTGCTCCCTACCAGAAGCTGTGATAGGATATGGGGGAGGGGCACTTCTCGAAGCATCCTCCCTGTAGGAGTCTGAGTTCTCCAGAGAAACAGGACCATGACAGGGGCGCCTGGGTGGCTCAGTTGGTTAAGCGACTGCCTTCAGCTCAGGTCATGATCCTGGAGTCCCGGGATCGAGTTCCGCATCGGGCTCCCCGCTCAGCGGGGAGTCTGCTTCTCCCTCTCCCACTCCCCGCTCTTGTGCTTTCTCTCTCAAATAAATAAATAAAATCTTTAAAAAAAAAAAAAGAAAGAAACAGGACCATTACATATATTTACTATCACGAATTGGCCTCCAAGGATCACGGAGGCTGAGAAGCCCAAGTTTTGCAGTCAGCAAGCATGAGACTCAGGAGGGCCGAGGGTGTAAGTTCTGCTCTGAGTCAAGTCCAAAGGCAGAGACCAATGTCCCAGCTGGAGGATAGTAAGACAGAGAGAGAATTCTTTATCACTCAAGCTTTCAGTGGATCGGCTGAGGCCCACTCACACTGGGGCAATCTTTCTGCTCCTCTCTGTCCACAGACTCAAATGCTAATCTTGTCCAGAAACATCCTCACAGACACACCCAGAAATACTGTTTGACCAAATATTTGGACACTCCATGGTGCAGTCGAGTTGACAGATAGAATTAACCCTCACACTTGATTTCCCCACATTTTCTGTCCACCTTCTTTCCTTCCACTCTCTGGGCTGCCTCAGCCCCTCCAGGGTGAAGTGGGGTGGAGGGCGCCCCTGAAATTGGCCACTGCTTCCTTTGGCCATGGCAAATATTTGAAGCTGACTTTTCTTCTGTGAGGGGCCTTGGGGCTCCTCGGTGACTCCCCGTGGGCTGGGGGATTGCTCCCCCATGGTTCTCTGAGGGGACGAGGACATCCTAGCTAGTGCCTTAGGGTCTTTGCTCAGTCCTTTCGCCTGGCAGCCCTTGAGGCCAGCTCTTTTTCATGGCATCTGGTCTGTGGGAAAACCAGGGGCGAGGGGCTCTGCACTAATCATGCAGCCACCCATCCTTGTTCTGGCTTTAGTGCTGTCCTCATTAGGTTCCTCAGGCTTGCAGCGGACACCAGCTGTCTGGTCCTGTGAACTACTGGGCATGCGTGTCAGCTCTGAGTGGCCCCCTCGAGGACCTTCTCACCATGCTCCCTCCCCTCATTCGTGGGGCACCGGGGATGGGGAGGGGAAGTGCCCAACACCCAACAAATCCTCTGAAGACATCATCTCTCTGATTTCTTGCCACCTCCCATGTGTGGGTGGTCACAGGTTCTCCGACAGCTCTTTGCAGGTCCCGCTGAGCGGGTCTAGCACCTCCCTTCGGAACACGGGGGTATTGGACTGGTTCTCTGCACTAGAATTGAAACAGCTTCATTTTTAACATCCTGTTTCCTTTGGATTAGCTGAGGGTAGTAGGCCAGGCTGTGATGGGTGCAGCCCCTCTTCTTTGGATAAATGATGTTCCAAGCATTTCCAGCGCCCTTGGATCGCCATCGTTACTCCCGGGGGAGAGAAGGTTAGAGGCTGGAGAGCCTTTGTGCGCTAGGGTACTAGAGGCTTTAGAAAGGTGGTTGGGGGTTCGCCTCCTGGAATCAGGCCCACAGTCAAGGAAGGAAGAAGGGCAAGGGGCATTGCTGGTCTTACTGTCTTTTACAGAAGAAAAGCAAAGCCTTTCCAGAGGGCCTCCAGAAGACACCCCAAATGCATCGTTTGGTAGGACTGTGCCAGGCACCATTGGCTCTCCTGGCCTCAGCGGAGACCAGGAAGGGAGGAGGGGGCTGGGAACGTCGATGTGGTCGTCATGGTGACAGCATCTGTCTCTTGAGCAGCTCACCTCAACTAAAATGGTGACTCTCCTTGGGAGAACCTTCCCCATCCTCCTGCTCCCCTTCTTCCTCATTATCGAATATTAATGAGCTCTTATGAATACACCATGTACATTAGACCCTGGATGTGGGCAAATTAGATTCTGTCCTCAAGGGGCTCATCCTGGTTCTTGTATGGTCCCTGTGGAATCAGATACATAGACGTTACGCTTTTTGCTCTCACCGTCAGTAGTAGGAAGTTGTGGTGGTGTTTCAACCTCGGCTCAAGAAAATTCCGGTGTTGCAAAGTGACCTGGATGTAGTGGGACAGACTTCAAGGCGTGAAAATGTGTATCGAACCATTAAGAGAGAAGAGGGAGGTTTTTTGGAACAACTGACAAAAAATTGGTTGTAGCCTTAATATTTTTCTCTCATAGAAATTTTTTTAAAAGATTTTATTTATTTATTAGAGAGAGAGGGAGGAAGAACGAGCACCAGCGGGGGGAGAGGCAGAGGGAGAGGGAGAAGCAGACTCCCCGCGGAGCAGGGAGCCCGATGTGGGACTTGATCCCAGAATCCTGGGATCATGACCTGAGCGGAAGGCAGACGCTTAACCGACTGAGCCACCCAGGCATCCCTCTCATGGAAATTTTAGTTTGGAATTGGTTCTTTGTAGACCTTTCTAGATAGGATTGTTGTATAGGCTGCAGGTAGTTAAATTTGTGGTCTAAAATTAGTTTTGTAGTTAGATTTCTCTGGGGGATCATATGATTCCCTGAAAGTAGGCTGGCTACACTCTCAGGCTGGTTCAGTGCTTTTAACATTAAGTTACTACTTCAGTTCACTAAATCTTGTCTTTCAGGCCTAAAATAGCTCCAAAGTTACCAGACTCAATGATGGCAGAGACACTTTGGCACCAGAAAGAATCGGGCTGATAATGTGATGAGAGCCTTTTAAAATGTATCCATGATGACGTTATTAGGTTCGGGAGGGGGTGTCCTCCCTACTTAAATTGGGATAACCCATCAGGTGCAGGGATCAGAGGACATGGAGATGGGGAGGTTATTAGGTCTGTGGGCAAGTGGGCTTGCTAACGTTGCAATCCCGAAGCAGACGTGCTGATTCCTCCTGTCTGGTTGAGAGCTGCCCAGCTGACCAGCATGTTCTCTGCAGCTGGGGGATCCCAGAAGAGGAGAGAGGGGGATACTCTGAGCATGTACAGTTCCTCCCCATCAGCCCAATTGGGAAATTAGCTCCGCTTCCTTTGGGAGAGGAATGGGTGGGAAGAGGGAGTGGTAAGGACCAGGGAGAGAAGCAAGGAGTGTCCCCATATGAATTCCCTCCGTATGACAACATGAGGAACTGGGAATACGTGTCTGCCCCCTCCTCACATATATAAACTTAAAACACTATACACATAATTATGCCGCACAGTATGCTTTGATCTGACTGGGATTCTAGATGCTTCTGTCTTTTTATGGCTCTCCCCCTACTGACCCATCTGCCATGTGTAAGTCAGCTTCTCTCTGTGTCTCAGTTTACTTATTACAACCAGAAAGGTAGTAACAGCCTTCATATTAATAGGGCTGATATAGAGGTTGTTCTAGTCAAGCTAAATCTTGCTTTCCGTCTTATCATAGATTTTATTATAATGCTAGTTATTAATAAATCATATCACCCCCATTAAAAACCTGGCATTAAATACACATGAAAATTGCTACATCCAGACAATGGGAGATTGTTTAGCACTCAAAACGAACGAGCTATCAAGCCCCACAAAGACATGGAGGAAACCTCAATGCACGTTACTAAGTGAAGGAAGCCAATTTTAAAAGGCTGCACACTATGTGATTTCAATTATGTGACATTCTGGAAAAGGCAAAATAACAGCGGTAGTAAAAGGATCGGTGGCTGCCAGGGGTTAGGGGCATATATATATGAAAATGGTTAATAGAGAGGCCTGGGTATATTTATTCTTAGAAGCCCGGCCCATTTCATTCCCAAGGTCCTCCAACAAATTCTTCCTCCATATTTGAAATGGATGTCGCGTCCGGCGGAGGGAGAAGAGCCTCACTATTCGCCCAGGAAAGACCTTTATTCAGGCCACTTCACCTTCCTCTCTCTGCTCCCCCGACTCCAGGCCGCCGTGGGGCTCCCTGTGCTCACCCCACGCACAGAGAACATTGCCAGGTCAGCAGTATACACCGTCCCTTAGACACAAGGAGTATTATTTAGTCTAGAAACTCTCAAAGGAAATATCCGCTTGCACGTGAAAAATCTCTGGAATTTCTCTGTTCCTTGCTGTCCAACATCCCTGGATCTCTGAAACCGCCTTGAAAAAAGCCTCTGTACACAGAGCTGCCTTGTTCACCGCTGGGGCAGGCCTGCTCCAGCCCACTTCTGTCCCGGCCACTGTCCCCTCCAAGCCGCTCCTGCACCGCCCCCCCCATGGGTGGTGCCCAGGAGAAGAAGAGAGGAAGAGGAGGAGGGAGGAGGAGGTGGAGGGCTCTCTGAAGATCAGAAGGGAGAAGTTTTACACAATCGGGGAAATAAACAGAGGAACAAAATCCACAGTCTTAAACCCTCGTCCTGGAGTATCTGGGCCTCACTGCTTCTCACTCCATAATTAAGACAAGGAGGACTTTGGATCTAGACAATGAGAAAAGCCGTGGGCTCGCCCCCCGCCCACCCCCAGCCAACGGTGACAGGTCCGGAGTTTATTTAGATCAGGCACCCGGGGACCCAGGTGGGGGGCATCCAAGGGCCTTACTAGAGGAGTCTGCGAAGGTATAAGGAATTGAGCAACTGCCTTGCCTTCTCTTTAGCATAAAGACAGGGACACAGTCTTTCCTCCTCATCTCCGGGGCCCCTCACCACCCCTCCCTCCCCAGCCCTGCTGGAGGACTGTCTGGTCTCCACCTGAGTCCAGTTTCGGCAGCGAAGGTTCAAGACCACTACTTCCCAGCTCCTTTTATTCACAAGTGTTATAAATATCTTTCTCTTCGTGCCAGCAGGTTGGGGTGAAACCAGACTAACATGGGAAAGGGAAGGTGGAAAAGAATCCGAGGTAAAGAGGGAAGCCTTTGGAAAACAAGAAGTATTCAAGGACCAGGTGTGAAAGTTTTAAATAGAAACCTGCTTACATTGCACTTGGACTAACAACAGCCGGCACTTGGAGGTCCCGGGGTTCTTTTCAGAAGACTAACATTTAAGTTCCAGACGGTTCTGGGGCCGTCTTAACATCACACGAATTCATTGTAGCAGAAGCCACAGCTCGGTGGCCCCTTGTGTCTGTTCTTCTCAAATTCTGAGTTGAGGAGTTTATTTTCTGAGTTCTATGCTAAACCTCTTACATTCCAACACACACACACACACACACACACAATGACTCTGTTTTTTAAAATGCAGTCATACATGGGAATTTTATGACATCAAACCCTTAAAAATGTGGAAATCTTGGTTTCAAAATACTGGGGGAAAATAATAAACCTCTTGATTCACAGTTTTGTTTTTTGTTTTTTTTTCTTTCTCTCTGCTTCTGGTTCATTCTGGAACTGTGGCTGGCACCCGCTTCGGAGATGGGGTTAGGAGGCCTAATCCGGTATTCGTGTACGCGGACCACACCCCCGACCTGGAAATACTCTCCCCTCAGACAGGAATAGAGAGGCGACTTTTGGGTCCCTCCCAACCTCACAAAAAGACTTTGCAAACAAGATGAGAGAAAAGACGTTCTGATCTGCTGGGAGAAAGCGGTGAGCTTTCAGATGGCAAAGGTGCGGTGAGCCTCCGGGAAGGCGCCTCTGGTCGGGTGGCTGAGCGAGGAAGAAGGGTTCCAGGCGGGCGGAGGAGGTGATGGAGGCCCCCGCTTCCTCCAGGTGTCCTTTACGCGGACTTTCCAGTCAGGCTCTTGGCTGCAGGCGGTCATCCTTTTTCCTGTGGCTCAGGCATCTGCTTTCCAGCTCTCTCTGGAAAGCCTGCGTAAGGGCCGCCTGCCTGCATGGGCTGCCTCGCCCACAGCTCGGCCCGTTGCACAGCCCTGCTCGCGACCAGGGAGCGTGACCGCATTTCAGATGCATTTCCTCCCAGGAGCTCGGAGACAGGCAGGACCGGCTGGCCTTTGGCTCAGCAAACACCTGTGTTCCTAAATCATAGAAGGCTCCGTCTTCCTCCAGAAGGACCCCACTTTCCCGTGTCTGTCGGGAAAGCAGAATATATGGAGTCAGAGAGGGGTGAGGAGGAGGGAGGGAGGCGAGCCGTGGCCCAACTCCTCCAGGGTCGCCCAGGACTCAGGAGACACGCAGTTTCCTGCAGCCTGAGGCGCTGAGAACTCCCCCATCACTGGTGTGCGGCGGACACTCCGTGCAGTCCTGTGGAGTGGATATGCTGAGCACTGTTGTAGGTACTGGGCTGTGACAGAGGCCAAAAAGAGTCAGGAATCCCTGCCCTCGTGAAGCTGGCATTCCCATGCGTGAGGCAGTTAAGGAACAAGACACGTAGC
The DNA here is from genome assembly GCF_964656455.1 of Halichoerus grypus. Taxonomy (NCBI): domain Eukaryota; kingdom Metazoa; phylum Chordata; class Mammalia; order Carnivora; family Phocidae; genus Halichoerus; species Halichoerus grypus. The sequence goes on from NC_135716.1 coordinate 180,716,499, forward strand.
GGGTGCTGAGATGGGGGTACCAGCTCGAGGGAAATCACGTGTGGAGGGGCCTTGGAAGACAGTGGTCGGGAAGATCTCACTGATGAGTGGGCGCGTGGGTAAAGACCCCAAGGAAGGGAAGGAGGGAGCCGTGTTGATGACCCAGAAGGAGTGCTCCTGGTGGAGAGAACAGCATGTGCCAAGGTCCTGAGGTGGATGTGTGCCTGGTGCATCCAGCCAGTGTGGCTGCAGCCGAGTAGGCAGAGTGCAGAGACAATGAGCCAGAGAGAGTGAAGGAGTGAACTTTGTTTAGGGTCCCATCTTCAAAATCTGCCAGAAGCATATTCAAGGGAAAAGTCATTCAGATGCTAAGATGGCAACCGCGACAATGATGGATAAGACAGGCTACAGAGTTGACGGCAAGCACGGCGGGGTTTGGGTAAGCAACGGGAGCATCCTGGGTCTGAGACAGGTTGTGCTCTGGAGGAAAGCCTACGAGAGCAGTAACCTGAATTGCACGGGAGCAGGCTCATCGAGCCCTACCGGGATGCTGACCCTCATGTGGGGAGAGATGTTTTGAAATCTGTGGCAGTTGGACTGACCCTTGAGATAAGAGAGCATTGAGTCGTCATCCTAAAACGACCTCGGCTGAGGTCAGAGGAGGAGACAGCTCACCCCTTTACGTCTGGGACGGCACCTCCTCCGGGTGTCCTCGCCTCTGTATCAGCAGCTGTTGGCCCCTCGGGAGGTGCGAATGTGCGGCGTGGCACCGCCTCTGCTTTGTCAACGTGGAGAAAGAGGAAGCATTTTTATCGGATCCGCCTTGGTCTCCAGCTCCTAAACCATCACGGGCTCCAGGTCCCCCCCCCCCCCGCCCACCCCACCCCCTGCCCCGATTTTGTTAGGCAAAACTGTTCCAGCACGTGGTGCCCACAGTTATTTTGGGACCCAAACCAAATCACTATCTCTAAGTTTCCTAGGACCTTATCCGCTGAGATAAAGAAATCGCTGCCAGGCTGAGAAAGAGGCGCGTTGGACTCCAACCACACGCCCCATCGCCGCTCCGGGCAACAGCGCCGGACTCATGCCAACAGGCCAGCGCATTGGAGCCCCTGGCTGCTTCCAGAGTCTTCTGGAGCCGAGCGCTGTCCCTGCTGTGGAGCGTCCCCTTGCTTTCTGCCCTCAGCCGTGTTCCCAGGAACTTCTGTGAACTTAGAGGACATCGCTCCATCAACGTATGTTCTTAAAATGAGGCTTTTGAGACCTTGGGAGCTTTTGTTTTTGTTTTTAACCAGTGTGGGGAGTTGACCCAGAGGCCATGCGGGCCTATGAGACAGTTACCTTTGCAGGTGACTTGTAAGGCACTCTGAGTCACTCTCACACCCCACAAATGGAGCCATCCTGGAATAAATACTTAAAAACAAAAAACCAACCAAAACCCCTACCCTGTTTCCTGGCAGTTCTGAAACTCACAAGGGGTGAGATGTCGCAATACGCAAAGGGGGCAGGTTGGAGCGAACGGCTGGGCTGTGGGACACTTGACGTGATCTCATCATGCCCAGGCTGTCGCCGGGGCTCCGACGGCTTCCGCGGGAGGCGTTCGCAGAGCAGGGAGAAGAGCCAGGCCCCAGACGCGCCGGAGAGAGCGGCTAACCTGGGTGAGCCGTGAGGTGGCCCCGCGAGCCCCCACAGCTCCGGGCAGATGCTAGTGAGAATGCTGTCTGCTGACCAGCAGCTCTGATTCTTTTGCTAAAACCCCAGCTGTGCTGGGGACTGACCTCATTCATGAAGTAAACATTGAATCAGATACCAGCAGGCCTAACCCTGGTTGAGTGGAAATAACATGGATGTTTCCATAATTATGAAGCTGCCAATTGGATTTGGCAAGAGGACCTCTAAATATGTCAATCGGAATGAGTTCATTACCTTTTCTTGCCAATTTCATCAGGGGCCTCGTTGCCTTGTTGCGGTTGAAATTATTTGTGTGAAAATCCTTTCCTTACATTTTAGGGGTTTTTTTTGTATTCCAAATAATGTACTGGAAAGCGGCGTAGTCTAGCAACTGGAAGACAATCCTGGGAGCCGGTCGACTGGCTGAGCCTGCGGCTCGGTGGTGCTCCGGTGGTTACTGCAACGGATCTCGGAATCCCTCCCGATCCGCAGAGGCAGGGCCTGCCTCCCGAAACGCGCGTGATTACAGTTTGGTTCTGGGGTCCCAGCGCGCTGCCTCTTGCCTTGGGGTCGCATGGCTCGCTGTGGGCTCACGCGCCATCCCTCGGAGCTGAGCACCCAGGCTACAGGTTTTTCGTGCCCTCGGCTTCCCTTTCCACCCCACTCCTCCTGTCTTTCCACGCAGCCCATTCAGGAGATGAAAGTGTGGGTTTGTGATCCCATCGGAGTGGAGACCGCCGTTCGTAAAGCAGTTTCATCATCTAGGGGAGAAAGGATACCCGGCAGCTGTTCCTTTCTTTTCCTCACTTTCTTAGAGAGGCAGCAGCAGTCTGGCGCGGGGAGCCCGGCTGCCTGAGTTCCAGCCGCAGCTCGGCCCCCCCGCATGATGGGTGACCTTGGGCAGGTCCCTGCCGCTCTCTTCTGCGTCTCCATCTCACCAGTCTGTGAAAGCTGGAGTGGAAACAGCACCTCCCCTCCAGGGGCGCTGTGAGGATGCAAGGGTTCGTTCATGCACAGCACCCAGAACAGCGCCTGGTTCCTAGAGAGGGTCAGTGTCCTTGTCGCTATCACTGCGAGTCTGAACGAGCGCGCACACACAACCCGCGGTGGCCCTCGTTGTACGTGGTGTAGTGATACATTTACAAGGTGTAAATCAGCAATTGCCTTCCAGGCCCGGGGGGTCAAGAAGCCAGGTGGCCGGAGGTCTGACTGATTTGCTTTGTCATTTAAATTGGTTCCATGGGCTTAATGGTTAGCATTTCTTCCTTAGAACAGTCGTCTGATTTTTGATAGTGAAGTAACTCAAAGAAAGGGGTCATCATTTCATTTGAAGATGATTCTGCTGGTGCTTCGTTTCTGCATGAAGCCCCAAGCTGCATAACCAGAGGTCCCTCTCCCAGGCCCATGGAGCTGTTTCTTCAGCTAGTGGTGAGAGCAGTTGGCATTTTTCAGTCTCATGAAGACCCCCGTTGTGCCCTCAAACTAAGCCATTCAAACTGTTTCCTTGTAATGCTGTCCCAGCTTTGGCTAAGCCTCCCCCCAATACCCTGGGCCCTCTGTCCGCGCTGGGAGGGCAGGAGGCGATCCCAGGGAGTTGCTCCTTCTCTGTACGGAAGAAAACTGGACCAGGACGAGAGATCTGACAAGCCCTGGCAGGGGGCTTTGAGCACTTCTGATGTTTCAGGGTACTTGGAGGAATCATGGGGAATCGAGGCAAATGTCCTAAATGTAAAAAAAGAAAAAATTAAAAAAATATATACATATATAAAATATAAAAAAAATATCTATGTGTGTGTTAATTGGATAAACTGAAGGCCAGTGAACTTAGTTTTGATCATGGGCAAAATTCTGGAGCAGATAATCAAATGAATGGTTGTCCAGCATTTAGAATGGGTGACTGTAAGTGTCCATATTGACTATCGGAGGAATGTCTTTCACTAGGATAATGAATCGGGTGAGCACTTTGCCATAGGGCAATGACTTGTGACAATAGTTTGACAATTTCTCAAGAAATTCTTACAGACAAAATAGTGATGAAAAGGCTGCTAGAGCTTTGGAGAGCCATTAGCTAATCATGCGGCACATCTCCGTTTAAGATGACGCCACTTGCTGAAGACCACACCGCTCATTAGTGGCAAGGCTGGAATCTGTGCCCAGCCTTGTGTTCCAGGTGAAGGCTCCATCCACCGCCTATGCACCTGGGCACGGTGAGGTGGATCCTAACAGCAGATGGGACGGTGTCCTTCCACGGCGATCTCTAGTGGCTTGCCAAACAGTTCTGTCCTTGGCCCCTAAACTCTTTAACATTCTATCAACAACTTGGATAAAGCCAAAGATAACTGCTTATCAACTGTGCAAATAACACAAGACTGGGAGGGAAGGCCAACACGTTGGAATTATAGAATCAGGATCCAAATTATCTCAACAGGAAAGAATGATTGGTGGAATCCAACAAGATAAAATGTAACTGGAATACATGTAAGGTCCTGCAGTTAGCTCCAAAACTCGATTGCAAAAGTATAGGATGTGGTTGGAAAACATGTCCAACCTCACCCATAATCAAAGAAATGCAAATTGAAGCAACCATGAGATAATCGTTTTCCTTTATCAGATTGGCAGTGATTAAAAGAATGAAAATTCCCTGCATTTGGTGGCTAGGATGTGGGGAAATAGACTCTCTTGTAAACCACTTATGGGCGGGTAGCCAAAGCACCCCTGCTGGAAAGTGATCCGGAAATATACAGCAAGCGCTATAGAATGTACCATTTGTCCTAACAGCTTCATTTATAGAAATGTATCCAAAGACAAGTACGTAAAGATTTACGTACACGAATATTTATAAAAGCACTGTTAAGCAAAGAACACTTTTGGAGGGGTGTGTTCAGTTTGGGAACAGGAGTCTGGAGCCTCAGAAGGGTACCACACAGGTATTACCAAATCCGTGATGCTATAAAGAGGAAGGATCAGGGTCTGTGTAGCTCCTGACGGCCAGACCAGGAGTACACAGCAGATTCTAACAACTCATCCTGTTCAAAATTGGGATGAGCTGACTGCCTTGTACGGTCCCCATCACCGGCAAATTATCACCCCCATGTTATGACACTTTGGCCAGGGTGTCAAAGAGGATAGTCATTGCTCTTTAGCCACTGGGACGAAATGCTCATCCTGGTTCCTTTCAACACAAAGAGGCAATGAGTCTTTGCTGCATTAAATCATCCGAGGGTGGAGTCCCTACTCAAGTTCACGGTGGCTGGGAGGTCACACCAGATTCTGCTTCCTGACACTGAATTCTAGGAATAAAGCGAGAAACCCTCTTGCCATCTAATGCCACTGTTACTGAGAGCCTGACCATCCCCTTTGCCCCAAATCTTTTAGGAGTACCTGCTATGTATTGGGCCCCCAGAGGTATACCTAAGGGAAGTTTTTGGCTGAACCTGAAGAAAAGAAATAATAGATGTAAGCTCCTTCTCACCAAATCATTTCCACTGTATTTTGGCTTCCAGTAGACAGATGTATGGGGTACGTCCATGTACACCTTTTCTCCTTTGTGTTAATTCATCTAAAACTTTCAATTTTGGGGGCACCTGTCTGGCTCAGTCGGTAGAGCATGCAACTCTTGATCTCGGGGTTGTGAGTTCAAGCCCCATGTTGGGTGTAGAGATTATTTAAAAATAAACATTAAAAAAAAAACTTTCGATTTTAATCATAAACCACATCTGCCTCAATTATACTAAACTAACTTATATGCAGCACCCCCAAATATGGAGATTCAGTACTTTTGGATGCATATCCTTCGTGGGCTCTTATGTTTGCTTATCCCTCAGTTCATGAAGTCCCTTCCTGCGCTCTTTTTCATTCAATCTTTCCATCAACTATATCCGGCGGGCATTATTAAAAATACCCATTGTTAACTCTTTTTTTTAAAAGATTTTATTTATTTATTTGACAGAGGGAGAGCACAATCAGGGGGAGCTGCAGAAGGAGAGGGAGAAGCTGACTCCCCACCGAGCAGGGAGCTGGATGTGGGGCTCGACCCCAGGACCCTGGGATCATGACCTGAGCTGAAAGCAGATGCTCAACCATCTGAGCCACCCAGATGCCCCTCTTATTAACTCTTTACTGAGCCCTAACTGCAAACAGCTCACCAGGCACTCTGTCAGGTAGTCACACAACTCTGCAGCTGGGAGTAGCCTTCCTCCAACACATTTGGGGTCAGAGTAATCCTTCCATAAGACAACTTATCACATCATCACCAACAACAGACCTCGGTGGTCTCCAAGGCCCTGTGCACTCTGCTCCCTCAACCCCCCGTGTGTCTCCTACCAAGACCCCTCCCTCTGAGCTCAAGCCACGTGGGCCTGTCATTTCTTCCAATCTGTCACAGTCCTCCCAGGCACAGAATTTCTACACATATTCTTCCCTCTGCCTGGAAGGTTTCCCTTGTCCCAGATCTCCTTCCTGTGCATCCTTTGGGTCTTAATAATGCTAGGAGATGGATTGTGCTTCCCCACCCCTCAATTCACGTGTTAACCCCCAGCACTTCAGAATGTGACTATATTTGGAGATAGGGCCTTTAATGAGGGAATTGTGTTCAAATAAGGCCGTTAGGGTGGACCCTAATCCAACCTGACTGGTGTCCTTATAAGAAGGGATTAGGACCCCTAGAGAGACACCAGGGGAACAGGTGCACAGAGAAAAGGCCATGTGAGGACCCAGCAAGAAGGCAGCCATCTGCAAGCCAAGGATAGAGACCCCAGAAGAAACCAAGCTTGCGACACGTTGATCTTGGACTTCTACCTTCCGGGACTGTGAGAAAACAAACTTCTGTTGTTTCAGCACCCTAACCCGTGGCATTTTGTTACGGCAGCCTGAGCTGACTAATACAACTGAGAAGTCATTCCCCTCAGGGGCGCTTTCCCCCACCCCTCCCCTCCTTCAGCACCATATGGCTTTTCCTCCATCACACTTGTCACAGTTTGTGAATAATCATGTATTTGGATGACTATATGGCTATTGTCTGTACCCCTTCCTCAGGATGTAGACTCCAGGGGGGTGAAGAAACATGTGCATTCATGTTGTCCAGGGAGTCTTCAGCAACTAGCACAGCGCTTGCTGCTCATACAAGGGGCTGTTCTATATCGTTGGGTGAAAGGCTGAAGTATTGTTTCCACGACCATTACACATGAGGAAATCGACGCTCAGAAAGGTTAAATTTCCTGCAGTTCACCAAGCAGCTAAGTGGCAGAACAGGACTGGAACCCAAGCCCCTACAGCTCTGGCTCTTAACCACTAATGACACTTTTTTTGTTTTGTTTTTGTTGCCCCCGCCTTTTTTTTTGAATCTTAATCACTTGGCTGAGGTAGGGTTTGTGAGTGTTCGCCATTGCCTTTTCTCCTCAGCCACTAACTGTCCAATTTTGAAATGCATCTATTCACTCAACAGATACTTCCTGAGCACCTCTCACATGCCAGTTTCTGTCTGGGAACTGGGAATACAGCAATGACAAAAGAGACAAAATTGCTGCCTTCATGTGGAGCAGGACATCGAATAAGATCAATAAATTATGTGGTACATTAGAAGGTGATAAATGCAATAGAGCCCAATGGGAGTGAGGGACTGGGGAGTCAGACTAGTGTTTAAAATCAGGAGGTTAGAGGGGAGCCTGGGTGGCGCAGTCAGTTAAGTGTCTGACTCTTGATTCTGGCTCAGGTCATGATCTCAGGGTCCTGAGATCGAGTCTTGTGTTGGGCTCCATGCTGGCCATGGAGCCTGCTTAAGATTCTCTCTCTACCCCCCTCCATCTGCGCACCCCCCCCCAAATCAGGAAGTTAAGGAAGGCCTTTTTCACTAAGGAATGTTAGAGCCAAGACTTGAAGGGGCTGAGGGAGGGTGCCCTGGGGATATCTGAGGACAAGTTCTTTGCAGAGGTAAAAGCAAGTTGTGTCCCAGAAACAGCCTGGCAAACGACCCATGTGGCTGGAGTAAAGTGAGTAAGGGAGTCACAGTTAAGAGACGGGCTCAGCCAGGTTCTAGGAGGCTGGTGGTATAGGACATTTCTGGCCATGGTAAAACTTTGCCTTTTATTCAGTGAGAATGGAGTCTTTGGAAAGTTTTCACACAGGAGCCACATGATATGACTTTTAACAGAATTACTCAGGTTGTCATGTGAACATAGACTAAGGAGGAAAGGGCTGAAGGTAGAATCTGGGAGGCCAGGGAGGAGGCCAATACAGTAATCCATGTGAGAGATGATGGGGACTTGGTCCAAGATGGTGTCAGTGGAGGTAAAATTCTGAATAAGTTTTGAAGAAAAAGCCGATAGGATTTACCAGTAGGACAGACTGAATGTGGGGTGAAGGAGAACTCAAGGTTTGGAGCCTGAGAAGCTGGAAGGATGGAGGTGTCATTACAATGAACACAGGTAGAGCACCTTCTGGTGAGGGAAGGTCAGGAATTTCGTTCTGACCATGATGAGTTTGAGCTTGCCTACTAGGCATTCAAGTTTTGATGCCAAACAGGTAGTTGTACATCCAAGTATGGAGGGTTGGGGAGAGGTCCAGGCTCTCATCAGCAAAAACAGATGGCCTTTAAAGTCATGGAACTAAATGAGATCACTTAAAATATTAAGTGAAAAGAGAGAGAGAGAGAAGTCCAAGGAGCTAGTCCCAGGGGGCATTGCTACATTTAGAGTTCAGGGGAATGAAGAGGAACCAGCAAATGTGATGGAGAAAGAGCAGCCAGGGATACAGCAAGAAAACCAAGAGTGTGTGGCGCCTGGGTGGCTCAGTCGGTTGAGCATCCAACTCTTGATTTTGGCTCAGGTCACGATCTCAGGGTCCTGGGATGGAGCCCCCGCCGCCCCCCTCCTCAGGCCCCGCTCAGCGGGGAGTCTGCCCAAGAGTCTCTCTCTCCCCCTGCCCCTCCCCCTCCCCCTGGCTGCTCTCTCTCTCTCTCTTAAATAAATCTTAAAAAGCAATCAAAGAAGAGAAAACCAAGAGTGCGCTGCCCCACAAGCTCAGTGAAGACTGTTTTGTGGAGGAGAGGGTGGTAACTGTTTCATATGTTGCTGATAGAGCAGATCAGGGGGCCACGGGGAAGAAACTGGGCCGGGAGAGGGTACAGTGGGAAGCCAACTAGGGACCCGGATACAGACACTCTTCCAAGGAGCTGTGATATTTACAAAAAGGGAGAGAGAGATGAGCGGGAAGCTAGAGGGAGAAGTAGAATCACGGAAAGGTTTTCTTAGGAAGAAATAATATATTTATATGCTTATGGGAAAGATCTGGAGATTTTCTTATGGAGAAGAAATTGAGACTCAAAGGGGTTAGGTCACTTTTGGCACTAAATCTCCTGGGCCAGACTCTGCTTCCCGCCCGACGCTGCTTAAGTGATAAATTGTAGCCTCACTGGGGCCTCCAGCCCTCCACGGGATCCAGTCTAGGGCAGTTTGAATTTCTACTTTACTTGGGCCAGAGGCACATCCGGTATTTACTATCTTTGGTGAAAAAGCTCCTCAAATTACATTTTGGGCTCGGACTCCAGCTTTGAGGGTTCCCGGGAATCGCCCGTCCGCAAGGCGCTAGGGCGTCCGGGTTGCCAGGGGAACCCGCGCCGCGAGCGCGCCACCGGGCCTCCGCGCGCGCGTTCGAAACCTCCCCAAAGTCAGCTGACCAGCTCTCCTCCAGTCCCGTCTCGGAGGCGGGGCCCGGCGCCCCGTCTCCACAGCAACGCCGTTGCTAGTCCGCGCTCACGGCTTCGGCACGGCAGGAGGCGCGCTCGGATGACGTCACATACCGGCGGCGCTTGCATGACGTCACACTGGCTCCGCGGAGGGCCCGGCCGACCCACAGGTATGAAGGCGAGCAGGGCGTCGGAGATGGCGCACGTGTCGTGTCAGGTTGGCGCATGTGTGGCTCTTAAACGCCAAGTTGTGAGCGAACGTGGTGGAGGTTGGCTTGCAGCCGCGCCTTTCGTCTTACCCGGGACATCGGCGGAGGTGCTGCCGTTCCATCTGGCTCTCTCGGAGCTGTTAAGGGCAGATATCCGAGAGTCAGACTGTTTGGATCACTTCTCCTCCTCTCCTGGGGCATTCCTCGTTGAATCCATAATGCCACCTGCCCGTCTGAAAATGCTCGTTGAATTCCCAAATTGCTGTTGCCAGCAAGCGTCCTTAGCAGGCCACCTCCTCTCTAAACCGGCGCTTGTAAGATCAGCATGCGGTTTGTGGCTCAGGTTGTAAAGTAAGAGTAACCAGACTCCGACGGAGGGCCTCAGAAGTTCTCGGAGTCAGGATTTGAACTTACAAGGACTTGGGACAGTCGACCTGGCTAAGTAGATGCCCTCCAGGTGAATGAAGTGTCTCTGTTCCCCGACTCCTGGCCCGCACTGTACTGACCCTTGGGGTACAGTGATGATGACATCCGTGCCAGCGGTGAGAGCTCATTTCACTGATTAATTCAAGAAACGTTTGTTGACCATCAGCTGTGTGCTAGGCACAGTTTAGATTATTACTGTTCATTGAGAGAATGAAGTGTGATTTAGGATCTAGCATGTGGCTAGGAGTCAGATTTGATTTTGAACTCAGGTTCTGCTGAGTGATCTTGGGTGCGTTAGATCCCCTCTGCACCTTGATTTCATGATTTCTAAAAATGGGCATAATAACGCCTACCTCCTACAGGTGACTGATGAGAGTTAAACCTCATGCTATAGTTTGGGAGGCCTTTTCTTTGTACATTCTCGTGTTTCTTCTCTTCTCAGCCCCTGTCTATCTCAGGCGTACATGGAGGACCCCACCACTAGTGGAAAACAACCTCCTGACCAGCACACAGCCTTAGAGGTCATCCACAGATTCTCCTCAAATTGTTTTAAAAACAGCTTTCACGCAGACTCTGCTTTCTGTGGGTCTGTATGCTGAGGCCAAGTTATATTTAAGCAGAGCCCTCCCACCTCATCCCCAAGAAAGCTCCTCTAAAACCACCTAAAAAAAAAAAAACAAACCCTTTCTTCAAGCGCATAGTGACTTGAAGCTAAACATGTGCAGTGTGTTGGAGGGTGGCCTGGGAGATTAGGTCAGATCCTGGGTCACTGTCTGGGGAGGGACGAGGCACCAACAGGGTTGGGGAGCGAGTGTCTGGCTCCCTTGTCACCACAAAGCCTGTGGTTTCCAACCCTGTCTGCATCCACATCCCACTAAACAACAGTGGGAAAGAAAACAGACTTGCACACAAGCGGACACACACACACACACCCAGACTTGCACAGCCTTCAGAGGAAGTGGAGCACCAGATGTTCTGGGTTTCCTGTTCGATGCTTCCACAGCTGGTCGAGTCTGTGGTTGTGGTTTGTCTGTCTCGGGCTCATGTGAGAGACAAAAGCTGGGCTGACGGGAAGCCTCCCCTCCCGGCCCCCCTTCCTCAGCGCTAACTGATCAGTCACACGGAAACCTGGCAGGTCAGACATTTCCTGAAACACCCAGAGCTTGGATTCTCCCAGGAGGAGGCTGAATCCCCCTCTGCCTGAGAAGCAGCCCCTAGGCTGAGGGTCGGCCCTTAGAGAACCTAGGGATGACGGCAACGTCTCTGAATTCACTCTTCATAGAGAGTTGCCTCCCTGCTGAACAGAAGGAAGCTGAGGCCAGGTTGCTGCAGTCACCGATCTGGGGCCTGGCATAGAGCATCCACCCAGAAACACTGAACGCCAGAAGGAATGAATGAGAAACAGGGAACTTCATCTATGGGGGTTGGATCTAAAAGCTCCTGCTGGCCCTCACTTCTTGTAAGTGGCTTTGGATTCAAACAGACAGGGTCTGACGCTTCACAGTGCTGATCTGCTGCAAGTAATTCAACCTCTCTGGGCCCGGGTTTCCTCATCTGTGAAATGGAGACAGCAATATCTATTTCACAAAGTTGTGAGGCCCAACGAGACACGTGGCTTTGCTTGATAAGCAGTCTTGCCCATAGTAACTGCTCAGTAAAGGCCGGTTCCCTTTTCTCTTTGAAACGCTGCAGTTTATTTAAGGGTGCGCCAAAAAAGCAGCCGAGACCACCAACCAAAGCATCGATCCCAGCACAACCGCCTGGTGGGGCAGTGGGGCAAGATTGCTGGTATGGGTGCCAGCGCCCATTGTGGGGGGGGGGATGCTAGCACAGGGGCTGGGGCCACCCTGGGGTCTCGAGGCTCCGGGAGGCAGCAGCCAGTGTCTTCCTCTGGGTGTGGAGGAGGGTTAGTACCTGGGGGCTGCAGGGGAGAATAGGTAGAGTGCTCCTTCACCCTTTAGCTCGGTAGTGATATTAATAGTTACGGCCACTGTGCATCCTGCCTTTGGACCCGCGCAACCGGAGCCCTGTCCTGAGCCCCAGCTTTGCACTGGGGCCCCCTCCAGCCCTAGCCCTGCCTGTGAGATGAGGCATTCCCAGCTAAGTGTAGCATTAGGGTCATTGCCTCTGAAGTCTGACCGACTGGGTTCAAATGTTGGCTCTGACACTTAGGAGCTTGCTCTGCAGCCGTGGGCAAGTTACTTTACCTCTCTGTGCCTCTGTTTCCTCATTTATAAAATGGGTAAAATAATAATCACGTCATCGGGTAGCTGTGATGATGAAACGGGTGAATGTGTGTCAAGCACTCAGAAGAGCCACTGGCCTGGGGTAAGGGGATCACTAAAGGTCAGCTGTGGTATGCCCAAATGCATTTGATTCTTACAACATCTAGGGTCCGTGCCTAGTTCCATTTCACAGATGAGAACACTGAGGCTCGGGGAGATGAAGTAAGTTTTGCAAGTTCACACAGGTCATAAGGAGTAAGGCTGAGACTTTACTCCAGTTCTTTCTCATGTGTGAGGTTTTAACCGCCTCCCCCAGCTGTGCCTTGTTCTTCTCCTCGGAGCACCTGGCCCCCCCGCACCTCTCCCCCCCCCCCCCCAGGATGCTCAGCCTCTTCCTGCTTCCAGGACCTCACCCCCTGCAGTCTCCAGCTGGATTTCAGCTCTCAGGGCAAGGTCTTGACTCCTGACTAATGTTTCCCTGTAGAAACTTATCTTGCAGCGTCACTTTTTACAAGCAATTGTTCTTTTTTTTTTTTTTTTTTTTAGGTTTTATTCATTTATTTGACAGAGAGAGACACAGCGAGAGAGGGAACACAAGCAGGGGGAGTGGGAGAGGGAGAAGCAGGCTTCCTGCCGAGCAGGGAGCCCGACGCGGGGCTCGATCCCAGGACCCTGGGATCGTGACCTGAGCCAAAGGCAGACGTACAAGCAGTTGTTCTAGCCGAGGATAATGTGAGTTAATTCATGAGCAAGTCTCAAGTGTTTTCTAGGGCAATTTGTATTTTAACCCAAAGAAATGGCCCTTTGGGAGAATTTCACAAAGAGCAGTCCAGCAGGGGAGACCTTTTGCTGTTGTTGTAGGTGGCGAGCTGGCCCCTTGCTGCACCCTCAAACCCCCCACTCTGGTGCTGGCTTCATCTGATGGGAGAGGGAGCAAGGTGTGGTGCCAGGGTCCTCAAACAGTGTAATTATGGCCTGAGGAGCTTTGAGAATGCAGGTTCCTGGGCCCCATCTCGGAGTCTGGCAGCTACAGTGTGAGAAATACTGGCATCGTGGCAAGAGACACGAAACCTAGGTTCAAGTTCTTTAATTAGCTGCGCAACCTCGGCCTCAGCATTAAATCCTTCTGAGCGTCAACGTCCTCAGCTTTAAAATCGGAAACAAGCCTCTGTCACCTGCCTCACGGGGGATCACCAGTGAAAGTACTTCGTGCTCTGTCACATGCCTCAGGGTGTGAGAGAGGCGTGTTTTTATGCAGGTGTCCAGCCAAGTGCTGCAGAGACATTCAAGGGCAGGCACAGACCCGGGCCCAAGTGCAAGGAAGTTCCCTACGTCTTTGGGGAGGTAGGGGCCCCTGAATATACCCTGATCACTCCTTTGGGTGAAGGCTGCTGGCCGGAGGAGGGGGAGTCTTCCTTCCACCTGTCGCATGCTGCTCTCTCCCAGTGAACCGCATGGTAAAGTGTACCGAGTGTGCCAGGAGCGTGAAGCAGCCAGGGTGTGCCGGGTAATGCTGCACGCACCATCGACCCCTGGGTCTCAGCGCCTAAACACAACACAAGTTTATGTCTTGCTCACCCTGTATGTCCCAGCAGGCCAGCAGGTGGGTCTGCTCCACAGACTCACTCGGGGACCCAGGTGCACGGACCACCATCTTGGAGCCGCACCACCTGGAACACACAGCTTCCAGAGTCCCGCTGGCTGGGAAAGAGAGACTATAGAATGGGCCGTGGGCTTTATACTGCCCTGGCCTGTCACTCACACCCAACCTGTGTGCTCAGATTCCCTGGCCTGAACCAGTCATTTTGCCCAGCTGGGACATGCAGGAAAGCACATGGCATCTTTGGTGAGCATTCTTGTTTCTGCCACAGGATACTCCCAAGAGTGGATCTGAAAACCCTTAGTCCAGATTTTCAGCTTAGGCACAAAGACCCATGTCCCTTGAGAGAAAAGGGAGGAAGACTTCTCCGCTGAGTTGCTCTTGTACCTACATTCTGAGAGGCTCAACTTTCCTGTCTGGTGGAGTGCAGCTTTATTTGTTTGAGAAGGTGGGTTTTTTTTTGTTTGTTTGTTTATTTGTTTTGCTTTTTCTCATTCTCGTCTACCCTCAAAACATGTGGGAAAAAGCCATCCGCCCCAGCCAGCCAGCAGTCTGGCCCAGGCCCCTAGGATGGAGAGGAGCCATTCCCCAGCAGGCCAAGAAATAGCCCAGGAGCTCCCAGGGTCCTGTGGGCGCTGGGGAGGATGCTGCCATGGCCAAGAGGCGGCGTGCCCGGCCGCCGACTCCACGGTCAGTCCGAGCGCTCTGTGCAGAGCATAGCCAAACGCAATGCAAATATCTTTGAAAATGGAGAACACTGGACTGGGACCCAGCAATCTGGGGCAGCAGTTTTCTGGAGCACATAGCTTGGGAATTTGCCTTAAGAAATTTTTCATTCCTAGAGTGTTGGTGGATAAATGGCACTTATTTGTTTAACCTCAAATCAAGCCACAGCCCCCATTTCTGGGCTGATTTGAAAGGGTTGTTTTAAAATAGCTGAACAAGCTGAAAATCGTGGGCCTACGTTGCTGGAATGGCTTTGCAGAAAGCGGCGGGCTCAGGAAGTTCCTTAATTTTCCATAGAATGTGACTGGGAGGAGGGGAGAGGAGCAGAGCCCGGCGCCCCTCTCCTGGAAGACTGCGCGTTGGCTAGACTGTCTCTGCGGTGGGTTCAACTTTGGCCTGGTCAGTGTCTCCTTGGGGGTTTCGGGGTGGAAGGAAATCTGGAACATTCCTTTCTGAGATCTCTCTTATTTGTCTGACCAGCTTCTACTTCCCCTCTTTTGGTACTAGAGTATCTCTGTCCTTAGGAGAATCCGTTTCATTGGTTTAGGCGGGGCTGACTCAGTGGTATGTTTAACGGATGGCTCCGGAGGGTGGGCTGAAAAGCCCCGGTCTGTAGCATCTGCCGATTTCCATGGTGTAAATACTCTCGCTATAACCAATTTCAAGCTACAGACATCACTTCCCTGAGCAACCAGCCCTCACAAAGCCCATCACTGCTGCTGATTTTACCCCATTCAGGGATGGGCACATGACCATGAGATGCCTTATCAGAGTTCTCAAGGTTTGTCAGAGGAGGTTGGTCCTAACCCTTGACATTGCTAAATAGATAGGATGTTAGTCTGAGACGGCCAGCAGCCAACTTGCCACTTCTAGGGCGAGAATTTGTTCGAGAGAGAGAGAAAGGACGCTCCTGGCATCATCTGAACTCCTGAATCCAGCCATACCTGAAGCTGGTATATTCATAGACATTCCATTTGTACACATCAGAATTTCCCCTTCTCTGCCTAGGTAGTGTGACTTGAGTTCCTGGCACCTGCCAATAAAAATGCCATGAATAACACAAATGGGCCACTCATAGGAAACCAGTAAAATAGATTCTGTGTTTGTCTCTTGAGTGAGGTGGTGATTTTACAGGTGTCCACATCCATCAAGACTCAGAATTGTACACTTTAAGTGGGTGAAGCTTACTGTAAGTAAATTACCTCTCAAGATGTTAAAAATACAGATTGGGGTATGTGTCGGGGTGGGTGGGAGTGGCTTTTTCCCTATTTAATTCTGCCAGGCAAGATTTGGGCAGGAAAAGAAAACGAAGGTAGGACTGTTCTACCACTCATGTCAACTGGTTCTTACTCTAACCTGTATCATGATTTATATCCCCCGGCCCACTTACTACCTGGGACTTCTTGGAGAAGAAGGAGAGGAAGGAAAGAGGGAAGGAGAGAAGGAAATGCCTCTCTTGGAAGTGGGAGAAGCGGAGTTCTTCCAAGCTGAAGTTCGGTGTTATCTTCTCTCAGGAGCCCTAGAAACCAGCCAGAGTTACCATTATCCTTCCATATCACTGAAAATAGCCTTGCAGGGCGGCAACACCGACAAAAGCAAATGGGGCCCAGCAGAGCTTTGCAAGGTGCTCCTTTGAGAATGAGTTGAAACAAACCCGTTCTCCCTTTCTATCTCTGGGGTCTGGGAGAGGGTGGGCTCCAGACTGCAAGGAAGGGGAGAGCCTACATCAGGCCTAGTGCCAAGTCCCAGCATTCAGTCTTGGCTTAGGGCTCTGAGGCTTCTGACCGACTCGCACCCCCCTCCCCCCAGTTGCTTAGGGGCACCTGGAACAACGTCTCATCTGCTATCCTGACGCCTTAGTCACAAACGGAGTTGAGAAATAATATTGGTCACAGCAGCTACTGCGACTTCTATGAGACCATTTGGCTGCCCGCCCCCTGTCTGGCTCTGCAAGCACGAGCTGATTTAATTTGCACAATCCTAGAGGTAAGTTCTCTGATAATCGCTATTATACAGATGAGAAAGCTGATGCTCAGAGAGGTTAAGCAATTTGCCTGGGGTCACCCAGTGAACAAGAGGCATTGCTGGGTCTCAACTCAGGTCTTTCTGGCCCCAAACCTGGCTTCCGTGACCACAGAGTGTAAAGCACTGAATTCATAATAATCTGCCCCAAACAAGGGTGAGCCATCCTAGGCAAGAGATGAATTCCAAATGGCTGTCGCCGGTGTGAGCGCCCTGAGCACCATCACTAGGGTGGAGGTTTCCCGGCATATGCACTAATCCCCACCTGCACTGCCCCCTCTACAAAGGTCCTGAGGAGATTACTGGGGGGCAGAGTGGGGCCACCCAGCTACCATGGATCAGATCAACCCGGGACTGGCTCACGGCTCTGCAGGAGTGGCTGGGCACTCATGCCCTCCCTGGCACGGGCATTATTCCAAATGTGACAGAAGCCCTATTCAGTCCAGCCTGCCCCCCCCTTGCACCCCCCTACTGACTGCCTGGCCCCAGAGAGAGGGAGTGCAGAGATCCACAGCCATTGGCTCTCCTGCAGGAGGGACACAGGTGTGGCTCCTTGTGCCCAGTTCACTCTGGTCACGCCTGTTCTGCTTCCTGAAGCTCCCATTGGGGCCACCCCCTTCCACACCAGCCCTTGTCTGCTGAGAGACTGCTCCAGGGAACCCTCTTTGGCTGAAATTTTAGCTGAGTTCGGGGATGCTGGCCTGGTCTGGTTGGGTGGTGTGGATGGATGGGATGGGGGTGGAGGGGCACGATGACCTGAGTGGGGGAGGGGTCATAGGAAGAGGCTCCGGTGTGGAGGGAGAGGATGAGAGGGGAGAAGGAGGAGGGGATGGGCGTGAAGTGGTGGGGTGGTCCGGCGGGTGGGATGTGGACCGCCAGAGCAGGGGAGGGCCGTGAACTTAGTGGGAAAGATGGGGGCTGGAAAGCGGGGAGGGGGAAGCGGACCCCCCCCAGGGCTGGAGAGAGGAAAAACACCAGAGTAATTAGAGCAAAGAGAGAGCAGAGCAGAGTTACAAAACAGTTGTAAACTGTAGTTATAAAATGATTATAAAACGTGACTGACCGACGGGTTAGCGGGTGGGGCCCAGAGGTCCCAGGATGGGGAGGGCGGAGCTGCCCCAGTTTGGGGATGAGTGTCTGCTTTGGGGGCTGCATGCCGCTGTCTGGGCGTGTCTGACTGGCAGGAAGCCAGGCAGCAGCACCACCTGCCAGCTTTGGGCTTCGCCGTCTGTGGGGGCGCAGAGGGCAGCTGAGGGTCGCTTAGCCCCGGGGGCCCCAGAAGCTGACGTGGTAGCTAGACGTGGGAGGTGTGCTGATCACGATGATCTGGAAGCTCTTCCGTTTACCGAGCGTTGACAGTCTGTGTGAGCAGCACCAGGTACACTCAGCGTCAGCAGGCATTATGGCACTTGATTTGCGCAGCCCTCCGGTGAAGGAGGCACTGTGCCTGTAGATCGGGAAACTGAGGCTCAGAGCCCAGTCTCCTGCGAGGTAACAAGCAACGGACCTGGGTCATTCCTTTCGGCGGGTGTCCCAGAGCAGCTTGTCACTCTGTCTCCGTGGAGAGGCGTGGGAGCAGAGGCAGGGGCTGCAGCTGCTGGGGGCCCTCACACTTGACCCTGGGGGCTACGTCCCTATGAGGGGCGTTGACCAGGAGTGCCCCTGGGTGGGGGCCAGGAGGGAAGGCGGCTCCAAGCAAGAGCGGGTGCTGTGTGCGCGCGCGTCTGCTGTGTGCGCCTGAGCGTGTGCTGTGTGCGTGAGCGTGTGCGCGCGCGTGTGCTGTGTGTGCGAGCGTGTGCTGTGTGCACCTGAGCGTGTGCTGTGTGCGCACGTGTGCTGTGTGTGCGAGCGTGTGCTGTGTGTGCGCGCGTGTGCTGTGTGCACCTGAGCGTGTGCTGTGTGCGTGAGCGTGTGCGCGCGCGTGTGCTGTGTGTGCGCGCGTGTGCTGTGTGCACCTGAGCGTGTGCTGTGTGCGTGAGCGTGTGCGCGCGCGTGTGCTGTGTGTGCGAGCGTGTGCTGTGCGTGAGCGTGTGCTGTGTGTGCGCGCGTGTGCTGTGTGCACCTGAGCGTGTGCTGTGTGCGTGAGCGCGCGCGTGTGCTGTGTGTGCGAGCGTGTGCTGTGCGTGAGCGTGTGCTGTGTGCGCGCACGTGTGCTGTGTGTGCGAGCGTGTGCTGTGTGCACCTGAGTGTGTGCTGTGTGCGAGCGTGTGCTGTGTGCGAGCGTGTGCTGTGTGTGCGCGCGTGTGCTGTGTGCACCTGAGCGTGTGCTGTGTGCGTGAGCGTGTGCGCGCGCGTGTGCTGTGTGTGCGAGCGTGTGCTGTGCGTGAGCGTGTGCTGTGTGTGCGCACGTGTGCTGTGCGCGAGCGTGTGCTGTGTGCGTGTGCTGTGTCCGCACGCGTGTGCTGTGTGTGTGTGAGCGTGTGCTGTGTGCGCGAGTGTGTGCTGTGTGCGCACGTGTGCTGTGTGCGCGCGCGTGTGCTG
This sequence comes from Halichoerus grypus, assembly GCF_964656455.1. Taxonomy (NCBI): domain Eukaryota; kingdom Metazoa; phylum Chordata; class Mammalia; order Carnivora; family Phocidae; genus Halichoerus; species Halichoerus grypus. The sequence continues at coordinate 180,735,519 of NC_135716.1, forward strand.
TGTGTGTGAGCGTGTGCTGTGTGAGCGTGTGCTGTGTGCGCGTGAGCGTGTGCTGTGTGCGCGTGAGCGTGTGCTGTGTGTGTGCTGTGTGCTCTTGAGCGTGTGCTGTGTGTGTGAGCGTGTGCTGTGTGCACTTGAGCATGTGCTGTGTGCACTTGAGCGTGTGCTGTGTGTGCGTGAGCGCATGAGCGCGTGCGGGGTGGGAGCGTGTGCTCTGTGTGTGTGCGCACGTGTGCTGTGTGTGCGTGTGAGCGCGTGCGGGGCGGGAGCGTGTCGTGTGCGCGTGTGCGCGGGAAGGTGGGAGCAGGAGACCGGGCAGCGGGCGGGCAGCGCGCATGCGCAGCAGCTCTGGGCCGGAGCCAGCCGGGAGGCGGGAGGCGGGAGCCCTGTCGTGTGGCGGCGGCAGGAAGTCGCTGGCCCTGCGTGTTCGTGTCGGAGGGCGGCTGCGGTCCCTGGGCCGGGACAGGATGCTGTGGTCTCCACAGAAAAGCGGGAACCTGGGAGGGAGCGGAGGCTCCGGCAGGGTGGGCGTGGGGCAGGTGCGGCGGCCTGGAGGCTGGAGGGGGGGCCGGGATGGGGGGGATGGGGGGTGGGGGGTGGGGGTGGGTGGGGGAGATGCCCTCAGACACTGAGGAGTGCGGGCCGGGGGCTGTGCCTCCTGTTCGCAGGGACCTGTGTGCCCACCACGCGTCCACCGCCTGCCTGGCATCCCGTTGCTGTTTCATCTCCCAGACCCTCTGCCGGGGCTCTCACTGCCTGGCCAGGGCCCTGGAGCCCCCGGAGCCCCCGGAGCAGGGCGTCCCCGCCCGCCCCGGGACCCTGCAGGAACCCTGCTGTCCTAGAAGAGGCGGCTTCATCTCTGAGAAGCCTTCCCACCCATGGAACAAGGGTTTCGCCCTCGTGGTCCCAGCTGCTCCTTTGTCCAGATTTTAGCTCCCCAGCCACCAGGACTAATCTTTGAATTCTCTCCACCTTTTGCAGCACCCTGTCCGCTGAGGCCAGGGCTGAGCTCAGGGACCCCGTCACCACCCGTATAAAAACCCCGCGGGGTGGGGAGAGGGTCCCCAGTGAAACCTCATTCCCATTTTTCTCTTAATACCATTTGTTGGGATTAAAGATGGGGGCTTTGGCCTGACACCCCTGTGGATCCCTGGTCACAGTGTTGTTTCACACCATAATCCTACATCTGGAAATTTAGGAATTTGAATCCATCTGGAAATTTAAGAATCTTAAAAACACAAAAGAATTTTCCATGCGAAGATGTTCACCTCGGTGTTATTTATAACAGTGACGATGTGGAAACTCCTCAGATACACTAATGTGGGAGAACAGCCACACCAGTGTGTACTATACACACATAAATGGCAGACAGACATTTTAGAAGAGAGCGTGATAACTTGGTGGTCACACAGAAAAGTTTTGTAATAACGGAATACGATTATAACTGTTAAACTTACAACAACATCCCCACACCCAAAATGTCTGCATAGGAGGGACTGCAAAATGTTAATAGTTAGCAGTACTTTGGGTGATTTCTGATTTCTCCCTTTCACTTTCTGTAACAAGCATGAATACTGACACCAAGATTAATTATACCTTAATAATCTTTTTTTTTAAGATTTTTATTTATTTATTTTAGAGAGAGAGGGAAAGAGAGAGCACGAGCAGGAGGGGCAGAGGGAGAGAGAATCTCAGCAAGGAGAACTTCTGCACTCAGTGAGGAGCCCAACTGGGGGATGGATCCCACGACTCCGAGATCATGACTTGAGCCAAAATCAAGAGTCGGATGCTCAACCAACTGAACCACCCAGGCGCCCCTTAATAATCTGTTTCCTTATCTTGAAAGTCGTATCTATGTTTGGTAAGACAATCCAATAAGGAAAAGAAGAAAATAAGCATGGTAATATTTCGTGTATTTCCTTCCAGTCCTTTCTCCATGCATATTTCCACATCTATAAATAGATACTCGGTTGACTAAGGAAGAAAAATCCTAAGGAATTTTGGAGGCGTTCTCTCTGGGCTCGGAGGTCCCGTTGCCTGGAAGTGTCCTGCGTCTGTGGGAAGTTAGGCCACTGGCCCAGGCTCGTGGGCCGAGAGCTGCTCCCTGCTCAGAATCTCGGGCCAGGGGGAGCCCACCACTTGGGAACCAGCTTCTTGACCGGCCGTCCCCAGGCCCACCTGCTGCACAGACGTGGTCCTGCCTCCTCCACTGCCTTCTGAGGACCGGCAAAGCAATCTGCTCATGAATCCTGACCTTTCCAAAGTCTGAAGTCTCCAACCAACGGGAGACTCGCCATTTTCAAGTGGTTTGGGCAGTTGTTGGCCATGGGTGGTTGGGGTGGGGGTTCTACCTCGGTTCCGTGGGTTGGCCAACCAACAGATTTGGCCAGGGGTCAGGGTCTGCTTGGCCCTGTCTTGCCCTGCTCAGGTGGGGACACTTGCCCCAGGCCTCTGCCAAGGCCACTGCTGCCCTGACCCCCTGGGAATCTGCTCTCAGGATTCAGGTGGCCCTACAGGGCTGTGGACTCCTTTACCCCGCCTTGGTCGGGCCAGCCTAACTACCCCGCCCCCCACCTCCCAGGACCGGGACAGTCTCCTGGCCCTTGATCTCAGGGAAAGCACTGCCTTTGCTCTTCCTAGGAAATGCCCTGCACCCCGGGGAGGGGAGGGGACAAAGGAGGAGGGGGATGAGGAAGTGTGTTCTCAGCAGAGGACCCCCTCCCTTCCCCATCTCCTCTCTCTCCCCATCCTGTGGCCACATCTGCCCCCATGAATAAGATCGTGTGATTCAGAGCTTCTCCATTCCCCCCACACCCCTCCTCCTTCTCCTGGCTCCCCCCCTCCCCCCAACCACCCCAGCCTTTCAGCAGCTTTCTGATAACCACAGCTGTGTTTCTGTCTTGGTCAGAGGTGAACATGAATCAAGAGTCACTGGGTTCTGCCCTGAGCTGACTTTGCAACAGCCTGTTTCCACTTAGAAGGCAAAACAGGTCAAGCTGGCCAAGCCCTGCTTGCTGGGGCAGGACGAGGACAGGGTGGGGAGCCTGGGCTCGGGACCAGGGCAGGAGTGGGAGGGTGGGACAGGGGCACCCAGCGACTGCTATCTGCACTGCCCTCCAGCGCCCAGCCCAATGCCAGGTGCACAGGAGGCACTTGGGAGTATTTTTGCAGACTAGATGCTCCTCCCAAGCCCTAAGGGGACATGGCATGGGATATGGTCACAATTTTATTTTTCAGTGATGGGCAGAAATTCTGTGGGGTCATTCTCTAAAAGCTTAAATCTAGCCGAAAAACTGCTAAGCGCCCATGGGGTATAGAATTTGTGCTTTGTTTTCAAGGGACATCTCTGTCATCCTGTTGCTGACCAGCCACCCAGCCCAGACTTGGAGTGTCGTTGTCCCCAGTGTCTTAAGCCCTTAGCCCCAAGTGGGAGAGCAGGATGCTCTAAAGACGTGACCTTATGTCTAGGCCTGGCGTGTTGGAATTTAAATGAACTTCTTGGCAGGCCTGAAGCACCCTCTGTGCTGGGATCGGGTCCTTCTGATTTCAGGGAGAGAAAGTCCACTCAGGCTTTCCTCAGAGACTGGGGGACCACTGGAAGGGTAACTGTGGAGCTAAAGCTGGGAGGGGCCTCAACCAGGCCACCCCAACCAGGGGGCCCTGCTGTTCCTATAGGCCCAGCAGCCCCTCCACCTGCTGATAGAAGCCTCGCTCTATCAGGTTAGAGAATGGGCCACCACTGCTGAGACCCTGCCCTCCTCTCCTGGGGGTGGGCCCAGGACTCAGAGCCTGCAGGTCAGGGTACCCACTCCCACCTCTGGCTGCAGCGATTGGCTTAGGAATACACACGTGACCCAGCCTGGTCAATGAGAAACCTTGGGTGCAGGGGTGGGGGGGCTGCTGAGTCAGAAGGATGGCAAACTATGGGTTTCAGATGCCCCCTCGTGATGGGCTTCTAGAGAAATCCTAATCTTAGAGATGTGGAGAAAGATGGAGACCTGATGACAGCATTTGCACTCCTAGATCATGATGTACCTGAAGCTGAACTGTTAAGTTTTCAGATAAAGCTAATAGCTGTCCCCTCCCCCCCAAGCCGGTATGAGTTGTGTTTCTGGCACTATTAAGTAAGGGACAAGCCCACAGGTACTGCTGCTCCACTCTGATGGATGTAGCTTGAGTGTCCTCAGGAGGAACGAGTTCAGGTTGATTTTTTTTAAAGGAGGCACCTGGCTGGCTCAGTTGGTAGGGCCTGAGACTCTTGATCTGGGGATTGTGAGTACAAGCCCCACGTTGGGCATAGAGATTACTTAAAAAAAAAAAAAAAGTTATGGGGCGCCTGGGCGGCTCAGTCGTTAAGCATCTGCCTTCGGCTCAGGTCATGATCCCAGGGTCCCGGGATCGAGTCCCACATCGGGCTCCCTCCTCTGCAGGAAGCCTGCTTCTCCCTCTCCCACTCCCCCTGCTTGTGTTCCTTCTCTCGCTGTCTCTGTCAAATAAATAAAGTCTTAAAAAAAAGTTATAGCCTGTTGTACAAAGTCTTGATCCATATTCTTTCTGCATCCTCGCAGCCCCCCAGTCCCCCCAACACACTGTCACACACAAGCTTCTCTTGGCTGACCTCAGCATGGTAGACAGAATAATGGCCCTCCAAAGATGTCCACACCCCAGTCCCCAGAACCTGTGATTATGTGACCTCACATGGCAAAGGGACTTTGCAGATGTGATTGGAGTTAAGAATCTTGAGATGGGGGAGGCTGTTTTGGATTATCTTGGGCCCCATGTAATAATCTCCAGGGTCCTTATCAGAGGGAAGTAGGAGGGTCAGAGTCAGAGACAGAGATGTGACAACAGGAACAGAAGCTGGAGTGAACTGGGGAAGGGCCCAGAGCCACGGAATGCGGGCGGGGGCCTCTAGAAGCTGGGAAGGCAAGAAAACAGGCTCCCCCTTCAGAGCCTCCGGAAGGAACCCAGTGCTCCCCAAAGCCCAATTCTAGCCCAGCGTGTTAGTCTACTTGGCTCTCGATAGCAAAAACACCACACTCTAGGTGGTTTAAACAATAGAAATTTATTTTCTTACAGTTCTGGAGGCTGTAAGTTCAAGGTCAAGGTGCCAGAAAATTTGGTTTTGGGTGAGGGCTCTCTTCCGGGCTGGTGGAGAGCTGCCTTCTTGCTATGACCTCACGTGATCTTTTCTCTGGCATCTCTCCCTCTTCTTATAAGGACCCTAGTCTTATCAGATTAGGGCCCCACCCTGATGACCTCATTTCACCTTAATTACCTCCTTAAAGGCCCTATCTCCAAACACAGTCACACTGGGGGTTAGGGCTTCAACACAGAAATTTGGGAGGAGGGACATATATCAGCCCATAACATTCAGTGAGACTGATTCTAGACTTCTGACCTCTGGAACTATATATAAAAAAATAAACCTGTGTTGTTTTAAGCCACGAGATTTGTGTTAATTGGCTACAGCAGCCACAGGACCCTTGCACATCCAGCCAGCAAAGCTCTGACTTCCCACACGCTGTGCCTTCTGCCTGGCACTCTTAGCTGGCTAGCTCCTGCCAGGCCTTCGAGATTCAGCTCAGGTGTCCACGAAGTTTTTCTTGGCTCCATAAAACCTTCCGTTTATACATCTGTCTCTCTCCCCCCCCACCCCCCGCCCCCGCCACCCCGCCAGGCCCCAAACACCTGGCTCCCATTCCTCCAACGACAGGTATATATTAAGCCCTTGCTGTCGGCTCCGCAAAACCCAATGCTCTTGCCCTCTTGGAGCTTTTGTTCCAATCAGGGAGCTGGACGTGGGGACAGAGGGCAGGCTCTCCACCTCTCTCCCCTGTGTATCCACAGCACCTGGCAGTGTCAGGCACGTGCTGGACCCCGTGGCTGTTAAGTTGACACCAGACCCAGTAGCGTGAGGAATGGGTGATAGTCTGAAAGGGGCCCAGCCTTCTAGGCCCCACCCTCGCACAAATCCCTAGGGCTGCCATTCTGGAAAAAGTCCAGCCTTGGAGTCTCAAGGTTGGCTAATCAGTTGGGGTGTGCTTTGCTGGCTCTGGAGTTCCCTGGGTCCTCTCACACTTGCCAAGTTTTCTCATTGCTCAGCCAGCATCCAAGGCCTGGCCAAGGCGTTATCTGCCACCACGTTATCTTCCTCTGAAGGCTTTCTGTTGAAACTTTGTTCTGGAGGATTCTACACGCTGTGGGGGCTGTGATGTCTGGAGGCCACACCAGACTGAGAGAAGTGTGTTCACTGGTTCACAGCAAATCCCCAAGCACACCTGTGGTCCTGTCCCTGCTCATCTCAGCCCAGCTCAGGTGACTGGCGCAGGACTGAAGTCATCTTGGCATTAAGATCCTCCTGGGGGCAAGCTTTCGTCCCGAGCCTCTGAGCTTCAGCTTCCTGATTCGTCAAACAGAGATAGTTAAACCCATCATTTAGAGCTGCAGGGGAATGAAATGTGAGTTCACCGGAATGTTGGAGCGGGCTTGTACTGGCTCATGAAAGGCAAATGTTCAATTTTCAGGAATTTTATGAGCCAGTGGTTAAATATAGCTCTCATTAATAACTCAGTTCTACAAACTTACAATTAAATGAATTATATTAACAAAGCTAATGGATACTCAAAACTCATCACTTCTTGATTATTTGGCTATTGTCTCTGCTCTTAAAGATATTTATATCTACTGGAAATAAGATCAACAGTGGTAAGCAGTTCCAACATGGAAACTGACGAACACTCTTAGGACTTGCTTTATTGTTTTGCTGATCGTCTAGATTTAAGACAGTGACGGAGAAGGGGTAATAATACAGATTAAACCTGAAGGTGAGTTGTGTCCCTGGTCCTTCCATTGGGAGGAGCACACAAAAAAATCAGGGAAAACCTCTTCCAGTATTCAAACACTATTATCCAATTCCACCAGAAAGTGAAGTTCCAATAAACAATTTTCGTCCTCTCACTTTTCCTTAGTCTTTCATTGAAATGGAAACATCGATTAAGCTTCAGGTCAGAATCCCACTCACTATTTCTTTTGCTGAGCTGGAGGGTAATCAAGCATTTATTTGTAGTAAGACTGATTGACTGATTGATTGATTACTATTTTTTTTAAGTGGGCTCCATGCCCAGCGGGGCTTGAACTCACGACCCTGAGACCGAGACCTGAGCTGAGACGAAGAGTCAGGCGCTTAACAGACTGAGCCACCCAGGCGCCCCTATTTGTAGTAAGATTTATAATGAACTTATGCACATATATTTATGGGGTCATTGTCCCCCAGAGAACCGGTTGTTAGACATCTAGCAGCACAGCATGGAACGTGAGCCTGGATATGGAAATTCTTCATGCAGGGAGAAGCTTCCATAGGATCCGTAGCCAACAGCCCTGCAGCCGGAACTCTGTGTGTCTAAGCTGGGGTGAGGACTGGTTCTTGGAATCCTGGCCTGGAGGGTCCACTCTCCCTGCCCACCAAGACGCCCTGGTGTTCTAAGGCAGAAGGACAGGCCCCAGAGGCCGGGATTGGGGCTGGGATGGTGACAGCATGGCTAGATGGGGTAGATGTGTTACAGTGGCCACTGTAAATAGTAAACTCTGAGCCCGGCTTGCACCTTTCTGCTTTACTAGTCAAGCTTATAAGCAAATGTTGGTGGAGTGGAAACCATCAGGAGACGGGGAGCTCACACCCGAACTTCGGCGGGGAGGAAGGATCCCCACCCACCGGGCAGAAGCTAAAGGACAATATCCTCAGCAGGACGGAGCTGCCCAGTGGGATGGGTGGTGCCGGGGCGGGGGGGTGGGGGTCCTTTCCGAAGACTGTGCATCTCCTGCCTGGCAGGCCTGGCATGTGGGTACCGGTGAGGTCAGCAGGGTGGCCGAGGGAAACCCCGTGCTGTTGGGAAACCCCTCACTGCTTCACACACCCACCCCTAACGGAGCCAGATTTAGTAAGTAAAATAGGACTCCCAGTTACACTTCAACTTCAGATAAGCAACAAATAACATTTTATTTTATTTTTAAAGATTTTATTTATTTATTTGACAGAGAGAGACACCGCGAGAGAGGGAACACAAGCAGGGGGGAGTGGGAGAGGGAGAAGCAGGCCTCCCGCGGAGCAGGGAGCCCGACGCTGGGCTCGATCCCAGGACCCCGGGATCACGACCTGAGCCGAAGGCAGATGCTTAACGACTGAGCCACCGAGGTGCCCCAACAAATAACATTTTAATCTAAGTATGTCCCCTGCAATGTCTGGCAACTCTATACCTCCCATGCCTACCTGAACCGGTCTCTGGGCCAGCACCCTTCCCCCCCAGCCCTCCCCTCTGTGCGGGTTGGCTGCTGAGCAAGGTGGGCCGAGCCAGCCCCCAAGCAGGGAGCCAGGGTCGGATCCAGAAGCAAGGAGGAGCCCAGGATCTGGAAGACACAGAGAAGCGGTGGGATCAGGCCAAACCTGTGAGGACAGAGCTGGACCTGAACCAGGATCGGGTCTCAAACTCCTTAACTCTCAGCTGCTGATGGGCATGCTGGCACCTAGCTTCTCCGAGCCCTGGGTGCTCCATCTGTCAGATGGGGAGAATGAGATTGCACACAGGTGGTTGTGATGGTTACAGGGGAGGGAGGGCACTCAGCACAGTGCCTGGCCTAGCCTGAGTGTTCAGTAAATGGTCGGCATGACCATATGCTTGCCCGTTACTACATATATCATATCATGTCATTATCAATAATTATTTACCACAATAATAAACTATGACTGTTCTAGATTGGACTTTGGTTGTGCTCACTGTTACACGGCCAGCATCTAGAATGCTGCCTGGAGCATGGGAGGTGCTCGATAGCTATGTTCTGAAGGCCTCTGTCATGGGAATGAGAGCTTTGCTTCCAGGTGGCCAGGAAGGTGGCCAGGAAGGGACCAGGCACCCAGCGGCCCACCCGACCGAGCCACCCAGCATTGCCCGAATGATAAATAAACTAGACACATGGAACGTAGAAAACCCAGGCTGAAATGTGTGGCTCCATTTCCGCCAAGTTCTGGGAAATCAGACCTTTCTGACCTGGGACAGGAGGTGGGTGGCCTCCCGGTGCATCTGGGAATCCTGGCTCATCATGGCCCTGTGGGGATGGAGCATGCTGTGATCCCAGCCCTACCCCTCCCTCCCAGCAGATGGAGAAGAACCTGGGAAAACAAATGCAGGATAGACAGCCACAGTTTCTGTTCCAGACGTCCCCCTGTCTGCCCTGGCCCTGGTCGGGGCTCCACCTCCGAGGCGCCCAGCACCCCTGGCCGGCGCTACCGAAGGACACGGCAGCCCCCAGCTCAGGCCCGAGCTCAGAGTTCTGGTCTCCCGGTTATTTGGGCAAAGGCCCTGGCAAATTCCTGGAGCCCTGAGACACCCCACAAGCTCCAAACTTGGCATGTCTGAAACTGAGCTCCTCACCTCCCACTCGGAACCTGCTTCTCCCCTAGTCTCCACCTCTGACAGCGGCCCCCCACTATCTTGGATCTCATGCCGGATACTAGAGGTTCTTGTGACCCTTGCACACCGTCTCTCCCTACATCCAAGCCAGCACCAAGCCCTGTGAGCGCTGCCTCCCAAGAATCTCCCGATTCTTTCCACACCCTCTGCCACCATCCTCGGCCCGCTGCACCCCCACCCACGGCGCAGAAGCTAAAAGGACGATATCCTCAGCAGGACAGAGCTGCCCAGTGGGATGGGTAGTGCCGGGGCGGGGGGTGGTGGGGGGTCCTTTCTGAAGACCGTGCACCTCCTGCCATCCTGTCCTCAGCCCAGCTGGGTAATCCCTGCCGCGGCCCCCCAGGACCTCCGGGCCCCAGCTTGCTCTCCGTGCAGCAATCTCGGAGTGTGAGCCTCTGTCCTGTGTACCCTCTCCCCTGCTTTTTTTTTTTTTTTAAGATTTATTTATTTATTTGACAGAGAGAGACACAGCGAGAGAGGGAACACAAGCAGGAGGAGTGGGAGAGGGAGAAGCAGGCTTCCCGCTGAGCAGGGAGCCCGATGTGGGGCTCGATCCCAGAACCCTGGGATCATGACCTGAGCCGAAGGCAGACGCTCAACAACTGAGCCACCCAGGTGCCCCCCCCCCAGCTTTGCTTTGTACCTTACTTCCCGCTCAGCCTCCTTGAGGAGCACCTAAAAATATTCAAGTCAATCACAGACACAGTGACACCTCACTCCTCAATGATTTCAACAGGGATCTTCTAAGATCAAGGACAGTGTCCTGCATGACCAAAATTCCGTTTTCCTTTTTTTTTTTAAGATTTTATTTATTTCAGAGAGAGAGAGAGAGCACAAGCAAGGGGAGCAACAGAGGAAGAGGGAGAAGCTGAGCAGGAAGCCCGATGTGCGGCTCAATCCCAGGACCCTGAGATCATGACCTGAACCGAAGGCAGCCGTTGAACCGACTGAGCCACCCCAGTGCCCCCAAAATTCCATTTTCATACCCAGCTTCTGCAATGATCTGCTTTGCCTCCTGAGCACAGGACGGAGCCTGGCTTGGGTCTGGCAGTGTCCCCCCCGGTCCCTGGAGTTCCTGGCATACGGACAACACGCAGTCAATGCTTTCTGAAGTTGAATCGAGGAGATGACGCGCATCCCGGGTGCTCACAACTATCCTGTCCCTTCACTGTGAAATCCTGTAAAGGGGGCGCAGCCGAGGAAGCGCTCGGAACTCAGTCTCCGTCTAACCCGGCTAAGCCGTCTAAGCCGAGGGAAGCGTGAGCCATGAGGGGAGCAGGGGTGGCTCCTCTCTGCTGGGCATCGTGTTCTTGTCTGGCATGGAGGGAGGTGAAAGGGGACACGCGGGCGGGGGTGGGGGGAAAAGGGCCAACCGGAGCATCTTTCTGGCTCTCTCTGAGGGTCTTTCATCTGCACCCTGGGGCCACGAACGCCAGGGAGGCCTGGGAGTTCCCCGTAGACGAGGAAGCGCAGCGAGAACACAGCAAATGCTTCCTGGACCATGGGCTCACTGGGTCACTCACTCTCCAAGGCCCTCGAACTGGCAGGGAGAGTGACACGCTGGCTAGAATAACAATGGCCCGGACTGGGTCTTTGGAGGGGCAGGAAAGCCTTAATGGCCCTGCGAGACGGAGAGGTCATTCGGAGTCACCGATATTTATTGACACAGCCATGACTGTTCCTGGGACAGCTGTGAATCAGAGGAACTGCTGGGAATAGCCCTCAAAGGCCAGACTCACACTGTCTGACCCACGGCCGGGCCGCGTCCCTCCCTCACCCCTGCCCCCAGCAGCAGGGCAAGAGCTGTTGCCCCGACTCGGGCACTGCCCATGCGGGCTGGACACAGCAGGGCGCCTGCTTCTCTAGCCTCCTGCACCGGGCCAAGACGAGCTGCAGTCCTTTGCTTGCTCAGTACATCGTATGGAGCGCCTACTATATGCCAGGCAGGGTCCCAAGCCCTGAATTCGGTTATCCAGTCTACATTTTTGAGCACCTACTGTGTGCAGGCATGATCTAGATACTGGGTTCCAGTTGTCGGTCCTTTCTGGGCGCACCTACTATGTATGTGTGCCAGTGGTACCAGAGTGCTTGCCCAGGGCAACTCAAGGCCGTAAAGCCCAGATCCAGGCCCTGCCCTCACTTCCTTTGGGTCCTGACGGTGCTGCGGCCTGGGGCTGGGGGGAAGCAGTTTTCCCTCTGCCCAGCGGGGATCTGGGAGCCCCCAGGCCAGCCTGATGGGGAGGGGCGCGGCAGGAGGGGGTGGCCCAGCTCCAGCCCGGTGGGCATCGTGCCCTGGCCACTCACAGGGCTGAGCAGCCAGGCTGGCTGTAGCTCTCACCAGAGGGGCCCCCGTTGCTGGGAGACGGGCGCAAAACAGTGCTGGCTGTTCTGCAAACCTGGCGTCACCCCCCAGCCCCGAGGCCACTGCAAGGAGCTCAATCCCCTAATTAGAACCTGCCGGCTTGGCCCTCGCCCTCCCCAGGCCTGAGCTGACTTCAGTGGCCGTAAAACTTGCAAACTCTTTCCTGTGTGCTCTCCTGGGATACCGCCTGCGGGAGCTTCGGAGGCGAGTCACTTCCCCTGGCCGGGGACGGGGCAGGTGCAGCTCCCGGACGGCGGTGGGGCTGGCACACTGGCCCACGCCTCTCAGGGCCTGGCGCTCGGCGGGCACTTGGGAAGGAACCGCTGAACAAATGAGCACACCCCCCGCCCCCCAAGCCCCGGCAGAGGTCTCTCTGCAGCATCTTTTTGGCCCCAGCCCGCTCCAGCCCGGCTCCCGGTCCTTCAAGGGTTGGCCCCAGGGCACTTCCCGGGCTCTTCTCTGGGCTTCCACGGCCTCTGTGCAGACATACTGTGTTGCCTGGAATTCCTCTAGAGTAGGAGACAAAGTTTCATCCGTCTCTGCATCTCAGCGCTCACCTCTTTGGGTCCTGGCTCCAGCGGGGAGCAGCCCTCCCTCTCCTCCAGGGCTCAGAGATATCAAAGCCCAACTTCTCCCTACAGACCCCCAGAGGCTGGAGTGTCCTGGGCCATCAGTGTCTCCAGCCAGGTGGATCAGACTGGTTCCAGCTCAGAGGCAACTTCTGTCCAAGCGCAGGCCGAGGTTTCTACTTGGAGAAGGTCCCCATGCTTGGGCTGGCTGAGGACCCAGTTCGGAATTTCTGACTAATCCCAGCTGTCCCACCTCTAGTCCCTGAGTGCAAGGGAGCAGGCTAGCACGAACCTTCCCCTCCCAGGTGCTCCTCGGCCTTGCCCGTGTGAGAGGTGGCCAGGAGCGGGTCTGGGCTTGGCACCCTGAGGTCTTCTGCTTCCCCCTTTGGCACCCCACAGCCCATGTCAGTTTGCAGAAAGCCATGGTCCCAGCCTCCAAGAACTGTGTGCAATGGTTTCCAGCAGGGCCAAGCCTGGCCGCAGGTTTTCTGGAAAGATGGCTTCTCTTTTCCGAGCTCTAAAGGGTGTTTGTCCACACCGGTGGGATTCCCTGGTGGGAGGCCAGAGGGAAGGGTCGTCAGCTAAGACGGGGACTTCAAAGGGCTCCTCTGGACTCCCTGTTTGGGCCTCCAGCTGCAGGATGGGCCGAGCAGGCTCTGCTTGCTGGAAGCACCAAATAGCAAACAAGGATGGTGCCCCCAGGCAGCTTTCTAATCTAGTGACTGTAGGATCCTCCCAGAGAGTGGGGGATGGAGGGTGGCTGTAGGCTGCAGGCTTAGGCAAGCATCTCCCGGGGGCAGAGGAGGTGGGATCCCCATTCTCTCAGCGTGTGTGTGTGTGTGTGTGTGTGTGTGTGTGTGTGCGCGCGACCCTGGCTGGTCCTCGGCAGCCTCTTCCCCTGGGGGCAGACAACTCAGCTTATGCTGATGATTGGTTACTCATTTGTGAGTGACCCTACTGGGGCCAAGCTGGGGGACTCGATAGACTGATCATGACACATAAGGAGGTGAGGGATCTAGCATTTATTAAGCACCAACTTCATGCCTGGCTTGGTGCTTGATGTTGGGGATGGAACGAAGGAGACGAAGCTCATGATGGTAGGAGAGAGAGGGGAGGATGTGAGTCCAGACCGCGGGCTGCCTTGGGATCAGCTGGGAGTGGGGAGGCCAGTCCCCTGTCCCCGTGGGTGGGGCCGGCCAGTGTGTCCAGAGAATGAGGTGGGCCGTGGCCCTGGAAAGGAGGGAGGGGTGGAGGAGAGGAAGTGCTATCTGGACCCAGGCAGCAGCTGTACCCTCCCCCCAGCCGCTTTCCTCGAGGCTCCAGGCCCCCTCTCCTCCTGTCCCCGCTGTGATCCTAGCAGAGCCTGTGGCCGCCAGCAACCGCCGCCGCCCCCCCCCCCCCCCCCCCCCCCCCGGCCACCTGCCTCCTGGTCTCAGGCGTTCCCGTGTGACTCAGGAGGGTGGAGAAGCAGCCTGACGCCTCTCAGCACCCTCTTCCCTCTCCTCCCGGCGGGCGGCCAGAATTCCCCACCTTTTCTAGGGGACCCGGATGGCCTGCCCGGCTCCTCGGTCCCATGGAGCACAGGGGATTTGAACCCTGTTTCCACTCAGGAAAAGCCTGGTACATTCCACTCAGGAAAAACCTGGCTTGTCCGTGGGTGGGGCCGGCTGGCCTTGGCCAGGGGCCCCGTGCCAACTGAGCAGCCGCTGCCGTGCCCAGGCCCATACACCCCCAGAAGGGCTGCTTCTCAGCCTCGCTGACTTAACCGAAGAGTCATTTAAAATCTCTCCGGGGGCACCTGGCTGGCTCCGTCGGTGGAACGTGCAACTCTTGATCTCAGGGTTGTGGGTTCCAGCCCCACGTTGGGTGTGGAGATTGCTTAAAAATAAAATCTTAAAAAAAAAAAAAATACAATAAAACCTCTCCAGGTGCTGGGTCACTGAGGCCTGGATGAAGGATTCCAGGCTCTGGAATCCATCCAGGGGCCAGGCCTGCAGGGTCCAGGAGACATCCTCTAGCTCCTGGCCCCCCCAGGACCTGTTCCTCCCAGAGGAAAGGAGCGGCACAGGCCCTGGCCAAGCCTGGTGACGAGGCTTGCCGGATGCTTCCATCCGCTGGGGTCCAGTGTGACAGCGCTCAGGGAGGCTCTGGGCTTGTGTGGCGTGGCCCTCAAGAATGGCAGAAGCTTGCACAGCCAAGGGACTGCCAGACCCTCTAAAGAAGCACCTTCCTCTCCTTCTCCACTCCCTACCCCTCCAGGGATGGCTGAGACCCTCCCAGGACGTGGCCGGTGGGGTCAGCTCCTTGCCAACAAGTTCGCAGGAGCCCCCGGGATTCGCCCATTACGTCAGGCAGCCTATAGGTGACAAGCCGGGGAACAAAGCTGGAACCCACCCCTCCTGTCCCTTTGTAAATCATTTACCTCTTTTCTTTTTTTCCATCTTAGAGGAGGTCTTTATTGGGTCCGAAGTTCTGCCCTGTGTAGGTAGATAGAGAGAAAGTGTAGAAAGTGGCTGAGTTCCCTCCCTCCCTCCCTCCCTCCCTCCTTGTAGGGACTTCCTAGAAGGACAGTGACACTCCAGGGCACTTGGCTCTCACACCCACTGGGCTTCTGCACCTCTGCACCCCTCCCCCTGCCCCGGGTGTTTTTTGGAGAAAGCTCTCTTTGGGCTGCAGGGCTGAGTGCTGGGCCCCGGTGCAGAGGTCAAAGGTCAGGGGCAGCATGGCCAGCTGCTGGACCCACTAGGCCGGCCCGGTCTCTGAGGTCGGTCTGAATGACCCGCTGCTGTAAGTTAGGGTGGGAAGGTAAGGGCGTTAGGATGAAGGTGAATCTGGGTAGGGGACGTGCTAGACAGAACGAGTCTGCCCAGAGCCCCCTGCGCCCCGGAGCCTGTGACCATGATACTTAGTGTGGCCAAAGGGATTTTACGGATGTGATTAAATGAAGGACCTTGAGGTGGGGCGATTATCCTGGATTATCACCAGGGTCCTTCCAAAAGGGAGGCAGGAACGTCAGAAAGGGCAGAGATGGTATGAATGTTTGTGTCCTCTCAAAATCCCTGTGTTGAAGCTGTGTTTGGAGATGGGGCCTCTAAGGATGTAATGAAGGCAAAATGAGATCATGGGGTGGGGCCCTGATCCCATGGAGTTCATGTCTTTTTTTTCTTTTTTTTAAGATTTTATTCATTTATTTGAGAGAGAAAGACAGTCATGAGCAGGGGGTAGGGGCAGAGGGAGAGGGAGAAGCAGACTCCCCGCCGAGCAGGGAACCTGCCGAGGGGCTTGATCCTAGGACCCTGAGATTATGACCTGAGCTGAAGGCAGACGCTCAACCGACTGAGCCACCCAGGCACCCAGTTCGTATCTTTATAAGGGACACCAGAAAAGCTGTTCTCTCCCTCCTTCCCTCTTTCTCTCCCTCCCTCCCTCTTTCTCTCCCTCCCTCCCTCCCTCCTTCCCTCTTTCCCTCTCTCCCTCCCTCCTTCCCTCCCTCCCTCTGACCCCCTCCCTCTCCCCCAGTGCTGTGTACACACACAGCAAGGCCCCAGCCCACAGTAAGAGGGCGGTTGACTACAAGCCAGGAAGAGGGCTTTTACCAGGAACTGAATGGGCCAGATCAGTCCTTGATCTCGGACTTCCCAGCCTCCAGAACTGTGAGAAATAAAATTCTGTTGTTTAACTCATCCAGCGAATGATATTTTGTATGGCAGCCTAAGGACAAGAGGGGGAGGTTGGGGGGGAAGGAAAATGGCCCATGAACCATGAACCAAGGAATGCAGGCAACTTCTCGGAGCTGGAAAAGGGCAGGAATTGGATTCTTCCCTAGAGCCTCCGGAAGTCAGCCTGCCAACACCTTGATTGTAAGACCCCTGGCCCCCAGAACTGCAAGATAATAAATGTGTGTTGTTTTCCGCCATTTCGTGGTGGTTTGGGACAGCAGCTGCAGGAAGTGAACACGGGGGCCGTGAGGTCTGGCCTGCGCCGTGTGGCCTTGCTGCCCCTTGCCCTGGTGACAGCCCCCGGCCCTTCCTCTGGGGACCTCCCGCCCCGCTCTCAGCCCCTCCCCGCGTTTGGGTGGAGCAGGTGACCAGAGCAGGGAGATGTGAGAACCTCTCCCCGTACCTCTCCCGGGCCTGCAGGGCCGTGGCCTGGAGTTCGGGGACTCTCACGGAAACCACGGACTCGAGAGAACCGCTCTTTCCACCGAGCTGGCTGACGATGAACGTGAGCCTGAAGCCGTTGCCGCCGTCTGGCCCCTGTGGGGTGAGGGTCCGCCCTGAGCTGGAGGCCACACCGGAAATCAGGAACGCAGAACGGACGGAGGACACCCCAGTCCAGCCCCCAGCGACTTGAACTTTCCGACACAGGAACCACCAGATCCCCTGTTTTGCTTAACCCAATTCGAGGTGGCATTCTGTCCCTGGCAACCTGAAGCGTCCTATAATCATGTCACACAGTCCCCGCCATGCATAATGAGCTCCATTTTCCCCGGTGGGAAAGAAAGTAGCATAGGAATCATCCCCACTCTGGCTTGTCTTATCTCGACAGCGGCCGCTTCAGTGTTTGTGGGGGGTAATTATGAACTACGGCACTTGAACAATTTCATTCGGGGAGCTTCCATGAAAACCTGAGTCCTGCCTGCTTGAACGTCTTCTATCATCATGGTACTGCACAGGGTGGGGGAAGCACCTGCTTCCATTCTCCCGGGCACCGTACTGCAAATGGAATCCTTTGTTCCAATGTTTTTTCATTCATTCATTCATTCATTCTTCATTCACTCATTCATTTATATGAAGGCTCCACGCCCAGCAGGGAGCCCAATGCGGGGCTTGAACTCACGACGCTGAGATCAAGACCTGAGCTGAGATCAGGAGTCAGATGCTTAACCGACGGAGCCGTCCAGGCACCCCTTCTCCAGCGTTTTTTTCCATGACGGTCTGGAACAGAGTCGGTGGGGTGTGGGGAAGAAAGCACATGTGACTCTGGAGAAAACTCGGGGGTGCACGTATGACAATGGGCGGAGTAAATGTGCACGCAGGCCAAGGCGATCACCATCAGCGGCAACACAGAAATGCGGCGGGCTGGGCTCCATCGAGGTCTCAGTGGCTTCCATTCTCACAACCTTCGGGACAGAAGAGCCACCGCTTTTGCTTTGGGGTCTGGGTGTTGATAGCACCGGAATCATAACTATTATTTAGTATCTTCCACTGGCCCCTCAGATCTTGGCTCCACCTTCCCCTGCTCCTGCCTCGAGGCTGCCCTATGGGCACCAGGGGCTCCCGTGCCCTCCACCTTCTGGTTGGGAAGCCCCACGGCAGGCTAGAGAGAGGGAGGAGGCTGAGGGCAGGGGATCCCTTCTTCCTGGCTCTTTCCGTTCCAAGCCTGTTAGTTTCCTGGGGTTACCATCACAAAGTACCCCAGACTGGGGGGCTTAAACAACAGAAATTTGTTCTTGCACAGTTCTGGGGGGGTCATTGAGTCCAAAATCAACATATGAGCAAGGCCACAGCCTCCCTGGAGGATCTGGGAGCATCTTTCCGGGCCTCTCCTGGCTCCGGGCGGCTCTGGGCGATCCTTGGCTTGGGACCACACCACTCCACTCACATGGCCGTCCCCTCACATGGCCGTGTCTCTCTGTCTCCTCTCCTTCTCTAATAGGGTCACCAGTCAGTTTAGGACCCATCCTAAATCCACGATGATTTAGCTCTTCAGCTCAGGATCCTTAAATAATCCCATCCGAAAAGACCCTATTTCCAAATAAGGTCACATTCTGAGGTCCCAGATGGACGTGAATTTTGGAGGACACTGTTCAACCCGCTACAAAGCCCTCTGGGACTGGCTGTGTCCCCCGATCAAAGGTCATTATCCTGCTCAAGGTGTCCGGATCTGCTTGACTCTTTTATTCTGGGCTTGGGTCCTTCGGCGCCTCTGGTGGTAACAGCTCTGCTGGCACCAGCCCTGGGTCCTACATTCTCTTTACTCGAGGTCCCCCTACACCCCACCTCGCAAATGGACTCTCCTTGAATGACCTTGAAGTGCCAGCTCCTTTCTGTTGGGTGCCGATGGGCATACTGACCAGCTCTGGGCCCTCAGGCCATCTCCTTCCATCCTCACGATTAGTGTCACTCCCTCCTGAATGAAGAGAGTCGCGGCAGTTGCTGCCCGAAGCTGAGATGGGGCTCAGGTCTGCCTCCAGACCTCTGCTCATGACCATTACTCTCTGCCCCGAGTAATGCCCTCCTTCTCTCAGGATCCCTGGCAGGTGCCAGGAACTCAAGTCACACTACCTAGGCAGAGAAGGGGAAATTCTGATGTGTACAAATGGAATGTCTATGAATATACCAGCTTCAGGTATGGCTGGATTCAGGAGTTCAGATGATGCCAGGAGGGTCCTTTCTCTCTCTCTCTCTCGAACAAATTCTCGCCCTAGAAGTGGCAAGTTGGCTGCTGGCCGTCTCAGACTAACATCCTATCTATTTAGCAATGTCAAGGGTTAGAACCAACCTCCTCTGACAACCCTTGAGCACTCTGATAAGGCATCTCATGGTCATGTGCCCATCCCTGAATGGGGTAAAATCAGCAGCAGTGATGGGCTTTGTGAGGGCTGGTTGCTCAGGGAAGTGATGTCTGTAGCTTGAAATTGGTTATAGTGAGAGTATTTACACCATGGAAATCGGCAGATGCTACAGACCGGGGCTTTTCAGCCCACCCTCCAGAGCCATCCGTTAAACATACCACTGAGTCAGCCCCGCCTAAGGCAGTTCTGCCTCTGACAGGCGTCCTTTGGGGCGTGGAGGGGTGGGGACGGCCGGGCCTGACTGCGGGGGCCTGCTCCGGACTCTTGTCGCTGTGGGTGAATGGAACCCCGCTCCAGCTGGCTTCAAGCAAAAGAGAGAATGTATTGGCTCGTGTGCATGAAAAGTCTGGGGTGGCGGCCTCGCCTGAGGCACCTCTGGATTCAGGTGCGCACATGATGGCTGAAGAAGGCCTGTGTCCCTCTTGTCAGCTCCATGTCTCTGTGCCAGCTCCATTCTTAGGTGGCTGTGCTTGGGAGGGCCGGGGGACAGGACGGCTCCTGGCCTCCTGGCTTCAGGTTCCCGGCAGAAAGGGAGTTTCTCTCTCCACAGTGCCTGCAGAAGTCCCAGGGGAGACACTGGTGGATTGGGTCACATGTTGGGCACGTGGTTCCCCAAAGGGAAATCAGGGTGCGGCTGAGACTTCTGGAAAGGGCAGGTGGGGAAGGTGGGCAGAAGTCTTGTCTGTCACCTGTGGCGGGGGGGGAATGGAGGGGCCAGGCAGCTGGGGGACTGGGGCTCCTTCTGCTTTAGCAGAGGAGTTGTGTCTGGCCAGAGACTGGGAAGGAAGAGGCGGGGAGTCTGTCTGGGGAGGGGGATGAAGGCACTTGGGTGCAGAAGGACACTCAACCCGGCCCCAGGCCTCAGCACCGTAAGCCCGCCCTAGGGATGGGGCTGCTACCTTGAAGTCTGCCCCAGCTCGGATGTCCCCAGCTGTTCTCCAGGAAGGCTCCCACAGAGTGAATGAGCAGGATGGGCCCCATCTGCCACAACCACACTGTGTGACCTTGGCCCAGCAGCATCGCCCTCTGGGCCTCAGTTTCCCTGCTGTATAAATGGGGCCTGCTCCCCATTGTCGAGAGGACCAAGGAGAATCAGCAGGCATCGGACAAGCGCCCTGTGCGGATCAAGGAACCTGACCTCCGAGTCTCATCTTCAGGCCCGGCAGGGAGGCCAGCGCGCCTCAGTGTCTTTTCCGGGCTCCCTTCGTGTCCTCTCTGGTCATCTTGTGGCCAGGCAGCTCAGAGGCCCAGAGAGGCTGGCCGCTGGTCGCCTCTTGTCCTTACCGCCCTCCGCCCCCTCAGTCACTGCTGGCGGGCGACTGATGTGAGTCACGAGAGGCACGGGAGTGCGGCCGCGGGGGTGGGGGGCTCCGCTTGCTCCAGGCTGGCTGGGAGGACCAGGTCTGGTGCCAGCTTGGTGCCAGCCCAGCACAGGCCACGGAGGAAGCATCAGAGCATCTCTAGCCGAACCCGGGCCCTGCTTCCTCCCAGCCGGAGCCACACTTGGGGCCGCCAGCCTGTCCCCCTGGTGCCTCGGTCTCCACCTCTGAAGGGGGGACCACTACCAATCCTGGGGCGGCACGTCCAGAGCTGAGGGAGGTGGAGTGCGTGCGCACCTTGCACGGGGCCGTCACTAGGTCGCAGGCTTGGTGGCTAGTTGATCAAACGGCCCAGTGTGGTTTGACTCTGCTCCAGTCACTTGGTCCCCAGCTGTGCTCAGTCAAATCGTTCTTTCCTTGACTTACAGAATTTCCTTCAGTTTCAGTTTTAGCAAGCGGAGGCCTGGGTGCTCTGATTGGCCTCTCCCTTCACTCTCCCCTCTGCTCTGTCTTTGCTCCTCCTGGGTGTTGGGGAGGGGCCGAGGGGAGCAGGGCTCGGGGTGTATAGCCTCGATCACCCTGGTCCTTGCTGTCTCTCTCTGGAGCCCCTAGTGGGGGGGTGGGGGCATCATCTCCCCTGTCCTTGTCCTCTGCTCCTGTCCCTGGTGAGATGCACCCTTGATCCCTGAGCCCCTCCCTGAGTGCAAGATCAGAAAGGATGACCTGTCACTCCCTGTGTCATTTGTTTGACCCCAGTGGGGCCCATCTCCACCCCACCACCTCTCTTTGACTCTTCCTCTTCTGAGAGGTCCATCTCAAAGCATCAGCCTCTTGGTTCTGTATGAATCTCCTGCTTCTGCTTGACCACTGGCCCCCTGGGACTCTCCAGCCCATACTAGAGGGTGAAATGAAGATTTTACTGACCAGGTTTTCTGTTCTAGAGACTCAATCCAGCTGGGCCTGGGGGAAGGGAGGGGAGGTGGCACGGGGCTGCCTTGTACAGGTGTTCAGGCTGTGTACTGCACAAGGGGGCCTCAACCTATGAGGACACTGTTGTCAGTGTACACAAAACTGACCTATATGAGATGTGTGGGTAAGTGTTTCTGGGTAGCTGAGGCAAGCCTCCTTTATGTGAACCCTGCATTGTCCTGGACACACTCAGGGAGGCACCTGTACATTTCTGGCACGCACGCGCGCGCGCGCACACACACACACGTATGTAGCTGTGCCGTTCTCTGCTGAGCTCGGAGGATGTCTTGAGTTCCAACCACCTGCTTGCTGCTCTTGCACCCAATCCCCACCCTCACTGCACTCCTTGGGGGAAGTCCTGGGGCAGGGTTCAAGAAATAAGTAGAGGCCAAATAAGTGAACGAATGAAGGAAGGGGCAAGTGACAGGGAGAGAAAGGAGCGGATAAGCTGCGAAGCGTCTGACCATGTGCCTTTCCTTCCTGGGTTGAGCCGCGCTCCGGACCCTGGCTAGCTTCAGGCTCTGTGCTGGGTGCAGGGATAGTTTTCTGCCAGTTTAACCCCAAGTGGCTCTGGGCCTGGGTCTGCAGCTTCTCCCAGACCAGACCCGGGCCTTGGGACCAGTCGGTGGAGCACTGCCCTTGGAATCCAAAATGAAAGCCCCCCGGGCCACCTGGGTGTCCACGGCCCCAGCAGCAGCTGCAAGCCACAGAGAAAGGGGAGCCCCGAGGAGAGGGCAGATGCTTTACCAGGGCCCCAGTGGGCCTCCTTCCTCCCTCCCACAGGCAGCATGGGCTCGCTGGCTCCCCTGGGAATGGGGCTGGGAACTGGGGGCAGGGAGCCGGGTGAGCTCTGTCCCAGCCAGCCCGCAGGGAGTCTGCTGGCCCCTCCCTGGGCTCTGGTGAGAGACTGGAACACAAAGCTATTTTTATTTATGATAGTGTCAGTGGGCTGGCCTCCGTCTAGACAGCTGGTGTTATCATTCGAGGCCATCCTGGAATGCGCAGCCCCATTTATTGAGAACAGAAGACAGTGTGCAGATTAAACAGCTCATAAAAATAAGCGAGGAACTGTCATTGGGCTGGGCAAACCAAGGTAACCGGCTAGGTCAGCTGTCCACGTTGGTTTTGGACACTGGGATGTTTTCAGAGAAAACAAGCCTTGATGTGGCCCCGGGGGAGCCAGCAGGCTCTGCTGATGCAGAGATGCACGCGGGGAGGCTGCAGGGTCTCTGGACTCTCTCTGAGGAGCCGGCTGGCAGGCAGGGATGAACGAAAAGCCATCTTGCTCAGGACAGGCCTTCTGGGACAGCTGGGACTCTGTCTGTGGAAACGGCAGCCTTCCCAGGGCCACCAAGCACCCAGCCCCCCTCCCCTGGGGCTTCTGGTTTCAGCCCAGAGGCCGGTGTTGGTCCCCCCAGTTATCTGCCTTCATGGGGAGCCAAGCCCTGGGTGACTGATGGAGGGGACATGTGTGCGGATGGCAGCCCTGCCACCTCACTTGCTCGTTCACTCATCTGTTTACCTGTTCTTTGGTTCGTTGGCTCAGTCCATCCACAGATATGTCCTGAGCACTCACAAAGCGCCAGGCAGTGACTTGGGTCTTGTCTTCCAGAGGTCTCCGGACAGGCACGGGGAGACACCCATGAAACAGACTCACATCCTGGAGTTCAGTGCTGGGGACTCTCACACGATCTGATCCTGTCACTACCTCAGTTAAAGGGTGACTGACTCCGCATCTGTGGGAGGTGGCACCCCGGCTCATCGCTTGCCGGTCCCAAGCCCGGTCCTGTCTGTGTGTACCCTCCTGCCCGGTGACGATGTCCACACACACCCCCCCCCCCCCAGGGGCCCACTTTGCCTTGGAGCCTCTCTATGGGCTGCTTGCTCTGTTCTGGAAAGTGTTTCCCTGGTCCCCACCTAGAGAAACCCATCTCAGATACCCCCACCTTGGAGACGCCCTGGCTCCCACCTAGGCAAGGGTCCTCACAGCTGCATCTATGGGCAGGAAAGCCTCAACCCCTCCCTCAGGCCTTGGGGGTCCTGGGAGGCCCCGGGAGGCGGGAGCTGGGAGCCGAGCGCAGGGTGCGTGTGAGCCCAGTGGACATGGCCTGAGCCTGCCGGTCCCCTCTGGATGGCGCACCTAGCTGCCCCGGGCCTCAGTGTCCTCATCTGTAAAATGGGGATGAACACAGAATCTCTGTCTCAGGATGAGGACCACGTGGATAAGGGGCAGAAAGAGTTTAGGAGGTGAAAGCTTTGCCAGGTCGGTGCCTCTTTAGCTCAGTTGTTATCCCTTTTCCCTTCACCTGTGAAACCTGGCCACAGGGTTGGCTGGGAAGCTCCTCTGTCTGTTAGCATCGTGGGGATCCATGTCTAAGCTCCAAACAGAACTGTCAGTTCCTGGGAAAGGCCAGGGCAAGGCAGCTGTAGTTGAGGCTCTGCTGTGGACGCGGTGGGGCCGAGCTGGAGGGGCCCAGACCTGGGCAGCAGAGAGCTCCAGCGCGGATGAAAAAGGCAGGGACCCAGCTCTGCCGCGGTGCACGATCCCAGCAGCCCCTGAGCCTCAGTTTCTGCTTCTGAGAAATGGGGGAGCTAGCAGGCCTGCCTGGGTCGGAGTGTGCCCGGTGCTCGGGGGGCAGTGGACGCTGTGTGGATGCCTGGCTTCTCGTGTGAACAGAGGACCAGGTGCCCACAGAGCGCACACCAGGTAAACCCTGCTTGCAGGGTCCTCTGGGTGGGGGCGGAAAGCAAGGTAACCTCTCCTGCTGTCCGCTGTATCCCAAGCATGTCCTGCCCTCCCACTCCTACCTTGGCTTTGGCTCAAAGTACAAGTTTGTTCTTCTGCCTCGCTCTGAAGGCCCTGCTCTTTTGATGTCAAGGCCCCTCCCTGCGCCGGGAGGCTGCGCGGTCAGAGAGGCCTGTCCTCCTTTTCCGTCCGCTTCGGAAAGCCCACTGGTTTCTCCTGCTAACCCTTCCCCCGAGTGCGCAGCCCCACCTTCAAGAGCTGAGCCTCCAGCCCAGCCTCTTCTTTTGTTCAGCCGACATGTATTTATCGAGCACCTGCTACACGCCGGGGTCAAGCAGGGAGTCAGACATGGTGCTCGCCCTCCCGTTCCTGTGGCAGAAGAACGTCTGGGCCGGGGCCACCCTGTCCCCAGGGGCCACACCCAGGGCCCACTGCATGAATGAGAACCAAGTTCTGCCCTCAGCCACCTGAAGACGGCCACGCAGCAGGTGTCAAGAGCCCGAGGCGTGGTGCCAGTGAGCGGTTTGAGTTCCAACTTCCCCACTTCAGCTATGTGACCTTGTGTGTGTGTGTGGGGGGGGGCGTCTGAGCAACTGAGGTCATGGTGGGCCCCCCCACAGAGGGCCGTCAAGGGGATAGCACGCATTAATGTGCGCACGGTGAGTGCTTTCGCTGGGACGTGGAGAGTCCTCAGGACTGGGCTGTTGGATAGAGGTAGATACTATGATCAGGCCTACTTTGGAGGGTGGCTGCGGAGACTCAGAGATGTGGTCTCCTTTTCCCAGGACCACTAATGAGTCTCAGAGCTGCAGCTGGAGCCCAGATCTTGTACCCCGAGTCTTTTTTCGAATCTACTATCCCCAGGAGGAATACGCCCCAGTTCCCGCTGGGCTCCTGCCCAGGAATGACTGAGGAGGAAGGCAGCCTCGATTTACCGGGGTGCGCTGGGGTTCTGTCCACTCCCCAGCGGGCTGACCCGCTGACACCGTGGGGCGCCCGAGGGACGCGTCGCCATGCAGAGTGGGCTGAGTAGACACCAGGGGGCGGGGCCCCGGGAGCCCCAGGGACCAGCTCAGGCCCTTCTCCAGCGCAGGGACTGCTGGTGGGTTTCAAGGACGGACCACCCAGGGCAATTCAGAGCCACAGCCTGGACCAGGAGCTGCCCAGAGATGGAAGAACTTCTGGATGTAAGCAGGATCCATGACCTGGTACCTGAAGTTCTGGGTTTAAGGCTCCTTCATGGGGCGGCCTGGGGGGCACAGAGGCAGTGAGGTCACAGTACTATTATTACTATTACTAGATCCACCCCATCCTTCAAGGGCATTCACTGTGCCAGACACCGTTTCTAGCACCTTATAAAGAGCCACTCAATGAGCAGGTCCTACCCCTTCCCCATGTCACAGAGGAACCTACACAAAAGGGCTCAATTCCCTGCCCACCCCCTGGAAAACTCCTATTTATCTTTCAAAACCCTGGTAGGGCATCCCTGCCCTGATCTCCTGGTGGGGTCCATCCAGTCCCCCTCTGCATCACTTGGAACCCTATCTCCCACACCTGTTGCTCTGTGCCCATCCACTGAGCTCCTTGCTCAGAAGCCTGCTTTTCTTCTTCTTTTTTTAAGATTTATTTATTCATTTATTTTTAAAAAAGATTTTATTTATTTATTTGAGAGCAAGAGAGCACAAGCAGGGGGAGCAGCAGAGCGAGAGGGAGAAGCAGACTCCCCGCTGAGCAGGGAGCCCGATTCGGGACTCGATCCCGGGACTCCCAGATCATGACCTGAGCCAAAGGCAGACGCTTAACCGACTGAGACACTCAGGCACCCCTATTTATTCATTTATTTGAGAGAGAGAAGAGCCCCAGCAGGGAGAGGGACAGAGAGAGAAGGAAATGATCTCAAGCAGACTCCGCACTGAGTGCGGAGCCTGACGTGGGACTTGATCTTCCCACCCCGAGATCATGACCTGAGCCGAAATCAAGAGTGGGTCGTTCACTGACTGAGCCCCTCAGGCGCCCCAGAAGGCTGCTTTTCTGAGTCTGAATCCCTGGCATCTCCATGTGTCTGGCAAAGACAGGGGGCCAAGACACGTTTGCCAAATGGGACAACAGAAGCTGTGGCCCCTCTTCTCTTCATTCCCGCAGGGCCTCTGGAGGAAAAGGTTGCCTGTCTCCCTCATAGGTGGCCAGGATGCCCTAAAGAGCCTGTCCTCCAACGGTGCGTCTGGGCTGGTCTGCTGCCCCAGCTCATGCCCAGCTCATCTTTCTAGGAAGCTAGGGGTGGGCGATCCCCAGAGGGGACCCCCAGCTTCCAGGGATGGCTGCAGGGTGCCCAAGGAGAAGCCATAGGACCAGAGGAGGGGTGTTCCCTTGGAGGGACACGCATATCCAAGATGCTTCTCTTTCCCACTTCCTCATAAATGGATGTTAGAAGACCTCGGGCACGTGTGGGCTTTGCCGCCTTTGCATACCCAGTCCTCATTCAGCCTTTGCAACACCAGGAGCCTGGCTGGAAGGTATCATTATTCCCACTTCACAGAAGAGGAAATGGAAGCTCCCAAAGGTGATGTCCAGAGTCACAGGATCGGTGACTGGTGTTCTGAAGTCCAAACCCCAGCCCTCCTGTCCCCTCGCCTGGGTCTGTCTGCGCTTCTGCAGACGACTGCGGGCTTCCCCCAGCAGCGGACCAGTCAGGGAACTTCCTACATTCCACCACCTTTGCTGGGTCTCGGGTGAGGGCTCCCTGCTTGTGATTTTTTCTCTTTCCAGTTCTCTGGAGGACTCAGAGGTGAGAGGGGGCGCAGGGGCTGGGGCTGGGGCTGGGGGACAGGGAGGAGGCGTCCCCTTGCACCCCAGGGGGCAGGGTCCCGAGGCCCACAGGCTGTTCCTTCTGTCCCTCGGCCACCAGGCCTGGCTCCTCCCAGTGCGGCCCTCAGAGGCAGCTCCTCAGAGGCAGAGCGCCAAACTCCAGCGAGCTAGCAGAGGATGTTTTCCTGCCCAGTGGACAAAACATTTCTGGCGCTTTCAGGAGGGGACTGAACACTCTGTCCACTTTGGCCGCGTTCGGGGTTCCTGGACGGACACAAGTGTGCTTTCACATGCAACAAGATTAATCACTCAACCTCCCTCCCTCCGGGCTCCTCACCTGCCCCGCCCCTTCCCTTGTCATCTGCTCTGCTCCACAGCAAACTTCTGAGAAGTCATTCCAAGTGGCCTCAGGAAGTGAACACTTGAAGCATGGGCCTCCCGCCACAGGCCTCCCTGATGGGGGGATGGGCTGCGAAACACCCCTCCGCCGTGAGCCCTGTGAACCCCAACCGTGTCACATTGGGCACATCCCATCCCAACTGGCAGGGCTGGCCTCTGACCTGACACAGTGGCCTGGACCCAAAGGTTGGTCCTACTGGGGCCTCCCTGGAACGTCCCTGGTTCATTCGAATTTCCCGAGGTTTGGGAACCTTCCAGAACCCCTTGGGTGAACTGTGGTCCCAGCGCTGGTCCCCCGTGTCCTTCCGCGCTCCATTGAAAAGGGCTGGCCTCAAGTGGCCGCAGTGAAATCAGTGGGCGGGAGCAGGACGGAAGATCAGGCGAGAAAGGGAGAGGTCCGTGTCCCGTCCTCCCAGGCCACGCCCAGGGCTTGGGGGACAGCCCCGGCCTGGAGGGCCTGCTCCAAGGGATGCCTCATTGCAGAGCTGTTCTCGAGGTCTCAAGGTCTGTTTTAGACCCTGCCTCTCCCAGAGGGCCCCACAGTAAACATCAGATGGAACATTCCATAAGCTCAGGGTGCTGGCAGGACCCCCCCGAAGTCGGGGCCTCACTGCCACCCCAGGAAGGCCTGATGCTTGGGAAACCGGGCTCCTACCCTGGCTCCGCTCCGAGGAGAACAGGCTCGGGCTGCGCAGGAAGGAGAAGTGGCGCCGTTCTGCAAAGGCCCGTGGGCCGCGGCCAGGGCCCTGAACCCGCGGGGGCAAGCTGAACTCCGGCGGGAGGCAGGCTGCTAACCAGTAAGCAAGTTGTAAAAACCCAACTCAGACACAACATCTGGCAGCTGCTTCAAATAGTTCTCTGTCTGAAGCTGGAGTTGCTCGCGGCCCTCCAGTAAATCAAACCATGTGCAAAGAGGAGCCCGCGCCGACCTGAAGCACCCTGCTTGGCCGGGCCCCAGCCGTGCCTCCAGTCCCTCTTGCTCTTTAAATAGCCTGGGGTTCACATTCCATTTCCTTCTACGATCAATTCAGAGCGGGCCCGGCTGGAGAGGCTGCAGGATGCGAGCTAGCGCCCTTGGTCCCAAAGAAAGATGGAGGCACATGGGCACCGAGCCGCCATCGTACCCCGGGGGCTCAGCCTCTGTTCCTGATGACCTCTGAGCACTGCCCGCACCTTCCTAGACCCCGGGACTGCTCACTGTGGCTGGCCAGAGGGACACCCAGGGAGAGCCCAGAGCTCCGGCCACTGACGAGTTTCACGTTCTCCTCACATCCTGGCCTAGAGCCGGGCCCCGTGGCTTCCACATGCCACCTGGGTGCCCACCCCGTGGAAGAACGGCCACCAGTCCTAGGGCAGATCTGCTCTGGTGGCACTGGCCGTGAGAGGCGGGGGCAGAAGGGAGATGCCCGTGCGGTTAATGACGTGGCCAATCCTTACCTTAACCCTCACCGGGCCTGGCACTGGGGTATATTCTCTACGCTCATCATTTCGTAAATCCTCATGGTCAGTCTAAGAGGAAGTACTCTTATGAAGCCTGTTCTTTTTTTTTTTTTTTAACTTTTATTTTTTATGTAATCTCCACACCCAACATGGGGCTCGAACACACAATCCCCAGATCAAGAGTCGCACGCACCACCGACTGAGCCAGCCAGGCGCCCCTATGAGCCCTGTTCTAAAAGATATGTGTAGAGGGTCGGACGATGGCCCTCAGAAAGATGTGTCTACGTCCTAACCCCATGACCTTATTTGAAAAAAGGGTCTTAGCAGATGCCATTGAGTTAAGGATCTCAAGATGATTTCATCCTGGGTAGGCCCTAAACCCAATGATGAGTGTTTTTATGGGACAGACACAGGGACACAGAAGGGAAGACCATGTGACCACAGAGGCAGAGGTTGGAGTGATGTGATCGCAAGCCAAGGACCGCCTGGAGCCACCAGAAGCTGGAAGAGGCAGGAAAGATTCTCCCCTGGAGCCTCTGGAGGGAGGGAGCACGGCTCTGTCCACACCTGGATTTTGGACTTCTGGCCCCCAGAACTATAAGATAATAAATGTGTGCTGTTTTAAGCCACCCAGTGTGTGGTAATTTATTATGGCACCCACGGGAACCTAATGCAATGTGGAAATGGGGGGTCAGAGAGACGGGGCAAGGCCACATATCTCTTCACTGCTCCGTACTCTGCCTCCCTGATTATGAGGCGGGTTTTTAGAAAACTGACCTCATTTCCATGTAGTAGGGCAGAGGCTCTGGGGCGCAGGCAATTTCCCTGCAAGATGCCTTCCTAGGAAAGCTTGTTCACCACCCTCTGAGCACACAAGGGTCTGGGGGGGCCCCAGGTTTGGGTGTCTGGACTGGAGGCATCCACATAGAGTCCGAGTGCAGATTGGCGGCTGCCAGGGGCTGGGGAGAGGGGCAGGACTGCCAACGGACACAGGGTCTCCCCTGGGAGGATAAAAATGTTCTGGAAGCAGAGGGGGTGGTTGCCCAACATCATGAATGTGCTAATGGCACTGAAGTGTCCACTTTAAAATGGTGAATGTGATGTTATTTGAGGTTCACTGCAATTTTTTAGAAAGCCGGTTGGAGGGTGCCCGGGTGGCTCAGTCAGTTAAGCGACTGCCTTCGGCTCAGGTCATGATCCTGGAGTCCCTGGATCGGGCTCCCTGCTCAGCAGGGAGTCTGCTTCTCCCTCTCCCACTCCCCCCTCTCATGTTCTCTCTCTCTCTCATTCTCTCTCTCTCTCAAATAAATAAATAAAATATTAAAAAAAAAAAAAGCCGGTTGGAAAAGGGTGATGAGGTAGGAGGTCCTTGTACCCAGTACCTCGATGCGCCTCGCCGTAAGTTTCTAGTGGTGTAAGGGGGCCCAGGGAGGCCGGTGCGGCCGCCGTATCACAGATTCCGATGCAGGAGGAGTCTGTGAACTTCAGCCTAGGCCCCCCACGCCAGGCCCTGCTCTCCGTGTGCTTCTAGAAGACACGATCTCAGGGGCGGCTGTAAAGCCCACCCTCAGAAGAGTCAGGGGAGGGATAAATGAGGCCTTTGCCTTTCCTGCCTATGAAGAAGACCCTGAAGGGGCTGCAGCTGGGCCGGGCGGGAAGACAGAGCCAGGGTAAGTCAACGCCACCTTCCATCTAGCCAGCTGCCCTCAGCCCGGGCTTTTCCACCGGGAACATTCCCTCCGCTCAGCAAAACCTTTATCAGACCGGCAGCAGCAGCTGTGCTCTGGCCCAGGAAGAAAGGTTCCAAAGAAGGGTTAGCTTTCGGTTTTCTTAAAAAAAAGAAAGAAAGAAAGAAAAGAAAAAAAGAGAAACAGAGAAAAAGGGTCAGAGCCCCGAAGAGGACACGGAGGTCCGAGTCTGGGGCAGTAGTGCGCGGAGTACACCAGGAGGACTGTCCGGCCCGCCTGCCGCTGAGCCCTTAGAAGCCCTCGGAGAGCCGTGAGCGGCTTCCTCTGGGCTTGCTCGGCCAGGACATCATTTGTTGATTCTAGAGCCCAATCCCTAGCTCATGATTTCCTCCCTGGTTGCCATGGCCCCGTACAGAAAACACAGCAAACTCCTGGCCCCGGGCAGCTCATTTATTTCAAATATTCCTTGCAGCTGGACTCCAACCATGTTTGGGTGTCTGGACTGGAGCATGAACTAATTGCTCTGTCTTCGGCCCCCTCCCCAGCTCCCCCGGCATACTTTATGGTTCAGTAAAGTCCACATTCCTCATCTCGCCGCGGAGGAGGCGCGGGAGGAAGGGTGGGAGGGAAGCCTGGGGCAGGAGGAGGAGGGAGGGCTCTTCCCATCTAAGGCCAAGCCCCAGGCCGGCTACCTGCTCGAAGGCAGGGTATTAATTACAACCACATGGGCCGGTCTGCAAGATGGTTTTATTAAGATTGCTCCCTCCAACGCGAAACCCCGCTCCCCGAGAAGTCTCCGGGCAGTACAAAGGGCCTTATTTTCCCTGGGTTTCCACCACTGCCACCCCCCCCACCCCGCCTGACCCCCTTCCTCCCCCTGCCACCTCCTTCAAAGCCAGCGGAGTTCCAACTGCAACCCAGACATGAACTCCAACCGAAAAATAATTTTGGGCCACCCCTTTCCTCCAAACGCATCTGCGGAAGGCATCTAGGGCTCCCTTTTCCCCCGTACCCACCTTGATCTTTGGAGACTTTGCCCAAGAAGAAATAACATTTATCGGGAAGTTGGTTTAGGGATGTTTGCACCATTCTCAAAGACCAATTCCAGTCCCGGGGCTGCCATTTTCCAGAACAGAAGTGCATGAGCTTTTAAAGCATTTGTTTGCACACTTGCTAGTATGCGGGGCCCTGTTCTAAAGCCTCATTTCACCCTTGCTACCCTCCTATGAGATGGGCACTGTGAGGCCTGCCATTTGACGGAGGCTCATCCAAGAGCACGCAGCGAGGGAGGGGGGTCAGAGCCAATATTTGAACCCAGGTCTGACTCAGGAGTCCCTGTGCTCGTCGCTGGGCCAACCCACCAACACACTGAAAGAATTTCCCTTTCCTCAGCAACTTGTCAGGAAAAAGAGCTGACACAGTTGCAAACAGTGGTCTCCAAACTCCCTTAGGCAAGGTCACTTGGGGAGTTCGAGAAAACTGCAGATCCCTGGCCTGGCCCCAGAAACGTTGATTCAGTTCATGTCAGGCAGGGCTCTGAGAAAACGTGCATTTTGGCCAATACCTTCCATGGGATGTCAATGCAGGTGGTCTGAGGAAAGCTGGCTAGGAGGCGGGCAGAGAAAGGGACACGGGACTTTGGTCCGAGGCGTCTTGGGCCCTCAGACCGGGACACTTTTCATAGTACCGTAAGATCCTGACAGGCCCACAGGGAGCTGAAATGCATTCTTGCCAATTCTTTGGAAACTAGTCATGACATGCGATCGTATCTAGTAAATGTCTTGACTATTCACGTTATCACTCACCAGTCCTCTGAATCAGCTGGATTTTCCTGTCTCCTCTGCTAGGGGAAGAAGGGGGGGGGGTCCCCGCCCACAGCAGCGGGCAGAACGGGTTCCCCATGAAGGCTCATCAGCATCACTGCACACTTGGCAGTGGGAACACAGAGGTGAGCGAGGGACCAGCTCCTTCTACCACGTGTGCAGAGCCTGGACTCTGAGGATGCTCCCACGGGCTTCTACCCTGCCCCTAAAAAGCCCACTGTCAACCCAAGCTGTAGGATACCGATGAGCCAGAGGCTCTCACTGATGGGCAGAATCCTTCCTATCGGGCTCAGATAGTCTTAGTCTGGGCTGCAGGCTCGAGAACTTCTGAAAAGGGATGGGGACATTCTAGGATCACCTCTCCAGGATTCTCCTCCTCACTGGGGCTCTGGCTGGCCTCCCACCCTGTGCCACGGGGTCCCAGGGGATCACCTCATTATCTATTGAAAACTGGACCTGGGGGGGGGCTTGGCCACACCCCTTTCCCTTCCCCCAAGGCACAGAAAGGGACTCAAAAGTGGTTTTGTATTTTAATAAACTTTCCTTTATTAGGTTACTGACTATTATTAACCATCATAAAATAGAACAGGAGTTTTAAAACTGTACAGGTCACAAGGTTCTGGGAGGAGAGGAAAGAAGGGTGGGGCTGAGGTTTGGGAAGCCGGGGACAGAGGTGCAGAGAGATGACCGAGAGCCCGCAATTCATCCGGCGTCGGCGGGAGAACGCTGGGTCAAGGCGGTACGGCTGGCATCTGTGTAAGTAAAACTCTCTCGTGTGCAACATTCATGAGAACATGACCCACCCTGAAACAGGAGTGAGGAAAAGTCTTTAAAAGTCTTACAGGTAAGGTTTCTCCCCCCTCCTTGGAAAAAAACTCAAAATAATAAGGGGGTAATTTACATCCCTCACCCAGACTTGGCACCAATTTTGTGCTTTAAAAAATATACTCCACTGGAAGACTTTGTTTTTTAAAGGTACCCTACAGCAGCTGTTTAAAACGTAATTCTTACAGACAAATATATATGTATATATATTAAACATTTAAACAAATAAAGTCATCTATTGTACCTGTACAGAAATGAACAGAAGTCAGATTCTAAGCGAGTTGACTTCAAGATCAAGGGAGTGGTGAGTGCGCGGCAGGGGCTGGGGTCTGCTACGTGGGGGGGCTGCGGCAGGGCGCGAGCGGCCCTCTTCTGCTGGCTGCCCCGCCCCACCCCGCCCTGCTCCTCGTGTGGCTCTGGGGGGTCGTGATGAGCTGAGGCTGCTCCCCCTGGGCGCAGAGCCCGGACGGGGGCACGAAGTGGAGGCCTGCGCTGGCTTCCGAGGGGCACGACCTCACTCTGGTCTCCCCACCCCGCCGCGCGCCCCTGGCTTCCCTGGGGCCGGAGACCCACTCATCATCCTCCCTTCTTAGTTCCGGCTCTGGGAAGCCAGAGCTTCTGAGGATGCACATGGGAGGTCTCAGCTAGGAAAGCAAAAGCACACACAACCCCCCCACAGAAGACTAAAGAAGGAAAACCACGTGCAAAGATGTCTGTCTCCTGCCTGGAGACACGGGGAGCGCCACAGCCCTTGCGGACGGGCCCCCCAAGACGCTCATACTGCATGTGCTCGGGAACCCAGAGCAGAAGCCCCGGAAACTGTAGGTCCGGGGACCCACACAGGGACACCCTTGTGCCCACGTGAGGACAAGCCACAACCACGGCCCACGAGAGGGACGGGTGAGGCGCACACATCCCAGGGAGGGGCAGGTGGAGGCAAAGCAACAGAACACTCCGGAGAGAGGGAAAGAAACCAGGTTTCCTTTCTAAATGGAATAAATAAATGGCTTTTGTCATTGTGAAAAGAATAAATACAGGGTACCGGGGGGCTGACAGCCGGGGCCGACGCAGGGCACTCGTATGCGCCTGTGGAGGTTCCGTTTGGGCTCCTGCCTCGGTGTCCGCGGTGAGTTCCTGACGTCCTGAGTGTTGTCTGCGGTGGCCGGGCCCCGCTGGCCTCAGCACCAGCCCCCATCTGAGCACCTCTTAGCGCCCCTGGCATCTGCTCTCGGCGCCGGGGCAGGGATCCCTGCGCCACCCCGAGGGCAGATCGGGGCTCGGTGGAGGGCTTCCTAGGACTCTGTCTCTGTGTCTTCTTCCGAGGAGGGCCTGTGGACACGGCATGGGGGGGCTTCTGCCAACGTGGGGACGGGGAATGGAGGAGCCTGGGTCAAGCTGCGGGCGGCCGGCAGGGGCGGCGGGGAGGACGGGGCGGAAGAGCAGGCACTTCGTCCCGGTGGCCGGATCCCGGTCCGAGGCGCAGGGTGTGGTGGCCCCAGGTGGCCGGCGTGCTGGCAATGCAGGGGTGCGGCGTCACTGGTACAGGAGGTAGGCCTTGAGGGAGGCCGGCAGTGGCAGTGTGTGGATGTCACCCAGACGCTCCTTGCCCAGGGCCAGGCGCACCGAGCGGCGGCAGAGATCCATGAGCGGCAGGGGCTCGGCTGGGGGCGCGGAGGAGAGAGCGAGGACACGTTAGCACAGCTCTGGAAGGCTCTAGAACGAACAGCGCTAACAAGGACAGCCATCGTAGCGGTGTTAGCGTCAGTAGACGATTAGTAACGAGCCCACTTTACATTTTAAACCAGCTGTTAATCGCTAACACGGAGAACCTGCTCTGGGCCGGGCACCTTTGTGAGGCCTCTGGAGACGCCAGCTCAGTCGACGGTTTACTACGGTTTGTTCTCAGGGACTTAACATTCCCAGGGAGGCATCCGTATTATCATCCCCATTTTACAGATGAGGACACTGAGGGATAGAGAGTCCAAATACCTTGCCCAGGGTCACAGCGCTGGTAGGAGGAGCTGGATCTGAACCCAGGCCGTCGCTCCTCTTACCCCTCGGACAAGCCTTCATGGCGTGTCCGACCGGGCGCATGGAAGACAGCCCGTCCCAGCACAGGCCAGAGCTCCAGACCCCGCGCGGGCATTCGGGAAGGGAACCCACGTGAGCCCAGTGCTCGTGGGTGCTGCAGCCGTCCCCACCTCACTGGTGAGGGCACTGAGGCAGAGGGGGCCTGATGCGTCAAGGTTACACGCTGGGGTCCGAATCCAGGCAGCCTGGGCTCAGCAACCACATCCTTAGCACCAAACCGTGCTGCCAAGGAAGATGGAAGAAATGCTGGTCCAGAGACACACTCCATAGGAGGCAGGCCCAGCCGCCCCACGGCCTGAAGGGGGAGTGTCTACAGAAACCCTAGGTCCTCGCACTTCTTCCCACCTGACGGAGTGAAGCCGAGGGGCCCAGGCAAGGGGAAGTGGACATGTCAGCCCAGCCGCCGCAGCCGGGACCCTCGAGGCTGCCCCGGGCACCGCCAGAGCATCTCACAGCCAGGGAAACTGAGGCCAGGGCTCACGGTGGTGCTGCCTTGGGCACCTGTATTTGAGAGGGACTTCCAGCTGCAGCCTGCATGAGCACTTCGGTCCTTATGTCCCCAGATGGCCTGGGACACCTGTCTTCCCCCAAGGGATGCTCCATGCAGCCCGAGTCTCAGATAAACTCTGCTCCAGACGGAGTGTGAAAGTCACTCCCTCCCAGGCCCTGGGGGCTGCGGGGGGCAGAGTGGGCCCCGCTCTCCCTGCCTCCCTGCACTTGACTCTTCCTGGCTCTCTTCCCAGAAGCAAGGTGCAGGGGAGCACGCCTGGAGCTGCTCGGGGCCGACCCACGGCGTCGCGGATCTGGAAAGAGCTGAAGGGAGCGCGTGTCTGTGGCTTCGGCCAGGGTCTCCCCTTGACACTGAGACTGCCCTGTGACCAAAAAACTGAGAAAAAAAAAACCCCAGCATTTCCCTCAAGACCCCATGCCCCCCATGAGAAGTGGATCAACGTGTGTCTCCAAATTTTAAAAATAATATTTAAAAAACTGAACTATTGATGAGCAAATGCTACAGCTAGAGGTGTGGGGGGAATAGGGAGAGACTGCTGATGAGTACAGGTTTTTGGGGGGGCATGAAGGTGTTCTAAAGCTGATCGTATCGATGGTGGCAAGGCTGTCATGCGCTTTAAATGCGGGACTAGAACAGCCTGTGAATTACATCTCAACTGAGCTGTTATGAAAAGAATAAATCTCAGGCTTGGTAACACACTGACTAAATTCCTGGCTTTAAAAGAAGGCGAGCAACTGCTCTTCATCTCCCACGGGCCGTTAGCCACAGCGAGACGGGAAAGGGAACCGAATTGGTCAATGTTTTTCATGAAAAGCTTTGAAACGGGGCCGTTCCTGGACAGCACAGGATGATTAAGGGGAGCCCTGCCTGGAGGCAGGAGGATGAGCTAAATGATCTTCCGCCCTTTGGGGTCCAAGCATTCCAGACTCCTGGTGAGCAGGGACGGGCTTCTCCCGCCTGCGAGCCCACAGAGCCTTGGGTCTCCCTCATCGTAAGGCATCCTGTGTGTGCGGCCCCCCATCTGGCTCCTCATTTCCACCCTGCCCAGCAGCCTGACCTTGAGCAAACCCTTCACGCTGCCTAGGCCTCAGTTTCCCCATCTGGAAGATGAGGAATCCGGAGCAGATGCTTCAGTCTCCTCCCGCTGAGATCCCGAAGGCCAGAAATGCCTCCCAGTGGCTCTTGGCCTGGACACGCTGAGTGGCCCTTCGGTGGATCGAGTGGGGGAATTCGGCGGCCCTTCCTCTCCCCCACTCAGGAGCTCTCTCCATCTGCCACATCGGGCCAGCCCCTTCTCCCTCCAGAATGTGGCTCGGCCCCCATGGGGAGGCAGAGGGGCTTCCCCTGCTGGCTGGGGACACTTGAGAAAGTATCAAGAGCCATTGAATGTGGCCAGAGTGCCGTGCAGGGCTGCGGAAGGAGGGTTGAGAGGGAGTTCCCATCAGAGCCTCTCAGCTTAATGGTTTCTCAGGCATCCCATGGGGACCCTCACTAAGAAATGTTTCTAAACGGCAGAGCCCTGCACAGCCCGCTCCAGCTCCTTTATTTTTGGTGACAGCTGACCTGAAATTAACATCGCAGCACAAGCAGCAGCTTGGTGCCTGGCGGGCACTGTGGTCCCCACCCCTGCCCCATCTATAGATGGGGAAATGGCTTGGGGAGGGGAGAGCCAGGGCTAGAACGTGGATATACACCCAGGTCCAGCCAATAGCCTGGCTCTCTCTACGCCAACATGGGAGCTCCCTCTGCCTGACCATCTTTGGACCACACTGAATAATCCAGTTAGGGAGCGGTTGTGAACCCAGAAGGGATGCGTCCTTCAGACATCCCAGATCTGCCGGGATGAGTTGCAGAAGAAGCAGCTATAGCAGATGCAGTGATGCACCCTGAGCTGAAAATACGGCCAGTCATGCGAGCAGCCCAGGGATGGGTCTGTTCTTGGGGGCCGCAAATACATGCACAGGTCATCCCCCTCCTTCCTGGCTCTTGTAGGGAGCAAACGATGATGCACAGGGTCATGGTCTGACTGCTTTCCAAAGGCCGGGCAGAGACCAGGAGTGCAACCGGATGTGGGCACCAGGCCACGGAAAATGTCTGTCCTGATTTCAGCTGGTCACTAACGGAACCCGAGAAGGCCTTCCCCACCTCAACGCTTTTGCCGGGGGCCTGCAGGCTCTGTATCCAGCTCCATCCACAAAGCCAAGTACCCCCTGAAGTTCCACCAAAGAAGTTCCCAAACAGGGAAGGCCAAAGTTTCTTTGATGACCTGTGCAAGGGGCCTCGGCTGCTGGGCCCACCTCCAGGAAGCTGAGCTGCTCGTCCTAAACTTTACATAGTTTATATGAATGGCGGGGTGGGGGGGGGCCTGAGTACAGCACAGAAATTGGGAAGTGAATCAGGTGCTATTTATGGGAGCCAAAGGTTGCAGAACCGGATGGGTCTCTGCACTCACTTCCACATGTCTAGGAGGAATGATTACCTGGTGTCCTGACCATGCACAGCCCAGCGCGCCAGCCTGTGACTGTCCTGCACTTCTCAGAGAGACTACAACCCAACTCACGCCTTCAGAGGCTGCTGCTGTGCTGTCACGGGCTCCGGGAATGAACTTGGGTCTGTGAGGTCAAGGACAGATGGCTCACGTCAGGAACTGCCGCTGACCCAGCCACGTTCTCATTCTCACCCATCGTCTTCTCCGGTCCTGAGACTGACTGACTGCATGCTTACTCCTGCACGTAGCTTACAGTGAAAATGCTCCGTGAAATGGATTCTAGAAAGTCATGGGTGGAGGATGGCCATCTTGGAGGACCATCAGGATATGTGTGCGTTTCCCCTTGACAGTAAGCGGTTTTTACAAAAAAGAAGCAAAACAAAACACCGACCCCTTGTTCTTGGCAACCAGGGAAGGATGCTGACACCCGGCTGGGTGGCGACGCAACCCTGGTTCCCTGTTCCCCCGACTCCGAGAGCCTGTTGTCCTCATATGACCAGACTCTTGGGGGAAAAGGGGCCCAGAACAAGCCCTTCCCTCCTAAGTGGCCTCTCTCCCCCAGAAAGAAGCCCTTGCAGGTTGGGGAGATTAGTGTCCCTGACTAGGCACTCCCCTGGAGCCCAGCTGGAATGGGGGTGCAGGTAGGAGCCACCATCGGGTGAGGCGCCCTGGGAGGGCGTCTAGGGAGGCCAGGAGGACACCAGGAGGAGGTCACCAAGTCAAAAGCCTCTTGAGAGAAAGAGCTGAGCCCTCTCCGAACCCACAATCAGAAAAAAACCTCACCAAACTTCTCTGGGAGCTGTAAAAGGGAGAATTCGAAAACGGAGGAATGCAGACAAAAGCCTTCCTTAGTGGGAGATGCGGTCACAAGTGGTGGGGGCAGGGAGGACCCATGGGCAGGGACTCTCCCTTGGGTGACGGCCAGTCTGCGGCTTGCAAGTAGGTCTTTTCCTTCTGCATGTCCAGGGAGTGGGCAGGCCTGGGGGCCACGCTGGGCCCTGTCTCCCCCCTACAATGGTCATCTCCACCCCTTCACCCCGGGAAAGAGGAAGGTGACACCACAGTCCCTCTAGCTGCGGCTTCAGCCCCAGAAGGTCTCAAGGCCTGAGGAGTCAGAGCAAGTGGCCTTTGGTCAGAGCTGGCTGGAGGGTGGGGGAGGTCACACAGGGACACACTGATCACTCTCTGCCTTTGCCCTGGCCCCTGCACGGGGACAGGGACTCTGCTGGGAGGGTCTGCCTGGCACACAGGGGGAGGGGGCAGGGACTCCGCTGGGAGGGTCTGCCCGGTGCACAGGGGAAGTGGGCAGGGACTCCGCTGGGAGGGTCTGCCCGGTGCACAGGGGAAGTGGGCAGGGGACTCCGCTGGGAGGGTCTACCCGGCGCACAGGGGAAGGGGGCAGGGGACTCTGCTGGGAGGGTCTGCTGGCACACAGGGGATGGGGACAGGGGACTCTGCTGGGAGGGTCTGCTGGCGCACAGGGGAAGGGGGCAGGGACTCTGCTGGGAGGGTCTGCCCGGCGCACAGGGGAAGGGGGCAGGGAGTACAACAGCACCCAGGGAGGCCCCGCTTAGCAACTCTGGCTGACCAGCTCTGTAAACCACTGTTCCCTGCTGAGGTCAGGACCTGGTGGCTGGGCTGGGCTGGGCTGGGCTGGGGAAGGAGGGCATAGACGACTTCCCAGACAGCCCTTGGAGGGCTAACAGGTCAGACTGCCTCCAAGGCTGTGACCGCGCGATGTCTCTAGCCAGCCCTGGCCAGACTTTCTGCCTGTCACACTCTGCCCCCTCGGTGGACCATAGACCTGGACTCGCCATGACATTCCCCCTTCCTCAGCTACCTTGGAAGGCAAGGCAAACCCTCCTGGGCAGAAGACTTAGGCGCCCTTCGACCTCACCCAATGGGTACCCCATCTGACTGCTGTCTCACTTTCCCCTCAGGGGGTGGCGTGGGGGTCCCGTAGGAATGGTCTAGAGTCACTGTCTCCACATGTATAATGGGGGGGGAGAGTGTCCCCCCTCCTAAATTCAGAACCGTCTGGATCCTCAGAACGTGGCCCTCTTGGAAATAGCATCTTTGCAGATGTAATTTGCATCTTAAGATGAGGTCATGCTGGAGTAGGCTGGGCCCTGAATCCAATGGCTGGTGTCCCAGTAAGAAGAGGACAGACACAGAAGGCCGTGTAGGGATGGACGCAGAGACGGGGTAATGCGTCAACGAGCGAGGACTGCCAGCGACCAGCAGGAGCCAGGAGAGAGGCCTGGGAAGGATTTGCCTCAGAGCCCTCAGAAGGAACCAACCCTGCTGACACCCCGATTTTGGACAACTGGGCTCCGGAACGGTGACAGAATGCATTCTGTTGTCTTAAGCACCCAGCTGGTGGTCATCTGTTCCAGCGGCCCCAGGAATCGAACACACCACCCTTCCTGTTCCTCTGTAAACCCACTGCTCTGTCAGGCTTCTGACGCCACCCGACCCTGACGACTTCTGTCAAGGTCACCAGTGATGGCCTTGTTGCCAAAGCTGATGGACAATTCTCAACCATCACCGTTCTTGACCTGGCATCACCTTGTCTTTCTGGAAGTCCTCTCTTCATTTGTTGTCCAGGCCGTTACTCTCCCCATAAGCCCCACGACCACTCTACCTTTTCTCCCCTTCATCCACCTGACCCCGAAACATGGATGCGCCCCAGCGCTCCGCCTCAGCCCTGTCCTCTCACTCCCTAGGTGATCTCATCCAGGGGGCTCAGCCATTGGTGACTACCCCACTGATCTTGTCTCCAGATTTGCAGAGCCACCTAGATGTGTGGAGTGAGCATCTCAAACTTAACCCCCCCACCCTGGCCCAAGCCCGGGTCAGGTCACCTCTCCCCTGGACAACCACCATGGCTCCTCCCTGGCCTCCCAGCAGCCACTCTCGCCCCCACCATTCATTTCTATGCAGCAGCCAGAGTGATCCTTCTAGGGCATGAGATGCTCTCTCAGTACAGAACCGAGGTGTGGGTAAAGCAGGTTGAGGCTGGTGTTTATCCCACTCTCCACACGTGCATCGGGCTGGGGATGCTGCGTCACCCTCATGGGTTTTCCCATCTGGATCCCTCAAAGTCAACTGGCCGCGCAGAACGGGGCCCATTTAGGTCT
This sequence comes from Halichoerus grypus, assembly GCF_964656455.1. NCBI lineage: Eukaryota > Metazoa > Chordata > Mammalia > Carnivora > Phocidae > Halichoerus > Halichoerus grypus. The sequence goes on from NC_135716.1 coordinate 180,776,738, forward strand.
GACCGGGACTGGAGAAGTCGAGGAGGCAGGGGAGCGAACCCTGGTATTGCCTGGTATCGAAACCAGTAACCAAAGAGTTCATGGGACTGATCGCAGCAGCAGATGACCAGTGCAACTTTTTACCCAGACCTTTTCCTTTTGCCTTTAAATTTCCCCGACTCTCCCTTCAGGGAGGTGGATTTGAGGCTTGCCCTCCTGTCTCCTCGTCTGACTGCCTCTCCAATAAATCCTTTCCTTGCTGCATCCCAGCGATTGTCTTTGCTGCCCAGTGGGGAGGCAGACTCGGCTTGGGTTATAGCATGACATTTCTGGGGAGGGAGGGGTCCTCATCATTAATCAAGAGAATCCAAGGTGGTCTCAAGCCAACTGACACTTGGAGTCTCCACCCAAGATCCAGCTCAGAGATGCAACTCTCAACAACATATTCCCATGCCCGTTCCCACTCCCCTTAATCTCTTTCCATTTCCCCTGACAAGAAAAATTACAAAAGCATCCAATGTCCCATCTAATGCAGAGCTGATGACAGGGCATCTATCTATTTACAAGACGCCCATCTGGGCCTCCAGGACTGTTCTGGCAGAACCTTTGCCGAGCCTTGCCCTGACTTGGCAGAGGAATAATTCTGCTTGAGTGTGCCCTGACTTGCCACAGTGAACAGGCTAGTGTCCCCTCTGGGCCCCTTGGGGGTCTGTGTTCTGTATTAGAGTTGGCTATGTGAACAGTGAGTGCTGATGCACCTGTTCCTGGAGGGGATGAAGGCTGCGCTGCTCGTGGAGACCAGCAGTCTCAGTGACTGGCAACAACACAGGGAGACCAGCAATTCATTCCTCTGCACGGAATGGGCATTAAACTAACTAGGGCCATGGTCACTCCTCTGCAGGGCCAGGGCTCCTGAGATCCAAGGTCCTGGGCAGGATGTGCCTGGTTCTCCCAATCCCTGCCCATCCCAGCCTAGGGCAGATTTGGCTGTGGACTTTCTATTACCATCGCCTGGGGAGACAGACTCACAGAACTTGCTCTGCTGGTTCCTTAGATGAGATCTGAGGTTACTTCCTTGGGGAGGTAGCTGCTGGCAGCACACCTGACGCCCCATGACCTAGGGGTACTAGGCTGCAGAGATGAGGTCATTGCCATCACCAGGCCAAAGCCAGAGGCAAGGAGCAAGGGAAAGGGGGGTGGTGGAGGCTTCCAAAGAGAAGTGTTTAAGAGTTCCCTCTGGGGCTCCTGGGTGGCTCAGTTGGTTAAGCGACTGCCTTCAGCTCGGGTCATGATCCCAGGGTCCTGGGATCGAGCCCCGCATTGGGCTCTCTGCTCAGCTGGGAGCCTGCCTCTTCCTCTCCCACTCCCCCTGCTTGTGTTCCCTCTCATGCTGTCTCTCTCTCTCTCTCTCCCTGTCAATTAAATAAATAAATAAAATCTTTAAAAAAAAAAAAAAAGAGTTCCCTCTGACGTATGTCCCTAGATACTTTCTCTGGTATCTTCCAAGGCTGAAGCAGGGACGAGGCATGGGAGAAGCTGAAGGTTTGGAGGCTGCAAGACCAAAGTAAGTGTCTGTGCTTCTGACCCCGGCAGGGGCTGCCCTGACTGCTCACCTGGCCTACCAGGTGCCAGGCCAAACCTGCCCTGTAGGGACAGTCAACATGTGGGTGGGCAAAGCTTTCTGCCCCACCCCCTTTCCAAGGTGGGGTCTGCAGATGGTAGAAAGGACCCATGAAAGAGCAAGGGCCAAGTACAGGGATGGATAGTTCTGGAACCCTGGGACCTCTTGCCACCACGGGGTACCAGCCACAAAGCCACAGAGTCCTCCATCTCCTAAACTAAGACAGTGTGCCACATGTGGGCTATTTTCCCATGTGGTCTGAGAAAGGCCACTCCCTTTTCCAAAGGACTGGTGGAAATCACTGCTGATTCAGCCTGTTTCTAATCCACATGCTCTTCTCCAAAGGCCTCTTGACATCATGACTGAACAAGCCCCTCCCAGGGGACCATGGTCTAAAGGAACCAACTCAGAAGATTCCAGCACCAGAAGAGAGAGACCCTAAGCCTGTCTAATGAATAAGAGAGGCCACTGGCTTTCATTTATGTAAGAGGTCCCCATAACCCCAAGACTGCAAACCCCAACTCAATAATATGCTGGCTACTGTGCTAGAATTTGGTCAACTGCAGATCAAAACTGGAGGCAGGTCAACCAGAAACAAAGAGCAGCTAACCATGCATCCATCCATCTACCCACATGTCCATTCATCCACTCATCCATCCACTCATCCATCCATCCATCCATCATTCACTCATCCATCCATCCATTCAACCATCCATCTACTCATCCATCCATCCATCCATACATCCATCCATCTACTCATCCATCCATCCATCCACTCATCCATCCATCCATCCATCCAACCATCCATCCATCCACCTACTCATCCATCCATCCATCCATCCATCCATCCATCCACTCATCCATCCATCCATGCACTCATCCATCCATCCATCCAACCATCCACTCATCCATCCATCCATCCATCCATCCATCCATCCATCCATCCATCCGCTCATCCATCCATCCATCCAACCATCCACTCATTTATCCATCTATCCACCCACTCATTCATCCATCCATCGGGTGCTGGCAGGTAATCTGGCAGACTCCAGCTAGAATTCTTCATTTAAGCAGAGGCAGGCAAGAAAAGCCTCTGAGGATCTGAATATGCTGGGGTATCTACTTAAAGACATTTTAGTTCCAATGGCTATAAATTTTTGGTCAGGTGCAGCCAGGACCCCGGGGCCACAGGGAGTCCAGGAACCCTGTCACACTGGACAGAACATAGGACACTTACGGTCGAGTCCATTCAAGTAGCGCATGCGGATCTCACAGTGGCCCCAGACGGCGCTCACTACAGGATACAGTTTTTTGCCCTTGAGTCCTCGAAAAGCCACTCCCATGTACTGTCCATCCACAATGAAGCTCAGAGTCCCATCATCCATGTCCAGGGCCACGAGGAACGAGTCAGGGACAATAAATGTCTCATCCGGCTCCAAAAAGGCCGGGTATGTTTTGCTCGGTTGGTTTTTGCCATCGTGGTAGAGCCGGTTGCGCCCCAAGTCCCAGCCCCAAGACTCGTGGTTATTCCCCACGAGGGTCGTGTACCCAACGGAGTGCAGGGGGGCGTCTGCTGTCGCCACCCCCACCACAGCGTGGGTGCCCCGCTGCCTCATGGCCCACGTGATCTGCCATACGTGCAGCCCGCGCGTGTACCCGACTTTGCCCCTGATGGCGTCTGTGCTCTGGGCCACCGGATGCCGGTGAAAGATCAGCTTGTCGTCTTCCTTCACAAAGACGTTGAGCGATCGGTCATTGTTGTTCCACGAGTGGAGCAGCTGGACGTCGTAGGACACGGGGGGCATGTCTAGCAGCAGGTCCAGGCGGGTGGGCTTGCAGTAGTCCAGGCCCTGGAGCTCCTGCTTCAGGGGCCGGTACGTGGGGTCCCTCATGTCCACAGTCTTGATCCCTCCGGTGACCTTCTGACCCATGTTCACCTTTGGTTTCACCTTCGCACTGACTCCCAGGGCAAACTCATCAATTGTGGGGCCTCCCGTCCAGTTTTGCGATGAGGCCCAGACAGAAGTCCCAAGGAAGGCTGGTAGGCGGCCTCTGGAGACTGTGGGGCCCTCAGTGTTGCCTGATGGATGGAAAGAGAAACAGGAGGCCGGGTGAGCAGGCGGTGCGGGAAGAAGGGGAACACGGCAGTTAGGAGTACGAGGCTGCCCGCGCGGACAGGTCCCAGCAACCCGGCTTCTGGGCTCCCGGCACACCCGACGCGGGGCAGGCCGCAGCCGTGGCTCCGTCCCCAAGGCTACACCGTTAGGAAGGAGTCGGCATGGAGAGGTGGGCTTGGGGGCCGGGCATCACGCTCGATGGTGTCGGGGGCACGACACTCACCAAATACCTAACCACGGCTTCTCAGGGCAGAAGGCCAAGTTGGCCTGGATCCTGAATCAGCCCTGAGGCAGTGGGTATCCTCCTTGGTCAAAGCAAGGGGAAGCTTATTCCCCTTGCCTGTGGTCTGGGGGGAAAGTGAAGCCATGAGAGGCAGCAGAAGCGGCCAGACCCCATTTCCCTGCCCCTCTTCTTTTCTAGCACAGCTGCTTCTGGGGGTTCATGCTAGGGAAGGGGACTCCGGTGCAGGTGGAAAGCTCACTTAGGGGTCTGCACGTGCACTCAGCTGGAAGGCCCTAGGGGTCTCCTGGCTTGCTGGTCCCCAAGGCTGCAGCGACCTCTCCAGCAAGTCCTATGTCCCTCCTGGGCCAGGGCCACCAGTGACACTCTTCTCATGGCCCCTGGTCAGGTGAGAACAGAGGCTCTGACCCCCCACCCTCGAGTAGTTCTGGACCAACACTTAAAGGACTGACACTTTTCCCTACCCACACCCCTCAACCAGCAGCCAACATTTGGCCCCTCAGGTCCCAATGGCCCATCTGGGGAAGAAATCTGACTCCAAGAGCCCTTGTTCCCACTCTGACTTCACCATCACTTGGCTCCTCAAAGGTCAGGGCCATGGTTTGGAGGGGAGATCTTACTGCACGTGTCCCAGTGTGTCCATTGGTAGTGCCAAGGACGAGGGTCTGAAATGTGGGGCCGACTGACCACCCCCGCCATTCCCGTCCTCAGTGTCCAGCCTTGGATAAAGGAAAAGAACATGCCATTTGGGTTTCCTGAGCCTCACTGAAGAAAAGCTTCTTTCTGCCATCACAAACCTCCTTGGCCTGTGGAAGGGACTCTTGGCTGCCTGGTTTGGGGACGGGCTCCTGGGACCGACCAGACAAGAGAGAAGGCAGGCTCCTGGCTAAGTAAATGTCCCTGAATGAGCACACGGAGGAGCCTGGGCGAGAAGCCATGGGTGCCCGGCTGCTGGGAAAAGCATCACGTGGGTCCCTGGTTCCAAGGAGCACTGCGGTGCCTGGGATGAAGAGAGTCCAAAGGAGCCTGCTGTGGGGGTGCTGTGGGACTCCCCTCTGCAGGTGGCAGGGAGAGAGTACCTGCTGGGAGGGTAGGGAGAGCTGTGCAGGGGAATCTGGGAGGGGGGGCCAGCGGGGCCAGGAGGAGGGAGGGATCAGTAATGGGCTTGCTGTCTCTGGGTGTCGGTCTTCTTAGCCAACCCCGAGCTGCCTCCCTCCGCTGGGACCACATCTCCACGGCGGCCAGGCCTCTAGGAGGTTGGCTCTCGGCAGAATAAATGTCCCTGTGTGGGAACACTTGAACGGACCCCCCCCCCCCAACTTCACTGAACACATCAAGCTTCTCGTCTTCCTGGAAGGCTCGCTCGCTCCCTGAGGCATGGTCATCTCTTCAGAGACAGGTTAGGACCCCTTGTGTCAAATGTATGCAAAGCTGGCATCGTGCAGAGATGTCCCTCTGCAGCTAGAGGACCACCTGGTTCTGGAAAGTTCTGTGGATATCATGACCTTACGTCCTGGATCCCCCAGGACAATCCCAATTTCAAGCCTTCAGGCCCATTGACTCCTGAGAGCCATCAAAACCTCCAGGACTTGCCTGTGGCTCTGTTGAGGGGGCACCCCGTGGCTCTGGCACCTGCTTGCCAGGCTCTGTGGGGGTGGAGAGAGCTGGGGGTTTGGGGTACAAATGTGGTCCTCGTAACTACAGAGACTGGGGGCCGCCTGGCTGCAGCCTTCCCTGACTTCTCTCTTCCGTGTCTCCCCAGACTCCATTCGAGTATCCTCTTGAGCTGGTCAGGGGCAGTTCTCAAAGTCAGAAGCACCCATATCCATCTCTGCCTGGACGCCTCACTCTGGCTGGTACCCAGCGACCTCTCTGTGCAGGACCCTGCGGGGAGCTCTCTGGAGGACGAGGAGGGAGCTGACTTCCTAAGACAGCTCATTTTACTGCTTTCTGGAACAGAGAGGCCCTTGCCCTTCTGTGGGCTCTATCCCAGCATCTGGGCACGGGAGATCGCACCCCTACCCTGGGCAGAGGTGAGGAGTGTGGAGGAGGCTGGGGGTCGGGGGCGACACTGGGCGGGCAGGACATGTGCGAGAGGGAGGTGATGGGGAGAAGCCCTTCCAACACATTAGTTTATCGACTTGGAGAGAAAGGGGTGGGAATGGAGAAGAACAGGGAAGGTGGGGAGAGCCGGGACAAGACAAGGGTGGAGCGGGGAAATGGCGATGGGGGCGAGAAAGGGAGAGAGGGAGGGAGCTCTCGGGCCCCTGAGCCGAGGCCTGTGCACACAGAACCCCTCAGCTAGACCAGGGATCCGCAAGCGTCTCGTGTCCGGCGCTAGACGGTAAATGTCTCAGGCTTTGGCCAGACGGCCTCTGCGCCACTACTCACCCCTGCGCTACGGCAAAGCAGCCACAGCCTGGGCATGAATCAGTGAGCACGGCTGAGTTCCAATAAAACTTTATTTATAAGAATAGGCTGCTCCCTCGTCGGCCAACCCCTGAGCTAGACCAGGGGACCCGCACATCATCTCCGCTGCCGACAAAGTGCTGCAGGGGGCAGGCGGAGGATGGATGTGGGAAGGGATCTGGCGGCTGCGAGGTCAGTCCAGCCTCAGAGCGAGCCATCAGAAAGGACATATAACCTCACAGTGGCACCTCGCTGTCCGTTCAGGCCCATTCCACAGGCTCTCCCCGCTCCACCGCCCCTAGGCAAGTCCATTTACATGGCCCTCGTGCTAAGCTCCCACCTTCCTGGGCCTGAGACCCAGGGAACCATCCAAGGGGGAAGGTCCTTTCTGGCCCCTGGACCACATGACCTTGAGCAGCGGGAGTCCCCGGGAGGAAAGGAGACAGGTAAGAGCGTGTGCAGCCCCGCGGGAGGCTCCCGCCCAAGGGCACCCCAGAGCCTGGCCAGGGCCGTGGCCCACCCACTCTGCTGCTTCTGGGCCACCCTGCCTTCAGAGTCATCCCCACGTGGTCAACCACCACAGCAACCCTAGAGCCACTCTCGATTCACCTGTCGCCTGCCCGTTCCCCGCCCTGCGTCCAGACTACGGTCAAAGCTGACACTTCCTTCTCGTAGACCTCCTGCTGTCCATACCTAGCCGCCTCCTTGCCATGCAAGGCCACCGAAGCCATCCAGCTGCCCCGCTCCTCCCTTCTCTCTTCAAATGTGGCCGCAGAGCTTCGCCCTTCTGTGGGTCCTCTGGAGCTCCGCTAGCCCTGTCTTGGGGATGGCCTTTGGGTTCTTCCTCCCCATCTGCACCTCCCTCCTTTGTTCTCCTCCACCAGCACTGCTCCCGGGACTTCTAGTCCTGGGGGGAAACCTGCTCACCCAAACAGTGCCTCGGGCCACTGCGGCCTAGGACTCTGCCTGAGCTTTCCCGAGGCTCTGTCTGCCCCTCCATTAAGATGGGTGCCCCATGCTTCCGAAGGCTCAGCCGCGACAGTGTTCCAGAGAGGACCTAGTACGGCTGGCGTTTTCCCTTTTGTTTTGTTTTGATTTTTATTTTCTAGGCTCTGTTCTGTACACTGAACAAAGATCACTGTTATCCATCTTCTTGGTCACTGCACTTGGCCCTATGATGGACGCTGTCTTTGAGCCATGTGTCTGAGCAGATCAAATTTAAAGTCCCTTCCAAGCCAGGGGTTGGCAAACGTGTTCTATCAGGGGCCAGACAGTAAATATTCTAGGCTTTCCCGATAATACAGAAATGAATGGGCATGGCTATATTCCAACAAAACTTTATTTACAAAAAACAGACAGTGGGCCAGATTTGGCCCAGGGGCCCTAGTTTGCTGACCCCTGTTCTAAACCCAGGCAAATCAGCTGACACGATCTCCAAAATGCCTGGACATGTGGCGCCACCCCCCAGGTGTGGAGTCCCAGAAGCAGCGGTTGGGCCTGCGCAGCTCCTGTCAACACTGGGCCGAGGAGAGAGTCCCCAGTGGGTACCGAACTTCAGGGAGGCACCGGAAGAAGCAGCACAGGCCCCAGCTCTGGGACCAGTCCCCTCTCTTGCCTTCTGAGAGGCAAATGCATATGTCCAGGCCTTTCGGGGCCTAGGGTTGCCCTGGGAGTGTCAGGGCCTGGGATGGCTCAGTAAGTCCTTAGTGGGTCTCCACGAATTGAGAGGACCCGGACCTTGTCTGTCCGGGAGAAACAAAGCTGCAGGGGGTGTGGCCGTGGAGTGGCCTAGAACAGGAGAGGCGGAGGACAGAGATGGCCCTGCTGCTGCCCCCACCTCCTACCGGTCACACGTAGCCACACGCACGCTCAAAGCCCCGGCGGCTGCAGCGTCGGGCTAATGAGCAGGGGGGGCGCGCAAGTCCAGGCGGGGCCGGGCTGCAGCTCCCTCATTCCCTCTGCGGGAGCTCCGTTCCGAAAGCTCATACACGCATCAGCCGCGGGGCCCCCAAGACCACATCCGCCTGGTCCTGCTCACGGCCATCCCGAGCCAGCCCTCAAGACAAATTCCGGGTGGGTACCCCTCCTGTCCCGCCAACCTCTGATTGCCCAAATAATACACTGTTCCCACTGTCCTCAGTCCCTGGTGCTTCCCAAAGACCAAAGTCACACCTGGAGCAGGAGTGAGAAGGACTCCAGTGTGACCGAGGCTGGGGGGCCGGGGGGGGGAAGCAGGGATTTGCCGGCTGGGTGGGTGAGTGGATCGTTGTCCTCCTCAGCAAACACAAAGGCAGCAGGAGTAAGAATGCATTATGAACACAAACACACACACACACACACACCCCTGTGTGCGCAGGCACTGAAATGGAAGCAAAGTATGTGCAAAGGAGCTCTGACTGTAGGACTATTCTTGTTGCACGTTACGGGGAGTCGACACGTCATTCTGGGTTGGGAGCTCCCAGCAACATTTTTCTCCAGGTAAAATCAGATTAAAGACCAAAAAGGGTCCAAGGAGAAAAAGAACCATAAAAGGGTGTGTTGGAAAGGGCCCGAGAGAAAGGACACCCAACAACTGTCCGAGAGTGCGTGAGTCCTAACACAGAACTGTGCCTTGTTTGGGGTCAAGTTCTAGAGCCGATGCTGGCGCGGGGCTCTGTGCGGTCAAAGTCGCCCTCAGGACGGTGGCAGGCAAGCTGCAGTCGTCTGCCCCCCAGGGAAGAGCCGCTGGGCTGGGCTCACTGAGGCTGAGCGCGCTCCCGAGGCTCCACGCTTCATGCTCCACCTTCCCCTGCTCCCCTGCTCCCCCCTCAGCCGGGTCCCTCCTCCCACTCACCCCCGCCCCAAGCCTGGGCACAGCACTGGCCCCCGTACCACAGGGACAGAGAGAGGAGGACCCGGCCCAACATCAAAGCCAAGCACGCGGTTGTGAGTGTGTGTCTCCAGCCCTGGAGGGCTGGGGAGGGGGGCACACGGCGCGAGGGAAGCAGGACTCACAGCCACAGGGCGGGGACCCCTGCACTTCACACCCTGGCCCTGTAAATGGACTTGTTTTACCCTGAAGAGGGACCCAGAGGGACATGAGCAACCACACTCTAGAAGCTTTAAGATTTTGCATTTACTCACAATCATGTGGGTAAGATTAAAAGCTCTGGGACTAGGGGTGGGGGACTGGGGGTGGGGGACTCAGAGGGGGTGTCTGCTGTAAGTCCTATGGTTTGACTCAGTGGGACCCCTTTCCCTCAGCTGAACACCCCTTATCTCTCCCTCACTAATGCCACACACGCATCATCTTCGAGGGGTCAAAAGTCAGTTCATGGGTCACTGCAAAAGGGGATGCCTCTCAGACCCTCTACTGGGCAAAAGCATCCCACCTAGTGTACCCTGCAGCCGCCATGGGATGGGGTGGCCTGTGGCTCCAGGACCCATCAGAGCCACCTGTCCGTAATGGAACTCCAGGTGGACCCCTGGGCTCGAAGCAGATGAGCTTCCCAAAGCCTCCCGCTCCCACTGCTGCTACAGAGAGCAGGTTGCTGGATGTGCCGTGCTCTCCTCCTCTCTCTCTGAGTCACAGAATCAAGGGATGCTGGCAGAGTACCATCCGTGAGAGGGGACAGGGAGCCATGTGGGATGCAGAGGGCTAAAAAGGTTGGGGGAAATCTCGAGAGAATGTGGGGGAAAGCCACTCACGCACAGGTGTGGGGGTGTGTCCCAGACACGCCACGTGGCAGCCCCCAGCCAGGTCTAGAACACTCAGCAATGCCCACCAGGATCTTGTCTAGGAAACCCAAGAGCCCTGCACAGGGACGTGCTCACTGCCCTATGACCCCACAGCCCTGGAGAGAAGGAGGGAGCCCCTCAGACTGCTGACTTATAAAATGTACCGTGATGCTGTTACATTTTAAAAAGTAAACTGGAGAACAATATGCAGAACGTGATCCCATTTCTGTAAGAACAGAATTTAAGAAGATTCTCTCTGTGCGCATGTATGTCTATAGGCATAGAGAAAGGTCTAAATGAATGAACTTCAAACCTTTCACAATGGTTAACCCTGGAGGGTGGGGTGGGAGGAAAGATGCATTCACTTTAAATGTGTTTTTTTTTTTTTTTTAAGGAGGCTCCACACCCAGCGTGGAGCCCAATGTGGGGTGGGAGGAAAGATGCATTCACTTTAAATGTGTTTTTTTTTTTTTTTTAAGGAGGCTCCACACCCAGCGTGGAGCCCAATGTGGGGCTTGAACTCATGACCCTGAGATCAAGACCTGAGCTGAGATCAAGAGCCAGACACTTAACCGACGGAGCCACCCAGGCGCCCTGACTTTGAATGTTTTTTGAATTGAATTTTTTAAAATGCATGTCTTACTTTGGTCATGAAATGATTTTTAAGCACACACCAAAAAGAATAAAGACTGGAAAAATACTGACTTTACACTTCCACAAACAAGCTGTTCCCAAAGTAATTCCTCTTCTCAAGCAAGCACAGGATAAATGTTTGATTTACCCGGGAAGATACACAGGAAGGATCCAGAGTTGGCAGGAGGGCATTTAAAATAAAGGATGAGAATCCCTCGGTGCAGCCCTGGGGCCATCTCAAAGAGGGACATTATTTCTACAATGATTTCTCCCAAGACATCCAATTGCATTGTTTCTAAGTCACAATTTTATTTTGCCCTGTAAAAAATAGGGTAGCTACGGTCTCTGCTGGCCCCAAACAAGATCAGAACTGCTCTGTCCCAAGCCCTGAAACCCATGGTGGCTGTACAGTGGTTCTGTGCTCGGTGCAGGTCAGGTGAGGAAGGAGGACCTCAGTGGGTAAGGGACTGGGGAGGGGCAAGCATTTCAACCCTTGGCGCCGACAGGACAGCGAGCTCAGCACTGGCCTGCGACGCTATGCTAGCCCTTCAGTTAAAGCCATTTTCCATAAAAGCACTTTGGGATCCATTGACCCTGGAGCCCACCTCTACTCAAAACTATCCTTTTGTTTTGTTGTTTAAGAAAAGGTCTGTCGAAAGGGCAGTCCTCTCTGACGGAGACACATCCAAGGTGACCGGTGGCAGATGGATGCGGTGGGAGTGGGGGGGGGGCGGGCACACGCTGAGGGGGGCCACCGGAGAGTGGCAGACACACACTCACCTCCTTTTAGCTCCAGTCCCCCTCCGCGTGTCCGATTGACCCCAGAACAGTAAAACCATTGTTTTGACCCAAGATGGGGAAAGAATGAAATTCAGGATGTGGAACAAGGTGACCTATTTATAAAGCCTCCTTTCACCTGAAGATCAAATAAACTCCCTCCCTCCGCCTCCCCACCTCACACATTGGTGGTTGCAGCCCAGAATTTTGCAAGAGAAGCATGCCCGGAGCAGTCTGTTATTATATCCGAATACAACCTCCACAGCCTGGCTGAGTGGCCGCCCCGCTCCGCCTGCTAATTAGGGTTTCGGGCTCCTGGGAGCCAGGACTCGGGAATATGCTTTGGTGGGGGGCGCGCTCAGGGTGTGGAAAATGGTGCCACCACCTAGAAGGACGCGTCCCCCACCCCATCCCATCTGCCCGCTTGAGGAGAGATGCCTAGGGACACCCAGGGGGGCTGTGTTCCTCTCAAACAGGGATATCAAAGTAAGTCTCTGCCCCTAGAACCAACCAAAAGTATTGGTCCCTTCTGGGAAGTTCTGACAAGTGATTTTGGAGAGAAAATCCCGCACGGTCCAGAGCTCTAGCCTCTGACCTCAAAAGACCAAGAATGCACCTGCTGTAAACACCTACGGAAGGACCCAAATTACTCATGGCACTTTCAGAAAGGGCGCAAATCAGTTGAACCTTGCCCCTGGGAAATCAGCATGACATTCATACAGAGACTAAAAATTAAAATAAAGAGTCACGGCGGCGGTCCCAGGCAAGGTTGTGACAGCAACTACCTGTGCCTCGTTCGGACGAGAAGCCCTGTTCTGGGAGGGCCCTCAGTGACACACAGTGACACACGGACACCTAACCAGAAGTTTACCGAGATGAGCCTACACTGGGGGCTGGGCGTCCATCAAACTGGGCCTGCCTGGTACCCCAGAGACAGGGAGCAGAAAGGCAGGGCAGAGAGCTGCACTCAGCCAGCTCCAGGGGGACAGCCCACGGGAGCCCAGCAGAAAGGCTCGGGCACGCCGGGCCCTACTTGCGCCCACCTGGCTGGGGGCAGAAGCCTGTGAGCCCCGGGGGAACTGGGTGGTCTCAGCAGGGAAGCCTCCCCTCCCTGAGGCAGGTGCCCAGAGGAGCCTCCACAGGGAAGCCCTGGCCTGCCTACAAGACACTCGCTGACCCGCTCGCTCCAGAGCCCACTGGCCTGGAGTCATTCCCCTGCCACCTGCCTCCATCAGGGAGGCCCCAGGAACAGAAGTCTGAGCAAGCCCAGGCTTTAGGGCCTGGAGGCCTGCGTGGGAGCGGGTTACACTCTGGCCTCCTCCGGTGGGATGGGCCAGGTCGGAAAGGTCACCTCTGGGAGTGATCCCTTGAGACTCGATGGGCTGGCCGCCAGGGGAGTTATAAGGTCCGTCTGCCTATCCCACCCTGCAGATCCAGGTGATGCTCTCAAGCCTGCCGGAGGTGGAGAAGGAGAGGAAAGGCAGTACTCGGGATTTCAGTGTGGAAAGAGAAGCTAAAGCGCTCAACATGGCATTGGGCACACACAGTAGGTGCTTAAGACACGCTGCTCCCTGCCTTCTCCAGCCCCCTTTTGACACCAGGGGACACAGATGGAATCTTGAATGTCTAGTGCAAAAGAGCAGTGAGGGAATACCGGGGCAGGCACCAGTTATGGCCTTAAAGGGTGGCCCGAGGAGCCCAGCCCCACAGAGGGGGTGCCTTGGGAGCGGCCAGACGGGCAGGCATCCTCCCCCACGCTGCAGGAAGAAGGTGGGGAGGCAGGAAGCCCCGCGTGAGGATGAACAACCTCAAAAACTGCAAATGAAATCATGTGAGCTCCTTAGGTCAAGAGCAGAAGTCCCAAGAACTTTCTCCAGGAGGAAGAGGCTGTAGGGATGTTCTCCGATGATTCCGCTCACAGGAGTAGTTCTCAAAGTGGGCAGTCCCCGGACCGGGAGGTCAGCATTACCTGCTAGAGAAGCAAACGCTTGGGCCCCACCCCTGACCCACTGAATCAAACTCTGGGGGTGGGGCCCAGCGGTCTACATTCCAATGAGCCCTCTGCAAGATTAGGACGCTGCGGGTTCAAAGGCATTACAGCTCAACATTCTGGAATCTCGAATCCATATGAAAGAAGAACTGCCGGGCTCGGATTTACAGCAACAATTTTTTCAGAACTGCTTGTTCTATCTTGATTTGAAATATTTCAAATGTTATGCAGGCTCGTAAGAAATCGCAATCCAGAAACATATAAAGTAGAAATTAAAGTGTCCCCCTCCCGCCGGGGGCAGTCCACTTAGAGCAAAGGATCACACCCACATACCACTCCCGTTTGCTTTTTTCAGGTCATAATAGATTAGCTCCCGTGTCCATTTTATGTGTTAGGAGCCATATATTGTTCCTTATGATCATCTCTGTCACTGGTCTGTAGAGACGAATGTGGAGGTTGCTTGTAGTAATGGTCCCGTGTGGGGGTTAGGGATTTCCCACAGCAGGGTGGTCTTAAAGTAGCTTCCTCTCATGAGTTCATGGCCCCCTCTTCCCTCATCACTCTCAAAGTCTCAGACCTCAGAGTCCCCACCCCACTGTCCATTTTTAGTAGAAGAAGATCAAATGTCAAAGCAACCTCCCACCGCGCTTCCTGGTCTTTGAACGGGCCATGGGGGCTGAAAGGTGCTCAGATTTCTGCACGGCTAACCAGACTGAAGGCTTGTCACCTGGACCTCAACTGGACTGCAGCCAAGGAACTTGGAAAGGATTCTAAAAGGAATCAGGCCTTGTGTCTCCTGGTGTAACCTAATCACCATTCCCTGTGTGTGATTTCACGGAACTGAACAGGATGCTGAGGGAGAGGTAAATCCCCACGCCTCACAGGTCAGCCGACAAAAGGACTTAGCCCTACTTCTAAAGCCACGATGGCTCACAGACTTCCTGTTCTATGTTGCTGGACCTCCTCCTCCTCTCCTGTCCACCTGGAAAGTCCTGAACATCCTGGGCCACCAACTGGACAAGAGGGGTCTCAGCAAGTCCAAAGGCAGCGAATCAATCAATCCTGAACTTCCAGGCTGGCCGAAGGGTCCAGGTGCCAGATCCCCACGGCACCACCTTGTCATGGAGGGGAGTGGGGGGTAAGGCAAGGAGGCAGGAAGCGGCCTCCCCAGATAGGGCTCCTAGGGAGTAAGTACTACGCAGTCGTCAAAGATGCCGGCTGGAAGGACCACTGCAGGAGGAGAGGCAAGGAAAAAGGTTTGCGATGGCAAGTGAAATGATGAACACCAACTATATCTGCCCTAAGAGTGAAATCTAGAAAGTACTATACAGGCATGCATGGGAAAAGGGAAGAAAAGGAACGCAGAAAATTGAAAACGTGTCTGTGTTTCGGGTGATGTGCTTATGAATTTCCCTTTCTTTCAAAGTTCTTTACTGTTGTTTTATTACTGTTGCAAAAACATACATGGATGAACCCCCATGCCCATCAGTGGATGAATGGGTAAGCCAACTGTGGATTATACACACAATGGAACATTATTCAGCCATGAAGAAGGATAGAGGACTGACACATGCTACAACCTGGACGAACCTCAAATGAAATGATGCTGAGTGAAAGAAACCAGATATAATTAAAGGTCACATATGGTAGGAGCCCACTGATATGATAAAGCCAGAATACGTGACTCCATAGAGACAGAAAGCATACTGGTGGTTGCCAGGGGCCAGGGAAGGGGGGGCGGGGAGTGGGAGTGATTGCTAACGAGTCAGGGCCTCTTTTCGGGGGGATAAGAATGTTCTGGAACTAGCCAGAGGTCGTGGCTGCACAGCATCATGAACGTACTAAATGCTGCTAAATGGTACTCTTTAAAACCGTTGTTATATTATGCGCATTTCACCTCGACAAACAAAAAAAAGCATACACGGATGGAAAACGTCCACCTGTCCAAAATCCACACGGCAGGAGGTGGGTGTGGGAGGGGCTGCAGAGCTGAGGGAGGCCCGGAGCTTGAAGAGGTCTGGCTGGCGGAAGGAGGCCTGTTAGCCAGGGTTCCAAGCAGGGACACGGCCAATGACACTCATATGAGGGGAGTAAGGAGTCTTCTAGAGCCGGGCCGCTGGCGCTCAGGGCTCCCCACCCCACCCCCTTTCCTTCCTCCACAAGAAAAAGCGCAGAGCCGCGGTTTGGCATGCCCGCCACCTGGACCCGGCACCTGTAGATCGAGTTTCTCTGGAGGAATCTGGAGTGCGTGCCTGCATCTCCGTGCCTGCACCCAAAATGTGGTGGGGGGACGGGCGGACAACAGACACAGAAGCGCCCCGGCCTGAGGATGAGGCCACGGAAGGACCCCCACATCCCGGTGATCGCTGCCTGCACACTCCCCGCTCAGGGACCGAGGTGGGGTGAGGAGGGCCACGCTAGAGCTCCCAGGCCCCTGCTTTTGCACAGAGCAGGTCAACACCCCGAGGCCATGCCAAGTTGGCAGAGGCCCTGCTTTGCGATACCAGGAAACCGTCCTCGTGGGGCAGATCCTGCTCACACCCTCCGCCGAGGACGCTGGTGCCCGCCTGTCAGTTGCAATGCCGCACCGCAAAGCAGGGCTTTGGCCCAGGCTGGTGCACGGTTGGACTGGACCTGTCGCCACATGAAAACCTGTTCTCATGGGCTGAGTTTCTGGATTCTCTTGGGGATTCTCGCTCACAGACCTGGAGAGACCTAAGCCTCGCGGGCTGGGCGCCCCCCTCTCCCACCAACCCTCTCTGGCCGGACTCACTATGAAAAACATGGGAAGTTGGGGAAAACAGGACCACGCTCAAGGCCTATGTGCATACAGCAGGTGCTTACAAAATATCCGGGTTGCATACTCACCCCATCCCACAAGTACCTGCTGAGCCCTGGTGGGGGGGGGCGGACACGGGCTTCCCAAGATCCTTTCTTTGTTCCCTAGTCCCTGAGGACCCCAACTTTGTGGATAATTCAAAAGCATGGGCCACACATGGTCGGTGTTTAGGAGAGTGGGATAGTGTTCAACCGATGCGGGCAGAGAGCATCTTCCCCGGGTGGAAAGCGGTAAGAATGGGCAAAATCAGCAAGACAGTGGCCTGCAGAAGTGATCCAACCTCAGAGGTGGTCCATACATGTTCAGCTGATGAACACGTGGAAAACACCCAAGTCCAAATAAGACGCCTTATGATCAGCATTCATTCCAAAAATATTTATTAGGCACCTACTATGTACATACAGGTAGAAATCATCGCCTTCGTGGAGCTTAGTCTAGTGGGGGAGATGGATAGCAATCCTTTGAACAATTAATGGAAACTTCGAGGGCAGAGATTTGTATCTGTTGTGTTCACTATGGCAGCCCCAGGCCTAGAACAGTGCCTGGGGCATAGTAGGTGCTAATAAATAAGTGTTGAATGAATAAATATCTAATGCAGGGTCAAGTAATACGTGTCAAAGAAAAATAAGGCAGAGTAGTGAGGACAGAGCAAGTAATGGGAGCAGGTGGTAAGGGAAGGTTTCTCTGACACCGTGAGATGTGGACAGAGACCTGGATGAAGGAAGGGAGAAAAGCACACACCTGCTCCAGAGGAAGAACATTCTGGGCAGAGGGAACAGGAGGTGCAAAGGCCCTGAGGTGGAAGCACGCTTGGCATGCTGGGAGAATAACAGAGGGGCCCTAGGGCTGGAGCGCGGGGAAGGGAGGCTGTGGAAGGAGGCAGGGTAAGAGCTATGCAGAGGGCAGGCACACGGGCCTTGCAGGCCGGAGTCAGGACTCTGGATTCTGTTTTCAGTGTGATGAGAAACCAGCAGAGAACTTTGAGCAGGCAGAGGACCCAGTGTGACTTCTGCTCTAACAGGATCCTTTTAGGCTGCTGTGTTGAGAAGAGGCTGTTGGCAGCAGAGTGGAAGCAGGGAGACGAGCTGAGGTGTCAATGCAAGGATGTAGCTTGAACCTAAGGGTGGGAGAAGCACAGGATCCAGAATGTAACCAAAATGAATGATCACCCAGTAGGTGATATTAGGCCTTGTCTAATGAAAGGGCTTGTTGATGAAAGGGCTTGTTTAAAGAAGCTGGTGGTGAGTGAGAACACAGACCCAGAACCTGGGAAGATGGCGGCCTAACCTACGGACCCAAGGACTCCAGCTCTTGTTATATCTACCCCTATGGTGACAGCAGAGATACCCGGTTACAAAACAGGAGGGCCATTCAGCCAGCTTCCCTGAGCTCTGGTTCTGTGCTTCCCATTTGCCACTTGTAGAGGTGACACAAATCTTTAGCACACTTGACTGTCCTACTCCTTATTGTATGTGAACAAATTACTCAGGTTTATACCTCAGTCTCTTGTGAGTTTGGTAGCTATCTCTAAATGGTATCAAAATTGGAGACACTGGGGGAAAATAATCCAGTTCCTGAATCTACAAAATTTGGGTGGACCACAATGACCCCAAGGGCCCAGCTGGCCCTCTTGGGTTCGTTATCTGAGTAGCCCCACTGCTTCTATCCAAGACTTCTTGGAACTGAAACAGGATCAGTCAAGGGCAACTTGTTTAGCTGCCTTTGGAGAAGACACAGGCAGTCTGGAGTTGGGCCACTTGGGCTTAAGCTTCAGCTCCACGAGCTGGGAGACCCTGGGCCAGTTCTCTACCCTCTCTGAGCCTCAGGTTCCTCCTCCACTGGAATTGGGGGGGGGCGGGGATGACTGCTTAACGTCATGGGTTTGCTTTGAGGATTAAATGAGGAGCCCATAGAAAGCCTGGCACTTTAAATAAAGACCCAACACTGGTGATGCATTTGTAATTTAGGGGTTTGAGGAGAAGGAAGGAAGGAAGGGAGGGAGGGAAGCGGGAGGGTTTCTGGGGAGAGCATCTCTGGTAGCTCTCCAGTGCATGCAGCCACAGCACGGCCACAGAGAGCAGCTGCCTCGGGGTGTCGGTGACTCAGCTCGGCGGCTGCCTCTCCCCAGCTCAGGCTCATTAATGAGGGGAGAGGCCTCCTCAGGAAGCCCTCAGGTGCCCATGCCGCAAGGCCAGCAGAGGTCTGCCCCTACCGGACACTCCCCCGGTGCCTCCCCAATGTCCCGGTGGTGCCTGCCCCAGGACACGGTGGCAGCTGCGGGGGTGGGCCTGCGGTGTCCTGGGCTCTGCTGAAGCCAGGTGGCCGGGACACACGCATCTGGAGAAGTTTCTTGGGAAAGCAATTTGGACCTGGGCTGAGTCTATCCCACTTGAGAGAGCAACTTCGATCGGGTTGAGTCTATCCCACCTATCACATCTGAGAACGCAAAAGGAAGAAAGGGGAAGTGGGAAAAAGGGAAATTGGCCCGATATCCATTTAATGGGCTAGTCCTGGAGGGCAATCAGGGCAGAGGGAAGAAGCAGCCAGAATGAATGTGTTTGCTTCTCCAGCAAGCTCATCAGCACAACTTTGGAAACATAAGCAAGTCCAGGATCGGCCATCCGGGCTGGGCCCGGTCCCTCTGGTCCTAGGTCCCCATGAGGGCTGCAGGTGCACATCACACGTGCTCGCCTCGGCAACATCAGCCAGACCGCCTTCAGAAAGGTACTTCCTCTGCAGGCCGGACTTGCCATAAAACACAACCAGCAGCAGGTTACCTTCACAGGGAAAGGGGAGGGCAGAGGACACGCCCCACGCCCCTCAAGGTCACGGCCGCGCGCAGCTCAGACCACAGACCCCAGTGTGGGGACCCCTCTGCCGCCCCCCTCCCCGCTGTGGCCGGCCCCGGGACTGCCTTCCTGGCTGGGCAGCGAGTTTCCACAGCTGGAGGAAGACCACAGCTTTTCTCTCCCGCCGAACACACTGGATATTTCTAAGGCCGTCCCAAGTTTCCGTTCCCATATCAAGAGCGCCTCTTTTCTGCTGAGGCAGCAAGACCTGCCAACAAAACAAGCGGCCGGGACCCACGTTTTCGTAACACAACGCCTTCCCTTGAAACGCGCTGGAGTGAATCACAGAGGTTTAATAGTATCGGCAGCTGGGCCGGTGGAAGGAATCCGTGCGAAAGGCGGACGGCGCAGCTCGGGCCGGTCCCCACGCGCCCTGCCCGGCCCCCCACCCACATTGCCCACCTCTCCTGATTGACGGCACCCCGTCTCCGGGGCCCCCAAACGGAAAACCAGACATGACTGCGGTCCTGCACGCGGGGCCGTCCAACTCCTTCCCCGAGAACACAGCCCCTTCCAGGGCCAGGGAACAGTCGCCCCGCGCCCCGCATCTGGTGATGCCTGGAGCTGGCTGCAAATGCAGAGTCTCGGGCCCTCCCCAGGTGCTCTGCGCCCAGGTCCCGGGCCGGCTGTGGAGCGGGCCCTCCCCAAGGCAGAGGCCCGGAGGGAACATGCATCAGAAAGAAGACAGAGGGGCGCCCGCCCCTCTCCAGGAAGCAATCCTGAGATAGCACTGGCTCCTGACAAACCAAATCTAGAAGCCGACAAGCTTCACAGAAGGGATGGGCAGAGCCTGTCAGGGCCCCGTCCTTCTGCCGGACCTCCCGGAGCAGGGGCACATAAAACAGGCTGTAGAGTCCCTGGCCCGCACCTTCCAGAAGGCCCCGGCCACTCGGGGTCTGGGAAGACCAAGGTTTTGGTGACACCACTCCAGACCCCTCCTCTGCTCACAGTTCATCAGGGGCTCCCTTCTGCCCTCCCTCCAAGGCCTCCTCAGCTCTCCAAGTATCCGCACCTCACCAACTAGCCACGCCAGCCTCGCCACCCTCCGGGAGCCTCACGCATTCTTGCAGCCACACCTGTGGTGATGCCAAACCCTTCACTTCAAACAACCCCACCCGCTGGAATCACGTCCCTCTGTCTGTCCTGGCATCCTTGGTCACAGAGCCGTCCCCGGTCAGCCTCCCGCACATCTCCTTCTCCCGCAAAACTCCCCCCCCGGAGTCACCTCTGGACCCCGGGTCCTGCCAGAACCTAGAATGCGGGTCCCTTGTGGCCCCGAGGAGCATCCTGGCTGAGGCCCACAGCCCTGCCCAAGAGCCGCCCCCACACGGCCCGCCAGCAAGTGGCCTCACGGTCTCCTGGACACCTACCGGCAGATCCAGAGTTCTGGAATTGTTTCGGGCCAGTGACCGGGGAAAGCGTCGGGAGAGGAGCCCACGGGCCCTCAGGCTGGGAGCAGAACTGAGGAGTGGAGGCAGCCCCCGGAGCCCTGGGAGCAGGGTGCCCTCCCTGCCAGTGGCCAGGCCCGCAGGTCCCCCGGGCCTCCCTTGCCGGGGCTGGATCAGCCCTGGCCTGAGTGAGCTCCACCGTCACCAAGGGGAAGCGGCCCTTGGTTACCACCGGCCTGGAGAACACAGAAGGCAAAACAAACACTGGAGCCGCTCCTCCACAGGCTCGCTCCTCGCTGCTGGGAACAATTACAAGGTAATAGGGCCAGTTTTTAAAAGCCCTCCAGAAGGGAGGCTGTGGGCCCAAGGGGAGGCCACTTCGTAACCCGTTCCCTTCCTGCTCTGCTGCACGCTCCGAGACCCGGGGACCCTCCCTCCACCCCCTTCAGGGAAGCCCAGAAAAGCAAGGCTGGAAGTCACAGAGGAAATGGGGCAAAGGCAGAACCTCACGCAGATGCTGTACCCATTTCAGTAGCCAGTAAGTCAAGGTTTCAAAATGACAGGTGGGCCCAGCTTGGCAGCGGTGGAGATGACGTCCTCGTAGACCCCAGCCTGGCCCGCAGGGGCAGCCTCATGACAGCAGTGTTCCCTTAGCCGCCTTCCCGGCCCCCTTCCGCCAACGACCAGCTCTCTTGTCCCCAAACAACTTGCCGTGAAATGAACAGAAACTCACCAGCTTACAGGGCTCCAGGCAGGGCTGGCGGGAGATGGGCCAGGATCACATCCAGGCCACGGCCATCCCCCCAAGGCCATCCTCGGGGGCGGGGGGGTACTTCAGGCCCAGTCTGGGCACTGATCCCCACCTGCCTCCCATCAGAGCAGACCCGGAACCCCAGGCAGTTGGGTCTCCCCCAGGCGGAGGTGCCTCATGGCCGGGGCCTCGGCTGTGTCCCCGTGAGCAGAAACTGGAGGGGCACTTGGAGGGAAGAGGGTAGGGGAGGAGCTGGGAGGGACACTCCTCACCCCCTGTCTCTAGGTGTCCCTCAGGTGGTGGGGGGAGGGGCACATGCAAGGAGGGGTTTTCTGCCCCCACCCTCCCCCACCGTGGATTTATACCCGAGCCTTTAATATTTTCCAGCACTGATTCAAGCCATGCTTTCTCTCCCCTACTTCCACACTGAGAAGGTGGGAGCCTCCCCCATTTCCCTGCAAGGGACAGACTGCTAACTCTGGACAGGGAACATGGCAGCAGGTCCAAACCCCCAGCAAAAGGAAGGGGGCCACTAGAATATCTGTCTCACCCTCTGGAATTACCCTACCCCACCCCACCCCACAAGGCACACGGGGCAGGTTTTCCCCAGTGTTAGTTTAGTCATGCTGGTCTCAGGCTAGAAGAGCCCACCCTGGCTTCGGGGGGCCTCCCGGGGCACAGAGACAGAAGACACAGAGACACAGGAGGGACATAGAGATAGAGAGAGACACACAGAAGCAGTAAGACAGAAACAGACACAGAGAGACAGAGACACAGACAGAGAGACAGAGGGACAGAAACACAGAGACAGGATGACATGGCAAAGGAAGGACAAGAACAGGAGGTGGGAGGCTGGAGGCCCCGAACTCTTAACAAATGTCCACATGGGGCCCCAAGTAGAGCCAGAGTGTTCCCATCAGGAGGGCAGGGCTGAGGATGTGAGTGGGAGCTGCCCAGAGTGGCTGCTGATCAGGGGACTCTTTCCCAAGCCAGGCAGGAGGGGGAGCGCTTGCGACCGGAGGGGAGAGGGGTAGCAGAGAGCTGGGGTGCACCTCTGCCCATCCCCAGCCTCGCCCTGCTCTCTCACCCCCACAGAGGGGGTTTTCCATCCCCAAACCAGGGAGGTCTTGAAGTTAAGACAAGCCAAGGACCTCAGGGACCAGGCAGGCCAGTGGCTCCAGGGCCAGAGAGGGGTCCCCTGGCCAGTGCAAGGTTCCCATCTGGTCCGTGCTCTGGGCAGAGGGGGGTACCAGCGGCTGTGGCAGCTCCGCGGGTAGGACCCAGCGCCTTGAGGGGTGCCCCCTCCCCTTTTAAAAGAAACCAGTACCTTTGGAGGTGAAGGTCTGGCTCCCCTGAGTATCAGGAGCCAACCTCCCAGGCTCCCTGCCCCACCTGGCCACGTCCCTGCTTGTCTTAAGAGGGACCAGGGGCCAACTTCCGCCCCACCCCGCCCCCGTCACAGAGCTGTTCTTTCAGGATGGGGGGGCGGGGCTGACCGGCATGGAGTGAGTCTCAGATCCCCACTCCGACATGCTGGGAATTGCAATGGAGCATTTCTAGGACAACCAGACAGAAACTACCAGAAAGCTCCTCCCCCCACTCACTTGAGTGGTTTCTTCCAGACCCTCAGGTGTGGACTTTGTTCTGAGAGGGGTAAGTGAAGGGGCCAAGAATCACTGGACTAAGACCCCAGGCCCTCCTTGGAGACCCCGTTCCCCTTTGTCCCTTGAGGACTCTCCCCCTGGGCAAGGCACCATCGCTCCTTTCCCCCACAGGAGCCCAGCTAGGGAAGATGTCACTGAGCCGTGTCTCCTGTTTAAAAACCCATCAGTTGGCTTTCCCGCTGTAGTTTTCTCCTCACACGGTGAAGGAAAAACGTAAAACCGTCAGGGAAAAGTAAAAAAGCTCCTTGACACACCCTTGCCCTTTTCTTACCACTAATGATCCGTCCGGCAAATGGGACGCTTTGCCTGCCCCGCAAGGCAGAGCCCGGGGTGGGGAGACTGAGGCAAACACGCCACGGCTGTCGGCAGCCTCACAGGAGAGTCACAGCAGAAGCAGGTGCACGAGCTGCGGGGGCTGCAGGGACAGGTGGGGGGCGGGCAGCGTGTGGGCAGACGACGGGCGGGATTCGCAGGGCTGTGTCCCTTGAGGGGTCCTGACGGAGGGCTGGGGTTTTAATAACAGAGGTGAGCTGAGGGAGGCAGGCAGGAGAGACATTCTGGGCCGAGAACCCGGCCCGTGGTGATGGCGTATTTGGGAACCCGAGGGAGGTCAATGCGGCAGGAGCATTTAGGGCAATAATTAGCGAGCATGCGCGTGAGACAGGGTCTGGAGCAGGATGGCCAGGGCCTTGAATGCCACTCTAGGGCGTCAGGACTCAGGCACCGGGACCAGCTGGGGAGGCATCAGATCAGAAAGTTCATCCTGCACCCTGGCCTTCCAGAAAGCACTCTAAACGGAAAGCTCATGAATGTCCCCTCTTGCCACGGAGAGCTTCCAGTCGCTCTGCTTAACGAGAAGTGCTGTGACTCCATAAACATAGCAACCGATGCCCTTTTATTGTCTCAAGGTTTGGGGACCGTGTGCACTGCCCCAAACACTTCCTTGAATGCTTCTTGCTTTCTTTCTTTTACTTTGGAGGAGGCAGATTAAGAACCAGGAAGGAAGGGGGCGTCCGGGTGACTCAGCGGTTAAGCGTCTGCCTTTCGCTCGGGTCATGATCCCAGGGTCCTGGGATCGAGCCCCGCATCGGGCTCCCTGCTCTGCGGGAAGCCTGCTTCTCCCTCTCCCACTCCCCCTGCTTGTGTTCCCTCTCTCGCTGTCTCTCTCTCTGTCAAATAAATAAATGAAATCTTTAAAAAAAAAAAAAAATAGAACCAGGAAGGAAGATTAGAATTTTTTTTTTTAAGATTTCATTTATTTATTTGACAGACAGAGAGGGAGAGCACAAGCAGGGGAAGCTGCAGAGAGAGAGGGAGAATCAGGCTCCCCACTGAGCAGGGAGCCCGATGCAGGGCCCGATCCCAGGACCCTGGGATCATGACCTGAGCCGAAGGCAGACGCTTAACCAACTGAGCCACCCAGGCGCCCCAGAATATTTCTTTTAGGTAAACAAAATTTGAAGTGCGTTATCAAGCCAAGAAATACCACTTGCAACCAACAGCATGAGAAAGCATTGCTAATTTTTCACCCAGGAAAACAAGAGTAGTGAATACGTAGCCTGCAAGAGGGCGAAGAGAAGCAAAGACAGTAATATATGTGAAGAGGCCAACATTTCCCAGCACACAGTGGGTCCTCAACTCAAATAGTACCAGATGTTCACACAGACCTCACCACGAGGGGGACACTTTGAGGCACTTTGCCCTTGACACATATTAATGCATTAGGTGGCATAATAATTATTGGTCACATGATCGGTGGTCAAATCCAAACTCCAAAGATCATCTTCCAGCCACTGACCACAGAACCAGAGAACCACCACCTTCTTTTAAAGCACAAAGAGATCTTAAAGACCACCCAGTCAAAATGCTTCGTTTTATAAAAGGGTACTGCTGCTGTGATAGATAGTATGGGGCATCCTCAAAAAATGAAACAAAATTACCAGTAACATTCAACCCAGCAACTCCACTGCTGGGCATATGCTCAAAAGAATCGAAAGCAGGGTCTCGAGCAGATATTTGCACAGCCACGTGCACAGAAGCACTATTCACAACAGCTAAATGGTGGAAGCAAGCCAAGTGTCCACGGACAAATGAACGGAGAAGCGAAGTGTGGAAGATCCACACAATGGAACAGTATTCAGCCCTAAAAAGGAAGGTCGTTCTGACACGTGTTGTAACAGGGATGAACCTTGAGGACACAATGCCCAGTGAAAGAAGCCAGTCACAAAAAGACAACTACTGATGACCCCACTTCTATGAGGCCCCTAGAGTGGTCAGATTCATGGCCGGGAAGTGCAATGGTGGGCGCAGGGGCTGCAGAACGGGAAGGGGAGTTTGTGTCTCATGGGGACAGAGTTTCAGCTGGGGAAGACGAGACAGTTCTGCGGGTGGATGGTGGCGAGAGTTGCACAGCAGGGCGAATGTGCTTGATGCCACTGAACTGTGCACTTAAAAGTAGTAAAAACAATAAATTTTATGTTATGTACACTTTAGAGGCACCTGAGTGGCTCAGTTGGTGAAGTGTCCGGCTCTTGATTTTTGGCTTGGGTCATGATCTCGGGGTCATGGGATCGAGCCCCGCTTTGGGCTCCGCGCCGGCTGGGGAGTCTGCTTGGGATTCTCTCTCTCCCTCTCCCTCTGCCCCTCCCCTCTGTGCACGTGCGCTCTCTCTCTCTTTCTCTCTCTCAAATAAATAAAATAAATCTTTTAAAAAATGCTTTGTCTTGTATGAAAATAAGAAAAACCTGAGGCATAGGAAAATTAAGTGAGGAAAGCGGGGTCCCCCCACCCCGAGCTACTAGAACAAATGCTGAACAAGGCGAAGGCGTGTGGCCAGCCCGCCCTGGCCGCGCCCCACCCGCCTCCCTCAGCCAACTGTGGCCAAGGCTATCCACACATGGAGCTGTTTTCCCAGGAGCCAAGCCGGAGGGGGAAATCGGCCCAAGCAGAGATAGAATGTCACCATTTATTTGGCTAACGGGCTCCTTAGACCTCTCTGCCAACCTCCCTTCCTCTCAGAATAAGGAAAAGAAGGGCTTGGCTACTGGCAGGCTGCTTCTGGGCCCAGGCCGTGGGGGGGTCTGGGGAGCCGGGGGGCCGGGGGGCGCTCACCTGCTATTTCACACCGTGGGTGCCTCACAAACCTGACAGGGAGGCAGGACTGGTAGGAGCTACAAGTGGGCTTGAAAAGGAAGATAATTTATGGAAGGCCGAGCCCAAAATGGCTAAGAAGCTGGGACAGGTTGCTGTCCAGGAAATGACTCATGTCTCCCCTGGTCCCTCGGGGCCGCTCTGGGAACAGACGCTGCAACAAGGAGACTAAGGTTCTTGAGGTTCTCACAGGAAGGCGGCTTCCGGCAGATTCCGCTCTGGACTAGGGACCTGCGAGACACCTGGGGTGGCTGGCGCCCCGCATGGGCTGCAAGGGCAGCTCGGTCCTCGCTCCCAGCTCAAGAGCACGGAAGCTGAGTGGAGTGCCACCGGCCCAGGGTGCCGCATGGACT
Organism: Halichoerus grypus; assembly: GCF_964656455.1. NCBI lineage: Eukaryota > Metazoa > Chordata > Mammalia > Carnivora > Phocidae > Halichoerus > Halichoerus grypus. The sequence continues at coordinate 180,803,216 of NC_135716.1, forward strand.
CGTCGCCCTCTCCTGCCACCACCACACTTCCTGTGGCCTCTCACCCTCCGAGCGCTCAGGCTGCAGAATCTAACATGCTGACTTCGGGCCTCAGCCGCTTCAGGAAAGTGCTCTTCTAAAGTCATGACCTCCTCATCAATAAATCGAGCCCCAAAGAGCATCTTCTCTGCCTCTCAACCGCGTGTGAAAATACCGACCACGACCTTGACCTTGAAACACTGGTTTCCTGCTCGGCGAGGCTCCCACCCCAGCTTCCCTGCCGGTCTTCCTCCTGCCCCTTAAACACACATGTTCTTGACGGTCCCTCCCTCCCTGGGGTCCTCTGCTCTCCCGCCTCTAGGGAGCATCTCCCCTTGACCTTGACACATCCAGCAAATAGTATCACTCTAATGGCAACCCTGCCCCCCCCCCACGCAGCTGCCCCCTCCCCACCCTGACTCAGACGTGGGTCCCTCCCAGCCTCCACATCTTTGCCAATTTCTGTCCTCATCCTCCCCATCGGTCACCCAGATTCAAACCCCTCACACTTCTCTGGACTCCTCTTCTTCTTGGCTTCCCACGTTGGCACCAAATGGTGTAAACTCCTTCCCCCCATAATTGCTCCAATCTGTCCCCACGCTCATGTTTAAGTCACCATCACCGGCAAGGCGACCGCAAGAGTCCCCAGACTGGCCTCCCTGCCTACAGCGTCTCTCCGATCCAGCCCACACAACCAGTCTCCCGTTTAGCTCTCATTTCAATGGCTTTCTTCATTTTGAGAATTTGTAATTCAAAAATGTGTACAAGGGGCACGTATTTTCAACACCTAAAATGAACAGCTGTCAACAGTTTGTCACACTTGTTTCTGGTCCTTTTCCTGCACAATGGTCAAATGGCCAGAGGACTTGAATAGGCAATTCGGGGGAAAAGGTAAATGCAAATGGCAAATACACTTGTATGAAGAGATGCCCGACCTCCCTGGTAGGCAGAGACACACAGAACCGAAGTAATAATGAGCTATCAGTTTGTACCCCCAGGTTTCTACATAGTCAATGCAGAAATCATGCCTACTCCTGGTGGGGAGAGAGGAGAGGACATCCATGTGGCCGGTGTGGTCTGAACTGGCGCAGCTTTGGGGAGACAAAATCGAAACAGAAATCATCCCAGCAATTACACTCCTGGGGCTTGGGCCCATAAGAATGAAAGCGCCCATACTCAGGCTGTGTGCATGGGGTGTTTATTACAGAAGCACTGCCATTGTCCGCTGCTCCAAATTAAGTGTATTGTCCTTGATGGAAGTGTCATCAGGAGGACAACTCCGGAACATCTGTACCATGAACCACTGCGCAGCAATTTAAAAAATAAGGTTTACCCTACAACCCAGCAATTGCACAGCCAGGCATTTATCCAAAGGATACAAGAATAGTGATTCGAAGGGGCACCTGCACCCCAATGTTCATAGCAGCAATGTCCACAATTGCCAAACTATGGAAAGAGCCCAGATGTCCATCGACAGAGGAATGGATAAAGAGGATGTGGTCTATATATACAATGGAATACTACTCAGCCATCAAAAATATGAAATCTTGCCATTTGCAATGTAGTGGATGGAACTAGAGGGTATTATGCTAAGCGAAATAAGTCAATCAGAGAAACACAAGTATCATATGATCTCACTGATATGTGGAATTTAAGAAACAAACAAATGAACATGGAGGAAGGGAAGGAAAAATAAAATAAGATGAAAATAGAAAGGGATATAAACCACAGGAAACAAACTGAGGGTTTCTGGAGGGGAGGGGCTGGGGGGATGGGGTAACTGGGTGATGGGCATGAAGGAGGGCACGTGATGGAATGAGCACTGGGTGTTCTATTCAACTGATGAGTCACTGAACTCTACCCCTGAAACTAATAATACACTATATGTTAACTAAATTGAATTTAAATAAAAAATGAAAATTAAAAAAAAACAAGGTAGACCCATACCAGTGATCCTGGAGGCATTTCCACGTGCATTTAGAGAGAAGAGCAATGGGGAATATGGAAGGCGAACCCGTTTTAACGAAAGAATGCTGTCCCCAAAGATAATGGGCAGGCAGGGAGGTGTGGAGCTCTCTGGGGTGTATTAACCTTCAACAAAAGGGTTATGTTAAAGTAAAAACAACTAGAAGATAACACTGTTGGAAAGGATGTGGAGAATTGGAACCCCTGTACCATCTTGGTGGGAACGTAAACGTGGTGAAGCTCTTGCAGAAAACCGTATTGCAGTTCCTCCAGAAAACTAAAAATAGATTTACCGGACGACCAAGCAACCCCACTTCTGGTGATATACCCAAAACAACTGACGGCAGGGTCTCAAACAGACACTTATACGCCTGTGTTAACGGCAGCATTGTTCACAGAGCTAAAAAGTGGAAGCAACATGAGCATCCCTTGATGGGTGAACGGAGAATCGAAATGTGGGACACGCACACAACGGAGTACTATTCAGCCTTAAACAGGAAGGAAAACCTGTCACACGCAGGAGTGCGTATGGCGCTTGAGGACGGGATGCTAAGTGAAATAAACCAGACATGAAAAGACGAGGATTGTATGATTCCACTTACCCGAGGTTTCCAGAGGAGTCGGATTCTTAGGGACAGAAAGGAGAATGGCAGTGGGGTGGGGGCGGGGAATGGGGATAACAGAGAACACTTCCATGATGAAAAATAAATAAATTTTAAAAATGATTTTTTAAAAAGCTATTCTATTAAAAAAAAAAAGTGTCAACAGGCAGGAAGGAGTCCAGAAGGGGAGACTGCTGCCATCGGGGGGTTAGGACAGCAGGTTCTCACCCACCCCATGCCCAAAGGACAAACTTCCAACCTAAGCACAGGTATTCCAGAAGAATCTGGTGGTATGCTGGAAGGCAGCAGAGGCCTATAGACGGACACAGCCAGCGCGAGGGACCTCACAGGGACCTCACAGGGTCCATCCCGACTTCGTTCTTCTCCTCCCTCCCTCTGAGCTCCCACCTGCTGATCCCAGCCGGAAGCCAGAGGGAAAGGGAGACCCTCAAGGTGTTCCACTGGTGCAGCCCCTAGGGCTGGGGGCAGCACGGGGCACGGCAGAGAGTGATCTGGAAGGGTGTGGGAGCCCCAACATAAGCCCCAGGACTATTTCTCTAAAGCAAAGTACAATAGAGTATAATACAGTGTGTCACCATTTCAGGGAGAAAGAGGAAAAGAGTGTATTACATGCATGGTTACATATGCACAGCAGATCTGGATGGACCCCTCCCCAAGAAAATGATTATACTTGACGCTCTATGGAGGGGACCGGGGTGTCTGCAGAACAGGAGCCGATGGGGGGAGACTTTCCACTATCTACCTTTGGAATTTTGAACCCTACAAATGATTCAAAATGTTACAATTTTTGCTTATATTAAAAATTAGAGGGGCGCCTGGGTGGTTCAGTTGTTAAGCGTCTGCCTTCAGCTCAGGTCATGATCCCAGGGTCCTGGGATCAAGCCCCACGTCGGGCTCCCTGCTTGGCGGGAAGCCTGCTTCTCCCTCTCCCATTCCCCCTGCTTGTATTCCCTCTCTCACTGTGTCTCTCTCTGTCAAATAAATAAAATCTTAAAAAAAAAAATTAGAAATAGGGGTGCCTGGGCGGCTCAGTTGGTTAAGTGTCTGCCTTCGGCTTAGGTCATGATCCCAGATCCTGGGATCGAGCCCCGCATCGGGCTCCCTGCTTGACGGGGAGCCTGCTTCTCCCTACTCCCCTGCTCGTGCTCTCTCTCTCTCTCTCTCTCTCAAATAAATAAATAAAACTTAAAAAAAAATTAAAAAAAAAAATTAGAAATAGGTGCACCTGGGTGGCTCGGTCGGTGAAGCGTCCGACTCTTGGTTTCAGCTCAGGTCATGATCTCATGGGTCATGAGATCGAGCCCCGTGTCGGGCTCCGTGCTTGGCGGGCAGCCTGCTTGAAGATTCTCTCCCTCTGCTCCTCCCCCCCGCCACTCTCTATCAAATAAATAAAGAAATCTTTTTAAAAATGAGAAATAGGGGCGCCTGGGTGGCTCAGTCATTAAGCGCCTGCCTTCGGCTCAGGTCATGATCCCTCGGTCCTGGGATTGAACCTCGCACTGGGCTCCCTGCTCGGCCAGGAGCCTGCTTCTCCCTCTCCCACTCCCCCTGCTTGTGTTCCCTCTCTTGCTGTCTCTCTCTCTCTCTCTCTGTCAAATAAATAAATAAATAAAAATCTAAAAAAATAAAAAATAAAAATGAGAAATAAAATTGAATTTTTAAAAGAAAAAAGAAAGAAATTAGAATGGTGGCTGCCCAAGTTTGGGGTGTGTGTGTGTGTGTGTGTGTGTGAGAGAGGGAGTCGTTGTTTAATGAGGACAGTTTCAGTTTTACAAGATGAAGCGTTCTAGAGACGGATGTTGCCAGTGGATGTAAAACCCCGTAAACGTGCATAATGCTACTGAACCATACACTTAAAAACGGTTAAGATGTGCTCTGGACTCTCAGGGTGCGTCCCCCAGAAATGCGTAGGTTGAAATCCTAACTCCCAGTGTGATCATATGAGGAGAACAGCCTTTTGGGAGGTGCTGAGGTCAAGAGGGCAGAGAGCCCCGATGAATGGGGTTAGTGCCCTTCTAAGAAGAAACCCCGGAGGGATGACTGATCTCTCCGCCAGGTGAGTATACAGTAAGTCAGCTGTGTGCCGGCCAGGAGAAGGGTCTCGCCGCTCCCACCTGCCAGCACCCTGATCTCGGACGTCCAGCCTCCAGAACCGTGAGACATGTCTCCTAACCGGTTAAGCCCCCCGCCTGCGGTACTCTCTTATAGCAAAGCCAAGATGACTAAGACAGATGGTAAAGTTTATTATGCGGATTTCTCTGCAACGTGAAAATAAAAAAAGAAGGCTGGAAAGACATGCTCCGGGTTACCATCAATTTGGGGTGGGGATAAGAGAGACAAAAGGGAAGCGGGTCGTAGGCAAACGCGAAATACGCTCCCTAACGTGTCCGCCTGAAGATACCAATGTGTGCGTCTCATCAGCCCAGCACGGTCAGGCGTCAGCAGGTTCATGTGGGGACCTCAGGATCAGGTGATTCGTACTTCTTTGTACTGACGTATCACGTATCACTCAGAGTCTTCACAATGAGTGCACATTGTAAGCAGGCAAAATAAAGCTATTTTCATGGTGGAAAAAATTACATACAGAAAAGCACGAGGGTTGAAAGCACCAAACCCCAGATTTTTTTCTGTGCAGAACTGACAACTGTAAGCAATGCTGATTCAGATCGAGTCACGTCTCCTGGGAGCGTCTTGTGAAAAAAGCCCCAGCAATATGCACATGCCATCTCCTTCAAAAGTGCGTGATGTCTGTCATGACGTCCTCACTCTAAAGCCTTCGGTGGCTCCATCCTGCCTGTAGGCTCAAGTCCAAACTTCTGAGCTGGGCCCCACAGGCCGTTTCCACACTCACCTCAGCCCCCTTTGTCACAGAAAGGCTCACTCTCCCCAGCTCCTCCCAGCCCTGCTGCCCCCCATTCGGCTCACACACCTGTCAATGTCAGGTCACCCCACTCACCTACCTGGGAGGCTGTCACTACAGAACCAGGTGACTCTCCGGAATCCCCTGCAAGTTCCACATCACCTTGAGAACAACAACTAACTAACTAACTAACCCACCAACCCACCAACTACAAGGTGCAGTCCCTTTCCTCTCCATGAACTTGTTAGTCTGTGTTATGCCCTGCCCTAACTCAGACACCTAGCAATGGTTCAACAAACTTTGGTGAGAAAGGCTACCTGCCTACCCAGGACAGTGGTGTGAGACCCACGCAGACCGTCTGGTTTCTCTTTCTCGGCACAAACGTGGCCACCTGCTCGTGGGCCACTCCGAATCAGCTGTCTGTCACTCAGGGCAACTTTCCTCCCTAGCCTCTGGGAATCAGTCCCGGAAAAGGCTCCAAAAGCTTCATACCACCAAAGTTTTGGGAAGAAAACGTCTGTAGAGTGACACCACCCACAGAATGTTGTCCACAGCCCTCCCATCCACACCCAAGCTCACTGTCCTTCCGGCCGTTCATCCAAGGTCTCCCAGACTCCAGCACTGCTTTCTGGTTGGCTGTGAGGCTCACCTTCCAGAACACTCTCCACCCCGCTGTTCCGTGCCCTCCTCTTACATCCCACCCACTGTCCCACATCGCCGTTCCTGAACACTCCATCACTCTCTGCCTGTAAGCTCATTCCGTCCTGCCCTGGCGTGAAGTCCTCTGCCCGGGGTGCATGCCCTCCATCCACTCCGGATTTCACCTCTGCCTCCTTCTTCCGCTGTGTCTCCCCATCCAGGAACCCCTCAACTGGTGGCACCCAACCCTAATGCAGAACCACCTGTGTACATTCTTATACCTTCGGGACTCTTCTAGCTTCCTGCCTGGGATGCCTCCCTTACCGCCCTGCCCCCCGGGGATTCTCCTATACTCGGTCAGAGCGCCAGCACAACTTGCCACCACGATCAGCGATCCCAGAAAATGCAGGTTCCACGCTTACTAGCTTAACTAAGAGCAGTGGTTCTCAATTGGGGTGATTTTACACCCCCCCCCAGGGGACATTTGGCCATGTCTGTGGCCATGGCTATGACCAGGGGTGGGAGGTGCCCCATTGGTACCCTAAATATCCTCCAGAGCAAGGACAGCCCCCCCCATCAAAAAGTTATCCTCCCCGTAATGTCACCAGTGTCCCAGTTGAAAAGCCAGAGAGGAATGGACGCAGTGCCCCCCAGACAAAACTGTCTTCATGTCACCGTGGCCAGAAGCACAACCCAGGACACCCGCATCTGTGACTCTATCAGGGCGAGGGGGTGGCACCTCAACTCCATGGCTCTCCCGAGCCAGGAGGGAAGTGACCGAGCAGAAACTCCATCCTGACACCATCCCCAGCCCTCTGTGTCACCTGAGTGAGACATTCGACCGCCATGGGCCTTAGGTTTCTCCAGCTATAAAATAAAGCGTCGAAGGAAAACTCGCTTCCGAGTTGGGGGAAATAGGGGACTCCTCCTGGAGTCACAAAGTCCATTAGCATCCTCAAGGCTCGGAGAAAGGCTCGGAGTGTCCTCCTACAGGACAGACACTGGCAGGTGCTGGTTAACTGGTGCTTCTGTACCTGAGAGAAGGGGACATTCTTCCTGCAGCACATTTTCCCACAACGCTGCCAGGCACTCCGGTTCGCAGGGCTCTGAATCTTGCAGCGCTGCTTTGTGATTCTACGATGAGCAGGGCCCGGACTCCTCCCGCTGCTATGATCGTCTGGCTCTAGAGGAGTTGGTGCAAGAATGTGCTGGAGTTGGGGGTGCTCTGCTAGGTCAGGGAAAGGGACGTTTACCTGCTCCAGCTCCACAAACTCTCTGCAGGGTCCATGCCATACCCCCGAATCCCACAAGCATATCTTGCTGGAGTACTCATTTGTGAATGCAAGGTCAGGGGCTTGCTTTTTGGTGGGTGAGCCACGCTGGGCCCCATCCTCTTAATCCAGGCCGGGGTTTGGCCAACGATGACCCATGGGCCAGTGGCACCACTGTCAGTTTTTGTCAATAAAAAAGTTTTATTGGTACACAGCCATGCCCTTTTGTTGACATACGATCTCTGGCTACTTTCCTCCTCGCTATGAGTAGTTGCAATGGAGAGATCACATGGTCCACAAAGCCTAAATATTTACCATCCGGCTCTTAGAGTTTGATGACCCTTGGTCTAGGCCTTAGGAAATGGTGTCTACCGTGGAAGAAACGGACCAAACCTCTCCCCCAAATTCCTCCAAGGGCCCGTTCCACCAGGCCCAGGCCCCCGCATCCATGTGCACGGGATGACACATGATGCCCAAGCACAGAGCGGGGCCAGGATGCTGCTGTCTGCCACGCCATCCCCACCCACGCCCTCCTTCCCCAGGGCACCTTCCCAGGCCCGCTTCCCCACCACAGCCTTCCCTGGACCCTGGGGATGCCCCCTCCCTTCACAAACCAGAGCCCCATTCACAGCACCACGTACCAGCCTTTTTTGGTTATGCACCAGATTAGCAAACCTTTAAGCATATATCCCCCAAAAGATATATTATGCATACACGATACTCACTTGTTTCTGTATCAATAGATGACATACATTATGAAAACACACATCAAAAAAATAGAAATTAAACAGGAAGAGGTTAAAAAAAAAAAATCAAGCTACGAATTTCTTCCCCCACCCTGGCAGACCATCTTAGGAGAGGCACTCTGGAGGCTGAGGGTTCCCAGCATCACCAACGCCCGCAGGTGCTCAGGCCTCGAGGTCGGGGGCTAGGCTTCTTTCCCAGCAAAGGGGAGTGGCTTGATCAAAGGACGAGCAATCATCCTGCTGCCCACGCAACCCTGAGCACCTGTCCCAGAGGACCCCTGGGTTGGGGGAAGCTTAGGGTCTGCAAACCCAGGAGCCACCTGGCTGCAGGCAGGAAGCGAAGGATTAGGGACCCCCCCAACCCAGAAAACGCACTAGCTCCCTCCCTCAACAGCAAGCACGGCCACTGCGGCACATCCAGGGGGATTTTTGTGTTTTGACTCAGAGGCAATAAGTCTTTCAAATTAAGCCAACGCAGACTGAAGTGCAGTAATGAGGAAAGCCCCTTGGACACAGCCAGCTTGGGGTTCGCACCTCTGCCAGGCCGGGGAGGGAAGATGGTGGGCGAGCGGGGGTGGGGAGCAACCTGAGGCTCCCTTCTGGGAGGTGTCTCCTCTGGCACGGCAGCTTTGAGGGGTTCTCAGACCTACCCCCAGTTCTCACACTGGGCCTCCGGCAGCTCCCACTGCAGTCCTCCCAGGCCAGCCCACCCACCAGGAAAACACTGGGCCACAGGCAGTGACCCCAGGGGAGCTGAGGTCCCATCACTCCCCTTCTCGGCCTTAGCCACTTGGCTCAAGGGGTGGTTTGGGGCGCCCACTCGGATGCCACCCACTGACCTTCTGTGGGCACTTCAGGGGGTTCCCACAGGGTGGTCTGGTGGCCCCCCTGGCACAGGCTCAGAAAAGTGACCTGAGCAGCCCTTGGGGAGTGCTGGGACCAAACCCAGGTCTTCCCCAGCAGGCCCGCGGGGTGACGCCTCATTCCCCAGGAAATCGCAGGCGCGCCAACAGTCCCACCCACCAAAGGCAGGGAAGGACAAACTCAGCCCCACAGAGAACATTCCGCGTGACCTCTCCAATGCCAGGGGCCAGCCCAGCCACAGCCCTGGGGACCGACAGAATGCACTCTGACCTCAGGAACCCCAGACCTCTTGTAGCATCTTCTCTCTCCTGGGAGGAGTCAGGGCAGACGCGGGGACACAAATACATCTTCCCTCGAGCTTTATGAAGCAAAAAATTCAACCGCAGGGAGCTTAGTGCCAGCCCAGGAAGCAGGGCCACCCAAGTGAAAAGGCGGCCTGGCCTCACCGGGCAACTGGCTGCTTTTCGAGAAACACACCCTGCTCATCCGCCACAAACATCAGCCTGCAGCTAAGAGGGAAGCGAAGGCCACAGCTCCCTGGTAAGATGACGGCCGCCAGGATGAGGATGCCGGGCTTCAACTCTGCCACCCGAATTGGTCCCGACGGCCTCCCAGGGAGAGGAGCATGAGAACAAGCACGGGAGCCCGCCACCGAGGAGGCAGGAGCAGGGGCGGGCCTCCCCTGACCCCCGGCCGTGCGCGGAGCCCGCTCCTGAGGTCCGGACTGCCCGCGCCCTCCCAGCCGGCCACCAGCCCTGCCCAGGCCCTGCGCCGTGCCGCCTCACTCATCCCACTGTGCTGCTTCCCTGCTTGGAACCATCTGGTGGCGTCCGTGAGACAGGTGGTGTACTGAGCGACCACGATGTACCAGGCACAGGGCCACCTCAAAAATAACGGTCAAACTCTCACATATAAGAGCGTCTCATGACCTGGTTCTGACTACCTTTCTGGCCTCATTCCCAATCCTTCCCTGCCACCAGCCTCGCCCACCAAACAAACACAACCACTTGATGAAAACAGGCACGGGGTCCCTAACAAGTTGGGGTGGGGGTCTGACTCCTTTGCCCACAGCCGGCACCTCGATTCTGTCTAGGAGGGCTCCCCCTCCCTGCTCCCGGGATCCTGCTCTACTCCAGGCTCTAGGGGTGGGCACCCAGGCTCAGGCGACTACATCAGGGCATCACCCACCCCCGTGACAGTGAGGGTGCACACCAGTCAGAACCGATCCTGGCACGTTGGTTTAAATGACCTTCTGAGAACCAGGCCAGAAAGAAAGAAGGCAGATGCTTAAAGGGCGAGAGGCACTTGCCGATGCCAGGGTTTGAGCCTCTGGATCCAGCTATGCCTGAAACCTCCTGACTTTTGAGCTGCTTCATCCAGTTCAGCAAACCAGTTGCTTTTTGCCTAAAGCTATTTAGACCTGGGTTGTCTGTCCTTTGCAACTGGGAAAGTCCTAATCGACTCACAAGCCAAGCTTTTTGAAGACCACTTTTTTGCTCATACTGTTTCTTCCACCCAAGCATCCTGGGGTTACCAGGCTTCTTTTCACGGAGACTTTGAAACCAGATTCAGGTTCCCTCTGGAAAGCCTCTGACCTCCTCCCCTACTCTGTGCCTCTCAGTACCTGTGTGTTCTTTCCATTCATTAACCGGTTTCTCGAACATGTGCTGAGCACCCAAGCCCTGCCCGTTGGTCGGCTTGCTCCAGGGGGAGATACTGTGGCTGGTGTTCTTTCCTGTCTTCCCCTCCTTGAAGCAGGGACCAGGCTGCTCTAGCACCCAGCCCAGAGCTTGGTACACAGCAGGTGCCAGATAAATGTCAGCTGAAGGAGGAAGGAACAACCTGGGCTCACAGCGGCGTACCTTATCCATGGACATGCTACATACAAAATTTCTGGTGGGGCAGAAATCCAAGCCTGTCCAGGAGCAAACCCCGTCAGGCCTACCCTCAATCCATCCAGAACCCAGCCATCCTACCACCTCACTGTCCCCTCCTGGGCCTCAACACCAGCCTCCTCTGCCCAGACTCTCCAGTGGATCCCCCCGCTGAAAGGCAGGGGTCTCATAGTGGTCCGCAGGACCTCACAGCCCAGCCTCCTGCACCCCCTCTCCCCTTCCACATTCTGTCCTGCCTCCTTGGCCTTCTGGCTGTTCCCGGCACATGCCAAGCCCCTACCTCTGGGCCTTTGCACATCCCAAGCCCTCTGCATGGTACCAGGTGCCCTGGGCCTGGGTACCCGGGTGGCCATACCCTCACTTCCACCAGACCTCCACTCGAAGGTCGCCTCATCACAGGGGCCTTTCCCAGCTATGCTACTTTTTTTTTTTTTTTAAGATTTTATTTATTTATTTGACAGAAAGAGAGAGAGCGAGAACAGGAACACAAGCAGGGGGAGTGGGAGAGGGAGAAGCAGGCTTCCCACTGAGCAGGGAGCCCGATGTGGGGCTCGATCCCAGGACCCCGGGATCATGACCTGAGCCGAAGGCAGATGCTTAATGACTGAGCCACCCAGGCGCCCCCCAGCTACCCTACTTTACATGGCAAACGCTCTCTGCCCCCAGCAGTCCTGTCCCTGTACCCATCTCAGCTCCTCCCCACAGCACCTTCCGATGACATTCTTGGTTATCTGCTTAAGACCTGTTTCCCAGTGAGAATACTTGCTTCGTAAGGGCAGGTGTCTTGTTCACCTCTATGTTCCGGGGCCTGGTACACAGCAGGTGCTCAATGAATACCTGTAGAATGAGTGAGCAGCTCCTTCCATTCTATGGTGCCACCTTCCACATTGCCAAGCTCCACAGAAATGCCACCTACACGGACCGCCTCCCGGAAGGTGGAGTCAGGCATCCCCCTCTCTGTCCCCTATCGGCTCTGGAAACTTCCCCCAACGGATCTGCAGCTTCCCTGCCCCCACTTGCCTTCCAGCCCCCTCATTCCTTGAGAACCCAGTCTCCAAACACGGCAAGAGCTCACCTCTAAAGAGCCCAAACCATCCCTAGTGTGCAGGGCAGGCGAGTGCCCAGGCAGCAGGAGACAATCTTGGCCCCTTTCCTCGGCCTGCACCCGCTGTTCTTTCCTGGAAAACCCCGAGTCAGCAGCAGGAGCAGAAGCAGCCTCCGCCAGCTGCCATACGCTGAGCCCTGGGGTCCCAGCTTCAAGGATCCACACAAGCCCTCCATTCAGGGGCGGCAGCTGGAAGGTGGCTGGGCTTCCAGACGGAACTCCCGCAGCCCCCCACCGCCCCCCACTGCCCGCCTGGCACAGACCCGCTCACAGGGCACCTCCCACCCCAGCCTCGTCCCTACCGCCCCCACCCACTCGGGTTTCCAAGAAGGAATGTGTCTGGTCTGGACCCGACAATGCTGGCCCCATGACACTGGGAGAACAGACCGATTGTCCCAAACGCGACCGTCTGGCCAGTGTCGGCTCAGAGAGGTCAAGGATCGCAGGAGTTATCATCACAGTGGGCTGTGCCTTCCAGGCGGTCACACCCGTTCCCGGGGGGGGGGGGGGGGGGGGAGGCTGGGTGCTGGGAGGGGCTGGCCACCTCCTCCTCCCGCCGGGAGCCACACACAAAGTTCCCTTTATGGGAACACGGCAGCCGGGCGCTGGCTGTTCCAGCCTCAGGGAAACCAGGTTTGGGTTTTCTCCGAGGGCACAACCAGGCCTTTGTCTTGACTTTGCCCCATCCCCACCCGTCTGGCCTCCCTGTCGGGGACACAGTGTCCAGGACCCAAGCCCTTCCAAGCGGACCCTTCTGAGGCTGGGCCCAGAGACACCAGAGGACGGCAAGGCACGTGCAAACAGCACCGAACACAACCCACGTTCCCCACCAGGACCTCCCTGAGGACCTACTACGCGGTGAGCAATGGGACGGCGGTGGGACCCGCCACAGAGGAGGGCAGCAGATGTGACCACAGCTAATCGGGACACAATTCGTTGCCGTGAGGGAATGCGCAGCCCCACTGTGTGTCGGCGCCGCGCCCGCAGTGGGTCCACACGGTGAAAAGAACGAAGTGCTGCCCACCCGAGCCCATCCCAGCTGCATCGAACACATCAACTTGCAACTTGCTAAGAGAAACATGAAGGCGTGATTATCCACCGGGATTTGGTCCCCTGCTTTGGCACGCATAAAAGATATGCCCTAAAAAATGTAGGAAAAAGAAACAGAGAAAACCCCCAGGAATTGTCCCTGAATGGAGCAACCAGGGATTCTGGAGCTGGACTTCGGGTGCCCCACCCCCGGCTGGTGCGCATCGAGCCTGACGTGACCCCCTGCCCTGGGGTCTGTATCCTGGTTCTCCTTCCTGCAGAAAAGCTCCCCCCGAACTTCCCACCGGCCACAGGGAGGAAGGAAGGGAGGAGGCCCACAGCCCACGGCTCCGAGGCCCCGCACTGCACGGCACCCCCATCTGTGAGCATCGCAGCAGACCCTGACTCCTCACCCACTGGACGCCCAGCAGGAGCGTCGGTGGTGTGGACACAGCCTTGTCTCATGGGGGCCGGATCTGCAAAGGCCACTTCCCCAGAATCCGCCCAGCGGGGCCCTAGGCGCCCAAAGACACAGGCAGCCAGCTGTGAGAAAGAGACCACCTCCTCAAGGGGAGATGGGTCTGGTGTTCTCCATTCTCTGCTTTGTGCACATCTGGATCCCAAGACTAAAAATTAAGCCCAAGTTAAGCCCTCCATGGCAGACAGGGCTCCAGGCCCAGGTGAGGGGGCAACGCAGCCCAGCACTGCCTTCTGGTCATCAGGAGATGTCGAGCGGGGACCTTTGGGGTCATCCTTGGCACCCGGGCTACGTGGAAGCATCTTCCAAGATTCACCGTGATCTCTGCCTGCAGGCCCTGAGGGATGGCTCCCCAAGCCAGCCAGGGGGGGAAATGGAAAAACCCCAGTGATTTTTTGGAAGGAACGTCCACTGCTGAGCACTAGGCAGAGGGGCTGGAGGGCCAGAGAGGGGCCTGGTGGAGCCGCCCATCCCCGTCAGCTCCAGCCCAGCAGGAATTGGTCTGTTCCATCCAGACGGTCAGAGCCGCCAGCCCAGCCGGGGCACTTCATGGAGAGGAAAAGGTCGGATGCTCAGACAGAGGGTCAGGAGTGTGGATTTCCCCTTTCCAGTACGGCAGAGGGGAGGAGGGGCTGCTGAGGTGGTGAGGTCCTCGGAGGCCAGAGCAGGGGTGGGGTGGGGTAGGGCGGGGCACCGTGGCCCCAGACATTCGCAGCCCCTCCACAGACAGCATCAAAGAGGGACAGCCAGACACTGTCACCACGGGGAAGGTCACATGGGGGTCAGTGCCGGCAGCACGGGAAGGGAGTGACCTATTTCCAAGGCCCATTCAGGAACCTCCCTGCAAGCCCAGACGTTTGACGCAGCCAGACGACAAAGGAAAGGGGGCTGGGGTGGGGGGGCTGGAGGTGTCTGATGGTCCAACACGGCACTCCCCCCCATCACGGGGGTCCCCACGGCTGCACCTCCACCTCCTGCTGACCGTCGGAGTGGCCAGAGCAGGGCTGACCACAGCACCACGACCTGCCACCTTGCTCTGGTTCTCCTGGCCCTCTGGAATATTCTGCCAGTTTTCAGCCTTGGTGGAACCAGAGGCGGTCCTGGCCTCCCCAGAATGTTGGCCCAGGACCCTGTAAGCACACCTCTCCCCAAGAATTACACCATTTCTCATACAGCTTTGAGGAACACTCGTCACCCTGGGCCTTAGTCATAGACACCTGCTCTCATTCAACCATCGGTCAGGACTTGGTCAGGTCACCATTCGAACTGGGGAGGAAAAACCAACGCAAATCTACGGAAAACCTGTGAACATCAGAGATGGGTTCAAAGCCCGGCTCTGCCCCTTCCCCAGCGAGGACCTGAGATGTTCTGGTCCTCCGTTGCCCCATCTGCAAAAGGAGGCCAAGAACCCTATCTGTGTCACAGGGTGGTTTCGGGGTTAGGTGATGGTGCGCATGCGTCCCGGTGCCTGGTTCGTACCGAGCGCTCCTGAAAGGAAGCCACAGAGACGGGTCCAAGGCAAAGAAGGAGCTCAGGCACCAGGGACTAAGTCCCAGGGATTTGGGTCATTACTAAAGAGCTACCACATCCCTGCCGCATAGGATGGGAGCTCAGCGGAGCAGGTGCTGAAAGCCCCTGCCCATCGCTATTCCCAGGCGTGCGGTACCCGGGATGGCTCTGCCCTTCTGCACAACAGACACCTCGTGGCTGCTCTGTGATTGGGCTGGAGGCTGCAGAGCCCAGCTGTGACCACACCCGGCGAGCACGGACCTCGCTGTTGCTGTCGTTCACTCCCCAGCCCCACTCTGCCCAGAACAGCCACCCGGGTTACCCACCGCAGCTGAACGAACCTCCCCCCTGAACCCGACCGTGCCTCTGGCCAGTCCCATGCCCCCATCCTGTCTCTCATGACTCAGGATGACTCACGGTTAACATCGCCGAGATCAGGCTGGTCCTGGAGTCCACGGCAGGGTCCGGTGACCGTCGGCAGCTTATTAAAAAAAAAAAAAAAAGGTGACCCTTCCTCTCTGTGGGTCTCAGAGGTGATCAAGTACAGTACTAATGAGCTGCCGTAGTACTGCCTCCCTCACGGCTCCTCACGGCTCCTCACGGCTCCAGCAGCCCTCCTACCCACGTTTAGCCAAATAGTAAGTGTTCCCCAAAGGTCTGCAGAGCCGAGCTGCCGAGACACCTCCCCGGCAGGTACCAAGGCGATGGCCAGAGGTCAGGGCATGCATGCAAAAGTCACACGGGGTCTGCTCTCTCCCCCCGCCCGGGGCTTGGAGGACACCCTGTGCCATCCAGGATATTTGGAAATTCCACCACACACATGCTTAGAGCATCGGCTAAGCCCTAGGAATGCAAACCACCTGGGATGCCCCCACAGACTGAACTAGAAAGGTTTAAGGGCTTTTGTCAGGTGTGGGGGTGGGGGGGTCAGAGGAGAAGGTTCCAAGGGGGACAGGGCTGTTTCCAGCACCTGTAGGCACACTGATGCCTTGTTCAGCCAAAGTGTGTCCCTTGCCTTGGCCTGGGGAGTGGGTCAGAGACTCAGGGAGTCCGAGATGTGAACGGAGCAGAGGAGAAGATGCCTGTTTTAAAGGGCGAGAGGGTCTTCTGCTGGAGCCTGGGGGGGTGACCCCTCCCAGTCACACCAGCCTTTCATGAGCAGAGCATCCCATAATTCCATCCCACCTCAACCAGCCACGAGAGCAGGTATGGCCTCAAAACCACCAGCGACATAAATGAAAAATCCGCCCCCAAAGAAGTAAGAGACACAGAGCCCATCCTCCAGGGCACCTTCAAAAGGAAGGTCATGATCAGCTGGAGTGGGGCGCATCCACCTGGGGGTGTGGTCAGCCCCACAGCCGGGATCGAGCCAAGTCTGAAAAACAATCGGCCCATTCAGTCCTGCATGTGCCAGGCACTGTCTCAGGCACCCGGGCTGCCAAACGAGGTAGACAGAGCCCCTGCCCTCATGGTGACAGACAGACAGCCACAGGCAACCTCGCAATATGAGCTGTTTGGATCAAAGACGCTGACTTCTCGGTTGTTGGTGAAAAGGTCGGCTAGCTCGTTCATTCATTCATTCGACAAGTTCCCACTGAGCCCTCGTGGCGTCCCAGCCACGGTGCTAGGACCAAGGTGTCTGCCCTGGGGGGAGTTTCAGCGACTCCCACCACATCTCTCAAGACCCCACGGTGCGGTGCCTCCCGGCTTCCTCACAAGCCCCCAGGACGGGCACTGAGCATGGAGACCAGCCCCAGCTCCATATCACCAGCCCCCTCAGTGACGTGGGGTGAGCCATTTCTCCTGCTCCTGGAGCATTTTTGAGTCTGAATGCCTGAAATACTCGCAAAGCGGAAGGGGGTGGGTACATGCTTCCTCCGAGGGTCAAGGAATAAATTGGGAACACCAGGCAAACCCACTGGGTACAAGATGCCCCATCAATCGAGTGCTCTGGAACAACAAGATGCAAAGGGGTCTCCTGGCTCTCTAGGACCTTCCAAGACCTGCTAGACAAGGGAGCAGGAATACCCACATCTGTAAAGGGCAATGGGGAGGACAGGTGAGAGGAGCTTAAAGCCCAGCAGGGGGAGGGACGGGGGGTGGAGGTGTTGCAGGTAGACCCACAAGATAGAGATGCTCCCGCCACACAGAGGGCGGCCCTCGCCCCAGACACAACAATGGTTGATTATCACCCTCGGGTCTGTTTTGTTTGTGCTGTGACCCCCTGCCTAAAACAATGGCTGGCACATGGCGGGTGCTCAGTAAATATTTGCAGAAGGAGTTTCTGCTGTGAAAATCAAAGAGGGAGGCAAAAAGAAACCAAAGTAGGGGGTGGGAGGCGCCCAGAAACAGCGAGAAAGAGACACCAGCCTGGACATCTGGGATCCCTGGCAGGGGGCTCTGGCCCTGTCCTGAGCAGGTGAGTCTGGCTGTCACAACAGAAGTCATTTGACCCAGGGGGACTGAAAGTCCAGATTCCCCTCCACGTTTTGGAAAAGGAGAGTGTCCTGCCTCTGACCCCAGGAGCAGGCAGGCAGGTGGCCAGCCCAGGGCCAGACCCAGCCAGGGTCCTCCCAGGAAGTCTGGGGCTGGAGGCTTGGGGACAGGCTTCCCACCCAAGGCCAGTAGTTCAAGCAACCACAGGACCAGTGGGTATGGACTCCGGAGCTCTCTCAAAACAGGCTAACCTGTCTCTAACCACCAGGCTGGACAGTGATTTTGAAGCCCCACCCTTCGAGAGGGGGCCCTATCCACATCACTCCCCCACCGAAACCACACCAGCCACATCTGGGACTGGAAGGATCCCACACCTCAGAGCCACATGAAACCCATCACACCCTGGCGCCCCAATCCAACTCCCCCTCTGCCCCATCTCCCCACTCCACATGAGCCCTGCAGGCCAGGCGGCTTCACGCAGCCTCTGACCCAAGACGGTCTCCGCCTCCTCCTCAACTCAATTCAGTGGGGTCCCAGGGAGGGGGTGGAGCAGGAGGGCCCCCGGGACTCTCTTCATCCCTCCTGCCGACCTCTCCTCCTGTCCTTGCACTTCAAGGCCCCAGATGGGGGGTAGCGTGTGAGGTGAAGCCCCCATCTGGTAGGGGCGGGGGGCGTGTTCCATGGGCAGGGTGAACAACACGAGGCCCGGCCTCCGTCTGCCTCCTTTCTGGCCAGCCCGCCAGGTCCACACACTGACCTGCAGCCCGCATGGTGTTCCTGGGCTCCCCACGCTGCCCCCCGGCTCCCACCTCTCCGTCCTTACCTACTCCTTAGGGCTTGCCCCAGGACGACCCTCCCCAAGGCTGGGTTCCTGGGCCGGGGGGCCCTCCTATTAGCGCTCCCTGCACCAGTCACACCGTGTTGTAATTACAGCTCAAGCGGCCGTCCCCACCACAGACGGCAAATCCTCCGGGGCAGGCGCCTGCCTCGTCCGGCTGCGTCCCCAGCCTGCATGGAACGGGGTGAGCCCCCCGGATGGCGCACGCGCCAGGGAGCAATTCTCTGAATGAAGCAGACAACTGTCCACGGGGCAGCCACCCCACGAGCTTCGTGGAGCCCCTGCGGCGACTCTGCAAGGTGAGTTTTTACAGATGCGGAACGTGAGACTCCAAAAGGCTCCAGGTCAGAAGCCAGAATCCAACCTCATGGTCTTCCCAGGGCACGGGGAGCCTGAGAGCGGAGGTTGGAAGGTGCGCGGCAGGGGCGCCCTGTGGGCCACAGGGGCAGGACCCTGTCCTCGTTCCCGCCCCTGTCCCCCCCCACCCCTGCGGCAACCTGGAGGGCCGGGCAGCCGGAGAGCGACCAGAGGGGGGTGGTGGAGCCCCCCGCTCTGCACGGCGGCCGCGGCCCCGGTGCCCTCGCCCACCTTCGCCCCTCGCCCGCCGGCAGCCCAGGCCCACAGCCCCTCCCCCAGCAGGCCACAGGAAACGCCATCCCTCCCCACGCCGCAGCTTCCCAGAACAAATGCCACGTCTCCCCAACCTGCCCGGAAAGGGAGTGAGTGCACCGGCTTCCTGTGGTCCCCACCTGGCTGTCAGGGGCCGAGCCCGGCCACCCCGCTTCCCCTGGCTCCTGGGGGACGCCCAGTCACCCCGTCTCACCCAGCCTGGGCTCTCCAGGGCAGGCCCCCAGGGTACTGGAAAGTTCCAGAATAGCATGGGCTTAAAAACCCAACGAGGGCAAGGACACAGGGGCAGGACTCCCCTTCGGTCCTGGCCCGTGTCTGTGTTTGCCGTCCGCATGCCCCACTCAGCAACCAGGGCAGAACAGAGCCCGGCACACAGAGGCCTTGGGCCAACATGTGGGATGAAGGGAGGGTCGACGAAGAATAAAAGGCACCCATTCAAGAAGCCTGTGGAACTGCAGGGGCTCCCCTGCCACAGGAAATCAGTTACATGTGGCTTTGAAATGGTCTTTTCCCACCTGGTGACGTGAAGATCCCCCTCCCATGTACACACACACACGCAGACCCTCCACCCCTCAGCCCTCGCCCTGGGAAGGCCATGAGTTTTGATTCTAGCTTCCAGTCTGGATCCCAGACAAATTACTTGGCCTCTTGGAGCCTCAGTTTCCACATCTATAAAAAAGAGAACTATAAAAATAGGTTCCCAAATACCTAAACTAGAAATCCCGGAGCCCTTGATTTTGAGGGTATTTATTAAGCACTTCCTACGCGCTGGGCACCATCCGCGCTCCTGGTGGTGTGGGATACGGACAGCCTCTTCCGCCAGTGACAGATCTCTTCCCTTCTTCCCTTCCTTCTCCCTCTCCAGTTCTTACACATCCTAAGGCTCAGCTTTAACATCGCCTCCTCCAGGAAGCCTTCCTGGATTCGCCTGCTGAGAGTAAACTCTGAATCCCAGCTAAGTACTCTAGAACTCGCTCACCTCTCATTGCCTTTATGACCCTCTGCCTAACAGGATATTGTTTGAGAGTTAACTGTATATTTGCCCTCTTCCCTTCCAGAAAGCACACCAAGCAAGTTCTCAAAGGCCAGAACTAAAGATCATAAATTCCGAGGCATGTTCCCTTGGAGCAGGAAGGCACCCCACCTCAGGCCTTGAATCCCAGTTATGGGAAGGACAGCACCTAAGTTCACCCATGTCAACACACTCCATCCATGGGGTACTCTTACACCCCCGTTTCACAGATAGGAAACTGAGGCCCAGATCACAGACGCAGGTGGCCGAGCAGGACTCCAGCCACCTCCACCTGACTCCCAAGCCAGGATCCTAACTGCTCCAGCCCCCACACCCAGACTCTACACAGCTTCCCAAGGTGGCTTCCTCCAGAGGCGAAACCCGTGAACCAGAGACATCACACGGGGCTGCGTTGGTGTCCTGGGGCCGTGGGACGCATATGGGCTCCAAGATGCCCAAACAGTCCCCGATCTCTTGGTAAACAGCAACTGCCCCGAACCCCCTAGTACCCGCTCCATCTATCAGCCCCTTTGCCACAACCTTCACCCCCTCACCCTCCAGCAGCTGAAGGGGTCACGCCTGGGACAGCTGAGACCCCAGGATCCTGCCCCAGGCCGACACAAACGTCTGCCCTGCATGGCCGATGCCCTTGGCAAACCAGCACACTAATATTATCTGGTCACGCCTGTGCGGGAAGACACACCCACGCCCACCCACACCCACCCCTCCTGTGTCCCCTGGGGACGGCCTCTAACGTGCCTGGGCACACCACCCTCTCCAACTCACCTGAAGCAGGCGGCCGGGCCTGCTGGGGAGTGTCTCCTTCCCAGGCCAGGTCCCCCGGGGGGGTGCCCCACGGTGGGTGAGGCCAGCTGTCCCACCTGGCACCGACCCCCCGCCCCCCGCCCAGAGGCTGAGTGGGGAAGAGCATCGGGGCCGCTGCACCTCTCTGACCTGCCGCACCTGGTCCCCGCTTGTACATGACTAAGCAGTTTCTCCTTCGTAGTCCGCCTGCCAAGAGGCCCCGCGGGCGGTGGAACCGCACCGGGATGCCCGGAGCCACACGCACTAAACCCATAATTGGCGAGTCCTCTTCTTGGGAAAGAAAACCCCCTCCATGTTTTGTTTTGTTTTGTTTTCCCCTTAAATGAAACAAATCCACCCACGTAGTTACTGGAAACTCAAGCATGTGAAACTGAACCGTTTGCAAAGGGAATTAGTCAGCAAGCCTGTGAGCAGCGCCGCGGTCCCGCCTGTGCTCTCGAGGTTCCCGTCCAGGAGGGGAGCGGGTGGCCCGATGTCCCCCACACTGCAGGTGACGCCCTGGCCGCGGCCGAACACGAGGGCGCGTCGACTCGCACCAGGTCGAGGGTGAAATGCGCTCCTTACACTTTGTGAAACTCGGCGATGAGAAGCCCTGGCTCAGGAATCAGATCCCACTGCATCCAGTGAGCTGAACCCCTGCGGGTCTCAGTTTCCTCATCTGTAACATGGGGGCAACAGAACCTACCAGAAGCACTGTCAGGATCACAAGACACGATCTAGGTGACGTGCTTTGGGTCTGGCGGCCAACAGGCAGCAATGTGTGGGGACTCTGCGGTAGGTGCCTTTCATCAGGAGCTACGGTGGGTGGAGGACGGCTGTAGGGCTCTGTCCCTCCGGGTTCTGTCCCTCTTGCTGCAGTGAAATTGGCCGACTTGATTTCCAGCCCTGCTGCCTTACCCAGGAGGCAGCCTGGGGAGGTGGAGAGGGGCCAGGCCAGACGCCCACAGGTCCAGTCCCAGATTCCTGAGCCCCAAAGCTCCGTGACCCACTGGGCTCCTTGGCCTTGTCTTCCTCACTGTACAGGGAGGGCTCAGACATTGTATTCTGTGTTGTTTCTTTAAAAAACAAAAACCCGGGTGCCTGGGTGGCTCAGTTGGTTAAGCGTCTGCCTTCGGCTCAGGTCATGATCCCGGAGTCCTGGAATCGAGTCCCGCATCGGGCTCCCTGCTCGGCGGGGAGTCTGCTTCTCCCTCTCACCCTACCCCCTCTTGTGTTCTCTCTCTCTCTCTGTCTCAAATAAAAAAAAAAACAACCCATTAAGTTATTTGCCTACATTAAAAACAAACAAACAAAAAAAACGCCTGGATTCCTGGCTTCTCTTAGGGGGACAAAGAAACGGACACTATAGTGCAGTGGACTCCACTGCCCTGGGTAGGAGAGGCCACTCCCTGACCCAGGACACACGCACTCTGCTTTGCCACAGTCCTCCTCCCTCCCTATAGCCTTCCACCGGGCTCGGGAGCGGGTGCTTTGTTTGCGCCTCCTTCCCAGCCCCTGGGGGCATCTGAGTTTGTGACCCAGTTTAAAACCCTAATTTTATGTAGGAGCATGACCTCAGCCACTTGTCACTAGAAATATCCACAGGAAGTGTCCCTTGGGAAGGTAATTAAAGTCTGATGCTGTGGGCTGATTTTTCTTGGAGAAAAACAAGACGATGTAAGAAGACCTCCGTCCCAGTCTGGCCTAGGGCAGCTCGGGGATGAGATAGTAATGGTCTGAAATTCTTTCATGATTTACTAGACAACAAGCAGAAGCAAGTGTCCGGGGTCCTGCCCTCACTTCCCTAATTTCTTCCCTCTCCTTTTGCTTATGAACCAAAAGAAAACCTCACTCTTGACTCTTACCCCCCTGGGCGTGCAGAAAGTGGGTGGTGGGGGTCAAGATGCTGGGGTGTGGGCCCTTCAGGGGGGGCTCCAGGACGGCTGCTTGCAGAACCGGAAGCCCCCCCCAATTCTCCCAGCTGGCCAACTTGTTTTGTTTATTTGAGGGGGCAGGGGAGGTAGGATTCAGTGGACACAGCCGGATCTACTCACAGCCCAGCAGAGATGTTGAAAATGTCAAGTGAGCATTTGAGGGCATTTTCAAGTTGTCTTGATCACTCCTGACGGGGAAAACACAAGATTCAGGATCTACAGTTTCTTGCCTCTCCAATAACACATCTTCATTCAGCTTCCACTGAGCATCTGCTAAGGGCTGACCAGCGAGACGCAGCGGGGACAGGCCGACGGGAACCAGTTCTCACCCAGTCTGTGCTCTGGCACCTCCTCTACCTGGGGACCCCTCCTGTGCCCTCTCCTTTGCCTGGCTAAGGCTTCTCTCCTCCAGAAAGGTCTCATCCCCCCGGAGCACCCCAGGCACACCCAAATCACATAATTTAACACGGTGTGGTGACCCAATAGCTCCTGCCTTTTGACCCCACTCCCCATTCCACTAGATCATGGGCCTCTACATGCTCAGAGGCCTCGTGGGGCAGTGATTCAGAGCACAGACGGGGTCTGCATCCAGTCTGACTTCTGACTTCTGGCTGTGTGATCCCAGGCAAGTTATGTGACTTTTTTGGGCCTCAGTTTTCCCATCTGTAAAATGGGCATAATCAACTCCACTTAACAGGGCTCTCAGGAGGAGTACATAAGTTAATGCATGGAAAGTGCCAAGCATGGTGACTGACACATAGTAAGTGCTCAATAAACAGTAAGCAAACTGGTCTAAACCCAGGAGGAAAAGGTGGTCAGTGTGCACAGTCCACTGGGGAAACACATACACAGCCTTGGCCCGGCTTTGGACAATCAGCATGCACTACTGCTGGTCACCTCCCCTTTATATCCTCCAAACAGCCCCAAATTCTGCCTGGGCAGCCTTCAACAGGTGCTTTCCAGGACTGTGCCGCTCAGGGAGATGACAAAGTGCGAGACTGCCCGATCCTCACAAAATGCAGCTCATGAGCTGCTTACCCAAGAAACCTCCAAAACGGTCCTACCTCTATTGCTACCTGTGCTCACAAGACTAGAAACTGCAACCCCCCCCCCCACCGCCCCGGACCCCAGTTCCCACCTGCAGAGCGCGCTGGGTAGCGAGAAATGAATTCGAGGCTGGGCTGCTGGCTGCCCAACTACACAGTCACTAAAAATCATCAGAGTGGACATTTACAATGGGTGAACTGCACGGCATGTGAATTTTACCTCAATAAGAATCCTGCATTAGCTCCTACTGTATACATTCTGAGCCTTGAAGAGACAGCATCCCACTATAATACCCAGAAAAGTTGGGCTCTACCTGCTTTGTCTTTTTAAAAATGCAGGGGGAACAAGGACACTAAGGAAAAAACTTGGCCATCACAAGGGCTCTTGTATCTCAGTGTTTGCTTATTCTCTGGCTTAGGCAGCGAAAGCCAACTCCATTTTTCTACTTCGCCTGAACACAGCTCTTTTATCTGGTTCCCCATGGAGGCTCCAAACCCACCTTCCCAGAAAGAAAACAGAGGTCACATCCCTAACACCCAAAAAGTGGCGCCTCAAGTCACATCTCGTACCCAACACCCAGCAAGTCGGGGCAGGACCATCCTGCCTGGCCCGACATTGATCTTGATCTACTCCTGCCCGTTCACCAAAATGTTTTGGGGGAAGGGCAAAGGCAACAGGAGGACATAGAAGACCACCCCCTCGTCTGCTTCTAGGACAGTGGCCCCCAAACTTATTTTCATTTCAATTTTCCCCAAAAGTTAAGTCTCGCACAGAACCCTACTCCCCTCCAAAAAAAAAAAAAGAAAAAGATCGAAGTCAGACTGCTCTGGTTCAAATGATGCATCTTCCCATTCTGGCATGGCAGCCCAGGCTCTGCATGAAACCAGGGGCCAGGGGATGTGGCATCCAAAGCACGAGAGCCCTGTCTGGCCTCTTCTGGGGCTTCAATGTTATCCCCTGAGCAGGACCTTTCCAGACAGGAGGGTGTCCCGTGCACAGTAAAGAGACACATGAACAGTGGTACCATTGCGCTGGGTCATGGACATGTGGGGCTCATGAGACCAGTCTCTGCACCTGCATGTGCTCCAAATTTTCCATTTAAAAAATGCACATAAACACAGACAGCAAAAAGCAAAACCTCAGGGGTGGTGAGCCACCTGAAGGATGGGGGGACCCGGTCTCAGTTTAGGACTCGGCTCAGACATGGTTGCATGGGTCGGTGCGGTCTGGGCATCTCCCTCGGTGTAGGCACCATGACAGCCTGGACAGCTCGGGCATTCAGCGCATGTTGGCTGAATGATGAAGGAATTTAAAAACAAAACAAAACCCATGGGGCACCTGGGTGGCTCAGTTGTTAAGCGTCTGCCTTCGGCTGGGGTGGTGATCTCAGGGTCCTGGGATCGAGCCCCGCATCGGGCTCCCTGCTCAGTAGGAAGCCTGCTTCTCCCTCTCCCACTCCCCCTGCTTGTGTTCCCCCTCTCGCTGTGTCTCTCTCTGTCAAATAAATAAATAAAATCTTTAAAAACAAAACTCAAAAGCCCTTTATCCGAGATGTCTAGACACCCCCAAGGGTGACACAGTGGTGAGGAAGACAGGCTTGCTAGAACCCTGGGGGGTATGGGGTGGGGGCAGGAGGACAAAACATACAAAATACAAAACAGCTCAAATTTGGCCCAACAGGATAGATCTGGAAGGAGAGGGGGGAAATACCTATCTTTTTGAACACCACATTTCTCCAAAGACGATGAAAGTTGGCTCAAAGAGACCCTGACATTTATATATAATTTATACATAATTAAACGTATTTCACACTGGCGTTGCCCCTTAGAATGATTCCTCCAAGCTTCACAAAGGCAAGGTGACTTTTCTCATTAGAGCTTCTCAAAATTTCCAAATTGCGAAGACCCTCGGACAAGAAAAACCCTCACAGATCTCCCCCTGCCCCCCAACTTCAGAGTAATTAAGCAAAGGGCTTCTGATTCCCAGATCTTCTGGATCTGTCCAGGGGCTTCTCCCCCAGAAATCCATGTAGGTGCCCCAAGAACGTGGCACGGGGCCCCTCACCCTGCCATCCTCTGAATCCTGTGTTTTATGTCAGGATCCCATGAGGCTCCCTGGGATCAGCCTAGCAGGCAGATCCCACCAACGTGGCCCGTTGCCTGTGTGGCCTTCCAATGGCGGGAAGTTAGCTCTGGCGGGTGCAGGAGCTTCAAAGAGCCTCCCCATTCTCTCACCCCAGGAGAGGTTCAGCCCACAGGTGCAGCACCACCCCAGCCAAAAACCCCAGCCTTGGTCAGACCTGCAGCCAAATTGCCGATGGTTAATGGTCTGCCGGGAGAGCCCCCAGCGTGTCCAGGAAAAGGACTAGGGGCTTGATTTGGACTCCTAAGAGGACCTGTCCAGAGTGTTCCATGAAGGAGGTGGAGGCGGATGGAGACAAAAATTTCTAGTTTATCCTTGTCTCTTAGGAACAGCTTTTGGGGTGAATGGGGCAGGGAAGGGATGCAAGGACACCTCCTATCCACCCCTACACCTGGCATTCCAGGCCTCCCCGATACATAGCAGCCTTCCCGTGATCCTCCTCCTAATGGCCAGTCCCTCCTCCTTGGGGTCACTCTACCTCCCTGCCCCCCCACCACGAGACCCCGCCCGCCAGCCTAGCACAAACCCTCCTGCCCAGCACACCTGACCGTCAGCTGGCGTTTCCTGCCCACACCTGCTCCATCAGACTCCTGAGGGCCTCGGGCTGCTTCGCACGCCTCCAGCGTTAGGCCTGGCGATAAGCAGGGGTAAATGACCCCCGTGTGTGCATCAGTCACAGTTGAGAGAGCCCAGACTGTGGAATCAGGCCAGCCTTTTAACATCCACGCGGCCGTGTCCCCTCCAGCGACTCAGAAAACGTCTCGGAAGCTCACTCCCCTCATCTGGAAAGGGGGAGGTCAGACCGGACTCCGCGGGTTGTTTGAAGCCTCAGGAATCCAGCCCCAGCAGCAAGAACAGTGCCTGACACATGGCAAGCATCTCATCACGCTCACACTGTTTCTAAAAGAATCCGACTCCGAGCAGACAGGAGTCAAGACAGCCTCACTGAAACGTTAGCCAGAGAACGGGTGAGAAAAGGCGGGGGAAAAGTTGTCGGGGGTTCCGACAAGGAAAGAGCCAACATCGCCTGAGCTATGACAGCTCGGGTCTTCTCCCGTGTGGGGGGGCAACCCAGCGGTGTCCTTTCTACAAACTGTGCCCCCACCCCATCCACAGTGATGGCACCGTGGCTCTGAGGGGGCCCCCGAGAGTCAACGGCCGGGGTGCCACTGACCCAGTCAAGGGTGGACACAGAGCAAATGTGGCCTGGGAGAGAAGAAGCTCCATGAGTTACTGACCCCCAGCCGCAGAGCCAGTCCACGTGGGGACACAGTGGCATTGCTGATCCAGATGGGGGGTGGCAACACCAAGTGAGCCTGAGACAAGGTCATGCCCTGAAGGCCATGTCACGGGTTTGGGAATTTTCCCTAAGAGCAGTGTCACTGTTGACGGGCCTCAAGAAGGGAGTGGACATCATCAGATGTTCATTTTAAAAGGAAAAAGTTTAAAACAATGAAAAAGATGGCCATCAGCAGGAGGACAGTGGCCGGGCCTTCGGCGGTGATGGATACGGGGAGGAAGGCAGGTGCTTACAGCTCAAGGCGAGCATTTCAGACAAGCCATCTGAACGGAGCTGTCCCCACCTCCAAGTGGCCCCCAAGTGAGCCAGGAAGGGAAATCCAGCTTCTATTCAGGAAACACTGCAATCTTCCATGCCAAACGTAATTAGCCAGAAGCCAGACACAAAAGGTCCCAGAGTGGATGATTCCATTTATAGGAAATGTCCAGAATAGGCAAATCCATAGAGACAGAAGGCAGCCCGGTGGCTGCCAGGGGCTGGGGGAGGGGGCACGCGGAGTGACTGCTAGCGGGTACGAGGTTTCCGTTTGGGCGACGAAAACGTTGGGAAACAGGTAGAGGGGGTCACACAGCATTGTGAATGTACTAATAAATGCAACTGGACTGTTCACTTCAGAATGGCCCCTTTTAGGCTATATGGAATTCACCTCAATTAAAATTAAAAAAGTAGTCAGTAACACAGAGCATATTAAGAGGCCTCTCCACTGAGCCACCAATCCCATTTCTGCTGGGGGTGCGGTCATATCCCCACAAACCGGGGCCCCTTCTGACTCTCAGTGACTCCTCACGTCCAGTGTATCAGGCCACCATGATAACTGGTCTTCTAGCCTCTCAGGCCACTCATTTCTGCTGCTCTCACCCTTCCTCGCGGCAGAGCTGGGTGGGTAAGGGTGTAGACCCGGGAGCCAGGCTGCAGGCCTGGGCTCTCAGCTCCCCGCCTTACGGCCCAGTGGCCCTGAGCGTCTGTCTTCCCGTCTGTAAAATGGGGCCGCACCGCCCTCCAGGCCTCGCCGACAATATGAACAGCGGGATCCACCGGCCTCCGGGTGGTAACCGTTGTCACTGACTGGGCTCCAAGCCCAGCACGGTGCCTGAATTTCTGTGACTGGCCCTTCAAAGCTGCGTCTTCTCCACCTGAGCTCTGTGCGTGCCCTTCTTCCTCCATTACGTCCAAACCATCCAGCTTGGCTTTCCAGGGCCCCTAAGCCCAGCCCATCTGCCTACCCCCAGGTCCCCAACACTCCATCCATCTCCATCTCCCCCATCTGGGCTGGAGGGTGAGGGGCATCCTGCAGGAAAATGAGTTCTTCCCAGCACCCCCACCCACACCACTCCAGCTCTGCTGTGCCCAGAATGTTCTCTCTGGTCAAAACCTGGCTATTTATAGTGAACGCGTGCTGGGCAAACTAGTGACTAGTGCGGGAACCTGTGTCCACCACGAGGAGGCCCTCCCGCTGTAGGGACCCATGGCCGAGAGGGTAGACGACAGACCCAAATGTGCAGTCGCCCGAGTCGCCCCTCAGCCACTGCCTTGAGGAACCCACATCAGAGCTCACCCTCCCAGAGCACCCTGTGCCCCGGCCCCCTCCCCACAGGCCCCCCCCAGTGTCCTCGGGGGCCCCTACCCGGCCACACGCCAGCCCACGCTCCCCTCCCACACCTGCCATCCTCCCACCTGGAATGCCCACCTACCTCCCCCCACCCTCTCCTGGTCAGCCTCGGGTCCACCACACCCTGGGAAGGTCATCACCGGAGACGGGCCGGCCTCCCCCACGAGACAGAGAGGTCTCTGAGAGTGACACCCCCCCCCCTTCATCCTTTGTATCCCCAGCCCAGCAGATTGGCTGCATACTGTAGGGGCTCAATACATGTGTGAATGGGAGAATGAATAACAAGCAGTCCAAAAAATAGCTCAGGAGAGGAGGCTTATTTTGGACTTCTGGACCTCCCACAGGGTCACGGGGGAAATTCTGGTCTGCAAATTGTAAACTCAGCAGTCGGGTTCTCTGACGGGCGGGTCCGTGGGGGGCACGGCGCCACCACCCCCAACACATCGGGACTAGGCACTGTGGCCAGCGCTAGAGCACGTCACCCCCGAGACCTCACGGCCACCCCACAAAGTGGCTGCCACACTGCGCCGTCAGGGCAGCAGAGGCTCTGAGGGAAAGCCTGGGTCTGGGCGACCGCCCCTGAGCCCGGATTCACGTCTCTCCAAGCCCCCTGCTCAGAGCACTACCAGCCCTGCCCGCACCCATCCGTCCAACAGGTATCCAGTAGGAGCCTACTGTGTGTGCTGAGCACCGGGGACAGAGGGATGAGCGAGACCCACGTGGCCTGGCCCTGCCCACCCCCCAGCCCACAGTCCAGTAGGACGCCGGCCAGCCTGCCCGTGGTGCTGCGAGCGGGGGAGTGCGTGTCTGGGTTTCTGGGTGGAAGGTGGAGGCCCGGCTGCCCGCCGCAGGAACACCACGTGAGCCAGGGAGACATGTGGAACTCAGGTTTTAAAAGTTTAGTGGGGGTGGGAGGGCAGAGTTGGGGGTCAGCGAGACACAGATGCAGGGGACGGAGGCTATGAGGGACATCAGGAGATGGGTGGGTGGGAGAGCTGTAAGGACGGGGATGGGGGTGGGAGGTGGGGAAGTGGGGAGCAGGGGAGAGAGGGGGGTGCTGGGAGGGAAGGACTCCGGGCGGCTGGTGCAGAGAATTCTCTAAGCAGGGGGGAGGGGTGATGGCACCAAAGCAGCAGGGTCAGTGAGTATCTGCAGTTGGGCCAGTGACATCCAGGAGCTCCTGGAAAGATCTAGAAGTGCCAGGCAAGTGAGGAAGTGGAGACCAGTTGTATTGACCTGCGAGTGGGAGGCAGGACGCTGGAGGAGCTGATCCTCTTGCCCTGAGGGCAGCTCTGGGGGCTCAGTGACCAAGGGGTCCACCCCACGACCTAGGCTCCCTGGGCCCTGTGAGCTCCCACAGGCAGCCTCGCCTTATGCCTGACCAGCGGGAGGGGACAGCAGCCTGTGGGGCTGGGCCAGTCGCATCAGGGAGGGGCAGGGCCCCAAGCAGCCCAGCATCAGCGCCCCCTTTACCCGCACTCTCCCCCCCAGCACCCCAAAGGCCCTCGGCGAGGCCCCTCCCAGGAGCCTGTGCCCTCAGGGAGTGCAATAAAAAGAGACTAAGTGTTCACCCACACATGAACGGATAAGCAAAATGTGGTAGCTCCATACAATGGAGTAGTATTCAGCTTTGAAAAGGAAGGACGTTCCGACACAGGCTACGACATGGACGGACCTGAGGACATCACGCAGGGTGAGATAAGCCAGTCACAGAAGGACAATGCGTAGGATCCCGTGCATCTGAAGGACCTAGAGGAGTCAACCCCATAGAGACAGAAGCGGAATGGAGGGTGCCAGGCGCTGGAGGAGGAGAATGGGGAGTCAGCATCTAATGGGGACAGAATTCGAGTTTTGCAGGCTGGAGAGAGCCCGGGAGACAGACGTGGTGGCGGCCGCACACCCGCGGGAATGTGCTTCACCCCGCAGCGCACTCAGCAGTGGCTACGATGGGGAGTGTGATGTCATGGGCATTTTACGGTAAAACGAGAGATAAGTATGAAATCCCGAACCCAAGAGAGGCCTTCCCACGTGGCTCTTGGGCAGCCCGGCACCACTGTGGGGAGCCCCCACATACCCTCGCTGTCAGAGGCGGAACACGCAGGAGCACTAGGGCCTCAGGTACAAGGGTCTCTCCCCCGGTTCTAGATGAAAATGTCAGAACAAGGGTTCTATTCCCGGGCACGCCTCATCTCATGCCAGATGCTCTTCTGCTGACCCCCTTGGAAAGAAGGTTCCAAAGTTTCTGTCTCCAGCCCAAGCTTCTCTCTAGAGCCCCTGGCCTAGCTGCCATCTGGACACATCCATAGACCATTTCTACCTGGGAGAGGCTCAAGGCACCTCCATGCCCCTGGCCCCCAGCCCTCTCTCTAGGGTCACCATCCGCTCAGACCCCCAAACTGGCCAGGAGGCTCCCAGACATTTGCAGTTCTTCACACCCCATGTCCAAATAGTTACCCAACCTGTGGATTCCACCTTGAAAACGCCGCCAGCCTCCATCCCAACCAGTGGTAAACAGATGCAGCAGGACACAAAGAAACATTTTTAATCATCGCAGGCCTGAAAGCAGAGCCAGGAGCTGTGTGGCCACAAGCAGCCTGTCTGGCAAGAGCTCTTCACAGCTGGGGCAACTGTCAAGACTTGTCACCAGGTAGATCCTGGATCCCCCCACCCCCAACCCTGCCGTGGCATTTACATCCCACATGCCCTGAGTCTTGGGCCCAAATCACCCACCGCCTCCCGAGGGTGGCAGGCGCCCACACTTTCCTCCATCCGTTACCCGCACCGTGGGGACTTCAAGACGATTAAGCTTGGGTTTAAGCTTGTTTACAAACCACTTCCACATCCCCTGCCGCCCAGGCCCTATCTCGAATGCCCATGCCCACCCAAGGCCCAGCCTCGATGAGGGGCAAAGCAGGGCTGTGCCTTTCAGGTCCTCCTCCCCATCTCCAAGGGAGGCCCGCAGGGAGCCTAGGTCTGTTCTTGATGTGGTCTGTCTCATGACCAGCGGACTCATTTATTTGTAATGTTGAGCAATGAACAGGACTTTAAAACACAAAACAAGCAAGAAGCTTCCCGAAGACTCTGGGGGGCATGGTGGCGGCGGCAGCAAGACAGATCTCCCAGTGAGCCATCCTCCCCTTGCCACAGCCAGGAAGGACCCTCAAGTCCAGCCAGGCACCCAACCTGCCCCCCATGGCGTCAGTCCACCTCTCTGAGGCTTGAGATTTCGCTTAAACGCTTAGCGAGTACTTACAGATGATCTGATACCACGTCTGAGATTTGGTTCAGGAGAGTCCAGCATGAGTGTGTGCACGTGCGTGTGGACACGTGCGTGTGTGTATACAGCGGTGTGTGAGTGCGAGGGTGTGTATATGTGTGGACACTTGAAGCCGGTGAGGGAACCCTATACCCTTCTCCCAGCCCTGCTATATATGTGCAATTTTCCGTAATAATAGACATTTTTCATTAAAAAAATTAGCACGTGCTTCTTGAAGAAAAGGTCAAGGGGATAGAGGGGGGCACACTGTACTAATTAAGAGAGCTTAAGCACCAAAATCAGGGTCAGAGTTCTGCTCCGCCCCCCGGCGGCAGCAGCAAGACTTTGGCCAAGTCGTGTAGCTGGCCGTTCCAGCCCCAGGAGGAGGTGGATGGAAGGAGAACCTGCTCGCTGCCCCGGGTTCTTAGGAAAAGTACAAGGGTTAATGTCTCAAGGACTCAGATCAGAGCCTGGCACTAGCACAGGCTATAAAAACATTTCCTACTATCACCACCACCACCACCACCACCACCATCATCCAACAACGTCACGCCTGGGAAGCACAGAGCAGGACACTCCTGGCACCTGACTATGAGCTGGACTTTGACTCTTAGATTAGGAGGGACTCACTCTATCAGCTCCCTGGGAAAAGGGAAAGTGCTAGGTGGGAAGTCCAAAATAAAAGTGTGGATTTCATCAGTCAGGCTTGTCGGGGAGGGACAGGCTTACGCATCCCGAGGCGGACAGAGGCCCATCTACACCTGCCCTGTGCTTTTGTCTGATAAAGATCCTTGTTCTCAAACTCCTCAGGCACCAAAACATAAATGGATTATGCCCATGAGCCATAAGCTATTTCTTGCAAAGAATGGGTGTGAAATTCCTGGACAAAACTCTCAACACTATAGAATCGGAGGTTTTGCTAAATGTGAAAACGCATCAGTGGGCAAGTCTCTGCTCACCCCAAGAAGGGGACCAGGCACAGCCAGGGGAGCATAGTCTCCATTGTCCCCAGTGAGCAGGGGCAGCACTCACCTCCACCAGCTCACCCCCCCCCACCCCCCGTCCTGTTCCCAGGCTCCAGAGGAGAAATGAAACCTCTACGCTGATTGCCCAGGGGCCCAGAGTGTTTCAGGAGGCAGCCCCAGGAGCCCACTGGAGGGTGGTTTCAACCTTGCTGGAGCAGCGCAAGGAATGCAGTCTCACCCAGCAACACAGTGACATCACCCAGGGACCCCGGTGGGACCACTCCTCCCTAAGAGCCGCGCAACCCCCAGAACCCACCATCTCCCATAGCCCCGACCTCCCTGAAGCTAGGTCTGCCCCTGCTTGGTTCGTGACTGTCAGAACCACTGTGGTTGATTCTGCTTCCCTGGTGGTAGCCAGGCTGGGAAAGAAAAGGATTTATAAAGTTATTGCACTGGGCCATTCCACATCTCCCCACTGGCAAACTCTCTCTCCTGGGTAAAGCACTCTCTGCAGAAGGAAAAGCAGTAAGAGAACAAGAAGTGCTTAAAATGATCTAATCCAGTCCATCACCTTAGAGCTGGGGGGACGTGAGGTGCCTGGCCCATGACCTCAGCACCAGAGGCACTAACCTGGGGCAACAGCCAGGGCTCTGGAGACCGTCCACAGGCCTGGCTCCGCAGTGTGTGCAAGTCAGCCGCCCTCTCCGGGCCTCTGCTGGGAAGGGAAAGCTTGGCCTACATAGATGCCCTGTAAGTAAGACGGGGCTTCCCTCAGCTCCGTGATGCCTCAGCAGAGGGAACCCTGTCTATGCCCCCCGTGCTTAATCTAGCACTTTCCACCACCCAGAGGGGGAGTATCAGAAAGGAACAGGGCCGAGAAGGGATGCTTGCTGTCCTCACACCCAGCAACCAGGGATGAAGTTCGGGGCCCCCTCCCGTGCCGTCCTGCCCCAGCAGAGAATTCTGCCAAGGACACCGATCTGCAGTCACCAGGGATGGCGTTTTTTACCATCACCACCTGTTAAAACTCAGCTCATGACCAGTTTCTGATGCTACTGGCTGGAGTGTTTAATTAAATATTACTCACTCAGGAAGTAGCCCCTGCCAACTCACCCCCAATCTGCCCGGTTCATTTTCAGAGAAGAGGAGAGGGAAGGAGAAGAAGCCTGTGTTCTCAGCGAGCACCGGCAGGGCGACCGGTCTGAGCGGCCCACTTCGGAGAAAGAACCAAGCAAGGAAAGTCAAGGTAAGCAGCTCTCGGTCACCAGCAGCCCCACGGCCAGGTGACCTTAGATGGTGCACACACACACTCACCCCAGGCACACATTCAGACACACACACTCGCAGAGATGCACACTCACCCCATACACACACACACACACTCACCCCAGGCACACACTCAGACACACACACTCGCAGAGATGCATGCTCACCCCATACACACACACACTCACCCCAGGCACACACTCAGACACACACTCGCAGAGATGCACACACCCCATACACACTCACACACACACTCACCCCAGGCACACACTCTCGCAGAGATGCACATACACCCCATACACACACACACACTCACCCCAGGCACACACTCAGACACACACACTCGCAGAGATGCACACTCACCCCATACACACTCACACACACTCACCCCAGGCACACACTCAGACACACACACTCGCAGAGATGCACACTCACCCCATACACACTCACCCCAGGCACACACTCAGACACACACTCGCAGAGATGCACACTCACCCCATACACACTCACACACACACTCACCCCAAGCACACACACACACTCGCAAAGATGCACACTCACCCCATACACACTCACACACACACTCACCCCAGGCACACACTCAGACACACACACTTGCAGAGATGCACACTCACCCCATACACACTCTCACACACACTCACCCCATACACACTCACACACACACTCACCCCAGGCACACACTCAGACATACACACTCGCAGAGATGCACATACACCCCATACACACACACACTCACCCCAGGCACACACTCAGACACACACACTCGCAGAGATGCATGCTCACCCCATACACACACACACTCACCCCAGGCACACACTCAGACACACACTCGCAGAGATGCACACACCCCATACACACTCACACACACACTCACCCCAGGCACACACTCTCGCAGAGATGCACATACACCCCATACACACACACACACTCACCCCAGGCACACACTCAGACACACACTCGCAGAGATGCACACTCACCCCATACACACTCACACACACTCACCCCAGGCACACACTCAGACACACACACTCGCAGAGATGCACACTCACCCCATACACACTCACCCCAGGCACACACTCAGACACACACTCGCAGAGATGCACACTCACCCCATACACACTCACACACACACTCACCCCAAGCACACACACACACTCGCAAAGATGCACACTCACCCCATACACACTCACACACACACTCACCCCAGGCACACACTCAGACACACACACTTGCAGAGATGCACACTCACCCCATACACACTCTCACACACACTCACCCCATACACACTCACACACACACTCACCCCAGGCACACACTCAGACATACACACTCGCAGAGATGCACATACACCCCATACACACACACACTCACCCCAGGCACACACTCAGACACACACACTCGCAGAGATGCACACTCACCCCATACACACTCACCCCAGGCACACACTCAGACACACACTCGCAGAGATGCACACTCACCCCATACACACACACTCACCCCAAGCACACACACACACTCGCAAAGATGCACACTCACCCCATACACACTCACACACACACCCCAGGCACACACTCAGACACACACACTTGCAGAGATGCACACTCACCCCATACACACTCACCCCAGGCACACACTCAGACACACACACTCGCAGAGATGCACACTCACCCCATACACACTCGCACACACACTCACCCCAGGCACACACTCAGACACACACACTCGCAGAGATGCACACTCATCCCATACACACTCACACACACACTCACCCCAGGCACGCACTCACTGATGCCCAGACACACAGAAACACTCAGAGACACACACAGACACAGAAACACAGACACACAGACACAGCACCCTGACTCGCTCAGGCACACCCACACAGGCAGGCTCAGAGACACACAGACACTCGGTCGCCAGACCCCTCACACACAGCCGCACACTCACTCACACACTCACTTGCAGTCTCCCATCAGGGCAAGCCCGCGCGCCAGGGGCCAGCGAGCATTCCAGGAGCCCTTGCCTTGAACTCGAACAGGACAATTACCGAGTCCCCACACACCCTGGCCGCGGGCTGACCCTTCCCGCGGGGCCACCGACCGACCCAGGCTGCTCTGGTTTTTCTGTTCCAATCGATCTGCTGACACAACACTCGGCTCCCCCCTGGTTGCCGGGAGAAGCTGCGGCGGCTCCGGGATGGCGGAGAGGGAGGCGCCGCCTGGGGTGTCGCCCCGGCGGGCTCCCCGAGGGAGGCGCGGCGAGCAGGGCAGGGGAGCCCCGAGGGGACCAGTAGGGCCACACTGCAGATCCGGCTCCCGACTGGCGGGAAAAGCGAAACTAACTTCGCGGAGCAGGGTCGCGCTGCCCCCGTGTGGGAGGGGCAGGTCAGCGCCCCCGCCTCGGCCGCGGGGACAGCCGCGGGAACGGAGCCCGGGGGCGCCGGGGCACCTGGAAGTCGGTGGGGGCCGCCGCGCGCCCGGGGTCCCCTCCCCGGCTCTGCAGCCGCCGAGGCTCAACCCCGGGCGCGACAGTGGTCGCGGCCGCCGGGACCCCCGCCTTGTCTCGCCCCCGCAGGTGGGACCCCCGGGCCGCCGCGACCCGCAAGGCGCCCGCAGCCGCAGCGGCTCTGGGCGGCGCCCTGGCCCCCTCGGCCAGGACCTGTGGCGAGAGAAGGGTTCCCCGCGGCCCCCTAGCGGGTCCCCAGCGGGACCCTCACCCACCAGGCCCCCAGCGCCCGGCCCCGCGCCCACCACTCGGTCCCCGAGTGCCGCGATCCCCGTCCGGACCCCCACCCGCCCGGTCTCCCGTGCCCGGCGCTGCCTACCGCGCCAGGGAGGCCGCCGCCGCCGCCGCCGCCGCTC
Organism: Halichoerus grypus; assembly: GCF_964656455.1. Taxonomy (NCBI): domain Eukaryota; kingdom Metazoa; phylum Chordata; class Mammalia; order Carnivora; family Phocidae; genus Halichoerus; species Halichoerus grypus. The sequence continues at coordinate 180,840,339 of NC_135716.1, forward strand.
TCCGGGGCCGAGGAGGCCGGGGCGCCCGGGCCGCGCCCGCCGCAGGGAGCGAACTCGCCTCCTCCCGCGGCCCCGGCGCCAGCGCCTGGAGCCTGGTTCCTGCTGCGAGCGCGCGGGCAGCCCGAGCGCGACTTCTGTGCGAAGAAGAAAAAGCAGGCGAAGGCTTTAAAGTGCGGCGAGAGGAAAGCGCCGGGGGGCGGGGCCGGCGTGCCCGCCCCGCCCCCTCGGCCCCGCCCCGCCCCCTCGGCCGCGGCTCCGGCTCCGGCTCCGGCTCCGGCTCCCGCGCGCCGGCTGCTGTGCGCCCCAGGGGCGGGCGCGGGGCTCGGGGTGGCGGGGGCACCCCCTGTGCCGGGCGCTCCCGCGGCCGCCCCGTCCGCCGCCCGCGCCGCCACCCCACCCCGAGGCCGCCGCGGCCCGCGGGGCGGCACCGGAGCTGCGGTCCCTCGGGAGGCGTCTTTGGGAAACGCCGGGCGGCCAACGCTGGGCGAGAGGCCGGGGTTGCAACACCCGGAGGGCCGCGGCCGTGCGGGGGAGGGGGGCTTACTAATAATAATTTTTTTAAATCTCTTGGGAGGGTGGGGGTTGTTTCAATAACTTTGGGACCAAGGCCTTGCTTGCCTCATCTGAAATTCCCAGCAGTTTAAAGTTCCGTAATTCGAAGGCGCAGGAGAGGAGGACGTAGGCCTGCAAGATGATGCAGGGACTCTCCGCCCTGCCCCCGCCCCCAGGCGTTTCCCTTTCGGTACCCACAGGGGCGGCGGGGGTCTCTGAACTCCCAGCCCCCCCCCCCCCCCGCCCGGCCCGGGCTCTTCTGCTCAGAGCATACAGCAGGCGGCGCTCCACGAATGTTTGTTGAATGAATGAGTGAGCGATTGCCTGGTAGGTCCTCCACCCCCAGGACTTATTATAGAGTGTCCTCCACCCCCAGGACTTATTATAGAGTGTCTTGTGGCTCTTGGCTCCTCAAAGGAATTTTCCTCCGCAACCCTCGAACCAGAACGTTTTAAAGAAATTAGTGTTGGGGCGCCTGGGTGGCTCAGTCAGTTAAGCCTCTGCCTGGGATCCAGCCCCACATCGGGCTCCCTGCTCAGGGGGGAGTCTGCGTCTCCCTCTCCCTCTCTCTCTGCCCCTCCCCTCCGCTCGTGTTCTCTCTCTCTCTCAAATAAATAAAATCTTTAATAAAAATAAATAAATAATAAATTAGTGTTTTAAGAGCAAAACCTCCCTGCCTTTCTCCACCCCTATGTGTAGTGTCCATTGAATTATCGTTATTGGAGCTGTAACACGACATGTGGTTTCCTGTTATTTCATCTTTACCATAACGCTCTAGGGCAGGACTGTTGTTACACTCCTCAAGTGAGGGACCCTACCTGGTGCAAAGGCCCTGCTGGATCAGAGCTGCAAGCCCAAATGGATTCTGTGACGGTTTCCAGTTTCTCACTTCCCTGTGCTGAAAATCAGTTTTGTTTTGAAATAAAAAATTACTAAGACTGGGGTGCCTGGGTGGCTCAGTGTGTTGGGCATCTGCCTTGGGCTCAGGTCATGATCTTGGGCTCCCTGCTTCTCCCTCTCCCTCTGCTGCTCCCCCTGCTTGTGCTCTCTCTCTCTCTGTGTCAAATAAATAAATAAAATCTTTAAAAAAAGAGTGAGCCTCAGTGGGCATTCTGGCGGCCCAGTTAACACTCCTGGTTCCCCTTGTCTAGGAACCCAGGCTGCTCAGGTGGACAGCCATTGTCAGCAACCCAGGGGTGGCTGGGATTTAAAGAGAGCCCAGGACTCCCTTCAGCCACTCTGCAATGTGAGAATTGTTAGTTGTCCCAGCATGTAATAGCACTTGGGAAAACTGTGAAAACATCCGGGATGGCAAGGGGATCTTGCCAAGTTACCGGTATACCTTGGAGTCATCTAATTCCTAAAAAGTACAGCCCCTTCTGTGCTTGGGATCTCTCCCTTGGAGGAGTAAGCACGGTGGAGAGTGTCATACAGGAAGTGTGCGCCCCTCGCCTGGTGCTGCCCTCTCCTGGGGCCGGGGCTGCAGCCCCTTGGCCCCGGGGCCATGCTGCTGTCAGCCTCCTGAGTGGGACTCCTCCAGGCTTCACCTCTTATTCTGGAGGAGACCTTCTGGGGCAGACTGGGGCAGACTGAGTGTAATTCAAGTGGCGGCATCTGTTCAGTGAGGGCCAGAGACCCCACCTTTGAAGTGAGGGCCCTGAAACAGATGGTTCCCAATTAGGAGTCCTTAGCCCTCCCACTCCACCCTCCTTCAGCATTAATCTTGAAATCTCAGCTCTGAGCCAGTCGGGTAATTAGATCCTGCTGACCTAAATTTCCCAAAGGAATCTCTGGGGAGTGAGCCTTCCTCTCTGCCAGGGTTCTGGGCAGGTGGGCAGGACCATGCTGCAGAGCTGGTCATCCAGCCGTGACCCACTGCGGCGGGGCGCATTGTTGCACAATCCTGGAGAACAGATTGTGAGAAAGGGGCATATACTCACCCTATCAATGCTGATGCTGTTGTTTGCTAAAAAGATACAAAATCTTGAAACATTGTGACATCAGCTGATAAACCCAGTAATCTGAAGACTGACTCAAGTCTTAAACTAAGTATCTGTGCTCCACAGGGGGTGAGTAGGGAGGGGGTGGCTCTGGGCTCCTGGTGATGCCATCACCCGACTCCACCCCCACCCCCACCCCCACCCCCACATTTCATCACTGGCATCGGCACACACAATTTGTTCCCTTCTGTAATCTGTTTCAGGAAAATGACGGGAAGAAATTAGTAGATAGCAAATTAACATCAGCTACTTTTTCTGATGATGGAAAATCTGTCCAGAGACGGTTTGGACACCTTTGAGCCCTCTGAGCCGAATCTGCTGCCCTGACAAGCTCTTATCTCCTGGGGCCGGGGGGGCACCCATCTTCTCTGCGTCCCTTTTGCCACCTGGAGTGAATGGACAGACAAGGGATTTGGAATTAGACAAATCCCAGCACTGTCATTCACTGCCTGTAGGACCTTGAGCAAGTTACTTAACCTTTCTGAGACTCAGTTTCTCCATCTGTAGGGTAGCTCTATGTCATCCCCAGGATTTGCTGGGGAGGGGAGGGGCAATCATCCAACAAATACTGAGTGCAACAACCATGTGTTAGAATGAAATCAGAGGTTTTTGAGGAATCTCAAAATAATAAATGCATTTTAGATATTATTATTATTATTATTGAAAACAAAAAACAAAAAAAAACTTCCCTGGTAAAAGCACGGATCCATAACATGAAAGTGTGGCAAGACCCACCAGAACTGAAAGAACACTGAAGCATGTTAACAAAATATAGGCCCATTCCTCATCCCTAACATAAGCTATACTTATCTCATGAAGTGAAATTGAAATAGAGGGGACCTTATCTTACAGAATTTTGATCTTACAGCCTTCATGAGTTAGTACACTGGTTGATTTCATAGACTCTTGGCCTTAAAAGGCTCTTGGGGGGGGGGGGGGTGTTGGTCTCACGCAAGGTCATGTATTGTTAGACAGCGACACCTGCTGGCAGAGTGTGATATTGCAGTGTAGCTCTATCAGACATTATTAATCATCTAGAATAAAGGGAAAGATGCAAAGCGGAGTTTCCGTAGCTTTAAATGAGACACTAGGTGATAACCAAGATTGAGGAGATTTCCTGTGGCCTTCAGAAGAGGTGATCTTGGGCTTGTGACACTAATTATTGCAAAGTTTTTCAAAAACACTTCCAGAGAAGTAAAAGTGAGCAGGCTGTGATCTTGGTGCCTGTCTTAACTCTTTAGCAGAGTGTTTCAGTGTATTTTTTTCCTGTGGGACAACATCTTCAATATTATAGAATTATAAAACCCCATAATAGAAGTGAAGCACCCCTCCAAGTATTTATTCATTTGCTCCTTCAGTATTTTTTTTTAACTTAAATAGTGAGGGACTGAATGAACAAATATTGAAAGCACTATTCTACATGCTGGAGGGAGAATAGTAAACAAAACAGACCAGGTTCCTGACCTTAGAGAATTTCAAGTTAAGTGGGAGAGGCAGATAATAAACAGTAAGTGAGATCATTTCAGATAGTAACAAGTGTTAATAAATAATCACTTTATGTAAATTTGCTCCATGGCCTATTTTTCTTTGGACAGAGAGCTGTTATCAGTGGCCTCAGTTCATACTTTCAGGTTCTGCATAAAAATTCTAGAAAGGTCATCCTTCTGTTCCCAAATGACAGAGAAGAGACCTCCAATAGTAAGGGACTCGTCCACCACAGCAGGGCTTGCTGTGTTTGGTAGACACCTTGAAAATGGGTCCAAACCTCCTGGTCCAGCCTCTCTGCTCCATCCTCACCTCAGGGTGCCCCAGTCCCCAGCCAGGGGGTCAGCCGCCTCACTCCCTCAGCAAGCAGTTACCGGGAAGGAGCTATGTGCTTCTCTGTGCCAGGAGCTTGTGAAGTTAGCATTGATCCCACGGGGACCAGTATGAAGCATCTCCAAGAGCTTGGAACACTGGTCCTGCCACCCTTCTGCACAGAGCCTGTCCCATTCTGCTGGGCTGTTTCCTCATCAGGGATGTCCTGAATCTTTCTCTCCAAGGGACATCAGATTGGAAGAAGGAAGAATTAAGGCATCCAAACCCATATGGCGGCCATATATACAACATATAACATATATATGTAATATATAAATACATATATTACATAATGCTTACAATATGCCAGGAAGTGTGCTCTGTGCTTTAAGTGTCTCACCTCTTATGACCCTCCTATGAAGTAGGCACTACGATTATCTACATTTTACAAGGCAGAAGCTAGGACACAAAGTGCTTAAGCAGATCACCCAGAGTTGCCTGGCCAGGAAGTGGCAGAGCCAGGACTTGAACCCAGAGCGACTTCAAAAGCCCCAGCTGTATGTTGGCCCAGGCCAGATGGATGTCTGTGAATCCAGGGCACCAGGGGCACCACGTGGCAGAGAGAAGGGTAAGTGCTGCCTTGTCAGCCTGCGGAAGGGGTCAGGTACAGAACAACAGCCAAGTGGGGGGATCCCCCCTCCAGGGGGTGGCTCTACAGCCAGGTGGAGTGTCAGCGGGGTGATCGAGAGAAGAGTGAAGGCCCAGATGGCCAGCAGTGGGCCCAGCTCCAAGTTCCATTCATTTTACCCCCTCAGTGACTCCCCACACCGTCTGCTCCTTGTCCACTCCTCGACACACCCACCCTATGCCATGTGCACTGGGTTGAAGAGCTTGTCCCCCAAATCCTTGCTCACCCACACATTGTGAACATGCTCTTATTTGGAAATAGGTCCAAAATGTCATCCAGTGAAGATGAGGTCATACTGGATGAGTGTGGGTCCTAATCCAATGGCAAGTGTCCTGACAAGAATGTGATGGGATGTCCGGGATCGGAGGGATGCATCTACAAGCCAAGGATCGCCGACAGCCACGACAAGCCGCAGAGGCCAAAAAGGATTCTCCCCAAGAGCTCTCCGAGGGAGCATGGCTTGACTGACGCCCCGATCTTGAACTTCTAGCCTCCAGAACTGAGAAAGAATACATGTCTGTTGTTTTAAGCCGCTCAGTTTGTGGGACTTTGTTAAAGCCGCCCTCAGGAACTGATGCACATGCCCTCCTCACCTGTCCCCATCACCTGTCCCCTGGTTGGCTGCCACGGCCTCCTCCTCCACCTCCCCACCGGCACTCACGGCTCCTCTGATCCGTTTCCCACTCAGCAGTGAAAGTGATCTTTGCAAGATGCATATGGCACATGCACCCCACTCATGCTCTTCAAACAGCGTCCAGGATTCTTACCGCCCCCCAGGCTCTAGGTGGTCTGGCTTCTGCAGCCCCACCAGCCAGCCCTGCCTGGCGCCCTGTCCCACCTCTCCCGGCTCCACGGCTTTCCTCCGAGTCCCGTGCTCCCTCCTGCCCTGCAGCCTCTGCGCCTGGATTTCTGTCCCTTGCCTGGTTCCTCCTTGTGCTCCCAGCTCCCATCCTACCCGACCTGGTCATTGCCTCCTAGTGCACACTCTCCCATGTACGCCCCCCACCCCCACCCCCTGCACTTGTCACAGGGAGAATGTTACACTTCCTTTTCTCAGGCCAAGGGCATACAGTGGGCCCTTGTAACAGTCAGCCGTCCCTGCCGAACAAACCACCCCCAAGCTCAGGGGCTTCCAACCACGATCATTTATACTCGCTCACATTTCTTGGGCGGGTCCTGCCAGGCCTGCCTGGGTGACTCTGCTTGGGACTCTAGGGCTGCCTGGCGTGACTCTTTGATCTTCTGTGTCTGTCCATCCTGGGCTCAGGCTGCAGGGGCACCGGAGACCCCTGGGAAGCGCTTCTGCTGGCAACGGCAGAGGTGCCGAGAAGGAAAGCTCAAGACTGCTTTGAGAGCACATTTCAGTCTCTGCTAGAGTCCTGTCTGCTCACCCCCCAGGGGTCAAGACTAATCACATGACCGAGCCCAGTCTCGGGGTGTGGAAGGAGCTTCTGCAGTGGGTGGAGTGGGGGACAGTAAATATTTACTAAACAATAATCTAATCTCCTACAGTCCTCAGTCAATATTTGCAGACTAAACACGTTTGTTTGAGCAAGATTGGTCATATGGAAAGAAAGGGATAGTCATTAGAAAGAAAGGGACAAGCGACAGAGAATTCCAGAATTCTTGGGAGGGTCTTAGATGCTCTGCTCCATTGCCATGGCCTCGCTCTGGTTCTGGCCTTCAGGGAAATGTCTCTCAGAGACCCCACAACTGGCGGCATTATGCTCCTGGGGGAGAACACAGGGCACCCACCACCTTCCCTGCGGGGTGAGAAACAGCAGCCATGCCTCCAGCCCGCGGCTGCTGTCCCCCACCCACCTGCACCCGGCAGGTGGGGGGGACCTGCTCACCCTCCCTTGCCTTGTGGTGAGAGAGCCCCGTGTTCCCCGCCCCTGAGACCCCCTCCCCAGAAGCAGCCACGGTGCGGGGGTGGGGGGGTGGGGTGGGCAGGCCAACACTTTCCTTCTTCACCTGGAACATTAGCCAGGGAGCCTTTGGCTCACAGAATCCCCCAAGGTCAGCACTGTGGGAAGGGAGGATCCTTGAACATCATGACAGCCAGGTGGGGAAACTGAGGCATACAGGCATAAGTGACTAGCTCAAAGTCTCAAAACTAGCTGGCACAAAAGCCAGAGATTAACTTCAGTGCTTTAGATTTAAATTCCAAAACTGGAAGCAAAAATATTTGCTGTGTCTCTCTTTGTACCACTCAGAAGTTGCCTTGGGGAGCCCCCTTCCTTCCTCCAGAGCGAGCCCCAAGCTTAGCCCAAGACCCCTGTATAGGGGACTATTATTATCATTATTTTTTTATTATTATTATTTCTGTTGCACAGGTAACTCGGAAAGGCAGGGTGGCCAAGTGGACTGAGGCACCCAACCAACAGGGTTGAATCCCAGCCCAACCATGACTTTAGGAGAATCACCTGATCCCTTTGCTTTAGGCTCCTCATCTGTGAAAGGGGGATAATAATAGAGATCACCTGAGTGTTCCAGCAGCCCTCCCTCTCCCCCACCCCCCCACCTCCCGCCTTTGTCTATTCTGTCTCCAGACCCAGGCATCCTTTTGACAACAACCCAACCTGCTTTGCAGGTGCGCTGGCAGGCTTCCACAGGGGTCAGCGAGCCGTGACCCTGGGCGCTCCTCTGACCTCCTGCGTGGGGCTTGGGAAACTGCGGGACCCTGGCTGGTTTGCGTGGGGACAGCCCAGAGGTGCAGGTGGTCCCTGCCCGTAGGGGCAAACCTTTGCCTAATGGGACGCGGGGGCCAAAGGAGAAGTTCTTGTTTCTAAAATGCAATTCTAGGGGTACTTTAAAGAAGGGGACTTCTGATGACACATGGCCGACCGAACACTCATACTTATCTGTCTCTCCCCCCAAAATGGGGTCTTTCAAGCATGAATGCATGAGGACAAAGCGGATGGGCACAAAGACAGCTGATGGGGGACGGCAACAACACTTCAGAGCGGGCAAGTGGTGGTGGGCAGAGCAGAGCCAGTGCCGCCGGGGGGGGGGAGGGCACCGAGAAGCCAGACACCACACCCTGCGGGGCTGGGGCTCAGGAGGCTCAGGAGGCTCAGGGGCTGCGGTCCGGTCCGGTCCCTCCCTCCGCAAGCGGCAGGAGGCTGCAGAGAAGGGGGATTCCTGGTTGAAAGTGCACGTGAAGGAGCTGGATTCACAAATCCCTCCTGACCAGGGGCAGCCAGGCTGTCTCCCACCCGCCCTGGAGAAGCGGGTAACCAACCTAGAGGTGTCCTGGGCTCCGGATAGCGGGCGGAGTACAGGGGTGTGGGCGAGGGGCATGCCTCGCTGAAAACAACCAGGTGAAGCCTGAGTCTGCCCTTTGAACTGGGACCTCACCCCCTCCCCCTTCTCCACTTCCCAGGGCCGCCTTCCCCCCACCCCCCCCACAGAAATTCCTGAGGGAATTATCTTGGGAAATGGGCCTGTCCAAGAGATTTGGAGGGAAGGGCCGTCTGGGTGGCTCAGTCGTTAAGCGTCTGCCTTCAGCTCAGGTCATGATCCCAGGGTCCTGGGATCGAGCCCCACATCCAGCTCCCTGCTTGGCGGGGAGTCTGCTTCTCCCTCTCCCTCTGCCCCTCCCCCTGTTCATGCACGCGCACTCTCTCTCTCAAATAAATAAACAAAATCCTAAAAAAAAGGAGATTTGGAGGGAAGAATTAGTAAGGGGAATTAAAAGACAAGGTAATACTTAACTACAGAAAATACACACACACACACACCAGAGAGGAAATATAACCATAGTATACCACATGGCTCAGCTGTAAACAATATTTAGAGAATCAAAATAATGGACACAGTGACTAACCTGACTTACCCCAACACTGTGATTTAACTCTATTCTGAAGTTGGGAGGAGAGTGCAGGTTCTCATCAAGATGATGATGATTATAATAATATTAATGGCCAGCACTTACTGAGAACTGCCGTGCCAGGCTCACCGTGCACTGCCGGCGCCCGGGAGCCTGGGGCGGGGGGTCGGACTACTACCCCCACTACAGATAAGGGACCTGAGCATGGCTGAGGCAAGGAACTTGCTTGGGGGTTGCACTGTCCTACGTGGTAGAGCCTGGTTTGGGACCGGGGTGATCTGGCTCAAAAGTCTGCATCTTAACCTTTATTTTGTGTAGTTTCTTAGACCTGAGACATTTAGCTAAGGTCAAACATGAAAAAAAAAATGAAACAGGAGTATAGGCAGGCTATTGAGAAATATGGCAATAGATATTCAAAATAATGGCTAAAAAGAGTTGCAACTAGTCACCTCTTGGGTGTTACCACTGGGCGTGGGGGGTGGGGCAGGAAATCGCTGGGGTGTTTGGTTTTGCTTGTAGCCCTCTGGTATTTTAAAAACTGTCTGCATGTATTATTTTGATTCAAATACAAATCAAATCAAGAAAAGGAGCTTCAAAGGGCACAAAAGGGATCTGCAGTTTCCCCGCCTTCCCCGAGAGACAAGCCCAGATCTGGCCGGCTTCCTGTGTGTCCTCCAGCCAGGCCCACGCTCACCTGGGGCCAGCACGCCACACCCACCCGGGTCCCCCTCCTGCATCTCTCCCCTTGTCTGTTTTGGAGATGGATTCCATCTGGGCACAAGGGTCTCTCGAGTGTTCCACTGCATGGCTGTGGCGGCACACCTAGCCAGATCTGCCAGCTGCAGGGGAACTTGGGGGAGCTCTTCCCCAGGTGCCTAAGGACCTGTATGGAGTCAGTCACCAAGTCGGGAGCAGAGCCATCAAGCCCAGTGGACTTTCATCCCAGGCAGAGTTCAGAGACCCAGAGGGAGAGCTGCTGTCCCGGCCACTGTTGACACAAGCTCACGGAGGGATCTAAGTCAGTAAGCCGGGTGGCCCTGAGCATCAGAGCCTCCCTGCCCCCTTCTTGTTTTATGGGTCATCAGGTTACCCTTGTCCTGGGATGTCTATGTAACACAGATGCCCAGGGACTCTCTGGAGGAGTGGTGCCCTGGGATATTGGATCAGCCAAATGCCAGTCTGGTGCTCCCAGCTGCCCCCAGGAATCCCCTCAGGAGCGAGGGAGTCCCCTCCCTGTCCTCCACCCTGTCATTGCTCCATCCCCCCGAAGAGAGAGAGGGCGCCACATCTGCTCAGTATCCAGGAAGCTGAGTCTGGGTGAGGTCCCCAGGGTGCCCACTCAGAACCCAGAAGGAGGAGGACTGGGGTGGAGTGAGCTGAATTTCCTTTCTATTTAAAGAAAAAACCCAAGTCAGTATTTTTAGGTGCCAGCTAAGAAGTAGCTTCCTTTGCACAGGGTCTTCCTCTGTGGTGTGGCGGAGTGGTCGCTGACCCAGCGTGCAGAGCTGGGGGCGTGGGGGGAGAGGAGGAAGAGGAGGGGGAGGGAGCAGGCGGGGGTGGGGGTTTCCGTCTCCCTGAGCTGGTTCAGGACAGACGCTGACATCTGGTTTTAAGTGAGGGGCCTGTTTTTTCCTCAACCAGTGGGTTTGGGTTTGCCTGGAGCTCCAGAAGAAACCTTCAGGAAATTGGTGGCAATTTCGAACCCAGGCTCCTTCTAGCCTCTGGATTTGGTTCAGATACCAGACCACCCAGGTGGCTGGTACTTAGCAAGAGTGGGCTGAGCCCTGTCTGGAAGCCACATCTGGGAGACACTCCATAGCGGATGCTAAATCCAGGGCCATCTGTAGGATTGTCAACCTGTGTTTTTCTGTGCCCAGCAGGGCCGGCTGCAAGAAGGTGCTCGTGTGTGTGTTTGTGGGGGTGGGGGGTCAGCGCTGTCTCCCAGGGCAGCTGGGAAGGACACAGGGACTAGCAAAGACCCAGAGAGAAGCTCTGCGCACCCCCCCATCCTCCCACCAGAGGGTTCTGAGCTTTGGGGCAACGGAGAGGGAGGTGGGACCTCAGTTGTACTGAGCAAGGCACACGGGCCGAGCGAGGGCAGGGGAGAGGCTGAGCGGCCCACCTGGGCTGGGCTACCAGATGGACAACTTTGCTGGTGACCCGGGTCCATGGCTACCGTTGTGGCCTCTGTTCCAAGGACACCGAGAAGACTCTGTGTCCTCCAAGGGCCCAACACATACTTGTGGGGAATGTGAAATCCGAACAGCTGGTTGGTGGCCCTGCGGCCGCGTTCCCCACGTGCAGCACCTGAGAACAGGGGGCTCAGGGGGTTCCAGTCTCCTGAGTGAGGGCCGCGTCTCAGGCACGCCCCTAGGAGACGAATCCCAGCACACAGGAGGTCTGCAAGTGTTAGAGGAACAGGCTTGGCGGGTGGGCCCGTGGCCCCGGCTCTCGCGGCGGCCGAGCCTCCGGCCCCCCTGACGTACTGTGGGTCTCTCGTGCGAGGGCCACGCTGAACCCCGGCTCTGCGCCTCCTTCCCGGAAAGCAGGGTTTGTCATCCTGGTTAACAGAGGAGGAAACGGGGCTCACGGGGGTCAAATCAGCCCCATTGCTCGGCAGCCGAACAGCAGGGCCCGGATTTGAACCCATATCTTTCTGACTCCAGGGGCCAACTCTTCACCTCCCAACGTGCTGTCTCCTCCCAGGCGTCTTGCAAAGGCCAAGGACAGTGGGGATCCCGTGTCCTCGCTCCCGACACCCTGCTGAGGGGGCAGAAATGTGCCCCAGGCGGCGGGGGGCATCACCCGCTGCTGGGCCCGGCCTCGGCCCGAAAGGAGATCGGTGTTGGCAGCTTGGCGTCTGAGAGCAGGAGCGGGTGGTGTGGGCAGAGTCGGCAGACGCTGGCCTCCGGCTGACGCGAAACCCATGGCCACGTGGCCTGGGGACCTGCTACCGATCCAGTCACTGACAGAGTCGGCAAGCACCTACTGGGCGCCAACCGTGTACCAGGCAGCGGGGGCCACAGCAAGGAGGAGTCGGCCCTTGCGGGGCTGATGGGGCGGGTGCCAGGTGACAGGTCACAGCTTGGTGTGGAAAGGGAGGCCCCGGCCACCCCCGTTCCCGGCCGGGCCCCCGACATGCATTGCTGTTTGTGGAATGAATGACTTTGGGGGTGAGCTGGTTTGGCAGTGGGGCTGACCCCCTTCCTGGGGAGCCCGCACACCACAGCCAGACCTGGCATGAGAAGCTCCTTGATGAGCCCCTCCGCCCGGGAAATGATGCTCAGACTGGCCCCCCAAAGCACCCTCAGCCACCTCCAGTGGGAATACTTTTGAAGTCTTGTGTTTTATACTGAAAAGGGATGGAATTTTGCTTTTTGCCCAGGGTGGGTTGTTTTAGCATAAAAATATTATTTTTGTTCAATTCTTGCAGCAGGTTGTTTTTTTTTTTTTTCCCCTAGGATTTGGTGTTTCATTGGTCCCGTGTCTTCAGGTCTTCCCAACTCTGGAGGTGACCCAGTCTGAGAAGCTGGGACCGATCTGGGAAAATGTCCGTGCTCCTTGGCTGGCTTCAGGGTCTGAGGGCCTGGCCTGTCACCTCTGCTGTTCGCATGCACCGCCGGGATGATCTTCTCCGGGAGCACAGGACTGCATGCGCCCCCCCTCCCAGTTCAGGCTGCTTGAGGCCCCCTGCCTAGGGTTCCCTGGGTGGCCCCCCACCTCCTCTCCAGGCCTATGTCTACTCATCCTTCAAGACTCAGCTCAGCACCCCCTCCTCCAGGAAGCCCTCCTAACGCCCAGGTAGGGCTCAGGGTACTGCCTGTGTCCCCCGTGATGCCCTCTAGTATCGGGCTTCTAATTTCATTTTAGAATGATGTTTCCAATCTGTCCACACTGCATTATGCAGGACTCTTTGATTGCAAATGACAAAAGTCCAATCCGATTAGTTTAAGCTGGAAAAAAGGTGAGATTGGGAGGCTCACAAAACTGGCAAAGGCATGGGAGGAACAAGCCTCCGGGCGACAGGGACGTTAGGACCCCTCTGTGCTGCTTGTCTAACTGGCTTCTGTCCCTGGGCCAGGGGCCCTGGCTGCCCGCTCCCCAGGCAAACACACAAACAGCTCCTAGTCACAGGAGAAAACACTCCGTTTCCAACCAGCTCCAGGTAGAAAAATTCCAGGGACGGTCTATCAGCCCAGGGCCCAGGCTTTGGGTGCACACGCCTTCGGGTAATTTGAGCAGAGCCGTGAAAGCAGCTCTGTAGGAAGGTCTGGGCCCATCGTGGAAACCTCGGGGGGCTGGGGCAGGCCTGGGCTGTGGGTCGGGGAGGAGGGCTGTTCCCACCCCCCGGGCCTGAAGGGGAGAGACACACGGGGAGACGATGCTGCACCAGCACGGGGACCTTCCTTCAAGGACGTGGCCGTCCTTCGCAGCTGGGGTGATGACTGACCCACCCCACTCTTGTCCTGTGAATGGACCCGGCCGGAGCCAGAGATGCAGCCTGAGCAGACCAACCGCTCAGGGCCTAGGCTGGGTCGGGGGAGGCCGGGAGGCCGCTGGAGGCGGGAGCAAACAGATGGAGGGTGGGCGAGCAGAAGACACCTTGCTGCATCAGCCTCCCCCCTGGTGGGCCCAGCCTCCGGCACCTGCCCTCCCTCTGGAACGGGTGTGAAGGGGTGCTGGGAAGGTCGATGCCACAGTCCCGCAGCCCCTCAGCGCACGCTGGGCCGCTGGGGTCAGGGCCTGCAGGGGGGCCTCCTTTCTTCAGGGTTTGGCACAGATAAATACACAGCGGATGAGGCTACAGCAAAGCCGGGCAGAGCTGAGCGCCGACGTGGCCGGTTGCCTGGTGGGAGGCCTTTCTGCAGGGTGTGGGGGCAGGCTGAGGTGTCCTGAAGTCAGGCCCTGGGAAGGGGCCCCGGGGGTCGCTCTGCTGGGCTGGGCTGGGCCGAGCCATCTGGGGGACCTGCCTGCCGGAGGGGAGCTGCTGAGTGAACCCCAGGATGGGCGCGGGAGGACAGCGCGGCCTGCAGCCCGCTGAGGGAGAAGGGAGGGCAACACAGGAGTCCCTTGTCGGGACGAAGGAAGCCTGTTTCTGGAAGAGTCACCTGAGCACTGGTTCTCGGGAAGCTCTCCACCGAGGGGCCCTTGGTCGTGGCCTTCAGAGGGGAGGCCGCAGCCCAGCCCACAGCTGCCTCTGTGTTCCCTGAGGTCCCGCCCAGGGGGCTTCCCGCCTCAGGGGACCGGCCGTCCGAGCCGGGAATGTCGCCCCGTTCCAGAGACAGCAGCTACACCTCCTCGGTCCTGGCCCCCTCTGCTGCGTCTTGGGGTTTGTGAAAATCCTCCCTGGCAACGCACGGGGTCCCAAACCCCAACATCTGCAAGGATCAAACCCTGGCCAAGAAGGGGGAAGGTGCGGAGGCCTTGTGTTGGAGGCACCGAGGGTAATCTTAGCAGTTTGCTGCGGGGGAGCCGTGTCTGTGTTGGAGACCGGAGGCCACTCCCGGGTGTCTCCCTGGTCACTCTGCTCCCGGCACTGGTGGGCGTCAGGGCAGGCCGCCCGCGGCACTGGGCCTGTAAACACGGCCCTTGGTCTGGGTGTCTCGGGGGATGACGGCTTCTGAAATAACTTTATAATTAGCAAACCTTTCGGGTGGCTGTTTCCTTCTCTGGCACGCGGAATAACTGCTGAAATTATTATTTCTATTAACCAGACTGCCCTGATTTCTAAGGACCGACAGGCACCGAGTGAGACGTGTAAAGCTTTCCACAGGTGATGGATCCATGTGGGTCTGGGGCCATCGTGTTCTTGGGGAGTGACCCACCGGGCTGGCGCAACACCCCAGGGATGAGCCACACCCCCCATCCCCATCCAGCCATCTGTTCAGAGACGGGCCCTACCCAAAGCCCCATAAGGAACGATGGGGCAGGAATCTGACGAGGAGAGGGAGTGTGGGGCTCGCCTTGAAGCTACATCCACGCACGACTTGACAAAGTCTGAGAACATCTCAACTCACCACATCCAAGAGAGGGTGCGGGGGGGAGGCTGACGATGGGGTCGGGGGAGTGAGAGGGTTCTCCAGGCACCTCCCGGTGGATCCACCGCGATGACCCACGCTGGACACACCAAAGCTGTCCCCGGGCTCCGGGGCAGAGCCATGAGCCCCACACCCTCTCTTCCTCTGGAGTCTCAGGCCGTCCAGACGCTGTGAGCTGCAGGGGGCCACCTTCCCTCGCAGGAAACCTGTCTGCCCACACAGTACAATTGGCCAGGTTAGACCCAAGACACCCAGGTAAATTAGAATTTCAAATAAACAACAAATAATGCTTTAGTATTCTATGTCCCCAATGCTGCATGGGCCATATGTCTACTAAAATTGTATTTTCGTTCTTTATCTGAAATTCCAATTTGCCTGCATGTCCTGTAGATGTCCCTGCTGACTCTGACGACCCTAATGAAAGCGAGCTGAACTCGGTCGGCTTATTGGCGACATGGCCTGACTTCCCCGGATCTGGGGCCTTCCACGGACAGGAGCCGGGCACTTCCTTGTTCTTTTGGATCGAGTCTGAGTTGGGTTTCTGTCACTTGCAACCAAAGGAGTCCGGGTCGAAGTAGCCCGTGATGGCCGCAATTCGGGGGAAAAAAGTAACCTGGGAGTCCAAGGGCTTGAAAACCCAAAGAGTAGCACCAGGGGCTCAAGAGCACTTGCAGGAGGATTTCTGGGGCTGGTTCCCTGGCCTGCAGCCTGGCAGGTGACCCCAGCTGACCTGCAGCTTTCCCTCCTCCTCCTGCCTTCAAACTCTCCCCTCCTTTTCTTCCTGGGCCGTTGATGATTGCTGTGGTTATCACTGCTGTCCTATCGGAGTCTGTTGTCCGATTACAAAATAATTCATGTTTACTGGGTCATTTTAAACCCCACATTTCCATACATTTAAAAGAATTTTGCTGTATAAAAACCTCTCGTTACAGCATTATCTCCAGAGGGCAAATGCTAGAAATAACACCCATATTCAGTGACAGGGATAGGAACGTTCATTAGGACGCTTCCGTTCCATGGGCTGTAATGCACGTGTGGAAACCAACTATGGAGACATGAGGAAACATGGAGAATGTTCGTGAAAACATGTACATACCATAAAGCAGCATAAAGAAGCCTGGGATGGCAAAGATAAAGTGTCCTGGGGGGGAATCTTTGAACCCGAGAACAACAGGTAGAGTGGCGGGCAGGCATTGTGGATAATTTTTCCCATTTCACGGGTTTTTATGGTATTTTTGATACATAATTAGAAATCCAAAGGGTAGAAAATTCACCTTTATGAATTGCTTTCCCTCTTGGTTTGAAGTGGGAAGGGAAGAGCCCTCAGCTTTGCAGCCCTCGTAGTTGAATTAACGGAGGGGCTAAATGAGGAGGAAGTGACAGCGGTGAAAACAGGAGTCACCCTCCTGCCCGGCCCCTGCTTTGCTCTCAAGGTCAGTGGCCAAGTTCCCCCGAGTTTGGTGCAGCCAGCAGGTCTTGGTGACAAGGGTCCCCACCTGCTACCTCCCTGGCTTAATGACATTCTCTGCTGTGATCAGCTGGAACAAGCTCTTGGGAAGAGTAAGTGAGAGCCGGCCAGAGTGGAGCCCCTCTCTCAGCTGGAGCCCAGGGCCGGGGGTCTGAGGGAGGCTGGGGAAGTGCAGATGGCCCGGCCGCGGGCTGGCCACTGGCTGAGAGCTGCTGGTTTACCCAATGGCAGCGTCTTCCTTCCCCGGAGCACCTGCTCCTGAGATGACCCCCTAGTTAAGGGGGTTGACTCAGGTCGGACAGACCTTAGGGGCTTTGCCACTTGTTAGCTGTGACCTTGGGCAAGTTAGGGAACCCCTTGTTGCCTCGGTTACTCATCAGCGAAACGAGGTCTTTTACCCGAGCTTCGTTAGCTGCTGCTGCGGTGACAGTGGCCTCTTACTGTGGCCGCGAGCTCCGAGCCGTGGCCGTGGCCAGTAGGAGGTCACTAGTGACCTTCAAGGGCACGTCTAATGGAGCAGCACAGGTGGATGTAGCTAGGAGGCCACTAAGAAATCTGCTAGTGCGGAGGGCATTCCTGCAAAACAGTCTTGGCGTTGGAACGGTGAGAACTGCAGAAGGAGGGGGACGTGCTTCCTGAAGACGGGGTGTGAACCCCAAATAAAGGAGAGAGGGAGGACTCGAGAGAACGAGAAGCACAGGCTCCGTGATGGCAGGGTCTTTGGTCCCTGCGGGGTGCCCCGGGCTGGAACAGAGCCTGGCCTTGGGCCAGCAGCTGCTCAATATCTAAACCGAGCACCCCTTCTCTGGGGCCTGGCCCCCTAAGGCTGGGCGGTGCAGGGCTGTGGGGGCAGCCTGCGCCCCCCGAAAGTGCAGGTGGAGGGATGCATGCAGCCAGCACACGGTGGAGCCCCGGCCTCGGAGAGAGCGGGCACAGAGAGGGAGGGTGCACATTCAGGAGACAAAGGAGATGCAGTTAAGCCTCCGTGTTCCCGGACGGGAGAAGGGGAGTTTGGGTGTCCGAAGTGTGATGCGGTTTGGCAAGGAGCCCACAGGAGGCAACATCAGACAGAGAGTCAACTGGGAGAAACAATTAGGGACCCTGGACAACAGCAGGATAAAAATCATAGAGCTACCAAAATCCAGAGCCCGGGGGGGGGGTGGTGGTGGCAGGTGACGGGAAGCTGTGTGAGAGCCGATGTCTCCACCTTTCGAAGTCAGCAGACCCTCAAATTGAAATTGGGGCGTGGAGTTAAAAAGCCACGTTAAAAACCAGTGAGGACTCCAGCCTCTTAATGTTTTCAGACACTTCTCATGTTCAAGAGACCTTTTTGGATACAGTATGTCTTGTGTGACCAAGTATTTATGTGGAGTTCAGCAGTGTCTTCAATTTCAAGTAAAATTATTAATGCACTAATGAAATTGAAATTACCTTCAAGAGAAGGATCCTAACTTTACAAAATATTTTTAATCTCTTCTATCTGTATCCATGTCTTGCAAGAAGTTCACCTAATGCCACTGTTGCTCATTTCCAGGGGATTGAACCGCAGGGAATTTTATTATTATTATTATTATTATTATTATTATTATTTTACATTTTGTTTGTGTACTTTTGGGCGCTGTTAGAATTCAGTTGTAGCAAGAATGTGTTATTTTTATAAAAACATGTGTGATTTTGTTTTTCTCCCAAAAAAAGCCAATATGCAAAAATCTTACAGTGGTTAATGCTGAGTGGAGCTGATCTGTGTGGATGAGTGTTCTTACCTTTGCTTTTCTGTATCATTTTTTCTTTCAGTTAAAAATAAATGCATACAGAGAGGCAGGGAGGGTGTGACCGGTAGCATGAGCCTAGTTCTGTGGTTTGACCTCTTCAAACAAAAAATATGATGACAGTGTCCACGAGGCCCAGTGGGGGCGTCACGCCTGCCAATGTCCACAGCCGCACTGTCCTCCTGGCCTTGCTCTCTCCACCTGCAGCAAGCAGCAAAGTCCCAAGCGTGGGGGGCAGACCTTGACCCCCTTGTCATGCCCCCCGTCACCCCAGTATAAGTGCTGGCCCCCGTTGCAGCCACTCCAGCCCACTGTCAACGTGGGAGACGCAGTGTCCCCTGGAGGTGATGACATGTGGCACTCTCCCCTCGGCCATGCCCGCCTTGTCCCCTACCCACTGGCCTCTCGCATCGGCTGCCCTGGCTTCAACCGCGCCCTGTGGAAGCCTCGCGGTCCCAGGCGCCAGCCCTGTTCTCTCCTCACCCGCAGACACCTGCCTCGGGGCCCACAGCAGACCTTCCTGAACCTCTCTTGGCGACTCACCCCCAGGCCCCTGCTGGGGTGGCCCTG
Source organism: Halichoerus grypus (assembly GCF_964656455.1). NCBI lineage: Eukaryota > Metazoa > Chordata > Mammalia > Carnivora > Phocidae > Halichoerus > Halichoerus grypus. Next base: position 180,859,053 of record NC_135716.1, read on the forward strand.
CTCAGTAGCTGCCGATTCTCGCCCTGCTTTCATGATCGCCCTCCAGCCATTCATGTAGACATTTACTGCCCCGCAGACGCCCGGAGCCTCTGCGGTCTTGGTCCTCGGCAGACAGCTGGGCAGATGGGGGAGAGAACAGAGGGCAGCCAGGGGTGCCCAGCCACGCCGACCCCTTCTGCTGGGGGCCCGGCAGGCAAGCGGACGCCCTCCAGGGCTCTGGCTGTGGTTCCGCAGAGCTGGGAGGAGACTCAGGAAAGGACATTTAGGCCAGCGCTTCCTGAGCTTGTCCACCAAGAGCTCCTGCGACTATCTGCCCATCCCTGCCTTCTGCCCTTCTGACTCGCTTTGCCAAAACTTGGGTCAATCAGGAAAAATGGCCCAGATGAAGCAATAACCAACAGCCAACGCGGTATAGCACTGGGCCAGCTGGCACTGCGGGGCCTCCCCGGGCTGATGAAAGCCTGGCCCCAGCCAGAGAGACCTGGCCCCGATTGGCCCCAGCCACCTCCCGGGTCAGCGTTGGGTTTCTGCTGGGCTTCCTGAAACACCCAACAACCCCCGAGCTGCAAGGCCTCTTGTGCACTCCCCGCCACGCGTGACAGCCCTGTTTTCACGAACTGAAGCACACGCAAATGAACAGTCAGCAGGCAGAATCCCGGCATGACTGGAACCTGGGGAGGGCTGCTTGGCTCTGCTCTCTGCCGGGTCCCTCACTCTCAGGCTCCCCGTGGTGGGCAGAGGGACGCTGCCAGCTCCAGGGCAACCCGCCCTCAGGTTGGGGGCCAGAGACATGGGGGAGCTTCGGCCCGCATCCTTGAGTTCACTCTGATTTCACCAACTTGGACCACAGGTCCCCCTGAACCAGTCGCTGCAGCTGCGGGCATTGGGTGTCTTGACCCACCAGGACCCCTGAACACAAGTACATGGAGGCTCCCCAAGGTGGGGGCAGGGGCAGGGACCCATGACTCTCCAGTGCTGCCTTCAGACGTTCGCGGGGCCCCGACGTCTCGAGTGTTGGTAGGCGGGGAGCCTGCCTCCCCAGGTTTCTGTAAGGACACCACCACCGTCCCGGCAGAGCGAGAAACCCACACTGGTTTCTCCCCCAGCCCTGGGCCGCCTCCTCCAGGAAGCCTGTCCTCCATGTGCTTCTCAGGCAGAGACAGCCAAGGGCTGACTGCAGCCTCTGGTTTCCAGCCTTCTTTACTGCCCACAGGCCTTCCCTTCTTCCCCTGGGGACTCTTGGGTGTGTGTCTGCCCCCCGTGCCTCTTGGTCCCTGGGGACATCGCCCCTTCCGGATGAGCCTGTGGTTCCTGTCGCTGCCTTGTGAGGTCACCTCTCTGCTTGGGTCCCACAACCAGCAAATCTCTGGCTCCTCTACCCCCTGTGGTTCCGCAGTTTTATTTGACTGCCCCCCAAAATCTTCACGTTCCTGGGAACACGACCCAGGTGGGAGGCGAGAATCGGGCAGAGGGCACGAGGCCAACTAGGGCATGAGGCCCTGCGGCTTTCAGAGATGCTCCCTCCTGGTGTCTCCCTCTGGCCAAGGGCTTCCCCAGCTGGTGGGCTGCCAGCAATGCTGGGGGGACGGCTGAGGGACATGAAGTCCGGTCGCCTGGCCCACCGCGGTCTCTCCCGGGAGGTCTGTGGGCCTCACGCAGATGGCATGTGGCTGGTTTGCCCAGACACCCGTGTGTGTGCAGTGGGACGTTCGCGGGTCCTCCCTTCGGGACCTCACTGTCCCCTCCCCTCCGCCAAGCTCCACACACGGCACAACGACCAGGTCCGTAACCCACGCACCCCGTCTCCCAGAAGAAAAAGGAGAACACGGACTTTGGCAAAACAATTTTATTGTTTAAAAAATAAATGTTACATTTGACATACAAAAAGTCATTTTAAAAACTCTGTTCTGAATGTGTCTCACTGTCTGAGACATCGTTAAGTGTCCGCTGCTTCCATAAAAACCAGGGGCAGTTTCTCTTTGTGCAAGAAGACAAGGCACATCACTGTCACTTGGCAGAGAGGGGGTTCACACCTACGGTCTCCCCACCGCACCGCACAAAGGACACAGGCCCTCTGAGAAAGGAGCTTACCTGCCACTCTGCTCGCTGGGCAGAAGCCCAGTACGGAGTGTCCCAGCAAGGGACGGAGACCGCCCGGACACGGTCCCGACTGCAACACACCCTGGCTTCCACGCTGGCCCCACACCCCATCTAGGTCTCTTGCTGGCTCTGGATCAGCTCGGCCTTCCTGGCTGGGGACGAGGCCCTGCACTCGACCCTTGCTTGCGGGACCAGGAGGAGGAGACCGTACAGGTCACACCTCGGAGAGCTGGATGCGCTCTGGACCCTCGATCGGAGCTAACCCAGGGTCCTGTCCTTTCCTAGTTAAGTATCTCACGACGTTTTATAACTGACCTTTCTAGACTTCTGTAGCGCTACAGCTGAAGGCCCAAACCAACAAATTTATGTAGCGTCTGTTTACACTTCCACTTTCAAAGCGAACTACTAGCCATCCAAATATGCTCCCCTGGGCTCTCAGCAAATGAAAATGTGTTTGCCTGGCCCTGCACCAGAGGGACAGAAAAGATGCAGAGACTTCCTGCAAAACACCCCAGAGCAGGGCAAGGGGTTGGGACAAAGACCATCCTAGGGAATCAACATGATTCCCCTAGGCCCCCGCCCTGTCCGCCTTCGGGTCACACACAGACACGGCCCCCAGCGGTCTGCTTTGCAAACAGGAGCTCCCGGAGCTGCCCGGGGAGGAAGCTTCCCCGAAGGGATCGCTAGAATTTCGGGAATGCCTCCTCCAATCTCTTGCTGTTTCTGTCTCGTGCTGGCGACAGCACTCGTGAGTTGGCACCTCGCTTAGCCACGAGCCGTGGAGGCCGCGCTCACAGCCCACCCCTGGAGGCCACCGAGCGCCGCCTCTGGAGAAGACCTCTGCCACCGCACATCCCCAGAAACACATGCTGGGCTGGGTCCCCGCTCACTCCAGCCGGTGAAGACCCGTGTGGCGGGAAGACGGCTCTGAACGGGGGTGGCGCTCTGCCCTAGTGCTGACAGGGCACGAAGGGACTGTCACTTCGTACGGAGCCTGCACAGGGTGTGACACAGGCCAGCCCCACCGCACGCTAGCGCCCCCCTCAGGCCCCGGGCCGAAACACCAGACGGAAGCTGGACAGAGCCGGCGGCGCGGGTGAGCCTCCGGTCTGCGGAGGGAAACAAGGGCAGGCAGGGCGCACAGGGGGAGAAGCCCACACTTGTAACAGGCAACCCCAGCTGTGTGCACAGAGCCTCTGGGCGCCGGGCGGACCAACTGAGCCGTCCCCCCCGCCCCCGCTGTGATCCGCCCTCCCAAGGCCCTCGGCCCTCGGGGTTTGTCTTTCAAGGGGGCAGGCGGGCGGGATGGCGCTGGCCGGCCACCACGGGCACCCCGGGCCCTGTGCCCTGTGCATTCTCGAACACGCCGCCAGGCAGCTTTTCCACAAGTGGCCTAAGGTCTGCAGGGTCCTGTCTGCCTTGGATAAAAATCTAACCGGATAAAACTGAGAGTGTGCTTATGTGAGGCTGCATGTATCTTTGTTGAAAATAAAGTTTTTTGTTGTTCCTGAAACTAAACTGCGGGAAACCACCCCTTAAGGTCTTGTGGAAGCTTCTGCCCGCCTTGCTCTGTCACACTGCCCTCAGCTCTCTGCACAAACGGGGAAAGCAGGGTGCGAGGCAAAGCAGGAGCGAGCTCTGGGCCCGGGGACAGCAGGCCTGTGCCTCCGGGGAGACGACCCTGGGGGAGCGCTCTGCACCGCGGGGCCGCTAACCTGGAGGCCCCAGGTGGGAATAAAGCTCTGTCTGCAGAGAAACAAGAAGCAGGGAAGGTCAACGCGACTATTTTAACTTGTGGTTAGCAGAGAACTATGCTCCCAGATCAAACTCAGAACCTAGTTTACAACAACCTGGAAAGTCCCTCCCCTCTCTCCCCACAACAAATGGTAAGGTGCTCGCTCTAGAGATGCTAAATCGCTGGGGGGGGGGCCCTCCGCTTCTCCCAGGTCCACGAGGGCACACGGGCTCCCGCCCGCCGCTCCGTGACAGCCCCTCTGGGCACCGAGAGCTCCCTGGGAAGGAGGGGGCACCATGGGGCTGGCACCCTGGCCTGTTGTCGTCGGACAACCTCAGTTCCAGCGTCAAAGTCATCTGTAAACAAGGACGCCTCCACTTTCCTCACGGGGTGCTTGAGAGAGTAAGGAGACCAAGCAGCGTGTCGCATCGGCCTCATCGACCCCATGAGGAAGGGAGCCGAGCACCCACCCCAGGGGCCACGGCAGCCTCGCTGTGCCAGGTGGGCCCGCGGCACAAAGCTGCAGGAATGGAAAGCCCAGGTTCCCGTCCCAACGTGCTCCCTGGTGGCCCCTGTGTGAGCTGGACACACGTGCTGCCTTCTGCACCTCGGGCCCTCGGCTCAGACGCGGGGTGAAGTTGGACTGGAGCAGCATTTTTCGAACCATGTATCAATCTAGTAGGTTCTAGGCAGCATTTCCCAAACATGAAATAGAAACTGGAGGGTATCTCACGTTCTAAGGGAAGAATTCCTTCATGGAACTTGTGCGTGAGGCAGACTCACACGAATGTGATGACGGATCCCTGAGGTAAGGTGTGCTTCTGGCCATGGATCGTGGTCCACAAAGGTGGAACACCATCCGTCTCGGTGGCCCGGTTCTGAGACCCTCCTTCCCAGGATGGGACACAGGGGACTCCTGTGGTGTGACTTCAGGGCAGCACTTGGCACCTCTGCCCCACCCCGGCCCCTGACGTATGCTCCACCGATGAAGGCTGGGTTCTGAGGCAAGGTCCTCCTCTCAGACGGGAGGTCCTGGGCTCAGGCCCACACTGACTCACTATTATTCAGAAATGGTGACATCAGGGCCTGCTGGCCCACATCCTGGACTGATTCTTGGGCGCGTGGAGGTCCCTTTCTGTCAGTGTTGCAACCACAGAGGATGAAGTTCCTGAAGAACACATGGGGGAGAGCTCAAGGCCAGGGGCTG